>NC_067482.1:91013003-92326336 GCF_947179515.1 Apodemus sylvaticus | reverse complement strand
ATCCATGCCGAAGTCAGAAGAGGACTTCAGGTATCGTGATCTATCACTCTCTCTTTTATTCTTCTGAGACAGGGTTTCTTAGTGAATCCTGGAGCTAAGCTAGTTGACAGCAAGCCCCGTCTCTGTCCTCCACAGTGCATGAGTTAGAGGTGAGCAGAAGTGCCTGGCAGGAACGAATTAAAGCTAATTTCAGATTTCCCTTTTGGCTTTTACCCTCATTCATATTTTTTTGCACGATAAATATATAGTATCATGTTTGCCTCAGGGTTTCTGTTTTTGTATCAAAGAAGCAGAAACCTAGATATTATGAGTTTACTGTTCAAGAACCAATTTAAAGACGTTAGATTTTTGTCACCCCCTGCAGTGGGATTCCACTTCACTCAGAAAGGTTGCTCGGTTGTCCATGGACTTCTGAAGGCAGCCATGTTTCCTCTGCACTCAGATGCTCACGGATACAAGGAACCGAGAAGGCACTCCAAACCCCCGGTCTGTAAAGCATATAGAAGAGCTCTCCTTTACACTGTTATGTACATTTTCCGTGGAAAGATGGGTGGAATCCAGTGGTTACTTTAGAAAACTAATAGATTAAAAAGTAAAATAATGATCTACTTGGTTAAAATTGTTTCACATAAAATTCAGAATATGAAATTGGTAAATACCGAGTCTGGCCATCAACGATAGTTCCCTTGACCTAGTTTTTGGTATTCTTTGCCAGGAGTTTATATCATGACTAAAGAAGCCCACGAGCAATAACTGCCAGGAGAGCTATTTTTGTTCTGTCTGTGGGCCGGTCTAAAGCAGCCTGTCAGTATTTCCTCCTCCACATCCCGGGGCACTACTTAATTAACATGAAAAAGTTTAGTTAGGCAAATGCTAACAAGCAGTGACTTCAGTAGCACAGAACCTAAAACACCAAACTAGCTTTCCACAATTTTCAACCATGATTTCATTTTTCAAGGCTGTCTCTGTTCATATGGCACCTTTAAGTTCAATAGAAAAATAAAAAAGTTGTCTTCTAAGTTGAAGTTTTAGATAAGGAAGATGGAATGACACTTGGCTAACAAACTGAACAATCAGAGAAGGAGGCCCGGCCTTCCATTCATCCTTCCTTCCTTCCTTCTTTCTTTTTTAATTTTTATGTGTGTGGGTATCTGCAAATATGCCTGTGCATTAGGTGCATGGCTGGTGCCAAAGAAAGCCACGAGAAAGCATCAAAGCCCCTAGAAGTGCAGTTACAGACACTTGTGAGCGTCCATCTGGGTGCTGGGAATCAAACCCAGGTCGTCTGGAAGAGAAGCTGGTGTGCTTAACCACCAAGACATCTCTCTAGCTCCCTACCTTCCATTTTTATTTATTTGTTTATGTATGTTTGTTTTGTTTTGTTGAGATAAGATCTCAGTAAGTCGCTCGGGCTATTTTGGAACTCACTGTGTAAACTAGGCTGGTGTTCAAATCCACAGAGATCTTCCCACCTCTGCTGCCTGAGTGCTGGTATTAAGGATGTATGCCAAACTGCTCAGCCGTCTGCCCTCCGTTCCCATCTGTTTCTTTAGCAGTAAGACAAAGCACCCCACAGGCAATAGCCGAGCTGCTCCTTTTATATGTTGTCTTGGGTACTCAGGGTTTGCAGCAACTCTTGATGTAATCCATCACAACAAAATGAGTATACTTCCTAATATTTAAGTAAGTATTCCACCTGCCCCAACAGTTCTTAACTCTGATACTCACTAAAATCAACTAGCAGATGGCCACATTTCTACAGAGCAATGCAGGGGTATTTTAAATCTTGTATACAACCATCATTAGCTACGAAACACATGAACAAACTTGGATGCAGTGAGAACCACTGACTATGTATTTAATCCACATGCTTTTCTACAGAAGCCCAAACAAATACAACATTAAATCCTGAAAGGTGCTTTTTTTTCTAATATTATACTTGGTTTTCAAAGTAAATGTTCTCTTTTTAGCACAGTACCTCTATGGAAGTCTTAGTAATTACTCACGAAAAGGAAGCAAAACTTTGAAGTTGTTGCTCTTGTAGTTCAGATAATGTATGACAATCTCTTTTTTATCCCTAGTTATATTTCCTATATGCTCTCTAAAAGTAAACACATATTACTTTCACTAAAGATAAATAAACGAATAAATACAATTTTAGTAGGATTCTTCAGAAATTAGAAGAGATGAACACTATTTCTTTTTTGGTTTTTTTTTTTTTTTGGTTTTTTTTGTTTTTGTTTTTTTGAGACAGGGTTTCTTTGTGTAGCCCTGGCTGTCCTGGAACTCATTTTGTAGACCAGGCTGCCTCGAACTCAGAAATCCACCTGCCTCTGCCTCCAAAGTGCTGGGATTAAAGGCATGCGCCACCACCGCCCGGCACTATTTCCCTTCAAATAACTATTACTAAACAGTATTAAAAAAATCGTCATTCTTGGGAAAGCAAAAGACCACAAGTCTATAAAAGTTTTCTGGCTGATGGTCGTCTGGCATTTGCGCCTCGTGTTTTACCTTAAAGTTTCTATTATGCCAATGTCTCCCGTGTTCAGAGTGCTTACTCCGCACACTGACTGGCAATCCCTACACCAGTATTTAAAACTGAGTCCCCAGTTCATTCAGTCTCTGTTCTTTTAATAAACATGTACTGAGGCTGGTTCTTTAGGAGAAGACCCGGCCCTTACTCTCCAGCTTACAGTCTGGAAATGAGACAGACTGTTCACTTCTGGCACAGATGGTCAGGATTATAGGAGCAGAATGTACTGGAAGGTGTCTTGAGCAGAGATCAGAAAGGGCTTCCTAAAGCAGATGATCTGAGCCGGCCGCTGGACCAGCAGCAGGTGACTGTGAGTTCAGCCGGGAAGAGCACGGGGCAAGGCGGGAAGGGTCAAACCATGTCCAGAATCTCCACGTCCAATGCCTGGCTACAGAATAGGAACGGAACTGGAAAACAGGCTCTCAGCAAAGTTCAGGGAAGGACTGTGCTCCACAAACCTTGCCATGCAAGTTTGTCTTTCCTCTACCTTCCCTAACCTTGTATCAACCCTCAACGCCTCCATGTAACTGCTCTTTGTTTCAGTCGATCCAAAGAGAAACATTTTGAAAACTGTAACTATAAAACATTACTTAGCCACAACTCAGCACTGTGGCACAGGGCCTGAATCCCAGCCCAATGAGAGGCTGGTTTGAGGATTATCAGTTTGAGGCTAGCTGAGTAACATAGGAAACACTCATCTTAGAAAGAAAGGAAAAAAGGAAGGAAGAAAAGAAGGAAGGAAGGGATGAAGAAAAAAAGAAAATGTCTATTATTGTCCCCATAATGTAATTGGCTCAGTGGCAGCCTTATACAAAACCTGTAATCCGGCCAGGCAGTGGTGGTGCTTTAATCCCAGCACTTGGGAGGCAGAGGCAGGTGGATTTCTGAGTTCGAGGCCAGCCTGGCCTACAGAGTGAGCTCTAGGACAGTCAGGGCTATACAGAGAAACCCTGTTTCAACCTTCCCCCCCACCCCACCCCCCAAAAAACCTAACCCTGTAATTTGGTCTTGCATTATCCTCCTAAAAGTCCTTCAGTGGTGTGTCCTGTTTCCCTTAAAGGAAAAAGAAAGACAAATTTGTGAAATGCCTGACATATCTTACCCATTTTGTATGTGTATGGTTTTTTGCTTTTTGTTTTTTTAAATGGGGGTCGTGATTGTTGCAGACAGGGTTTCAAATTGAAATTCTCCTGCTTCTACCTCCTGAATGCTGTAATTAAAGGTGTGTAATACTACTTCCTTCTCGTGTTTTTTGTTTTGTTTTGTTTTTCGAGACAGGGTTTCTCTGTGTAGCCCTGGCTGTCCTGGAACTCACTCTGTAGACCAGGCTGGCCTCGAACTCAGAAATATGCCTGCCTCTGTCTCCCAAGTGTTGGGATTAAAGGCCCGTGCTACCACTGCCCGACTGTGTTTTTGTTTTTTAAAAGATAATTAACTATCTTCCACCACTATCACTGAGCTTTCTCACATGCTGTTTATTGTAAGAAACTTCATACTATACTCTGAATTTACTTTAGCTAGTTTCTACTCACCTTATATCTGTTTTTACTTTCATAGACCTGTATATTAGAAAACTCATCTTGATTTACATGTATGTATACATATTTTTGTTTGTTTGTTTGTTTGTTTGTTTTTCGAGACAGGGTTTCTGAGTAGCTCCGGCTGTCCTGGAACTCACTCTGTAGACCAGGCTAGCCTCGAACTCAGAAATGCACCTGCCTCTGCCTCCCAAGTGCTGGGATTAAAGGCGTGCGCCAACACCACCCAGCTGTATGTATACATTTTTGGTCTGGCTGTTTGACTGTCTCCCCCAGCAGAAAATAAACTTCATGAGATCGTTGGCATTGCAATTCCCATGCCTGGGTCTATCAGACATTGAAATGACACTTCTTGAAAGGATGGGGTATTTACTAATTCTTCGCCAACTTCGTTGTAGTTATCCTGGTGCCTCCTTTGGTCTTTCTTGTATGAAATGTGGGCTTACTGCATATACCTACTAGTAGACTACAACAACAGGAAACATGCTAAAAATTCCAAGTACGTTGCCATGAAATGTTAACTTCACTTCCCAGAAACCTTGCAATGGACTGCACCGAAGCTGGCCGGAGGAAGAGGCTGGCAGCGAGCGGAGGTACTAGTTACCCAGGGAGATTTTGGGATGTCAAAATTTTAAGTTTGAAGTATGTCTCAATTTGTAATCTCCTTTAGGTTTCTGCCAGAGCAAAGCTGTAGAAAAGAGGAATCAGATCCTAGAACACGCAAACCCAAAGAGTCCAAGCCTGCACCCACCTCCCGCAGCAGCTTGAGGTCCCCGCGCTGGATCTCATACACCTGGATAACTCCGGTGCCTCGGGCGAAGTTGCCCATCGTCACGAATTTGGCACTGCAGGGCACCCATTTGCAGTCGAACACTGTGTAGTTCAGTCCCTTTTGAATGTGGACAATGATCTGAGGCTTCTCGAAGGTGGACATAGTGCAGATGCAGCCAAACGCTAACCTGGTAACCAGACTGCAAACACATCAGGGGCAGTTTGTCCCTCCCTAGCCGCACTCTACCCGGACGCTCTAGCAAGTTGGGCTTGGCTGCCTCCGAAAATGCCGTGCGAGCTGCCGAAACCGCAGTAGATTCTTCTCTACACATTGCACAAGCTGATTTACTACCGTTACTACAACGACCTCACATTGACACATTAGAGACTGTGAATGCTTCGGCTGCGAGCACGTTAAGACACGGAGACATTAGCAAACAGGCATCTCCTAGGGCAGCCATTGCGAAACGCGGACCAATCCTGCCTTAGGCCCCTAGCATGGACCCGCCTAGAAAAAGGGGCGGTGTCTTCAAATTGATTGGTGGAGGGTAGCGCAGGCGCTCTATAACCTCGCACGTGTTCTGCTAGTTGTACAAACCCGGGTTAACATGGCCGAGATGGAGACGCAAAACTCCGGGACAGAGGACGGCTTTATTCCCGTCACACACAGAGGGGGCCGCCGGGCGAAGAAGCGAAAGGCTGAGCAGTCCGCAGCGGCGGGACAGGATGGAGAAACCGGACGCATGGATACGGAGGAGGCGCAGCCGGTGAAGAGGCCGGTCTTCCCGCCGCTCTCCGGCGATCAGCTCCTGGTGGGGATCCCGACGGGACAGGGCGGGGCGGGGCCCGGGCGCCAAGGTGAAGGGTCCGTTCTCCGTTTTTCCCTCCAGGTCCTCATCTCGCCAGTTCCCTCCTGAGTGTGTGTGTTTTTATTGCAGACTGGGAAAGAAGAAACGAGAAAAATCCCTGTCCCAGCTAACAGATACACACCGTTGAAAGAAAACTGGATGAAGATATTCACACCGATTGTAGAACATTTGGGACTTCAGATACGCTTTAACCTGAAATCAAGGAATGTAGAAATCAGGGTAAGATAGCCATTTCGTAGCCTACCGAGTTTCAGCCTTCGTAAAAGTAGAGAATGGTACACGGATGAACATCAATAAGTGGTAACTGCAGGTACCTGCTTCAATATAAGTGCTCTTTTTGGGTGTCACTTAGAGAAAATGTAAATTAAGTCTCTTATTCTTTGGTGTCAGTGCCAAATTAACTTTCCCATATCACAATGCTTCTATTAAGATATTCTAGCATCCTCAGCATTTCTAAGGGATAAAAGCCAGACACTTGATTAAACCTGTCTTTCAAGACCCAGTAGTCTTTGTTTTCCCTTTTTTTTTTCTGCCTGTATCTTTGGTGGCTCTGGTCTCCGGAGAAGGCCACTTACTCTGCAGTCTTACTTCAGTTCCAGTCAGCTTTTGAGGTCTAGCTCAAGCTCTCTTTAGAAATTTACACATTTCTTTTTCTTTCTTTGTTTCTCTTTTTTGCTTTGTTTTGTTTTGTTTTGTTTCTTTCCAGACAGGGTTTCTCTGTGTAGCCCTGGCTGTCCTGGAACTCACTCTGTAGACCAAGCTGGCCTCGAACTCAGAAATCCACCTGCCTTTGCCTCTCAAGTACTGGGATTAAAGGTGTACTCCACCACCGCCTGGCTTTTTTTTTTTTTTTTTTAAGATTTGTGTATTTATTTTATGTATATGAGTACACTGTAGCTGTGCAGATTGTTGTAAGCTGTGTTCTTGGGGTTGCTGGGGATTGAATTTAGGACCTCTGCTCGATCTGGTCAACCCTGATCACTTAGTTGCTGCTTGCTCCGGCCCAAAGATTTTATTTATTATATTTAAGTACACTGTAGCTGTCTTTAGACACACCGGAAGAGGGTGACAGATGTCATTTCAGATGGTTGTGAGCCACCATGTGGTTGCTAGGATTTGAATTCAGGACCTTTGGGAGAGTCAGTGGTATTACCTGCTAAGCCATCTCACCTGCCTCTCCCACATTTCTATTGTACTTAGCAGCCATGTTTAACACAGGGTCATTAGTTGTATTCGTAGCTTTATGCTGATACTGTGTATCAGTGACGTTTACCACATCATTTGTTCTTTATGGTATGACATAGATGATGTACACAGTAGAGTGTTAGAGGATTAGGCAAGGAAAGTTTAAGAAATGTAGTGCCTTAGCCAGAGTCATCAAGCTAATTGAATCTTAGTTAGAAGGGACCATTCGTGATCTTCTACTCTGACATGTTAGTTTATAGGTGAAAAAACTTACATCCTAGATACTCATGGGACTTGCCGAGAGTCACACATAGGGTGAGAACCAGAGTCTGGGGCTTTGTTCTTTTGTTTTTGTTTTCTCTCTCTGTTTTTTCTTTGAGACTAGGTTTCACTCAGTGGCCCTAGCTAGCCTGGAACCTTTGTGGGGACTAAAGGTATGCCCCCTACCACCCGCTGTTGGGGTCTGTTTTTGAGTGTGAAAATAACACAATCCTGTATGCTTCTAAATTTGTCAAACGTGTAGTATCTTCAAATATATTGTGAATTTGTGTGGGAGACCCAAAGGAATATATATATTTTTTTCCAAGGCAGGGTTTCTCTGTGTAGCCCTGGCTGTCCTGGAACTCACTCTGTAGACCAGGCTGGCCTCGAACTCAGAAATCCACCTGCCTCTGCCTCCCAAGTGCTGGGATTAAAGGTGTACGTGCCCTACCACCTCCCGCCTCCAAAGGAATATTTTAGAAGTTAGATGTGTGCTTGAGGTTTTAGTGCCTTAATCTCTTCATGTGTTTTCGTTATATATGTATTCAAGTTATCAAAGTGAAGCTTAGCTGCTAGATGTGTACAGCATGTTATTATGCTGGTGGGCATTTCATGGGTAACAGTCATTTATGCAGCTGACATAAGTGCTTGTAGACAAAGTTCCTACTTAAGCTATTCTTGAGTTGCTCAGTACCAGGCATGCAAGTAGTCAGAACTAGACTTGTTGGTTTGGGAAACAACAGCATATAAATGGTCCTTCATGGCAGAACATGCCAGGCCTGTTGGGGAGAGGCTGCCTCGATGGACAGGAGAAGAGGCCCTGTGGGGAAATTTAAAAGGGGGCAGACAGGCAGTGGTGGCGCACGCCTTTAACTTGGGAGGCAGAGGCAGGTGGATTTCTGGTCTACAGAGTGAGTTCCAGGACAGCCAGGGCTACATAGAGAAACCCTGTCTTGAACCCCCCAACTCCCCTTCTCCCCCCCCCAAAAAAACAAATAAAAGGGGGCAGGATGGGTGTGAGCCCTTGGGCTGTGCTAGAGGGATGCTGCCACTAACCTGGACCAGTCAGTGTGGCCACTTGAGAGGGTGGGCATAGGATTGCCCACCTTGGGAGCGGGAATGTTTTCTTTACAAAGTACAGAGAGTGCTTTATCCCATTAAAAGGGGTCTTACAATACTGGGGGATGTGGTTGATGGTAAGGAAATGATAAGAAAGATAGCATTTCTAGTATTTGTTAAAATGCTGTCCTTTTCATCCCCTGCATGTCTTCACTTCTTTTTCCAGACTTGTAAAGATACCAAGGATGTCAGCGCCCTGACAAAAGCTGCAGACTTTGTGAAAGCCTTTGTTCTCGGCTTTCAGGTGGAGGTGAGTGATCTCATGAGACTTCAAGTACACAGTGTGGGCTTTTCAATAGATGGCTCATTTTCCAAACTTTTAGTCTTTCATTGTATCTGAGAAGTTCAGTTTTGAAATGCTACCTTGTCTCTGTCGGGTGTGTCCCTGAAAAGGCCTTCATAGTGTTTATTTTTGCTTTGTAGGATGCACTTGCCCTCATTCGGCTAGATGACCTCTTCCTAGAGTCTTTTGAAATAACTGACGGTGAGAACATGTGTGAACAACCAATTCTTGTGTTTCTCATTGCATTGTGTTGTGACTGTTGTCTGATAGCTTCAATCGAGCTGTATTACTAACACTCTTCAGAAACTGTATACTTAGTGTGGTTTGGTAGGAAAAGTCAGTGGTAGCCACCTGATGGCTTCTCTTTCTTCTTTAGTTAAGCCCCTGAAAGGAGACCACCTGTCAAGGGCTATAGGAAGAATTGCTGGCAAAGGAGGAAAAACCAAATTCACCATAGAGAATGTAACGCGGACGCGGATTGTTTTGGCAGATGTGTAAGTATCTGTTCTTGAGGGAAATGTCATAATTTATATTTGATCTTATTAGTTTCCAAAAGGTCATAGCTGTTATATTCGTTGCATTCTGTTGTTCTTTCTCTATTGGGATTGACTGTGGAACCTTGTGCATTCTGGTCAAGACCCACCCCTGCTCTATCATGCTGCGTGGAACCCATGTTCCTGTCCTTGGAGCCTTGTAGGGATGTAGTTCTAGGGGAATACTCTCTAGCCTTGAAAGGCTGATGACCTAGTCAAGGAAATTTCAGTAATCAGAAATTTCAGTATTTTTTTTACAGCAATAAAAGAAATTTAGAATCACTCTTACAATAATTGATTACAAGGGAAGATTTTAATTTTAGACAACTCTAATAATCATTTTGGGAAGTACAAGAAATGGGTGTGTGGACTGCCACCCAGCAGCTCTCGTTTTGAACACATGTCTGTGTTTCAGGTAGGATACACCCACGCCCTGATAGGAAGGGAGGCATTGCATGCTGGGTAAGGGCAACCTTTCAGTTACACGGGACTGTAAGTAAGATGGTACAGGCCTACTGTGAGGATGAGGAGCTGGGAGCACCTCTCTTCGGGGTTGGTGTCAGAGAGGTGGTGGCCTAGAGCTGGGGGAATATGAGGCTGGCAAATAGCAGTTGACAGGGTAGGAGGATTTCACTTAATGCTCCTTTGCTATAGTGATCATTATTGAGGCTACGTAATATAGACATTCCTTATAATGTAGACATTGTTTATTCTTAAGGGTAACTTTTGTATTAATTGCTGGCCCTCTACTTGAAACCAAATGTATTACCATAGTTCTGCTCTTTTATGGACTGGGCCTTCAGAGTCTGAAACATGAGCTTTTTTCTACTAGAAATTTCAAAGACATGGAAATACAATATTTAAAATGGCTGAACAGAGCCTAAAAGTCTTCATTGGTTGAGAAATCCAAAGCTAGAACCCACTTGTAATGGACTTGGGGCTAATTTGTCATTAACTTTGTAATCCACAAATTTAAGTGTCTTAGAATTTACTATAAAGGTTGTTTTAAACAGTACCCTGTTTGGGCTCTGCATACAGCAGTAAAACGCACCTGTTGGCACTGTCAGTCTCTGATGTCGCTCAGCATAGCTCAGTGCTGGGCGGGGTCTGTCTGGGTTGCTGAGCTGCACACAGTGCCTGCCGTAGCCCACCATGCCCAGAGTGCTCCCCATCAGTCCCCTGTGTGTGCATCGTTTAATCAGCCTTCCCTACTCTGCCCCAGTGGCCATTGCTCTACTTCTGTCACTTATTCCCAGGAACTCATGTAAATGGATGCCCAGTGTATATTCAGCATATTGCTTTGAGTTTCTTTGTTCTGTTGGGTCCAGCAGTAGTTCCTTGTTTTTATAGCCAAGGAGCATTACAATTGATGGACATCTGAGATGTTTCATTTTGGAGCCATTATGACCAATGCTGGTGTAAACAGTAATTTGTTGTTACATTTAAAATTTTTGATATTGTAATATAGTTAATTACTTGTCTCCCTTCCCTCCAAACCCTATCATACCCTTCTTTGCTCTTTCAAATTTATGATCTTTTTTTAAAAAAAATGTTCTGCCTGTATATATGTATATATACATAATATATGTATATACACATATATTTCTAACTGCTCAGTCTGCTTGATGTTACTTGTGTGTGTTTTCAGAGCTGTCCTTTTGGCATTGGATAACCGTTAAGAGTGCTCTTCCCTTTGGGAAACTGCCTCCCACTCCCAGCCTTCCTCAGTTGCTGTGGTTCTTTATGTAGGGTTGAGGCCCTTTGACTTTCCCCATCTACTTTGGCATGTCCATTGCTATTGTCCTTGTTCAGTTCATATTTGGGCCATTTGTTAGTGAGACTTTGAGTTACTTCTGCTGTTAGTAACAGACTAATTTCACAGCAAACTCCCTGATCCTGTGGCTTTTACAGACTTTCTGTGCTCTTCAAAATGTTTCCTGAGTATGGGGCTCTTGCCCCCCACCGGGGGCCCACTGGTTCCTCCCGCTCCACTGGGACTGAGCTTCACAACTCGTTGGTTTCCTGTAGTGGTCTCTGTCCATTGCCCAGAGAGGTTTCCTTTATGAGGGATAAAAACTATACTTACCAGGCTAAGTCCCAGATTAGGACTTTTTGGCATTTTTACAAAGTTGTTAATAACTTGGCAATACATAGTACAGCATGAGCAAGATCCACAATTAAAGACAATTTGCTTTCTAGATACACTTGAAATACCAGAGGGGAGATAATGGTGCCTATGTTTGGTGAGCCCTTCATGCATGTAACATGCACACTGTAGGGTGGGCCTTTGCGAGTGCCTGCCTCACATGCCTCACATCTTGGCTCGATGATGTATAGGTTTGTGCACATTATTAATTGTTATTAGATTGAGGTCATATTTTCTTTGGTACAGAATTTATTTTGATGCAAAATCAAGGTTTTTATTGGTGCAAATTTCTTATATTGATACAAACATTTTAAAAGTACAGGGCTTAGACCCTTCTAATAACTTACTGCTCTGAGGTGATTAAGCCTATGAGTTAAGGGCCAAATAGCAAATTCATGGCTGTGAAGGGTGTTTTCAAGATATTTAAATAGAAATAGCACAGAGTAGTCAATGGAGAACAGTCCATATTACTTTACATAGATAGTTGGTTTTCAAAAACGTCAGAAATAAACAGAATGTGACATTTAATGTTACTCATTCACGTGTTGTAGAGACATATCTGCTCCTAACAGCTTCCCAGTCGTGGATTCAGAGAAGCATCTGAGCATCTCACCTCCAGGTGAGGCTGTGCATTGTGGCCAGGTGGCCACTGGGCAGAAATTGCCTCCCTCTCCTGAAGACCTGTACTGTTCTTGAGAGGACACAATGTACAGGTCAGAACAGCTTAGTTCTGCCAAGAGAGAATAGACTAGTTCTTAATAACTCCTGTTTTTCAAAGGTCTGTCACATCTGATCCTTTTTGGATGGGGATAGGGAGAGGGCAAGATGTACCTACTAATGTCTCCTGGCTGATATCAACAAGGATTCGCCACCAGAGTGTTTAGATTTAATATGGCTTACAAGATTAGGATTCTAGTTGTTGTGCCCAGCGACTGAGTTACCACTGTTTCTGAACTCAGTTTGTGTGGCACTTTCTTTCAACTGGGTTCAAGAGAGAGGGTATGGCGGCAAAGCGTGGATTTGCCAGATGTGCACCACAAAGGCCTTGGGGGTTTTGAAGCATGGGACTGGTGTGGTAGCAACCCACCAGTGGGAACTTAGCTATCTGGGTGGAGAGATTTTGGAGTTCTGAGTCAGAGAGTCTCCATGAGATAAGAACTGGCCGACCAGCAAGACCGCCAGGGCTGGCAGTAGTGTGGGAACTTGCCTTCTTTTTAATATTTATTGCAACGGAACCACAGCTGTTAAGCGTTCATGAGTATAACTACCCCACCCACCATGGGCAGAAAACAGTGCTTTGTGGCCGACTTCCCAGCTTCTGGCTCTTGTGTTCTTCCATCTCTCCTTTCTAGATGCTCCGTAAGCCCAGTGACACGGATGAGTCGTTTAGGGCAGAGCATTCTGCACTCGCTCGTTTGCTGCACTCTGACCCACCTGGAGTCTTTGCTTTGTTCACCGTCTACTGCAAAAAGACGCGTCTCTGATGGGGGCTGAGAGCCATGCACAGAAAGTATTTGGAAGGCAGGCAGTTTGTTGCTCTATTTAGGAAAATAGATAGTAGTTCTCCCCATGTCTTATGTCCTCCCCGGCAAGTCTTTGGCCAGATTTTCAGTGCTAGGTATGAGTTCCATGCTGTGCAGTGGACCTTAAAACCAGCCCCATATCTTAGTGCCCTATCTTGCCAGGTTGGTCATTATTGTAAGCTAGTAGGGTTCACAGCTGAGTAGCCTGGTGACTGCTCTGGCCTGACAGCCTGTGTAGCATCTTGTATACACCTTGTACTAGCTTACTTTTCAAGCTAGTAAGTGGAGTGGAAGCATCCAGGCAATACCAGCTCCATTTCTCTGTGTCCTATGACCAACACGTGTGGTGTGTTCAGCAATATGGTAGCCATAAGGGAAATACAGTCCCCATCCAGCAACCTCAAAGTCAGTATCTAACATCTAGCACTGGGCTTTATTATACCCCTAAGCATACAATGACATTTATATATAAACTTAGGAACTTCTAAAATAGTTTTTCATAGATTTGTAAGTTGGAATTAAAAGGTGCTGTACTCTTCCCGTCCATGGTACGGCATTCAATGGGCGTCCGCATGGTCTAAGCTTTCTGGATCCCTGTGTCCTTTCCATATTGTGTCCTCCTGCCTTCCCATCCTGAGCCCTCAGGATGAAATCCAGGGCCCCACACTAGGCAGGGATGTGTGCCTCTGAGCTACATCCCTACCCCTAGGTCTCCTTTCCTGGTGTACAGTGGGAATAATATCAACTCAATAAAACTCCTTTGTGGATTGTATGAGCAAACATGGAGGATTTACTGGATGGGAGCAACTATTAACCGGGAGTGGTTAGTTTTGTTTTGTTTAATCTGTGCTAGGGTTGTGTGTCAGAACAATTTTGTGAAGGTCAGGGTACAGCCTGAAAAAGGAGAGTTAGGTTTCTCCTTCTACCAGGTGGGCCTCTGGGAACAAACACAGGTTGTCAGGCTGGGTGACAAGTACCTTTACACACTGAGCTATCTCTCCCTGCCTTTAACAAGTAATCTGGGAGTGGTGGTACACACCTGTAATCTCAGCTCTTGGGGGGGGGGGGGCAGACTGGAGGATGGATCACTGTATATGTTTGAGGCCAGCCTGAGCAGCATTGCAAGAACCTGCCGAGAAAGAAAAAGGAATTCACTCTTTCTCTTTCTTTCTTTCTTTCTTTCTTTCTTTCTTTCTTTCTTTCTTTCTTTCTTTCTTTCTTTCTTTCTTTCTTTCTTTCTTTCTTTCTTTCTTTCTTTCTTCCTTTCCTTTTTCCTCTTTTTCCTTTTTCCTTTTTCCTTTCCTTTCCTTTCCTTTTTCCTTTCCTTTTTCCTTTCCTTTCTCCTTTCCTTTTTCCTTTCCTTTCCTTTTTCCTTTCCTTTCCTTTCCTTTCCTTTCCTTTCCTTTCCTTTCCTTCCCTTCCCTTCCCTCCCCTTCCCTTCCCCCTTCCCTTCCCCCTTCCCTTCCCCCTTCCCTTCTCCCTTCCCTTCTCTCTCTCTCTCTCTCTCTCTCTCTCTCTCTCTCTCTCTCTCTCTCTCTCTCTCTCTTTCTCTCCTTCTCTCTCTCTCTTTCTTTTGGTTTTTTTTTTGGATTTGGTTTTACGGAGACAGGGTTTCTCTGTATAGCCCTGGCTGTCCTGGAACTCATTCTGTAGACCACGCTAGCCTCGAACTCAGAAATCCATCTGCGTCTGCCTCTGCCTCCCAGAGTACAGGCATGCGCCACTACCGCCCGGCAGAAAAAGGAATTCTTATTTATATTTTTTGGTAATTTCTTTTGTGGGGATATATAATCCCTATGTTACAAATCATTCATTCTAGAAGTGGTTTTAGAATGTTTAGAATGCTGTCCACCATTGCCCTCACTTTCAGTTCAGGGGCTGTATCTACTGTGATTTTCCATAGTTTTTAGTTTCCCAGGATTTGATATGGACATGTCTTTTGTGACTAACCTGACTCACTTTACTTCTTTCAGGAAAGTTCACATTCTTGGCTCTTTCCAAAACATCAAGATGGCAAGAACAGCCATTTGTAACCTCATCCTAGGTAATAGCATATTTCTTTGGCATTTTTTACCTTTGGAAAGATGGGAAACAGGAATTTAAGCCATTTTACAAAGCAGCTTTCATATTGATAAAGATACCAAGTAGAAGCTGGCGAGTTGGAGAGAGAAACCCAGGAATACTTTACTCAGACTGCGTTTGTTAGAGGAGTGAAAGGATATTTTGAGAGTATCATTAAATCACTTGGGTTCCTAAGGAAGTACACAGAAAACCCATTCCAAAATAACTGAAAACATTACATGTTAGGTTCTATAAAATGAGGGCAGCTGATATCCAGTCAACTTGATTGATCCGGTTAATCTTGATCTGGAGTCATAGCAACTTGCTCAGAGGAACTGGTGGGTTTTCTCTAGTGTTCTAGTCTGGCTGGCTGACTTGTTTTTGAAAGTCTTTACAACTCTTTATTTTCTATAGGAATGCAAAGTAATTGTCTTCTATGAGTGTGTTTCTATGTATTTGAATATATTTGTATATATAATCTGTTTTTTTCTTAAACAGGAAGTCCTCCATCAAAGGTGTATGGCAATATCCGAGCTGTGGCCAGCAGATCAGCAGATCGGTTCTGATTTTCCAGGGACCCTTGGGATGGTCACATAAAACCATGGGAAGAATTTCCCAGCTACTTACAGCTCAGGAGCCTTCTCAGCTCTCAACCAGAGCAGAAGCAGAAAAGGAGGGTTTAACAGGACTTGGCACCCAGCTGCTTGCTTCTAGGATAATTTAAATACGATATAATTTATTCGTATTTAAATTTATACTTAAAGTATAAGTACTTTAAGTACTTAAAGTATAAGTAAACCACACAGTTTAAAACCTTATCATTTAGAGGTAACTGTTTGCTTACAACTTTTTGGTTATAGATTTACAGCTAAACTTATAAACTTATATAAACTCTGACATTTTTAATTAAAAATGAATCATAATTCTTGGTACTGGGCACTGACTATTTCAGGGTTGGATCATATCAGTAACTTGCACTGTTGAACTATATGTGCTTATCTTTGCACTTTCCTGTACAATTTATAAAATGAAAGCCCTTCACAAGGCTAATAAATGTCATTTTTCAAATAAATAATGAAATGTTGCAAGTTATTTCCTATCCATTCACATTGAGGCAATGAGAGGCCAGTGATTGGAGGGGAGAGAGGATGGGGGAGAGGGGGAAGCAGGGTGGACCACAGGGGCGGAGCAGGGAGAGATGCGGATATCCAGATGGCTTCAGATGTATTTCTGGTGTTTTGGAGAGGTTGGGATATTGTGGCAAGACCTTTATCATTATAAATTGGCATTATGAAATTGGGAGTTTCTTATACATAAATATATTTGGTTAACTATTCAAGTTTAAGAGTCATGCTTTACTGGACACTTGGAAGGAGTGGGTGCTGGGCAGTGTGGGACTCCACTGTTTACAATCTATGGCAGAGAGGAAACACAGCTGGGATGCTGTGAGAGCGAGCTGGAAGAGAGTTGCCCTGAGCGGGACATGCCCAGACTTGGTGCAGAGGCCCGGCGGGGCGGCACCACAATGAAAGATGTTAGATATATTTCTCTTATGCAGTAAAGGTAAATCTGTAAAACAATTCTCTCAAGAAAACTGTTCTCCAAACAGCATATTCTTGTAAATAGTGTGTATATGAATTTGATGCTTATTTCTTACATTGTTTTAGAATACACTTCATTAAGCATGTGACTTAAGATACTGCATTCCCTTGTTTCTCAGAAGCCTTAGCCAAAATAATGATTAGAGGTCAGGAAATTCAAACAATGATTAATAGTAGTAGTACTTCTTTTGTTACGTTTTGCCTGCATTTAGGTATGTGTACCATGTTATGTACCTGGCATTCCCCAGAGGCTAGAATAGTTCATCAGAACCCTCAAACTAGAATTACAGATAAGGTAATAAATCTTCATTTTTTCTGGGAACTGAACCCAGGTCCTCTGAATAGTGCTCTTAATCACTGAACTAGCTCTAATGAAGAGTGTATTTGTTTGAAGATAGGGTATTACTACGTAGCCCTGGCTAGCCTTGAACCCACAGAAATCTTTCCGTCTTCTGAGTACTGGGACACAAGGTTGTACGCCTCCACATCCAGCATGGATTTAATTATGTGGACACGTGTGTGTATTATGCATGTATGCCTACCCTGTGTGTAGATGCCCCCTGGAGCTGTAGTTACAGATGGTTGAGATCCTGGTGTGGGCACTGGGAATTTAGCTGCAGTGCTCTGGAAGAGCAGCGAATGTTCACAGACACTGAGCCATCTCTTCTGCTCCTGTTTTTGAGACAGTGTGTCGTCCAGGCTGGCCTTAACTCAACTCTATAGACCAGCTTGCCTCAAACTTGGGTTGATTTGATGCCCCAGCTTGGCGTGTACCAGGGCTACAAATGTGTGCTGTCATGCTGCTGTTTGGTAGTAGTTTCGTTAAGTTTGGGTTCCCTCTGGTCAGTGGGAGGTGCTACTGTCCACACTGCTTTGTACCTTGGATCTACCAACAGAACAATCCTGGAGTGTCTTCACCAAAGGAGAATGTTTAGTATTATCAAACCTTGTTGTGAAAGGAGGGGTGTATTGGGACAACTTGTTAAGTCTGAACCCACTCACTCTGCCCAGTGAAATTCAAAATTGTGAGCTTGAGAGCCATTTTCTTTTTACACTCTGACAACTATCAAGAAGTAAATCTTGTCTACATCTTTCTAAAACATTCTGCACATTAAAAATGCTTATATAGCTTTCCTTATTAGTGTAATTGGTAGATATTAATACAGCTTAACTGTAATGTGCAACCATCATGACAATGCTGTCTTCAGATTTCTACCACTAATTCCATCTCTCCCTTGGCACAAACTGTTCGGAAGTGGATGTGTCAGATTACCCATTCATCTCCAGGATACTTGGGCTGCTTGCAGCCTCTGGCTGTTGTAATGCTGCTGTGAACTGAGTCCCTGTGACTTCACTAGTACAAAGAGATGGCCCAGACCGCCTTTGACTCGTTTTTTCTTTGCTTTGAGGATGAGAAAGAACAGCAATGCAGCCTAATGCTTGTAAGTGATCTCACCGTGACTTGCATTTGCATTTCCTTAATGACAGTGCAATTGAGCATCGTTTCCTGTGTTTCGGGACCACTCTGCATATCTACAGTAATGACTATTCACATGCTTTGCTCATATTTTAATTAGGTGTTCTATTGCTGTTCTGCAGATCTTTGGGTTGGATTACTAATCCTTTTTCCTATATCCTTTACAAGTATTTTCTTCTCTTAAAAGAATTTTCATTTCACTCTGAATAGTCATTTTCTTAGGCTCTCTCTCTTCAGATCTTCTAAAGCAGCCACACAATTTAATGCACATGGTCTTGAAATTGTTGACCACATATCATCTTGGTGTAGTATACCCCACCTGGGCGAGGGACATCATTTACCACCTGGGATTGGTACCTCAACCCTGTTACAGTGCTGAACGCACAAGGATTTTGTAAAAGTGTCAAAAGTAGTTTGGGCATGGTGGTTCACACATTTAATCCATCCTAGCATTGGGGAGGCAGATGCAGGGAGGAATCTTTTGACTTCCAAACTTTCCTGGTATACAAAACAAGTTTCAGGACAGCCAGAGAGAAACCCTGTCCGAAAAAGAAGTCTCAAAATTTCATGTTACAGTTATAAAAAAATTCAATAATCCCAGCACTCAGAAAGCTGAGGAAGGATTACAAAAAATGCAAGACAAGTTTTAGTGAGACGTTGCCAAGAAAAATAAATGAGATTAGAACATGTATTATCTAGGAGCCACTTATTTACTTACTAAATACTTTAATGAACAATCAATGACACCCGCCTGGGTGATACTCTGACAATCACTATGTAAAGTGTTTTTATTCTATAACCAGCGAAGACAATAGGAAGGGAAGAAGGGATGAATGCTGTTGAATAAAGGAAGTTCAACTGTATGTGCCAAGAGCCTGCACATACACCGGTGAATACACCTATTATAGGCACAGGCACTCGTTACTGGGTTGGCGCTACTGGGTGGGATTGGTGTGCAGGTGTGAGGAGCCGGCTATAAGTCCAGGTCCGGGAGTGGAGTCTCAGATAAAACAACCGATTTCACCTGTAGGTTATGTTTCAGAACAACATTTATCCAAGTTTTTAAAACCCTAAAAACATGGACAGGATTATCAACTGTAGTAGTACATCAAAGCTGACAGAATACATTCAAGGCAAGTTTCAAATATTTTATTTTCTTACTCATACAGTATGAAGTTCTCTAAAGATTTCACAACATGACACGTATCATGCAGAAGAAAATTTAAACATTCAACATAAACCATGCCCTCCCCACCTCCCTCACACAAACTAAAAAAGAAAACCCCTCATTCCCCAGTAAGGAAATAGTTTGCACTATTTTTTTTCCCACAACGCCAGCCAAGATATGCACAAGCAAGAGATATAGAAAGCATTTGCTAAAATATTTGTAACAAATAATTATGTACAAAAAAATTCACAAAAGACTAGCTCCCTCCTGAAGCAGAGCACATGGCGGTTGACACTGGGACAGATCGAACCACTGGCTGGGATTGCAAGCCACGTCCTGGCCCAGAGGGAGAAAGTGGTTACATGGAGTGGAGATTTTGAGTATTAACATTTCCAAAGTTTGGCAACGTCATCTTTTTAAATTATGCAAATTATGTAAACAAGAGGTACATTTTAAATTGATCTACATGCAAACTCCATGTCATGCAAAGACACCAAGCACCGGGATTTTTCTCTCACAGACAGAGCCCATGATGTGCAGCACTCAGTTGAAGGGACAGCGGTGGCAGGCAGGTGTACTCAATTTAATATTCTCTCACCTTGATTCAACCCGCCCTTTACCATTCATGATTATAAAACCAATTTATATAGAAAAACTGTATAGGGAAGACTGCCATATAAAACTATCCAGAATGTCTGACTTCCAGTCAATAGTACCTTTGCAGAAAAGGGAAGGGGTAATGTCAAGTGGTAGAATATGACGTACTTTTATGTCACACAAATCTATCAAATCATCATCCATCACTAGTAGTGCGGGCAAAACAACAAAAATCCATCATGTGCTATCTTGCCTTCTGGCAAAGAAATTTTAAAAATGTAAATGTGGACAAAGTCTGCTCTCCTATAGCATATAGCAAGATATTCCCCCATTTTAACCACAAATAGAATTTTATATATATATGTGCTCATTAAGTATCAGTTGATTTTTTTAGGTTCACTGTCTTTTGAAATGCAGAAGGAAAATGAAGCCATGATTTACAGTTTAATGACAAGTATTTCCTTGTGTATAATGAAACAAGATATTTCAATCCATTACATGATTACTTTGGATTTCATCACTAAATAATACATTTAAAAAAGTCATGACTGCCTCAGAAAAGTTCTGACCTTTATAAAATCACAACTGCTAATTACATTTTCTCAGGGACACTTAATAAAAATAACAGCGACTACTTAAAAAGTATCAGCCTGAAGTAGCCATAGTATATGCAGTTCTATGGACACAAGAACCCACTCTTGGCAACAGCACTGAACTAAACCTCCAACAGAGATGGATTCAACGCTGTTCAGCAATAAGACACAGTCCCTGGAAAGATAGTCAGAGATATAAATAAAGCTACAGACTTGTTACAAAAGTGTAATTAAGGTAAATAATAGGGCATTAACAAATGCTTTATCAATCTCTCAAAGGAGAAAGCACGGAGAAAGGAAAATAGCTGGCCTAATACCTGGCGCAATTGTACAATCTTCTATCTACATATAAAACTGTGTGAAATAAAAGTAAGGATGGTTTATGTTCTGCTTGGCACTTTTGTACTCTAACATTTTGTTTCTGAATCAAGTATATTAAATTAAAGCCAACCTACTAAATATATAGAAAGCTACATATATCTATATATAAATATTTACATATGTATATATAGATACTTTCTTGTTATAAAAGATGAAGAAAAATAAATTAAAGAGCCAACCCCTTCCCTTTCTCCACCACACTGATATGCTCTTTCATGCTGCTGTCCTTCAAACTTTAAAGTGCTACACTGAGTTATTGAGAGAGTAGGAGTTCAATAACACTTAGTTGGCTTCATGAGGCTCATGTTGGAAAATGTGGCTTCACAGAGAAAAATACTTCCATTTAAATACACAGAGAGCATTGCTGGACGTCTTGAGCAGATCTTCAGAGATGGAGAAGAAAGCAAAAGTGTTGGGTGGTATTCTTCAGAGAGTCACACATCCACCACCATCTTTTTGTGGATATCTAGGCCACCTACAACCTGCGACAGACACAAACAGGTTTTTAGTAAGTAAATCACGTCACACCCCATCCTCCCCAACCCCCATTCTTTTGTTTTGGTCAACTTGACTCAGGAAAGGAACCTTAATTGAGAAAATGCCTCTATCAGATTGTCTATGGGTCAGTCTGTGGAGCACCTTTGATTAATGATTCATGTGGGAAGGCCAACCCATTGTGGATGGTGCCACCCCTGGGCAGGCAGGGGACAAGGCATGGAAACAAACCAGTTAGCAGCATTCCTCCAAAGCTTCTGAATCAGTCCTTGCCTACAGGTCCCTGCCTTGAGCTCCGGCCCTGATTTCTCTTCACGGTGGATTACAACTCAGCTTTTGATCATGGTGGTTTATCACAGTCAATCGAAAGCAAAGTAGGATACCACTTTAACAAAAAGTGTTAATTAAAAATATTCATTATCTGTTTTCCGATAAGCTGGATTAAGGGGTGGGGTGGGGGTGAGTCTCCTAGTTCAATTTTTATACCTCTTCTTCCTTGTGTAACAAAAGATGTCCAAGTGCACATCTTTTGGTATACACACTTGCATGTGCATGCCCATGCACACAAAGACCAGAACATGATGTGGAGGCCAAAAGCTGAAAGCAAGCGTCATCCTCCATCTCTCCCCAACTACTTTCTGGGACAGGGTCTCGAGCTGGAGGGATGGAGTGAACGTGGCCGAGAAGGGCTCTGTGCTGCAGATGGACAGCGCCGGCCCTCGGCAGGTGGGTGGGCCTGAGCTGGGTAAGAAACTGCTGAAGATGAGCATGGAGGCAAGTTGATACGCAGTGGTCTCCAGGACCCGTGCCTCACTTCCTGTCTGGGCTTCTGTGCTCCAGAGATAAACTGAAGATACCCAAGAAGGAACCTCACGCAGCTCAGGAACTAAGCCTCCACCACCCTGGACTCAGTCAGGCACTTAGTTGCTTCATGACTGTGTCATCTCCCCTCCGAGGTGGGTGGTCCTGGTTGTGTAAGGAAGCAACTCAGCAAGCTCTGGGGAACAAGCCCGGAAGCAGTGCTTCTCCACAGTTGCTGTCTGAGTTCCTGCGTCCATATTCCAGAGTGGAGCTCCCACCCTGGCTTCCTTTAATGTTGGACTAAATAAAGTATTGGTAGTGTGAAACAAACTTGCTTTTCTCTAAGTTCCTTCATCTTCTGTTGGTGTTTTATCGCAGGAGAACCAAACTAAAACAAGACCTGCTCTCCCTCAATCATTAACTACTTTTCCTCCCCAAGTTGCGTTCAGTCAGTGTTTTGTGAGCAACAGGAAGCAAGGCAACAGGAAGCAGGCCAGAAGACGGCAGTGGACTGTTTCTTACAGAAACCTGCCTACACGTCATCCTTTGTGGCTTTCCCTTCTGACATGTATCCTTACACTCAACACATTTTACAATACGGAGAAGGGGCGGGGGGTGGGGGGGAGGGGAATGGAAGGTTATGGCCTTAAAAAGGGGTGTTTGCGAGTCAGGCTGGATGGCAGAAGCTGGGCTGCCAACCTGACAATCTCTGGGCATGCTTCTGATAGACTAACTTGTGGGCATGAATAAAGGGAGAAGACCCGCCCCACTGCAGGCAGCACCTCCTCTGGCTTGGATCCTGGACTGTAAGAGGAAAGAGTAGAGTAGCGTCTGCATTCACCTTCGCCTACTTCCTAACTGTGGGTGAGATGTGACAGGTGCCTCAAGACCCACGCCGCCCTGCGGTCTCCACTATGGTAGATTCTAGTCTGGAACTGTAAGCCAGAATAAATTCTACCCTTGAGTTACTTCTGTTATTTCACTCCAACAGGAAACTTAGTTTTAAAAATAAAACATTCTATTCCAATCATAGATAGTGCTGAATAGGTTTTTATCAATTTGAGACAAGCCAAAGTCAGCAAGGAAGAGTAATTTCAGCGGAGAAAATGTCAGCCATGGGGCATTTTCTTGACTGATGATTAATGTGGAAGGGCCCAGCCTGCCTAGTGTGGGTTACACAACTATCGCATTGGTCTGCTGTGTAAGTTACATTTGTTTCTGTGTATGTGCACACTCCTCCCCACCCATCCTCCACCCCCAGCCAAACCTCGGGAAGGTCAAAGGACAGCTCTCAAGCAGCCAAGGTCAGGTTAGCAGGCTGTCAGCTTTACCTACAAAGGTAGAGTGGAAGACCTTCCTCGATAAGTATCTACTGACTAGCAAAATTCTCAAAAATGCATTTCCCTGCCTCTACTCTAGCAGACTATTTCTCCAGTCCCCATGGTAGTTTCTGGTGCCGCCAGCTAATTCATGGACCCAGGGCCCCTTTTCACAGAAGCAGTTTCTTAAAATGTAATTTATTTTTATTTTATGTTCACTGATGTTTCGCCTGCATGCGTGAGGGTGTCAAAAGCCCCGGAACTGTAGTTACACAGGTGTGAGTTGCCATGTGGGTGCTGGGAACTGAACCCAGAGCCTCTCCTGGAAGAGCATCTCCTCCAGAAGAGCAGCCAATGCTCTTCACCACCGAGCCATCTCTCTAGCCCTACCACCAAAGCCTTTTCAAACAAGGTTTGGTTTGTTGTTACTTGCAGCACTGGGTGTGCGCTGACCCAGGGTGTGATGCATGGTGGGAGACATGTGCTCTCCAAGATGTTTATTGCCAGCACAACAGGCATGGCTCTAAGCAAACTAAAGCATGTCCCACTTGTAATTTCTAAGAGCAAGTAAGTTCCTGGTCCTGTGAGGAGGCAGCTATGTGGGTGAACAGTGAGTCATGCAAGCATGAAGACTTAAGTTAGAGTCCATATGAAAAGGCCAGTGTGGCCGGATGGCACCGATGGTGCCGGAGGTCAGGAGTTCGGGAGGTCGTGGGGCTTGCTGGCCAGCAAGTGCTGCAGAAACAGTGAGCCTTAGGTTCACTGGGAGAAGAATTAGAAATAATCACCTGCATATGAGGCAGAAACCTGATGCCGACCTCCGCTCCACACACACAGATATTCACATTCACCCACAATTGCCGGCGCCATTCCTATAGCATGTTATCAGACTGTTTATGTACAGTAATTCTTGAGAAGAGTAGGTTTTAATTATCAGCACTTTAAACATATTCCAAAATTTGGATGTGGAGCAAAGAGACAAAACTTGAAAGAATTTCAAAGCAAAGTATGCTTATAAAAGTCTCTAGTAAACTGTCCGTAAAGTATGTTAAACAGGTAACAGCCAAAGCGGCCTGTCCACTTACAGCACAGAATTCCTCGAAGGATATTCTTCCATCTCCATCCTTATCTGCATTTATTATGGTTTTGTCTACAATCTGCTGTAATTGTGTATCTTTCAGATTGTTGCCCACCATCATCTTCAACACCTGGAAGAGTTCTCCATTGGAAATATAGCCATCTTTATCCATGTCATAGATACGGAAAGCAACTAGGAAAAAAAGGGGGGGGGGGAAGGAAAGTCATTGCAATTAAAAGGCAAACAAATACTTCAAACGAAAACGGTGCTGCCTAACTATGAAGGTGGCACTTTTTAAAATACAGACACTACACACAGTTTGCCTTAACAACCGATTACAAGGTCGAGCTGTGGAGTGAAGACTACCAAGGTCAAGTAACCAGTACAGCCTCCACCTTGTGCTATGCTCTCAGAAACACCCGCTTTCCCACTGTACCACAGAAGATGGCATGTTATTCAAATGTACTAGCTGCAAACATCCTAAATGACTTCTATTATGACTAAAAAGCCTTAAAGTGTTTTTAGAAGTGTACACTACAACGTGGAACAGCAGTTTAAGGAGGAAAATACTTACACCTCAACTTTTGTTCTTTATCGCCTTTGACACTGAACTGAGAGACTCCTTCAATGAATTCTAGATAAAAGTTGAAAACATTTAAAAATCACTACTTGTAATTTTTATAAAGAAAAGCAACATTCAAAAGGCTAGTTCGTGTATTAGATATTTAAAGTAGTACTAAAAAATAATGTCAATTTTTAAAATTTATTTTATGTATATAAGCACACTGTCGTTGTCTTCAGATACACTAGAAGAGGGCACTGGATCCCATTACAGATGGTTGTGAGCCACCATGGGGTTGCTGGGAATTGAAAGAACAGTTAGTGCTTTTAACCACTGAGCCATCTCTCTAGCCCCCAATATTGTCACTTTTTAAGGCTCCAAACACAAGATTTCATTTTATTTATTTGAACTTTTAATTTTATTTGAGTTATAAAGATTAACCAATTTGAATTATGTGTTAAGACCTGTAAGCCATTAACACTCAAAAGCATTCATTAACGATATTTATTTAACCAATTTCTTTAGACTATAAGAAAGAATGTACAATATTTTACCTAAACAAAAATCATTTTGTTTCTGTTCCAAATTTCCAAATCATATAAATACACTGTTAGAAAGTTCTTAAAAAATTAATTTCTTTACTCTCTGGCAAACAATAATTCAAACAAACAAAAAAACAAGAACATTGAAAACAGCAGTTACACATTATTTAGAAGTATAAGACCAAATGTAGAATGATATATAAATTAATCAATACTTGCACAAAAGATTCCTTGGTGTCTGGTTAAATAAAATAAAGCAGGCATGGGCTACCAAAACTGACCAGTACAGGTCTCAGTCTTTAAACAGAATGTAAAGAAACAAGAAGAGTGCAGCTTTTAATACTGTTAAGCTGTCCTTGAGAAGAGTAATTTTCTTAAAGAGGAGGAAATAGTCACTGTTGCTTTTTGTGGTAGATTACACTATAATAGATGCCCGGATAATTTATGAACCACAAATAAAGAGTAATTAAAATCTAGGTAACACAGATTTTCAAGTTTTAGCATATTCTTTTTATAAGATCACCAAAAATAGACACTTTAAAAAATTCTAGTTTCACTCTGATGAAGTGCTGCAAGACTAACATGAAAAACCAACCGTCCGTTACCTTTGAAGTCTACTTCTCCATTCCCGTCTGTGTCGAATATATCTATTACCCGCTGCACTAAAGGATTCTGTTGTAACTCAGGCAGAGACATGAACTCTTCCACACTCAAAGACCCAGAATTGTCCAAGTCAAGCTTCTTGAATCTCTTTCCTAGCCTTTTAATTTCATCAGCATCGACTAAAAGCAAACAAAGAAAATAGCAAAACTTTAATTTTCAATTTGATCTAAGAAGCTACAAATTTCTTCTAAGTCAGTACAACAACTATTTTCCTTCCGTCGCATTTCTGTTTGGTCCTCCCATCGTGCATCAAAGGCATGGTAGGCAGCTGACGCCTCCGGGGCGACTGTGGAGACTGTTACACAGGCTGGGTCACTCTGCCCTCTGTCCCATGGCATCTTCATTACAGTGTACATTTAAATATAAAAACACATATTCAAATGCATACTGCAGAAATTATCTATGGTACTAAAGTGCAGACCACACAACCACAGGATGGCACTGACGTCTACTGTAACTCAAAAGGGGTAATGTCAGGGAAACCTGTGAATTTATAGGTTTATAGAGATTTCTCCCAGTACTGATGCTCTAGAACTCAGATGGGATAAACACCGCAACCAACCCATGGGAACGTACACAGTACAACAAATCTGGCTAACAACAAATAGAATAACTTCATGGATCTTAAAAAAATGCTCAGAACATATATACATTAGTCAATAGCTGAGTAAAATCACCTAATTCTTCAAGCTTGTTTTGTGATAAATAGTGGAAAACATCAGGTAATCTGGTAAATTAGGCCCAAGGCCCCTGTAAAAAGAGCACACTGCACAGGACAGGGTATTCACAATGGCAGCTGGGAATTATAGCTTACTGCATTGTCTAGCATTCTTCAGAGTATTAACAGAGTGTGTATTGATATATATATACTACTTATCTAAGGGAAGTCGGAAAACTCTCATTTCAAAAGCATGGCATCTGCCCTAATTTCCTCAAATATTTAAAGCCAGCTTAGAAGGGTGGAGGACAAAAGAGAAGCAACATTTGAAGATCAGAGAACACAAACTTGAAAGCAAACAGGAAGTGCAGTTCTCTTACTGCAGTGAGCAAGGGAGCGGGACTCCCAAGTCCACAGAAGCGGCATCCAGGCACCGCCTCCTGCCCCAGTGGATAAAGCATGGTGCACTTTTGAAATGCTTGTTTTACAAGTCTAGCATCCATGCAGATGGCTCTGTGATGGGCTAAACTCAGTCCTGTGACTGCCCTTCAGTATTTAGCACAGTCATAGATCATTACTTTGCATAAGCACCGAAGCATGTATTTCCACATTCATTCAAAGATTCCATTCTGCCTTTAAAAAAAAATGAAGAGAATCTTCACTCTATTGTGCTTCTCAATGTTTCAACAAACTGTGGACAAGTAATTTTGCCACTTTTTAAAAGAATAGCTATGAAAACATTAAATTTTCCCTCAAAAAAGAAATATATTCTTCTGAGACAAGGTTTCATTATGTAGCCTTGAACTCAGAGATCTGTTTGGTTCTGCCTCTTGAGTGCAGAGTTCTTTTTAAATAGCTTACCTATTAAATATAAATTATGGAGAACTGAAGTGACCTGAACAAATGCCACACTTCTGCTAAAGATTTCTTAAAAGGAACTGACTGATTAAAACTTCATGATACGTACTTTTAGTATATTCCAGATACAGTCTAAATTATCTTAGACTTTAAGTTTCCTAAATAATTGGTTAACACCTATCACTGTCTCTGACCTATTTGGGGCATATTGACTCAGCAGACCACTGGCTTCCAGTAACCCAAAAGCTAGAAATGTTAACAACAGCATCTGACACCTCCTACAGCAACGGTTTCCCTATTTTACTTTAACTCATCTACCACAGAAAAGTATTCTACCAAATAAAATATATTTGATAAAATACATTAATTTTCTAACTTTCTTTTGCTTTACAGCTATGAAGAAAAGAATTTAATAGTGAATGTGTTTACTTGGTATGACCTAATTCTCTGTTCCTTAACTACAGTCAGTTGTGTTTGTATAGCAAATAAACTATATTCCCACTGGAGTCAGAGCTATGCTTTACATACATAAATAGAGGGAGGGAGGGAGGATGGATGGAGATATAAAGGGCTATTCACACCCCCCCCAACAACATCAATAACAACAAAACCCCCCAAAAGAAAAAAAAAAGGTTTCTCTGTGTATTCCTAGCTATTCTAGAACTTTGTAGACCAGGTTGATTTCAAACTCAGAGAGCCACCTGCCTCTGCCTCCCAAGTGCTGGGAGTGAAGTTATACATCACCTACATGAGTGTTTTTGCAACCCAACTTCTGACTCAAAGGGTTATCAACTTTCAGGAAGTTACTCACTAGTCAGCACCAAATACCATGCACCCAGCTGTCTCATTGCCTTTGAATGTGAGGAATTCTGTCCTTGTGGCCTAGACTTCCTCTGTAGTCAACACTCCCCTGTGTCATTCTAGGTTGTTTTTGCTTTTGTTTTTTGTTTTTTTTTTTTTACTTTGCCATCTTTGTCTTCTCCTTCTCTTCCTCCTCCTCCAGCTTAGCATTTGTTTGTCTCTTCTGTTTCCTATGACTTGGTTACTTTAAGTATAGAAATTCTCTGAGCAGCTAATTACAGAAACATTGAAGAGGCGCATCTTTCTAGTCCTATAGGTAGGTGTCAAGGGGAACTTCTTAGGACATTGAATAGCCTCAAAGGGAAGCCCCAAGACAATATATTTCCCTCCTAAATTGTAAAATACTTGATGTGTGCCCCAGGAAGACACACTTACGGGTAATCTTAGATACTGGGCTGTCTCATGATACCCCAAAATTGTGAGATAAAACTTTCGATACAGCATGGAGGATCAAAATATCCCAGGGTGGAAGCAAGGCAACTACTACACAGCAGCACAGACATCTAATCCAAACAAACCCCACCAGCTACATAAAAGGCCACAATTTTCAGGAAACAACGGAAGGAGGACTGAAATGGGAACCACACCTCCAGGAGAGGAAGCATTTGCTACGAAGAGCTCATTAGTAGCTGATTTTATACTTCAAAGTATCATTCTACCTGGAACGCTGCTGCAAGCATTTAGGGAAATGGGGAACAGTTGATGTTCCTGTGTGGTTTATTCGTTTACTTTTTTACACACTACAAGTTTCAACTGTAGGCAATCAAAAAATGGAAAACAGCCAGTCTAATAGGGCTTTAAAAGCAACCTAAGAAATACATTATAGATTTAAAAGCTATTCATGTTGTTAGCCAAGTTTCAAACTTGAGGAGGAAAGAAATACTGAGGAACAGGAAGTGAATCTTAGAGACACTGCTGGAACTGAAAGTGAGTTCTGAGGACGCCAGCTTCGCTCAGCCTCTGTCAGCTGGCTCTGCCTCCCCTCTCTCGCCTCACATCTTCTCTAGGAACCTCCAGGAAAAGGAAATTCTCAAAGACAGACTTATGTTATTATTGTCTTTGTGGGAGCTTATAGGGAGATGAGATCTGATACCACATCTACTCCCTGAGCAAAAACCTTGCTGGAAACTTCCTCAATTGGATCTGGACCCTTGATCTGCGAAAGAACTTCCAGGAGCTCTAGTTTTGTTAGAAATAAGACATGTCCATCAGCATCCTCTGACTCATTAGCCCCTGGATCAAGACAAATGCTAGCCCAAGTGCACACACTTCACCCTCTGATCTCCTGCTCGCACTAGGCAATGATTAGGTTGTAATTTTATTACCTTGTTCTGATTCAGAGCACAGCAACTTAAGCACAAAAAGATTGTGTCCTGTGTTTTTAGTTTCCTGATAATTTACTCTCTTAACGATGTTGATTTCATGTTAATTCCACTTATCTACTGGTGTAGTTGTTAGCCTATGTGTGTGTCTATTTACGTATGAATATGATAACAGCTTTGCCTCAGTCTACCTGGCCTTGTTTTCTTTTTCCTCACTCTCTTCTACTGCTTCTAAAAAACTGATGGTTCAATTCCATCCTAATCAAAGTACAAGCTTGCAAATTGATTACCAAATTAACTAGGGACTAAAGAAAGAAATGCTAAAGAGACACTTATGAACGCAGCAGTAATACTTGACAGAACACAGAGGTTTGGTTTGGCAGAAGAATACATAATAAATGGGTGCTCCTGATTTCACTTTTGTTAGCATGTGAGACTGCCCCTAAAACGCAGTAGAAGGCCAAATCCCACAGCCTGAGATCAGGCCACACCGCCCTGCAGCAGCAAGCCCCATTTATGGTCCTAACCAGGTCCCAGCTCTTCCAGGCTGTCTGGATTATTCAGACACACCCACTTCTGCATCTGAGCGTTGTCCTCTGTCCCCCTCTCCCTCCACCTCTTCCTCACTCTTCCTCTTAGGGTTTTAAAGGGAAGCTCTCCTTTCCTTAAGGCTCCAACATACTCAGATCACCACTGAACTGTTTCTGTCATGATCTCCTATCTCTTGATAAGCTGTGTCTTATGGAGTCAATTATTGCTGCCCTTGCTTTGGTGTACTTAACAACTTGTTTAAGACCAAGGTTTAAACTTAAAAACTGGTAACATCTTGTCTTACCTCGCTCTACTTTCTTTCTCTCTGAACAAGTATAGTTTGTGTAAAATGCCCAGGGAGGTCAGAGGTCAGGGGTTAGAGCCCCTAGATCTGTCTGGAATTAAAAGCAGTTGACCTGCCTGGTTTGGATGCTGGGCATCAACTCCAGTCTTCCACAAGAACAATATGTGCTCTTAGCTGCTGAGCCATCTCTCCAGCACAAATAACAGGTCCCTGTCTTCTTTCTTTTTTAGGTAAGTTCTCTGTACATACCCTGAGCTGGCCTTGAACTCAAGAGAGCTAACTGCCTCTGCCTCCAAAATGCTAGGATGAAAGGCTGCATAAACCAGTTGTTCTACATCAGCACTGGGAATGCTTAAGAGCTCAGTCAACTGTCTAGGTCTACCTTTCAGTTTTATTTTTCACAAGCCTACTTGCCAGACACTTTATCTTTAAGTTTTGTTCTTGTCTATTTTCAATGTGGAATAACTCTTCCATGTTTGCAGCTCCGCCCCTGTACTCCATGGTCCATTGAACTCCATGAGCAGTTTTAAAGCTACATTCCTACAGCTAATAATGCGTCTTAAAATGTTGCCCCCCCCCAAACCTTCTCTTCGGTTGTTGCACAATGAAAGAAAGGTGCTGCCTTAAAGGAAGAAAGTTCTATTAGAAATAATGACTCCCACGCAGTGTAGTCCTGCTAATCCATAGGAACTGCAGAATGATTTTATTGGACAAATATTTAAATTATTTGCAAAATTTATTCTAATTACATAGAATTTTCATTGTTGCTATGATCTTAAATCTCTTGATTAGTGGCTAAATGAATGAATAGATCAGTATGATATTAATTTTCAAAATTAGCTGGAGCTTTAAGCCTAATTCTTCCATTAATTTTTCTAAGTGTAAAGCTGAAGTTCTGTCCTCATAAAATAATTAACAGGTACCAGGTACAGTGATCTCTGTGAGTCTGAGGCCAGCCTGGTCTGCATAGTGTGTTGCAGGCTAGCCAAGGTTATTAAAATCAAAATAAAACTTAATGGGCATCCTATGAAGCTGGACAGAACAGAGAAACCATATGCTATAGTAAGTGCTTGGTTAGTCTTTCTATGGGAATTCCTGGGAGACAAAAATCTTCTAAGAGAGCCTGAAGCAGGTGATGTCATCAATTAGAAAAGACAACACACCAAGGAGTCTCCTGACTTCTCCCTGTGTCCAAACAAAGCCTCAAACCTTGTGGGCTGCATTTCTACTCTAATTCCTTTATGATTACTTATATGTAAATCTTTTAAGACAGTGTGCTTACTTAACAATAGCAACAGACCTGGTCTTGGCTTTCCAGGAAACACAGGAGGCAGTCCATGCTTTGTAATAGCTGGTACTCCATTTACATTAGCCAAATGGTCACAATTCAAAGTTCTCTCCACTCTCAAAAGAATCCTCTTACTATTCAACATAATTTGGATTTTGAAAAAAAAAATCCAATTTCAAGATCAAGCCAGTTAAAAGTCCCAGCATGGGGTGGGGGCGAGACTCCTGAGGCCCCACCCCTAGCTGAAGCTGTTGATGGCTACTGGTACTGGTAGGTTCTCCATGGCCCTGTGATGAACCTACACCTACATACATATGGGTGTTACTAATGGACTTGGCAGAATAAAAATATTCATTTTAAAAGGAAGCTGTGAAGTTGGGAGTGAGATGTGTTAGGAAACACAGAAGGAGTTGGAGAAGTAATCAAGATATAAGATACTGTATGAAACTTGTAAGGAATTTAAAAAGCCAGGCACATAAGCCTTCTAAGAACTCTATTTGAGGAAATATCTCTACTTTAGATCTCAAAACACCATGGCATAAAAAAAAAAAAAAAAAAAAAAAAAACCTTGCTATGTTTTTTTTTAAAAAAAAGTATTAACAGATCCAACCAAGTGAATACACATTGTACTGATAGTAGAAATGTTAACATACAACAAATTCTTAGATGTAGTAGTCAATCTGTTCCAGCTCAAGTATTATCTATTCTTGAGACCACTATGAATGGTCTTGTAAATCTGACTAACTATCCAGTGCTGTGACCTGAAGCACACCCCTTAACTGCATAAACTCTGATAGGAGAAAGCAGAGGCACTCAAAATTCCAGCTGGCAAGCAGGCCTTAGGCATGTGCAGACTTCCCCAATGATGTCACCCTATTATCTAGTGAGTCTTTGGGTTGGCTTTTTATCCCAAGTATACCTAAACAACCATGTCTCCAGGGGCAACATGGTAAATTTATCAAAGCTGTCCCAGTGTTACACCACAGATGTTCCTGGGGGTGCTGGATCCTGGAATTCACTAAATACAATAAAGACATGCCAAAGCAAAGGCTTCGCATTCAAAAATAAGATATGCAGAAAATTACTTCAAATAAGAAATTTACAACCTAAGACACCATATCATTTTTAAAGCACTTTCTTGATTAAATGAATCTTCATGATAGGTCTAGAAAATTTATAAAAACAAAAAACGTGTATTTTGCCAATAAAATGCAAAGGCAACATTAAAAAGTAAGTCCTTTTGGAATCCTTCTTTCTGACTGTGAAATAAAGATGGCTTGGCAGGTAAAGACAAAAGCCTGGGTTCTGTCCCTGGAAGACGCACGGCAGGAGGAAACTGCCTCTGACTGTAGGCAGACAGGAATACCAGCGGAAGGTGCAGGCACACCCACACATGAAGTAAGGAAACACGTGGAAAGCCAACAAGACTTGTCTCTGTCCACAAAATCCACAAATACCCCAAGTCTGGCCTGCAGCTGCTAATCTGGTCACTAATGGTATCCGGATGAGTTTGGTGGGAAGGAATTCAAATGCCACTGCTACTGTTATTTGATTTATTCTGTAGCCAACTAAGCATTCACTTCTCCAAAGTGGAATCTAGTGTGATACTAAAACAGTAAGATTATCTCAAACTATTAACCCAAAATAAGTTACAATTTGGACAATAAATTTTCCTAAAACCGTCCATTCCATTTGAGGTTATAGTTATGAAGCATGATGACCAGAAGAAAAACTGGAACTAAAAAATTATTTCAAGGCCAGGTGGTGATGGTGGTGCAAGCCTTCAATCTCAGCACTCGGGAAACAGAGGCAGGCAGGATCTCTTTGTTGAAGCCATATCGAGTGAGCTCCAGGACAGCCAAGGCTATACAGAGAAAGCCTGTCTCAAAATAAACAAAAAATTCAAACACTCTAAACAGCAAACATGGATAAAAGCTTTGCTAGATACAGATCTATAGATAGCTATAGATATATTTATCTGACAGAAAATAAGTATCTAAAATGAAAAACTCAAAAAAACAAAATGCCAAATACAAATATCAAACCACTAATCAATAAGTGGGCAAATGAAAACAAGTTTCAAAAGATGAAGTGAAATTGTCTGTCTCCGTCACACACTCACACACACACACACACACACACACACACACACACACACACACACAAAACAAACTATTCAACACCCTTAGGTATGAGGGACTCCAACTCACACCAGTCAGAATGACTGTCATAAAAACAAATCAAGCCGGGTGTTGGTGGCGCACGCCTTTAATCCCAGTACTTGGGAGGCAGAGGCAGGTGGATTTCTGAGTTCCAGGCCAGCCTGGTCTACAGGACAGCCAGGGCTACACAGAGAAATCCTGTCTCAAAAAAACAACAACAAAAACAAAACAAAACCCAAATCAAATGCTGGCAACCACTTGGGGTGGGGGTGGGGCTCTTCTACACTGCTCATGGAGATGTCTATTAGTAAAGGCACTGTGGATACTAATGTGACCCAACTATGCCACCCAGCCACAGCCCCTTAGGACTCTTATGAAAAAACTCAATTACAATAGTAAGCAAAATAACTGAAACTGGGAATGAGAAAAGCAAGATAGACTGAGGGAGAGTTGAAAATAATAGGGGGGTATTATTTTCATTCTATGTTGGAATGAAATGGATGTCTGCAACCTGTCACTATCTACAAACAATGAGTATAATATACATCAATAAAAACAAATTTCTTACAGACCAGCAGTTTAATACTCTGCACAAAACAGAGTAACTATCAAATGTGCGGAAAAAAAGAAAGTTACTACCAATATATGAAAGATTAAAGTGGTATATTACAATATGGATAGTCAGCCGGGCAGTGGTGGCATACCCCTGTAATCCCAGCACTCTGGGGGGCAGAGGCAGGCGGATTTCTGAGTTTGAGGCCAGCCTGGTCTACAGAGTGAGTTCCAGGACAGTCAGGGCTACACAGAGAAACCCTGTCTCGGGGGAAAAAAAAAACCAACAACAACAACAACAACAACAACAAAAATCCCAACAAAACAACAACAACAAAAAACAACAAAAAAACCAAAAACAATATGGATACTCACAGACACTTTAGCTGTCTATTATCTTAGACATGAAGCCTTATTTTAAGACTCTTTAGGGCCTGAGAAATGGTTCAGTGAACTCCTGCTCTTGCAGAGTACCTAGCCAGATTCCAGTACCCACACCCAGGCAGCTAACTGCTTCTAACTCCAGATTCAGGGGACTAGCCTCTTCTGACCTCCCAAACACTTGCCCAGAGACCTAGGCATAAATGGAATTAAAAACAAAAATAAAATGGCCAGATTTTAGTTTTATATCATAAATTTAAAAAGTATTCACTTGGGCTTTCAGTACTTCTAGATTAAAATTCTTAGATACTTCAAAACTATCAAGTAATAGTCACATGGCTAAAACCCAGACATCACCAACACCTCATGAACTGGATACTAGTAGATGCCTGTGATTCCAGGACTCAGAATGTCAAAGCAGGAAGATCAGAAGCTGACGATTAATTCCAGTTTACAGAGAAGTTCAAGCCCAGCCTGACATCCTGTCTCAAATAAGCCAAGAATTACTAAGCTAGTTGTGGTGGCACATGCCTAGGAGCCAACTTGAGGCTGAACCGAAGGGAACTTAAGTTCCCAGCCAGTCCACAGAGCTGCAGTCAGTCTGGGCTACACAGCAGAGCAAGAGCACTAGCTGGCCCCAGAGCAGAAACAGCAGTACAAACAACTCAAACTGAAAGGAGGAGTTTTAAGACTCCAAACCCCATGCAATGACTCACTGCAAGGCCAAAGGGTTCAGAGCAAGCGACCCGGCCACAGTGAGTGGGCCAATGGGGCTGTTCCTGAGAACAGCATGACCCGGAACCTCGGAAGCTTCCAACTGCCTTAACCTACCAGACTCCACTCCAATTGCAAAGATCCACCCTTTCCTGATAAATGCCTTCTTACCTGAGACCTGACTTATTTCCAAGAAGACACCGCCACCTGGTCACCACCAGTCCTTAAAAGAAAATCGACTAAGACTTCATTTCTTTCTTTTGGTTCTCTGATTATCAAGTTCTTAGACTGTCCACATTCATGTTCTTCATTTCTGATGCTCAGCTGTTTGGAAATACCTACTTGGTGTTATTAAGGTTTTCTCTTAAACACTACTTTATATATGTGCCAAGAGAAACACATTATGTAGTGTCTGCGCTATACTGGGTCCTTACTCCTCATCTAGCCCAGACTAGACAGTCACTGCTCTATTCCCTATATATATACACGTTCCCCAAACTACTGTGCTATCTAGGGATCTACTACAGACAACTAAATCAAATGCGTTAGCTGACAGATCATAGTCTTATGAGACACAGTTTCATTACATAGTCTAGTATGACCTCCAACTCATAACAATCTTCTTTCACAGTGTCCAAAGCCTGGAATTACAGATGTATGCTACCAAAGGGAAAGGGGGTAGGGGAGAGGGAGAGAGAGAAGGAGGGAAGGCAGAAGGCATTAAACCTGTAAGAACATTTGTAAGCCACACTATGAAACTGCCTGTCCCAAAGTTAGGAAGCTACAAAGTGAATGTTAAGCTTCTGGGTCTAGAACTTTGCAACCACACAAACAACTCTAATTGTAAATTAGCATCCAGCCTTTTAAATATTAAGCTTCCATCTAACATACATATAAACTTAAGACCTGGACTGGCAAAAATGACTCTGAGGGTAAAGGGGCTTGAGGAGACCTGAATTCAACCCCTGGACCTCACATGGAGGTAAGAAAGAACAGACTCCACGGTCGTCTTCTTTCATGCATATGCCAAGGCACACGTGTCCACATAGGCACGTCATATACACAACACACACTATAATAAGACTAAAAGAGTCAGTCACGATGTGGTGGTGTGAATAAGAATGCCCCCATAGTCACATAGATTTGAATGGCACTTTTGAAAGGATTAGTAGGCATGGCTTTGTTTGAGGAAGTGTTATGAGGGGTGAAACCCAAGCCAGGCCGGAGGCTCTCTATTCCTGCTGCCGGGGATCTGGATGTAGAACACTCACCACACACCCTGCAGCATGTCCACTTGTGTGCCTCCCTGCTCCTGCCATGACTATGGACTGAACCTCTGAAACTGTAAGTCAGCCCCAAGTAAATGCCTTCTTGTCTAACAACAGTTGCTATGGTCATGGTGTCTCTTCACAGTGACAGGACACTGATTAGTGGATGCTTTTTATCCCAGCACTTTAGGAGCAAAGGAGAGCACATCTAAGTAAGTTTAAGACCAGCACATTCTACATTAAAAGTTCCAAGCTAGCCAGGGCTACACTGTAAGAATAGATCTCAGAAACAGACAAATAAGAGGCTGGAAAAAAAAACAAACAACAACAATAAACAAGCAAAACACACCAGTAAAGGTGCTTGCTACCACACCTAATAAACTACCTCAATCGTACCTTAATTGGATCCAAGGGACCTGTATAGTGCAAAGAAAAAAACCAATCCCTACAAACTGCCTACTAATCTAATCTCTACAATTATGCTGACACTGTGGCAAAAGTGTGAGGTCTCCACTCACCTATATGTATAGATAAGTAAAATGCAATTAAAATAAAAAGCTATCACAAGCTTATAAAGAAACATTTATAGTAGCTGAAAAAGTCTTTGACAACTGACTTTCACTCTAGAAATCTTCTGGTCTTCAGAGAGGCACCCTGTCCTATTCCATCAAGATCCAAAAATCTCAAATCTCAAATGGCAAAACACAACTTTCACACATCTGTTTCTCCTTCCCCTAGTCCAAGTGGCAGCTGACTGGGTTATGTGACAAGTTCTAGCCCACGAAACACAGCTTTCATGTTCTTGCAATTCCATTTCCCCAAAGATTTGGGGAATTCTGGGTACAGTTGTTAACATTTTACAACAAAGACATCCAGATCCACGGATCAACAAATAGAAAAAAACAGAACAAACAAAAATCATGTGGTATATATGTTAATAAAATAAACTTTTAACATATTCTCTACTCCAGTAACCAAAAGAGTGTGTTCTGTGCCTTCTCCATTTTAAATGTAGGCCGCATTTGATACAAACACAAATACGCATCACAGATATGTGTGCCCGCCGCCCCCCCCCCAGATTCATAAGCAAACCAAACGCTTGCTGCCATTATATTCAACTTACAGTGTGAGCACATTTCCAAAGGGTAACTCGCCTCATTTCCCTGGGGAAGGAAGAAAAAAAGAATCAATTAGTTAGGAGATACACCTAAATATCTTTAAAATATTGAGCAACTATTTTATCAGACAAAAAAGGCAAATGAGCCATGTTCAGAATTATAAACTATACTTACTTTTTAACTGGTAAGAAAACGTATCAAGTATTTGTAACACCATAAACACACTACACCCAAAATCTCACAAGCAGTGGGATTGTTTGTTTGATTTCTTTTTGAAACACAGTTTCAAAGCCCAGGCTTGAGCTCCCAGTGTAGGTAAGGTTGACTTTGAAGGTCTGAATCTCCTGTCTTAGCCCTGATTATAGATAGACTTATGTCAACACATCAGGCTAACTTATTTTGGTAAAAAGCTCTGAGTGAGAACATTCTGATCATTTCTGCTTAAAGTTTAATGAGACTGCAATATGCACTGTTAAGAAGAAAATCCTCATTACCAAGTATACTCATTCACTAAAACAGAACTTTCAAAATCCTGTAAGATGTTAATGGCCATTTTATCAAAAGCAATCTACAGATTCAGTATAATCCCCACCAAAATTTCAATATAGTTTTTTATAGACCTTGAGAAGTGCAATTTTCAATTTCATGTGGAAAACCAAAAACCTCAGGATAGCCAAAACAATCCTGAACCATGAAAGGACTTTGGAGGAATCAACATCCCTGGCCTCAAGCTGTACTGCAGAGCAATAGTGACAGAAAACTTCATGGTATTCGTAAAGAACTAAATCAGTGGAATCTAATCAAAGACCCAGAAATAAGCCTACACACCTATGGATACTATGGATACTTGATTTTTACAAAGAAGCCAAAATCATACAATGGAAAAAAGAAAGCATCTTCAACAAATGGTGATTGTCTAACTGTACGTCTATATGTTGAAGAATAAAAATAGATCCATATTTATCACACTGCACAAAACTCAAGTCCAAGTGGATCAAGGACCTCAACATAAGGAAAACTGGATACACTAAATCTCATAGAAAATGGGAAATAACAACCATCCAGTGGAAAAAAGAGCCTTTTCAACATATGGTGCTGGCTCAACAGGAGGTCAGCATGCAAAAGAATGAAAACTGATCCATCCTTGTCTCCTTGTACTAAGCTCAAGTCCAAGAGGATCAAGAACCTCCACATAAAGCCAGACCCACTGAAACTAATAGAAAAGAAACTGGGGAAGACCCTTGAGGACATGGGCACAGGGGAGAATTTCTTCAACAGAACACCAATAGCTTATGCTCTAAGATCAAGAATTGACAAATGGGACCTCATAAAACTACAGTTTTTGTAAGACAAAGGACATTGTCAAAAGGGCAAAACGGCAACCAACAAATTGGGAAAAGATCTTTACCAACACTACATCTGACAGAGCTTATCCAAGATATACAAAGAACTCAAGAAGGTAGACTCCAGAGAGCCAAATATCCCCCTTAAAAATGGGGTACAGAGCTAAACAAAGAATTTTCACCTGAGGATTATGGAATGGCTGAGAAGCACCTAAAGAAATGTTCAACATCCTTAGTCATCAGGGAAATGCAAATCAAAACAATCCTGAGATTTCACCTCATACCAGTCAGAATGGCTAAGATCAAAAACTCAGGAGAAAACAGGTGCTGGTGAGGATGTGGAGAAAGAGGAACACTGCTCCACTGCTGGAGGGCTTGCAAGCTGGTATTACCACTCTGGAAGTCAGTCTGGCAGTTCCTCAAACCGGGAATGATACTTCCAGAGGACCCCGCTATACCACTCCTGGGCATATACCCAGAGGATTCCCCAGCATGTAATAAGGATACATGCTCCACTATGTTCATAGCAGCCCTATTTATAATAGCCAGAAGCTGGAAAGAACCCAGATGTTCCTCAACGAAGGAATGGATACCGAAAATGTGGTATATATACACAATGGAGTACTATTCAGCCATTAGAAACAATGAATTCATGAAATTCTTAGACAAATGGATAGAACTGGAGAGCATCATCTTAAGCGAGGTAACCCAGTCTCAAAATGACACTCATGGTATGCACTCACTGATAAACGGGTATTAGCCCAGAAGCTTGGAATACCCAAGACACAATTCACATATCAAATGATGCCCAAGAAGAAGGAAGGAGTAGCCCCTGGTCCTGGAAAGGCTCAGTGCAGCAGTGTAGGGGAATAGCAGGACAGGGAAGTGGGAAGGGGTGGATTGGGGAACAGGGGGAGGGAAGAGGGCTTATGAGAATTTTGGGATCCAAGAAAGGGAAAAATCACTTGAAATGTAAATAAAGAATATATTGTTTGGAATGTAAATAAAGAATATTGAAAATAAAAATTAAAAAAAGAATATATTGAATAAAAAATAAAAATAAAAAAAAAGAAAAGAAAATGTGAAATACCCTGAAACATATTGGTCCAGGAGAAAACTTCCTGACCAGAACACCAATGGCTCAGGCTCTAAGATCAAAAATTGATAAATAGGATCTCATGAAACGGCAAAGCTTCTGTAAGGCAAAGGATACTGTCACTAGAACAAACCGGCAGCCTACAGATTGGGAAAGGATTTTCATTAACCCTCCATCAGACATAGGGCTAAGTTTATAAAGAACTCAAGAAGTTAGATACCAACAGTCCAAATAACCCAATTTAAAAAATGAGGTACATAGCTAACCAGAGAAATCTCAAATGGATGAGAAGCACTTAAAGAAATGTTCAATTTTCTAAGTTTATGATTCTTCCAATATGACTTGTTTGGTATTAAGGATTTTTCTGTTTTGTTGTGTTTTGTTTCATTCTTGAGATAGGGTCCTAGCTGGTCTGGAACACACAATAGTCCAGGTTGGCTTTGAACTCAGATATCCCCGTCTCTGCTGTCAAGTGCTGGGATTCAAGGTGTGCGTAACCACTACTCTTGGCACAGACTCAATAACACTGAGCTAGAATCACTTATCAATAACATCTAATCTGATGCCTAAACCACTTCAAACCTGGGCAACATTAGTTCTCAATCATTGGATTGGTCCGTCTCCCTTCCAATATGTACACATCATTCAGAACAAGTTTACAACATTACATTTTCCTATCCTAGGTCCAGGAATCAATGATTTACTCCAAGGAGATAGCTCCTTTTAGAAAGAGAACTACTTTTAAGTCCTTAATTTTACTCTGATTTATTCATACTTTAGGTTTTTATACTATGATTAATCCCTAGCACACCTGATTCTTCTTTCATGGTGTAACTGGGTTACATCTAGGTCTAACTTTTACCATGGAAGTGTATATCTGATTAAACTGAAGTACTAATAATCTATTTTTTTCTGCACAAAGACAAGAGTCCATCCACTATTATCCCTCCTTAGCATTTCAACTTGTAAGGAAAAAGGAAAGTGGTACACATATATGCAGTATAGCAGGTCTGATCAAAATATGTTCTTCTCAATACTGTCTCCCAAAACAGAACTTTGCGATTGTAAGTGTCTATGGGTGCATGGTTTGTGCGTCTCTGTCAGTGATTTATAAACAAACACCACCCTGACGCATGCTCAGTGGGCGGGGCTCCTGCCTGTGGTCAGTGCTCAGGAGGCCGAGGCAAGAGCATCACTTGCACCTGTTGTTTAGTCCGGCCTACAAAACATGGCTGAGACAGTTTTTCAAAACTGAAAAGAGCCAGGACAGTGACATACACTCACTGTTAATGCCAACAACACAGAAGCAGGTGTATCTCTGTAAGTCTATGTACACCCTGGTTTACATAGAGGTGTCAGGAAAGCTAGGGCTACACACAGGGACCTTGTCTCAAAACAATTACAATAAAGTAAAATCAAAACTAAAGTATCAATCAAAAAGAATAACATATGAAACTTAAAGTTTTGAAAAAAGAGAAATTTGTCAACTGCAAATCAACTAAATGGGAAAAAGAAAAAGGAGGTTGGGGGAGGGAGATGGGGGCTGTGGTTTAGGTCTATAATAATCCCAGCATACCCCCAACTGAGAGGCCAAGCCCGAAGATCAGGAGATCAAAGCCAGCCTCACCCACATATGGCTATTTCAAAACAAACAAAACAATAAAAACTCCTAATCCAACTGAGTATGGTTCAATGGTAGTTTTGAATCGTTTATCAAATCTGCTTTATTCTATATTTTCTTATTTTATTAATATGTCAGCTACTACTGGGATTTATATAATAGGATTACAATATAAGGAAAAAGTTTAAGTAGGAAGCGGTTAAGCGTAAAAACAGGGACAATAAATCCGATTTTCTTTTCACTGTGTATTCTCTATGACTCACACATCCTACAAGAACAGCACAAACTGACCATGATCCCTAATTGTCAACTATGCTGCTTGCTAGACAACAAGAAACGACCCACATTATCCACTCCCTCCTCCCTGTCAATTGTCTTTGGCTGGTTGGTTGGTTGGTTGGTTGGGTTGGTTTGGTTTTGGTTTTGTTGAGACAGTTTCTCTCCATGAGTAGCTAGCCCTGGCTCTCCGTGAGCTCAGAGATCAACTTGCCTCTGCCTCCCAAGTGCTGCCACATGCGTGCTAGGAATGACATCTAGTCCTCTGGAAAAGCAGCAGGAACCCTAACCACTAAGCATCTCTCTCCTGCCCTCACATACTTTCTTTACTAGCCATGCAAAATAAGATGGCGTCATTCTAGGCTCCTCCTCCTAGAGAATATTTTATATTAGTACAGTCCAAGCTCCTCAGTAGCAAACACTTGACTATTCTTATCAGTGAAATATGCTTTCATAAATATGAAGTCAAGCTTTATTCTGATGGAAAAATGTTGATTACCAAACCACTACGAATGAACTGTCGACAGCCCATTCACAGTGTGTCTTTCTTCTACATGACAACCATCAATCTGTGCAGCACATGACCTCAAAATTAAACAAACCCCCCAACAATAATAAAAATTAAAGGGGAAGAGTACTATATCCAAAATGGTAGTTTACAAAGCAACTGGTGTACTACCAGTAATTGCTGCACAAGACTTTAAATGTCAGGATTTAAGAATAGGATTCAAATGTATAAGCAACGTGTTCAATTTGTTAGATGCAGCAAAGCTTTTATATAAGAGAGTTCAGAGATACAACTTGCTGCCCCCCTCCCCCGCAACGATGATGTTCTTCCAAGAAAATCTTAAAAAGTCCTAAAATCCTTCAGATGTCCCAAATGTATTAATTTAATTACCTTTAAGTTAAAACTAAATGAAGACGTTTTAAAAGTAAAATAATGAGCTTATAGATGTAGAAAATACTCTTTGAAAATAATTATGGGTGGAAACATTTACTAGATGAAAAAAGTGAAATGCCATTTATGTTGCTGGACCTCACACTCCTGTCCTCACCTGCTCCTCAGGCTCCGTCAGAGAGGGAGGGGAACAAGGTAGAGCAGCAGGCACACAACGACAAAGCACACAACGACAAAGCACACGATAGAGACACAACGTGAACTAATTTTGAAGATAATAAAACCAAAATACCAATACTTCTAAGTAATATAAAGGGAAGAAACACAAATTTGTGTTCATAAAAACACAAACCCAATATCAATTGAACATCAAAACCAAATAAATCAGTTGTTCTCAACCTGTGGGTTCCCAACTACTTTGGAGGCCAAACAACCCTTTCATAGAGGTTGCCTAAGATCAATAGAAAACACAGATATTTAAACTACAATCCATAACAGTAGCTAAGTTACATTTATGAGTAGCAACAATAATAATTTTATAGTTGTGAGGGTCATCACAATATGAGATCTGTATTAAAGGGTTACAACATATTAGTGAGCTGGAGAACCACTGAAATAAAGAGAACAAAACCAGAAAGCCACAGATCCACTTGCCTGAAGAACACAGATGCAAATACTCTCAAAAGATATTTGCAAACTGAATTTAGGAACACATTAAGATGATCATATATCATGACCAAGTGGATACATGCAAATTTAAATATATATATATATTACATTTACAAATAAAGTTAGAACAGCTAGCATGAAATCATCCCAATGGATGCAGAAAAGGTCACTTGACAGAGTTCAACAAACTCATGACAAAAGTCCTAGAGACATTAAGAGTAGAAGGAACACAACTCACAATAATGAAGAACCTACAGAACAAGCCAGTAACCAATACCATGCTAAACGGAGTAGAGTTAAGAGCATGGCCCCTCTCTTCCCTTATACAATAAAGTGCCCCAAATCTTAACTATAACAACATGGAGGAGAAAGATATAAAAGGGAAAATAACAGAAGCAATCAAAACAACCCTATTGGTTTGTAGACAAAGCAATTCTGTTTAATAGACCCTACAGAGTGAACAAAAAACTGTGACTAAACACTTTCAATAAACTTGCAAAATGTAAAATCAATTTATTAAAGTCAGCAAGCGGCCTTCAAATATACAATAAACTCACTGGGAAAGAAGTTAGGAAATAGATACATTTCATAATAGTTTGCCCCCCCCAAATAAAGTACACAGGAATAAACATAACCAAGGAAGAGAAAGACTTCTGCAATGAAAACTCCAACACACTGAAAAAGGAAACCAAGACACTAGATGGCAGAATGCACTTGTTTGCTCCTGGACGACAGTCGGTAATGTAAACGGCCATAGGAACAAAGGTGATCCTATTACAAAGCAATGCCCATCAAAATGCCAACGCCATTCTTCAGAGAACTAGGAGAAGAACATCCAAGAACTCACATGGAACCATGAGTAGCCAAAACAATGCCAAGAGAGTATCACCTCACCCCCCTCAACTCCGTTAAGAAACCTAACAACAAATGCAGTGACGGATGTGAACCCTTGTTCACTACTGGTAGGGCACAAACCCGTACAATATTATGGACATCAATAGGAAGGCATCTCAAAAACTATCATATGACCCAGAAAACCACTCCTGGTTCTCCTAAACTATCATAGATATGCTTGTACATTCATGGTCCTTGGTGCTAGGTTCTTAATAGCAATGAAATGGGCCAGGTTAGAAGTATCCTACACAGATCAATGGATAATAAGAATGCAATACACATGTGTATATTTATATTTAATATATTAAGAGCTCAAGAAAATTTCAGGAAAATGGAGGATCAGAAAAGTGTTTATCCATTAGCAGTCCTCTAAACGCCTTTCATGCCACCCTTGGGAAGCAATGATTTGCCTCCTGGCTCTAGACACACACAGGCTACGACATATAAATGAAAAAATACACAGTAAGTAATGGCTTTTACTCATCATAGTATATCCAAGGTTAGCTCAAAATGGCTACATGAAACAAACACAATATCCAACCATGGCTCACCTTTGTAATCCCAGAATTTGGGAGCTGAGTCAGGATGATCACCAACATAAGGCCAGCCTCAGCTATACAGTAAAAGAATCGGTATGTGTGGTGGTTTGAATATACTTGGCCCAGGGAGTGGCACTATTAGGAGATGTGGCCTTGTTGGAGGAAGGGTGGCTTTAAGACCCTTATCCTAGCTGCCATGGAGCCAGTATTCTGCTAGCAGCCTTCAGATGAAGGTGTAGAACTCTCAGCTCCTGCGGCGCCATGCCTGCCTGGGCACTGCCATGTTCCCACCTTGATGGATAATGGACTGAACCTCTGAACTTGTTGTAAGCTAGCCACAATTAGAGGTTGCTTTGGTCATGATGTCCGTTCAGAGCAGTAAAACCCTAAGACAGTTATGCGTCTTTTTAATGCTTAGTAATACTTCATTATATGACTGTATCACATCGTATTTACCCACTCATCTGTAAAAATAAGACATCTGGACTGTTTTCATTTCTTGCTTACGCTGAATAATGTTACTGAATAATGGTATTAGAACATTCATGAACAATTTCTTCTTTATTATTCTTAGAGAGAGGAGAGAAGGCCTGACCAATGAATACAGAGGCATATCCAATAAGAAAACTGTTCAACAAATAAAAAAAAAATACTGATTCTTTTTGGTTTTCTGAGAGAGTCTTGACCAAGCTGTCCTCAAATTCACAAACCTGTCCAGCCTCTGAAGTGCTTAAATCATTACAGACATGAACCTCCATGCCCATCATTCTGATCCATATAACATAATTCACCATAAGAATGCTTTCCTAAAGCCCGTTGCAGAGGAACAAAAGAATAACACATGTAAACTGGAAATCACAGACCGCATAGTGATTGTATGTAGCAGCTGATGAGCTGCTTCCCAAACAATTATAACATTTACACTTCCAAACCCAAATCTTCACATGCTAGTCGTGCTGGTGTTTTTGATTCAGGTTTGAAGGATGAGGGTGAGCACAGGGGGATGGACAGCACTACGCCAGGGGAGGCTGAAACACAGCAAGCCGCTGAAAGGCAGGTGCAGTTTCCACTGTACGCCTAGAGTCATCGTGAGCGCCACTTAGATCATCAGATCACGTAGGCTGAGGATGTCTCTGTGGGCTGCTCCAGAGTGAGGACTGAAGTTCAGACCCCTAACAGCCACGGACCTAGTGGGCAGAGCAGCGAGCCTGCAAGCCCAGCGCTTATACGGCAGGGACAGGAAATTCCTGGATAACGCTGGCTAGCTAGACTAGCTATCTAGCCCAGTAGGGAGGCACTATGCTCAGTGGAGAGACCCCGGGCCTCAACATCTAAGGCTCAGAGCAATCCAGGCAAAGACTTAGTGTCAACCTCTGGCCTCCACAAGTGCACAGATACCCTCACGGCTCCTCCCGCACACAAACTGTGAACTGCTAATGTTGACTATTAACTTGACAGGGCCTGGATCACCTAGGAGACATGCCTTTGGTGAGCAATGTGAAGATTTCCCTTGGTTATATGAAATGAGTGAGGAAGGCCTCCTAAAGGTGTGGGCTATCTCTTCCTCCGCTGAGGTACCAGACGGTGTGAAAGGAAAAGCTGACCACGCTCAAGCACCATCCCTCTCTCCTGAGCAGACGCTGGTGCCTTGTCTTCTAGAAAGATGGACTCTACCTGGGAGCCAAGAATAACCCAGTCTCCCTTATGATGCTTCTGTTGAGGAATTTTATCAGGAACACCTGAAACTGAGTGAGGCTACAGACAGAGTGAAGTGTTTCTTCAGCACTTAAGGGATTACTTGACTTTATACACTGCATGAGTAACGTGAATGGAATCAATGTAGCAAAATTCACCAACTGCTACATGTGCAGTTCAAACTGAGCAAGCAGGGGCAGCCTGAGCCTCAGCGCAGCGCCTCCGGGAGGCAGATCTACTGCGGCAGTTCCCTTCTTCCCTAGTACTTTCCTTCCAGTACACTGACTCCTGAATGCTATGAGCTTCCCTAGCACTGTCCTCTCTTTTTCTTCCATCTTTGTATTTGGCAACACTTGCTCTATAAGTAAATGAGTATTACAGGTTTGTTCAACGAAATCAAAGATTTAGAATTATACTTAATTTGTCAGTTGTTCTGAGATTGTGTAGAAAATGCAAGAACAGCTTAAATGAAAAGTAATCACTATTCATATTTTGAGTTTCCTAAAAACTGAAAGAAGTTTACTAGTTATAAACAAAAATAACACCCTATTCAAATGCATAATAACCGTTAAGCAAAACCCTTCTCTAACTTTCAGAATCAACATCACTTTCCCAGTGTGCCTGACAAACACCCTGAAGACTGTGGGGCATTTCCAACAGGAGCCACATTAGCTGGCCTAACCAGAGACAATTTGCTCCCCTGCGTCTCCGCTTTACATGGGAAGAAAATATTACATGGGACTGGATTTATAAAAATGCCCTTTGCCCTAGAAGAACCAGAACTCAGGCAAGGCAGAACACACTGTAACACAGGATCGGCTACAGAGAAAGTTACAAACTGCTGGTCAGTAACTGTCTGGGTGGAACTGAGTAGTTTTCATAAACTGTCATTGGCACAGATTCTGCCGAAGAGGAAGGCAAACCACACTGGGAAAACAGTACAAACAAAGCACCAAAGGTGAAAAGGGATGAGGTGTCTGAGACACTGACCTGGTTAAAGATCAGACTGTCAAGAAATGAAGGGTCAGAGCATACACTCTATACAAGGAGTCTGAAGAACAGAGAAAGACACCAGCCTCCTTTTCAGCACAACCGGGGCAGCGTGAAGAACAGTGAAGAAACTTAAGCATTGGCTTCAGGACAGCATAAGGCCAACTGTGACAGAGACGATGGATAAAAGATTTAATAGCAGATCTAGATTATAGGATAGTTGTTGTTATGACATATACTCCTCCCCTCCCCCTCCCCCAGCCCTAAAGCCGTCATGGTCTTACAACTATACATTAGAAATAGCACAGCCTAGCTGAGGGTGCCGCTCAGTCCGGGCGCCCGCCTAGCGTGTGTGGCAGCAGCACCTGGGGAGCTAGGGGGCCTGGCCTTAAGGAAAGCAGACACTCAAAATCTATCATTCTACTGCTGAAGTACTAATAAGAACGCAAATCCTAGCAGTTACGGTTGTGCTGGACAATCAATCCGATAGATAGATAGCTTTGTGAAGGCACACATAAATAAGTGAAGGGTGTGAAGGATCGCTGAAGCGAAGAGTGGAAACACACAGTACATCTGCAGTATCTAAGGGCACTGTGAGATAAATTCTTCTCACAAAAGCTGAGTCACAAGGAAGAAAGCAGACTAAACAGTTCACTGTGTTCTTCTGTACTGGACGCGGTAGCACATTCTCTTGTAGTTTGCTGTTTTCAGGTATATCAGCCTACTCTGGATTCAGCTGTCATTATTAATGGGGGAAAAAATTACTGCACTGACAATGTCATTCATTTCCTTGTACTAAGCCAATCTGGGTTCCAGCAATAAGTACGGTCTCAATGGCACATCATGACTGAGTGCCTAACAGCTTAGGAAGTAACGACCTGGAGAAAAAGTCTTGACCAGACCACTCTACCGTAAGAGTGAGCATCTCTAACAACCACCACAGAAAATAATTCTCGAGTCTTTATGTTAAAGACTTGGTTTTGTTTTTTTATATTTGGGACTTAAAAATGGCAAAGTGACACAAAAGAATTTTGGGCTAAACAACAGATGAAAATCTAGAAACAAATACTGATGATGGTGGTCAGGGTGGTAGAACAGCAGCCAGAAAAAACCAGTCACAGGAGCCAGGAGGACAGAACTCTTAAGAAGAGGCAAATACATGAGATGGCTGCCTGCTAGATTTCCAGACAATGTATACTGACGCTACCAGAAGTGGGGTTCTTCCTATTTTAGGTAAAGTCTAGCCTGCTTATGACATTTATTCAGGATCACATTAAAACAACAAAAAAGCCAGAGCTAGAATCCAAATTCGTCTCTTTCCCAACTGCCACCCCATGCTAGTATTTAGAGTGCTGCTATCACAGATGCATGGCCACTTTAGACCAGCATCACCCAAGAGAAACTTCTTCAGTATAGAACACAATACTATACTTTGATTTTCCTTCCTAAACCTGGTTGAAACTGTCACTGCAGTATTACATGGACCTTAAAAAGACCTTAGATAAGAAGCCTGACTTCAGGAATAGATTAACCTCATTACTTTAGGTGGAGGCTCAGGAAAGCTAACACTTCTCAGTGATTAAGAGGTCCTAACCAGAATGCTGGTAGAAATATGCAAAGCTAGGCTGGAGAGAAGGCTGGCCATGCTTAATAACACACACCCATGGTCAGTTCCCAGCAGCCATGTCAGCTGAGGCTGTCTTCTGGCCTTACAATAAAAAATATAAGCCTTAAAAAAGAAAACACACACCCAGTTAAATCCCTTCTGGTGCGGTCTGAAAGACAAATGAAGAGGCACCAGAAACCAGAGCAAACAGCCCTCCGAGTTACAAAGGGCGCATGAATGTGCTAGGATGTCGTGGAGTTTGGACAGAACTGAAATGAAATAAACTAGGGCATCTGGAAGAAATCTCGAAGCCACAAAGCTTGAAATGGGGGTCTGTTCTGTAAATCCCACCGCTGCGTTTCAGAAGAGAGTAACTCAATGTCAAGGCTCAGAATGTCAAGAACCGGCCTTGGAATGACTGACCTGCTCAGCTGCGTGTCTACCTGGTTCTAGCAAGACGCAGATTTGGACTGTGATGCTAACCAGGTAGACCTCTAGGACTGGAAGGGTGAGTCTGCGGGGAGGGGAGCAGAATGCTAGGGTGCAAACAGCCTCTTGAGAAGGTTCTTGTGTTGAAACTTAACCAGCAAATTAGCTATGTCTATAACACTTCAACGTATAGCCTGTCATGAGAAGTCATGAGCGCAGGACCCCTGTACCGGGGCTGGTGGCTTTAAAGGAGGAGCAGGCCTCAGCCTCCACACTCGACTCCCTCCCTCTTGAGAAGCCGGCACAGCAAGAACTGTAGCAGGCTTTTCTTCATAAAACTAGGCCACACACTGTGCTACTGAGCTCCTGGAACCCACCGCTGCAGCAACGCAGGAGCTGAAATCAGAGTCTAAGTTTAATTGGAATTCAACCACATTATAGCTGCCACTTCTGATTTAGACTTCACAGAGAGGCAGTGGGTTGAAAAAAATAAGAAAATGAGCTAAGTGAGACAAGCAGCAGGAAAGGGGTAAAAGCAGAGCTGTGGCCAGCTACTGTACACCAGTGTCTGACACCTTCACTCTGAACTGGAGGGTACATTTCTACTCTTGTTATAAAAGAAAAATTACAAGCACACATAAAATTTACATATCCCCTATCAGTGCTATAAGTAAGTTTTCACTACATCCTTTTTTTTTTTGAGAGAGAGAGAGAGAAGCTCTCTAAATAGCTCTCTGTCTCTGGCCTTGAAGTCAGAGATTTGCTTGCCTCTCCTTTATGAGTACTGATTAAAGGTGCATCAACATACCCAGTTTTTAATTTTTAATTAGTGATTGTGTTGCAAAAAAAAAACCCAACAGAATAAATAAACAAAATCAAAAAACAAAACAAGAAACCACAAAACAAACAAACACCACAGGAAGCTCTGTCCCTCTGAGAGGCTGTGAGCAGTTCAGAGTGACTAGGGCAAAGAAAACCATATTCCTCAAGCCTGTGCATGAATCAGACACACATTCCACCTACCCAGTCACCAAACCAGGGTCCACCACTCCTCTCCAGCACTGCAACAAGCCCCCTGTCCCTCCCCTCTTCCTAAATATACACACCTAGTCCTTGGTCTCCACCTGCACCACTAGGGTAGTCCTTCAGGTTCTCACCTATGCTGACTAGTTAGTTCTATGACAATCTGACACAAGCTGGAATCATCATGGCCGAGGGAACCTCACACGAGGAGACTGTCTCCAAGAGACGAGGCTGTTGGCAAGCAAGACTGCAGGACATTCAGATGTGGGAGGGCAGAGTCCATTTCGAGCATCGCCACTTCTGGGCAGGAGGTCGTGGGTGCTGCAGCCAGCCGTGAGGAGCAATCGGTAAGCAGCACACTCCAAGGCCTCTTATCGGCTCTGCCCCAGGTCTGCCCAGCTTGAGTTCCTGTCCTGACTTCCCTCACAGTACAGTGAAGTAGGAGTATAATCAAAATAAAGCCTTTCCCTCAGTTGGTTTGTGTCATGATGTTCCATCACAACTGTAGTGACCCTAACCAAGGCACTTCTCAAATGAATTACTGCAATTACTTTTATGTCACTTTATATGTATTACTTATTTTGGTTGCATGAAGAATCTTTTAATACTTGTTCATGTGTTTCTCTCATCTTAGCCCAACAGTCTTTCCCTTCTTGCTGATCCCTTCCTCTCCCCAGCTGTCTCCCTTCTACTTTCAGGGCACAGATAGGTGCAGTCATTTAAACCAGTGTTTCTCAAGCCATAGGTCGTGACCCTTTGGGGTCACATGATCCTTTCACGGGGGTCAAATATTAGGTATCCTGCACATCAGATAGTTTTCTATGATTCATAACAGTGCCAAAATTATAGTCATAATGTACCATTTTATGGCTGGGGTCATTACAACATTCAAGGGTCACAGAAGGAAGTCTGAAAATCACTGATTTAAATCTTTGTTCCACCTACGAAAGATACTTGTCTAAATCTAGCTGTTAGTGTAACACCACAAGCTCCAATTCTATCCACTTCCCTACAAATTATGATTCCATTCTCCTTTACTAGTGAATAAAACTTCATTGTGTATATATAAAATGTGCACAGCACATTTCGTTCCTCATCCAAGGGCTGCTGATCCCACAGGTTAGCACCACCTCATATCCACTACGATGAAAAATGCTGCAACAAACGTACCTAAGAATCTTTACAGCGGGCTGCCACAGATTCTTTTATGTGTGCGCTCGAGTGTGCGTCATATGACAATTGTTTCTCTTCATGTTACCTGTGTGTGTGTGTGTGTGTGTGTGTGTGTGTGTGTGTGCATGCCACCGTGCACATGTGCAGGTCAGAGGACAATGCTGAGGAGCTGGCTCTCCTTCCTCCGAAATGGAACTCAGGCTTCAGGCTTGCACCTTGAGGCAGCACACACCATTACTCACTGGGCACTGCTACTCTTCTGAGGACCTCCAGGTTGACTCGCAAAGTGGTGGCTTCACTTTTAATATAATTATTACCGAGTTAATCCCTACATCTAGATTTACCTCTTATTAAAATAACCAAACTACAAAGTAATCTCTCTTAAAAATATCATTCTACTGCTGAAAAATGACAAGAATGCTTAAAACAATGGAGTTAATTGACTGATAAACCCCACTGTACATAAGTTGAAAGTATAATAAATTTTAAAAATACATTTAACAATCTAATCTGGTGAACACTGTGATCTAACCTAGCCTGCCTACAGCCAAGCAAAAACCATTTACCACAAGTATTTTATAATAAAGTAAATGTCTAGTATAACTTGAACACTATTGGAGTGAAACAAACAATGGTTAACACAAGTATTTAACATTCAACATATGGTTAATAAACATATGGTATCTACTGAACATACTCCTATAAAATTAAAAAAATCCTAAGAAAACCACCTTAGGTCTGCACTCCCAGCCCCTGAACAGTTTTCTATGTTCATGCCTCTATGACTGTGACTACCTACTCATCCTTTGAAGATAAACGGAGTCTCCCAGGAGGCTGTGACTCCCACCACAATCTGAAATAATTTGCCCCCACCTGCTCTTACAAACGCCCTACATTTAGTTTGCTAAAGCAGCCACAGCACTCCATAATCACTGCCTGTTTACTCACCTTGACTCTGCTTAGAGATCATAATCATGTCTTCAATGTTTACATTGTTAGTGCTAAGTAGATTATCAGAGCCAACTACAATTTAGATAAGTAACAGTCTAAGCAGTGGCTCTCAAGTTTTAGCATCCCAATCACCTGAAGACCTATGAAAACTGAACAGCCTGGCTCACTGCCCCGCTGTGTAGGGTAAGACAGTCCAAGCTTCCAAATTAGTGAGCCTGCTGATTTCCGACCCACATTTGAGAATCACTACTCTAAATGCTCACGCTCTTCCTACCTTCGGGCTATGAGACGTCTCTGGGATGCCCTCACCTCTCTTCTGCAGCCCAGATGATCTTTTTAGACCTAGCACAACTCTCTATTCACAGAGCTTTCTCTACTTTCCAACTCATGGTGTTCTTAGCTCCCTTTTTGTCATGCTTTGGTCTATACCATTCATGACATCAATCACATCGTATCTCACAGCTACAGACATTTGTCCAAGGCAAGAAAACCAATTTTAATATCCTCTGCAACAAAGAGGACAGTAAGCAGTGACCAACAGAGGAAATCTACAAGTATCTGTTGGTATGAATGAATGAATCCCCATTGCTTTACCCAGAGGAGAAAGTCCACAGTCAGCCTTGCTTAACTCTCCTGAATAAGTAAGTCCCAACCTGACTTACCCTCTTCACTGTCTGTAGCAGATACTTAGTCCTATACTGCCCATCTCTCTCATGGCCGACTGATTCTTAGCTGGCTTCTGTATCTCATATCTGATCCATTTTAAGTTTCTCATCCACAATGGGGGTGTGTGTGAGAGAGAAGAAACTTTTCCCTCCAAATATGTATAAATCTTAGCTCTGCTGGCAATAAAATTAAGTTTCCATAAGAATGAAAACTTCAATAAAAAGCTAAAAATGACTAAAAAGTCTTTGAAAGAACCGATTTTTTGTTCATTTGTGTGTATGGTGGAGTGAAGGACTCATGCCAGTACAAAGACGAATTTCAGATATCCATTCTCTCACACCATGTGAGTGGGAGATAAAACCCAGGGATCATGCTTGGGGAGAAAAGCACCTTTACCCACTGGGATGTCGCAACAGCCCAAATCCATATTATCTAATCCAACTAAGATACAAACAACCTAACTGAGGACAATTCCTAGGTGCTCTGCACTCACAGATCTGATATTATACCTAACCTTCCTAATTCTTAATGCCCAACTGTTTTAAAAGAGAATGAAAGAAGGATAAACTTTGTTTTGACTCGTGAAACCACTGGAGTTAACTACAGCCCAACGGCTTGCTAGGTAGACCTGTCTGGCCTTAAACTACTTAAGATCCACCTGTCTCTGTCTCCCAAGTACTGGGGTAAAAGTTGTCCATCACCATACCAGACTCAAACTAACTGCTTTTAAAGCAGTAAATAAAACACTTGTCAGAATGAGCATTTACAGGGCTGGCTCAGCTGCTTAGCACACAAACATCAGGGCCCACGTTCTGATCGCCCCAAATTCATGTAAAAAGCCAGATGGTTCAGAAAACACTTGTAATGTCAGTGCTGGAATGCAGAGGCAGGAGGGTCCCTAGATTTTACTGCCAGCATAGATCAGAAAGTTCCAAGCTCAGTGAGGGTGTCTGTTTGGGGGGTGGGGGTGGAGAGGGGAGGTAGCGAGCTCCCAAGAAAGGCACCCAACACACCCTGTGACCTCTACAAGGCTGTGAATGAGCACACGTGCAGACACATGCACATGCGCGTGCGCGCGTGTGCGCGCGCACGCACACACACACACACACTCACACACACGGCTCCGTAAGAGATTTAATCCCATTTACTTTCCCATTTAATCAGACAATAAATTAAAACTACAAAATCTATTATGAAAATCTAGCAATTTAGTGGTACCCACTAGCAATTAGCTTTTCTGAAGGTAATGAATTTTTCCAGAAATGTAGGCTTAGCGTGGAAAATTACCCAGATCATTACAAAGCCCAACATATTTTCAGTTACTCAATGATCCATATGGCCAAATCAAGTTATGCACATGGTCTTGGTACTTCCAAACCAATATGGTGCGGATCACACCAAGACTGTTCCTATGTCAGGGCAGAACTGGGAAGAAAAATAATAAGGCAAATGTGAATTGGGAAAGTTTTAAGGGAAGCCAGAGAAAAAAAAAACCAAAAGCAATTAACCACACACACAGGCGCGCGCGCGCACACACACAGCGCACACACACAGCGTACACACACACCACAAACCAAACCAAAAAAAAAAAAAAAGGAAAATAATGACCTGTTAGATATTATAAAACAAATCTTAAAATACTGTGACTGACTAGGAAACAGAGTCACAGAAAGATGAGGAATTTAAGAGTCAGTGGGCTGCCCAGTGGTGGTGGTGTACACCTTTAGTCCCAGCACTAACAGCAAAGGCTAGTGAATGTACGTTCAAGGCCAACCAGGCCAGGACAGCCAAGGCTACACAGAGAAACCACGTCTGAATAAACAACAACAAAAAATGTCAATGGTCTGAGGGAACAGCTGCGGTAAAGAATATGCAACACAGATGCCTAACTTTTAGTATCAACAGTATAAATTAGAATAAAAATTGAGAGTCATCGAGGGCTCAAGAGCTCAAGCGGGCTCCAGGCTCGAACCAAAAAAAAAAAAAAAAAAAAAAAAAAAAAAGGGAGAGAGCGCACACACCACACTTTCAGAAACTAGGTTTGGTTCCCGGCACACATGTGAAGTGCACAACTACATGTAACTCAGAACCCAGAGAAATCTGGCCCTCTTCTGGGCTTCTAAAGCACCTGCACTCTTGTACACACACCCTTTCCCCATATACACACAGCTAAAATTTAATTTAAAAAAATCACTGCAAATAGACATCGATCTTCAGATAAAAGTAAGCCACAGGAGGAGCCATCTTGTCAGTCTGCAGATGATGCTGTATCTCTTAGCTTCAGTTACTGTGTTGCTACAAAATAACCCAATTTGGCAGGTTTGTAGATGGTACAAAGTATAAACCTCTAACTGCCCTGAGGTACCCAGTCTAAGCGTGAGGAGGAAGAGGCCTATCTTGGACAATTTGGCCCTTTGATTGGTTACTCTGATATAAGGTGATGGCATACATCGCAGACATGAAACTGAAGCAGGCCAGCCAAGGAGCTACAGGGTAGCCTGGGCTACAGAGAAAAACAGCCTCAAAACAAACAAACAAAATTATTAAGTGCAATCCCTAACTTTGGAATATTACAAATGTATTATGAACAGATATGATCTTCCTAAATGCTCTTTAATGGTGTAGAAAAGGTGAAGTTTCATAACCTTCGAGGAGCCAAATCATCTAAACATCTTCCCAAATTAAGAAAAAAAATCCCTCTATGTTCCAAAATCACGAACCATTTATTAAAGCTGTTCCTTTAATGGGTCTTATAAATGCCAGTAAGCCCGACAATAAATAAATAAAATAAATAAATAAATAAAAGCGGTCTTACTTGAATATGTAACCTCACTTTGTCTGACCACCACCACCTAACTAGTTTTTCAGTTGCAATAAACAATCCACATTTGAAGCATTTAAATCTTATATGCAAGGGGGACTGTACAATTAAAGGGTGTAAGTATCCCAAATCCGCCTGAAATTCTTTGATATACATTGAAAAGATTTTTACAAGTGTTACAATCTAGTATCGAGTTTAAGTAACTGACTTATAACGCGCAGTGCAGCTATGTTTTTCTGTGAACACAATTCTTGATCTCAAAGACGAAACATAGGCCAAGTTGGAGCTACAGAACCAGTAAGGTAACATGCTAAAGGCGTCATAGATTTCTTGGCTATGGTGACAGGCGGAGGCACACCCCTAGCGTCTGCCAGAAACACTACATGGTGAATTCCACCTACGGATTAATAGCAAAGTAAGGAAGGGAAAATTTAAATCGCCATCGTTCAACAACAACTACCACAAGCACCAGGGAAAAAAACCAGAAATAAAAATACTAAGAAAACATTAACAAACCAATATAAGCATTTCTCCAGGACCAAGCTGCCCGGTGTCTTAACCAATATACACGCTGGCCCTCTCATGTTCACCAACGCAGAGAAAAGCGGCCTCGAAAAAAAAAGCCCCTAAGGTTGCAAACAGCAGCGAGATAAATACGAGAACAAGCGAAGGCAAGAAAGTGGAAGGATCTCTGCCAAGGCTCGCTGCTGGAAAATGCGGAGTGAGTGGGAGGAAGCACAACTCTGGAGAAGTGGGTCTTACATAAAGCGCCATTTGCCGCACACTATCATTTCCACCGGATTTCAGAAAACCCAACCTGGAAACCCATCTGGGGGCGGAAAGTGGGTTCCACGTGGAGGAGGGTAGCGAGGGCGCAGCCCCTCGGGACAGGGATCCAGAAAAGACCGAGCGAGAGAGCCTGGCGGCGGGGCCGGGGTTGCGCGGAGGCCCACAGGCTTAAGAGTCCGGGGGCGGCGGCGCTGTGGGCTCCCGGAGGCCCAGGGTCGTGCGGAGGGCGGGGGCGGCGAGTCTCGGGGCGCGCGGAGGCCCGGCGGCTTGTAGGGGGCGCGGGGACGTCCGGCGTTTGCAGGGGGCCGGGGGCGCGCGGAGGCCCGGAGGAGGCGCGCAGAGGCTGGGGGCTTGCAAGGGCCTTGCAGCTAGCAGAGGCCCGGGAGCGCGCAAGTGGCCGAGGACTTGAAACCCGGCACCTGCACCCGCCAGGGCTCTGGAATTTTCTCCCCGGGAGGACGCCCCGGGCCCTCCCTTGCCCGACCCGGGAGCTGAGGTCTCACCATCTTGCTCGGCGGGCGGCGCTGGCGACGGCTGTAGGTTTCTCGGGACGCGGCGACGGCGGCTTTGCTGTCCGGAGCCGGGCGGGGTGCAACAGGGCCTGGGCCCGGAGCGAGGCGGGCGGAGTCCCGGTTGGAGATGCGTCGGCGGGAGGAGAGGGTTGCAGCCTCACGCTCACGGGCAGCCCCGACTCGCTGCAGCGGCTCGCGCTGACCGCAACCTCAAGGCACGGAACAGGGCGCGCAGAGGGCGGAGCGAGCGCGGGGCGGGGCGGGGCGGAGCTTGCGGGAGGCCGACATCCGGGAACCCGCGGCCGGCCGTGCACACGCTCTCCAACCGGATTGCTCGCACAGCCCCGCTAGCGCTCTGCCTGGGCTTTTTGCGTACGGTGCGCCGGGGGACTTGGAGAAGGGGGGCAGACGTCTTGACGTTGGGGGAGCTGTGCTTCCTGTCATGTGACCGAGGGAAGGCCGGCCAGAGGAAGACTCCTGGGAGGAGGAAATGGGGAGAATGACAGGACCTGCCACGGGATTGTGTCGATCTTGGGGAACACCGTGTCACTCTGGCGCAGCACGGGCAAGTCCACACTGTGGAGTCTAGCGCGCTTTGGAAAAATAGGAGAAGCAAAGCTAGCTGCAGCCCTTGGAGCCACTGACAAGAGTGGAGCGCTGCTTCCCACTCCACCAGACTAACTCCAGGTTGCCCTTAAGCTGGCGCAGAAGCCTTTAAGAGAAATCCAGAGACTGACTGCCCACTTGTCCCTGTAGTAAGGTTATGTTAGTAATGGTGGCAGTTACCTTACTATAGAAGTAAGAGTAGATAGGAGTCATGAAGTACACGGAGAGAAGTTATATTTAAGAGGAAAGGATAAGTTGGTAGGAGAGATGTGGTAAAGATAACATTTATTTTAATCAGTTTTTGAATGGTTAGAAAGTTAAGGTCAGGATATGTCCTGCTCTACCTTCATCTTCTGTAAACGTATGGGTTTTTTTAAACTTTTGAGACACGAGCTTTTGACTCCATTTTGAGGATGGGGGATGCCTGCAGCAGAGGGGATACAAATGGTACCACCATGTGTCCAGTTCCACTCACGGATGAGTGCCTTCTATCTTGGAGTAGAAAGGATGCCACCCTATGAATTTATTAGGGTAAACTGTTAACAGCACATGGGATTGCTAAAGTTGTGTTTGGGAAACCAGGCACAAGAATGTGGTAGGCACATCATTCCAAGAAAAGGGTGCAGCAGACTCCAGAAAGAGATAGCCATCTAGCACTGTGATGGCCACAAGCCCAACCAGTCTGTCATCTGACCATCCTGATAGGCAAAGAACACTTGACTGCCCCCAGGCTTCAAATCAGTTAGGTCGTGTCACTATTGACGAGGTTTGGTCTACTGGCCATCTTTCTATTCTTCCAAATATACCATCCATCCATCCCTCTATCTAAGCCTAGATTTGGCTCTTTGGTCTCTACAGTTGAACTCAACTCTGTTAGCTTCCCGTTTAAACCAGTGACACTCCCGATAGCCTGCTCCAGCATCTTTCCTAAAGCCAAGGTGCTTAATAAGCTTCAAAACAAACTACATTTCTGATGGCTGGGCAGTGGTGTTGCATGCCTTTAATCCCAGCCCTTGGGAGGGAGAGGCGGGCAGATCTCTGCGGCCAGCCTGGTCTGCAAAGTGAGTCCAGGACATCCAGGTCTCTGTTACACAGAGAAACCCTGTCTCAACAAACAAACTACATTTGGATCACACCAATAAAACCTTGTGAACTCTGTTGTGTCCTCTTGCTTTTTGCAGCTGTTCTGTAATTGATGTATATACAGATATATTTAATTGCATGATCTGAGAGTAGAAGAAAAGATTAGAAGATAAGCCTGTGTGTTTGCCTCAGAAATATTTGGCAGGTAGCTGCCATTAAAACCACAAAGTCTTATGAATTTTATTCAATAAAAGAAGACCTCGTGAAAAGACACGAATGTGTTTGTCTATGTTTCTGGCATAGTATGTTTATGATACATAGCATCCAGACATTAGTAGGTTTGAGGGTACTTAAGGAAGTATCCTCTGTCAAAATCAACTTGGACCTCACCTGCAGTGGCTCTGGTAACACTAATTTCAAGAACATAAATGTATCATAATTGTTTGTGCTTAGTATTTAAAATACCATGTGAAAAGGGAAATAGAGGCACAAGGTTTTGCTAAGGTTCCTTAAAGGAAGGTTATTTCTTGCTGGTAAAGCACAGGTATTCTTTTCAGTCTACTCTGTTACACGATTTTTAAATTATTATTACTATTATTATTATTTATCATCATTATACTGTTGTTGCTGTTATAAAAAGAATAGGATCTGAGTTGACCTCTGACCCTGGGTGGAGGCATGACAGTATGAACAGTCAGGGATTATTACTATCTTGCAAAGGTTTGCTTGTACTGAACAAAAACAAGCTATTATCTCCTTCTTTATGAGTTAGTTAAAATAGGTTAGCCAATTACTTGGACATGAAAATGATCCTTGGGAAGCTGTCTTCTTCCGAAACTTTAAGGAACATGATACACTTGAAAATGTATTAATCATAAGGACAGGAAATAGAAATGGGAAAAACGGTTTAGAGTAAGAGGACCCCAAAATAAACTATTTTCTTCTAAGTTGGAATTCAGAAATGTCCTTGGCTCTGTCCTACAGGGAGCCCAGAAATATCAGAAGTATTGGTGGGCTCCAAATCTGTGGTCTGATTGCTAAATGATTTTTGGATTATGCCCAGTGTGGGAACAGTTATAGTAACCTTGAAGGTGTTTGAAACCTTGGATCCTGTGCTATTTCTCTGATAACACTAGACAGATAAACATCAGATTTGTCACTCCTTGAGGCCTGACCAAAAGAACGGAATACCTCAGGCCTTGACTAGAGACAAGACATTCAGATCTGCTCTAAAGATTAGAGCATTTCATACTGTTATCCCCTCACTTAAGAGTTCATTCATCTGGGCCGGTCAAACCTGGTCAAGAGGCTATCCCTCAAGAGAGCTGGTTCACTTAACACCATGCTGAAGAGCTAGAAATAATAGTGACTTCGTTATGAGATCATGTACTTCTCCGTCCCAGAAACCCTTCCCTCAGAGAGCCCCTTATGAAGCTGCCACCAAGCGGCTCTAAGCCTGTCCATTTTCTAGGAACTCATTCAGAAAAACATAGCGTCCTTGTTCTTCTTTTCTACCTCTCTCTTTGAAACTGGCCAAAGCCTACACCTGGTTTGTCTTGCACTTGGGCATTTATTTCTGTGACGCTGTCCTCCTTTTGCCTTAAGGCTGCTTGACCTCCATTCCTAACTCCAAAGGCAGGGCTCTCTTCCTCCTCTCTAAGCCCCTCCTCTGGTGGTGATTTGAATAAGAATGGCCCCTACAGGCTCATAGGTTAGAATGCTCAGGGTGTGGTGTTGGAGTGGGTGTGGCCTTGTTGGAGGAGGTGTGGCCTTGTTGGAGGAGGTGTGGCCTTGTTGAAGTAGGTGTGGCCTTGTTGGAGGAGGTGTGGCCTTGTTGGAGGAGGTGTGGCCTTGGAGGTTTTCGAAGCCCAAGCCAGCTCTCTGTGTGTGCTGCCTGTGGGGCAGGTGTAGAACTCTCAGCTACTTCTCCAGTACCACTTCTGCCTGAGTACTGCCATGCTTCTGGCCTGCTGATAATAGACTAAACCCCTGAAACTGTAAGCCCAACTAAATGCTGTCCTTTATAAGACTTCCCATCGTCATAGTGTCTCCTCACTGCAATAAGTTACTGACTAAAGGAAAGAACTTAGTACCAGGAGTCGGGTATTGCTGTGATAGACCTGACGATGATGCTTGTCGGCAGAATGTGCACTTTAGGATTTTGGATGAATAAAGCAATTGAATGCTTTAAGAGGCCTTAATGGGTCATAGAAGCATGGAAAGTAGTGTTTCTGAGCACCATGTGGATTATGATGTCCTACCTCAAGAGGGTTCAAAGGAGAAGAATATTAGTAAGTGTCCTAAAAGGCTTTCACAGAAGAGACAGCCTGGTCTTGACTCTGTTGTGTGGTTTGTTCACTTTTATGCAGACCTATAATGAAGCAGCAAGCTGAGCAAGGGAACACACAAACTATGCAGTGCGAGGAGAAAAGCACCAGGAAGTGGAATGCAGCTAAGTCCTGTGCTCAGAATGATGAGAAGTTTAAAGAAAAGCCCGGGGTTAAATGGAATAAAGGGAGTGCTGGGCTCAGGGAAAGACCCCAACCAGCTAAGCTTCCAGTGTGCGAGCAGCGAAGGAGACTAAGGACAGAAATCTGATGCTTCAAAAGCGAGGGCCCGCTCAGCAGCAGAACTGGCGGCTTCAATCATGCGGTTCTAACTTGAGAGTAAAGGCTGTAAGAGAGGAGTTGTGGGATCTCCCTCTGCAGCTAAAGAAAGCTGCTGAGGCTTGTGGCAGTTGTGTCCCCGTGTGAAGGCCCCGAGGGCCCATTGTATAAGCCTATGAAAAGTGAAGCCTGGAGCTCACTGGAGACCCCAAGATTCTGGAGATCCCAGAGTCATGGATTACCTGTCAAGAAAACCTGCTAACAGGATGCGGAAACAGCCCGAAAACGGGAAGTGTGTTGTTGTCGACAAAGCCAAAAGGAGTTAGCGATCTGAAGAGCTCTTTGCCAGGCAACGTGGAGATGTTTGGCGTTTCCTATTACATTTTATTGACAAGAGTAAGAACCCCGCCCCCCAAAGGAGCCACTAATTTCCGTGGTAATGTATAGGCTCCCAGAGTTTCCAGGGTCACTAAGAGGATGGGAGGGAAGGGCAGTTAAGAACACATGCCGCTCCTTCAGAGGACCTAGGTTAAGTTCTCAGCACCCACACCAAGCTTCTCACAACCACCGCAATTCCGCCTCCAGCTTGTTCACCCTGTTGCTCCTTTCTCTCATTCTCTGTTAGAATCACCCTTGAGTTTCTTTCTAAAGTCTCTTAAAACAGTAGTGGAGTGTCATCTTTTTTATTTTGTATGTATGTATAATGTATTGTGTTCTCTCTCTCTCTCTCTCTCTCTCTCTCTCTCTCTCTCTCTGTGTGTGTGTGTGTGTGTGTGTGTGTGTGTGTACTAGGACTTGGGTATTAGTCCTTGTTTGACACAAGGTTTCTGTCTTGTTGACGCCCTTGCACAGGCCAGGATGGCTAACCCACACATTTCCCAGGGTTCCCCTCTCTCTGCCCCCCACCTCACTGTAGATCATACAGGTAAGGTTTGACCTCAAGTCTGTAGGCTTGTGTTGCAAGTACTTTCACTACCAAGCCACCTTCCCAGCCCCATTTTAAAATCTTTTTATTGACAAGACTATTAACCTGAAAAGAGGACAGTGTGTTCCCCGGTGACATTTTAATAAAATGACTCTTTAAAGGAAGTCTGTTAACATTCTTGTTATGAGAATCTTAGTATCTCTATGTGCTGTTTTGCTATGTGTCCTATCGGCAGTGGCAGGGATGGAGAACCAGCCCCAACTGTGCCAGGCCCTAAAGGTAGCCAGCTTACTGGTTCCTCGGTCCCTGCTAGTGTTCCTATATTCACAATTTATATTCTGTTAGCTTTGGGTATACCACATAAAATATAGGCATGTAATCAGTAGAATCTCTGATATAAAAGTAATGATTTTAAACCCACTGAGAGATAAATCCAAAATACACATTTAAAACCTCTCCATGGCTAAAACCAAATAACTATGCTGAGTATTCATTCTCTCTTTTTCCCTTTCCATTAAGTTTCAGTGTGATGTTCAGTACAAAGGGAAATCAAATGTTCCTGATAAAAACAAACATTTTAAATATGTAGATGTGATGGTTAATGTTGATTACCGACTCACGGGGGTCTATGTGACCTGAGCAATATGCCTCTGGGTACACCTGTGAGGGAGAGATAAGATTTGGCTAACCTCTGGCCATGTCTGCTTGGACTTGCTTGATTAGGGTAACTGAAGTGGGAAAACGCACCCTAAAAGAGGAAGGCGCTGTTCCCTAGGTTCAGGCACTGGGCTAGATCAAGAAAAGAGAGCTAGCTTGTTTTTAGCACCATCTTCCTCTGCTTCCTGGCTTAGGATGCAGTGTGGCCTGCTGCCTCAAACTCCAAGGAGCTGAAGAGGTGACTCAGCAATCAAGACACTTGCCACTCTTCTAAAGGATGGGGGTTCAAGCCCCAGAGCTTACATGGTGACTCACAACCCAGGTGATTCCCAAGGAGACTGACACCCTCTTTTGGGCTCCATGAACACCAGCTACATATGTGGCACACAAACACACATGCAGACAAACTTTTCACACATATAAGAAAAGCAAAGAAATGTAAGTAAAGAGGACCAAAACTACTGACACCATTAAGAGAAAGAAGTCAGAAGTTTGATTATTTTTGAGGAGAGGTGAGTTTGAATATAAATGAAGATATAAGGTTTTGTTTTTTGTTTGTTTGTTTGTTTGTTTGGTTTGGTTTGGTTTAGTTTGGTTTGGTTTTTTTTTGTTTGTTTGTTTTGTTTGTTTTTGTTTTTGTTTTTGTTTTTTTTGGTTTTTGGTTTTTGGTTTTTTCGACACAGGGTTTTTCTGTATAGCTTGGGCTATCCTGGAACTTACTTTGTAGACCAGGCTGGCCTCGAACTTAGAAATCCGCCTGCCTCTGCGACCCAAGTTCTGGGATTAAAGGCATGTGCCACCACTACCTGGCAATGTAAGGTTTTGAGCTGGACATTCAGTGCAAGTACAAACTATAAATGTTTAGTGCTGAAGCTCCTGGGTTTAATCCCTAGCATTGAAAAGAAAAAGAAATATAGTTTGAGTTCATGGAAACCCCCCCAATTAGAAGCTGGAAGTCATTTTAGGAAAGAGTAAAGATGTTATAATCAACCTTGGGATAAGTGGGACCTGAAATATCTACTTCTGTTCCTTATTCAGCCATGGAAGAAAGAATCCAAAGATATGATTAGTACTGAGGGAAGAATAAAATTATAGGAAAAGAAAGCTTTAAACAACAGGGAGAAGGAGGCTGGAAAGAAGATGCTGGAGTAAAGAACACATGCTACTCTTTTGGAGGATCTAGGTTACGTTCTTAACATCACACTGGCGGGCTCTTCCCAACTGCAACTCCAGCTCCAGGTTACCTGACACCACCAGCCCCTGAAGGCGCCTGTCCTCATGTGTACCACCCCTTCATGCATGGATACATACTTCAGAAATAATCCAAATAATTTTTAAAAGAAAAGAGAGGAATATTTATAGCCATCTTTGACTAAGAGCCACAGTAGGCTTCAGTGTCTCCACAATTACCTTTAAATCGTTAGAAAGTTTTCAATGCATCTTACAAGCTCTGCTTCCTCAGCATCATGGTGAAAACCTAGAAGCTCCCTTGTGCCTGAGCGTCATCACTGCCATTTCTACACGGAATATCTGGGTTAGAGAAGAAACAGCCATTCTTGTTCTTTAAGATATTCCAGCATATTGTTCCTCCCAAATAGTCACCTTTATTCATGATTTTTACTGAACTAGAAATCATGTTTGATTTTATATGCTTATAATACATAGAGAAAAAGGAGTCAGCTAGAACCATTTGCACGGCATGTCTAGCTGTGGTCCAGGTGTTGTTGACAGATTTAGAGGAAACATCAACTCTTCCCCCTAAATAATGCATATATCCCAGTCTAAGAACCCCAGACTTAATAATACCTTTGTACCTTTCTTTCACCAAAAATGAGGTTATAAAGTTCCCTTGAGAATGGGTACTTATTTTGCCGGAAGTGGTCTTTGTCTCTTCTCCCAAAACTATTTTCTGTAGGGAAGAAAATCTGTGACCGCAAGTTCATTTCTTGCTCCATGGCGTGTGGCTGAGGAAGCGCTTCACTGTGCCAGAAGTGGCGAAGGAAATGGGCCTTTCCCTCTGTACTCAGCAGCAAGGATTCTGCTGGGTTCTAAATTCCACCCAAAGCTCTTTGTTCCATAGAAACCATTGCACAGAGGCTGTCTCACAGACAGTGGCTCTCCTACAAAAGCCTACGTAGGCTGTTCGGTGGCTAGGCTGTTCGGTGGCTAGGCTGTTCGGTGGCTAGGCTGTTCGGTGGCTAGGCTGTTCAGTGGCTAGGCTGTTCAGTAGCTAGGCTGTTCGGTGGGTAGCTGGACTGTTCGGTGGCTGACCTTCCATTTATTTGCTAATGGAAACTTGGTAGTATAAATAATACTTTTAAAATATCTATGAATTAGCTGGGCATGGTGGCACACAGCTTTAATCCATGCAGGAGGCAAAAGCAGGTCCTGTCCTATCAGTAGTGGCAGGGATGTGAGTTCAAGACCAGCCTAGCCTACATAGAGACTTCCAAGCCAGCCATAGTGGGACCTTGCCTCAAATCAATAAATAATGAAATATATGAATTTGTCATGGCCCTGGCCAGTCTGCTTCTTTTTCTCTCTGCTCTGGACTCTTCTAGATGTCCCTGGCTGTTGTCTCTCTCTTACCTACAGTAAATACTTTCTTCCTAACTGTGGAGTGGTCATTTCTGTGGGTTCTTTACAGTATCCCCACGTACAGTCTTGAAAGAGTAAATACCAAGAAAAGACCTTGTTTGTGATTTGAAAGTGTATTGTTACTTACCACTATAATAAAAATTATTCACGAACAAGTTAAGGAAAAATGGGATCTTTTTGGTTCACAAATTGAGGGAATCCAGTCTATATTGGCAGTGGGGACTTTGTACAGGAAGAAGCCTGTGGTAGCAGAGAAAGCAACTGTAATTGTTAAATCAGACTGAAGGGAAAACACTTGCTTTACACTGAGAAATAGGAACGACATCCTAAGGCAAAGCTTCTTCCGTTGGAGGCTCTGTCTTGTGATGATCAAATTTTATTTGAAGAAGAAAGTCTACACTAAAGCGGTTCACTGCTTCTTGGGGACAGATGCCTAGGGAAGAGTTTCCAAAGGATTGGCACCTAAAAGCTCATACAGCTGTGGATACAAAGGAACCACATCTGGAGCTGGAAACAATGTGACAGTGTAACCCAGGGGAAACCACCTTTGTAGTCCTGGACAATGCAACACTTTCAGAAAGTAACTGAAGAAGGCAGTGTGTGGCAGGGACAGAGGCCATTGTGTGAAGCTATGAAGGTGAAGCCCGAGTTACACTGTAGCGCCAAGGACTTCAGAGATGCCTCGAGCAGGGAGTACTCACTGGCAGAAGCAGCAGGCATGAAGGAAAGCTGGCCTGACAAAGAAACGCCATGTGCTGTAGACTGCAGAGCTAGAAGGTCGAAGCTACCTAAGCCATTTGGAGCACAGCCCAATCTATCATGAGTTCCAGATGCTGGACACAGTGCTGCAAAATTTAATGTTTCTCCTGATGGATTTTTGTCTTTTTTACTCTTATTATTCCTTGCTGTGCTTCAGTGGTTTAATTTTAGAATGGGAATGTCTATTCTGTTTCATTTTTTCAGTAGTCTATAGCTTGCTCTTTATTTTATAGAAGCTAACAAAAAATTATTTTGAGTTTTGGATGGGATTGGACTTTTAGACTTTCATACTGCCGAAATTGTTAAAATTATGGAGATGTTTGAAGTTGTATTATATTTTACATAATGAAATAACAAGACTTTGGCAGAAAGAGCTGGAAGGTTATGATTTAAAGTGATATGTTTGGGATGGCTTAGATAACTCATCAGATCAAGGTGGTTACTGCCAAGACTGACACCCTGAGTTCAATCCCTGAAAATACACAGTAGAAGGAGGAAATACACATGAGCACACACACACACACACACACACATACACACACCATTTAAAAAAATTAAAATATTCCAGTACTCAGACGGCAGAAGTAGATGGATCTCTCTGTAAGGACAAGACCTACCTGGAGCTCTGTCTCAAAAGCAAGGAAACAAATAAAAAATAAAAAAAAATAATGATAAAAAGAAAGTGATCATTTGAGTATCATCATGTGGATCTGTGAACTCGAGGAAATCTGGAATCACTTAGGAGATGTGCCTCCAGACATGTCTGTGGGGATTTTCTTCTCTAGGTTGACTGAAATGGGAAGAGCTGCCCACTGGAGGCGGTAGCATCCCCTAAGCTGGGGTCCTAGACTCCAGAGGAAAGAGAACATATGCAAAACACAATCATTGCTCCCTGCTTCTTTGAATTTTTTAAGTTTTATGCATTATATTTTTCCTCTCGGCATAGTCTCTCCTCTCTACAGCTGCTTCCTGCTTAATTGTGGCTGCAATGTGACGAGTTGCCTATTTCCCCAGCATGATGGACTTTCTCATCTCCATCCACGAGATATTGAGCAACGTGAGTTGTTTCTTTAAGTTGCTTTTGCCAACGTATTTCATCATAGCAAGAAAAAAGAGTAGTCATCCTCTATTTTAGCTTTGTATGCTTTACCCATGGTATTGCTTCTTTTATGCTGCTGTGATAAGATACCTTAACAAAATCAACTTAAGAAAGGAAGAGTTTATCGTATATTTCCAGAATGATAGAATCCATCACGGTGGAAAAGGGATGGTGTGACAGTGGTCAGGAATCTGGCTGTTAATAATGTCTCTGTACCCAGGAAGGAGAGAGAGAGAGGAAACAGGAAGTGAAGTGGGGTGAGGCTATTAACGTGAAAGCCTGCCTCCAGTGACACTCTGCTTCCAGCAAAACTGCATCTCCTAAAAGTTCTGTTCTATAGCTCACCCAAACTAACACCAACTAGGGAAGCCAAGTACTTAAATACTTGAGTTTATGGAGGAGGGGGGCATTTCTCATTCAACCCCCTATAACTTTATTTAATCCCCAGCCATGGTGAGAGAGAGAGAGAGAGAGAGAGGGGGGGGGAGATATTTACAATCTAGCATATGCACATGAGAAAGAGCATGTGCTTTATCTGTCTTCTGTGCATGGGTTACCTCACTTAATATAATTTCCTGATCCACCCATTTCCCTGAGTTTTTCATTTTTTCTTTGAAGTTGAGTAAAATTCCATTGTGTATACACCACCTTTTGCAATTTCCATCCACCTATCAATGGACATCTGTTATGCTTCCATTCCTGCACTATTTTGAATAGAGCAGCAACACATAGATGTGGTACTATCTCCATAGGTAGCATATCTTCAGGTACATGCTCAGGACTGGAAGAGTTGAGTCATACGGCATTTCTATTTTGAATTTTTTTTAGAGAGCAAAACCAAACCAAAACAACTGGATTCCACAAAGCACTGAAAATAGTAATTATAGAGAACTTACCTAAGAGAAAGAGGTTAGATTTAATTGGATACCGCAGACTACAGGAAGTACTTAAGTGTGATTTTACTGCCTGCAGTGCCAGGAGAATCCTTAGATATGACTGAGCAAGACTCTCTGTGATACTGCTGAATAAAATAAAAAGTAAAATATTTCTTGCCATGATGCACTGCAGTCTGCTAGTTACTGTTCACCTTTCTTGACATTGCAGAAGAAGGAACTTTTGTGTGTCTGGCACACCTAGAACTGTGTGACTGTGTCTCATATTTTGACATTTTCTCAATAGTTTGGCAACATAAGACACTCTCAATGGTATAGTATAAAAAGAGATTGTATAAAATGAAATCTATTTTGCAGTAGAATTTGTTGCACTTAAATTCGTAAATACTGAAGGTTTAATGGATAATCTCTATGTGGAATAAGGCCTCTTATCCATAATGTTACTAAAGCTATTGGGGGATTAAGAAGAGGGCACATTATAAGGTGATGTCCCCCTTTAGTGTGTGTGTGTGTGTGTGTGTACAGTGAAGGACAACCTCGAGTGCCAGTCTTGAATACTTTTTACATTGTTTGGGACAGTCTCTCATTGGCCTTGAGATCACTAATTAGGCTAGATTGACTTGCCTTCAAATGGAGAAAATGGAGGAGATGTCTGCTATTACTGAGGGGCCACAGGCAGTCATTAACAGGCTGCCTGGGAGGCAAGACTGGAGGAAACCAGAGGAGCTGCAGAGGCTGAGGGAAGCTCAGACTCACTGTGGAGTCAACCCAATCGACCTCCAGCTGTTTTGCCATGACCTGCCCTTGCTGTGGTGATGATGCTAACAACCCTGACTACTTGGTTCCTGCCGCAATTAGTGGCCTGGGACACCCTAACAAGAAGTTGTTCTCTTGTAGAAATGCCAGGAAGGCACAAACCCTGAAACCGCTGTGCAGCTTTAAGTATAGAAGAAAGCAATTTAAATCTGCAGGGACGGGACTGAAGAGATGACTCAGCGGTTAAATAAAATCCTTTAGCCAGGTGGTGGTGGTACACGCCTTTAATCCCAGCACTTGGGAGGCAGAGGCAGGCAGATTTCTGAGTTCGAGACCAGCCTGGTCTACAGAGTAAGTTCCAGGACAGCCAAGGGCTACACAGAGAAACCCTGTCTCCAGAAAAAAAATCTGCAGGGACTCCTTCTGGAGGTGGCCTGGGCCTGAGGATATTAAGATTTGGGTTTCCTGGCCTAGGTGGGGTACGCTTCCCAATACTATGCCTGTGGACAATCCGGTGGGTGTTTGCTGCCTCAACAGAATGAACTTTGAGTCTGGGGCTCTCAAGGCCTTAGCACTACCAAGATGCAGCCTTGCCCATGAACAGAACGAAGCCACGCTCCATTCCCTACCTTCCAGGAGGAGGAGGGGGCAGGAGAAGGAGGATGAAAGCAGGGAAGAATAGAAGGAAGGGAAGAAAGCAAAAATGAAGAGAGGAAACAAAGTAAGACCCAATAGTGATGTTTCGCTAGCTTTTGATATACAACAAAAGTCAGATCAGGTCATGGAAACAGATTCATAGTCACAAACTCACCATTTTCTCATTTACAATATTTTGAGCCACATATAGAAATAGCAGAAATATACTTCTCTGTTGTTTCCTAACCTAATATCCCTCTTCGTTGGATTATACCATGTACAGTTTGTAACAAAGACATTTCTCAAGTTGCAATTTTGTTTACATGAGTCTAAGGCACCCCGTCACAGATGTGTAAGGAAGTGCATTTTTGTTTGTTTTTTGAGGCAGGGTCTTGTGTACAATGTAGAATCCTGGGACTGCTGCAAACTCACTCTGTAGCTGAGGATAACCTTGGACTATGGGTCCTTCTGCCTCTGGATTACCACTGATGGGATCACAGGCATGGGCTGCTATGTCTGACATAAGAAAGTGAAATTTTTTTAAAGGATTTATTTTTTATATGTAAGTACACTGTAGCTGTCTTCAGACACACCAGAAGATCTCATTACAGATGGTTGTGAGCCACCATGTGATTGCTGGGATTTGAACTCAGGACCTTTGGAAGAGCAGTCAGTGCTCTTAACCGCTGAGTCATCTCACCAGCCCAGAAAGTGAATTTTTAAACCATCTTTTAAAGTGTTAGCTATAGACATGTTATGGTTCTATTGTTTGACCATTTAGTCCTCCATAATGTCATTTTATTATTATATTGTATATTTGGAAGATTTTTAGGCCAGGTGAGCTTTATATTTGTTATGCAACCTTCAATTCATGATCCTCCTGCCTCATTTCACAAGTGCTGGATTATAGGCATGAAGTACTCTGCTCAACTGGAGTTTGGATCTGTATGAGGTAAGTTATTAAAATATAAGAGGAAGCACAGCTGGATACAAGTGTGTGCACATATGTGGAGACAGGTGACAAGCTCAGACGTTGTTTCTTTTCAGGCACCATCATGTTGTTTTATGAAATGAGTTTCCTAGTGGCTGGGAGCTTGTCAATTAGCCCAGGCTGGCCAGCCAGCAAGTGCTAGTGATCCACCAGAATCTGCCTTCCCTTACTGGGGTTATAAGCATGCACCACCATGCATGGCTTCATGTTCATTTAAACATAGGCTAAAAGTCATGGTGTAAGGCTCTGGCTATGGGACCCAGAGCACAAATTTGGGTCACAGAGACTTGATATCCTAAAACATATTGCCATTTTGTTTTGTGTGTTTCAAAATTATGATCTTTCTTTCTTTCTTTCCTTTCCTTTCCTTTCCTTTTTTTCTTTTTTCTTTTTTCTTTTTTTCTTTTTTGGTGCTGAGGAGGGTCTCACTCATGTATGTTAAGTTCTCTACCACTGAGCTAAATTCCTACCGCTTCAATGCTTGAATTTCAATTGAGTCCTGGAATTGAATTAAATTTCTTAAATGCTCCAGAGTCTTCAAAAGTGACATTTTGTGCATATGCTGCTCTGCCTCCTGTATATAGACGGAATAAAATACCATAATATTGTCCTTAGAATTCCACAGTAATCACAGCACTTGGAATGGGGGAGCAGAGGTCATAGAATTACAGCAAATTCAAAGTCACACGGTCTACATGCAATCCAACCAGAAAGTAGTAATTACACCTACAGTAGTCATCCCATTCTGTACTACTGTGCACATCTTGCCTAGAAGTATAGCATTCAGGTTTTGCCACAGGGTAATATTGCTCCATTGATGACAGTTCTCTTCCAATGGCCTGCATAACACCTTCTAGAACTGTCAAAGTGGGTTAATAAAAGTAGGTTTCCAGACAAGCTTTCTTCAGTTTCATTTCTCTATGTCTTGTAACTGATGAGTTGTTTCTCCAGAAAGCCATCATTAGGCTCTTACCATCTACTTGCGGTACACTGGTATGAACAACAGAATAGGCTGTGTTGTTTTGGACATCTCTGGGGGTCTCCCTGACTAATAACTGGCTGAGGGGTATCCCATATCTGGCACTAAGGTTTTCATTTAATGATACATATATTCTAGGGAAAGAGAAGATATATTCACAAATATAGGACTGGTTACTGTAGTGGTCTGAATAGTTTTGACTCCATAGGCTCATGTGTTTGAATATGCTTGGCCCAGGGAATGGCAATATTAGAAGGTGTGGCCTTGTTGGAGGAAGCATGTCACTGTAGGGATGGGGTTCGAGACCCTCATGCCTGGAAGATGGCCTTCTGGATGCCTTCAGAACAAGATGTAGAAGGCTCAGTTCCTCTAGCTCCGCCTGCCTGCATGGCGCCATGCTTCTTGCCATGATGACAATGCAGTGAACCTCAGAACCTGTAAACTGGCCTCAATTAAATGTTGACATTTATAAGAGTTGACTTGGTCATGGTGTCTCTTCAGAGCAATGCAAACCCTAACTAAAACATTTACCAATATAGGATTCTCTGCATCTGTTTTTTTTCCCCTTTTCTTTATTGAACAGCATAGAACATATCACATGGGGGAAGGAATGAGATACTTACAGAAATCTTCAACAGAGTTTTACAAGATTGTCGTTAACTCCAACTGATCCCAACGGACTCAGACAGCAAACATCATTGTTTATCAATTAATAATCCTTTAATGGTTTCTTTTGCCCTTTATGTGGTTGATTTTTAGGAAGTTGCCTCCAATGCTTATATTTGCTACTTTCAGCAAATGATAAACATACATTATCTGGGTCAGGGCATGGAAGAGCATATAACTTAAGATGACAACACTGCATTATCTTAAGTTGTAAAGGGTGATTGCATGGGAAATCCCAGGCAAGTGAGGTTGGCTATTACAATGTTCTCTATTTTTTCCAATTTCCTCCTTATCTATCTATCTATCTATCTATCTATCTATCTATCTATCTATCTATCTATTTTATATTTAATATTTTAAAAAGTACATTCCAAATGATTTCCCCTTTCCAGGTTCCCCCTCTCCATAAGTCCCATAAACCCACTTCCCTCTCCTTGTTCCCCAATCACCCTCTCCCACTTCTCTGTCCTGGTACTCCCCTACATTGCTGCATCACAGCTTTCCAGGACCAGGGCCCTCTCCTTCATTCTCTTCATTCTCTCTGTTCTCTTAAGAGCAGGTTAAACAAACAGGATGAATGCACAGGATGAATAGCAGTCTCAAGTCTTGAGTCACTTCATGATGCCCCAGAGGCCAAGCAAAAGTTACAGTCCCATATAACATAAGAATATAAGAGGTATCTGTAGAACATTGCATCACCATAATGTGAGCTGAATGCTTGTCATATATAGCATTTCTATGTTGAGACATCTTCCTTCTCTTCTGGGTTTCTTCAGAAGTTTTAATGTGAAAAGATGCTTGATTCTGTCTAAATGCCTTTTCTGCATCTATGGAGATGATTGTGTGATTCTGTTCTTGAGTCTCTTGAGATAATTTGCAACGTTGATTGACTTAGGTGTAGGCAGCCAAACCTGAGGCTCTGGAGTAAACTCAAGTTGATCATAGTCATACACTTGAACTCAGTTTGCAATCTCTGGGGAAGTTCTAATGGCCACATATCTCCTAGATGTCTTTTTAAATTTTATTATCATATAAGTATATTTGAAAAGGAAGGTTCAGTCTCCAGGACACTGGTCCACGTGACTTAGCTGATTAAGATGAGGTTCTGAAGTAGAACGGTTAAGAAGAATCTCTGAGAGGAGCTAGGAGCAGGCTGGTGAGAGCTGGCCTTGACTCTGCCTGGAGAGTTTCCTAAGCTGAGGCGCACCCGTGGAGCGGAAGTTATGATGCTTCACGTTCACCTAGTGTGAGACTATAATTTTATAGATGAGAAAAATGCACAGAGGGAGTGTGGTTTTGAGTAATGTATTTTCAGTTTGTCTTTTGAAACAGGGTCTCATGTAGCCCAGGCTGTCTTCAAACTCGTCGTGTAGCCAAGGATGGCTTTGAACTCTTGATCCTCCTACTTCTACCTCCCGAGTGCTGTGATACAGACATGTGTTTCTATGCCCAGCTGTGTGTTTTACTTTAAAGCCATTTTTTTTACATTCAAAAGCTCAATAATGGCACTTATATCCTGCAAAGCCACTGAAATCCTTTATTTGTCAGTGACATTCCAGCAAGCAATGCTCATGGACTCTACAGGTTCCACGGAACCAAAAACCAAACAACAGCATAAGAAAACAAAACAAAAAAAGACATAATGCAGGAAGAAGGATGTGCTCAGAGGAGCAGAATGGAATGAGATGTAGGTGGACATTATCAAAATACATTACTTATATGTATGAAATTGCCATCTAGTAAGAGATACTTTATTTTAAAATATTATGAGAGTAAAATGATTTTATAAGATAAAAATCCTTACCAAATATCCCTTACTGATCAATTACTTAGATTCCTGGACATAAGATAAAGCCTTTAAAGACTGCATTCAAGGAAGCCTTTTTCAGTTTCAAAGGATCCTTATTTCCACTCTGATGATGTAGCCATTAGGACACTGCCCAGAACATTTTGTTTTGGAAGAAGGAAAGCCATTAGTAGACTAAATTGGGATGTTTTAAGAGATTCTTTGGCATAGAAATAACTTACCATGTCCAGAGTGTTAGGAGAAATAGGGACATATGGCAGCAGCTTGAAAATGTTCAAGAACAAAAATCTGGTATGTGTGTATGTAGTGTTTACACATGTGTGTGCATAGATTTGATCACCAGCAGCATGGAAGAGATAGAGAACAGGCTAAAAATTCTTTTTTCTTTTTCAGGCTAAAATTTTGTCATTATCAGTAGTTAAAGGTTTGTTGTCCTTATTTACTTATGAAACCCCATGAAAAATGAATTTAAAAAATCAAATATGTAACCTAATCAATCAACATCTATGGAGGAATTAAATGTTTTTTTTAATTTTAGGCTTATTTATTTTATTTCTATGTGTGTGAGTGTTTTGCCTTCGTGTAAGTCCTTGCACTCGGAGCGTGCTTGGTGCCAAAGGAGCTCATCAGAGGTGTTAGGTCTTCTGGAACTGGAGTTCTGGGTGGTTGGAAGCCACTTTGTAGGTTCTTGGGAACTGAACCCCAGGTTTTTTGCAAAAGCACCAAGTGCTTTTAGCTGCTTAACCATCTCTCCTGTGTTTTGTGGGTAATATATTAGAATTAATCACTGTTAGAAATGAGTAGAGGGGGAATTTCAAGAAAATGATCACATGATTCAAAGCAAAGTTGCCTCTGCCTACGAGTGTTGTGTCTTAAGTGTGGTTATGGAGGGAGTCAGGCACGTCAAAAGAAGTCCCACAGGGGTTTTATTTCTAACACACAGGTGATTCTGCTCCTTGTTCTGAGTGCTTAGGTCCCAACTTTCTTATGTTGTTTGCAATAAACAAAAACCTTTAAAGTGGCACAGTTGCTGAATAATGTCAACTTTTGAGAACAAGATACAATCTTGAGCCATACTTTGATTATAGACACATTAGTTTATGAGCCTGTCCAGACTTCGCAGCCCCTGGGATGACAGTCTCTTGCTGAAATCAGCAAACCAGAGAAAGCAGATGCAGGTAGCAACTGGCTGTTGGAGCCTCTATTGTACATTTTGAAAGCTTAATGCCCTTGAAAAGACAGTACATCTTACATGTTTCCCATAAATGCCAATATACAAAGCCTTCTAGTTTGCCAGCAACCAAAGTAATTACTGCAGCACACCAGCAGAAGGTGGCCCTGAAATCGACACTGCATGCAAATGCTAACTCACCCACAGTCCCTCCCGAACTACACCCCCGTGTGTCCTGTGCACGCAGAGCTCTGTTTAAAGCCAGGGAGAGTTCTGTGTGTGGGAAATCAGCTACCTTGCATAGAAAGCACATGGGTAGGAGTACAGAGGATGTTAAAAGTCATTAGGTGTTTATATTCTCTTTATGGGGATACTTAGTCAACAATAGGTCCTGCATTGCTTTTCACATTAAATTCCTTTTAATTATTTTCAACCCACTTTTACCGAAAATGAAAAAAAAATAAGGAGGAATGGCAAAAATAAGGAAAGAAGGCAGAGGGTTGGGGAAGGAACAAATCACCATGAGGCTTTCAACCTCCACAGGGAAACAGTGCTACAAACCCACAGACCCAGAACTGTGAGGCAATAGAGCTGTTTGTTTACAAGGGACACAGATTCGATTATGTAACTAGGCAAATTAAAGAAACCTAGTGGACTATTCAGGCTGGGGAACCTATGCTTTTGAAGTAGTCAAGAGGTTTCATCTGTGCAATAGGTTTACATAAATTTTTGGTTTATTTTCAGTTGTTTGCAAACTAGCTCTGTAACATGACTTAGCAGGTACAGGCAGCTGATATCAAGCCTGACAACCGAGTTATGTCTTAGGGACCCGTATGTTGGAAGAAGAGAACTGACAACTACAAGTTATCATTTGACCTTCATATGTGTGGATCCAGCCACGTGTATATAAGCACATACAATGTTAAAAAATTAAAAAGTGTTTGCATGTGAATAATAATTCTTCATTCTTTGTTATTAACAGTAGATGTCTTAAAATGATCTCTTGTGATAGGAGTTATTCCATTAACATGCACTTATATAGGAGAGCCTTTTTATCTGCCGTCCTCTAATTTCTCTGATTTAGCAAGGAAAGAACTTGTTTTGTAACTAATGGGTCAATCCTAAGAACTCTCTCCACTATTTATGCCAAAAATTCTTCTTTTGTTGGTGATTTATTTAAGGTTTTAATCTCGGGAATCAGTGTTTATAAAATGAAAAAATCTAAAATATTTCTATGTCAATAAAATACTTATTTTATGAAAGTGTGTGTGTGTGTATAAGTGTGTTTGTGTGTCTGTGTCTGTGTGTACGTGTTTGTGTCTGTGTATCTCTCTGTGTGTATTTGTATGTGTGTGTTTGTGTCTGTGTATCTCTCTGTGTATTTGTATGTGTATGTGTGTTTGTGTGTCTGTGTTTGTGTCTGTGTATCTCTCTGTGTGTATTTATGTGTGTGTGTGTGTGTGTGTGTGCATGCACGCACGTGCGTGCAAAGGTGCTTGTGAGGAGGTCAGAGGACAACTTGACAAAGTCAGTTCTCTTATGTGGGTCTCAGGGAGGGACTCAGGTCATTGGTCTTTGAAGCAAGTGTCTGTCTTAGTTAGAGTTGCTATTGCTGTGATAAAACATCATTACCTAAAGCAACCTGGAAAGAAGGGTCTACTTCATGTTACACATCACTGAAGGAATTCGGGATAGGAACTCAGGCAGGAACCTGGAAGCAGTAACTGAAGCAGATCCCATTCAGGAATGTTGCCTATTGCCTTGTCTTTCATGGCTTGCTCAAGCCTGTTTCTTATACAGTTTATGACTATCTGCCCAGAGGTGCACCACAGTGTGCTGGGCCTTCACGCATGTGTATGTGACACACAGATTTACCCATAGGCAAGTCTGGTTTTTTTTTTTTTTTTTTTTTTTTTTGTTTTGGGTTTGGTTTTTGATTTTTCAAGACAAGAGTTTTTCTGTGTAATAACCCTGGCTGTCCTGGATTAGATGTAGATTATACTGGCCTCAAACTCAGATATCCACTAGTCTCTGCATCACAAACACTGGGATTAAAGATACTGGCCACCACTGCTCAGTTAGGTAAACCTTATGGAGGAGTCTTTTCAACCAAGACTCCTTCCCAGATATGCCTGTTTGCTGACAATGTTCTTACTCCTGAGCCATCTCACTGGTCCAGAGATATTTTTAGATGGAATTAGTGTAAAAACTTCAACTTGGGGGCTGGAGACATGGCTCAGTGGTTAAGAACACTTGCTGTTCTTAGAGAGGACCAGGACAATTTCCAGTCTACGTGGTGGCTCACAGCTTTCTGTAACTTCAGTTCCAGGGGATCCTCTTCTGGCCTCCACGGGCACCAGGCACAAATATGCATACAAGCAAAGCAACCATACACATAAACTAATTTAAGTGTTTAAAGGGGTGCACCCTAAAAGAAAAAAGCTGGAAAATAAAATATTAATTCATTCCTCGGCCTACACTAAATTTCATAGTTACTCAACAAAACTCTTAAATGTTTTCTGATACTTTTACTATCTGCACTTATATTTAATATTGTCTTAATATATTTTTCCTAAAATATAAATGATAATAAGGTCTGAGATAATAATGCATTTTTTTCTTTATTTTTCATCACTTCTTAATGACAGGGGTGGGTAGGGGTGGGGGTGTGGGAGGGTGGGGAGTTTCATGTCACAGCACATGTGTATGGAGGTCAGAGGACAGGTGTCATTTCTCTCTTCCCACCAAGCAGTCTCAGGGATCAAATTCAAGTCATCAGGCACCATGGCAAGCACATTTACTAGCCCAAGTCCCTTTCTCTTTCTGTTTCCTTTCTTTCCTTCTCTCTACCCTCGTTTTCTTTTCAGTGCCGAGTATTGAATTCAGGGTTGAACCCAGGGCCTTGTGCATGCTATGCAATCATTCTACCATTGGGACACATTCTATCCTGATTTTTACTTTCTATTTTGAAGCAAAATCTTAAGTAAGTCAAACCAGGCAAGTCATGAACTTGTAATTTCCTGCCTCAGTTTCTCAAGTAGCAGGGGACATAGGCTTGCCTCAGTAAGTACACCAGGTCAGGGGTAGTGATTCACTTTTGATAACAAACTAAACCCAACTTGAAGGGACAGCCTTTTCCTTGTTAGCCTGTTATTCAATTGGGTAGGTTTCGTGTTGTGTGTGATACTCCTGAGGGAGTCATCCGAAGGGAATTGTCAGAGAATTATTATGTTTTTCACCAGGCAGACAAAAGGACTGAATTCACTCCCTCAGGAACCTTCACAGGGTGTTTTCTGCTAATGGTGCTAGAGCCTCAGGATCAGAAGGGAGCTTGCCAGTGGGGACACAGTCCCAGAGGGCTGTTTGGCTCTTGTACCTGCGGTGCCATAACCAACCCCGAGAGAAGGGATTGAATTTTAAGTTAATCTTGGAAGGCTCACAAGGAATAGCTTTTAGTTCTTTCGTTATTGGCAAAAAGCAGAGTATTTTGTGGACTCACTCCCTTTTTCTAAGTTAAAGACCAGGCAGAATTGATTGACTGTGGAGAGAAAAATGTGGCAGAGTCAAGTACTAAAAGCCCCATGCTCAGGAAGACTAAACTCATTTAGTTGTGTATTTCTTGGCCGACAACACCATGTACAACTGGGTTGGCAAGTTTGATATTTACCAACAAAGTTGATGTTACGAGCTAGGTGATGATCTTCAGCACTGATCAGTTAGGGAATGAAAAGTGGAAGATCATGATTCTCTACTAAGGACAAAGAAAGCTATCAACTTGGGTCAGATTTATTTGAATTTGCTCTTTAAATCTCTCGAGTCTCTCTGTACTTTAAAGACACATCTTAAAAGTAGGCAATTTATGTGAAGGTTAATTGTGTGAACCAAATCTTATACATCTATAACGTGGATTAGAATCTTCATTAAAAAGTGGTAACTTCTAAGCTTGGTGGTATGTGCCTGTCCTTAGAGGCAGAGAGAGGGGGCTTATTGCATGCTTGAGGTTAGCCGGGTCTATATCACAAGTAGTTGCAGGCCAACTTCAGGAGACCCTGTATATTAACAAAACAAAACAAAACAAAACAAAACAAACCATGAGCTAGAAATGTAGGTCCTTCAGCATTTATGCGTAAGGCCTAAGGGTCAATTCTCAATACTTAAAATAATGCCTGATAGAAAAGAGCAATGCTTATCTTTAAAAAAATGTAAGATTGGCCCGGCATGGTGGCGCATGCCTGTAATCCCAGCACTCTGGGAGGCAGAGGCAGGCGGATTTCTGAATTCGAGGCCAGCCTGGTTTACAGAGTGAGTTCCAGGACAGCCAGGGCTATACAGAGAAACCCTGTCTCGGAAAAAAAAAAACAAATCCAAAAAAAAAAAAACCCAAAAAACAAACAAACAAAAAAGTAAGATTGTCATTAAGTTTTCTGACTGGTTGCCTAAAGTCATAAGAAAGTATATAATCGTCATTTAAAACGATATCAGAATTACAATAATACCTTATCATAGTATTTAATTTAAATATGAAATCAATCTTTCTAGGTGTTAAGTATATAAGCCAATGTATGCAGAAAATGCAATATTTCCTATAACACATATTTTAAGATGCAGAATGGAAACCATCCCCCCTTTTAAATTATTTATTTATTTATTTATTTATTTATTTATTTATTTATATTTATGTTGGTTTTTTTCGAGACAGGGTTTCTCTGTGTAGCCCTGGCTCTCCTGGAACTCACTCTGTAGATCAGGCTGGCCTCAAACTCAGAAATCTCCCTGCCTCTGCTTCCCAGAGTGCTGGGATTACAGGCATGCACCACCATTACCTGGCCCCCTTTTTTTTAAATTGCAAAAAAAGTGGCCTGTTTGATTTTTACTTTTTTTTTTTAAAGATTTATTTTATTTATTATAAAATGTGAGTACACTGTAGCTGTCTTCAGACACAACAGAAGAGGGCATCAGATTCCATTACAGATGGTTGTGAGCCACCATGTGGTTGCTGGGAATTGAACTCAGGACCTTCAGAAGAGCAGTCAATGTTCTTAACCGCTGAGCCATCTCTCCAGCCCGATTTTTACTTTTTTAATTTAAACATTTTTTTTTGTTATTCACTGGCAATTTCATCCAAGTATGTAATGTATTTTGGCTGTAGTCAGCCCAGTCTCTCTCATTTCCTCCCAATCCTTCTAAGAACCCTTCTTCCCTGCAAGTTTTCCCTTACTTTCCATGTCCTTTTAAATGACAAAAAAAAAAAAAAAAAAAAAAAATCATGAGTATAATTAGGGTTGCTTGGTATGGAATATGGGTATTACGGTTTGGATGTGAAATGTCCCCAATAGGCTCACATGTTTGAATGCCTAGACTCCAACGGTGGCATTGTTTGGGGAAGGCTGCAGAATCTTTAGGGCATGTAGCGTCACTAGAGGAAGTGCGTCACTAGAGGAAGTGTGTCACTGGAGGCAATCTTTTCATTCATTCTCCGCTCCCTGAGTGTGACTGCCGTGTGACCTGATGGTCTTCTGCTTCTACCTCTCTGCCTTGCTCGCCTCCTGCTATGTCTTCCCCGCCAGGATAAGTGTATCCTTCTGGAACTGTAACCTAAAATAAATCTTTCCTCTGCAACTCCACTTTTGTCGGAAGATTTTATTGCAGCAGTAGGAAGAAAACAAAGAACCTTAGACAATGGGAAACTTACAGTGCTGTCCATCTCCAATTAGCTATTAACCGCCAATAGTTCCTTAGCTAGGGCGGGGCCTCGTAAACCTCCCCCTCTGATGCTGGTTTGCTATTGTGCAGGTCTTGTGTAGCTAGCTACAGCTGCTGTGAATTCATGAGTGCCATGGCTGTGTTATGTCCAGAAGACGGTATTTCACGACACATTCTCCCATCCTGGAGCTCTTACACATTTTCTGACTTATATTCTGTGATATTTCTTGAGCTTTGTGGCTGTGTGATGTAGATGTCCCATTTAAGTCTGAGCACTCAACCACTTATTCTCAGCACTTTAACTAGATATGAGTCTGTGTTAACTGCTGATCACTTTAAAAAAGAAGCTTCTCTGACCAAAACCAAGAGTATTGCTATACTATAAATGTAAACATAAATATTTAAAAGACAGCTTGATAACACATCCATCTAGTGAAAAAACTAGATAGTAGGAACACAATAGTGTGTTCTCTCCTATGACCTGTGACCTCTCCAGCCATGAACTTTTGAGCAGGTTTACAGTGTCAGGCATAAATTCTCTTCTGTGGTATGGGCGTCCAATAAAATCAGAGGTGTTATGTCATCCCATAAGACAGTGTTATATTATCCCATAAGACAGTGCTGTACTATCCCATAACAGTCATGCTACTATTGCCCTAGTGAGCACTTCCTGCCTGGAAAGCCTGGATGATAACACTCGGAGGCCATTGCTGGATAAGACAATTGATGACCTTTCTCCTTTGGTGGCTGCTTTTTCCTTCTGGCCCCAGGGAATCTGGCCAACAGGGAGAAGGATTCTAGGTTAGTCCCAGCTTGATTTCTCCGTATCTTGTAAGGAAAGTGTAGGGTGTATTCACTGACGGGTTCTTACCTTCTAGTTCTTGTGGGCAACCAAGAGCAATGACACTGCTCTTGTGTTGCCCACAAGAATTGTTGTGGGAGCCTTGAGGACCTCTCTAGCCAACAACTCATAAGGGTGTCTCCTGTGTCTGGCACTGGGGCGTTTGTCTAATAACATATGGCTTCTGGAGACCAGCACTGACCACCCATGCTGTGTATTTCTGTTCAAACTCCTCACCATGGCTAGCGTCAGTTGTCGACACACCCAGGAATAGGGAACCTCAGTTGAGAGTTGCTTCTGTCAGATTGGCCTACAGGCTTGTTTCTGGGGACATTTTTTAAATTACTAAGTGGTATGGGAAGTCCAGCTCACCGTGGGCACTGCTGCCCCTGCAGGGGTGAGCCTGGCCTCTATAGGGAGGGCTGAGCATGTGTCTGAGAGCACGCCAGGAAGCAACGTTCTTCCACAGTCTGTGCCTCAGTTCCTGCCTCCAGACACCTGTTGTCCTGGCCTTGACTTCCCTCAGCGATGAGCAATGAACTGGAGGTTACAAGATGTAACAAACACTTTCCTCCCCAAGTGACTTTTGTTTAGTGTTTTATCGAAGTAAACATGAAGTAAAATAGAACACTCCTTTAAGTATTCTTAATAGCTTACAAAGTAGTTAGTTTCCCCCTGAAGTTTTTCATTCATCTTCATTTTTGCCTAATCCTCTCTCCAAGCCCTTCCTTTGCCCCATCATCCAGTTCCCATATCACATTTCCATTTTTATTTTATTCTATTTCAGAACGAAGTTTTAGAATCTGCCAATATAGCATATATGTTAATTTCATTGAAAAATCACTAAAGCTGAGTGAACTAACTTGATTTCCTTTTTCATTTTAAAATTATTTATTTATTTTTAATATAATGAATCTTAAATGTATATGGGAACATATATATATATATGCACACACACATTATATATGACCATGCATACCACAGTATCATGTGATGTCAGAGGACAATCAACAAGACTCAATTTTCTCCTTTAACTATGTGCTTTATAAGGACCAAACTCAGATCATCGACGTGGGAGCAAGCACACTTAACATTTCACTGGCTCACAAAGTCAATTGCTAGCAAAGAACATGTGCTTTGATTCCGAAGAAGATACCCAAAAACATATTTAAAAATTTTAAAAAACAGGCTTTTAAGTTTAAAATGATCCATCCATTTATTTCTATTTGTGTGCACGTGTGTGCCAGCCGGCCTGCATGATCAGCGCATGCACTCAAGACCTTTGCAAGCCAGGAGAGCATAGCCAATCTGCTTGATGCAGGTGTTTGTTTGAAATTGGGCCTGGGTCCCTGCAAGAGCTGCAGATGTTCCTACCTGTTGAGCCATTTCTTCAGCTCTGCTTTTTTTTAAAACTTTCTAAACATAAACTTTATTTATATCATGTCTACCTGTGTGACAGTGTAGGTGTGGACAGGATATAGTACCTGTGGAGGTCCTAACAACTCGTTGGAGTCAGTTCTCTTTCCCTGATTCCTGGGATCCAACTCAGGCAATCAAAGTTTGGTGGCAAGTATTTTTACCTGATGGGTCCTTTAAAATTATATGGATGATCCTCCCACCCCCAGTCCAGGGGCACTGGGCCTGGTTCAGGAGCAAGCCAGAGATGACTCTTGCTCAATGCTGCACAAGTCTGGATGGGCAGATTATGTCCAAGAAGACCCCTGTCTGGTACCATATGGCATGGGTGGGGTATAGTGCTCTTAAGACTACTGCTGACATGACCGCAGACACCCAGAGGCTCCAGTGCACCACTAAGGCAAGTGGTGATAGAGAGATGGAAGAGGAAAAGAAGCAAAAGGATGTGTGCACAATGAAGAGAGGCAGAACCAGAGACGCCAACATAGTTACGAACAGCCTAATCTGAGTAGCTGGTGATGCCTCCTAAAGCCTTGGTGGGGTTCTGGCCTATCCGTCCTCCTTGGGTGGTATCTGGGTCCATGACCCTACAGCAGTGAGAGTCTGATATTACCTGGTCTGGTCTGCCGCCTGGAGCCATTTTGGTGTCTGAGGGCTGTACAGAGCTGGTCCCACCCCTTGCCCGGGCATCCTGGGGAGAGCTGGCCCTGAGAGCATAACAGAGCTGCCCTGGTTGTGGGGGTTGAAGGTGCGCTACCCATAATGGCATGAACATGGGAGAGCTGGTCGGGCCACTTGCTGAGTGTGGCACTGGATAAGCAAGCCAGGGCAGTGTGGAGAGCCCACCCTGGTGGTGTGGGTGCAGGAGAGCTGGCAGGATGACCAGCTCAGGTACCAGCCAGGCCAAGATGGAGGGCTTTGAGTTAGCCCATTCCAATATCTACCCCACTGAGGAATGGCTGGAGGAGTCAAAGGACTGATCTACAGATCCAAAGCTGCAGGATCTCCACAACTCAGGGCAACAGCAGGCTATCCAAGAGGAGACCCAGTGAGCATCCGGGACTGATGGTGTAGCAGAAGACAGAAGCCTCAAACCAGACCACTGACTCATTGCAATGAACATTTGCAAAGAATTGTGGACAAAAGGGTATACCGTGGGACCCACTACGGCTTCCACAATGAGTTGTTTTTTTCCTTTTGGAGTATGGGAGGTTACAAGGGCAGAAGGAGGGTATAAAGGGTCAGGGACATGGGTGAGATTGGAGTGCATGATGTTAAATTCACAAAGAATCAATAAAAAGTTAAGTAAAATTATTTTACATATGTGTCCCTCAAAATGTCTATAAACTCATTATTTGGGCAATCTCTTAAAGCCTCCAAAGATATAATCATGGTTTCTTTTTTTTCCCTTTTTTTAAAAATATTTTTTATTTTCTATATTCTTTGTTTACATTCCAAATGATTTCCCCTTTCCTGGATCCCCCCTCCCCATATGTCCCATAAACCTTCTTCTCTCCATCCATTCTCCGATCACTTCCCTCCTTTTTCTCTGTCCTTATATTCCCCTCCAATGCTAGATCGATCCTTTCCAGGATCAGGACCCTCTCCATACTTCTTCATGGGAGTCATTTGTTATGCCATTTGTGCTTTGGGTATTCAGGGCTTCTGGGCTAATTAATATCCACTTACCAGAGATTGCATTCCATGTGTATTCTTTTGTGATTGGGTTACCTCACTTAAGATGATGTTTTCCAGATCAAACCACTTGCCTAAAAATTTTGTGAATTCATTGTTTCCAATTGCTGAGTAGTATTCCATTGTGTAATTCAAACAAACAAACAAACAAAAACCCTTGCTGTCGGGCAGTGGTTGTACACCCCTTTAATCCCAGCACTCTGGGAGGCAGAGGCAGGCGGATTTCTGAGTTGGAGGCCAGCCTGGTCTACAGAGTGAGTTCCAGGACAGCCAGGGCTATACAGAGAAACCCTGCCTCGAAAAACCCAAAACCAAACCAAACAAACAAACAAAAAACAACTAACCAACCAAACAAGAACACCTTGCTTTAATTTTTAAGTTTAGAAAGATAATAGGGATAAGCAGAAGAAAATTCCTACCTGTGCCCCCAGGGCAGCTTTGAGCATAACTACTTCTTAGAGATGTCTATTTGAGGAGGTAGAAAGAGAATGGATGGGCTGTGACTTAATTCTTTGTTCTGTTTCTCATGCTCAACCTGTAAAACCATAAGCCAGTGGCTAAGGTGCTTGCTGGTCAAGGCTGATGGTCAGAATTCAAGGTGTGCAACCCCATGGTGGGAGAAGGAGCCGATTCCCACATGTTGTCTGGCTGCACATGTACATTTGCACGTTCACACAAATAAACAAACAAATTAATTAAAGGGCTGCTCTAAAAAGCAGGTGTGAAGCACCATTGTTGCAGGTGAAAGAGACTGAGCAAATAGCTTCTGGGGTTAAATGCTAGAATTAAATAACTGTAAAACAAGGCTGGTGTGGTCGCAAGGTGGGAACCGTGCAAACCTGACCATCTGAGTTCCATCCTCAGGACCTGCGAGAGAAGGCACTAACTCCAGAGGATTGCCCTCAGACTTCCTAACGTGTGCTGTGAACATGTGTATCTTCATCAGTAATAGTAATAATAATCTAAAAATTAAACATAAAATGTATTAAGAGATTTCCTTTGGATTATAGATTTCAAATGTCATCATTTGTTTTTATTTTTAAGTAAGACTTTTTTCCTTTGCCTGTTACAAATTATAAATTAAAGTTACTCAATTTATAGCCTACAGCTGAGGACGTCTCTGTAACCTGCTAACATTTTGTTGCAGATAGACAATTATTGCTAGAAAAGAAAACCATTCTTATGTGTTATCCTACTTGAAGTACAAAAATTGCATAATGTATTTACTTCCTAAGTTCAAAAACAAAAGGGGATTGTTTTCAAAACTTTAAACAACGGTCAGCTTCCATATAAATTCCAAATTATATGCTGCTTGAGGATTTTACTGGGACACACAATTAATGCTAATAATTTATCAACACCCCTGTGGTATCCCCACTCTCAATTCAACAGGCAAATAGTCTATGAGACCAAGCAGTCCACCTAGGGATGTCTCAAAGGAATAGCATAGCCAGAAATGGAGACCAGATGAAGCAGATTACGTATATATATGTGTATATATATACATATATATGTGTGTGTGTATACACATAAGTATGTGTATATATATATATTGTATATGTATGCATATAATCTGAAGAAGAGGTCATTCCTCGTGTATAAACTTTCTGCTTTTCTTTACATTGCGTATTTGGAGAGGAAATATGCTGTCTGCTCTACCGAGACTTCTCTTAATGTCACTTGCTCATCTGCTGATCCTAGAGTCACAAACTTATTTTTAAACTTAAAGCGTCAATCCTTCAGATTTGAACTTATTCAGTAAGCTTCAAATTATTTCTAAAGATGGATTTTAAAATGGAATTTAATAAGAACAAGAACTGAGATTTGAATGGAAAAATGAAACAGACTTCTTCCACACTGGACAGATAAGTCATTTCCCTATTTATGGTTTTACACATACATACACATTCACACACAGGCCCAGTCTCTCCTGCTAGGTAGCCTGAATGTTGTCAAAATGATGTAAAAATCTCTTTGTAGAGGATGGTTCTGAGCCATCCTTTTCTCTTCTCAGCAGGAGACTCCTATAGAAATTCCATTTTCTTGGACTTTATTGTCTTAATATTCACTGAAGGGAGTAAAATTTCTAACATTTTACTCTTTTAAAATGTGTGTGTGTGTGTGTGTGTGTGTGTGTATTGATTCGGGCAGAAGCCAGAGGGATCAGATCACCATGGGGCTACAGTTACAGATGGTTGTAAACAGCCTAATGTGGATGCTGGGAACCGAATTTGAGACCTCTATAAGGGAACTGCACTCTCCTGAGCCACCTCTTTGTCATTCCTCCCCTCCTTTCGGTGATCAAACCCAGGGCTTCATGCATATTGAACATATCTCTACCAATGAGATACGTTCCAAGTCTGTAGTGGTTTGAATATGCTTGGCCTATTAAGAAGTGTGGCCTTTTGGAGGAGATGTAGCCTTGTTAGAGTATGCCACTGTAGAGATGGGGCTTTGAAGTCTCATATATATCCTCAGGTTTGGCCAGTGTGATCCAGACCCTCCTCCTGGCTGCCTTGGGGAGACAGTCTCCTACTGCTGCCTTGGAGTTAAGATGTAGAACTCTTGGGTCTTTCAGCACCAAGTCTTCCTATGAAGATGATGATGGACTGAACCTCTGAAACTGTAAGCCAGCCCCAATTAAATGTTTTCTTCTATAAGAATTGCTTTGGTTGTGGTGTCTCTTCTCGGCAATGAAACCCTAAGACAAAGTCCATTCTATTATTTTATTTTTATTTACTATTATTGTTGTGTATGTGATGTATATGTGCAGGCACACACAAATCAGGGCATGCATGTGGTGGTCAAAGGACCTATTAGGAGATGCTGCCTTGTTGGTGTAGGTGTGGCCTTCCTTGTTGGAGGAAGTGTGTCACTGTAAAGGTGGGATTTGAGGTCTCATATGTTCAAGCTCTTTCCAGTGTGATACACAGTCTTCTCCTTGCTGCCTTGCTGTGGATCAAGATGTAGAACTCTCAGCTCCTCCTCCAGCACCATGTCCACTAGCATTCTGCCATGCTTCCTGCCATGATGATAATGGACTGAACTTCTGAAACTGTAAGGCAGCCCCAGTTAAATGCTTTGCTTTAAAGAGTAGCCATGGTCATGGTGTCTCTTCACAGAAATAAAACCCAAACTAAGACCCTGGGACCAGGGCCCCGGAAGTTCCAAATATAAGAGTTTCCTTTAGGTTTCTAAATGTTAACTACCATCCCTAGTTTATATCTATCTATAGATATAGACTATATCTATCTCTGCCTAGTGACACCTTCAAGTCCACTTTCTGGATGCTGATCCCACATTAGGTTTAAACAGAGGGGACAAGAGGTATGTGTAGCTAACCAGTCCCGATGAAGGTGTGGTCCTGTCCACTGTTGTCTCAGGTCCAGTCTCTCCTGCTAGGTAGCCTAAATGTTGTCAAAATGATGTAAAAATCTCTTTGTAGAGGATGGTTCTGGGCCATCCTTTTCTCAGCAGGAGACCCCTAGAGAAATTCCAGTTTCTTGGACTTTATTGTCTTAATATTCAAATCACTGAAAGGAGAAATGCAAGTTTCTGTTAGAGAGACCTTGTTACTGCCACAATACAATAGTATTTCCAACTTCTATTCCCTTGTGGGGAGTAATTTGCACATTCCAGTAGGGCTGAACTCCAATTTAATATGTATATGTATGTGTATGTGTGTGTGTATGTATATGTGTATGTGTATGTATATGTATGTATATACATATGTGTATATATATGGTGGTGTCTGAGATTGAATCTAAGGGTCCCAGGTAGACTTACCATACACTCTATAACTGCACTAGAGCTTCAATCCCAGTAATGTTCATCACACACAAAGATTAGTATTTAAAAAACATTCTAGATGAGCCAGGTGGTGGTGATGCATGCCTTTCATACCAGCACTCTGGCAGCAGAGGCAGGAGGATCCTTGTGAGTTCTTGGCTAGCCCGGTCTATGGAGTGAGTTCCAGGACAGCCAGAGCAAAACCAGAAACACGCTGGCTGCAGCTGCAGCTGCCATTAGCTCTCTCACATTTAATGTAGCTCACAGGGCTACATCAAATACACCTGGAGAGTATTGCCAGGGAAGCATTCTTTTAATCAGTATGTTTTGCAGATCTTTCTAAACCAGGAGTTATATGCAATTAAGAACCTACTTTTAAAAATTGGGCAAGATATTGTTTCATTAAACTGTCCTTTGTCCCTCTGGGGTTTATTAAGTCCTGTATAAACAAGACTGCCTCTTACCCTGGCTGATCTAGCTTTTGCACACACCTCTCGAGCAACTGCAGCCAGCCTCCTAGAACTGATTGTTTTGTCCTGAACAGCTTATTACTCACACAGTTCAGGGATTTGTTTCCACACCTGCTTGTTGTTCCACTTTATGACCAGAGAATGTGATAGCGATGAAATCAAATGAAGGCAGATTAAAACATAAACATCCACGCTCAGTTAGTGATACAGGGTCTACATGCGTAGTTTTCAAATCAGGACAGGAGGATTGGGTATTACATATGTGCTAATACAAGTTGTATGAAATGTGCACAGAAAAAAAAAACCATTTAGAAATACCTAATATCACCTTCCTCCCACGGCTGTAATGAATCACTGACTATGGAAGAAAACAAAACACAACAAAACACATTTTAAAGGTGTTTCTGATAACATGAGCACACGCAATATGTGTTGGCATTTCATTGCTTAACATTCTCATTCTGTAGCAGTATTTGTCCTAACACAGAGCAGGATGGCACCATGAGGCAAAAATGTGTCTCCTTTGGCTTCATGCAATTTATATTTGTGCCAATCTCAGGGGTACAGTGTTTTCTGTACGCTCCTGGGTCAAGACCATTGCTGTTAATAAGAGATAACCACACATGTACAAAAGAAAACATGCCCTTTAGAACTGAACTTGGACCTTGGGGATGAAAATATGTCCCTTGCTAATAGATGATGAAAATTACAGTCTTGAGTTTGGTCCCTGCTGACCTGACATCATTGAATTTGGAGTAGCAGAGCCAGGCTCATCCAGAGGTAGAAGAAGAAAATAGTATTTGAAAAAAAAAAACCAAAAAACAAAAAAGTGTGTGTGTGTGTGTGTGTATGTATCTTAAGTCAGCCCTTTAAATTATCACTGAACTCCATGCCTAATTATATGCTGAACAGAATCTTAGTTCAATGTTTCTATCAAAGAACGTGATATACTTATTCTTGTTTATTATTTTCAACCAGCAACGGTTGGTCAGCTTTTCTTTATTTATAGAAAGTACTAGTGCATGCCTTTAATTCCAGCTCTTGGGAGGCAGAGGCAGAAAGATTTCTGAGTTTGAGGCCAGCCTGGTCTACAGAGTGAGTTCCAGGACAGCCAAGGGCTATACAGAGAAACCCTGTCTGGAAAAAAAAAGTACTTATTTTATGTTTTTATGTTTTTATATATGTGTGTGTGTATGCTTGAGTGTGTGTCTGTGCACCATATGTATGCAGGAGCCCACAGAGGTCAGAAGAGGGTGCTGGATACCCTGGAGTGGAGATTATAGGCAGTTGTGAACCAAGATCAGCCCTGTGAGGCCTCTGGAAGAGCAGTCGATGCTCTCAGCTGCTGAATCATCTCTCCAACCCCTGACTAGCTTTTCTTGAAATAATAAAATTTAATTCATCTAATAAAATTAGTCTCAACTAATACATTAATATTTGAATTCATTTTCATTTAATTTCTAGGGAAAATGAGCGAGGAAAAGATTAATTTTGAGGCAAATATTTTTGAAATGAGGAAAAATAAACCTTTGGCTTATGTTTCCAGTAGAAAATGTCTGAATAGGGGCTGGAGGGATGGACCAGTCGTTAGAGAGCACAGATGTGCTTCCTTAGGACTCTAGTTCATCTCTCAGCATCCTCGGGACTGCTCACAGTTCTGTAACTCCATTTCCAAGAGATCAGAACCCTTCCTCTGACCTCTACAGGCATCAGACATGCACGTAGCACATACATATATTAAGGCAAAACATCCATACATATATTTTTATAGTTAAAAAACTTTTAAAAATAAAACATGTGAGCAGATTAACTCCCTACTCTCCCTGTTTTTTACCTTGATCTTTTCTCTCCCCTTGAAAAGGGAAAACAAGGAGAAAGGGTTAATGTCCTCAGCAGTTCATTAAGTGACTTCTCAAAGGGCTTTGAAGACTCAGAGCCCTTCACTAACTTTAGATTGAAAAGACAAATTTTGAAGCAGATAAATCTGCACTGGGCACCTTCATCTTTTTTAACTCTGTGCTTCTATATCTGTGAAACTAGAGTGATAATTCTACTTCACAGGGCGATCAAAAGAATTAAAGAAGCAAAGCACTTAGCACAGGGCATATCAGTGAACTTGAATAAATGGTAGTTTTGTTGCTATCAATTACAGATAGCAGTTGGCGATCTAAAATTGATATCCTTTGGATTTGTTTTTTTTTTTTTTTTTTTTTTTCTGAGACAGGGTTTCTCTGTGTAGCCCTGGCTGTCCTGGAACTTACTCTGTAGACCAGGCTGGCCTCGAACTCAGAAATCCACCTGCTCTGCCTCCCAGAGTGCTGGGATTACAGGCGTGTGCCACCACTGCCCGGCTAATTAATATCCTTTGGATGGAATGCTCTTTGACTTTTTTTCTGAGATTGCTGGTGGCTTACTTGGCCATGTGTATGTATAACTGGTCATCTCTTCTTTGGTTTGATCTAAACAAATGACTCAACTGATATTTGGAAATAGGTCCTGCTTAGGGAGAAAAATCATCCATGCCACCTGATAATAGGTACATTTAGAAAGCAAGAAGATGGAATACTCATGCCACGCCCATGTCAGTTGAGGTGATGGAAGACATACTAGCCGTAGTTGGAGAGTCAAATGAAGGATGCTGTATTATTCAGCATTCTCTAGGACTAAAAAACATATGGAATGCCTCTACATATTAAAAGAAATTATTGTAATGACATACAGTCTGCAGTCCAACTAACAGAATAATGGGCATCTGTGAATGGGGAGTCTAAGAGTCTAGTAGTTGCTCAGTCCCTTGAAACTGAGTGTTTCAGCTACTCTATATACACTGGACTCCTGAAGAAGTAGGTTCCAAGAGATGTGCTGGCAAGTAAGTGCAAGCAGGCAGAGAAGAAGCAAGGCTTCCTTCTTCCATTGTCTTTATATAGGCCTCCAGCAGAAAGTATTAAAGATTAAAGGTGTGTACCACTGCACCTGGACATAAGCTATTCTTTACTTGGAACTGGCTCTGTCCCAGGCTTGCTGTCTTAGTTGGGGTTTCATTGCTATGAAGAGACACCATGACCATGGCAACTCTTATAAAGGACATTTACTCCGGGCTGGCTTTCAGGTTCAGAGGTTCAGTCCAAATCATTATGGCTGGGATCAGGCCAGTGTCCAGGCAGGCATGGTGCTGGAGGAGCTGAAAGCTCTAGCTCTTGTCCTGAAGGCAGCTAGGAGAAGACTGACTTCCTGGAAGCTAGGACAAAGAACTCAAGGCCCACCCCCATGGTGACACACTTCTTCCAACAAGGCTACACTTCCTAATAGTACCACTCCCAGTGCCAAGCAAATCCAAACCAGCATGTTGGCCTCGACCTCAGAGACCTGCTGGCCTCTGTCCCCCTTGGATGTAAAGGACGTACCACTCTGCTGGAGCCTAGGCTTTTCACACCTAGTATGCCTCAAGTCCTGGATCACAGGAGTGCCCTCCATTTTTGGAATGCCGTTCATTCCAGATACAGTCATGTTGACAACTGGGAATAGCCATCACAGGTGCTATCAGTTGTCCTTGTGTATATACTTAGATGGGCATGGGAATAATCATCTTGCCCCAGGCAATGGAGTTGTGTCCATTAGATAAAAGTAGAAAGTATACTAAAACCCTGCCTCTCATATCTGCAGAGAGTAACATGATGTCCTGGGATGCTCCAGTGGGAGCTCTAATGACACGCACCAGTGGTAACTGGCAAAGGCATTTGTTTCACTCAGCAACATTAGAAACTTGGACCTACGTGCATGTGTCTGAAATTAGACCCATATCTCCGTACCATGGGTGAACACAGGAGGCTTAAACTCCATACATCTGTTCTACCACTGTACCACCTAGTGGTAGCCAAGGTGTGTAAGCATTTTTTTTATTTTTTATTTTATTTTATTTTATTTTATTTTATTTTATTTTATTTTATTTTATTTTATTTTATTTTTTTTTTTTTGTCTGAGGTTTCTCACTTCATCTGAAGCTCTTAGGTCATTAACATTTTTTTAATTTTTTTTATTCGATATAATTTATTTACATTTCAAATGATTTCCCCTTTTCTAGCCCCCCACTCCCCAAAAGTCCCGTAAGCCCCCTTGTCTTCCCCTGTCCTCCCACCCACCCCTTCCCACTTCCCCGTTCTGGTTTTGCCGAATACTGCTTCACTGAGTCTTTCCAGAACAAGGGGTCAGTCCTCCTTTCTTCTTGTACCTCATTTGATGTGTGGATTATGTTTTGGGTATTCCAGTTTTCTAGGTTAATATCCACTTATTAGTTAGTGCATACCATGATTCACCTTTTGAGTCTGGGTTACCTCACTTAGTATGATGTTCTCTAGCTCCATCCATTTGCCTAAGAATTTCATGAATTCATTGTTTCTAATGGCTGAATAGTACTCCATTGTGTAGATATACCACATTCACAAAAGAATACACATGGAATACAATCTCTGATAAGTGGATATTAATTAGCCCAGAAGCCCTGAATACCCAAGGCACAAATTGCATAACAAATGACACCCATGAAGAAGTATGCAGAGGGTCCTGATCCTGGAAAGGATTGATCTAGCTATTATATAGATATTGAAGGGAATATAAGGACAGAGAAAAAGGAGGGAGGTGATTGGAGAAGGGATGGAGAGAAGAAGGTTTATGGGACATATGGGGGAGGGGGGATCCGGGAAAGGGGAAATCATTTGGAATGTAAACAAAGAATATAGAAAATAAAAATATTACAAAAAAAGAAAAGTGGAAAAAAAAAAGAAATTCTTAGGCACATGAATGGAACTAGAGAATATTATCCTGAGTGAGGTAAACTAATCACAAAAGAACACACATGCTATTCACTTATAAGTGGATATTAGCCCAAAAGCTTGGAACACCCAGGATACAATTCACAGACCAGAAGAAGCTTAAGAATAAGAAAGAACAAAGTGTGGATGCTTTAGTCTTTCTTAGAAGGGGGAACAAAATACTTACAGTAGGAAATACAGAAGCAGTGTGGAGCAGAGACTGAAGGAAAGGCTGTCCAGAGACTGCCCCACCTGGGGATCCATCTGATATACAATCACCAAACCCAGACACTATTGCTGTTGCCAAGAAGTGCTTGTTGACAGGAGCCTGATAGAGCAGTCTCCTGAGAGGCCCTGCCAGAGCCTGACAAATACAGAGGTGGAGCTCACAGCCAACCACTGGACTGAGCAAGGGGTCCCCAATGGAAGAACAACAATATCAACCACCTAGATTCCCCCCCCCCCAGCTCCCATGCATTAAAATACCCAAAAGAGTAGACATGGAGGGCCCATGGCTCCAGCTGCATATGTAGCAGAGGATGTTCTTGTCAAGCATCAATGTGAGGAGACGCCCTTGGTCCTGTGATAGCTTAATATCCCAGTGTAGGGGAATGCCAGGGTGGGGAGGCCAGAGTGGGTGGGTGGGTAGAGGAGCACCCTCATAGAAGCAGTGGGAGGGGGATGGATAGGGGGTTTGGATGAGGCAATTAGGAAAGAGGATAACATTTGAAATATAAATAAAGAAACTATCCAATAAAAGGGAAGAAAAAAAAGTTATCGGTTTTGGTTGATACCTGTTATTTCTGATGAAATCAAGGCATAGTGGTGATTCATTCCACATTGTGTTCACACAATCTGCCTAACCAGAAACAAAAAGGTCAGATTATCAAGAGAGGGTGGCCTTAATGATTGTAAGTGAGGGCACAGTTAAAGTACTGAATTGAAAGTCTTGACCTCTCCATGGGTTAAAAAGAACGATTTATTGGGGGAACAAATTGCAGGTCTGCCCCAAGAAAAGAGGTACAGCAATTTGGTGGTAAAGCAAGTAGGTTTTATATGATAGTCAGCAGAATGGGAGTCTTGGAGCCAATGCCCACTGTTTGGATGAATAAGGAACTAGATGCCCTTGCCTGAGCTAACTGACCATTGGGGTGGCTATGTGAGGTGGTGGTTTTCCTGCTAAACAGAAACCCATCTGAGCCACACTGAGTTCAGGCTTCCATTTTCCCAATATCAATCAACCCTCTGCTTTCTTAGTCAGAGTCCTTCTGTTCAGGGAATTGTTGCCAGCACTGCTGTTTTGGGGGGCCTGATTTGGAACTAACAATGATCACTGGCAGTATTAGAGGGGTGTGGGAGGACCCACTAAGATTTCTTTAGCAAATATGCAGGAAAACCACATCTTGATCAACTAGGGACCCTGAAGATGGCGATTTAAAAGCCTCTATTCTTTGCAAGGAAGGGCCACTTTAAAACTCAGTTGCCATCTTATTTCCGTCACTTATACATTCATATTCCACTGTGGCAATCGAGTGGCAAACATAACTATGTCATAATTGCATAGTTAGATGAGGAATCTGTCAGTAGAATGCATTTAATGCTTTTCTTGTGGGAAGTCAACTATTTTGATCACTGAATGTGCAATGAGAGATTATATTTAGAAGCCCGAAAAACTTGAGGAACAAGACATACAAGTTTCTTCTACAAAAGAATGGCATTGTCAAAAATCACCATAGGAATCTTTTAATTCCTCAGTTCTGAACTTCACATATCCTTAAGCTATACAGTAATATCAAGAAATGAGAGTATGTTCTTGGTAAGATACTTAAAGTACATAAAATGTCATGTCAGGTAACAGTGCTATTCTATAATGTCCACCTAGAAACTTCATTTCTCATCTTCCTCTCTGTCATGTTCAAATTTCAACCGTGTATTCAGTTTGATTGCTTGCATATGGGAATACCAACTAATTTATGATTTCAACATGAAACCTATTTCTTTTGAAGTCAAGGTGATTTGTCTAGTTTATAAAAGCAATGGAAACTCATTTTTCAGGCTGTTGAAGGAGGGACGCCCACCATCCCTGCTTGCAGCTTTGCCTGGGCTTAAGTTTCTTTTGAGTCGGGTGGTGCCCCAAGTCTGAAAACGGCCAACAGTGCACTATTTTATCAGGCTTCAAAGAAAGCATCATATACTGGCTTTCTTTGAAAATCAAACATGGCAGGGACACTCTGTAGCTGCTTGCTGTTTCCAAGTACATTTTCTTTCATTCTCTTCTGCTTATCTCTTTGTTAGCTGGAGTTTATGTTTCTTCAAACCCTATTTTCTTGGATCCACATATACCAAACATATCTTTCTGTTTCTTCTTAATTGCCTTAGAGACATAAGAAGGGCGCCAGCCAGGGAACAATGGCTGTGGTTCCTGGTATGCTGAAACAGTCTGAGAGGTTCTCAGTTTCCTCTGAAGCCACTGGGAGAGACTGAACTGCCTCACTGACTGGATCCCATCCAAAGTCAAATCACACTGTTCCACTGACAACAATACAAGCTGTGAAACTTCCCTAAGTTTCATTAAAATTCTAATAATTTCAAGATATCCTTTTACTCAGTTAGATATACCTTCTAGAACTCTTATAAATTTGCAAATTACAATTTGTATGATGTTCAGATAGATGTTTTAGAATTCCAATGAAAGAGGTTGGTCACTTCTGACTTTATTATTTTTTTTCTTACGCTTAGAACTTCTAGTTAAACTAATGTAGAGTAAATGTTCTACATTCGGGGAAATGAAAAGCTACCTAGCCTTTATTTAGATTTTTCTCATTTTAAAAACACACACAAGCTTGTAGAATTACAAGCTCATTAAGCATAAAACCAACTAAAGTACCAAATAATTTGTTTTTCTCTAAAAAGGGAAACACTTTCCTTGAGTCAAGTATGGGAGGAGTTTATACAGAGGAAAACCAGAGTACAAGCAGATTAACAAACTAAATGTCCAGGAAACAAATACCTCCAAAGCAAACAAGCAAACACACAAAAGTATATCTTAAACTAAACACTTGGAAGTGAACCAAATAAAGGTCTTAAACAAATGGAATCTTTAAAAAAAATTTAAATGCAAAAATGGGTATTTTTGTGGCACCACAAATGGGTATGTCTGTGTACCACATGCATGCGGTGCTCAGAGAGGCCAGGATAAGTTTGATCATCTGAATCTGGAATTAGCATAATTGTGAGCTGCCATGCGGTTACTGGGTTTTTTTGGAAGAGCAGCAAATATGCCTAACCACTGAGAAATTTCTCCAGACCACAACGATAGGATCTTAAACAAAATAAATGGACCCTTGATCAAACCAAGGGAGGGCTGGTGTAATGGAAGAACTTACAAAAATCTACCGTGGAGACAACTGGCTTGGGAACAATGGGCCCATGCTAGTACCAACCAACGCGACTTCTTCAATGACAAGTGGATCACCTTTGAGGCTCCAGTTTTGGACCTAAAACGGGTTTTAGCCTGTAGTTATGCCTCCCTTCTGTAAATTTCAACTGTAAACACTTTAAGTGGTAAACATTTTACCACTATTATTTTTCTGAGCAATCTGGTTACCTATCATTACATTCAGATGATCATATTTTACCCCAGAGCACTAGATACACTAATGCTGCTTGAGTGAATAAACACACATATAAAAGAACTGTAGTGAATAAATCCAAGGATAATGCTCTCTAAGCTACCATGTTGTAAGAATCATCAAATGTGCTTATTAAAATTCAGGCTCTTTGAATTTATTCTCTGAGAGTCTACCTGGTTAAGCAAGTCACCAAAGAGAAGCTCATGGATCTGCATTAAAAACTTATTTGTTTATTTTACTTATTCATGTTACACTGCACTCACTGACCCTTTCGAGGTTATCCCCTTCCCCAATCCTTCTTCCCATCTCCCCTCTCCTTCTCCTCTGAGGAGGTGGACCTCTGGGTATTCCCCACCCTGATACATCACTTCTCCGTGAGGGTAGGTGCATCCTCTCCTACTGCGGCAGCTCAGCTACAAGAACATATCCCAAAGACAGGCAACAACTTTTGGGATAGCCTCTGCTCTAGTTGTTTGGGACCCACTTGAAGACCAAGCTGCACATCTGCTATATATGTTTACGGAGGCCTAGCTCCAGCCTGTGCATGTTCTTCAGATGGTGGTTCAGGGTCTGAGAGCCCCAAGGGTTAGTTGACTCTGTTGGAGTTCCTATCCCCTTCAGGGCCTGCAGTCTTTCCTCCTATTCTTCTGTAAGAGTCTCCAAACCCCATCAGCTGTTTGGCTGTGGGTGCATCTGTCTGAGTCAGATGCTGAGTGGAGCCTCTCAGGACAACCATGTTACATTTCTGTCTGCAAGCATAACAGAGCATCATTAATAGTGTCAGGGATTGGTGCCACTTGAATTTTTAATAAAGAGGAACACTCCTCCACTGCTGGTGGGAATGCAAACCGGTACAACCACGCTGGAAATCAGTCTGGCGGTTCCTCAGAAAACTGGGCACATCACTTCCGGAGGATCCTGCTATACCACTCCTGGGCATATACCCAGAGGATTCTCCAGCATGTAATAAGGATACATGCTCCACTATGTTCATAGCAGCCCTATTTATAATATCCAGAAGCTGGAAAGAAGACAGATGTCCCTCAATGGAGGAATGGATGCAAAAAATGTGGTATATATACACAATGGAGTACTATTCAGCCATTAGAAACAATGAATTCATGAAATCCTTAGACAAATGGATGCTTCTGGAGAACATCATACTAAGTGAGGTAACCCAGTCTCAAAAGATCAATCGTGGTATGCACTCACTGATAAGTGGGTATTAGCCTAGAAACTTAGAATACGCAAGACATAATCCACATATCAAATGATGTCCAAGAAGAACTGAGGAGTAGCTCCTGGTTCTGGAAAGATTCAGTGCAGCAGTATAGGGCAATATCAGAACAGGGAAGTGGGAAGGGGTGGATGGGTGAACAGGAGGAGGGAAGAGGGCTTATGGGACTTTCGGGGAGTAGGGAGCCAGAAAAGGGGAAATCATTTGAAATGTAAATAAAAAATATATCGAATAAAAAAAAAGAAAAAAATAAACATCTTCAACAAATGGTGTTGGTCTAACTGCATGTCTGCATGTAGAAGAGTGCAAGGGGATCCATATTTATTACCCTGCAGAAAACTCAAATCCAAGGACCTCAACATAAGAAAAACCGGATACACTAAATCTCATAGAAGAGAAAATGGGAAATACCCTGGTATGAATTGGTCTAGGAGAAAACTTCCTGAACAGAAAGAACACCAATGGCTCAGCCTCTAAGATTAACAATTGATAAATAGGACCTCATGAACCGGCAAAGCTTCTGTAAGGCAAAGGACACTGTCAATAGCACAAAATAGCAGCCTACAGATTGGGAAAGGCTGTTCATTAACTCTACATCGGACAGAAGGCGAATATCCAAAGTTTATATAAAGAACTCAAGAAGTTAGACATCAAAAAACCCAAATAACCCAATTAAAAAATAAGGCACAGAGCTAAAGAGAAACTTCTCAACAACAGGAATCATGAAAAGCTAAGAAACACTTAATGAAATGTTCAAAGTCCCTAGTCATCAGGGAAATGCAAATCAAAACAACTCTGAGGTTCCATCTTACACCCATCAGAATGGCTAAGGTCAAAAACTCAGGAGACAGCACATGCTGGCTGGGATGTGGAGAAGGGAACACTCCTCCATTGCTGGTGGGAGTGCAAACTTGTACAACCACTCTGGAAATCAATTTGGCAGTTCCTCAGAAAACTGGGAATAGTTCTACCTCAAGACCCAGCTCTGCCACTCCTGGGCATATACCCAAAAGATGCTCCACCATCTCACAGAGACATTTATCCAACCATGGATCTACATTTAAAGAGGCATCCCATGCAATTCTGATGATTTGGGGAAAGCTTCCTTTAGAATACAAAGTAATCTGAAGGGAAAAAACAGCAAAGAACATTTGTTCCTGGAGGTGGCACACATTGAGGAAAGTGCTTGTTCCCTCAAGGGATCCCTGGAAGTGGTTGTTCCCTGTAGCCTAGAGAATAAATAGATATCTGTCGAAACAGAGGAAGCCTCAGTGAAGCGAGCCTCCATGCTCCTGTACAAGGGCTCCTCGGTCCTTCTTCAGGTTAGTGGCTTTGTCAGAAAAGTCGCTATTTGGCCAAGCTCATCCCCACCCACCCCCTCTGCCCTCGGCCCCATTAAAGTGATGCACTTGTCAGACGTCTCTTTGGATGTTCTCCATGTATTTTTAGCAGATTGAAGACTGTCTTCCCTCGTTCCCTGAAGGAGGAAAAAGTACAAGTTCCAGCCAACTCATTGGCGAGGCACTGCTCAGGAGCAGCTCGTGGGGCACCAGCTACAAGGAGCGAGAATGTGGGATAATTTTCAGCCCCCTCCCCTCTGCTCTGTCTCATTTTCACCACCCACCTTGCCACATGCTCGTGTTATCTGCAGCAGGTGCTTTCCCGGCTGTTTAAACAGTTTCCCTTCCAAGAGTGATAAATCCCAAAGGATTCCCAGGTTTTACTCGGTGCAAAGGAACCACACCAGGCAAGGCAGAGAGCCTCAGACAGTTTTAGTCTAAAAGATGTTCAGAAAGTGGGAAACAGAGATGATGTCAGGTGTCTGTCTTAGCTCGGGTTTCTATGCTGTGAGGAGACACTGTGACCACAGTGACTCTTAATAAGGAAAAGATTTAGTTGGCTCTGGTTTAGTTTCAGAGGTTTAGTCCATTCTCATCATGGTAGGAAACATGTTGGCATGGTTCTGGAGAAGGAGCCCAGAGTTTTACATCTGGATAGGCAGGCAGCAGACAAAGAGACTGACACTGGCCCGGGCTTCCAAGTATTTGAAAGAAAATTAGGGGAGGGAACTAATAAAAATTAACTTGACTTTACCATTACCTCATTGGGGGACCATTTAGTTTCTCAAAATTGTTACTTTTATTTTCTTGCATGCTTTTAATTAGAAATCTTAGGCAGTAGACTTTATCTATAAACACACACACACACACACACACACACACACACACACACACACAGGGATCCTGCTTCTATTAAATCTAAAAAGATCTAGAAAACATCAACTTAGTACCTTTAGCCAGGTGTGGTGGTTTACAGGCAGCACTTGGAAGTGGAGGCAGAAGGACTGTGGGTTTGAGGCCAGCCTGGGCTACATAGTGACTTTCAAGCCAGTGCGGCCATACAGGGATGTTTCTTCTCAATGAAAACAGAATGAATGCTGGGAAAAGGACCGACTGGCAGAGCACAGGACTGGACGAATCAAACAGTTTGGTGTCCACCTGTAATGTAGCACAGGAAGGCAGAGAAAGGAACATCTTCAGGGCTTGACAACCTCCAGGTTTAGTGAGAGAGCCTGTCTGAAAAACGTAAGGTGGAGGGCTAGGGATGGAGGCATATGCTTTTAATACCAGTACTTCGGAGGCAGAAGCAGGAGGATCTCTGTGAGCTTGAAGCCAGTACAGTCTACATAGTGAGTTCCAGGACAGCCAGGACCACATAGCCTTACGACAACAATAACAGCAACAAATCAAACAAAAGACTCAGGGAGCAACAGAGAAAGACACCGATTATTGTGTGGTAACCTCTGTTCACCCCCCCCCCACACACACATTTTAAAAATAATAAAAAAAGAAATCTCCCAAACAATGGAACTATTATGCTCGGAGAGGGGAAGGGTGCCTGCCCACAGAGCTGGGGTAAGTGAAGGAGACAGAATGAGAACTTGTTAGTGTGATTCCAAGACACTTGCCCTTCCTTCTCTAGATCGTGCTATACCCTGGGACTCTGGTATCCTAGCAGTTAACAATCCTTCACCCTAAGATGGCCATTTCTGTGAAAGCCATGACCTGGGCAGTACCAGTGGTGTCAGAGGCATCCTCCCTACTGCTTGAAACCAAATTTAAAATGTCAAAATTATTTAACAAGAATATTTTCTGCCTGCTCAAAAATATTCAACAGAGCAAATATAGAAACGTGAATTTTCTAAAGCTGACATAGCTGTTGCTCTTCGCCTTTATTATAGTCGCTATCTCTAACAGAAGCATGTGGTTTAAAATACTAATTCATTTTCTTCTTGTGGGTGTGCATGTGTTTGTGTGTACAGAACAAAATGTGTCTGTCTGTCTGTCTGTCTGTCTGTCTGTCTATTTGCAGATACCCATGGAGGTCAGGGGAATCATATCCCTTGGAGATGGAGTTATGGATGTTCTGAGCCACATAATGAGGATACTGGGAAATGAACTGGGGTTGTAAATCAAGGACAGTGAGAAAGAAGAGAAGGTTACCATGAGTGTTCAGTGCTCCATGCTGGATGCCACATGTGACTGGGGAATTTGGGATTTCCTCTTTGAGTTCTTAATCCTGTTAACAAAATAATTTAAAAGTAGACAGTAGGACAATTTTGTTAGAGTATGAGGAAACGCAGGGCAGGCAAGCTGTAAGTCAACCACTAGAAATAGGGATATGGAGAAAAAGGAAGAGAGAAAGCAACACCTGTTGAGTTAGTCTGGCACCTTCATGGAAATGTGCAAGCAGCAAGTAGCAGAGGTAGGGGTGTGTCTACTTCAGAGAAAGAACAAGAAGAAGGAGGAGAAGGAGGGGGAGGAGAAGGAGGGGGAGGAGGAGGAAGGGGGAGGAGGAGGAGGAAAAGAAGAAGAAAGAGAAGAAGAAGAAGAAGAAGAAGAAGAAGAAGAAGAAGAAGAAGAAGAAGAAGAAGAAGAAGAAGAAGAAGAGGTTATACCTTTTCAAACCTACCAGAGGTGTGCAGCTTCAGCTCCATAAACAACTGCGATGGGGTTGTGGGAAATGCTTGATAACAATTCCTTTGTCTCTTTAGCACAGCTTTGGGTGAGCCAGCCTTCCACAGGGGTGGCCCTTTAGCCAGCGAGCTGGATTAACTCTTAAGTGAGAAGACATCTGTATGTGATGTTCTAACCTTTGCAGCAGAGCAGAGTCACATCTCCAGCCATGGATGGAGGGATTCTGTTAGAGGGTAGGGAAGTCCACCTCACAGGTCTCTATAGCTCCTGTAATAAAGAGGAAAGGGAGATGCCTCACAGCGCAGCAGGCATGTCATAAAGCAAAGATCGTGACATGTTACTTGGGAAATCCGTGGGAATGCTTGTGTAGGTCTTCAATTTTTCTACATAATGTAGGATTTATTTCATTAAACATCTTGAGTGAGAAGTTTATTCTTCACTTACAATGTAGGAAAGAAAGGTTGGCCGGGTGCCGCTTCTTCCATAGCAGAACCCAGGTGATAGGAACTATGGTTGTCATGAAAGGGCAACTGGCTGTCTGCTGGCCACCCAAGAGCCAACCTGATTGCCCTGTCTGGAAGTGACTCAGACTCTGTCTGCTTATAATTCATTGGCCTGAGCACTGACCCCGTGTTCCATCACAAATCCTATCCTGTGTTTAGCTGGGGGAGGGTTAGAAACATTTGATCAGCAACATTAGCCTTACAAGAGTAAATGCATAATTTTCTTCAAGCAACCAATTACTGTAAAAAACAAAAAGCAATCTCACTATAAGAGATATCAGTAAGAGAATTCAGACCCCAACCCCAGCCCCACCCCCCCCCCCCCTCTCTCTTTCTCTTTCTTTCAAAAATCTCTTTTAAATGGATCTGTTTTAGCCTGCCGAGGACTAATCTATTCCAAACTTTTTGCTGGTTGGTGCTGAGGCCAGTGAGCCAGCTCTTTCTAGACTCTCAACACCCTTTCTGCTGTGTCAGCGAGTTTTTAGTGAGTCAGCGAGGAGATGCGGAAGCTGTCCCGAGAGAAAAGCAGACGTTAGGTGGAGAGAGGCTCATGACACTTCAAGGAATAAAACAATAGAATCAAACCTCTGGATAATCTCAACTTTGGACATTTCTTCACTCAATAATTTGACAACCTTAAATATGACAGCTTAAATGTCACCTTTGCTTGGCAGGGATTGCTAGCAGGGACAGGCTGTGTGCTGACCACGAAACTGCTGGGCCTTCAAGGAAGCAGGGCCTATTGTGCCCATTTGGAATACCCAGAAATTCTAGTGTAGGCCAAACATTTTCATTTGCTGGGAGCCAGAAGATTAGGTGCCTTATTTCCTCAATAAAACGTTTAATCCATCGTGGCTCTCACCGAAAAAGGCTCTCACCGTGTAGTTTGCTGTGGGAAGTACAGTGGTGTCCACTTATCTAAACCTTTGCTCTCTTCTACAGCGCTGTTTGTTCATGGTCAGTGGTGGCCCAAAAAGATCAAAGAGGCGACTCCAGAAATAAACAGTCCATACGTTTTAAACTGCATGCAGTTTGCTGTAATCTCTCTTATGATATTAGGTTCTTCATGTACAGTTATGCTATATTATTATTGATGTCATTAATCTCTTTTTTGTACCTAACTCATACATTAAACCTTACTATGTAAATTATGTATAACAAGCAAACAGAATGTATAGGTTTTGGTGCTATCCAAGATTTTGGATATCTACTAAGGGTCTTAGAAAATATCCCATGTAGACTTGAGGGACAATTGTAGTATATTAAATAAACTCCCATGAAAAGAATGCTTCTGTTCTTGGCAAGAATCACCATGCTATAGGTGTTATAGCACACACACACACACACACACACACACACACACACACACACAAAGAATTTCTTTGGAAACATCAAATGATCTACTATGCTAAAACAGACCAAAGCAAAACAAACCTAACAGTTTTTTTTTTCCCAAAACAGTGCTGAGGTGTGGCTATATAAGAACATATTTTAAACAAACTCTGCCTGTCAAGGGGAGAGTGAGTGGGAGGAGAGGGAGAAAGAGAAACTGATTTCTCTTAATTAGTTTGTGAGGTAGGTATTACTTTTTTAACAACTCACAAATGGCAGAATTAAAAGTCAAATAAAAGGGTTTCTTGTAACAAAATAACCTCTGCATCTTGTTCTGCAATCTATTTATCTGTGAGAAATGGAAACAGGGTGTACATTGCCTGTCTCACAAGGACAAGGTGATTGAAAGAAATAATACATAGAAAATTTGACAGGATTCTTGACCTTTACTGAATTGAAAAGCTCTGATTCCGTCCCGAGTTTGCATTTTATTAAGAACAGAGTCTTGTCAGCATGGTGCTGACACCTTCACTTCCAGCACTGGGAGGTGGAGGCAGGACAATCTGTATTTCCTTTCTCCAGCCCTGAATGAGGATTTAAATGAGGTATTTCATTCCAGAATCTGAGCTCCCAAGCACTGAACCATGCACGATACAGTAATGAAAGCAGTGGGCCAGTGACCTTAATTGAATCTGAGTCATTATTATGTACATTAATTTTTTATTTAATTTACAACTCTACTGTAAATGGACATTACTGATATACATTTTGACTTACTGTGATAGTTGCCTTTTCTGTGAAAAAAATTATTCTGCCTGTAACTAATCTCCACAGATTGTCGTCTTTCCTCTACTTGTTCTGTTTTTAACTTCTTAAGAGCCAGAAACTGGATCAGCACACACAGCACAACTGTGTCTAACCTCAGAGTTAAAGGCCACTACAGGAAACAAAGACTGTAGCACACAGATTTTGCCACATCTGTGGCAGAATCTTTATTTCTGTCCCGTTTTTGTGTTCCCATCTGGGACCCGAGCACTTTACATGGCTAGGTAGATGACTACGTCTCAAGAAACGAGCATAAATCCCTGCATTTCTACCCTTCCGCTTGCTTCAAAGTATTTTCATCATCACCCCGACGAAAAGGGTGGCCTCATTCCTCAGGCTTCTAGGGAGTGGGTCATCTGAGGCTGGAAGTAAAAGAGTGACTACAACTTGTATAAAAATAACTCTCCCAGGTGGTTGAGGGACAAAGTTACGACTCAGCTACTTGATATAGCTGAGCACTTATATTTTGGAGTAGGAGGAGAACCAGAGAAAAGTAGCCAGGGAGACTGGGCTGGAGTCCACTACTAAACAGAACAGAAGACGCTGGGAGCAGTCATTCAGCATGGCCGATGAACTGTTAAGACTTCCTATTGCTCCATTTACACCACTCATTCACCTCTCTTAGTCTACCTTGCCTTCTGGACTTTAGGATTCACACACACACACACACACACACACACACACACACACACCACTTTAAAATCAAAGCGAGGTGCAAGTCTTAAATTTTGAAGGCTTTTGATAGAACTCTAGAATAGAGTTAGGCTGCGGTGACCCCGGGCTCAGAAGGGGGTCTTAGTGGGCCTCCACCATGCTTTTCAGCCAGGCCCTTTCTGCACCTCTGTGTGAGGCCTATGTGGTTAGACTTGCCACATTTCCTCCAGTCCTGGGTTGACTGGTTTCCAACTTGCAGTGAAGCCTCTTCTCTCAAAAAAATCACACATTATTGCAAGCATCATGAGATACCATGCATAACTTCCAAACAAACTCTAATGCTCTGTGATCACTTACAGACACATTCACATTACAGAGCCCATTTCACAAACACAACATTTATGAATCAAATATTTATAAAGATGTCCATTGTGCCACTGTCCCCCTTTTACTGCCTTCAGGTTGCTTCACATTCCAGAGAAAACCCCACTTTTAAAAATAGTTCAATGTCTGGCCAATAACTGAAGGTAGACTTTTAAAACAGGGTAATTAGAAACAGGCTTGTGCTTTTACTTGGCAAATGCAGTAGGTGCTATTATATTTGACTGCGCTGAGAAACACTTGAGTTCTTTATTAGCCTCAAACTAGGGAATTTCTGCCCCCTGGTGGCAGCCCAGACTCATTGCAGGCCAGCTACTTTGGTGGAAGAAAGGCTTCCAAATTTAGTTCTGTAACAAATCAACTCTTTATAGATACTTCCATTAATCTTGTGTGCTATGGGTGTTTTGAAACAGAATCTGGCTATATGGCACAGGCTGCCTTGACCTTACAATACTCTTGTTATCCTTCCGTGTTCTGGGATTGCAGGTGTGGACCACCATGTTCTCTTACATGTAGAGAACATGTAGAGGCTTACAGGTAGAGAAAGGAAACAAAATCTCAAGATGAGTCTCCCCCAACATGGTAGATTTTTTTCATGTTCAAGTAAATTATAATATAGAAGGCAGAATATTATTTTTTAAAGAGGAAATTCCTTCCTCTTAGTGTGGAATCGTGTGGAGCACAGGCTTCGTGCCATGTTCCTTGAAGTGCCCTGCGAACAGGGCATGAAGTCTGACTCTTGGGGGCATACATGCCCTGCTCCAGTCTGAGGCCCTCCCGCTACTGCATCCAGTAGCTCACCAGTGGAGCAGTTGCCATAGAGTAAGGAACAAAGATGATGACAAACGTATGCTGAGTGCTTAGTAGATGCTTAGACTCTTGTCATTGTCGCAGGCCCGTTAGGAATGTCAGCTTTACACTAACATTTCTGTACACTGCCTTTATCTTTCAGCACAGAGGATTGAGGTCACTGTCTTAGAAAAGAGATTGACTCGCTAGACAGCTGCTGCACAATTCAGAGTTCAAGTCGGGGCTTGATTTTCAATGTCTTTATTAAGAAATATCAAAAGTTGATTACCATTCCATACACGGTTGTACAAAGTTCAAGTGACAGGGTATGTAGTGATGCCACCTTTGTTTGTTTAAAATCTGTGGTAGCTTCCCAAAGAGGTGAGCCATTCTTCCAATCCCACAGCGATGTCTTTTCCCTATTTCTACTAGACCACGGCAAAGTGCCTTGCTAATTGAAAGACTATTAACACATTATAAATACTTACATATTCATATTTTTATTCCTTTATGACCTCTCTATCTCTGCAAAAGCTGAGCTGTTGATAGGAAGCACAACATTTGGGTTCCGTTTACTGCAGATCGTCGTGTTACGTTTTCACAAAGCTGACTTTGTATGCTCACAAACATTGCATGCTACATGTTACAAGTCACACACAGGGGACTCCAGCACATAGTTATCTCACTTTAACGATGAACACAAAAGGGAGAAATTATTTGTCTTGGAAACAAAACACCATGGTCCTTCTGTGGAACTTTCTGGTGTAGGACAAACCTGCTACTACCACTGAGCTGCCGCCACACTGGCAGACAAGATAGATGCAGGAACACCAGCATACGAGAGCGGAAGGAGAACTTTCAGGGATGTGACATCACGCGTGATGTCATGGGTACTGCATCCGAGGGGAATCACACTGTCACAGTAATTGGGGGTTGGAGGTCAGTGGGAAACAGCCATGGTGTGGTGTGCCTTGGCTAAGGCTTGTGCTGGTTTGTCTAAATGTCGATTTCTGGAGATTGTCTTGCAACATCAGAAGGAGCCCTCTTCAGAGGAAGGACTCCTTGTTCACCCACATGAGGCTGCGCGTCTCGTTGGGCTTGCACTCATACTCAATGACAGAGAAGGGGCTCCCCCACTGGCAGTGGTCTCGCTTGTGGTAATTGTAGAATTTGACTTGCCACACTGTCTCGAAGGTCCCAATGTCTGTGAACTGAGGGAAGAGAGACATTCATAAAAATCGCATCCTGCCACAAGCAGTGGATGTCTGCTAAAATCAGCGACACAGCCCCCGGTAATCAGGATTCAAAAGCCATGTCTCTCTCGGTCTGCAAAGCTTACACACAGTCTTTTATAAACCACATTCCTATATTGTTGTTGGAGATATTTTTTCCAGATCTCTTTGGCATTGGACTCTTTCATGAAGTTTTCTTATTTTCCAAGTTTAGGTTTCTGAAAAAACCAACCTTAGACTTTCACAATTTCAGTGGCTTTTCTAAAATTCTCCTTGCCACAGAAAGGAACTGGAAATAGAAATGTCGGGAGCCTTCCTGGACTGGAACAGTCTTGAAATGGGTGGGACAGGGCATCAAATGTTACTTTAAAGACTGATGGTCTCTGGCCGTCTAGCTCTCTGACTATACTGAATGCTTGCTGATAACTTCTCAAAGATTCTAAAAACTTTCTTGCTTATTCTATGGTTAAAAAACGCTGGCTTCTTTCCTGTTTAATTCTGTGCTTCATTAAACATTATAACTCTCTGTGCTTTGTTTAACTCTTTATGCTTAAATAAACGCTAGGGAAACTTAACTCTTACTGCTCCGTGCTTCAGTAAACACTGAAAACTATTACTTGTGCTTTAGTAAGCACTAAAAACTTAACTCTTTTTATTACTTGTGCTTTAGTAAGTGCTAATATCTGGCAATTAACACAGGCTGTTTAGCAGCAGGGAATTGAGAGAAAGGATTTATTGCTGGTGCTCCTTTCTCTGGTGAATCACCTAGAAGTCTCTCTGGCTAAGCTGGTTAACTCTTTGTGAACCAGAGAGGGAGGAAAGGAAAAGAATTACGATGCTGTATACAGGCAAATGTGCACAGGAATAAACATTCAAACATTCATACATCCATACTCGGGCCGGGCCTGACCATCTGTCACAATCAACTTCACAAATATTCATGCATGCTTACATACATACACACATATGTACCCACAAACATATAGACGAACAGACATATACATTTGGATGGATGGGTGCGTGGATGGGGCAAAACCCCTCAAGCCAAACAATTCAACCAAGAACTTTATTTCTTTTCTTTAGTATTTTTATACCTTCTAAGACAAAAAGTTCTTTAGAAAATTACCCCAGCGACAAAATATTACATAAAATAGGAGTTACAGAAGGATGTTGATAATAACTTCAAAGCAGTGTTTCATTATAATATACTCATTAAAAGTCCAAAGGACCAGTTTTTACATGGTCTTGCTTTATCATACTGCACACCTGTGACTTTATCCTTGGACTGAAATGTTTTTCCTTGAACACAAAATTGTCCCAAGTCTATTTTTCTTTTTAGTGTGATTATGAAAACTCATTATATTTCTTATTATGCAGACTTTATTTACTATTCTGAGGAGTGGGCACATTCTATTCTTGATTCTAACTTTATTACATCTTCCTAGCATCTAAGACAATCCCTAAACATTTTCTTCCTAAAATTATTCGAATAAAATCACAAATTCTATAGAATCACTATCTATTTGTCTATATAGCATCACCACAAGATAGTACATCTTTGTAGGTCTGCAGAAATCTGCTCAAAAGGGTGGGTCAATACCTAGTGATTGTTATTTATTTAATAATGACAGGAAAGCATCTTAATAGCAGGAATCTTTTCTAAAATGGATTTCTCCTGGGCCTTGCCTCCTGGAACAAATCTGTCATAGACGTTAATCCGAGGCAGACCCATCTCGGAAAGATCATCTGCTCCTTTTCAGACGTTCCTAATGATGGCTCCTGACAGAGAAGAAATGGAATAACGTTGACTGGCCGTCTTTTAGGTTCTTTTTCAAAAGACAGTAACACAAGAAAATGTCGATATTCTGGGTCTAAATGTAAATAATTGTTCTTTTGTAAATTAGTCTCAGTTCAAGTGAGGACATTTGATTGAAGGTGACAACCACAAAAACTTCACTTCAAAGTATTGGATTTATAAAGATTATTGTCAGATATTGAGGGTGTGTAAACAAAAGTCTGTGCTCACGTCTCAAGTTTAGGTACTATTCATGTGTGTGTGTGTGTGTATGTGTGTCTATGCATGTAAGTATGTATGTATGTATGTATAACATTATACACTATACTATATATTATATATACACAGGAATAGCAATCTGTATTATTCAAACTGTTATTGCCTATTATGTACCTTGTACACATAAAAATTGTATACGGTGTGATTATTGCTTTTAAGATGTTTGCATCCCAACCAGGTATGATAGCTTACACTGAAAGCCTGCCATGGATTCAAGGCTAGCCCCAACTGCTGTGCGAATGAAAGTTAGAATTCCACTAGAGGGTTGGAAGATAGATTTAGTGAAAATGACTGCACAGAATTCTGAGCTGTAAGGATGGGTTTGTCTTGTAGCCAAAGACTGCACAGAATGCTCTAGAGGCCACTGGGCAGGTGCTCAAGTGGCCTGGGGTTTTCCTGACGATGACTGCCTACTGCAGCTATTTAGAGCATCTGGCATTAAACAACATTATGCCTGTGGTTATTTTCTTCTCTGACCCTCCTATGATGGGAAGGGGCAGGGAATGACTTGGCAGGAATCTCAGACTCTCCCAGAGCCAGGAGACACAGAGAGAAGGGCAGTGAGCAAAGCGAGCTTTTATGCTTTGCAGTGGATACAGGAGGAGGGTGATCGGGTGCTTCACAGAGAACGTCCCAAGGGGCTCAGCACTTTCACCATTGCCTCACCCACTAACTTGCTCCCAAAGCATGATCTGGGCTTTCCTCGGGGAACCGTGTCTGATGTGAAACACGGGATGATACCATTAGAGTCTACATACTTCCTGGGTATGAAAGGTGTATCTCTTCTTGTGGAATCATGGCCTAAAACCTTGTGAACTCATTTGTAGTAACTGAAAACCCTACATTCTTCACTCGATGGGAGGCAAGTTTTGGTATATGTGTAAAATGACATGTGACTGACCCATCAATAGGGTGTGTAGATTAAGGTAAAACAGGGCGGGATCTTAAGATAGCATATGCAAAACAATCTAGATTCTAGAGAATACATATCATATGATTCTAATTACCTTAAAAGTGTATGATAAAATAAAGGTTATACTGACAAAAAATATCTGTGGGTATCTAGCCTGAGATGGGAGAGTTTGATAGAAATGTACATGATACTGTATTTATTTATTATTTGTAGAGAGTGTCACATAGCTGATTGCTTTTTTTTGTAAAAAAAAAGATTTATTTGTTTATTTCATGTATGTAAATACACTGTCACTGTCTTCAGACATACCAGAAAAAGGTATTGGATCCCCATTACAGATGGTTGTGAGCCACCATGTGGTTGATGGGAATTGATCTCAGGATTTCTGGAAGAGCAGTCAGTGCTCTTAATCACTGAGCCACCTCTCCATCCCAGTTGATTGCTTTTAAAATCAGTATTCATTTGTAGTTAGCTGTAGAAATTGAGACCTTAATTAAGAGTTCTTTTGAAAGTCAGGTTAAAGGTAGAGTGAATGTGGGTCCAGAAGTCATGCTTCCTATAAGAACACGGTAACATTCAGAGCAGTGAAAAACTGAGCATGGAAATCCTCACTTAGAACGTGAACTACTATATAGCAATTTAAAATTTTCTAATTTTTTTATATTTCATGAATCAAGTACAGTACAATAGTGGGTATATGCCATTGGGCCAGGGGTGTAGCTCAGTGGTAGGGTAGTTGCTTAGAAAGCATGAAAGACTCTGGGCTGATCCTCAGTCAAAGCTAAAACCCAGGATAGTATTATTCCAATGTCAAACTTAATCCTGCTTGCTAATGTTGGAAGCTGATGGAATATATTTGTTTTCCTATGTGCCTATTTTTACTTTTAAAATGTAATGAGAAAAACGCCTAAACCCTACCAAGCTAAGAATTAGCATTTTAAACCAAATAGTGATATAAAATATGTGATAATTAAATAAAATATTACATCAATTGTTATGAATTTCTAAGACTATTAGGATAAAACCATAGTTCATTGAAAGAAAACTATGGGGGCAGAAAAGATGGCTCAGTGACTAAAGGTACTGGTTGTTCTTGTAGAGGACATGGGTTCAGTTCCCAGCACCCACATGTTGGCTCACAACCCTCTGTAACTGCAGTTCCAGGGAGTCGAGGCCCACTCTGGTCTCTTTGGCCTCCTGCATTAGGAAACACACAGTTACACATAAAATAATATCAGTAAGTGTTTAAATAATTAAAAAAGAAAGCTATGATTAACATTTGAAAAACATTCAAGCACAGTATTAGCATTTAAGCAACTACCAACTTTCACAGAGGTAGCAGTTATTTATCTAATTAATTAAAATTTCTTATTCTGGCCATTCACTATTAAGAAGGTATTATAGCGACGGTCTTGTCCTGGGATGATGGATTTGCACAGGCTGCATGGAGTAACTCGGGTTATTAATATGGATGTAGAGCATGCTTACAACACTCTTAACCAGAAAAAGATTAGAACAGTTAATACACATCAGCTCAACCATGTGGAATCTAAAGCTCATAAAAGCTGAGCCTCAATTTCTTTGTAATCAAAATTTCTGTCTTTTCATTTAGATTTTTCTATGATAAAGTGTTATTTTCAAAATGAAATGACTTATCCTATCAAGTCAAAACTTAAGATTGATGTGTTATAAATTCCATTAAGAATAGGTACATTCTGATGAAAATATCACAGCTTTGTTCAAAATAAGATAGCAGTGGTTTGTACAAGGGACAATTCTACTTAATAATTCACTTTTAAAGATGTGGTATTACCGCCTTTAATTGACAGGAAGTATTCCAAGTGTTAGGCAAAAGTAAATCATAAAATTTAACCCAAAGTTAGATTTTAAATTATGATGGTTAATTTATTTGGAGATACAGTATCACCATGTAGCTCCAGCTATCCGAAGCTTGTTGTGTAAATCAAGCTGGCCTTGACATCACAAAGATCTTCCTGTTTCTGCCTTTTGAGAGTGGACCCACTCACTGAATATCTGATCACTAAAGGTATTTTATACAGTACATATTTTAGTAGTAAAACATTCTATTATGAAAATATTTTTTAATAAAGCTAATTATTTGAGAGAAGCAGCAGCCTGAAGCTATGTTCCAGGTAAGGGAGGGAAAACAGTACTTTTCCTTGAAGTAAGAAAGGTCTTGATATAAAAGAACAAAACACAAACTTAAAAATAAATAGTATAACCAGCCAAAGTAAAAGGAAACATAGGGCATTATACTTAACCTGAAAAATTTAAGTTAGAAAAGTCTTTTTTTTAAAGTTTAATTTAGTTTATGTGTTTTGTCTACATGTATGTTTATGTATCATGTGTGTTCAGTGCTGACAGTGGCCAGAAGGGGGCGTCGGATCCCTTGGAACTGGAATTGTAGGCGGTGCTGGGGATAGAAGCCTGGGGACTCTGGAGCAGCAGCAAATGTTCTTAACCGCTGAGCTACCTCTCCAGCCTCTTAAAGCTTTAATCTAAGAATATTTAGTAATAATGTTCAGCGGCACAAGAGACCAAAATAGAAATACGCTGACTGCAGCAGTCAGCCAATACACGAGGTATTAGTTTAAATTCCTCATTTGGTTTTGTTTCTCTTGACTACTGCTGAAGTCCAAAGTCATGCTTGGTACACTGCTGTTAAATCCACATATACTCCCCTTCCCAGCTCTTAGATTTTTGTTTATTGTTTTAAAATACTTCCCACTGACTTTCAGAAGTTCCACTTCCAATCCTCTTACAATATAGCTCAGACTTTTTCTCATCTGTCTGAGAACAGAAACAACCACATACACTTGCTCCTCTGTCCTGGTCCATCTGTCTCTTATGAGAACAATAAGGACTTTAAAATCTAGTGTTTAGAAAATGTCTTTGAAATTAAACTTGTTTCTCTTGTTTTGTTAGTTTTTTGAGAATTCTGTACACTGTATTTTGACCATTCATTTCTTCCTCAACATCTTTGAGACCCATCTTCTTTCTCTACCCACACAAGAGGATCCAACTTGAGTCCTCTCTTTTATTTTTTTTAACCCAACAAGTACAGTTTGTGTTGCTCATACACAGCTGGATACGTGTCCACCAGAGCAAGGCTGACATATCAGGGGCCAGGACTTTAAAAGGATTGGTTCTCCCTTTGTCAGAAGCTATTAATTGCCAGTAAGTCTTCGGCTAATGATGGGACTTCGTGATCTCTCTCCCTCCCCCTTCCCTCCCTCCCCACTTTCTCTCTTTCTCTTTATATGCCTGTCATGAATGTGGGTACCCATGTGGCCACAGAAGGGAGTTGGCTCCTCTGAAGTTAGACTTACAGGAGCTCAGTGTGAGTGCTTTGAACCAAACTTGATTCATGAAACAGTTCTTAAAATATTTATCTTCTTCATTATGACTTCACTAATATCAACAGCTACAAGGAAGAACTTTGACAATGCAGTGTTGATTCTATCCTCATCAAACTAGAAATAGAAAGCTTTTTAAACTTATTAAGGGGCACTGATAAAAAGTCTGTAGCAAATGTCGTCCTAAATGGTGAGAGAGTGAGTTTTTTGCCCACGAGATTAGAAACCAAAGCTATAAACTCCTACCTCCACAATCCAGCACTGAACTGATTGTACTGGAAGTTCTAGTAAATGCCTAGAAACAACAACAACAACATCAACAATAATAGCTAGTGTGGTGTGAAGTGTGGTGTTTCTGTTCTCAGATGAAAATTTTATCTGCAAAAAAATGCTAAGCAATTCAACACAAAAGCTACTAGGATGAATGAATTTGGTAGATGTACAAGACACAAACTTCTTAGTGTTTTATAGCTGAGTTTTTACATTGATATATTTTTACTAATAGTAAAAGTAAAATTATAGTCCTATACTTATGGGAGACTTAAGTTTTTCTCTAATGAGTTGACCACTTCCATTATTAAGCCCACTTTTCCATCCATTGTTATATCTTTTTATTATTCTTTATTATTGGTGGCTGAATTTTTTTTTTGTATGTGAATGTGACAGCTCTTGCCAAAGATTAGACCAAATCGCATAAAAAACAAGTTTTATGCCAGGTAGTGGTGGCACATGCCTTTAATCCCAGCACTTGCGGAGGCAGAGGCAGGTGGATTTCTGAGTTCAAGGCCAGCCTGGTCTACAGAGTTCCAGGACAGTCAGGGATATACAGAGAAACCCTGTCTAAAAAAAAAACAAACAACAACAACAACAACAAAAAATCCAAAAAAAAAAAAAAAAAAGAAAAAAAAAGAAACAAGTTTAATACCTGTTTATAATCACAATAAAAGATGATTTATATTACTTGTGCACATGTAGGGTCATCTTTCTTCACCACATATTAGCCTCATAACTACATCATATCTTCTCTGCCTTATTCCTCCAAATTGCTACAAAGGCCAACATAGAGGCATTAGGAAGATTCATGGAGACAGAATCTCCATTTCCTTGCTCCCTTAGGAAGGGCTTAATAAGAGAGACCCCAGCAGAAGAACCCATGAGCCTGAGATGCTTAGTGTGGTGGGTGGAATGAGAGTGGCCTCCACAGGTTTATGTTTGAATACTTGGTCCCCAGTTGATAGAACTTTTGGGAACAGTTAGGAGGTGTGGCCTTGTTAGAGGAGGAGTGACCTTGTTGGAGGAAGTATGTCATTAAAAAATAACCAAGACACAAAGTGAGACATTGATGATTTTTATTTTCCCAATGCCACAGATATTCCATTAAGTCATTGACTTGAGATTGCTCAGATTTAGTACTGTAATTGTTTACCTTAGGGTTGCCTCTATTGTGTCCTATAGAGTTGGGCCTGCTGTGCTTTAATTTTCACTAAATCTTAGGGATTTGAAAAGTTTGTTCTTCAATTATTCCCTGTCACAATTATCAACAGTATGTAGTCATGTTTCTGTGAATTTATGTACTTTTTATAGCTTCTGTTATTTTTGATATATAGCTTTATTCCATTGTGGTCAAATAAGATATAGGATGTAATTTAAATTCTCCTAACATGTGGTCAATCTAGAACAAAACTCCATAGGCTGCTGAAAAGCATGTGTGTCCTTGATTGTTTAGGTGGAGTGTTCTGTAAATGTCTTTAGGCACATTTGATTTATGATGATTTATGATGTAAGTTAACTCCAATCTATCTAATTTCTAATCTAGGAGATATGTCTGTCGGTGAGAACAGGTCTTGAAGTCACCCACTGCCACTGTACTGAGGCTAATCTGTGATTTTTACATCTAGTAGTGTCGTAGTCAGGGTTTCTATTCCCGCTCAAACATCATGACCAAAAGCAAGTTGGGGAGGAAAGGGTTTATTGAGCTTACACTTCCGCATTGCTGTTCATCACAAAAGGAAGTCAGGACTGGAACTCAAGCAGGTCAGGAAGCAGGAGCTGATGCAGAGGCCATGGAGAGATGTTTCTTACTGGCTTGCTTCCCCTGACTTGCTCAGCCTGTTCTCTTATAGAACTCAAGAACACCAGCCTAAAGGTGGTACCACCCACAAGGGGCCCTCCCCACTTGATCACTAATTGAGAAAATGCCCCACAGCTGGATCTCATGGAGGCACTTCCCCAACTGAAGCTCCTTTCTCTGTGATAACTCCAGCCTGTGTCAAGTTGACACACAAAACCAGTCAGTACAAGTAGTATTTATTTTATTAAGTTGGGTGCGCCTGTATTTGTTAAGTATGTTTTAAAACTGAAATACCCATTAGCACATTGCTCTCTTAACGAGTATAAAGTGACCCTTGTCATTTGTTTTTGACTTGCTCTATCATGAAGTCTGTTTTATTATTAGATATGTAAACAAACACGACTACTTTGATTATCTTTGTCTGGAACACCTTTTTATACTTTTACTCTTAGGTGGTGTCTATCATTGATAGTGAGGGGTATTATTTTTGGAGGCAGCAAAATGATGGGTCTTAGTTACTGTTTCAATTTGCTGTTCCATACCTTCTTATCAGGGAATGGAAAACTGTTAATATTCAGTCATTGCTAAAAGATATGTATTATTAATTGCTGTTGTTTTATTGACCAGTGGTACTTTCCCACATTTTTTTTTTTGATTAAGTGTCCTATTGTTTATTTATTCCCTGTGTCCTCTTTAGTGGTTGTCTTAGGTTTTCTATTTCTGTGAAGACACACCATGACCACGGCAACTTTTACAAAGGAGAGCATTTAACTGGGGCTAGGCTACAGTTCAGAGCTTTAGTCTAGTATCATCATGGCCACTAGCCAGGGCAGCATACAGGTGGACACGATGCTGGTGAGGTAGCTGAGACTTCTACATCGGGGTCAGCAGACAGCAGGAAGAGAGGGTAAACTTTTGAAACCTCAAAGCTCACAGCCTGTGACACATTTACTCCAACAAGGTCACACCTCTCTAATTGTGCCACTCCCTAAGAGTCTATGGGGACATTTCCATTCAACTCCCACAATGTGTTTATTCTTCTCAGAATGAAGTGTTTCTTGTATTGTCCTTTGCAGAGCTAGCTTAATGACCATAGATTCCTTCAATCAGTTTTTATCACTCAAAGTTTTTTAATTTTTTCTTTAACTTTAATAGATACCTTTTTGCTAGGTGTTGCTAAGTTGATATTTGTGATCCTCAGAACTCGAAAGAGATCTTTGCAGATACTTCTCACTTTAAAAGTTCCTTGAATAGTCATCTGTCATTCTGATGAGTCTGTCTTTATAAGAGACCATTTTCTTTTTCAGCCTCCAATGGTTCTTCTTTGTTCTTGTGTTTTGAATGTTTTAACTATAAAGCTATGGGAATTTCATTCCTGGTTCTATCCAATTTGTGTTCTGTTGGCCTCTTGTACTTGGAGGAAGATCTCTAACTCTAGTTTGTAAACTTTTCTTTTCTGCTTCTACTGGAAACATTATCCATGCCTTTTGTATTCTTCTATGCACACAATCTTAAGGCTACATCTTTTGTGGTGTTCCATATCTCTCCTATATTCAATAAATATATTTTGACAATTCATTATTGACTGTAATGAGTGATTTGGTCCCTCTACTTTGTTTTCAAGCCTTGATCTTTGTCTTCTAAACAATCAATTATGTTGGTGGGGTTTTTTCATTTTTATTTTTTTGGATTATAAAGATTTTTCATTTTCAGGATCATTTCAGCTCACTTTCCTTCTTTTAAAAATCCTTCCCTTTTCTTTCTAATTTTCCTTTCTGAATTCTATTTCCTGCCTTGTGTTGATTTCCATATTTCATTTAGCTTATTCCTGTTCTCTTATAAGATACTCATGTTTTTTTTATTATTATTTTTTAACCTGTTTGAACATCGTTATAACCACTGTTTCAAGTTTTTTTTTTTTTTCCTGGAAACTCTTTCCAGTTGTTCTCATTGGGGTTCGTTATTATGTGATTAATAAGTTTTGAAGGAGACATGTTTGTTTTTCATTTTTTTAAATTTGTGTGTGTGTGTGTGTGTGTTGGAAAATATGCACCCTAGGCTAATAGTTGTGTCATTCTTTTCTTTAAAAAAAGATTTATCTTTATTTTAATTAATGTGCATGAGTGTGTGTGCCTGTGTTTTTTTTTTTTTTAATATATTTGTGCAGGTAAATGTGCAAAAGCTAGAAGGAAGCACTTAATCTCCCTGAAATGGAGACTCAGGTAGTTGCCTGCTCGAGGCAGGTGTTAGGAATCAAACCCAGGTCCTCTGGAATGGGAGCAAGAATTCTTAGTAGCTATCTCTCCAGTGAACCCTTTTGTTCGAGTCACCTTTCTTCTTTCAGTGGAAACTCCTATAATGTTCAGAAGGTGGTTAAGTCTGTGTGCGGTTGGGATAATTCACCATTATGTGGCTGGCATTGAGGGCTGCAGGTCCGGTCTCTCTTTTTCTTCTGAGTGTTAACTAGTCTTGGTGCATAGGTGACTGCAAGCAGAGGAAGCCATGGTCCCACAACTGGTACAGGGAGCTGTGTGGTGTGGGTTGGGCTCCTAGAGAAAACTTGCTGGGTGGTGTATGTGAATGCTGGGCACATAGGATGAGGCTCCCACTTGGCTCACGCAGACCTAAGCATGGGAATGTGAGTTCCTTACTTAGTGCAATGTTACAAAAATAAATGCTGATGGACTTAAAAGATTTGTTTTGCCCTTATGCAACAAGGTTGTTTTGATATACCAGCCTCATCTCTAGATTGGTCCTCTAAATTAAAAGTCAACAAAGAAACACCAGACTTAAACTATACTATAGAGAAAATTGACTTAGCAGATATCTATAGACTAAGCCATTTATTATAAACATATTTTTCTCAGTAGCCCATGATACCTTCTTTAAAATAGATCACATTCTAGGCAACAAATCATGATTTAGCAATCAAGATAACCCCTTGTACCTTATTAGATTGTAGTGCCATAAACTAGAAATCAATAGAAAAAAACTAGAGAAAGTACAGAAACACACTGAGATTAAGCAATACATACTTGAAGTACTTGTACTTGTGAGTGGTTGAATAAATCAGGGGTGACATTTAAAATTCCTTAAATCAGGTTGCTGAAATGGTTCAATGGATAAAGGCACTTGATCCCAACCTTGACACCCAGAATTCAATCCCTGGGATGCACATGATGGAAAGAGAAAAACTCCCACAGAGCTGTTCTCTGGTAGATATGGAGACATGCATGATGTGGCAAACCCCAGCATTTAAACAAACAAACAAATAAATAATCTATGGCCCTGATAGCTAGCCTTGTTAGCCAAATGACCACTGTTACAAGCAGGAAGACATGAGTTTGGATTGCAATCATCTATGCAAAGGTTGGAAATGCTCACACACATCTGTTACCCCAGAGCCTGGGGATGGGTGGAGAGACAGGTGGATCCTTGGAATCCAGTTTAGTCAGTTTAGTCAGTCAGTAAGTGCTCTAACAAGACTGACAGACACTTTCAAAAGTTAAGATAGAGAGTGATAATGGAAGATATCTTATTTTCTGGCCTCCATATGCATAAACACACATGCACACATGAATATTCACACACAAATATGCATTTGCATATATTGATATTCACAGTAAGGAGTATATATATGTATATATACATATATGTGTGTGTATTTGTACATACACATACACCACATTAATAATCAAAGAAAAAGAGGTTACCAACCTGAGAGTAGGGGGGCATAGGAAGGGTTTGAGAGAAGATATCTGGGGAGGGATACAGCGAGAAAAAAGTGGGGAGAACGTGATGTGCTGCACTTTCCTTTTCTTTTCTTTTTTTTTTTTTTTGGTTTTTTGGATTTTTTGGATTTGGTTTTTTCGAGACAGGGTTTCTCTGTGTAGCCTTGGCTGTCCTGGAACTCACTCTGTAGACCAGGCTGGCCTCAAACTCAGAAATCTGCCTGCCTCTGCCTCCCAGAGTGCTGGGATTACAGGCGTCCACCACTGCCCAGCGTGTGATGCACTTTCAATTAAAATACATTACTTTTCTTTCAATGAAAGGAAGTTGAATAGAGTCTCAGAGGCTTAGCAGGTGACATGAAGCTTTCTTACATCTATGTACTTGGAACCTTTCAAGAAAATGAGAGCTGAAGGAGTGCTATGAAAAATTTTGCCAATGAAATTGACAACGTAGTTGAAATAGATTACCTCAAATGCAAAAACAAAACAAAATAACCCTGGGAAATAAACAGTCCATATTAAGGAATTTTAATTTGTAGTTAAAAGCCTTCTGTGAGAAATAAAGGATATGACTTTAGAAGAAAAAGTATTAGCAAAATAAAGTTAATAGTACTTCAAATTTTGGTAAAAGGTTTACAAATTCAATAAATTCATTGAGTTCCAATAAGAACCAATACAACGAAAAATACACTTAGGTGCACTACAGCCAAACTATTTAAGACCAGACTATATGATATACAAAGGCATCATTTTACTTTGTATTATACCTCAATTATATTATTTCAAGGCAAACAGAGGAAGAAAGCACAGGCCCAGAAGCATGTGAAAATGAAGGTGGGATTTTGAAAAGGTCATTAAGGGCAATAAATATCTACTTATACTGACCAGGAAAAACCCAGACATTTTGAATATCAAGAGCAAAATATTCGATCTTGTTAGAATTCCTAAGGTTAGCTAATCCTATCCTGAGGTGCTGGAAAGATGACTGAACAGTTAAGAGCAAGTTTTTGCTTCTCCAGGAGACCTGACTATGGTTCCCAGATTCCATATTCAGCTCACAGTTGTTTGTAACTCTAGCTCCACAGCATCTGACACCTCTGGCCTCCTTGGGAACTGAACCCCCCTACCCTGCACCCCTCACAGACAATGAAAAGAAACAAATAAAATATGAAAATAAAAATTATCGTGAACTGTTTTATTGAAGCAAATAAGACAACTTAAATAAAATTAATTACTTCAAAGGCAGAGTCTGTAAATGTGACTAGCCCGATAAAACTGAATTTTAATGGAAAGCTTTTGAATGAATTCTACCCAATATATTATCAGATCTGTAAGGACTTTTCCAGAGATGTGTGATGTGAGCTCTTCCCAAACCATTTCGTGCAGTTAGCACTCTCCTGATAGTGAGACCAGGCAAGTACATTCCAAGGAAAGATAATCACTTCCAGAAAAGTATAGAAAAATCATCACTAAGGTATTAACACACAAAGTCTAGCTACTTATATAGAAAACATACCATAATCAGTTACTACTTACCCTGGAATTCAAGACTATTTTAACATTGAACAAAAGTTATGTAATATATTACGAACAAAACAAAAATGAAAGCCTCTAATGATAAACTCTGAAAACACACAAATATTTTTGAAAAAATTCTGTAGCATCGTAATGAAGATGCTCACTAAAGCAGAAGGGAATCTTGAACCACACCTAAGTCTGTATAGAGAGCTATATAACTATAATACTGCTAAAAAAAATTGAACTCTTGGGACCCAGCTGCTCAGGTGCAGACCAGTCCATTCAGAAGGACAGATGAGTTGAGCCCCTGCCAGCTGAACTGCCCCACTCCCTAGACTCCATTACACAAGACTGTTCTTCGACTCTCCTACCTCTACATTACTGTCTGCCCCATGCGTGGACCCCGCCCCAAATTCTAGACCTCTCCAGCTACTCAGGAGCAGGCCACACCAGTCAGAAGAACAGAGACTCCCGTGTTGCATGAAAGACCAAGCAAGTTGCCAGAAGTCAAGCCCCAAACCTGGTCAGAGACTCTTGTGGTTCAGAGGTCCAGCAGGCTGCCAGGAATGTGGGTCATAAAGCCCAAAAGACCAGAGAGGAAACAAGTGAAGGAACAAAACATACATCCAACAAAAACAACCTCAGAAGTTAGCACTTAGATTTACAATCATCCCAAACCCACATAAGAACACAATCAACAACATTCAGGGTAATATGGCACCATCAGAGCCCAGGTATCCTATGACAGCAAGACCTGATTATTAAATGCAGTTGAAGTTCAATAAATGACCTTAAAGCTACCTTTATGAAGATGATAGAGGAGATTCTTTAAAAGAAATGAAAAAAAAAACCCTTAAATCAAGGAAAAGGCAAACAAAAAATTGGAGGAAACCAATACATTCCTTAAAGAATGCCAGGAAACCTAAGAAAAGCAAAAGCAAAACAAACCAACCAACCAACAAAACAATCAAATAAAATAGGTAAAGAAATCTGATTAAGTCCTGAAAATTGAAATAGAAGCAATGAAGAAAACACAAACTGAGGGAATTCTGGAAGTATAAAATCTAGCTAAGTGAACAGGAATTAGAGATGCAAGCATCACTAACCGTATACAAGAGAGAAAAGAAAGAATCATAGGGTTGAAGATATGATAGAATAAATACATTCACCAGTCAAAAACAAATGTTAAAGCTAAAATGTTCCTGAGACAAAACATCTAGGAGATTTGGAATACAGAGAAAAATACTAAACCTCAAAAAATAGGGTTAGAAGAAGATTCCCAACTCAAAGGACAAGAAAATATTTTCAACAAAATCATAGAAGAAAAGTTCTCTAACCTAAAGAAAGAGATGCCTATAAATGTACAAGAAGCATACAGAGCACCAAATAAATTAGACCAGGAAAAAGTCCCCTCCATATAATAATCAAAACACCAAATGTACAGAACAAAGAATATTAAAAGCTGCAATAAAAAGATCAAGTAGCATATAAAGTAGACCTATTAGAGTTACACCTGACTTCTCAACAGAGACTCTACAAGATCACAGATGCCAACCCAAACCACTATACCCAGCAAAACTTTCAATTACCATAGATAGAGAAAATAAGAAATTCCATGACAAAACCAAATTTAAAGAATATCTATCCGCAAATCCACCCTTACAGAAGATGCTAGAAGGAAAACTCCAGACCAAGGAGGTTAACCACACCCAAGGAAACACAGAAAATAAATAATTACACACCAGAAAGGCCAAAGAAGGAAAGCATACACATGCGCGCGCGCACACACACACACCACACACACACACACACACACACACACACACACACACACACACACTACCACCACCAACATCAAAACAACAGTAATTAATAATCATTGATCATTAATATCTCTCAATATGAATGGACTCAATTTCCCCAATAAAAAGGTACAAACTAAGAGAATGGATGCATTATTTTGCTGCATTCAAGAAACACACTTCAACATCACAGATAGACATTACCTCAGAATAAAGAGCTGGAATAAGGTTTTCCAAGCAAATGGACCCAAGAAGCAAGCTGGTGTAGCCATTCTAATATCTAATAAAATAGACTTTCTACTGAAATTAATCAAAAGAGATGGGGAAGTACAGTTTATATTCATCAAAGGAATAATCCACCAGGATGATGCCTCACTTCTGAACATTTTTGTCCCAATTGCAAGGACACCCACATATGGAAATATTTAAACAATAATCATAATCCATAGATTGTTTAAAGTGTATGGGAGGGCATGCCTGCATTATACTGTACTATTATATATAAGGGATGATATCTGTGGATTCTGCTGTCTGTGAGTGGCCTTGGAATCAGTCCCCATGGACACAGAGGGGATGACTGAAGTCCATATGGTTAGAGTAAGATGTTCATGGCCTGCAATGGGCAGTCACGTTTTGGCTTCTCAAGTGAGAGTGCATTAAGAAGCAAATTGTCATTTAGAGAACTTTCTTCACAACAAAGAACTGGGGGCCATGTAGAATCACAATCTTTTTAAAGACTAGATTATTTAAAAAGTCGTTGTGTAGAACCCAACAGAGAAAATGGCAATGTAGCTGTTATTTCTTCCAGAACCGTTTATCTGGCATCGTTAATGTCTGGAAGGTCAGTCTTTCATGCAAAAGAGCATCTCTCTCTCTCTCTCTCTCTCTCTCTCTCTCTCTCTCTCTCTCTCTCTCTCTCTTCTCTCTCTCTCTCTCTTTCTCTCTCTCTCTCTTCTCTCTCCATAGGTCCATGTGGGAACTGAACCCTATTTCCATAGTAACTGGCTCCAGCACATCTTTTTTTTATTCTTAAAGAAGTAGTGATTTTTTCCCCCTGCAGTTTCTCTTTGTCCTGAAACCATATCCCCACACCCCCAGCTTTGACTTACAGGCATGGTGATCTGGATGGGTTGTCGCTCTCCACTTTTGGTTGGGGCTACACCTTCTGTGTCATAGATGCCGGTGTAGACAACTCTGTCCCCATCGGGCTCTTTACACTTCAGCTCCAGTGGGACAAGGACACCCCCAATGGAAATGTTCCTGCAATAGACTTGAGTTGAGCATAGGCAATAGCAATCATCTTAGGCATCCTGTTCTATTCTGAATCAAAATCCTGGAGAGGAAACCTACAGGGTTGGCTAAAGAAGACATGCAGAAACTTCAGAAAGTTCAGGAGGTGACAGTTGTCGAGCTAAACAATAATATGACCAACCACTTCCTCTCCTTAGAGAAACTTCAGTATTCTCATGTATATGATCTCATTGAAATCATCTATGGAATTAAAATTCCACCTATGCCCAGCCCTACCCCAGCCTTTAGAGACCAGGATCCCATTGGGCTGAGATATAATTTGGCACTAATGCATATAGGTGGAAGTTTCAAAAAACAGTTTTTAATGCTTTTTAATTTTTGTTCCAACAATTGAAGGTTTTCCATCAGCTTTACTGCATTCCAGAAATGCTCAGTGGTGTCATCCCTTCATATGAGGATAAATGTTCTTGAGCAAAGACCAAGTATCAACTGAACGTGCTCATCAGAATATAAACATTAAAGTTTCATCCTGGAAATATCGAACTAGAAACTCTGTTGAGCCCAAATTGACTATAGTTTAGCATGCTCTTTAGCAAAATTTGATAGAACCTCAATTTGGGAGTCACTATCCTTACCACAACTTAAATGTAATTAGAGAAAAGCTTACCAGCACTAAATCTACCTTAAGATTAGCTTCAGATATAGAAAATTACTCCCAAAGAAAGGGAAAATAACATGTGTAAATTATTTTTACATTTGACAGGGCATAAGAGAGGGGAAAAGCCTGGACACAAGTTTGGGGACAACTAGGGACTGTGAGGAAAATGGGTACAGGGAGCTGGGAGGTGGAGGTTTGGGGGGGGGGCACTAGAAACCGTCCAAGTGTGGCTACAGATAGATCTCTGTGGGTAGGGGCCTAAAGGAAATGAGTTTGCTTAATTAAAACTACAATGTGTGATTGTTTCAAAGCTTCTTCTTCCCTCAGCATATGTCAGGGATCACAAATGTTGTTGTACTTTCTTAAAAACCAGACGTCACACAGTGCTTGTGTGAAAGGTGACCAGAAGAGGACCCTACCACAGTTAGTGTCAACTGTCAGCTTGACAACATGTAGAATCACCTGGGAAGAGATTCTCAATGAAAATGGTCTCCCCGGTTTGGCCTGTGGTCATATCTGAGTGGGATCTTTTAGGCTGTGTTTAACCATGGTTGGAAAGTCCGTCTGAAAGTGGGCTGGGCTCTGGACAGAATGGAAAGGAGGGAGCCATGGGCTCTGACAAGCATGCATGCCCCAGTTCACTGCTCTCTGCTGTTGACTCCGAATGTAATATGACAAGCGGCTTCAAGTGGCAGCCGCCTCGACTTCTTCACACGATGGACTGTAACATCGAATCTGAGGCAAACAAAACCTTGCTTCGATAACTTGATTTTGTCAGGGTCTTTTATCACAGCCACAGGAAAAGAAGCTAACACCCATAGGTGATTTCTTTTCTAACTGCTACCATGCTGTTTTACAGTCCTCTTGTGAAGATACTGTTAACCACCACAGAGATCAGCACGAGGCTGACCAGGCTGACCAAAAAAAATTCAGCCAGGAAGGAAAGAAAAGGCACAGTTTATGAAAGACCATAAAGGTGGGCCCAGCGCAGGCAGTGCCCTCTAATTTGTGCCTGACGCCTCAGCTGACATTAATCCTGGAAAGGAGAACTGGAGAACATTCTTCAGGGAACCCAGTGACCATCTGTCCACTAGATTACTCATTCCTCAGCCTTTTTCCCCTTCCGTAATGTCAGCAGAAGCAGGAGAGATTGCAGGATCCAGGAGAGGAGAGACGGGCTTGTGGTTGCTGAAATATCCCATGTCTTCCTACCATCTGCCCCACCCTGTCTACCTGTGGTTCTCTGTTGTAGGTAGACTGAAGAGAGATTTACAAGAAATCAAAACAAAGCAAACCCCAAAATATAACAACAGCGACAAAAACCCCCAAACCCTGGATTCTTGTCCCAGATTTAAAGGGACTTACTGAAATGGGCAGAAAGAATCAGGAATGTAAGACTGCAAGCACAAGGTGTGGGGAGGGCCAAGGGGAGGTAGCTTAGGGGCAGGGCGTCACCTCTTGCCCTCACCCCAGGCTCTGCTGAGCACACTAGAGATGCAAAGGGCCCAGTGGAGGCTAGGGATGTCCTGGAGCCTCCATGCTCCTCCCATACCCGGGACCTTATTGCCATGCCACCACCCGGCACGCCCCACACTCACTCGACCTGTAGTGTGGTGGGCTTAATCTTCACCTCCACCTTGTAGGAGGAGCCGGTGAGCAGCTTGATTGTGCGGTTCTGGCCGAAGCGCTGCCCGTCCACCTTGAAGAAAACAGGGCCGTCGTTGGGTTGGATGCGCAGCGCGATGGAAAGGCGCACGAGCCCGGGTAGGTCCCCCATAGCTGGTAGGGGGTCTGGCAACCGAGACCGGAGTGGTGGACAGTGGAGGCTGCAGGGAGCTGCTGCGGCGCGATGGGCGGAGGCGACAAGCAGGGAGGAGGAGAGAGCCGATGGATGCAGGCCACAGCTAGGAGCTGTCGCCTCGGTCCAGCCCAGATTTTGAGAAGCAGCTGGCAAGGCTGTGGCCCTCCACCACACTCAGACAAGGAACGGGCCCCAGAGACAGCACCGAGGCAGCAGACTGCCCCATCCCCCGCTCCCCACGCAGTCCTGCACGCACGCGAGGGCTCGCAGTGACTGGACTGGCAGGCTGCCCGGCAAATCAGCACTGCTGGGGGCTAGAGAGTTAATCTTGTTTACGCACCACAATCCCCTTCAGCAGGACTGACGTTTAGGCTCCTCCTAGAACGGCACCGGATACGAGGAGGATGGGGCGGAGAGGCACTTGGGGCCAAGATTAATTGCAACAACAAGGAGCGGAGACCCCAGAGTCTAGGCACTAAGAGATGTGGATTCACTTTCTAGAGGATTTGAGCTGCAGTTTGGTGTAAAGTGGCTGAGGGGAAGAGGAAGCAAGAGGCGGGAAACGGGTAGGAAACTGCTGGCTAGTGGTTTAAATTTCAGGAAATGAGTGCATCCTACTGAGAGCTTAGGGCAAATGGCCGGGAAGGCCGAGATCATCTCATGTGGAGTGGAAATTACACTAGATTAGGTGGGGATAGAAAGGCAGATGCGGTTAGGAAGAAAGGGGAGCGGAGACAGGCTGAGAGAGTCCTATATTTTCATATTCATTATACATAACTTGACTCAGAATTGATACTATAATCAATCATATATATTTGCACAAATCTGGAAGGGCGAGTCGAACCAACTCTGTAAAAGGTAAGGTAGTATGGCAAGTTAGGTGTAGCTCGTGACAACGTCCAAGAAGAAGCATGAGTCAAAGAACTACCGCAGAACACTTCATATGACAGTGCAGAGTCTGCGCTTGTACGCTAGATATGATTTTGAAAGGCTTTCTCATAGATGTTGGTTGACAGCTGAAGATTCCAAGCTGCAAAGTGAGACTAGGTGCATGGAGATGGGTTCCTAATGGAGAAAAGTGAGCTCCTTCTTCAGCACCACACAGGTGGATAGTACCATAGGCTCCACCTCAAACCTGGGAAATGCAGGACACAATTGATGTAACCCATTGGAACAGATCCGGTTGTTTGCAACTTTGTACTCATACAGGTTAGACTCCTTTTCTTTAGAGTTAATAAGCTATATATGTATATAAAAATGATTCTGAGGTATTGGTGTTTATTGTAACTGTGTTAGCAAAAACCTGAATGGACTGCCAATCTGTAAACAATGGTAGAAAAAAGACCCAGCAACATAAAAAAGGGTTGAATTAATTCTCACATATGGATACTACAGTTACTATACAACTATTTTAAAGATGTATCACATGTTACATTGTCTAACCCAGGCTCAGACTTAATTACAAGTGGGTGGGTGAGGAACAGTGGAGACGTGGGATTTGAAACACAAGGGTGGGATTTTTCTCTATTTTACTTATTACTACATCTTCAACATGCACAAAACAGTACCTGGAACATCACACATGGTCCCAAAATGTTGAGAGACTTGAATTATTGCCATGTTTTAACTATGGTCATATGTGAATTCTTCCACATCTAAAAGTATTTAGATTCATAATGATTTACCTATGATGAGTCAAAGAGATGCAAACCTAATTGTAAATAATATCTATATAATTTTATCATTTATTTTGAAGCTTGGGAGCAACATGTGCTTCAAAGAAAAGCCCTAGGGAAGATTAGCTATAATCTTGAGGAAGATGGAGAAGAGAAAGAGAAAATCCATGCTGTTTGAGTTAAGATCCTGGGAGATCAGCCACATGGTAGACAAGAAAGAGAAAAAGCCTAAAGTACCGGAGAAAGCATAAGTAGGCTCTGAAGAGCATCCAAAAGAGAAAGAAGAGAGGAGGAAAAGTTATGCTTTTTGTAGAAAGGTAAAAAGGCCCAACAGAGTTTTGTGGTGGCTGTTGAGCAACTCTACAGAGGATGGAACCAGGAAGGAAAAGCAGATTGCCCTACTAAAGAAATAGTTATTCTTCCTCTCTTTAGCACATTTCATGTGGACCTTCCTAAGAGGCGATCTCTTAGCTAGACCCTTGACCTGTCCAACTAGATTAACTCTTAAGGGAGGAGACAACTGCAAGTATCTACCTGGAGCTAGATCCCATTCTTTACTGCATCATTTCCCCTCTGAGGCAGTAACTCTAAGCTCAGTTAGGAGGTATGGCGACAGCTGGGTATGATATACAACTCATTCTCACCCAAGAATCTAGAGATTCCCTTCCAAAGCTGATCACCACAAGGGATCTACATTTGCCGGACTGTCCTTGTCCTCATCCTTGATTTTACCAGTAAGTAGGCAGGGGTGCTCTTTTAGGAAGAGATAAGAAACCAGAAATCTGCTTTTCCTAGCCAGAAACACAAGAACATCCCTGGAACTGCTGATTTTAGGGAGTCCTTTCCCTAAGGAAAGTTAAATATTTTTTATCATCCCTTCTCCTTATTCCCTGCCCCATCTGAAGAGGAAATCCTAACTACTATCTAGGGAACTGGGAAGTCAATCTTTCTTTGGCTTCTTAGAGTTGGGTGGGACCACTGGATGTGGGAGTTGAGATATTACAGCAGTGAAGCTTTCTAAGGGACATAATATAATATATAATATAATAAATATATAGATAGTTCCATTGGTATAAGATCCAGGTGTATTAGGAAAACAAATCCCTGACTAGATGTCTTGAAAGACCCATGTGATGGAGAAGCATAGGCAAGAATTATTAGCATTGCAAGCCTTAGGCTAAGAACCAGGAGGAGCCAGAGCAAAGGAGAGTTTAGACTGTTTCCTGCCTTTGAGGTTTAGCTGACTTGCCTCAAGATCTCTTTCATGTCAAACTGCTCTACAAAAAGTTGTAATGCTCTTTACTCATTTTGACATTGTCACAAGACTAAGCATTAGTCTTTTTAAGCATTGAAATTATTATGGGATAAAAGATAGTTTTTTTTAACTTTATGAAGTATTCAGTGAGTATGACTGTATTATGAACCATATAACACTTTCTGTACATTGCAGCTAAAGGGCAGAATGATCTGGGCTGGGCAGTAATGAGGGTGTGAAAGAAATGACCTGCCAGGCAGTGATGGCGCATGCCTGTAATCCCAGCACTTGGGAGACAGAGGCAGGCAGATTTCTGAGTTCGAGGTCACCCTGGTCTACAGAGTGAGTTCCAGGACAGCCAGGGCTACACAGAGAAACCCTGTCTCCAAAAAACCAAATCCAAAAAACAAAACAAAACAAAACAAAAAAAAAGAAATGACCTAAGAAGGAGGGTCAATACTTGTGTGTGATGTTAACAGTTTATATGTGATGTTTCACTATTTCTAAACAAGTGCTGGACAATAACCAATAAAAAGGTGGACGTTAACTTCTGATAATGTTGATTATTCTATGTCAGCTTCTCTTCAGTTAAAATTCATATTTTGATAATGATAATTTTGAGAATATTAACTATTCTAAGATATTACAATACTGTTTTATATATTTAAATAGGATGCCAGTTCCATAAGAATTATTTGGGTAAAAAGAATTCTTGGGTAAAAATTGTCTTGGTCAACTAAAATTATAATTTAAAAATACTGTGATATATTTTTGTGCATCTACATACACAATACTTACAAACCATTGACTGTCTCATACTTTTAGTTTGACACAGTGACTTTGCATTGCCAAAACCATAGTGTAGCATGCAGTATTTCACATGTTTTTCAGCTGTCCAAAACACTTTCCTAAAAAATAATATTATCACAGAGGGCATTAGTATTCCATGAACTACAATTTATATAAGGGTTAAGAAACATTAACATTAGGCAAGTAACAGGATATCCATAAGTATCACTTATTGGATGTATGATGCAGAATTAGACCATCCATGATTCACCTTTAGATTTAAAAGAATGAAACTTTATTATGCTCTAATTAAATATGTGGCAATTTGAATATGATTGGCCTCCATAGCCTCATATAGCTGAATGCTTTGTCCTTAGTTAGTGGAACTGTTTGGGAAGGAGTGGGAGGTGTGGCCTTGTTGGAGGAAGCCCTCACCAGGCCCAGTATTTCTCTCTCTCTCTCTCTCTCTCTCTCTCTCTCTCTCTCTCTCTCTCTCTCTGTCCTTTCCCTCCCTATGCCTCTCTCTGTCTCTCTCTGTCTCTGTCTCTCCTCCCTCTCTCTATCCTGTCGATCAGATAGATGTAAAGCTTTCAACTACTGCTCCAGTGCCTTGCCTATATGCTTCTCCCCATGATAATCATGGACTAAACCTCTGAAACTATAGGCAAGCCCCAATTAAATGCCGTCCTTTAAAAGAGGTTCCTTTGTCATAGTGTCTCTTCACATTAATAGAACAATAAACTGAGGGCAATATATAATGATCTGAGGGGGATAGACTTCCTCTTGCCAGAGAAGAGTGGCAAGAAAAAATGGTGGCAAGAGATAGCTCTGGCCCTAGCAACTGAGGCCTGCACCCCAAAATCTTCCAAGAGTCAAAGTTTTCTTTCTTAGAGTAGTGATGATATTTTTAGGACCCCATACATTTATAGACACTTGGATATGATCACATATGAAGGATTTGAAAAGGGAATTTCACTTGTATGTTTGTTTATTGCTGAACAACCAATTGGTTTGCTCTTCCTTGGGGAAGAGCACCTCTCCTGCTCCCCATTTTACTCAGCTGCTTCAAATTCTTTGTGTAGGGTTGGGATCTCGTAGGGTTTTCCTCATCTGGTTTGGCATGTTTATTGCCCAACTCTGTCAAGAAGAGAGAGCAGTGAAGCTACTCAAGAGAGCAGTACAGAGAGAGAGAAAAGAAGAGGGAAGGGGGCAGTTTTACTGGGACAATTGTACAGAGACATGGTGCAGAGAGAGAAAAAGCTAGATACAGTAGAAGACAGAATGAGCTAGAGAACGAGAAGAAGCCAGAAGATTGGAACAGATTGCCAAAGCTAGTATGAAGCCCAGCAGAGGAATTCTGGGAAAGCCGAGAAAAGACAGATAGACTCAGTCAGCTTGGAGAGGCGCTTGAGACAGAATAGCTGAGTTGAACCATCCAGCCAGAACTCATAAAGAGCTAGGAAGGGGTACACTTATTTAGCAGCAAGTCTCAGAGGCTGAAACATTCTAGGCTTATATTAGATTGCATGGGGGCTAGAAGCTTCCAGGACTAAGCCTAGATTACCAGACTGAGGCAGTAAAACTCAGAGACAACAATTACAAAAGAATAAAATTAACTTTTACAAGAGATAGATGGATCAGTAGTTAAGAGTGGTTGATGCTCTTCCAGAGTACTAGAGTGTGTTCCTAGTGCCCAAATCAGGTGGCTCACAGTACCTCTGACTTCATGGGGATCTGACATTCTTTTCTATTCTGCACAAGTGTGCACACACAACACACAAACATACATACATGTAAACACACACACATAGGCACCTGCACATCTTATAGTCACACAAACACACACCCATGCACATATAAAATATCTAAAGAGTTATAAGTGGTACTTTGCTAAGACATAACCCTAAGGTTAATATGTCTTAAGCACAATGTTTGAACATAGTCCTATGATTATAACACTTTCCTTTAAAGTCTCTGAAGACAAGATCCACAGTCACAGCTATGAGTGGAAGCCAAATTGGACCTTGGTGATATCCATACTTTGGTCTGTCTTGGTTTCCCTATCTTGGGTGAGTAGACATGCGTGTCGCATCTCAGGGAAAGTTTTGTCACACAACAGCACCAATAAACATGCTTGAGTAAAGGAAAGTTGAGTTGGAAGTAAATACAAATTTTTCAAGACATTCCAGAATTTTAAGTACATATAATACTTTAAGTACATATAAATACATATGTACTTTAAGTATATATAATATTATTATATTATAATAATATTATAATACATATAATTACTACACTTCTAATTACCTTTACCTTCATCAGATTTTATGCTGAGATTATTTTATGACATAAAGGATTACACAGACATGTTCTGAATGAGCACCTTAATGTCTTGGCATCATAGAGCCCCCGGCCTTGGCACCAGGTGGATCAGGCTTCAGTCCTAGTTTTGGTACTTATGAGATGTTAGAGAGGCTTGTGCCATCTGATGCCTCATGGTTTTACCCTTCTACAAAATGCAGGTAATGGTGGTTTCCTTGGATGTCCAGAAGGAGCACCATAAACTGGGGGCCACTGGGAGACACTATCTGTACCCCACTCCTCTACTGGAGAGTGACTGGGATGGTCTCTAAAGGACAGCGAGGAAGCTTTCTCCCACTTTCGCTTTTCACCTGCTATTTTAGTAGTGTTAAAACATGAACACCTCACGGACTGCCTTTGCTGTTGCCATGGTGATCCAGGTTCATTTTAGAAGAAGTGACAGGACAGATTGGCTTTGAGAACTGTGAAATCTCACACTCTAAATATAAGGACTGGGAATTCACAGTGATACTGACAATGGGTGGATGGGTAGAATTTCTGCTACCTTTCAGCAACACAGAATTGGAAAACACACGGGTAGCCTGGCATGCTACTGGGTTCTGGCTCTCCGGGTTCATCCGAGAACAGTTGTGTGATCCATCGTGAGACTGTCATCAACTGTGAAGTTTCCTTCTCCTTGGATTCTTTTTTTTAATCTTGGTCTTTCAAGACAGGCTTTGTTTGTGTAGTCCTGGAGATCCTAGAACTCGCTGTGTAGACCAGACTGGCCTCGAACTCTCAGAGCTGCACTAGCCTCTGCCTGAGTGCTGGGACTGAAGGTTTTGGATTCTCTTTATGCTCCATGTCTTCCCTCATATTCTGCTTCTTTCTACCATCAGATATCTGCCCCAGGCCTTTGCTTCTTTCTACACCAACACAGAAGTAATTTAATAGGAGTTAAACAAGGATTTCTATAACATTATTTTAGAAAATTTCAGGCTGGCCAGTGGTGGCTCACGCCTTTAGTCCCAGCACTTGGGATGCAGAGACAGGTGGATTCCTGAGTTCAAGGCCAGCCTGGTCTACAGAGTGAGTTCCAGGACAGCCAGTGCTACACAGAGAAACTCTGTCTCAAAACAACAACAACAACAACAACAACAACAACAACAACAACAAACTAAAAAAAAAAAAAAAGAAAATTTCAAATATGATAAAATAGATTGTGTTCTTTATCCAAATTCAATAAGTCTCAATTCCTGGCTAAGATTCAATTTTACATTGCTTATGTTTTCTTTTTCTTTTTAAAAGCTATCCTCTGAGAATTTCAAACCTCTATATGGTGTGTCTCCATCATATACATTCATTTACTTTCCATTCTATTTCTCCTACTCCTACTGTATGAATTCTCTTCTTACTTACATATCTTCTTTTGTGACCTGCTGTTTAATTTGGGTTGTCCCGGGAGCTCGAGTTGGGAGTTATTTATCAGAGTATTTTTAAGTTATCAGAGGATGCACCACTGAAAAACATTACTCCTCCTTCCTCAGCAATAATTAACTGCCAATGACTTCTTGGGTGGGAGGTAGGTTCTTAAGAGGTGACAGAGTATTAATGGGTCTGCACATTTTGTGCAGATACTACAGCTATTTTAATTCACGACACAATGGCCATATCATGCCCAGAAGATCACATTAAAGTTCCTCTTGTCCTCTAGCTCTTAGATTACTTCTGTTCCATCTTCCATGATGCTTTCTGAGCCTCGGGGAGGGCAATAGACTTGTGCTATGCAGGGCTGAGCATTCCCCAGTCACTTGTTTGTATGTCAATCATTGTGAGTCTCTGCACCAACTGTTGCCAACTGCAGCACACCAAAATGGTGAACAGCACAAATTTTAGGTATAAACATACATGTTTAGAAGGCAGTTTGATACCATGCCCCTTCTAGACAACAGTCTATCTCCCCTCCCCTCAGGAATTATGACTTTCCCAGACATGGGAACTTTACTCTTTAATGCACAAATTCCCTCTTAGAACTAATCCTCAATTTCAACCAGAAAGCAGCTGGTTATTCTCATAAAGTTCTCACCAATATTGCTCCACTGGACACATAACTGAAGTGGAGATTTCTGGATTCTTTGGAGACTCATTTGTGTCATGTGATGTCATGTGATGTCTCTTTGGAAGCTGTCTTATGACAGGATGTTTTGCTGAAGCACACGTATGGGTGGATGTTTTGCTGAGATCACACATGGGGTATTTTTTTGAAAGCTGCCTGGAAAAAAGGCATGTGATGTTTTGCTGGAGCGGACGCTTAAGAGGACACACGATGAAAGGACCTGGTGTCAAACAGACAGTGGATGACACTGTAGCGTTGGTTCTCCTTGCCCTTCTTTGCTGGTCTTCGTTGGGCTTTGCTGAGGTTGGTCTTTCCTGATGATGCTGTGTCATTGGCTCACCTTGTCTTCTTCGCTGATCATCAGTTGTCACGACTTCATAGAGAGAAATGCACCAAAGAACTCCTTATGATATTCTGATGGCTTCTTGCTGCTTCTGCAGACTGGGGCTGATTGGCAGCGCCTGCAGGTTGCTTCTGGATAGCACTGCTGTTGCTGTTTCATGAATGGTATTTGTGAGTGGGTTGAGCTACCACTGTTGATTCATGTGAACTGAACTGCTGACATCCTGACAATGAAGATTTGAATAGCTCAAAAGAACTATTTCTAAACAGGCCCACATCCCCCCTTTGCCCTGTTAACCTTTCCTTTGATTACCTCTGATGGGTGGTGGATAAAAGGGAGATTAAAGTATTTAAGAGCCCTTATTAAAGAAGGTTTTGAACAAACAAAGCCTACATGTAACTGACAGGCGAATATCATCTTGCACAGGCTTCACGGCTAGGCAAGACCTTTGATGGCTTTCACAGCTGGGTCCCTGTACAGTACCCAGCACTATGAAAGCTCAGTCACAAAGTGGATGCTTCAAGCTCAGATCCAAGGAGAGTTTTCTAGGTCCTGCAAACAAATGTTTGGTGTCTTCAGCAATGGCATCTTAGTATTCAGTTTGGTCATAGTCTATTGGGATGCTTCTGGGATTTTCCTGACCAATAATACACAGGGGTACCCTACACTGGGATTCTGGCACAGGAATTCATTTAAGAAGCCATGGTGTCTGAGAGCCACATTATCTATCCATGCAGGGTACCTGCATTCATGTATTTAAGTACATATGTATGTGTATGTGTATGAGTATGTGTGTGTGTGTATGTATATATGTGTGTGTATACACACACACACAAACACACACACACACATAATACATGTATAAAGTAGGCTTCTTGTGGCATTTTGGTTTCTCCTAAGTTTTGTTAACCCTTCCTTGATCCCTCTCCACCATTCCCTGCCCTGATTAACTCTGTCTCTTCTCTGATCCTTTCTCCACTGTGTTCTATGCTTGCCCATTTTAATGTATCCTTCTATGGGGCAAGTGGACCATGCCACCAGGCAGAAAAAGGCTGAGAGAGCACAAACCCCATGAAACTCAAAATTGAGAATGGTAGGTATGGAGCCAACTCCCTGCTAAACTCTATCTGCTCTGGAACACATAACAACAGCACCCTACTGAGAGGACCATGGCAATCAGTCACTTGGCATAAAAACCTGTAGTTCTCCATGCTAATGGGGTATCTAGATGGGCCCTGAATGTTCAGCCAAAGAAGTTCCCTTCCTGGGCATTCCCTGGTTCACTCTGAGTAAGGTATATCCATTTTTATACACCATGAAATGAAGCAGTTTGAACAAACACTGTCTGTCCATTAAGGACTGCCATGGGGGGAGGAGCCTAAATCTCCTGGAGAAGGCCTTCTCTCTTCCAGCCCCTCCTTACTCCTGGCACTCACTCAGAAACAAAGCAGGTTCCACCCCATCCTGGGCTTTGCCTTCCCCTTCCTGCTTGGTTTGTGGACACCAGAGGGAAAGCATAGACCAGGACCCCGGCTCCTAGCTCCCCGCAGTACTCCAGTGGTGTCTGGGTACACGGGAGACTGGGAACCACAGCAATTGTCCCAGACCTCGCTGTTTCCCACCTGGGAAGACATGGGCTGTGGACCCCCATTCTGGACTGTGTTGTGCCTCCCTTGAGCAGCATGCTCTCTGGGGACCCCAATGACAAGGCAGACACACAGCTGGGCCTTCTTCTTATTCCATCACGACCTCTTACGTCATGGCCTTTACAGACACCCCAGGTTAAACTCACAAAGTTAAAACTTTGAAAGCAGGATTCTCACATGAGAGTGTATGCAACGTTTATCTTTCTGGGCCCAGGTTACCTCAGTGTGGTTATTTACAGTTCTATCCATTTTACTGTAAGTTTTGTGATTTTATTTTTCTTTGCAGCTGAATAGTCTGTCATTGTGTATATGTTTGCACTGCATTTTTATTATCACTTGATGGATGTCTTAACTGATGACTCAATCTTCTAGCTGTTGTGAATGGGACATCAGTGGACGTGGATTTGCAAGTATCTCTGTTTTAGGATGTAAATTACATTGGGTATATGACCAGGAGTAGAATAACTAGGTCATTTAGTATTTATATATTGGCTTTTGGAGAAACCCTTATACCAAGCTTCATAGCAGCTGGACTGGTTTAAATTTTCATCAACACTAAATAAGGGTTCTCTTTGTCCAACCTCCTGCCAGCATTTGTTGTCATTGCTTCTTGATGATAGCCATTCTCGGCTGAGACTGATGCGCAGTGTACTTTTAATTTATATTTGTATTTCCTTGGTGACTAAAGATGTTGAACACTTTGAAGCATTTGAGAGGCCAAACCTACTCCAGCATGGAACCAGCCTTCATATTCAAGAAAAGAAAAAGAGAAAGAAAGAACAAAGCTTGAGACCACGGCCCCCAGCTGAACCCAAGCTATATCCAAGTCCCAGAAAGGACCTCAGGGATTGTCCTTGGCCCGTACCCCAGAGTTACTCCCTAGCTACTTTCTAGCAACAGTTGATCAAAGATTAGTCTGATTGTTTCACATGTACTTTGAGATCATTCCTGATTGTATACAGTCTTGCTTCAGAGCACCTGTTAACGGACAATATACATTCAGTCAGATGCTTGCCAGGGTGGACCTCCCCTCACTCCCATTTCCTATAAAACCTTGTCCTGATGAGTCCTGTGGGCCAGTGGTGGGCAAGCCCAGACTTGTTTGTAATAAGGAGACCCTAATGTGATTACAATGGAAAGAGCTCCTTAGTGGTCTTTTGGGGTTCACAAATACTTCCTGGCACAACATATTAACCATTTGTATTTCTTGTTTTGAAGACTCTTCTCAGTTCCATAGTATACTTTTATTTATTTACTTATTTTACATCCTGTTCACTGCCCCGCTCCCAACAGTCCTTCCCACAACCCTTCCCTCACCCCCCTCTTCTCTTCTGAGTGGATGGGCCAGGTATCCCCCATCCTGGTCCATCAAGTCTCTGCATGGCTAGGCATAGCCTTTCCTACTAGGAACTAGGTGGGAAAGTGGATGGGGATGGGAATGGGGGGGTGGTCAGGATCAGGTGTGGAGAAGGGGAGATTGCTAGATGGCTATGAGAATGAATGGAAATCTTCAACTAATGAGGGCGGGGAGGTAGGGGCATCTCCAGGATGTGATAGAGACCTGGCATAGAGTAGGTAGCAAAGAATCAATGAGGGTGACCTTAGCTATGACTCAGAGCATTGGAGATATGGAATCTAAAGAGGCCACCTCCTGTCTGGCTGAGGTCTCATTTTCAATTGTTGGCCTTACTGAGTGATCGAGTGCTATTCAGAATACCCTTACCTATTCTTATGTCTTGAAATGTACAATTTGTTCCTTGTCAGTTTCAGAAATTCTGGTCTCCTCAATGGAGTGATAGGGACACCTCTGAGAGGCTCCACCCAGCAGCTGACTCAGACAGATGCAGACACCCACAGCCAAATAGTGGATGGATCTTGGGACTTTATGGAAGGATAGGAGAAAGGATCATGGGCCATGAAGGGTAAAGGAACTCCACAGGGAGACCAACAGAATCAACTAATCTTGACTCTTGGGCTCTCAGAGACTGAACCACCAACCACCAATGAAGAACATTCATTCACAGACTGGACCATAGGCTACTTTTTGATTATGTTAGCCTCTTTGCTTTATTAAAGCTTAATATTATGAATTGTTTGTTTGTTTTAGATTTTAAACCTCTGTATAGCTAAAAATTTTTCTCTCTTTCAGTAGAATTCCTCTTCATTTGAGTAACTGTATTAATGCATTACTGAAGCTTTTTAATTTCTTGAGGTCTCATTTTCAATTGTTGGCCTTACTGAGTGATCGAGTGCTATTCAGAATACCCTTACCTATTCTTATGTCTTGAAATGTACAATTTGTTCCTTGTCAGTTTCAGAAATTCTGGCCTCATGTTTTGGACTTTGATCCATTGGGAGTTGAGTGTTATGTGGTGTGTGAGTTAAGGTTCTATGTTCATCCATAGATGTCCAGTTTTCCCAGAACTACTTGTGGAGACGTACTTTTGCTCCCAAAGAATGTGTATGTACACGGGCTTACATCTGGATGTTGTATTATATTCAATTTATCTGATTCTGTGTCAGTATTGTACATGCTGTTCTTTTAGATGTGATATCATTAGTACTATTTTTTAAACTCAGGTCTGCTTTGGCAACTCAAAGTCTTTTATACTATGTATAAAATTGAAGATTTTTTTCTATTTACATGAAAAATGGCACTAGGATTTTGATTGTGATAGACTATATCTGTGGTTTGTTTGCTTTTACCAGGATGGACACTTTCACATTATTTCCTCTAATCTATTGACAAAAAAGGTCCTTCAGTATCCCACTGTCTTCAGTTTCTTCCTTATATGTTTTCATGTTTTCTTGGTAGAGATCTTTTACGTCCTTGGTTAAGTTTGCTACAGGAATTCAAAATTATTTTCTTTTAAAGGTGGTTGTCAGTGGGATTGTTACCCCACCCCCCCATATGCTTGTTGTTACTGGTATATAAGAAGATTATTGATTGTTATATTACTTTGTATCCTGACACATTATTGAAAGTGTTTATTTACTCTAGGAGTTTTCTGGTAGAGTTTTCAGGGTCTCTTATATATTTCATATATATAAATATAATCATACTATTTAAAATATAGATATCCCTTTTATTTGTTTTCCTTTCCTTTCACTCCACTGTCTTATTACTTCAGATAAGTCTTCAAGACTTACATTGAACAAGAGTAGAGAGATTGGGCATCATTGTCTAATCACTTCTTTTAGCACTATAATCATCATGTTACACAGGTTTCAATGTATTGTATTTTCATTTCCATTCTGTATTAACAATTTTTAAATTTCCTTCTTTCATCACTGACCCATTTCATCTTTCTTAGAGTGTGTAATAAATATAAGCTGTGGAGTTTGTCTATTTTCTGTAGTTTGTCTTCTTATTGATGCAAGAGGATATTCCATTTTTCCTGTTTGGTGGGACTTGTTTTGTGGCTTAATGTGTGATTTATTCTGCAGAAAGTCTCTGGTTGCTGAGTAGAATGTGTATTCTTTAGTGTTTGGGTGGCTATGTTCCATAACTTTATGTTAAGTCCACATGATCTGAGAAGTCATGTTTTTTCTTCTCTTTACTTTTGGTAGTTCTATTTAAACACGAATAAAATGTGCACGTGAACATTCTCTTTGCAGCCTTGGAATGGGCAATACTGATGGACTTATATACTGCTTTCTCCATGAGGGCCCTGTGGATCTTGGAGAAAATGTCGTGAGCATTCATAGCACAGTGATATTTGTTGTACATCAGGAGTACTTCCCACTCCTTGTGGGCCAGGTTCCAGGTCCTCATGGACCAGGAACTTCTGAGAGCCAGTGGGAACCATGTGCTTTGTTTTCTGGCTACCCTACAACTGATGCTGACCATCAGGATCTGGCCTTTGAATATTCTCCATACCTTTGTGCATCATTCTCCATACCTTTGGGGTTCCATGTAATTCTGGAATATGATCTGACTGGTGTCAGATGAGCTTTTGGTCTTCTTTTACTTGGTCTTGACTTCCACCAGTGGTATGAAAGCAATCCTGACACCAAGCAGGAATTAGCAGCCTGTGATGCCTTTTTTTTTTTTTTAAAACTTTTTATTGATTTTGAGTTTCATATTATGCATCCCGAACCTGCTCATCTCCCTGTCCCATCATATCCACCCTTCACCTTTGCAACCTACTCCTCTTAAATAACAGACACACACACACACACACACACACACACACACACACACACACATATCACCACCACCACCACCACCAAAAAAATAAGCCCCAAAACATAGAAAGCATCTCATTGTGGGATCTATTACTGTATGTCCAACAGTCTGTCCACACATCTTCACTTGTAAATATTCATTGCAGTGAGTAATTGGTCCGCTTCAAGATCTTTGGTTTCTGTTACACTATCAATATTGGATCCTCATCAGGGCTCCTCCTGGTTATCCTATTGTTACACTGTGATATGGAGATCCTGCAGCTTTGGAACAGAAGGACTGCCTCTTTGATGTCCCAACCATGCCCAGATGATACACATTTTGGAGTGGGCTAATTTAGTGTTCTCTCTCTCTCTCTCTCTCTCTCTCTCTCTCTCTCTCTCTCTCTCTGTGTTTGTGTGTGTGTGTGTTCAGATGGTTTCTGAGCTCATTGATTTTTGTCTATATCATATGTTACAGTATGTTAGGAAGCGGTATGTGGGTCACTCATGCAGCTGAGCTCTCAGGTAGACTTTACATGGTGCAGTGTGATGTTCTCGGGGTTGGATATGGAGGTCACGTAATCTGTGTCTTCATTAGTGGAATTTCCATAATATTTTGGAATCCATGAACATGATTCTGAAGCAAATATAAGAAACCATATCACTTAATCTATCAATCTTTGAAATGAAACCCTAAAATGTAAAAACATGTTCACATTCATGACACTATTTAAATTGACTTTGGTGATATCCTTTATTAGTTCTGGAGAAGTTATGGGGAATATTATTATTACCTGTGCTTCTTCCCATGAGGCTTTGATTGATGCAAGAATTTCATTTTTTGTAGAAATTAGAACTATCAAATTGAATAAAATTCATGTCATACCTGTGTTCAGAGGGCAGTACACACTGTAGGATGGTGAAATTAGAGTGTTGCACTAGTCAAGGTTCTCTAGAGAAAAGAACCGGTAGAGTAAATGCAAATTAAAAGTGTAGTTTATTATGTTCACTTATATGATACTGTCTGGGTAGTCCAACAATGATATTCTTCACCCTGGAAAGGCTGAGGACTGGTAGATGTTTCATCCGTGAGACAGGATGTCTCAGTAGCACTAATCTGATGTGGGTGGCTTGGTAGATTCCTGGAAAGTCATGGGTTTTCTGTCCACATATGAAGGCAAAAGAAGCCGGTTTCTGATGTCAATGAATGACATACATGGCAGCATCTGTAGTAGTGGCACTGACAGTAACTGGGTAGATTAACTTATCAATATGGTAAATGGTTTACCAGTATGATATAACAGCAAGCAGACAAAAAGACAAAGTGTTTCCCTTGGAATTCCTTGTATCTGGGCCACCACCAGAAATTCCACCCAAATTTATGGTTGGTCTTCCCATTTTGATTAACCCAATTAAGAAATCCATCACAGGTGTCTCTTTCTTATTTCCAGATTCAGTTAAATTGACAACCAGCCCCCCAAACCATCTATAGCCATATGTTACATTTCTCTCCTCTAATAAGAACTATTTGTCACCAAGGGATGGTGATGCACACCTTTAATCCTAGCACTAATTTCTCATACCTACCCTTTGTGGTTCTATGGATCGGAGATTGGTTGTCATTGACTTAACACCTGAAATCCACATTCAGGCAAATCCATACCATATTTATTGTTCTGGGTCTGGGATACCTCACTTGGGATAACTTTTTTTCTAGTTTTATCTTTTTACCCTCAAATTTCATGACATGATTTTTTTTATTGTGGGGAATCCTCAACTTTGGGGAAGAGTAGGGGTACTGGAGGGAGGGACTATGAGAAAAGACCATTAAATTTCGGGCTCATTTGAGGGGTAGTGTGGAAGCCTAATACAGTGAAGACTTCTGGGAATATATGCATATATAGAAGGCAAGCTAAATAAAATTGCCAAATAATGGGAGTTACAGAGTCCCAACTGGCTATCTTATCTCCTGTCACTAAATGAAGATTTAGTACTGGCATTGACTTGCATCTAAATGAGTTGTTGGCCAATTCGGTCCTATGGGAATCCCCAAGCAATCCCTGTTGTGGCAGAGACTAGGTTGCTGAAGACAACACCTATACAACTTAGTGAGCATGGAGAAGTTGAGTTGGTGCCTTCATGGAGTCTTCACACCTCCCTTCCACTCCTCCATTTTCTAGCATCTTTGGTAAAGGACAGCACGCTGAATGCTACTGAAAGAGAGCCATAAACACCAAGTCAGCCACAAACTCTTCGATCAATAGTGGCATCCTGTTTGCAAGATGTTTTAGTGCAATGATGTCAAACAGTTTGAGTGAGTAACCAAACAATATCTGATTTAACTTAAGGCCCAGTTCATGAGATGGAACACATACTCAACACTGCTTGAGTGGCCAAGAACCAGAGACTGGATAGTCCAGGGACCTGGGGTAAAAACCAAATACTACTGGTCTAAACAAACAGACAAACAAATAAACAAGCAATAAAATGACTATCGTGGCCAGCTTATTGGAGAACCTTCCTCCTGTAATGAATCAGAACAATAAAGAGACCTACAAGGAAATTGTCCAATTCCTCCAGATTCTCCAGTTGTGTTGAGTATAGGCTTTTGTAGTACGATCTGATGATTTTTTGGATTTCCTCAGTTTCTGTTGTTATATACAGTGACAGGCAGGCGGATCAATGGAACAGGATTGAAGATCCAGAAATGAACCCACACACCTATGGCCACTTGATCCTCAAGAAAGGGGCTGAAAACATCCAATGGATAAAAAGATAGCCTTTTCAACAAATGGTGCTGGTTCAACTGGAGGTCAGCACGAAGAAGAATGCGAATTGATCCATCCTTGTCTCCTTGTACTAAGCTCAACTCCAAATGGATCAAGGACCTCCACATAAAGCCAGAAACTCTGAAGCTAATAGAAAAGAAACTGGGGAAGACCCTTGAGGACATCAGTACAGGGGGAAAGTTTCTGAACAGATCACCAATAGCGTATGCTCTAAGATCAAGAATTGACAAATGGGACCTCATAAAATTACAAAGTTTCTGTAAGGCAAAGGACACCATCAAAAGGGCAAATCGGCAACCAACAAATTGGGAAAAGATCTTCACCAACCCTACATCAGATAGAGGGCTAATATCCAATATATATAAAGAACTCAAGAAGTTAGACTCCAGAAAACCAAATAACCCTATTAAAAAATGGAGTACAGAGTTAAACAAAGAGTTCTCACCTGAAGAACTTCGGATGGCAGAGAAACATCTTAAAAAATGCTCAACTTCATTAGTCATTAGGGAAATGCAAATCAAAACAACCCTGAGATTTCACCTTACACCAGTCAGAATAGTTAAAATTAAAAATTCAGGAGACAGCAGATGTTGGCGAGGATGTGGAGAAAGAGGAACACTCCTCCAGTGCTGGTGGGGTTGCAAATTGGTACAACCACTCTGGAAATCAGTCTGGCGGTTCCTCCGAAAACTGGGCACCTCACTTCCAGAAGATCCTGCTATACCACTCCTGGGCATATACCCAGAAGATTCCCCAGTATGTAATAAGGATACATGTTCCACTATGTTCCTAGTAGCCCTATTTATAATTGCCAGAAGCTGGAAAGAACCCAAGTATCCCTCAACAGAAGAGTGGATGCAAAAAATGTGGTATATATACACAATGGAGTACTATTCAGCCATTAGAAACAATGAATTCATGAAATTCTTAGGCAAATGGATGGAGCTGAAGAACATCATACTAAGTGAGGTAACCCAGACTCAAAAGATGAATCATGGTATGTACTCACTAATAAGTGGATATTAACCTAGACAGCTGGAATACCCAAAACATAATCCACACATCAAATGAGATACAAGAAGAATGGAGGAGTGGCCCCTTGTTCTGGAAAGACTCGGTGAAGCAGTATAGGGCAAAACCAGAACAGGGAAGTGGGAAGGGTTGGGTGGGAAAACAGGGGGAGGAAAGGGGGCTGATGGGACTTTCGGGGAGTGGGTGTCTAGAAAAGGGGAAATCATTTGAAATGTAAATAAAAATATATCGAATAAAAAAAGAAAGAAATATTAAAATGATGCATTTTAGAATTTAAAAAAAAAAAAGAGAGACCTACAGCCAAACATTAAGCAGAGAATGAGAGGTCTTGGAATACTCAGCCCTAAGTGGGATGTCTTTATCAGTTCCCTCCCCTCAGGGCTCAGGGAACTTCATGGAAGAGAGTTAGAAATAGTGTAAGAACTCGAGGGAATGGAGGACACCAAGAAAATGAGACTCTCTTATCAGCATGATCAAAGTTCATATGAACTCACAGAGACGGAGGGAGTCTGCACAGAACGTGCACATGCCAGAATGAGGTCTTCTGCACATATATCACTGCTTCTAGTTTAGTGCTTTTGTGGACTTCCAAAGTGTGCCAGAGAGTGGGTCTCTGACTCTTGTGCTTTCTCTTGGGCTCTTTCCTTCTGTTGGTTCTTTTTGTCTAACTCTAATGTGGCAGCTTTTCTTTTGTCCCAAATGGAGGTCATACCTGTTCTTTTCTTTTTTCTTTTCTTTGCTTTCTTTCTCTTCTTTCTCTTTCTCTTTCTCCCTCCCTCCCTCTCTCTGTCTCTCTCTTCTTTCTTTCTTTTTTCTTTCTTTCTTTCTTTCTTTCTTCCTTCCTTCCTTCCTTCCTTCCTTCCTTCCTTCCTTCCTTTCTTTCTTTCTTCTTCCTTCCTTCCTTCCTTCCTTCCTTCCTTCCTTCCTTCCTTCCTTCCTTCCTTCCTTCCTTCCTTCCTTCCTTCCTTTCTTTCTTTCTTTCTTTCTTTCTTTCTTTCTTTCTTTCTTTCTTTCTTTCTTTCTTTCCTTCTTTCCTTCTTTCCTTCTTTCATTTTTTCTTTCTTTCTTTCAATATTTCTCTTATTTTGAAGTAGGAAGATGTATTTCTAATCTAGATCTTTGAGGTAGGAAGAGACCATTTAATCCTGATATTGAGGTAGGGAGATTCACCCTTAATCTGAGCCACACTTCCAGGTTATACTGAAGAGCATCTGAGACACACAGCCTCGTGGACTCAGCACACTAGTGGATCTTTGGACTTTCCATTCATATCCAGCCATTGTTGGATGATCTGGACAGAAGCCTCTAAGTCATTGTAATAAGTCCCATTCATATACATGTGTACACACACTCCAGAAAACCCTGATCAGTACACTGACAGAAAGGGAATGGACTCAGATGGAAAGGTGGGTAGAAACTACAAGGAGAGTAAGATAGGGAAACTGCATTCAAGACACATTATGTGAGAAGAGTTTATTTTCAGTAAAAATAAAATCACACACAGACACACACACACATTGACAATCAATAATAACTATCACACCATTAAGATTAATCCTATTTGTGGCTGGGAATGGACACACACACACACACTCACACACACACACACACACACACACACATTTAATTTCAGCACTTGGGAGGCAGATGCAGATGTGTCTCTGTGAATTTGAGACTACAGTTTCAGTTCAGAGAAAGCTATATAGTGAGACCAACAATACCAACAACAAAACTGGTGAATTAACTGATGGTGTCTGCTTACTTTTGGGGGGACAACTCCATAGTACAGAGCAGGAAAAACTGAAACAACATCTACCTAGTTACTGAATCAGTGAAGCAAATATCAAAGGCTAAAGGAGATGGTTAAGAATTTACAGGGCCACCTTGCCTGGGCAACATAGTGTAGCTAGCCCTGATGGCGAAGTCATGGGTCCACCAGCCAGGAGGGTGTGGGAACAGGAGAGCTGGCCCAGCCACTTTCTGGCAGCAGCACTTGGGAGAGTGGATCCTGCACCTCGGCAGCACAGTCTGACTCTGGAGCTGACTCTGGAGACTTGGTGAGGATGAGCTGGCCCCAAGGGCGTAAGAGCAGCAGTCTGACCCTGCCTCCTGCCTATGGCCACATTAGTGGCCTAGATGGAGCAGTGCAGGACTGGTGCTCTCCCTGGTGGTGCAGATGTGGGAAAGCTGCTGTGCTGACTGGTACAGCTGCCACTCAGGCCCAGATCCAGGGCTTTGAGTTGACCCACTTTAAATCTACACCATCTGTGAACTGTTGGAATCTTGAGAAAGGGCCAGTCTTGCTGATCCAAAGCTGTGGGATCTCTCTAATACAGTAATACAGTGGAACATTAGGATAGCCAGGAGGAGTTCTGGTGAGGAGCCAATCCTGGTCATGTCATAGAAGCCCAAGTCCTTGAACCAGACCAATGACTCATTGCAATGAAGATTTGCAAGTCAAGATGTGTGGACAGAGGGATATAGTGTAGTACACACTGTGATATATTAGTTCTGTGATGAGATATTGTGGTAGTTTGAATATGCTTGTCCAGGGAGTGGCACTATCAGGAGGTGTGGCATTGTTGGAAGAGGTATATTACTGTGTGCATGGCCTTTAAGATTCCAGTCCTAGCTGCCTGGAAGCCAGTCTTCCCTTAGCAGCCTTCAGATGAAGATGTAGAATTCTCAGCTCCTCCTGAACCATGCCTGCCTGGATGCTGCCATGCTCTTGCCTTGATACTGGACTGAACCTCTGAACTTGTAAGACAGCTCCAATTAAGCATTGTCCTTATAAGAGTAGCCTTGGTCATGGTGTGTGCTCACAACAGTAAAACCTTAACTATGACATGTTTTCTATGCTTTGTTTTTGTTCATATTTTATTTTTTTGGGTTGGGGGAGGTTGCAAAGGCAGAGGGTGGATATGAAGGGACAGGGAAATGAGTGGGACTAGGGTATGTGATGATGATACAAAGAATTAAGCAGAAGTATATACATGGAGTTTGCAGGACTGGGTCAGCAAGGTGCTGCACTTGCTGCCGAGCTTGTTTGAGCCTCAAAATTCTAATGGTCAAAAAAGAAATTAATTTTGCAAGTTGTCTTTTCCACTTTACATGAACACCATAGCATGTACACACTCACACATGCATACACATATGCGCCCACACATAAATAAATAAACAGAATTTGCATGACAAGTTCTAATAACAACCTTCCTGGCAAGATATGCCTACTGGTACAATAGTGATGTGGATGTCATGGGGAGTGGCCAACCACTTCTTGATTGGCTTTAAGGCCAGTTCTACAAGAGGGAACCTATACCTGGCATAATCATCAGGACCATGTACCAAGTTCCTAGAGTCACTGGGCCTAGGAAAGAACCTACTACTATAACTCTGCTAATGGGACACAGCGCCAAAGCAACTTCTAATGGCCGTTGTTATACCCATAATTTAATATACCACTCAACTCTCATTAGAGAAGTTTTTATTTGTAATAGAGAACTTGTCAAGATGTATGGGATAAGTGAGTGCAGATTGCTCAGGCCTAAGTTAGGACTCCTAAATTATACACACTTCTCCTCCCAAGGCTCTGTGGTGATTGTAGAAGAGGGGGAAGAAAGACTGATTATAAGAGCCAGAGTTGGATGACTCCAGGAAGCAGTGTTTTCCAGACATAAGAAGGTTATTACATGTATGAACAATGTATGTGACGATATGCACAGAATCTGTGAAAACCCAAGGTGAACAAAATCCATTGAGGGTGGGGCAGGTGGGGATGAAATGCAAACTCTAGCTGAAGAGATATTGGTGGCTGATAGTTGCTGAGGGAAGAAGCACTATTTTTCTTTAAGGGTGTGGTCTTTAGTAGGTCTAAGACGCTCCAGTGGATGGCCACACACTTAAGACTGGATAGGCAACACTAACAGAACTTGCTAGTTTTTTTTTTTTTTTTTAATTTTTATGGGGACAAAAATTTGGGTGGGTGATTGGGGTGTATGTGGAAGGAGATGGGAAAGGAGAAGAACATTTCAACATATAATGTATGCTATTCTCAAATAGCTAGTGAAATATTAAAAATAATTCAAAGGAATAATATCAGTGAAGAGGTAACTGCATGTATAGCAGGGGATTAGAAACATGCAGTCTTATCATTCTGCACCTTGGATCTTATCTTATTCATTCATTATTCAAATTACATATTGGCTGAGTCTAGTGATGTATCCCAGACCTTGGGAATCAGAAACAGGCGGATATCTGAGTTTGAGGCAGGCCTGATTTACAGGGTGATTACTAGTACAGTCAAGGTTACACAGAGACATTTAGTTTTAAAACAAAACAAAACAAAGCAAAGCCAAACATAATAAAATAAAATAAAATAAAATAAAAGCTGTCCATCCATCTGTCCATCATCTATCCATCTATGTAACTACTATCTATCTATCTTTCTTTCCTTCCTTCTACCTTTCTTTCTTTCTTTCTTTCTCTTTCTTTCTTTCTTTCTTTCTTTCTTTCTTTCTTTCTTTCTTTCTTTCTTTCTTTCTTTCTTTCTTTCTTTCTGTCATCATGATCTACACACACACACACACACACACACACACACACACACATACACATACACCACATGCACAAAAGCGCTGCTCTTAATATATACCAGATCCTGTTGTGAACCCTGTTGATTCAGTCTGCCTTACATGATGCATCTTCTCAGCACTAGTTGGTATTACCATCTGAAACTTGGAATTCCAATTGGTGAGACATAATGAGACTGTGCTTTGTGCTAAATTAATTTTGTCAACAGAATAGGTTGGTGGCAAAAGCATGTGAACATCAGTGGTCCAGGTACTGATTGCTGAGGTACAAATGCAGTTTGCATTAACCAGGATGAGGAACATAAGACTCATTTTGAAACATAAAAGGACTGCCCTGAATCCTGTCAGTTTTTTAATTGCTATTATCATTATTTTTACAGAAGTGCACTAATATCAGCTCAATGTTAAGTGCCATTTGGAACTTGTAGTAAAAAAGACAGACAGCAAACTTCTATACAAAGTCACTTGTGCAAGGAAGTGTTTTAAAGGTTAACCACCAAAACCGTTAACCAAACAAATATTTGCCAAACAATAATTACACACACTCTAAAGCTTTGCCCAAAACTCAAGTTTTGTCTCAGTCTCTTGAATGAATATGCATTTACATGGAGGAATGTTTAAAGGTTCATCTCCTGAGATTGTGTGTGTGTGTGTGTGTGTGTGTGTGTGTGTTTACATATGTGTTCTCAGATTTTCCAAGTTTTATTTATGAAGACAGATGGCTAGAGTTTTCTATATGTCTCCTATTGTCTTGACAGTCATTGGAATGAGGATCTTTTCCACTTTGGAGTAAAGACATTTCTTTTCCTGAGATTTGTTAAGATATTAAAAACTCTGTGCCATAAAATCTATAAAAAAATAACAAAAAACTCTGCTAAAAATAACTGGTGGATTTAGGGGAGCCAATGTCAGGGTCATGAATGATTTATCTTGGGTGCCAATCAAGGTGGTCTAGAGGTGACATTATGTCAGGCATTGTTGAGTCTGTAATCTCTGGAGTGAGGCAGAGCCCAGCCAAGTCTCAATTTTCATCCTTCTGAATGGTGCTGCATGCGGCAAGTTATTTAACTTCTGTTATTGATCTTGCTGCCTTGACTATAGGACAAGGAGCATAGTAACAATGGTAATCATTGCCTCATTAAATCGAGAGGACTAAATAAGATTAAAATTAGGAAGCATCACTACATGGGACTCGCAGAATCTAGGTATGGGAAAGAAACTCACAGGCAATCCAGTGGAGTCTTTGCAACCGTATTTGATAACTATTTAAATAAATCCAACTATTAGCTTTCCGCCCCCATGTACTATCCTAAGATATTAGTGATTTGAATAATAATAAATTATGTATGCATGATTTAAATGTTAGCATTCTAATAGTTCCATAATCAAGTCATGTTATGATGTTTCATTTCATTCAGATTCATTTGGGAAGAAACTCTTATCGATTTCTGTGAGAGTCTCACTGCAAGGTCTCGCCAGTGCCTGGTGACCACGCCCAGTTCTCCATGGCCCTTTGCAGCCAGGCAATAATAAGCTAAAACCATGATTGTTGTTGCTGTGCGGAGGATGAGGTGCTGACCCAGGAATACCAGCTCTGAGCTGATGATGTCAGTGGCTTCTAAAATAGCTTACTTAAAAATCTTCCAGTGACCTCAGCTGCACTTAATCCCACTAGCTCACATAGATGTGAGCAGGAAATGTAAGACGGGCAAGCGATACCTGTAGCTCCAAGCAGATGCATCCTAGGCAGCCGGTTTTATGAAATCACTCATCTCAAAACATGGAAGGATCAAGATGACATCCTTAGTGTCTAGTGACCATCATGCAGATGTAGACATATGTCCCTGGCTGTGTTAGCCTGGGGAACATCTCTTATCACAGCAGCAGGTGCGCACAGTGTTTCTCAAGTTCTTCACACTTTCATGATGGTAATTCTGGCCCTCTTCGGGGTCTTTTGAGTATTTTGGAGATTCAGCAGATAACTCTGTGGAACCAGAGACAATGATAGTATACACTGTGTTTCCTTTCTTCTTATAAGTATTCATTTACATTTTAGTTCTTTGACAATTTCCTAAGTGCATGCAATGCATTTTGTTCATCTTACCCCCACCACATGCTTCTCTATATGCTTCCCACCCCGTAGAACCCCTTCTTTTCACAAGTCCCCTTCCTGCTTTTTTTGTCACCATTGAGTTTAATGAGGGCTGCTTGCATGAGCAAGGGTGAGGGGTTACTTACTGGCACAGAGACTAGTAACTAGTAGCTATGGTACTAAAGGAAAGGAGTTTGCCTACTCCAATAACAAATAATAGCCATTAGCTCCTCAGTGAAGGGTAGGGGCTCAGGGACGTATAATTGGATAATGGAATGGTGATGGGCCTCATCTTGTGCATGTCCTGTGCACGTAACAATTGCTATGAGTTCAGGAGTACAATGGTCATGGCATGTTCAAAAGATAGTATTTTGTAGAACTCCCCTGAATCTTCTGCCCCTCCTATATAATGCTCCCTGAGCCTTGGAGGAGGTTATATACATGTCTTGTTTAGGACTGAGAACTCAATAGTTGCTTATCCGCAGCACTTTTAGGTGTGAGTCTCTGTGTTAACCATCACCTGCTGTAGAAAATCATCTATGAATAAGACACAGAGAAACATTAAGCCGTGATTAGAAACAAAAGTGTTTACAAAGCAGTCTGATACCGTGTCCATTTAGTGAAAGGACAGAAAGTTGCCTTTGAGAGTCTGGGACCTCCCTATGTATGGGCTTTTGACTAGGTGGACAGAACAAGTTGTAACTTCCCTCTTGAGGAGTAGGCATCCAATCTAAGCAGAAAGAAGCAAGTTATCCCATGAGAACCATGCCATTATTTTACCAGTGAGCGCTTGGGAAGATTGCCTGGAAGGTTGATACTGTAGCTCACAGTGTTCCAAGCAATTTTAGGCCATTGATGGCTTGTCTCTTCCAGAAGGCTGAATAGCATCTTCTAGCCGTATGTAAGCTAGCCAGCAAGGAGAAAGCTTCCTTCTTGGTTCCAAGTTAATTTCCTTCATTTTATAATAAAAGTTTTTGGTATCTTCAGAAATGGATTCTTTTCATATGGTTCTTGTGGGAAACAAAGAGCAATTACAAAAGCTTGTGCCATTTTGTAGACGTCCCTGACAAAGCACACAGTGTAGAAAGATATCCCTGGCATTGGGACTTTTCATTTAATAGCCTATGGCTTCTGGGATCAGCATTATATATCCACGTAGGCAACCTTATAGGAAGTTTAAGTTTTCAAAAATTGTGTTTTAAAATTAGTGTATACTATAGTTTTTTATAATCCTTAGTTCCCATTAATCCTTCTCTTTACCGTTTACTCTCCTTTCCCTCACTTTCATCCTAATTCAATTTTTGACACCAAGTATTTACAATTCTGTTGTATCACATATATTCTACATATATTTCCGCTCTCTTAAAGCTTCTTTTGCCTCAGTCAATGCCACATTTTTGCTTTATGGCTTCTCCATGCCACTCAAACAGAGATAAAATACTTTAAGGTTAGTTGCACATATGAATTAACTACATGTAGCACATTTTCTCTATCCATTCTTCTGTTGAGGGACATCTAGGTTGTTTCCTGATTCTGGCTATTATAGATAAGGCTCCTATAAACAAAGTGGAGCATGTGTCCTTGTTATATGTTGGAGCATCTAAAAAGAGACACAGTAAACTAACAGAAGTTATGAACTAAGTGAATGTAACAGATAGATACAGAACATTTCACCCTAAAAGAAAAGAATATACTTTCTCAGCATGACATGGTACCTTCTCCAAAACTGACCATATAATTGGACACAAAACAAGCCTCAACAGATACAAGAAGATTGAAATAATCCCATGCATTCTATCAGATCACTCACAGACTAAGGTTGGTTTTCAATAACAAAAACAACAGAAAGACCATGTACTCATGGAAAATGAGTAATTATCTACTCAATGATAACTTGGTCAGGGAAGAAATAAATAAAGAAATTAAAGACTTTCTAGAGTTTAATGAAAACGAAGACATAGCATACCCAAACTTATGGGGTAGAATGAAAGCAATGCTAAGAGGAAAATTCATTGCACCGAATACCTTTATAAAGAAATTGGAGAGATCCTACACTAGCAAATTTGCAGCACATCTGAAAGCTTTAGAACAGAAGGAAGCAAACACACTCAAGAGGAGTAGATGGCAGGAAATAATCAAACTCAGAGCTGAAATCAACCAAGTAGAAACAAAGAGAACACTACAAAGAACCAACCAAACTAAGAGCTGCTTCTTTGAGAAAACCAACAAGATAGATAAACTCTTAGCAAAACTAACTAAAGGGCACATAGACAGTATCCAAATTAACAAAAACCAGAAATGAAAAGGGAGACATAACAACAGAAACCGAGGAAATTAAAAAAGACATCAGATCCTACTACAGAAGTCTATACTCAACAGAACTGGAAAATCGAGATGAAATGGATGATTTCCTCCTAGAAACTGAAATGTTGAATGATGGCATTGTTTGAGAACTTCCTTTATTGACCAGCAGATGTTGCTAAGAAGTCATGAGAATGGTGGGCAGGGCAATGTCATAACAAAAAGGAACTGAGACCAGTAAACTCATGAATGGTCATGAACTGAGACTGGTAAACTCAAGAAAGATGACTTCCATTGACTCTCTAGATATACCAAACTGTCTGTCTGAGTACAAACAAAACAAGGCACCATCTTTATATGTTTCTGTTTTGTGCAAGAGGCGTCAAATGTTGGTTCTTTCATCTAGATATATTTTCTATAATTTCTAATTAATGTCAGTGTAATGGGGAACTGCTAGCAACCCTTTGAAATTTTATTTGATGAGTACTTCCATAAGACATTGAATTAGAGGTCGTGACTTCACTGTTGGAAACAGTGAAGAAAACGGAAGGGAAAGAGCTGGAAGCTTCCACTAGAAATGTCAAATGGCTTCTTCCCAGTTCTGCAGACCTTTCCCTCTTCTTTGTTACCTCCTGTGCTTATAGCACCTGGGGCTCACTCTTGGGAAACAGTCCATTCTTTCTACTGTTCAGGGTCTTCTGTGTATGCTCAGTTCTCCTGTTGCCCCTTCACTGACCAGAGGATCAAGTCCGAGGTCAGGTGAGGCCCATCAGAAGCCTGGCACTCAGAAACTGTGTGGGGATTGGAAGTCATGGGCACACTGTCTTTTTCACTAAAATGACATTCTGGTAGTTCTTGTTCCTAGAACCCAGAGCCACCTTGTTTCCTTCCTTCCTGAGACACCAGTCTTCATTCCTCCTTCAAGTTTCTGAATCATCTTATTTTCTTCAGCAAATCTCCATTTGGCTCTATCATCAAAGGAAACAGCTCCCAACTCAAAGGAAGAAAAGCCACAATTTATTCTGGAGCAATTATGAGAGACCATGGTCCACAAACATCCATTTAAGATCTCCCTAAATTTAATTTTCCAATGTGGAAGCAGTTTGTGGAGTTGTTATAATAACAACAGAACAAAGAGAGTTACAAATCAAGGCATTTCAAAAATACATTGGCAGGAACATTAGAGAGGTTACACAGGACTGGGGAATCTTTCTTATGGGCCTCAGATGCTATCTGGTGACATTTTTAGTTTGGGGTTGGTAGAAGATAATGATCTGCGGAGTCAGTAAGTTACAGATTTTTTTTCTCTCAGTCACAGGATATTAGTTTCCACACAAAGATAAGAAAGAGAATGGCTATTTAGATAATCAAAGCCAGTCCAAGATTAGATGCACTCAGGGTCTCTGTACCCGCAACCTCCCAACCTTTCCACAGATATGTAGTTCTATCTGACTATGAGACTTTTTGCAGACACAGCATCTTTCCATGAATTCTCCTTCACACTTCCATTAGTCAAGGTTAGTTTCCTCTGACTGCAGCCACCAGATCATAACTGGTCTACCACATAGCTGGTTAACTAGTTTAACGCCTCAGAAATCACCCCAGTGGTTTCTACAAACCACTTCAATGGATTATATAATATCTGTTTGACTCACCACTGAGAGGGTGCCATCTCAGGATGGCAACTTGCTTGAGAGTGAAGAATAACTAACATTCACAGACCTTGACTGTATTCCATGCAATGTTCTAAACATTAACATCTACTGTCTTATTTAATATTCAGAATAGCCTCATTAGACTGGCATTATTATATCAGTTTTACAAATGATAAAACCTAGGTTGAATGAAGTAACTTTCCCATTATCATAGAGGTTTATTCTTTAGAATATTAGCTTTTCAAAACAGCATTTAATTTTTTAGGGCATCCATCAGCAAGTATCTCTAAGTGGTTGGCTTAAAACACAGAAACACCTTATGCTTCTGCAAGAAGCTGTGTTTTCTGAAAGACACTCTTGCTTATGTCTTTTAGTTGGTGCCCTTGGCATCCCTTGAATTATAAAATTATTACTACAATCATGCCTCTGTGCACAGAATGGGGTTTTCTTTCTGTGTGTCTCTTTTCCTTATATCAACAGTTTGGTTCCATTCTGTCCAAGCATGACTTCGTTTTCCATAACTACTTTCATCTATAGGGGCCCTATTTCCAAATATGTTGCATTCTGAAGTATGGAGTTGTTAGACATCTTTCTTTAATTCACAATAAAATGCCATTAAAGATTGCTCAAAAATAATTCCTTAGTCAAATAAGTTTGAAACATACTATTAAAGGAATTTCTTCTGTAAAACCTTAGTCTGCTCTCATCCCACTGGGAGGACCACAGTGCAGGTGCCTTCCCTTCTGGCTTTAGCTTTTACCTGCTGTGTAATAGAGACTAACAATTTTCTTCTCAGAGTCCTAGCTTCCCTATTTATAAGAAACACAATACTGTACTTTCCCCATGGGTTTCTCAAGAGAATAAATTAAATGAGGTTGAATGAACAACATCTGCTATTGTGCCCAGCATAGAAGCAGGTATGCGCTTAAGAGTAGGCCTTTCGGTTATCCTAGACAGATGCTTTTATTTTTTTGTTTATAGAGAATTTCATACATGAGCAATATTTAAATAATTTCTACCTTCCCTTTTCACCTTCCCAATTTCTCCCATATTCTTCCCAAACCTCTCAACGTGATGACATCTTCCTCTATATTATTACTGTAACCCCCCAACAACAAAAACACTCATAAAAATCCTATTGAGTCCATTTAGTGTTTGTGTTGCTTTTATGTGCATGTGTTTATGTCTGACCACTTGGGATAGGCTAACCTATCAGGGGCCTTACTCCTGGAGAACACGGATTCTGATTCTTCAGCTTACAGCAGCCATGGATGTCTGTAGCTCTTCATTTGGGAGTTGGGGTTTTGTGAGATTCCTCCATCCGTGTTGGTATATCAACTGACATCATTATACACACCATATTTAAACAACCATATTGTTGAGATTTCATGGTTGCAGCTTCCCTGTCCCATCTAGAAAATCCTGTTTAGCAGTAGGCATCCTAGTCTTTTGGTTATTACAGTATTTCTGCTCCTCTTCCACAACGTCCCCCGAGGAGTTTTAGGTTGTGTTGTAGATGTATCAGCTAGGAATCTCATGATCAGATGCTCTTTGTATTTGACCAGTTGTGGATTTCTGTAATGATCTCAGTCTGCTGCAAAAAGAAGCATCTTTAATGAGGGGCAAGAGCTACACTTATGTGTGGGTGTAACTATTAAGAATACATTTAGAGGCTATACTATTAGAAAAATGGCAGTAATATGTTCTCCCCAGGACTTGTTCAGAAATGGGCAGTTGAATAGATTTACAGTGCCAAGCGTGAATTTCGCCCTATCATGTGAGCCTTAAATTCAATTAGATAGTTGCTGGTTACTTCCAAAATGTAAGTGCCACTGCTGTGCCACTGAGATATCTTGCTGGGCTGGTCACTGTTGTGGTTCACAGGCTGTCTAGCTGGATAGGATGGTTAATTAGCTTTTCTCCCTGGGCAATTTACACAGCACCTTTTGATACTATGTGTGCTAGTCCTCATGGAGGAGACTTCTTGGTCCTGTGTCTAAGGAATGTGCTGTCTTCAGCAATAGGATCATACTTTCAAGATCTGGGAGGCATCCAAGGGTAATGGCAAAAGGCTATAATATATATTTTCCACCCCCTGATTGAGACAGAGCTCTGGCTATTCTGGAAAACATTACGTAGACCAGACTAACATCAAACTCACAGAGATCCACCTGCCTCTGCCTCCTGAGTGCTGGGATTGAAGGTGTATACAGACACACTTCGTTCCATTGTTTTTGAGTTCTCTGGACTTCTCTGAACAACAATTTGAAGGGAGGTTTCCTATGCCTTCCAGGTACACACACACACATCATATATGTATTTAAAAAATAACCATATGAAATAATATTTTCCCTAATTTTCCAAACATCCTCAGTGCTATTTGTCGTGTTTTCCTTCTCTCCTTATTATGTTTCCTCTTCTCTCCCCACTCCCCTCTTTCCCTGTTCCTATTACAGGGATAATAACTGTATCCCATTAAGCCTATCTCTAGAGTGCATTGTTCTCATCCCCCCCCCAGATGATCTCTTCCTCCTTTCCTGACTTCTACAGTTTACTATAGGTTATATATTCAAATCTAAAGCTCTGGAGCTAGGGTTCATAAACAAGAGAGAAAATGGGGCGTTTGTCTTTCTGGGGCTGGGTTACATTAGTATAATATTTTCCAGGTCATCCTCTCACCTGAAAATTTCATGATTTCATTTTTCTTTATAGCTGGGCCTCCTAGGATGGGTGGGACCAATGAGGGATGGGGTGGTGGGCACTCACCTGGCTGGGTTTTCTTACAGGCCAGTGTGGGGATGGAGACAGCTTCTTGGCATTTTTTATTAAGTACATTTTTAATACTTCAAGAACAATTCCTAAACAGGACAGTTTCAACCAATAAGGTTTCATTGTTCATTTCTTACCATTTTTTCTCTTTAGGACAGAGTTTTACATGTGGGTGAATATTTGACTAAGCTCTACGTTATTGTTTCCATCATTAGGAAAGCATGGGCCGTTCAGCTATCTAGTTCCTTTTTCCGACTTGTCACCCCAGAGAGGGGAAAAGGATGTCATCATGTAGTCACCAGCAGAAGAGAAATTGTGAAAGAGCCCTCACTGTAAAAAGGGCAGCCCACAGGCACCTCGGCCTTCAGAGGAGACTGAGCTTCTCAGAGGACGTGTCTGAAGAGTGGACCCGTGCGTCTGTCCACCAGGCATGGAACCAAAGCGGATCAGGGAGGGCTACCTTGTGAAGAAGGTAAGTGGGGACGGTCACTTACAAGGCTGGACTTAGAGAGGGTCTTACGGGGGATGAGAGTTTGCTCCATACTCTGCCCATCCCTTCCAGACATGTTCCTTGTCAGATCTATTGGGTTGGGATGAGAGGACTGCATCATATAGACAGTGTGCTGGGGTGGGGCTGCCTCCATGTGTCCCCCTACCCCCTTTTTTTCTTAAAAGTGGATTAATCTAGTTCAGGCATCAGCACAAAATTCAGGCTATGGAAGATGAAAATCCAGATTTTTTTTTTTTTATGACTTAAAACGCTTTGCAACAGCCAAACATTGTCTTTGGGGTGAAAATAGTCTCAGATTGTTGCTTGGAGGACTGTTTAGTTCTTATTTAAATTGACAAGGCTGCAGTTAGGAGCGGCCAACACTGCTGTGAGAAACAGACAACACAATAGAGCTGGGTTCTTGGGCGTTCTCCCACTTCACTGCAAGAAAGACCTTATGCTTCTGGTTAGAGGGTGTGAAGGGGGTTCCAGGTGGTGAGGTGGGTGTTGGCTGTAATCTCTTACCCACAACTTAATGAGTTTGAATAACAGACCACCGAAGTGGTAGCAGTATCATCTTAAAGAACAGAAAAGTGGAGATGTGAGAATACTGAAAACAGCGTGGTGTTGTGGAAAATTGAATTTTGACGCTGTTTCTAGTTTTTCTTCTGATGCTGAGTGTGCTTTGAGTTGTAAAAGTTGCCCGCCTGGTGAATTCACACATTGGAGCTGCTGGCATCCTGTGGGCAATACTCTGGGCACGAACACACTTACATGGAGCCAAGTGGGTTCAGCCGCTCCGAAATGTGGCTTCTGACTAAACTCACAAGAAGCTTTCTAACCAAATGAGCAGCCAATGTGACTCTTAACTTTTAAAAACACAATGTTGTTAATTAAATGGCTAATCAATTTTTGAGAATGGGTCTTACTCTATAGATCTTAATATATTTTCAAGGCTAACCTTGAACTGGTGGCAAGCCTCCTGCCTCAGTCTCCCAGACCCTGGGATTTCAGGAATGAACAATTTGGTCCAGTTGCATCTTTATTTTATATCATGTTGTTTCTTTTTAGCTTAAAATGTTCTATGTCTATGGACATAGGACACTAAATTGTACATGTCACAGCCTGGTTTCACTTTTATTTTGAATTAGAAAGAAACGTTTATTCATCTGTGAAGAGGCTAAGATGTCAGGGCCCAGAGGTATGACAGAGTCAGGAGAAATACTCTCTCTAACCCCTGGGAACTGAGATCTCTATTTAGCACACTAAGGTTTTTCTGAAGGAACACTAATCTCCATTAGTGTTCAGAGTTTATCTGTGGTGGTGAGAGTTATGAGTTGGTACTGAGGAACACACGGGCCTTCAGTGTATTCCCTTATGCTAACTGAAGTTTGAAACTTTCTTTGTAAATGAAACAGCTAGGTGTAGCTTATTGGTAACTGGCATCCATGCCTTCCTCTCTGAGAACAGATAGCAACTGTGACTGAGTGATCTTTTTCCCCCCTGATCAGACTGAAAAGTAATGTGTGTGTGTGTGTGTGTGTGTGTGTGTGTATGCGCGTGCGTGTTTCTCTGTGTCTATGTATTTGAGCAGGTGCACACCTTCCATGGTAGGTGTGTAAAAGGTCAGGAGACAACTTTTCAGGAGTCTGTTCTCTGCCCAGGCCATTCTGCTTGCTGCCAGGGACCTTTAACAGCTGAGCCACCTCACAGGCCAGGCCTTGTTTTAACACAAAATGACAAGATTGTTGTTATAAAGTTTGTATGTTTATATTTTACAGTCACTAGACTATAAAAATATAGATGATTCCATCTGCCCGAAGTGAGGCCATTTCATGAGAAAGGGGGAGCAGTAGATTCAAGACTGGAGCATCTGGATATACTAGTTTTTAACTACTCACAGTAATTCTCTCAGATTATGACCAACAAGTGTCAGTCTAGGAAAGACTCTAGGAGAGAGCATAGTGAAACTTCAGGTTGATCTTTCCATAATGTATATTTCCCATCATTCTCATGAAAATACTCATTAATATTACACTTAAATTTGCATTTAATCTAATATGCATTGTACTTTGCATTTCCCCAGGGCCACTTAGATGGTCTGTCTTGCAATATATGATGATTATCTCATTAGGCACTTTACTTCTATTTGAATGTTTTTCAATGTCAGAACTTGAATCCATTGAGCTGTAACCCCAAATGTTTTGTCACTGAGGATTTTCCCCATCCTCTCATTGGGCACTTTTGCCAGTAACAAGTATAAACTTGAAACTAGGATTTCCTAATTAGGCATTAAAATTCTTAAGGTCCTTATATTTTAAGTTTCTTTCAGTTATATACCATATCAGTTAAACTCTGTTTGTCTGTGAACCTATGTTACAGAGGGTAGCCCATAAGTGAAGATATCTATCAGCAAGTACATACACCCCAACAGCCTGTGGGAAAGAGCCTGGAGTCCCTCCTTCTGTGGAGATTTTAGGATGCAGGAGTGGCCTGCTCACATGCAAGCAAGCCAAGTGCTAGTAACGGAAGTGATCTTCTGCTCTGCTCTTTTCGTTTCTATGTAGCTCAAGATTCTGGTGTAGGAATTAAACATGCTTTTCTCCTATGTCTTAGGAAATAATTATTTTGAGGTAGGATATTTTGGTTGGAAAAATATAGCATTAGAATATGCTGATATAGTAATTTTGTCAAGTCTTCTGGTTGATGGCCAATGATATGTAAACTTCAACATGTCTCTTCCTCATTTCCTCTCTTTCTTTCATTAGTTTCTCTCATCTCTCTCTGTGTCTCTCTCTGTGTGTGTCTCTTTCTCTCTGTATCTCTCTGTGTGTGTTTCTGTCTCTCTATGACTCTGTCTCTCTGTCTCTGTCTCTCCTTCTCTCTGTGTCTCTCATCTGTCTCTCTCTGTGTGTGGGCATGCACCACAGTGTCTGTGCTGAGGTGAGTGAATGACTTGTGGAGCTGGGCTCTGTCCTTCCACCATCTGGTTCCTGGAGATTAGACTCAAGTCACCAGGGTTGGCAGCAAGTGCGTTTCCTACTGAGCCAGCACATGAGCCCATGCTTCTCCTTTGGCTCTGTTAGAGATAACTGTCCACATTTCACAACTTATGTTTCCTCTTTTGCCCCCTGGCTAAGATCTTTAAGTTGAGATTATGGTTGGGGTGGGGGGGGGAGAAAAGGAACTGTCATTGTCTACTCTTTTGTTCTAAATAGCACTCCTTGCCCTGAGTCTTGTCACTTGTGCTTATTTTAAGGAGCATTTGTGGTCCTGTAGGTATAGCTGGATGCTAGACCAATGTGATCTCTCTACAGTCCTAAAACCTCACAGAGAGTAAGTGACTTACTCACTATCAATCAGCTGTAAGCTTGGGGTCAAACCCAGGCTTACCTAATAGCAAAACCCCTACTGCATGATGCCACTGTGTTCTGAAAGGCATAGGTGTACTGCAAATAATATTGTAGTAACTTTAGCTTTTTTTCCAATTAGGGGATTATTTTTTGAGAAATAAATATTTTGGTTGCTATGGAATACATATGATCAGATATTCTTATAACCGTAGCTTTGAAACAAGAGACTATTCCTTCATGTTATGTCTCTCATTGCTAAAAACTAGTTTCCATGACAACCCAGCAATTACTTGGTATTGAAGGATGGACTCAAACAGCAGCTGAAGACCTGAATATCCTGTGAGGTTGATAAACATCCCAGAAACCAGAGTGATGAGAAAGACAAAGACTGGAGGCTGGGAGGGTGTTCCACAAACATAGCAGATGGCATATATTGTTGAGTCCAGTACTGAGCTGACCTTGTGAAGAAAGAAAGGGTTTGGTGGAAATAGGAGGGACATGAGAGAGGCTGATGGGGCAGACGGTGTCAATCAAAGTACTTTATATGTATGATATTGTTTAAGTAAGTAAGAAGGTAAGGTAAGGTAAGGTAAGGTAAGGTAAGGTAAGGTAAGGTAAGGTAAGGTAAGGTAAGGTAAGGTAAGGTAAGGTAAGGTAAGGTAAGGCAAGGTAAGGTAAGTAAATGAACCAGAAGCAGGCAAGTCTGAGATAAAGAGAGCAGAACAGACTGGGGATTTTATCCATGAATTCTTTTATAGAGCCATGTTGTCTTCTGAACAGAATGAAATAGTCTCCACAAGTTTGTGTTCCCTTCTTGGGGCAGTGAACCCATGTGCTCACCATGTTAGGGACAGTTCTAAGCATTAAGTGCGTTAATGTATTCATAGAACATTCCTAGGCTAATCCTAGGAAATGGACACAGTTATCCATTACTTTGCAAATGAGGAAACTGAAGTACACAGTGGCAGAAGGTCTTGCTTAAGGTCGACAAGGTAAAGCATGGCGCGGTGATGTGGAACCAGGAGTTGTGTGGCTGTGCGTCAGCATAATCCAGAGCTGTGTGTGATGGCTGTCACCATGCTTCATGTGGTCCTTACGGGCTCATTCTGCATGACCTCCTTTTCCAAAGAGTTCTTCTCTCTGATAAGAAAAAAGATGGGACCAGGGAGACTCTCAGGCCAGAATCCTTCCAACTGTATTGCTCACATAATTGGACTCTGACCTATCTGTATTGTGGCCATTTCTGAAGCCCTACCACAAGCTAACAGTGTGCTAATCTCTTTGAAGCATATCATATCCTTTAATGTTTATAAGTAGAAACAGATACTGATGTTTTTAAAAAAATGAACAGTTTGTTTAAGGTCACAGAGCCCAAAGACAAATTAGAAACGTAACCACAAATCTAAAAATCAGTTGGTAAAGCACACTGCCCTTCTCTGAAGCTTATTTGATATGTTTTGGTTAGGGAAAGTCCAGTTTGATAGAATTTATTCCTACAAAACTACACTACTGGATAGGCCCATTCTCTTGCTTCCAAGGAGCTTATGTATGTGTCATACAAATGTCTGAGAAGTTGTGCAAGTAGGGAACTAGATGATACGGTTTATAGTGCAGCAGAAGTGAAAGGCTGATTTAATATGCTCCCACTTAAAACAGAACGCCCCATAGGTGTAGAGGCGGAGTGTAATGGTGCACCACTCTTACGTAGTTATGATCATAATAGAATTCTGGGAATTTGAGCTCTGTACAGGCCTGTGAAATGAGAGTTTGAAGGAAAGGGGAAGTAAGAAGAGATCTTCATTCCAGGAAGTGTCTGGGAGGGCCCTGCACAGGCAGGCAGTCCACTTACCTCAGCACTGAGCCTCCAGTGCTGGCTTTAGTCAGTGAAGCTGGACGTGCTGAACAAGAGCACTCCCAGCTACACTTACACCCCCTTCTGTTGTATCGGAACTGTGTGAGGATGGAGACTGCACTCTGTTTATTTCTATACTCACGACACACAGGTCAGGTCTAAAATATAAGAGATCTCATTTCTGGACTGAACTTTTCGCAAGAAAGAAATGTGCCTAAAATAGACGTACAGAGACCAGAGAATAAAGGGTCCACATTGTGGTAACATTTAAGGTATTTGAAAAAGGGGAAGGAAGCTCAGTGAAGTTGGTCATTACATGACCACATTACGCCTGCTCTAAGCAGTTATGATTATTTTTGCATTAGGGGAGAGGAACAGGGTTGCCAGGGTGACCTGGGCATAGACGACTAAAGGGATATCAGGGCCACAGGTATCTAAAGTGAGGTTGGGGGGAGGGGGAGGAAATATAGGCATGAAATATGTAATCAAGCTTTCCATTTGTGCCTTGTGTATTTTGACTTATATACAATTAGCATTCAACACATCTATTGCCAGAGAGCTCACACATTGAAACTTTTTCCTTTGATGCAAAACTGTTTTCTAAAGCACCTAACTAGTGGAACTTCCAAGAATCTCATGCCTACAACCCTAGTACTCAAGATGCTGAGGTAGGAGTATTGCCACTGGTTCAAAGGCTAGCCTGAGCAATATAGAGAAATCCTGTCTCAAAACAAAATAAAACAAAAAGAAATGTGGTGGCACATATTTTTAATCCCATCACTCTGGATGTGTGGACAGAGAAAAGACAGTGAAAAGTCCAAGGTCATCCTCAGCCACATAGTAAGTTTGAGGCCAGCCTGGGCTAACTAAAAAACAGACAAACAAACAAACAAATGAACAACAACAACACGAAACTAAAAGCAAAACCCAAACTGACTGCTACCACCAATAAAAATCAGCATGAGTCAACGGAAGCTGCAGGAATCTGCAGGAACACCATGAGAAGTTCTTTGGTTCATTTCTCTCTTCGAAGTGAAGACCAGCGAAGACCAGTGAAGGGTTGGTCGCACAGCTTGCGAAGCCCAGGGAATCCCAGCAAAGCTTCCTCTCACTGCTTATGTTTATATACTCTTTCCAAACATAATGTGCCCCCTCAAGCATCCACTCCAGCAAAACATCACATGGCCTTTCCTGTGTCTGCTTCAGCAAAGCATCCTCTCATAAGACAGCTTCCAGAAAAGTATCACATGACACAACAGAGTTTCCAAAGAAACCAGAAACTTCCACTTGAACAGTTGGGGTGAAATTTCCTGAAGTATGCCTGTAAATGAAACAGATATGATAAATGGAAGCTAAGTTAGGGCTAAGGTCAAAACATTCATGTCAGGGGACCACACACAATAACCACCTCTGTGACCTGAGGGCTTTACTTCTTTTTGAAGGGCTAGCACAGTTTTCTTTAAAAGTTTTGTTGCTGGCTTTGGGATAGGATCTCACTATAAAGTTTAGTCTGCCTTCAGAATTCTTAGCCAGATTCAGCTGGGGATTACAGGCAAATTTTACCATGTCCAACATGACTTCATTATCATTTTTGAGAATTTTGTTCCTCCTGAGACACATTTACAGAGTGGCTGATAAATGTAGTTATAGGAAAGAATTGCTGACCAATACTAAAATTATCCTTTTAAATTTACATCTTAAGTTTGCCTAGCAAAATGTGGTTTAGAAACACTCTCTGTACATTTTAAAGAGGATATATTAACAACTTCATCATCTTTCAAATGTATGATCGTACTTATCTATCTCTTTGTCAGGGCCTAATAACACAGCTTGTTTCCTTTTTAAAAGTTGTTTTAATATTTTGTCACATTATTGTTTTATATTCAAGTGTATCTTTTTAAAAATATCTAATGCAATCCATTATAATGTAATTTTCCAATTCTGTTGTCCTTTCTTTTGTTAATCACCATAAATAGTATATGATCTTTAAGGTCCTTTCCAAGTATTAGGGAAACCTTTTGCAATGGCACACCATGTTATGTCTAGATCTATCTGTTTTAAAAGTCATGACCTGCTCACTCACTTTGCAGTGTTCAGAAAGTCTTCTGTAAGAGCAGCTGGGGCTCTTAACCTCTGATACGCCTCTCCAGCCCTAGACACCTTTCTTGACTTTGTCTTCATTTTTTTTCAGGTATTTACAGCTCATTCACCTTATTCTGTAGCCCAACATTTGTGAACACTCATGTATGCACAACTACTTTTAAATGGATCTGATTTTAGTCTAGCAAACAGAGTGGTGTCATCCTCATACATTTTGATATTGCATCATCACACTTTGCTCTTACTCATCCCCTCCCTTCTCACCCCACCCCTCCCCCTCCTCTACCCCTCCCCCACCCTCTCCTCCATGCCCTCTCACACCCTCCAGCTGGTTCCCTTCCCTCAGCCGGTTCCCTTCTGCTGACCTTACCTTCTTTATTTCACAATTCTCTGGCACCTTCTTCCTTCCATCTCACTCACACACACACACACACACACAGACACACACACAGACACACACACATGCACACACACACAATAAGACAACACATACACACATATCACTTTAAATCTTGGTACCACATTATACTTTTGGGGTCTAGCATATTTCACTTAACACAGTAGTTTATAGTTGTATCTTTTCTTTCAAGATGCCATAATTTCATTTTTCTTTATAGCTTCATAAAACTGCATATGTGTTTTTATTCATTCAGCTGGTGATGGAAATTGAGGCTGGTTCTTTGGCTTGGCTTTTGTATTCTAATAAATTTTATCATTCTAATGAATTTTAAAGTACATATTAATTACACTAACCTTTAACTCAATGATGGTATATAATAATTATCATGAACTTTCGATTTGTTTTCAGTTTTTATAAGTATTTCACAAAAAAATTCATTTTAAATATGATCATGTTTCATCCTTATAATTTCTGTTTGTGTTATGTAATGCTTTGAGATATATTATACCAGGTCCTATGAGGATGACTGGTTATCCAGTAGGAATTCTAAATTCTGCTCATAACCTAAAACCTAAAACAATTAAAATATTATATGAGATTTCTTTTTAGAAATGTGTATAAGGTGTATAGGGCTCACAAATGAATTTAATGTTTAGACTTAGCTTCCATCCTCAAAATATTATATGTATTTTAAAATCTGAAAAAAATAGAAAATCTGGAGCAATAGTATTCCCAGACGTTATTTTAAGAGTACCGTCATCCCTCCCTCTCCCTCCCTCTTTCTTTCTCTCATTTCTATTTATTTATCTACCTGTTTACCTATCTATTCATCTTTCATCTATATTAAACTGCAAAATCTTGCTAAATTGTATTAAGAAATTGACACAGATTCCAGAATTAAGCAGCTACTCAAGAACCAAAATGAAGATGGCAATAGATGGGAAGGGAAAGAGCATCCGTGAGGAACTGAGAAACCAGGACTCTACTCCAATTTCACACGGCCTGGGCAAGGGTGCCAACACAAGCCACTTCTGCTTCAGGCACTTTATTTGGGTGAAAAGAAACTTGAAGACAGACAGGGAAAGGTATAGGGCATCAAGAAGAGGAGGCTGTCTGAGTGACAAACCAGTGGCTTGTAGCAATCGCAAGCAGACAGAGAAGCTACTCCAAATTCCTTCATCATACCTTACCACATCACTTTCAAGCTTGGGAGAAAGTTAAATTTCTATAAGTGGCAATATAACTCTTTTTGTACAAAGTGCCTGCCTTTTCTTTGTCTTAATGACATCACATTAACTTTCACATGAACTGCCAGACATTCTTCTATGGTCCCCAGGCATGTGTTCCAAACACTCCACCTCATTGTGTAGTGAGGTTGTCCTCCCCTTTATAAGCATTAGGCACTCTACTGAATGCATGGCAGTATCTTACTGTGTTCTGAATCTCTCTTCTCCTGATAAATAGTTATGCTGACTTTTTTTTTAAATTTTAGGACTTTTGGATATCTTCTTGAATGGCATACCCATTTAATGCTGAGGTTCATTTTAAAAATGGAGCTTTACTTATTAGTTTTCAGGATATATGGTTTGTAAATTAAAATAATTGAAGTTGTAAACCAGGAGAGAATTCAATTAAAATTATTTCATGTATTGTCTGTCATAGTGTTCATTTTTGGAAAAGGCTAATCATTGCTAGCCTGGTCAGTTTTTCTTCCATGGTGGAAAATGATAGCACATTTTAGCAGAAAAAAATATTTTAGGCCTAGAGTAAAGGAAGTGTTTGAACAAGCAAAATGACCATTCCATCAGTGTTCATTCTCTCTGCATAAATAGTTTTCCTTTTGACAAATGGACCCTGATAAGGGGGCCTGTGTGTTTCATGATGTGCATTTCCCCGGATATCCTGGGAAATGGTTGATAATTCTATTTTTGGTAGTCACAAAGGGGTGTCACTGTCGATCAAAGAATAGAGGCCAAAAACCAATTGCCTTACTTTCTAAACTCTCTGAGCATAGAGACCAGAAAGGACTTCCTTGGTCTAGCACAGTGGTTAACTTAAAAACAAGATTTTATTAAATTTTTGACAATTCGTATATTTTCATTACATCCACCCCCTACTCCTCCCTCAGTCCCTCCCACATCCATCTCCACATCTTTGCCCTGTCTTTTTATTTTCCCATTAACTCCAATTTGTTCTACCCTTCCACCAAAATGTGGTTCACCCACCAGGAGCCACATTTTAAAGGAAGTCTGGCTGTTCTCTCCTAAGAGATCATGGGTGTCTATAGATCCCCAGTGATAAATGGCGGCTTGGGAACTCTTTCCATGCTATGCTAGAACACTGACTGGCTTGATCCTTTAAAGGTCTTCAGCTGCTGTGAATTCATGAGTTTCATGTTGCTGTAATGTCCAGAGGACACTGTTTTCCTCTGGTCCCCCCTGGCCTTAGGCTCTTAGAATCTTTCCACTCTCATTTCTACAGGGGTGCTTGAGCCTGGGGAAGAGGGTGGGTGACATCAGTGTTCCACTTGTGGCTGAACACCCACTGGCACTCGTTCTCTGCACTTTAAACAGCTGTGTGTTTCTTATCAACCACAGTCCACTGCACAAAATGTTCACTGATCTACAGGAAGAGACACACAAATTAAAAGGCAGGTTGATACTTTGTTCCTTTAGTAGAAGACCAGTAGTAGGTTCAACCCTGGCACCCATAGGTTTTTGGTGTGATTACAGTACCAGACATGCCTTTGCTCCTAAGAGTGGACCTTAAAGTCCAATTAGGCAGTAGTTGGTTAGTTCTCTCCTATCATGTGTTTGAATTCTGGTCATCAGTATCAGAAGAAAGAAAGAGCCTTTCTGCTGAGCAATCTCACAAACTACAGAATACACAAACTAAATGCAAACTCCTCTTTCTGCCTATATCATAGAAAGAAAAAAAAGAGAAAAGAACAAAGGCAACAATAAGTATTTTGTTGAAAATATTTTTCTTGTTCTTTTTGAGAGAACTAATCTCTACAATGCAAATGTTGTGACACTACATGTACACAGATGTGTACACACACACACACACATACACACAGAAAAGCTTGCTGATAGTTCCTCCTCATAGAAGTTGGGTAATACGGATGTGGTTTTAGTAAAGGGTGGTGAAAGGCAAAGGCTCTGGGTAACATGTAGACAACAAGAAGGACCAGTCATATTTCTCAGTAATTTGGTATTTTTGAAAGCGTCTTCTCTTTCATCATTTTAATGAACATGAGCTCTGTACTCATGCACGATGCAGTGAAAGGACCTATAATGCCAATCTCTGGAAAGGAAAGACAACGCCATGATGGCAACTCAATTGTAGGTGCTACTTAGGCTTTGTCAACTTGACACAAACCTTCCCTCTGGGAAGAGGGAATCTCAGCTGAGGAACAGCCTACATCGGATTAGCCTGTGGGCGACTGGTAAAGAAGGGCTCAGTTTGGAAGGATAGAAGGCTGTTAAGAAAGGTAGCAGGACATGCCAGGGAAAGCAAGCCAATAACCAGCATTCCTTCATGGTCTCTGCTTCAATTCATGCCTCCAGGCTCCTGCCTTGAGCTCCTGCCCTGACTTTTCTCCATGATAGAGACAAACCCTTTAACCACCAGGTTGCTTTGGGTCAGTGTTGTTTTGTTGTTGTTGTTGTTTCTTTTTATTTTTTTGTTTTGGTTTTTTTTGAACAACAGTAGCAGAATGCTAATTTGGACTGAGTATCTAAGGAAGCATACAGCCAAGTTTTAGGATGCAAAGAACAGTTGGTGAGGAAAGAGGGAGGAGACCTTCAGATCAAGGCCACAAAGGACAGTTGGCCACTAAGCTGAACCTTAATGACAGAGAGAGGGAGGGGAGAGCTAAGAGAGGCAGAGTTTGGAAGGGGCAGTCTGCACGACCAGCTCAAAGCAAATGGTAACATGTCAGAGATATAATTTTGTCTCAAGACGTCATTGCTTTGGGAGGATTCATGTGGTGTCCACAGAGACTGTCACAAAATACTTTTAAAGTCAACTCCAGGAAGGTATGAATCTGTTTTGTTAAGTGGAAAGCTCAGGTTGCACATTGTCCTGTCCACACCAGCGTCTCACCTCTTTCTTCTTGTTATAGGGAAGTGTGTTTAATACCTGGAAACCCATGTGGGTTGTACTGCTAGAAGACGGAATTGAGTTTTATAAGAAGAAAAGTGACAACAGCCCCAAGGGGATGATCCCGCTGAAAGGAAGTACTCTCACTAGCCCCTGCCAAGACTTTGGCAAACGTATGGTGAGTTGATATCATGAGCCACCGAGACCCTTGTGATACCTGTTGACCTTGGGTGCTCTTTTCAAACTCTGCCTCTCCTAACTCTCCCCCCCACTCTCTATTCTTAAGGCTCAGTTTATGGACCTAGCTGTGTTACCTACTGACCTTGGGTCCATCTGATTTTAGCAGTGTTTTCTGATTAAGCGTCCCCTCTTATTAAGGTCCATTTGTTACCCTGGCATTGGGTTCTCTCTGCCAAAACAGGATTGCATCAACTGCTGTTTCATGAAGGGCCTTAGACCTTGAACCGGGTCATTTCTAATGGAATATCTTTTGGTTTTCAGTTCGTGGTAAAAATCACTACAACCAAACAGCAGGACCACTTCTTCCAGGCAGCCTTCCTGGAGGAAAGAGATGCTTGGGTTCGGGACATCAAGAAAGCCATTAAATGCATTGAAGGAGGCCAGAAGTTTGCAAGAAAATCCACAAGGAGGTCCATTCGTCTGCCAGAGACAATTGATTTGGGGTAATTTTCTGAATTTGCCTCTCTCCACCCTTTGGTATTAGTGATAGGGTGGTGGCAGAGAACAACAGGGAATCCCTAGTCCCAGCAGAGAGTGGGTAATGGGTTCTTTGCAGTGTTCTATAATCTGCTCTAATCACAAGTGCTTTTTTCTCCAGTATATTCCTCTTGGTATATTTGCCTTTTGTGTTAAGCATGGCCTGAAACAAGAGACTCATTAGGAAGACTCTCACATTGGCTGCTTAATATGTCTGATAAGAATTCAGTTCATGTGGGCTGGAGCTGCAAGTGGTCTCTGAGAGGGGACGAGACATATACTTTCTGTACAACTAATATTGGCATGCCACAGGAATAGAATCATGGGAACCTCCATGAGACTTAGCACTTCTCTCACTTGGGTAAAGTCCCAAGAGAAGACTTGGTCTGGTATTGCCATAGCCACTGGTTTCAGACCTCATGTGATTGGCTGGCACTATCAGAATTAAGTGGGAAAAGATGTTCAAACTATACGGGAGCACAGAGTCTTAGACTTATTCAGACAAGGTTACTTTTAGTTTATTATTCCAGGGGAAAAAACTAAGAGGCCACTATTTTACCTTACCACTTTCAGGGAAAGAAGATAAGCTTAAAAAAATCTCTTTCTTTAAGGCTTAAAGAAAGCCTTAACCAATGGCTTGCTCAAAAGCTTGTGAGGAATTGGGGGACTTATCTTTCCCTTGCTTTAACAAATATCTAAAAGAATCAACTTAGGAAAGGGAGAGATTTATGGTGGGTCAAAGTGTGTCCTTTGACCTATTGCTTTTAGCCTTACAGTGGAGACTGGGGCCAGCACAGCATGGTAAATATAATATTTATGATAAATATCATGGTAGATAGCTTGTCTGTCCACTTGGTATTTGAAATATGAAAGAAAGAATTTAGATTCCCATATCTCCACTGGGAACATGCCCACAAATAACTCAAAAAGTGCTCACTGTGTGTGTGTGTACATGTGTGTGTACCTACATGTGGGTCCATGTGCATATGTGTACAGGTGCACATGGTGTCTGGAGGCTGATTTCAGACACCTTACCTTCTCAAATGCCCTCCTGACTGTTAGCCCAAAGTCTCTCTGGAGCCCACTGACTCACTCAGTTAGATTAGCTGGCCAGCCTGCCACAGTGATCCTTCCTGTCTCTGCCCCCACAGTGCTGACAAGGTACTGTGCCCCACTTTTTTTGGTGGCTGTTGGGGATCCAAACTCTGGTTTTCATACTCCCATGGAAAACACTTTACTAAAAGAGTCATTCTGACCACATTTCTTGAATCTGCAACCACCTTCAAACAGCACCAAACTGGGGCACAAACCTTTCAGGTACAGGTTTTTGCAGGACATGTCAGATCCAAACTGTTGCAGGGCCTTTAAAGATCTTTGTTCCTGTACATGGTCGCAGGAACTCCCAATCTTTAGCAAATAATAGGGCAACTCTTCATCTCAGGCACCAGGATGAAATCAACAAAGAAATCAACGAATTTAAGGGATATTAAGCACATCTGGTAAATGCTTTGCAGGTCATGTGATTATGTAAGTTGGAGCACTGTCCTTTAACTCCTGCTGGTCTGACAGACAGAGGAGGCTCGGGGCTATGCTATGCAATGCTGGAACTTAGTTTGTGAAAACCCATCCGAGGTAGTTCATCATTCTGAAATGCTCCTCTCCTCCTTCACCTCCGTTTCATCTCTGCGCAGGGCTTTGTATCTGTCTATGAAAGACCCTGAAAAAGGAATAAAGGAACTGAATCTGGAGAAGGACAAGAAGGTCTTTAATCACTGCTTCACAGGTAAAATGATGTGCACTCCCAAAGCGGGCCGCTGAGGAGGGAACAAGACAAAAGAATTCTACCTGTGCGGAAAGAGTAATAATGGGGCAAAAGCCTTTGGTTTTGTTCAGGACTTCAGAATCACAGCTACATCGACCAAGCATCTCTTTTCTCCAATACTTGGCATTATGTTGAAAAAGTATTGGGAAAGGGCACAGCTCCATGTACTGCAACCCATGCAGGGAGAAACAGGAATTCAGATATGTAGTATAAAGATCTAAATAGTAATGTTAGGGTGTTAGAGACTGGACACAGTAAGGTAGTAGGCGTTTACACCGTGTGCCCGTAGCTGTGGAAACTCAATCACTATAAACACACTGCCTGGTTTCAAACCCTGCATCTGCAGCTTACTACCCACAAAACCCCAGGCAATGGTCAGTTATTCTGTGCTTTCCATGTATACAGTGGGGGAAGGCAGAGGGTACCTACTTCTCAGGCTTATTTTATAGTGGAACAGTACCTGACCCATGCTTGAGTGCTAAGCTTTCGAGGCATTAGGATGATTAAAGAGGTTGTGTATCTAAGTAACAGCGCCGTGATTTTGGAAAAGACGAAGCACTAAGAATCGCCGAGGTGAACCTCAATTTGACCTCAAAGTAGAGGGAGTTTGTGGGGAAGATTTCTGATGATTAGTTATGGTGGAAATGTGCAGGATATAATCCGGAAAAATAAACTTATCAGCTGGAAAATCTGATGGCTCATTATAGAAAACGAAATCGGATGTATAGTTTGGGAGTGTGTCAGACACTCAGCATAGTAAACATGCTTGCAAGAGATGCCACAGGGATACAACTTGGAGGAATTATAGTAGTTTAAGCATCTGAGAAGATGTCAGGTCCACATGAAGTCCATGAAAATGGCTTAGGTCAGAGTCAGGAAGGAGAAGAGGAAATGATGTGATTTGTGCCGTGGGGATGTGGGACTTGAGAAAATGCAGGGAGTAGCCCGTTAGCATCAAGTCAGGATTAAGCTGCAGCATCAAGCTTACTTAGGGACACAACAAAAGCAAGGCAGGATCCAAGGCTGCAGGACAGAGGTCACTGTGAGAGAACCCCAGGCCAAAGGAATAAGAAAGGGTTCCTGTGTAGACTCGGCTGGCAGAACTAGCCCGGACTTGTTTTCTGTTGAATATAAGAGTATTTACTAAGATTCAAGTCCTTCCTGTGGATGGCCTTTATAGGTTCTAGAACTCTCCATGAGTGGAGTCTTCGTGTGATTCAGGCAGTCTCAGCTGAGAGGCAGAGATTAGGAGGCACTCAGCGCTCACATGCAGTGGAGTGCCCTGATAGCTCACGACAAAGAACCCAGGCTGAGGTTGTCGTTCAGACTCCAGCACACCCAGTCAAACAAGCACCACTCAAATGTGAGGCATACAAAATGAAGGCCTAGGAGGCCAACGGAGGGAGGCCCGACGTTATTTCAACTCCCCAAGTCTTTAGCTGCTTATTTTTCAAATGGAGCCAGTAATTGCTACCTCTTTTTCGAGGCTGTGAGGATTGAAGCGAGAATGCCTTCACAGAGAAAGAAATGGGGGTAAGAATTTCCAGGTGTGAAACTCATGGTGTGCTCACTCTCTGAACGAGGTCATGGCTCTGTCAGGTGTCCCACACCCAATGCTGCAGCTCCAGAGATCAGGGCTAGTTGGGCGTCACTGTGTGAAGTTGGAAAGAACACACTTTGTGAATGCAAAGCTTCAGGTTTAGCTTTCGAATAAGATGCAAAGAAAATTATAAATTTTCTTTATTTCATTACCTGTGCAATGTTCTCTTGAGAATAAAGCTAAATAACATGACTACTCAGTCCCTGCCTGACCCTTAAAAGGCATGATGATAAACACAAGTAATACAAGCCAATTTTAATCTAGGGCACACATCCCATTGTGCTATTTGATAATTAACAACTTGAAGTGTCTCTTTGTTGGCAGATTTCTTAATTCAGCATTAGACTCTCCTCAATGACCCACATCTTCCTCTTCCTCTAGACACCTCATGCCTTCTTCTCACCAGCTCCATCTCTGGTCTCATGGGCTGCAATGTGACTCTGCCTTTGTCCACAAGTCTGCTTCTTGCTATGCGGGGCCCTCAGCTCCTATCTCAAATACTTGCAAACATCTTCTTGTATTTTAGGTCTCAGCTCAGGTACTTTCTTTATCAATCCTTTTCTGATTTGACCCAATCATTCATCATACCACAATATTGACTTAGAGCAAAATTTTTTAACTTTAATGTTTGCATTTTCACTAGTTAATCGGCCCACAACTATCTTGTATGCAGTAATTGAGAATCTTGTACAAGCTCAGTCAATGTGTGAGGTAGTAAAAATAATTTATATATTTCTTTTTAAAGTACTTTTAAGTATTCATATGTATATGCATATACACAAATGTTTGTGTGTACATGTGTGTCAAGGTGCACACACGCATGCTTTAACTTTTGCACGATTCTTTCTGTTTCCAAATATCTGTCTTACTAATTTTGTTTTTCCTTCTTGGAGTCCAGGGAAGATGAGACCAGATGGACTCTGTGTGTCCTGGAGCCAGCAGGTGGTTGGGAGTCAGTGGCTTGTGGCTTGGGAAGGAGATTTAGCTTTCCCTTTGATGTTCTCATGCAGGTAGTGGTGTCATTGACTGGCTGGTTTCTAACAAGCAAGTTCGGAATCGCCAGGAAGCCCTCATGATCTCTGCTTCCCTGCTCAGTGAAGGGTACCTGCAGCCTGCTGGAGATCTGTCCAAGAACGCAGCAGATGGAATAGCTGAAAACCCTTTCCTGGACAGCCCTGATGCTTTCTACTACTTTGTAAGTGTGAGAAGCTTCCCACTTGTGCTCAGGGACATAGGGTTGGGGTAGATTTTTGAAGGATAAATAATTTATAGCCACATATGCAAAGAGAATGTGTAGTCGTGAAGAGATCTGAAGGCTGGAAAGGCTGGAAGGAGAAGGTAGCCGAGCTGGTGAGATGGCTCAGAGGGAAAGGTGTTTGCTACCAAGTTTGATGGCTTGAGTTCAGTCCCCAAAACCTGGATGGTGGAAGGGGGAGCCACCTCCTGCATGCTGCCCTTTGATGGTTGGATCTTCACACTAACTCAGGCTTCCTCCTGCTGTGAACTCCCTTCTAAATGTTGTAAATGTTGTAAGGCCACCTGGGAGCGCCAATGGCCGGGCTCCACCTCCACACTTCCCTAACAGCCATAAGGGCTATTTTCTAAGAGCTGTAATGACCATTCCCAGCCCAGAGGCAGAAGAGTGACCCAGTCTCACCCATCAAGAAAAAAAAAATCCCACCAATGCCTGAGTTTACCCCAAGGATCAGGCTGCATTAATTCGTCCAACGCAGACCTCCACAGAAAGCCACCCTCCTGCCCAGTTTTCTGCTGCTTCTTACCCTAGCAGAGCTAGCCACCTCCTGGGTTTTTCTCTCCCAATAAATCTTTTGTGTGAGCTTTGTATTGTGCCCTGTAACTTTGTGGCATTTTTGGCTCTCAACTCTCAGGATACCTTTTGGAGCAGACCTGTAACAGTTTTTCTGGAGCAGGGCTTTTTCTGGGAAACCTCTGCTTTCCAGAGAGGAGCTGGAACACTTACCCTGGGGAAATCCTTGCCGGAGAGAGCAAAGTGGTTACAGTTGCACTGGGGAAACTCCCCCTGTCTGGAGGAGTGCATTTGTAGGGAAAACCTTTCCTTTAGGAGCTACAATACTTCACTGACCTCCATCCCCACTCAGTGGCATGCACGTTCTCATATATATTCAATCTCCCCTCAGACACACACAAATAAACAAATATTTAAAAAACGCATACTAGAAGCTATGAAGTCACAAGGCCCATAAAGCATCTCTTACACCCCTGCTTCCTAGACTTTTCAGTTGCTTCCTCCAATGCTGCCCTCTCCAAGCGAACAGTTTAAAGAAAATGATTGTTTACCTGAATAGCTTTCTGTCACTCACCTTTGAAATTTTATTATTTTTATTCTAAGTCAGTGGTTCTCAACCTTTTTAATGCAGTGACACTTTAATACAGTTCCCCTTGAAATGGGGAATCCTGACCACAAGACTATTTTTGTTGGTACTCTGTAACTCTGATCTTGCTACTGTTCTTAATCTAACATAAATAGCTGTGTTTTCCAGTGGTCTTAGGTGACCCTGTAAAAGGGTTCTTTGATCTCCAAAGAGATCAGAACCTACAGGCTGAGAACCAGTGTTCTAAACAATCATTTAATTTGTTTTAGTTAAGATTACATTGTGTGCAAGTGCTTGGCACTTGCTGTCCTAGACGGTGGGAACATGGCAGTGGGAAGACGACAGCATCCGTCCTGCTATGATGTCCTTTTCTGAGGGCTGCCCGTGAAATCACAAGTGTGATGAGCTGTCTGTGTCCAAATAGACAATAAAATATTCACTGTGCTTTTATATGCATTCCCACCCATCACCTTGTGTATTTCTTATGCTATGTTTACTGAGATGGCTGAACTCATATTATGTAACATGACCCTACCTAGGGATCATACGACAATTTCAGCAACTGTGGACTTCTAGGGGGATTTTCCACAGCTTTGTTTCTATTTCGGATCAGAATGCAGAAGTTAGGAAAGCTCTGTGGAGGACCATCCAGCTTGTACAAACGCAGTGAACATCCCAGACAGAGGCTCATTTCACTTCTGGGGAAGTTCCGCTATCAGCACTTGGTCATGCTTCAGACCTTGGGTCTAACTTTTTATAGTCATTTAAATGAAAGGTGCTAAATTATCTCCTCGCAGCAGCTCCCCCCTCCTCTGTGTGGTTTGTCACTCTCTTAGAGCTTAGTATCCTGACCTCCGGGCAGAGGTGGTGTACATGCTTTTGGTTCTCTCAAGGCGAGAGATGGGTGGAGCTGGGTGACAAATCATGGTGGAGAGGGTTGCATCAGAGTGCTGTCTGATTTCAAAGATGTGGCCATGAGAAAGAAGATATTGCTGAGCCAGACGTAGGATGTTACCCGGAGAATCACAGAAAATGAAAGGCTACTGGTCATATCACACGTGAATAGAGACACATAAGGAGCAGCAACCAGGTGCCAGAGAATGACAGAGGCTTAGACAGCCAGTCCGGGTAACCCTGAAGCTTCAGGTCAAGGTGCATGCAACAGAGAGGCTGGCAGGAGGGGTGTGGCCATCACTAGAGCCATGTACTTGAGACTAATAAGAACCTGCTGCATGGTTTCTCAACAGCCAGACAGTGGATTCTTCTGTGAGGAGAACTCCAGTGATGACGATGTCATCCTGAAAGAGGAATTCAGAGGGGTTATCATCAAGCAGGGATGTTTACTGAAGCAGGTGGGTGACCGCCACTATTTCACCTTGGCCTTCCTCCCTTTTCAAACCTTCCAATTCTTTTCTAAATCATGACTGTGGGCAGAGGGTGGTGATGCATGTTCAGAATCTCAGCATTCACTCATAAAGCTGAACCCCAGATGCCTGTGAACTCGAGGCCAGCCTGGACTAAACTGTGAGACTTTATCTCAAAGAGGCAAAGCAAGAGTAACAAATGAAAAAAAAAAGGCAAGGTTATTAAATAGTATTTAGTTTGTTTGACCAATAATAAACAGAAAATGAAACCCACAAAGTGAAAGACAAAATGTAGATGATGAAGGCCTGGCTCCGGCCTGGGTCAGGCAGGGCAGAAAATGCCCCCCAAAATAGTGGGATGCTTCTTTTGCCCATGTCATGTTGATGAATAGTATTTTAAGAAAATATTGCCCTTTCTTCTTTTAATAGTGAGAAATAAGTTTCCAAGAGATGCCATTAAAAAGATAAAAATATTTCATGGCAAAGTACTTCAAAGTGGCTGGAAAATAGAAACATGCACACTCTCTGGTAACCTTTAAGAGCAAAAAGGTGCCACCCAGACTGGAGAAGCCTGGTCAGATGCAAAACTATGACATGACGCCGACTTTACAGGAACAGTAGGTTAGGTCAGGTCCTGCTCAGAGGCAGGGGCACAGGCACAGTACAAGTATGTGTGCTGGTGTGTGTGTGTGTGTGTGTGTGTGTGTAGTGTTAAGTGCAATTTAAGGTACAATGCAGCTTCTTTTCAAGGAGTTCAGAAGGAGGAAGTATCAATTTCTAGGGGCCGTAGTTTGGACAGCTCTGTTTTGACTGACAAGCTTGGGTCTTGGGTTACAAAAGTTTTTCTTTGTTGTATGTGTCATTGCCATAACCTCTAAATTTAATCACATTAATTTAGTTACGGATATGATGATAGGGGAGTTTCCCTAAAAGCTCTTTATTTGCATATGAGCCCAAAATTTGCTCAAGCTGCGTTTGTCCCGTCTAGTGCCCACATGCCTTTCAGGACATATTTGAGCATAAGGCAAATGGGGAATTACCAAGGGGCAGGAGGAGAGTCCTAGTTTATTGTGTGGAAGAGGATGCTTGTGTAGCTCCAGCGAGGTGAGAATCCAGGTTGCCAAGTGCATTTCTTGTAAATAAAGAGATGTGTTTGTAGTCCAATACAAGCAGAATCCTGTGTTACCCAGTTTCCTGCCTCAGTCCTTTACCTCATGAGTAACCCTGGTTCATATCAGAACCACCAGGGAGCAAATTCAACAATGTTCTTTATGTTCTTCAAAACATCAGCTCTTCTTCCATTGCTGCTTGGAGTTCACCAGAGTTAACCTGTAGAGAAGGTTCTCACTTTCACTAAAAAGAATGTCTGAGTTGCACACTCCACAGACGGGAAGAAGCTGTGTCTAGCTGGAGAACTGTGTTTCCCTCCCCGATTCTTCTCACTTTTATTTCAAGAGAAATAATCATACTCGCTAAATGGAATCAGTACAGGGATGAACCAATAACTGTGGCTTATATTCGGTCTAATCCTTTTTGTTTATTTTCTATTACAACATCTCTCTCATTTAATTCTTTGAGCTCTATATTTATACCTAGTATTTTATTTGTGTTTTGTTATAGTCTCTTTCCTTATGAGTCATTAACTCCTCAAAGATCAGGGCCATTTCTTGAGCTGAGTTACATACCCAACCCTGCTCAATATGTTACATACAGTAGTATGCCATTTCACATAATTCTACTGCCGGAAGACAGCAGAGGACTATTTTAACTTATCCATGTGATTCAATAACATTTGCCTTATTAACTGGTCTTGGTGCTGGCTCCTGGAGAAAGACATGGTGCAGGACCCAGTAATTCACCGTGGCCTTCTTTTACCCTGTGTCTCAGCAGACTTCCTATGTATGCACTGTGTATAGAGTGATGCTACCCACTCATCTGTCATTTCCCTATGTTGTTTTTGGTACAGGGGCACCGGAGGAAAAACTGGAAAGTCAGGAAATTCATTCTAAGAGAAGACCCGGCCTACCTGCACTACTATGACCCTGCTGGGGTGAGGTTTTGTGTAGATAAGTAATATCTACACAAATAGAAGCTTTGCAGTGTGGATGAGCTGGGGTCATGCCGTGCTGTTTGCATAGGTTTCCATCCTCAGGTTTCTTCTTAGTCTGTTACTTTTTTCTACCATTTCCCATGGCAATATCTGAGTTCTTGCATCTCCAGGAGTTGAAGACAATATCAGTATATTATATGTATTTGTTTAACTCAGTATAAGTTATTTTGTCCCAATATATATGTATATATATATATATATATATATATATATCACTTTAATATATATTTATTTATATATATGTTTCTCTTAACATTCAAATAATGGGTTTCATCATGACATTTCTACACACATCCACCTTCTTTGTTGCCATTCCCCTGCCCCAGTGCTCTCTTCTGTCCTCTCTTCTCCACTCCCATTCGATTCTCCCCCCCCCCCACGCCATAAACAGTCCTCTTGCCTTCCTGTCTCATACAGTCTTCACAGCCTCCCCCCTCCTCCCTTTCATACCTTTCCTCCTCATTTTCCAGTGTCTTCACAGGAGAAAACTCGAGGGGTAGTCACCTTTCTGAGTCTGGCTTAACTTGCTTTAACAAAATGGCCTACAGTTCATTCCATTTTCCTGCAAGTATCAATAGTTTGATATTTTACAGCTGTATGTGACACACTTTCATTACCCACCATCCAATCTAACATCCCTGTTGAACTTCAGTGTATTTCCTCCTTTTAGCCTTTTGAGGACCCTCCAACTTTGATTTCCGTAGTGGCTGTCTCAGTTTACATTCCCTGCAGGAGTGTGTAAGGATTCATTTTTCTTCATATCCTCGCCATTATTTCCTATTTTATTTTTATGCAGTCATTCTGACTGGGGTGAGATAGAACCTCAATGTGCTTTTGATTTGCACTTCAAATACATATTGACTGCGTGTGCTTCTTCTTTTGAGAACTGTCTATCCATTTCATTAGCCCAAGTTTTAATTTGATGATTTTTCCTTCATATTTTCTTTAGGAGTCCTTTATATATTTCAGATACTAACTAATGCTATGTTTGGTGTAGACTTGTCCAAGGTTTTCTCCTGCTCTGTAAGCATCTCTTCACTCTGCTCATTTTACTCCACTGATGTGGAGAAGGGTTTCAATTTCCTGCATCCCACTTGTCAGTTCCCGTTATTTTCTGTGCTGCTGGCGTCCTTTCCAGGAAGCCCATTCCTAAACATCCACTTGAAAGGGAGGGTAGACATTCCGCAAAGGACTTTCTTCCATCTCTCTCTTCTCTTACCAGACAGACTGTCCCTGTGCTAGGTCTGCAGCAATGGGACCAGGCAGGCCCACAATGTGTACTCTGGAGACCCAGCAGCCCCTCTCTCCTCTAGGGTGAAGATCCCCTGGGAGCAGTCCACTTGAGAGGCTGTGTGGTGACATCAGTAGAGAGCAGTCCTGATGGTAAGAAGGACCTTCGTTATAGCTTGTATAGTATAGTTATTACGCACAAATTAACTGTCTAAAAATTTTGGAGGGAGTTAAGTGTCATCCCTTCCCAAGAGCTGACCCACCTTTCAGAACTTAGGGAAAGGGGTGTTTTTGTGCATGCCTTGAGTATGTCACTGAATAATGATAGAAAAATCCATTACCTCCAAACCAGCTTCCATAGAGAGCTTGACCGCGACTCCTGATGCTGTGACTTTCCTTAAAGGAAATGATCATGGACTTATCCATATAAGGAAATGTTCCGGAACAAACGGAACACCAGTGCAGTGAGCTGAATGCTCAGTGGGAAGAACACAGGGCATGATTGGCTAATTCTGTGCTACTTAGTCTGCCACAAACACCACTGTGAGCCATGCCACCATCCTGGACCTCAGTTATGGCTCTGAAAATAAGGCTCTAGCCGGACAGTGGTGGCGCACGCCTTTAATCCCAGCACTTGGGAGGCAAAGGCAGGTGGATTTCTGATTTAGAGGCCAACCTGGTCTACAGAGTGAGTTCCAGGACAGTCAGGACTACACAGAGAAACCCTGTCTCGAAAAAACCAAAAAAAAAAAAAAAAAAAAAAGAAAGAAAGAAAGAAAGGAAGGAAGGAAGAAAGAAAAAAGAGAAAAAAGAAAAAAGAAAATAAGGGGCTGAACTAGATGCCTTTGCCACATGGATTAACCTGTTGGGCCCAGAGGACCCAGGGTGTCACTGAGATGTGGTGTCTACAGCCTGCTTTCATTTTTCTTCCCTGTTACATGCCAGGCTTTTTCTTTCTGCCTTATTTTATTTAAAAAAAATCATATTTTTGAGCACAAAATTACATAGAAAACTATGTAACAATGACCGAATTTCAACAGGAATAACTATACCACAATTTGTTTTGTTTGATGCATGCTTATCTGTTTTTATCTCTTGATAATTTTTCTTGAATCAAACGAAGGCATGTAAGGGGAGCAAACCATGGGCGCACTCTGCCTTGACATTCTGGGTTTATTTGTTTTTTCATCTTTTATTAAGAGCTCAGACCTAGGTCTTAGTTTAGACTATAATTACAAGACTGATGTTAGATCTGGTTCGGGTTCATTATATATGCATGCTTGTATATATCAATATACATACCTTTTAATATAATGTGTATTGAGCTTGGCTCTAGGTTGACATTATAGGCAAAACAAAGGAACTCCTTAAACACCATCAGAGTTACCCAATAGATGCTATTGGTGTTCAGAGGCAAGAAATTTAACTAATGATGAAGGAAAATATTTCTCCTTGAATATTATACATGTTTCCTAAAAATCAGTCTATATAGCTATCTTTACAAATACTGCCTATATCCTTAGACAATAAATATGCATTTAGATTTTAGGAGCCTGCGAGACAGGCATTTCATGACTTGGGGGACAAAAAGGGACAGGTGAGTTTCTGGTACCCACGGGTTATTTTACTTTCTCTCTTACCAGGTAAGAAGAATGATGAAGAGAACCTCTTTGAGATCATCACAGCAGATGAAATCCATTATTACTTGCAGGCGGCCACTTCCAAGGAACGTACTGAGTGGATCAAAGCCATCCAGGTGGCCGCGAGGACTGGGAAGTAAGGACAATATTCAAGTCCTCGTCCCCTCCTGAGGAAAGCCCATGTGTAGATAAACTCAGTGCATGACTTGTCCATTCTATGGCAATTCAACCAAAAAGAACCTGGGAGTCGACGGTGTCTGCCTGCATGTCACTAACCAGGTGCCGCATGGTGCTGCCTGTGCCTCTCCACTCAGTCTGGTCTCTCCACCCTATATACGTCCAGAAACCAGATAATGAGCTATGCTGGTGGGCTACGTAGCCTTTCCAGGCCTTCAGGACTCTTGTGGAAAATGAAGGCATAGACTAGGATATCTCTGAGGTCCTCTCTAGGTTGAAAAAAAGCTAAAGAGCCAATAAGCACATAATGCCCTGTGATTGTAATCGCCACGGAAGTGAAACCACCTCCACCTGTCCTGCAGGTGTCCTGTCTTTGGTCGGGTAGTGGGTTCTTGCCTCTCATCATGTGTGCCTGGTCTCTTTAGACATCAACTGTTTGAAACTGTTGTCAAAGTGTGCTGGTAACACTAAGAATTCTCCTTGTTCTCTGATCTCATAACTGTTGTTCACAGCTTCATGGTCATGTAGCTCATGCATACATTTCTCAAAGGTTTCCGCCTTCAGCTTTTGCTGTTGTAGTTCCTGAGGAACCTACACAAGGAAGTCAGGGGCAGCTGAGGGTCTTTCTACATGCCAAAGCTGCTTAGATCAAGATCTGAAGTGGGGTGGGGTCATCCCTTTGTTCTTTTCTGGAATATGATGCATCATTTCTTACAATCATACGGCAACCCTTAAGCCCTTGAGTTTTTCTTATGTTTTACAGAACTTAGTTCATTCAGGGTCCTTGCCTGTGTGAGGGGCATGGGTAGTGACCTGGCTGGTGTGTCTCCCCGATCTGCAGAGAGACATGGGATTGGATTGCAAAGCAGGCTGAATAGATGGCAGTTCTGTCAGCACGAAGGGTCTGGCGTCTATGCAGAGCATGTGCTGAAGGCTATCAATGCCACGAAGTTCTGTTAGACCCTCTGGTCTCAGAGTCATGAAGTTCTCCAGTCTTAAGAGTAAACAGCTCCCATTTGGACTCTGAGAGATTTCTGGTCTTGTTACTAGTCAGAGCTGATTCAAAAATTAGGAACTTGCCTAGGATTTTTCAGTCTGACTAATTACTCCTGTCCTAAAGTATAAAACCAGGTATTCATGTAAAGAAGTATTTTAAAAATTATCATTATTTTTATGTGTATGGGTGTTTTGCCTGTGTGTATGTATGTGTACCATGTGCTACACCTGGTTTCTATGGAACCAAGAAGAGGGTACTAGATGTCCTCATGCTGGAATTATGGATGATTGTATGTGTGTGTGTGTGTGTGTGTGTGTGTGTGTGTGTGTGTTAGGGGGGGGGGAGGTTGGAATTGAACCCAGATCCTCTGGAGGTATAGCCAGAGTTCTTAGCCCTGTGTCATATTGCCAGCACTAAGAATATTTTTCTAACTCCATATTTAGTTCTGTGGTGCAAGTAAAGAAAGGGGAGAACATTTTCCGATTCTATAGCTCCTCTTTTGCAAGGGTTCAATTCCTTTGTGCCGGCATGTGGCTCTGGCTATTCTCAGGTTATTTGATTGATGGCTGAGCGGCAAAAGGCTATCCTTTTCTTTGACTCTTTAGCACTTTGTCTTTATAGAATGCACACAACATTTTATTTACAGTTAGTCTTCAAATAATCATGCACGTGGAGTCAGCATCTAGCTTAGTGTCTTCTGGTATGCTGGCTTTGTTTCACCTCTCATTAACTGCTTTGGATTTATATGATTCACTTCTGTGATCTGAGTAGTGTTTTATTTTATTTCTTAAATCATTTGCATATTCTTGTCATTTAAAGCAAAACAATAGTTAGAGACTGAAGCAATTAAGGCTCGGTAGTTAAGAGTGCTTGCTGTTTTTGCAGAGGACTGGGATTCCGTTCCCTGGTCCATATGGTGGCTCACAACTGTCTGTAATCCCAATTCCAGGGATCCAACACCCTTTTCTGGACTTCAAAGGTACTGGAGACATGTGGAATACATGCATGCATCCAGGCAAGCACTCACACAATAAAACAAAAGTAAATAAGTCTTCTTTTCAAGCCAGTTTACTTTAGGGAATAATAAAATACACCCACACTGAAGACTTGGTTTAAGGCTAAGGTAGAGTGTACTTCTTGTTTTTCACACATATCACCTCAACTACAATCCTCTGACAAATGAAAAGACCCATTAAGTACACATTAAGTACACACCCAAGCTTCCTTCTTTCGGGCTGCTAGGGATGCTGAAATTTCATCTCTGTGACAGCCTAGTGACTGAGATGTCAGGTACCTAGTAATACAGATGTCTGCAACGGCTTGCAGCATGGTGAAGGCTTCCTAACGTAAGCAGTTGCCTTCTCCTCACTCCTGAGCTGTCTCTCGACAAAACAGGTACTTAGGGAATATTTAAATGTGCTATTTATATGTGAGCAACTTTTTGGCCTACAAATAAAACTCAGATCCCGTTGGGCACATTAATAAGATAACAGACATGATTTGAGCACTGTCATGGTAGCCACCACCCTCAGGATGCATGTGAAGGGTGCAGAAGCTGATGATTCTTCTTGCAGGGCAGCTGATGCTGTTAAGAAAGGCTGGACAGTTTTCCCCCTCAGTATTCCAACTTAAAGTGGGGAGAAAGAAGGTGGTTTTGTTACCAGCCGCAGAGGTTTTAAGAAATAAGATACAAGCCAGGTATAGTGGCATACATACGTAAGCCCGGAGCTTGTGAGATCATGGTAGGAGGATGGTGGGTTTAGAGCAACACAGTGAGACCACAGAAATAAGTAAAGAAAGAAGGAAGGAGCAGAAGACAAGGTGATAAAAGGAGGCAAAGATCTTCCTGTCTCATACAACTGATAGACAAATAAAACCTCAATCTTAAAAATGAATCACCTGTCAGAGGTCAAGATCTTACAGGCTGAAATGCGGTACTGACTTAAGGATCAATGTTTGGTTTTTCTTACACACACACACACACACACACACACACACACACACACACACACACACACACACTGGGCCATAGGGAGTGACTTTCAAAGCAGAATGAGGAAATTACTTAAATGAAGACATCGATAACCATTTGGTGCTTGTCAGGAGATAGCAAAGAAAACTCACCGAAGTGTGGAGCCCATTTCCTATGGATTCTTGGGAGAGTGATGTAACCTCCTCTGGCCCCCACCTTTAGGGCAAAAAAGAAGACAGGAAGGTAATTGCACAACAGTTCAGATTGTATTCTGTGTTCTCTAAATACAGGGTTTAAAACCATGCAGGACGTGTTAGGAGAAGTAGAGAAAATGGTAGCAAAAAAAGAAAGTAATGGGGAAGTTCAAAAAGGTAAAAAGTTGCTTAAAAATAGAGTGAAATTATACCCCCGCCGTGTTTGGCCTAGTTTCAGGGCAAAATGAACATAAAATTTAGAAGTCACTAGAGGAGACAAAGCAGGCAGGGGGAGAAACACACAAGGATGTTCGTGGCAAGCCTTAGATGTGATGGGGACTGCACTGCTGGAGCCTGGGATGGGGCTCAGATGCAGGCCTGTGACGTGTAGTTACAGCCCCCCCTTAGTATCAGTTCTGGTAGTCAGCATTCTACCACTGCAACAAATGTCTCAGATACGCCAACTTATCGAGAGAAGGGTTTATTTTGGCTCACAGTTTCCATTAACAGTTGCCTGGCCTCTGGTTTGGGGCTTCTGGTAACTATTTTATACCAGCAGAGAGCAGGTTCTGGTTGTGGGTGTGGTTAGCAATGGAAAAGATTCGGGGGCACTCACATTCTCTGCAGACACATGTTCCCAGCGACCAGAAGACCTACTACTAGACCTCTTACAGATTCTCCTGTCTCCTAACAGAGCTACATAGGAACCCAAACCTTAGCCACATGAGCCTTTCGGTGAGATCCAATTGTGGCAGCCTCTTTGTTAAAATGAAATTAGTGTTGCTAAAATGAGATTGGTGTTGCTGTTAGGATCAAATAGAGCAATATGTATGAACTACCTGGTATGTTTGGACACACTTCAAACTCTAGCTTCCCTTCCTTTTTCTTTTCTTCCCTTGAAGGCATTCATGGGAATCTAAGGCAATGGTTTTCAATTTTAAAAACTTTATCACAATTGCCTAGAATTCTATTGTTCAACATTCCTGTATAAAATTTGCTCCAGACCCCTTGCCCTATAGTTTCAGCATATTCAAAGCCCAGTTTACCTGACTTCTGAATCTATACATGCTCTTAAGCTCACAGTCCTGTCGTAGATATACTTAGCTCTTCCCAGCTTTTGATCTCTGTCTTGTTTCCATAGCAACACTGGTAACTGTGCTCTGGCTCCTGTCCTATCAGCTACAGCAGCATTTCCTGTTAGCACACAGCCAACCCTCACTCTGGGTTCTGGGTTTTATGTGGCCTAAGGGAAACCTCTATGGTCAAATGTAGCTAAGCAAAGGTCTCCACCCATGGGCACTGGTCTTGAGGTTTTGGGGGATTCTACTCTGTGATATGTTCTTACAAACATTTTTTTCTGGACTGATTAGGATGTGTTTACACACACACACACACACACACACACACCACACACACACACACACACACACACACTGGGTACTCATGAGTTTTAAACTTCCCTCTGGATGAGCAGCAAGAAGCATTCACATATACACAGGAAAAACCTGAAGCATGAATAAAACCTAGGGTGTGTCAACAATCAGAAAATTTTCCCAAACATGTGTGAAAAATCAATACATACATAAATAAATAAATACATGAACATACGTGGAGATTCATCAGCCATTAAGGAAGTGCTAACTGAGGCCACAGCAAAGCGGTACCATAGACTTGGGGGGGTTGTACAAACCAACATAGAGTAACATCCTGAGTTTTGACCAGGGAATGGAACACCTGAGCCTTTACAATGGTACAGTTCAATTACTGTGAGAAGTACAGTGGTACAGATACATTGAAGAACAGCCTGTGGGAAGACTTAAAGCATTAGGCAGATCCTCTCTACTCCAATCCTTCATCCATAGCCAAGGGAAATAATAGCACACATCCATGCAGAACTTTTCTGAGTGTCCATCATTTGTAGCTGTCAAAACAAGAAAATGATCCAGACATTTTAGCAGATATAGTAGTAAAAAAACAAATTGTATGTATTCATACAATGACATACTTTACACAATAAAGGAGTGAATTCTTTGTATGTATACCATGGGTAAATCACAGAACAAGTAGGCTCGGAGAAAAGATGTATAGACTGTGTAATTCTAATGACATGAGATTCTAGAAGCTGCACACTAATCTATAGTGATAGAAAACCGATCAGTGGGTACTTGGGTGTGGGAAAGAGACTGGAAGGAAGTGGGTGGAAGGAAGCACAAAGGAAGGGAAAAGCATTTGAGAGGGCTGGGAACCTCCATCTAGAAGGTTGCATTAGTGTCTCAGGTACATAGGAATATCAGCACCTGCTAAGTTGTGCATCATAGACGCCATGTGTTGTGTGACAGGAGGCTTTGCACAGTGGAGGCTCTGTATCTGGCTTCAGCACGAGTAGTTGCCTTGTCAACTCTCCATGTACCACTTGGCATTCTTCTGGAAGTGGTTTGGGGGAAGCCAGCAGCCTATATAGCCCCATCCCTTATATTTGGTGCAGTAAGAAGTATCTTATGATTAGATGTGCACAAACCAGAGTGCTTTGGAAGTGGTGTTCAACCTGAAAATTCTTGCTTTTTCTTGATATATATATATATATATCAAATGCCTCCCCCCATTGCTTTTAACTTGACAGTCTTCCTAAAGTTGTTGGCTAGGCTCCTGACTGCATAAATACTGTATAAAGACATTTGAGGATCTCCCTTACCTACTCAGGATCTTACTGAGTAGGACTGGTTATTCCTTATACCCATGCAAGCACACAAAAGAATGTAGAAGGAAGTGGTTTTTTGGGACTATATGTGTGGTTCAGTGATAAAGTATTTTATATAGAGTTCAGGGGCCTGGATTCAATTCTTAGTACCACCAAAATTTTTTTTTAAATTTTAAAGACAACCCATTCTTGACTTCTCCGGACAGTCATTCTGTTCTGTGGATTACTGATTTGTTCAACTTTCAAGACAAAAGCAGAAACCAACTTGTGATCTTACTCTTTGACTTCCCATTGAACATCTATTTTTTCTCTTTAGATTCTGCATCTTCAAGTCTGTCAAATATAAGTAGTATGGTCAGACAGAATCTCATCTTACCATCTTGTTAGGGGTCTAGTGTCATGTCAGAACCTAAGTGACATGTCTCATGTCAGCAGGAATCTTTCCTTTATTGTCAATGTCTTAACACACAAGGGAAGTAACATCTGGTTGCCTTATTTGTAGATTTTATTGGAGTCAATGTGAAATCAGAAGACTCAGGGCCTAGTTGGTTCATCTATTTCTTGTTTCAGTGACTGGCCTGGATGGTTAGCAGTGTATCTAGCCACTCACTATGATCTTTTTACTTATCTGGCTGTGACAAGTAAACTGAAGAGGGTAAAAGTTGAAGCTAGAAATAAGACAATGAATAATTCACTCAAGAAACAACACTGACCTAGGGCAGACAGAGTAGCCTTGCATATGAAAGTTGTCCCATTTGGAATACATATTTGTCGTAATCTCATTGAAAGGTCATACTAAGTAATGTGGGAAGAATGGGTAAGAGGAAAGGAAGGGTGACACACAGTGCCCTGAGTATTGGATGAAACGTGCAACTCTTTGCTGAGGTGCGAAGATCGAGAGACGCAGAGTACGTACTCCATCTCACTAAGACTGCCACCTATACGTATTTCAAATGGGACTTCTTACATATGCAGGGCTACCTTGTCTGGTCTCAGTTCCTGTTGTTCCTTAAGCAACTATTCATCTATTTCTCATTATATTTCTATATAGAGCATTAGCATTTAAGGCTGTGGGGCTAGTTTTCTTATATATGACATGCTTTGAGCTATTTAAGTAGAGGGTAGATTCGAAGAAATGGTAAGGATCAAATGAAACATTCCTCTTTTAGTGGAGAACTGAGTATTGAGGACGTGTTGCAGGGCTGTGCTGAGTTTGAAGTCAGTAAGAGACAACCCTGAAAAAAAAAGAGAGACACCCCTGACCTTGAATTGCTGTTTGGAAAATGGAAGCCGAGTTCTTAGCAGAGAGGAGTGAGATGTAGATACTTAGAAAGCAATAGGGAAAATGTCCAGGTTCTGAGGTAAAATGCAAGAATCTACTGGGGTCTCACACTTTTTACTTATGTTATATAGTTTTTCTCTTTGTCCTATGTGTTCACATCACCAATACGATGGCAGTAGGTATAATCCACTGTGCATATAAGCTCCCAAATCAGCGATGCAAATGCAAGTTTCTCCAACTGCACTTGAACAGGAGCTAAACAGCTTTGAGTTCTTCCACATTCTAATTGTGACACAGGCACAGACTTAAATGAGCACTGGAGAATGCTATCCAAAATGATCAGCATGAATGTGTCAGGTGGCAAGCACAGGTAGAGTAGAAATACCGCATACTTACTTATCAATTTGGTAAACATATCCTTTTTTCAATGTTTATCTGTAGGTTGTACTTGAGATATAACAATGCTGTCTGTATCTATGTATGAGACAATAGAGAGGAGACTAGTCTACCTTCTTAAGAATCATTTGTCTTCCTTGGGAGATTGATAAGGTGCTGGAGTTATCTTGTGAAATAAGTAATTCGTTTGCAAGGGTAATGATGATATAGTTTGTTTTGGCATTATTATTATTATTATTATTGAGAAATGACAAATCTCCCTAGTTTTGCCAATAGCCATTTATATAATATGTATCCCACCAGGAACCATATCAACTATGTTGTTACAAGTGTTGTTTTGTTTCAAACTCACGCTGAATCGTCTTTACTGTGGTTGTACAGATGAGGACACCAAGAATCATCAAGGTGAAGCTGACTGGTAAAGATTCTACAACCGGGAGAGCAGAGATGGAATCCAAGGGCAGACTTTGAACTCCGAGTCGGCATTCTGTTTTGTCTTCACCTTCCTCACATGCTTTCACGGTGTATCATTTTAATGTATTGTTTATTTAATATTCACTGAAGCAAGAGTTCTCAAGCTTTGTAGGTCTGTTCTCTGCACCCCAGCACTCGAATAAAGCAATTGTGCCTGCATAACTTACTACTGGAAGTCTGGAGACCTCACAGATAGTCCAGAAGTCTCAAGGCTGGAGGAGGATGAGGCCTTTCATCTCGTTATATGCTGAGTTCTCCCCCGTTTTCTTCTCACCTGAATAAAACAATTACCATGACACTTCATACAACACATAAGTCCTCAGCCTACAAGTGTCCCTTGTTCTTCCACCCTTCTGCTCAATGCCATTTCCCCAATGAATAAGGCTGTCAGTTGGGTCCTTAGGAAAGCTGAGTCTGAGAAACATATTAAGAAGGAGAAAGGACAGTATTAAAATAGACAAAAGTGCAAGGAAATAGAGGAAACTTCAACATAAATCTAACAATGGGGTTGTCCTAGAAAGAATAGCAAGGGACCATCTTCCCCTGACCAAACAGGACACCAGGTCCTTTTTCTCGTGCAGAGAAATGACATTAAGTGACAATATATGTATGGTCTAATGAGCAGTATGTATGATCTCTCTAATTACTCAGAGTCTTATAAGGAAAAAAGACAGAAAGAACAGAGACAAGAGACTCTTGGTAAGAAGCATAAGGGTGGACATATGGGAGTGGGTGTAAAGTGTGAGGATGTGTGTGTCATATTCTAATAGCCCCAGAAGCTTCCATCCTCAAATCACTTGGCCTGCAATAACCACAGCCCTAGCACAAAGGACACATTAATGTAATCACAGTGGTGGACAGAGAGGCTGCATACAGGAACAACAGCATTGGCTTCAACTTTCCAACCTTATTTAGCTACAGCCACTTCAGAGTGTCTAGCATATGAGCAGTGAAGACCAGTGCTGAACCCTGTGTGGCATTCTTCAAGGAAATGAACAAGTTATATGATAGGTTGGTTATATTTCATTCTGAATATTTTGTCCTAATGAGAACAGATGATGAATCTAGCTGTGGATTTCTCTTTCTTATTCAGAGTACTCTATTTAGAGACAAAGTGTCCACATACTATAATGTCTAGTTAGAGAGTTATTGTAGGTGGGAAAAGGAAATATACCCATTTTCTGGGTCTAGCACATCCCTCAATCCCTCAATCACATTATCTCGAGTCTGCCTAGTGCACCAGTTACCAATTCTTAATCCATGTTAAGAATATACTTCTTATAATTCATATTTCTGGTTTTAGATCAAAACCCTACCATTCACTGTCTGGATTCACTTCAAGAGCCTCCAAATGGATTTCTGTACCCTACAACTATACTCCAATCTAATATGTATATGTATATATATATATATATCACTAAACTCTACATTAAATGAAGGACCCTTAAATATCTAATGTTTATCTTCAAAACTTCAGCTCATCTCCAATGTTTCTATTGCTTGTACCATAGAGTCTAAGGTGGGTGAACTGTAGTGGTTAATAATGTCAACTTGACTAGACTGGGAGATGCTTAATGTGTAGGGAATCAGTTTAGCACATATATAAATATGTCTGTAGGGAGAATTTTAAAAGATAATTAATTCATGATAGCTCTGACTTAGTGAATGGGTAGTTTAATCCATTGGTAGATTTAAGACTACCAATTGGAAGGTGGTGGAACTTTGCAAGTTGGAGGAAGAAGGTCAATGTGGGTGTATCCTGGGGGAGGCATATCTTGGCCTCTCCTGTTATCACTCTGCAATGATTACTGTCTGTCATAATGTGCCCTTCCCTGGTTCACCACTCTCAATGACCATGGTGGACTGAAACCCTTAAATTTGTGTACTAAAAACAACTCCTTCTTCTAAGTTGTTTCTGATGTTCATTTTGTCACAGCATCAAACAGAGCACATAAATTTGTACATAAGCAAGGGGGTGGTGTCCTTGTTGGTCAAACATGAATTTTCATAAAATTCAGGAGTAAGATGAGAAACTTAATAAGATCTTGTAATTAAGCAGAAATGCAAACAAATAGCTGGGCAGGGAAGAAGTGTCCACTGGTGCCATAAGGACATGATTGGTAGGCGTGGAGCCAATGGCCTTCTGATGGAATCTGAAGCCCACTCCACGGAAAACAATTCGTGTTTAGTACTACTGGTAAAATGCCTATGTCTAGAGAGGACATAAGCCCTACCAGGAAGGCTGATACTATTGTTTTGCTAAATGCACCTTTTGTGTCTATCAAATTGTCCTTGAAAAGACCTCTAGTTTTATGAGTTCCGAAACTAAGAATGTCCTCAGACAAATCCATTGCCTACTTTGCTGTAATCCTTATAACCTATCTGATATTTCTACCAATATATTTGAAAAAAAAAGCCTCTATTCAGGACTTTATTCCATTACTGTGAAAATGCACATAAGTGATACAACACTGTAGTAGGGGTTTTGGGAAACCTCAATCTATATTCCCAAGCCACAGTCAAGTCACTCACATTTTGCTCTAGAATAAACTCTTATTCATTTGAAGGTAAGAGCTGTCTTTTTTGTGTGTCAATGGTGTGGAAGCCCTTAACCCCTCTCCCTATGCACTCTGGATGTCTCCATAAATTCAGGGTGTTCCTGAATAGATTTTTTTTATATAATAAACTGGCATTTGTACAGAAATAACTGCTGGGATTTGTAATACATTCTTGTAAGATTATGTCCTTAACTTGGGATTCTACCTTAACTCTTGGTTGGTACCATAACATAATGGTAGGACCCAGATGGTGTCTGCAGAATGACTTAATGTGAGGAAAAGTCCCACACATTTGTTGTCAAAACATCTTATGTAAGTAGATATAAACAACTCTTTTTTTAGGGGTTGTGAATTGGTAAAGTACAAGAAAAAACTTTATAAATTTTCTACAGGATGAGCTTGAATCTGAATTTACCTGTGGACTAATGTACAAAAGGCAAACATTCAAACTGTTTGCTCAAAATTAGTATACTTCTTATATTTAATTATATATTTCTTCAAAATTTATTGTATTATTTTTCTGTTGCTCTTTAAAGAAATCACCACAAATTGTGGCTTATGATGATACAAATATATTATCTTATAGCTTTGGAAGTTGTAAGTCTGAATTGGGAGTCAAGATGTAAGCAAGGCTACATTCCTTGAGGGAGTGCTAGGGGAGAATACATTTCCTTACTTTTTAAGGTTTATAGAAATGGCTCTCATTCTTGGCTAGGATGTCCACGAGATGGCCAATCTTGGTTGTCAACTTGACTGGATCTGGAATCAATAAAGATGCAAGCTTCTGGGCACTGCTGTGAAGGACTTTTTCCACTAAAATTATTTGAAATGTAAAGATTTCACTCTAAATATAGGTGGCACCTTCTAGTGGCAGCCCAGATAAAAGTGATGGAAGAAAGTAAGTGTTGCCTTTGCCTCCTGTCCTCTCTCACGCTGACAAGTCCACCTCTCCCACTGCTGCTGCATTTCTTCACTGACACGAGAACCAGCTTCTGGGTTCCCAGTATAGCCTGAAGACCAGTAGCTCTTCTGGAATCCTTCAGAATCCATTCCTGCCAGACTGGGACTACAGAGACACCTATCTGTGGATTGGGTAACTGCTGGATTCTTGGCTGTGCCAGTATGAGACAGTCATTGTTGGACTACCTGGATCTTATTGTATAATTCAATCTGGCAAATCACTTCTTAATATCAATTTATATTATCGATCTCTTTTTCTAGAGAGCCCAGCATTGTCACCTTCCAAGCCCACCTATGCCCCACACCCAAGCAGTCAAAAAAAAATGCTCTGAGCACTCCATGGCTTTTTTAGTGGGAATTTCCAAACTCCTCCATAATACTCCCCAAATCAACATGGTCAGATCTGTCACAGCAATGCCATTCCTGGTACCAAATTTTGTCCTCATTAGGATTTTTATGGCTGTGATAAAACACTATGGCCAAAAGTGCCACTTTCATATCACATCGTACCATAGAAGGAAGTGAGGGCAGAAAATTATTTTCTCAGCTGAGGTTCCTCTTTCCTGATAAATCTCATTTGTGTCAGGCTGACAAGAACTAGCCAAGACAAAGTTCTGTCTATAGCAATGAGAGAGAAATAAAGGACAACAAATAGCAAACGTGTGGTTTTCCCTGCGTGCAGATGATGTGATACTTTACAGAAGAAATTGTAAAGACTCCCTCAGAAACCTCTTACAGATGATTAGGATGTTTGACAAAGTGGCAGGTTACAAGAGAAAATTAGTAGCTTTCCAAAATGCCAATGATAGGCACACCAAGAAAAAAAGAATATCAGGGAAACAATTGAAGTTACTTTAAAACATTTCCATTTCCTTCTAAAGAGGGAGAGGGAGGGGAGAGAAGAGGGAGAGGGAGGGGAGAGGGAGGGGGAGGGGAGACAGAATAAATGACTTTGGAGTAAACGTAAGCAAGGAGGCAAATGCCCTTTAAAATAAAACCTTATAGAAGTTACCATTATTATGAGTGTGCCTGTTTCATGGCCTGTGTGGCTGCCTGAACAAGACATGATTAAGGAGGACATCAGTGGACTTGCTAATGTAATGAAGGGGGCAAACTTACACGGTCTCAACCCTAGACAAAGATCTGCAGTCAATTAAGCAACGTTGACAGTGGGAGGAATAGTCTTCCCCAGGTAGGAGGACACCAGTTGGTTATCCAATACCAAATGGACAGTCCTAGAAGCATGTACCAACAGGCAATCTTAAGCAGGCTGAGCGGGTATATGTACATGAATATACATGTATATGTAACAACAGTTAAAGAAAAAAGGTCATGAATTTTGAAGAAGAAAAGGGAGGATAAACAGAACAGTTTGGAGAGAGAAAAGGTAAGGAGAAAATGGTGTAATTACAGTTTCTAAAACTAATCTTATTTTTAAAGACATACTAATTTGACCACGAATCTTCAAATTGCTAGTTGCTATAAATGCTTGGCTAGGATATTCCTGTGGTATGATCACCTTTAAGTGCAGTTTTGAACACAGTTTTTTGTGACAACTCAATGCTACTGCGGTATTTTTATCAAGCAGTGTTCTTTGCTATAAGTGTTCAAAGTTACAATATAACATTTTAGTAATCGAAACTTTGTTACTCTGGAATGAGAAAACTAAGGCACACATCAGGCCTGCTCCCTTTTTAACGGAAAAGATTTTCTGAAAGGGACTAGCATCAAAACACTATTGCTGATACTTGCATCCACAACACCTTGGTAGATTCCCTCCATCTGGGAGAATAAAGCTGTTCACACTTTTGAGAGAGTGTAGTATTATGGTTTCCTGATGTCAGCAGCCCCCTCAGGGAACTCTTAACCTCTCTCTCTGAACATCTTACTTTAATTTAGGTGAAAGAAAATGAGCATTTTTGTTATTGTTGTTGTTGTTGATATAGGTATACAAAACCAATCTTTGGATAAAGTATACTATTTCCAAATCTATATTACAAAGTAAGGTGAGAAACAGTGAGAAAAACTTGATGATGATGATTAGTGGTAGTACTAGTAGTAGTAGTATGTGAATATGTGGTGTGTGTGTGTGTGTGTGTGTGTGTGTGAGTGCATGTGTCTGCACCTTGGCATGTACAGAGGTCAGGGGAGGTGATTCACACCTTCCATCTTCATGTTTGGTGAGTACCTTTACCTGACGGTCCATCTTGTGGACCTGTAACGAAAACTTTAAAGCGTCCGAGGTTTCCTTCCTTCAGCAAACACAGCTAGAATGAGGAACACTTGGCTTTCATTCAAGCCCTTGGAGATTCAATTGAAACACTGTTCCCTCTGCTGGCAGCTGGTGAAATACCATTTTAAAGAAGATGTCCAAAGTGCTTTAGGGCCAGTCTGGAGGACTGGGTTTTTGGAAGATCTTTTCATTTTTATTCTCTACTGATTTAAAAGCAGAAGAGAAAAATGGATAACGTTTATTTTTTCCACAATAAAAATATTTTTTATAAATCTTTCCTTATTTTCATTTTATTAATTGTACAAAATAATGTTTCCTTATGACATTTCATACATTACATAGTACACTTCATCATCCTGAATACATTATTATCATAGCAGGTGACAGGTACTATGAAGGGGGAAATGGGAAAAACAAGGGGTAGGGAGGAAGAGGGAGGAGGAAGGGAGAGGGAGAACAATAAGAGGGGAAGGGGAGAGGGAGGGATAAATAACACTGGGATATTTAAAAAGGCCATAGGAAAAAAATCCAAATAATATATATTTTGTAGAAAATTACACATGACATACATACATATATACGCACACACACACACATACACACACAGCATGGGGCGGGGAGTTATGCTAGTATGGGTCATCCAACCAAATTTCAGTATCAGGAATAAGAAACCTTCCTAATTGCTGGTCAGAGGAGTCCAAGAGATTACCAAATAATATGGACTATTGTGGTTGTTTTTGCTTGCCTTCAGGAATGTGAAGGTACGTCCCTATTGCTGAAGACATTTCAGAATTTGGACATAGGACTGAATGGGATGGAATGGACCTGGGAGCCCCCTCACATAGGATTAGTTTGTAAAGTGCTAGAAAGTGCTACGCAAGCTGCCAAGGGAGAAAAACATTCGAAAGTCCTACTCAGCTGTGATGCTCAAAAGTATAATGACAGCACAGCAAGATATTCTATCCTGGTGTTAACTAAGAGTTTGGTCCAACAACAATTGGATTTTTGGTCTGCTTAATAGAGGAAACTCAAGTTTGGTACAGTAATCCTAGCCAACTACCCAGCTAGTCCATGTAAGCAAGATTAAATGGACTCAGAAGATGCATTTATACATTTATATGTATATATAACAAATAGCAGCAATTAAAGAACAATTTAGATAGCACGCAAAAACAGGAGGAACTTAGAGGTGGAAGAAGGGGGATGGGGGCAGGACAGGATATGCTGGGGTCTCGAGACCATCAATGTGCATTATATGTATGAAATGTTAACAAACTCGTTAGCTTATACAAACAATAAATGTCAATAAAATTCAAACAAAAAGGTGCAGCACTTTCCCTTTAGGTAGATATGGGGGGTTAGAGATGAGACAGCGTGTCAACAGGTGGGTAGCCATCTTCTGATCCGTGAGGAGTGGATGGGAGTGGACATACGGCAGATCTAATCTTTTCAATTAATAGCACCCCTGCCATTTCTACATCAGTTTAGGCTAGCACAGAACTGTCTTTTAGAGGTGAGATTGCAAAGCTAAATATAGGTAGTCCAGTTAAAGTTGAGTTTCAGATATAAAAGGAATATTTTAATGTGTCTTCCATACAACACTGCAGATACACTCATCCTAACAGATGTTTTTATCATCTGTTTGTAAAGTCTGACCACCCTGTTTGGACTTCTAGTTGGTCTCATTTTCTTCTCGGAAAACTATTTGATCAGGAAGATCACAGCACAGCATTTATTGACCTCTGCTGCTCATTCTTGTCATTCTTGATACTGGAGATGTTAACGTCTTGTCAAACATGTAAGAGCTGTCCCCACCCCTCACCTGGGCAAAGCTGGAGATCTGGCCCTGGTGGCCCAAGCTTGAGAGAGCTGCGAGCCGGACCAACTCAGCTGCCACCCAGGCTCAGATACAGGGCTTTGATGGCCCATGCCAACATCTCCAGTGAACTGATGGAGTGAAGGAGCAGTCCTGTAGAACCAAAGCTGCAGGATCTCTATGACAGCACAATGTCTGAGAGGAGCCCCAGGGAGGATCCAGTACTGATAATGTAGCAGAAGCCAAAGGCCTCAAACCAGACCAATGTTAGCAGCGAACAATGGTAAATAAAGCGGTTTGCACAAAAGGCTGTACTGTGGGACACACTGTGACCTTGCAGCTTCTACGTCGAGATTATTTTAATTTTTTAAGTTTTGTTTTCCTTTGAGGGGAGGTTGCAAAGGTAGAGAACAGATACAGAGGGACTGGAAGATGAGTGGGGTTAGGGAGCCTGAGGTGAAATTCATGAAGAATCAATTAAAAAGAGAAAAAGACAGAAAAAATACAGCCTGAAAACCTTTTCTGCAGTTCTGTAGGCTGTCTACATCTGAGCTACAGCCCAACCCTGTTTCTCACTACTTGGAGACCTTTCGATGCCTCTTTATAGTATTGACTTTCGTCTGATTTTGTAAATATAACTATACATAGCTACAAACTCCCTCTTAGGACTGCCTTTGCTATTTCTCAAAGGTTCTGATTTTTTGTAGTTTTGTTCTCATTTGACGCTATGTGGACCTGTGTACCAGAGGCCTTCCACAGAGATCTCTGGCCTGGCCAGCTTGGTGTGAGGGCTCAGGCAAAGAAGAGAGAAAGCTACTTCCAGACTGATGGGCCACAATCCTCTCTGCAGGGGGGTTGTGGGAGGCTGTAGCTACTGACAGGAGCCAGGGGCCCAAGGGGTATGGCCAAATGCATGCTGTCTCTTGCAGGAGATAGTCCACTGCTGGGTCATCTGGGTCTTAAGCCTGAGCTCAACCAGGGACCAGGCTGCCTATCACAGCTCACCACCCCATAATGCTAGACATTTTTCCATTACCTGTCTGATTTCTTTAATAATCCATCGACCATTCTAGAGTGTGTGGTTCAATCTCCAGTTATCAGTTACTTTTTATAGTTTCTATCACTATTGATTTTCTTCAGATGATTCTTCAATTTAAACTAGTGACAGTAGATAAAAACAATGGCCCACAAGAATATTGCCGAAAGAAAAGAAAAGGAACAGTAATTCAGTTAATATATTGAATGTGACTTTCCTCATGGTTCCAGCCAGGAGTCAAGTCAGCTGACCCATATTTTACTAGTGTCGGGATGTAGGGAAATGAGACCCTCCATGGAGAGGGAGGAAACATAGACATTTCCAGAATAAACTAGACAAGGACAAGGGGCACGGGATGAGCCTGTGGAAGGTGCAGAGGCAGGAGTTTTTCAGTTCTGTGGGATGAGAACCCATGCTGAATAGAACCTGCCTCTGCACAGCTGTCTGCCACCTTGACATGTGAGCTGGAGCCCAGAATATGCTCACTCAGGGTGACGCTGCCAGGAGTAATCTGAGCTTCTCCTGGGAAGATGGGACATCTCAGTGGCTACTTGTGGGTCGTGCAGCTTTGAGAGCAGGGGCTGAGGAGTCAGGATCCACTAATGCAGAAGACTCACAGATCCACTTCTTCTCCATCCATTAGCATCTCAGTAACTTACTACCCTAGTATGTATCCTGGGTGTCAACTAGACAGACAAAGGAAGGCAGAGAAGGCCAAGGGCTTTGTGTTAGGTCCATTTATGCACGGAGCAGGGCAGACTGGAGTGAACAAACAAGTCTTTTGCCTTTCAGTGGCAAAGACAGGGTTCCAGCTTAGGTCTGTGGGACTTTGACAGAGAAAGGCAAGATATCCCCACCCAAGTGCCTGCATTAGGGGAGATGTAAGGAGATTCTACAGTGGTAAGCTATGGAAGGATTTGGGAGGAGTAACATATCAAGAGTACAGTTAAGTAAATAAGTGGATCCCAACTAAGGAGTTAGACAGCACTGAGACAGCAGGTTAGTCCAAGAGATGAAGATCCAGGTCTCAGTGGTGGACAAGAGCCTGGAATCCACTAGTGCTAGGAAGCCAAAGGCTGGTGCAGCCCGTTAAGAGAGAGAAAGGTGGGTTATAGCTTATAGAATGCCCCCAGGCCTAGGTACAAGTGCAGGGGACAGCTTCCAATTTCTGGGTCTCTGGAGAGCAGGCTTAATGTGGTTGTTCTCCCTGGAGACCACCCACTTGACTTCAGGAGGGCCCAAACCTTCCAGAGGACCAACCACAACTGCGGCTTCTCTGATACTATATAGGGGTCCTGCATAGATCACTGTGTGTGTGTGTGTGTGTGTGTGTGTGTGTGTGTAGGACTGGGGAACTTTATGGGAAGTAAAGGGAAGCTGGTGTTCGGAGGGATGGTAGAAGAAGAGAATACTAGATCTGCTGTGAAACAAAAACATGAGACCTGCTTTATTCTGGTGTTGGTCTTGAATTAGCAGTACCCCGTGGAAGGCCTGAAGAAGGGCAAAGGCAGGCGCTGTTTCTCAATTTATTGAATGCTCTTCTTATAATAGTTTAGTTTTCTTTAAACTTTCGCTCTGTTTTGTGATTGTAGTTTTAGGTCTGGCATTTTCATCTCTCCTCCACACCATAATTCCCTGGCAAAAGTTTCTATTTTGATCTAGCTTCATTTATCTTTATGGTAGTTACCTGAACAATCATCATTATTTTTTTTTGTTTTTCTTAATTAGATATTTTCTTTATTTACATTTCAAATGTTATCTCCTTTCCTCGTTTCCCCTCCAAAAACCCCCTATCCCATTCTCCACCCCCTGCTCACTAACCAACCCACTCCTGCTTCCCTGTCCTGGCATTCCCCTACACTGGGGCAATGAGCCTTCACAGGACCAAGGGCTTCTCTTCTCAATGATGTCTGACAAGGCCATCCTCTGCTACATATGTGGCTGGAGACATGGGTCCCTCCTTGTGTACTCTTTGGTTGGTGGTTTAGTCCCTGGGAGCCCTGGGGGTACTGGTTGGTTCATATTGTTGTTCCTATGATGGGGCTGCAAGCTCCTTCAGCTCCTTGAGTCCTTTCTCTTGCTGCTCCATTGGGGACCCTGTGCTCAGTCTAGTGGTTGACTGAGAGCATCCTCTCTGTATTTGTCAGGATCTGGCAGAGCCCCTCAGGAGACAGCTCTATCAGGGTCCTATCAGTAAGCACTTGTTGGCATACACAATAGTGTCTGGGTTTGGTAACTGTATATGGGATGGACCCCAGGTGGGACAGTCTCTGGATGGTTTTTCCTTCAGTTTTTGCTCCACATTTTGTCTTTGTATCTCCTCCCATGGGTGTTTTGTTCCCCTTTCTAAGAAGGACCGAAGCACTCACACTTTGGTCTTCCTTCATCTTGAGCTTCATGTGGTTTGTGAATTATATCTTGGGTATTCAGAGCTTTTGGGCTAATATCCACTTATAAGTGAGTGCATACCATGTGTGTTCTTTTGAGATTGGGTTACCTCACTCAGAATGATATTTTCTAGTTCCATCCATTTGCCTAAGAATTTGCATAAATTCATTATTTTTAATAGCTGAGTAGGACTCCATTGTGTAAATATACCACATTTTCTGTATCCATTCCTTTTTTGAAAAACATCTGGGTTCTTTCCAGCTTCTGGCTACTATAACTAAGGCTGCTATGAACATAGTGGAGCTTGTGTCCTTATTTCATGTTGGGACATCTTCTGGGATGCCCAGGAGTGATATAGCTGGGTCCTCAGGTTATGCTAAGTCCAATTTTCTGAGGAACTGCCAAACAGATTTCCAGAGTGGTTTTACCAGCTTGCAATCCCACCAGCAATGGAGGAAAGTTTCTCTTTGTCCACATCCTCACGTGCATATGTTGTCACCTGAGTTTTTTATTTTAGCCATTCTGACTGATGTGAGAGGGAATCTCAGGGTTGTTTTGATTTTCATTTTCTTGATAACTAAGGATGTTGAACATTTCTTTAGGTGCTTCTCAGCCATTTGGTATTCCTCAGTTGAGAATTCTTTGTTTAGCTCTATACCCCATTTTTTAATAGGGTTGTTTGGTTCTCTAGAGTCTAACTTCTTGAGTTCTTTGTATATATTGTATATTAGTCCTCTTTTCCCAATCTGTTGGTTGCCATTTTGTCCTATTGACAGTGTCCTTTGCTTTAGAGAAGCTTTGCAATTCTTATGAGGTCCCATTTGTCTATTCTTGGTCTTAGAGCACAAGCTATTGGCATTCTGTTCAGAAAATTTCCCCTGTGCCCACGTGCTCAAGGTGCCTCCCCACTTTCTTTTCTATTAGTTTCAGAGTATCTGGTTTTATGTGAAGGTCAATGATCCACTTGGGCATGAGCTTTGTACAGGAGATAAGAATGGATCGTTTGCATTCTTCTACATGCTAACTACCAGGTGAACCATCATCATTTGTTGAAAATACTGTTTTTTTTCCACTCGATGGTTTTAGCTTCTTTGTCAAAGACCAAGTGACCATAGGTATGAGGGTTCATTTCTGGGTCTTCAATTCTATTCCATTGGTCTACCTACCTATCACTGTACCAATACTGTGCCTTGTTTTTATAATTGCTCTGTAGTACAGCTTGTAGTCAGGGATTGTGATTCTATCAGGGGTTCTTTTACTGTTGAGAACAGTTTTTGATATCCTGGATTTTTGTTATTCTGGATGAATTTGCAAATTGCTCTTTCTAACTCTATGAAGAATTGAGTTGGAATTTTGATGGGGCTTGCATTGAATCTCTAGATTGCTTTCGCAAGGTGGCCATTTTTACTATATTAATCCTGCCAATCCATGAGCATGGGAGATCTTCCCATTTTTTGAGATCTTCCATTTCTTTCTTCAGAGACTCGAAGTTCTTGTCATACAGATCTTTCACTTGCTTAGTTAGAGTCACACCAAGGTATTTTATATTACCTGTGGCTATTGTGAAGGGTATTGTTTCCCTAATTTCTTTCTCAGCCTCTTTATCCTTTGAGTAGAGGAAGGCCACTGAGTTGTTTGAGTTAATTTTATATCCAGCCACTTTGCTGAAGTTGTTTATCAGGTTTAGGAGTTCTCTGGTTGAATTTTTGGTATCAGTTAAGTATCCTATCATATCATCTGTTGTGGATAGCCATGGGCTTGTATTTTGATGCTAATTCCACTCCTCAGAGGGGCTGCAAATGAGGAGTTGCCTTGTGAACCTTCTCCCCACCTTAACTTTTCTTTTTTTTTTTAAATATTTTTATTGATATATTTTTTATTTACATTTCAAATGATTTCCCCTTTTCTGGGTCCCCACTCCCTGCAAGTCCCATATGCCCTCTTCCCTCCCCCTGTTCCTCCATCCACCCCGTCCCACTTCCCTGTTCTGGAATTCCCCTATTCTCTTGCACCTCGTCTTTCCAGAACCAGGGGACACTCCTCCATTCTTTTAGGACATCATTTAATTTGTGGATTATGTCTTGGGTATTCAAAGTTTCAAGGCTAATATCCACTTATCAGTGAGTGCATACCATGATTGATCTTTTGAGACTGGGTTACCTCACTTAGTATGATGTTCTCCAGCTCCATCCATTTGTCTAAGAATTTCATGAATTCGTTGTTGCTAATGGCTGAATAGTACTCTATTGTGTAAATATACCACATTTTTTGTATCCATTCCTCCGTTGAAGGACACCTGGGTTCTTTCCAGCTTTTGGCTACTACAAATAGGGCTGCTATGAACATAGTGGAGCATGTGTCCTTATTGCATGCTGAAGAATCCTCTGGGTATATGCCCAGGAGTGGTATAGCAGGGTCCTCCGGAAGTGTCACGCCCAGTTCTTGCAATCCCACCAGCAGTGGAGGAGTGTTCCTCTTTCTCCACATCCTTGCCAACACCTGCTGTTTCCTGAGTTTTTGACCTTAGACATTCTGACTGGTGTGAGATGAAATCTCAGGGTTGTTTTGATTTGCATTTCCCTAATGATTAATGATGTTGAACATTTCTTAAGGTGTTTCTCAGCCCTCTGAAGTTTTTCAAGTGAAAATTCTTTGTTTAGCTCTGTACCCCACTTTTTAATGGGGTTATTTGGTTCTCTGGGTTCTACCTTCTTGAGTTCTTTGTATATATTAGATATTAGCCCTCTGTCAGATTTAGGGTTGGTGAAAATCCTTTCCCAATCTGTTGGTTGATGTTTTGTCCTTTTGACAGTGTCCTTTGCCTAATGAAGGCTTGAGCCAATGATTGGACAGGAGGAAAGGGGAGGAGCTGAGAGGAAGGGGAGAAGTGCCAGGAGAGGAATGGAGAGGCTGCAGGGAGAGTAACTCATGGCCTGGAGAAACCACAAGTTATATGGGATAATATAGATGGAAATAGAGTAGTGTAGTAGATCTGCCCAATCTAGGCTTGTAGCTTGTTTTGTTAACTGATTTGAGTTGAGCTTTCTTTTAAGGAGAAATGGGCTGGAAACAAACTAGCAACATATCATCTGCAAATAGTGATATTTTGACTTTTTCCTTTCCAATTTGTATCCCTTTGACCTCCTTTTGATGTCTAATTGCTCTGGTTAGGACTTGAGTATTGAATAGGTATGGAGAGAGTGGGCAGCCTTGTCCACTCCCTGATTTTTGTGGGATTGCTTCAAGTTTCTCTCCATTTAGTTTGATGTTGTCTACTGGTTTGCTGTAAATTGCTTTTTTTTTTTTATACTATGTTTAGTTATGGGCCTTGAATTCCTGATCTTTCCAAGACTTTTTATGATGAACAGGTGTTGGGATTTGTCAAATGCTTTTTCAGCATCTAATGAAATAATCATGTGGATTTTTTTCTTTGAGTTTGTTCATATAATGGATTACATTGATGGATTTCCGTATACTGAACCATCTCTTCCTGGCATCTGTGAGATGAAGCCTACTTGATCATGATGAATGATCATTTTCATGTGTTCTTAGATTTGGTTTGAAAGAATTTTAATGAGTATTTTTAATCAATATTTATAAGGGAACTGATCTGAAGTTCTCCTCCTTTTTTGGGTCTTTGTGTGGTTTAGGTATCAGAGTACTTGTGGCTTTGTAGAAAAAATTGAGTAGTGTTCCTTCTGTTTCTATTTTGTGGAATACTTTGAAGAGTATTGGTATTAGGTCTTCATTGAAGGTCTGATAGATCTCTGCACTGGGAGACTATTAATGACTGCTTCTATTTCTTTAGGAGTTATAGGACTGTTTAGATCATTTGTCTGATCCTGATTTAACTTTGGTACCTGGTATCTATCTAGAAAATTGACTATTTCATTCAGATTTTTCAGTTTTGTTGAGTATAGGTTTTTGTAGTAAGATCTGAAGATTTTTTTTTATTTCTTCAGTGTCTGTTATGTCTCTTTTTTCATTTCTGATTTTGTTAATTTGGATACTGTCTCTGTGCCCTTTGGTTAGTCTGGCTAAGGGTTTATCTATCTTGTCGATTTTCTCAAAGAACCAGCTCCTGATTTTGTTGATTCTTTGTATAGTTTTTTTGGTTCTACTTGGTTGATTTCAGCCCTGAGTTTGATTATTTCCTCCTGTCTACTCCTCTTGGGTGTATTTGCTTCTTTTTGTTCTAGAGCTTTCAGATGTGCTGTCAAGCTCATAGTCTATGCTTTCTCCAGTTTATTTTTTGGAGGCACTCAGAGCTATGAGTTTTCATCTTAGTACTGCTTTCATTGTGTCCCATAAGTTTGGGTATGTTGTGGCTTCATTTTCATTAAATTCTAAAAAATTCTTTAATTTCTTTCATTTCTTCCTTGACCAAGTTATCATTGAGTAGAGTGTTGTTCATCTTCCACATGTATGTGGGCTCTCGGTTATTTTTGCTGCTATTGAAGACCAGTCATAGTCTGTGGTGATCTGATAGGGTGCATGAGATTATTTTAATCTTCTTGTATCTGTTGAGGCCTTTTTTTATGACTGATTAAATGGTCAGTTTTGGAGAAGGTACTGGGAGGTGCTGAGAAGAAGGTATATTCTTTTGCTTTAGGATAAAATGTTCTATAGATATCTGTTAAATATTTTGGTTCCATAACTTCTGTTAGTTTCACTGTTTTTCCCTATTTATTGATGAGAGTGGGGTATTGAAGTCTCCCACTATTATTGTGTGAGGTTCAGTGTGTGCTTTGAGCTTTAGTAAAGTTTGTTTTATGTATATAGGTGCCCTTGCATTTGGAGCATAGATATTCAGAATTGAGAGGTCAATTTTGTAGATTTTTCCTTTGATTAGTATGAAGTTTCCTTTCTTTCTTTTTTTTTTATTCGATATAATTTATTTACATTTCAAATGATTTCCCCTTTTCTAGCCCCCCCACTCCCCGAAAGTCCCGCAAACCCCCTTCTCTTCCCCTGTCCTCCCACCCACCCCTTCCCACTTCCCGGTTCTGGTTTTGCTGAATACTGTTTCACTGAGTCTTTCCAGAACCAGGGGCCACTCCTCCTTTCTTCTTGTACCTCATTTGATGTGTGGATTATGTTTTGGGTATTCCAGTTTTCTAGGTTAATATCCACTTATTAGTGAGTGCATACCATGATTCACCTTTTGAGTCTGAGTTACCTCACTTAGTATGATATTCTCTAGCTCCATCCATTTGCCTAAGAATTTCATGAATTCATTGTTTCTAATGGCTGAATAGTACTCCATTGTGTAGATATACCACATTTTTTGCATCCACTCTTCTGTTGAGGGATACCTGGGTTCTTTCCAGCATCTGGCAATTACAAATAGGGCTGCTATGAACATAGTAGAACATGTATCCTTATTACATGGTGGGGAGTCTTCTGGGTATATTCCCAGGAGTGGTATAGCAGGATCTTCTGGAAGTAAGGTGCCCAGTTTTCGGAGGAACCGCCAGACTGATTTCCAGAGTGGTTGTACCAATTTGCAACCCCACCAGCAGTGGAGGAGTGTTCCTCTTTCTCCACACCCTCTCCAACACCTGCTGTCTCCTGAATTTTTAATCTTAGCCATTCTGACTGGTGTAAGATGAAATCTTAGGGTTGTTTTGATTTGCATTTCCCTAATGACTAATGAAGTTGAGCATTTTTTAAGATGCTTCTCCGCCATCCGAAGTTCTTCAGGCGAGAATTCTTTGTTTAACTCTGTACCCCATTTTTTAATAGGGTTGTTTGGTTTTCTGGAGTCTAACTTCTTGAGTTCTTTATATATATTGGATATTAGCCCTCTATCTGATGTAGGATTGGTGAAGATCTTTTCCCAATTTGTTGGTTGCCGATTTGTCCTCTTGATGGTGTCCTTTGCCTTACAGAAACTTTGTAATTTTATGAGGTCCCATTTGTCAATTCTTGCTCTTAGAGCATACGCTATTGGTGTTCTGTTCAGAAACTTTCTCCCTGTTCCGATGTCCTCAAGGGTCTTCCCCAGTTTCTTTTCTATTAGCTTCAGAGTGTCTGGCTTTATGTGGAGGTCCTTGATCCATTTGGATTTGAGCTTAGTACAAGGAGACAAGGATGGATCAATTCGCATTCTTCTGCATGCTGCCCTCCAGTTGAACCAGCACCATTTGTTGAAAAGGCTATCTTTTTTCCATTGGATGTTTTCAGCCTCTTTGTCGAGGATCAAGTGGCCATAGGTGTGTGGGTTCATTTCTGGATCTTCAATCCTGTTCCATTGATCCTCCTGCCTGTCACTGTACCAATACCATGCGGTTTTTAACACTATTGCTCTGTAGTATTGCTTGAGGTCAGGGATACTGATTCCCCCAGATTTCCTTTTGTTGCTGAGAATAGTTTTAGCTATCCTGGGTTTTTTGTTGTTCCAGATGAATTTGATAATTGCTCTTTCTAACTCTGTGAAGAATTGAGTTGGGATTTTGATGGGTATTGCATTGAATCTGTATAGTGCTTTAGGCAAAATGGCCATTTTAACTATATTGATTCTACCGATCCATGAGCATGGGAGGTTTTCCCATTTTTTGAGGTCTTCTTCCATTTCCTTCTTCAGAGTCTTGAAGTTCTTGTCATACAGATCTTTCACATGTTTTGTAAGAGTCACCCCAAGATACTTTATACTGTTTGTGGCTATTGTGAAGGGGGTCATTTCCCTAATTTCTTTCTCAGCCTGCTTATCCTTTGAGTATAGGAAGGCCACTGATTTGCTTGAGTTGATTTTATAACCTGCCACTTTGCTGAAGTTGTTTATCAGCTGTAGGAGCTCTCTAGTGGAGTTCTTTGGGTCACTTAGGTAGACGATCATGTCGTCTGCAAATAATGATAGTTTGACTTCTTCCTTTCCAATTTGTATCCCTTTGACCTCCTTATGTTGTCGAATTGCCCGAGCTAGTACCTCAAGTACAATAATGAAAAGATAAGGAGAAAGGGGGCAGCCTTGTCTGGTCCCTGATTTCAGTGGGATTGCTTCAAGTTTCTCTCCATTTAGTTTGATGCTGGCTACCGGTTTGCTGTATATTGCTTTTACTATGTTTAGGTATGGGCCTTGAATTCCTGTTCTCTCCAGGACTTTAAGCATGAAGGGATGCTGAATTTTGTCAAATGCTTTTTCAGCATCCAATGAAATGACCATGTGGTTTTGTTCTTTGAGTTTGTTTATGTAGTGGATTGTATTGATGGATTTCCGTATATTGAACCAACCCTGCATTCCCGGGATAAAGCCTACTTGATCATGGTGGATGATCGTTTTGATGTGTTCTTGGATTCGGTTGGCAAGAATTTTATTGAGTATTTTTGCATCGATGTTCATAAGGGAAATTGGTCTGAAGTTCTCTTTCTTTGTTGGATCTTTGTGTGGCTTTGGTATCAGCGTAATTGTGGCTTCGTAGAAGGAATTGGGTAGTGTTCCTTCTGTTTCTATTTTGTGGAATAGTTTGAAGAGTATTGGTGTTAACTCTTCTTTGAAGGTCTGGTAGAATTCTGCACTGAAGCCATCTGGTCCTGTGCTTTTTTTGGTTGGAAGACTTTCTATGACTCCTTCTATTTCTTTAGGCATTATGGGACTGTTTAGATGGTCTAGTTGGTCCTGAGTTAATTTTGGTATTTGGTATCTGTCAAGGAAATTGTCCATTTCCTCCAGATTCTCCAGTTGTGCTGAGTATAGGCTCTTGTAGTAGGATCTGATGATTTTTTGGATTTCCTCAGTTTCCGTTGTTATGTCTCCCTTTTCACTTCTAAGTTTGTTAATTTGGATACTTTCTCTGTGCCCTTTGGTCAGTCTGGCTAAGGGTTTATCTATCTTGTTGATTTTCTCAAAGAACCAGCTCCTGGTATTGTTGATTTTTTGTATGGTTCTCTTTGTTTCTACTTGATTGATTTCGGCCCTGAGTTTGATGATTTCCTGCCTTCTACTCCTCCTGGGCGAAATAGCTTCTTTTTGTTCTAGGGCTTTCAGGTGTGTCATTAAGCTGGTAATGTATGCTCTCTCCATTTTCTTTTTGGAGGCACTCAGGGCTATGAGTTTTCCTCTTAGCACTGCTTTCATTGTGTCCCATAGATTTGGGTATGTTGTGTTTTCATTTTCATTGTGTTCTAAAAAGTCTTTAATTTCTTTCTTTATTTCTTCCTTGACCAAGGTATCATTGAGTAGAGTATTGTTCAGTTTCCACGTGTATGTGGGCTTTCTGTTGTTTCTGTTGCTATTGAAGACCACTTTTACTCCATAGTGATCAGATAGGAGGCATGGGATTAGTTCGATCTTCTTATATTTGTTGAGGTCTGTCTTGTGACCAATTATATGGTCGATTTTGCAGAAGGTACCATGAGGTGCTGAGAAAAAGGTATATTCTTTTGTTTTAGGATAGAATGTTCTATATATATCTGTTAAATCTAATTGGTCCAAAGCTTCAATTAGTTTCATTGTGTCCCTGTTTAGTTTCTGTTTTCCTGATCGGTCCATTGAGGAAAGTGCAGTGTTGAAGTCACCCACAATTATTGTGTTAGGTGCAATGTGTGCTTTTAGTTTTAATAAAGTTTCTTTTACGAAAGAGGGTGCCCTTGCATTTGGGGCATAGATGTTCAGGATTGACAGTTCTTCTTTTTGTATTTTTCCTTTGACCAGCAAGAAGTGTCCCTCAGGGTCTCTTTTGATGACTTTGGGTTGAAAGTCAATTTTATCTGATATTAAAATGGCTACTCCAGCTTGTTTCCTGAGACCATTTGCTTGTAAAATTGTCTTCCAGCCTTTTACTCTAAGGTAGTGTTTGTCTTTGACCCTGAGGTGTGTTTCCTGTAAGCAGCAAAATGTAGGGTCCTGTTTACGTATCCATTCAGTTAGTCTGTGTCTTTTTATTGGGGCATTAAGTCCATTGATGTTAAGAGATATTAAGGAATAGTGATTGTTACTTCCTAGAAGTTTCCTTTCTTATCTTTTTTGATAACTCTAGGTTGAAAATTGATTTTATTTGATATTAGAATGGCTACTCCAGCTTGTTTCTTGGGACCATTTGCTTGGAAAATTGTTTTCTAGCCTTTTACTTTTAGGTAGTGTGTGACTTTGTCACTGAGGTGGGATTCTTGAATGCAGCACAATATTGGGTCCTGTTTACATATCCAGTCTGTTAGTCTATGCCTTTTTATTGGGAAATTGAGCCCATTGATATTAAGAGATATTTAGGAAAAGTGATTTTTTTACTTCCTGTTACTTTTGTTGTTAGAGGTGGAATTATGTTTTTGTGGCTATTTTCTTTTTGGTTTGTTAAAAGTTTATTCCTGTTTTTTTCTAGGATGTAGTTTCCCTCCTTGTGTTGGAGTTTTTCATTTTCTATCTTTTGAAGGGCTGGGTTTGTGGAAATTTGTTTTTGTTATGGAATTTCTTGGTTTCTCCAGCTATGGTAATTGAGCATTTTGCTGTGTATAGTAGCCTGGGCTGGCATTTGTGTTCTCTTAGGGTCTTTATAAATTCTACCAAGGATCTTTTGGCTTTTATAGTCTCTGGTGAGAAGTCTGGTGTAATTCTGATAGGTCTGCCTTTATATGTTACTTGACTTTTTCCCCTTACTGCTTTTAATATTCTTTATTTTGTGCATTTGGTGTTTTGATTATTATGTGATGGTAGGAATTTTTTTTTCTTGTCTAATCTATTTGGAGTTCTTCATGGGTATCTCTTTAGGTTAGGAAAATTTTCTTCTATAATTTTGTTGAAGATATTTACTGGCCCGTAATTTGGGAATCTTTGCTCTTTTCTATACCTATTATTCTTAGGTTTGGTCTTATTGTGTCCTGGATTTCCTGGATGTTTTGGGTTGGGAGCTTTTTGCATTTTGCATTTTCTTTGACTGTTGTGTCAATGTGTTCTATGGTATCTTCTCTACCTGGGATTTTCTCTTCTATCTCTTGAATTCTGTTGGTGATGCTTATATCTATGACTCCTGATCTCTTTCCTAGGTTTTCTATCTCCAGAGTTGTCTCCCTTTGTGATTTCTTCATTGTTTCTACTTCCAATTTTAGATCCTGGATGGTTTTGTTCAATTTCTTCACCCATTTAATTGTGTTTTCCATTAATTCTTTAAGGGATTTTTGTGTTTCCTCTTTAAGGACTTCAACCTGTTTACTGTGTTCTCTTGTATTTCTTTAAGGGAGTTATTTATATCCCTAAAGTCCTCTATCAGCATCATGATATGAGATTTTAATTCCAAATCTTGCTTTTTTTCATGTGTTGGGGTATCCAGGGCTTGGTGTGATGGGAAAACTGGTTTCTGATGATTCCAAGTAGCCTTTGTTTCTTTTGGTAAGATTCTTGCATTTGCCTTTCACCATCTGGCTATCTCTGGTGCTAGTTGGTCTTGCTGTCTCTGGCTGGAGCTTGTCCCTCCTGTGAGCCTGTAAGTCTGTGTCTGTACTCCTGGGAGACTAGCTGTCTTCTGGCAGGACCTGTGTACAGTGGACTATGAATAGCCCCAGATCTGGGATGCAGATGGAGAGTGAAAGGATCCTGTCCTAGCTTCTCCTCCATTACAATGCCTTGTGTGCTCCTAGCCAGTCCTGCTCAGGACAGTTATTGGAGAGAAAGTGGAAAGCTCACCTCTGAGCCTGGGAGTGATAGTGCTCCTGTGTGACCAGCTCTCCCCTGGCCGGACCTGTGCAAAGAGGGCTGTGGAACAGTCCCAGCTGGGTGACCAGCTCTCCCCTGGCCGGACCTGTGCAAAGAGGGCTGTGGAACAGCCCCAGCTCCCTGGTGCTGATGGCGATTGGACCATCTGTTATTTTCAAATTACCAGTAAACTCCACCAACTAGATCCTGTGACTCTGGCTCTATTATGTGGTTTTTTTTTTCATCATTACTTTTAATGAGGTACTACTGCCTTTTAGCATGCTTTATATATGTATTTCATACAGGTCCTCTGCATGGGTAATTGGAGTGGCTCAAGTGATATCAACGTAAAGTTAGGCCTTATGCTGTCATCCATAAAGCTTGCCTTCATAAAATCAGGAATTCAACTGAATTGAAGCTGGGTCCTTTGTGTGGAGCTCTCCAGAGGTGTCAACAGAGTGTATCAGTTGCCCATCCAATTCTTTCTCTTGACTAGGTCTTCAGCTGTAATCACTGTGCTTTCAGTACTGTGAGATTGCAAGAATAATGCTCCCTTTGCTTCACAGAGGTTCTTTGCTTAATTTCTCAGCCTCTTAGAAAAGTATTGGTAAATATATTTCAGCCAAAGCAAATTGTAAAGACAGCATCAGGTAAGGAATTGCCTATAAGATGATCATCTTTACAAAGGTAGTAATATCTTGGGGAAAAACAGTCCTGAGGGGGGAGGGAGGGAGGCAGAGATTGAGAGATATAGAAATAGATAGATAGATAGGTAGATATCTAGATCTGGATGCACTGTCTTATTTGGATAAAAATTGAAAAAAATCATAAAGTATATTGTGGAAGGTATTGGGAACTTTTAAATGGACTATAAACTATATAGTAAGAATAAGCACCTTTAAATATAATAGTGAATATAGGAAAGTATCCTTAGAAGATCCGTGCTGAACTATTTAGGGGTAGAGTGTCAGTTTTGAAAAATGCTTCAGCAAAAAATAAGTACAACACATATTTACTCATATCTCCATGGTGATGTTTACACACACACACACACACACACACACACACACACACACACACACACACACTTTCTGTAGGTTTGATAGCTTCCAGAACAAAACTGTACTACAACACTCCTGGTGTTTCCTCCGTTGCTCATTCTGTGAATTGAAACACACTTGACCTGTAGGCACATCCTCGAAACTCACCGGAGCGCTCATCATACATTATATAACCTCACAGGGCTAAGAGCTATACGTAAGATCATTTTCTTTCAGTTAATTCATAAAATGGAGGTGAGGTGAACACATAAGCTCAGTGTCTGGTACAGAGCCATCTTCCGAGGAATATTGGCTACTGTAATAATTGGCTTTGTTCACAAAGGACCCATTTTCCCTGCTTGAGATCTTGTGGATTTTTACTTAACTGCAAGTGAGAGCACAGCACTGCCCATCTTATGCACCCTTCTCCATTTGTCTCCTGATATTACTACTCAACTTATTTTTTATATTCCTTCTTTTAATTTAATATATATTGTTTACACTCCAGATTCCATTCCCCTACTGTTTCACATTCCACATCTCCTCCCTGCTCCATCTCGCCCCCATCCCACCAGACCTCTAAACTCCCTGGGGCCCCCAGTCTCCTGAATGCTAGGTGCATCCTCTCCAACCAAACCCAGCCCTGGCAGTCCTCTGCTCTATCTAATCAGCTGGTTCATGCTACTTGGTTGGTGTTTGAGAGATATCAGGGGTCCAGGTTAATTGAGACTGTTGATTTTCCTACAGGGCTGCCCTCCTCCTCAGCTTCCCCCAGCCTTTCCCCAACTCAACCAAAGAGGGCAGCAGCTTCTGTTCATTGGTTGGGTCCAAATATCTGCATCTGACTCTTTCAGCTGCCTACCAGTTCTCTTGGAGGGCAGTCATGATAGGTCCTTTTTTGTGAGGGTTCCATAGCCTTGGTAATAGTGTCAGGCCTTGGGGCCTCCCCCTGAGCTGGATCCCACTTTGGGCCTGTTGCTGGGCCTTCTTTTCCTCAGACTCTTCTTCATTTCCATTGCTGTAGTTCTTTCAGACAGGAACAATTATGGGTCAGTGTGGGGAGCGGGCATGGCGGCCAGTCTAAAATGGTGCCTGGGCTGGTTGCCAAGTCACATCACTCAGCAACGCTCCCTCACATTCCCCTTTAAGAGTCACATACGCACTGGAGAAGTGCGCATGCGCCCTTTGACGTCATATTAGGCCACTCCCGGGCCATCGTCTCGATCCTATCACGAGCCTCCACGTGGCGGTCGCTGATTGGTGCAGGCTGGGATATATAATTGGGGCAATGGGCTAGGATTGGGGGCTTCCTGAAGTAATATTCCTGAATAAACTGCCTCGAGAAGAGTCTCCCATGTCATCTCCCTTATTCTGCTGAACGGAATTGGTAGTGACAAGTGGTGGCCCATACGGGGATCTCAGAACTCATCGCAGTCAGGGCAGCTAGCTGGTAAGTCCCCGGGTAAGTGGGTCAAGTGAAAGTTCTCGGGTTAAGAGACAATAAGGTTCCAGGTTTGGACTATAACTCATTATGGGTAACATATCGTCTAGTAGATATTTGCTTGCAGTGCTTAAGAGCCTGTTAGAAGCGAAAGGGTTAGAGTTGAAAGAATCTACATTGCAGAAATTTCTTGGGGCTATGAATGAAGTTGCTCCCTGGCTTGCTGTCTCAGGACATTTGACTTGCCCTAGCTGGGATAAATTGGGAAAGGATATAGATTTTGCTAGGGAGCAAGGAATGTACATCCAGGTACACAATCAATATGGAAGCACGTTTGTTCTTGCCTTGTAGATCAAGAAGGGAAGTGTGCAGCTGAGATTGAAAGAGGAAGTGCAGTTCTTGAGAGAGTGAAAGAGGAGCATTCAGTAAAGTCAGAGAAGGTGACAGCTCTGATAGTTCTAAGGATGATGAGCTGGAAAAGTTAGTGGAGGAAATGGAGTCTGTGAAGCTAAAAGTCCAGCCCTCGGCCCCAGGACCACCTTGATGCTTCTAGGACAGGGACGACTTGCCAATAACCAGACTGGATAGAGGAATGGGGCATAAAATAAAATAAAATAAAATAAAATAAAATAAAATAAAATAAAAAGAGTAAAAGACAAAAAACAGATTTTAGAGACATAGAAGAGAAAGAGAAAGAAAGAAGGAAAATAGATTCAAAACTTTCTTAGGGACAAGGGGAAACATGGAGACGTCCTGTTTCCTCTATGGACCCTACTGGAGATATTATTAGTACTGGTTACAAGTGCTCTTTCCTCTCTATGTATTGTCTTTGGTGCACCAATTTGTCCACATGTGTCTGTCCTTGTTTTGTTGTTTGAATGATTGTCCTATGTTTCATGTTGAAAAGAAAAAATGGTAAATACTTTATTTCATGTTGAAAAGAAAAATTGGTAAAATCTTCATCTACTAGAGGTCCATCTCTTGATCCAGTCTTAGTTTACACAGCAGAGGCTGATTTAAGCTGCCCTACATTTAGCTAGGAGTCAGTCAAGCACAGCTAGAGAAAAGCTGCTTTTAAAGGGCCAGCAGCTTCTCAAGTTCTAGGGCAAGTGGGCTGATGGTTATTTACAAAGTGCTTTTTCTCTTGAAATTGCAGCTAGAAAAAAAAGAGTTTGGTTTAAATTTATAAGATTCGTGTGGTTGCTTCATTTTTGTTTCTGATTGGTCTTAAAGGTATAAGTATGTTTTGCATGTCTTGACTATAGAGTATTGGCTTATAAGTTATTGGGCTTGATTAAAAATTATTACATTAGTAACAAAAAAGTTAGTTTAAAACTGGTAACTCAGGGTTGGAGTTATATTAAACAACAACACATGGCATGACCCAACCCAGGAAAAACAGGCCTCTAAGATACTTCTAAATTAGCATAATATTTCTTACCAACTGAAGTACAACCTACAGCAGTGCTATGGCAATGTGCTCCCTTGTTGTGGGTATATCCTAGAATTTCTCCAGCTAAAACGTCGTCTCATTATCCTACCACTGTTGCTCAGTTAGCATTAATGGGAATTCAACAATGTTTGCAGTATTTTGGATCAGAGCCTGCGAGTCTAATTATCCCCTATTCCTCTCAACAATTCGAAGTACTTACAGCCATAGTTGATGATTGGGCTATAGTGCGCTGTACGTTTGGTGGCACTATTGATAATCATTATCCCAAGGATCCATTGTTACAATTGGTTAAAGAATATCCCATAATATTTCCAAAAAAGGACTTCCACCATGCCTTTGAAAGATAGCCCTGTAATATATACTGATGGCTCAAAGACAGGAGCAGGAGCTTATGTTCTTTCTGGCTCGCCGCCAGTAGTTATTTCATTCCCACCTGCATCGCCACAGGTAATTGAGCTGCAAATAGTAATGTGTGTCTTTGAGTGGTTTCTTGATTCCTTCAATTTGATTTCTGATTCTTTATATGTTGTCAATATTTTAAAACAATTGGTGATTACTGGACAAATAAATTTGAAAAGTACTATTGGGGATTTATTGGTTCAATTACAAGCAATGATTTGGCAAAGAGATCATCCGTTTTTTGTACAACATATTAGAGCACATACTGGATTGCCAGGACCACTAGCTGAAGGTAATGATTTGGCAGATAGAGCCTCTCGCTCTATTTTTGCGTTTTTAAATTCCACCCCTTTTGATTGTGCTCAAAAGTTTCATTCCAATTTTCATGTAAATTCAAAGACGTTAATGGCTAAATTTAAGATCACTAGGGCAGAAGCCAGGGATATAGTAAAATGTTGTACCTCCTGTGCCCCTTTACTTCCTCAAGCCTCTTTGGGTGTTAATCCATGAGGCTTGCGCCCTTTGCATGTTTGGCAGATGGATGTGACTTATATACCAGAATTCGTAAGATTAAGATGTGTGCATGTTTCTATAGATACTGCCTCTGGTGTAATTTTTGCCTCCCTCCATAGTTGAGAGGCTACTAAACGTGCTATTGCTCACTGCCTGGAGACTTGGAGTGCCTGGGGTATGCCCAGCTCTCTGAAAACCGATAACGGTCCAGCATATACTTCTTCATCCTTTGTTGCCTTCTGCCAAGTTATGGGAATTTCCTTAGTACATGGCTTACCCTATAATCCTCAGGGTCAGGGTATCATCGAATGTGCCCATCGCACATTCAAAGAATGTCTTCTTAAACAAAAAGGGGGAATTGGCCAAGGCAGAACCCCTAAAGAACATGTCTCTCTTGCTCTTCTGACTTTGAATTTTTTTCAATTGGATATACAAGGGCACTCTGCTGCTGAGCGTCATGTTTATCCTGATACCACTGAAAAGGGACAAGTGATGTGGGAGGATATTTTGACGGGCAAATGGCATGGCCCTGACCCTGTGTTAATCTGGGCAAGAGGGTCTGTTTGTGTCTTTCCACAGGATCAAGACAAACCACTGTGAATCTCTGAAAGATTGACGCAGGTAATCGCCATGCGACCTATTTCATAGCACAAGGAAGATGAAGCCATGGATACTGTTGGTGGGACTGCTCCCACTGATGCTTCCTGCCTTACCTTTTGATGGAGATATAGCTCCATCATTTCAGGACAAAAGCCATGTCCCATCTGAAGGAGTGGGCAGGCATTGGGTCCCTAGCCACATGCCTGACTCTGATTAGCTTCCTCATGTTGAGGTGTCTGTGTAAAATGAGGACGAGACAGTCGAGATAACAAGTGCTAATGGTGCAAGCCTTTGCGGCTATCGAGGTGGGTCAATCCCCTCAAGTGTGGCTCGGCATGCTAGAGAAGTAGTCAATGACGGGTAAGATCTCGTGGATGTGTTACCAACCTAAGACAGAGAGCAAACCAATGCTGTTTTCATCTTGATGATGGGTAAGGAACAGTGTTGCACAGGACAACCTAAGTCAGGCATTCTCTCTGCCATTTTTGTAAAATAAAGAAGGAGAAAATGTGGGGAGCGGGCATGGTGGCCAGTCTAAAATGGCGCCTGGGCTGGTTGCCAAGTCACATCACTCAGCAACGCTCCCTCACGTTCCTCTTTAAGAGTCACATACGCACTGGAGAAGTGCGCATGCGCCCTTTGATGTCATATTAGGCCACTCCTAGGCCATTGTCTTGATCCTATCACGAGCCTCCATGTGGCGGTCGCTGATTGGTGCAGGCTGGGATATATAACTGGGGCAATGAGCTAGGATCGGGGGCTTCCTGAAGTAACGTTCCTGAATAAACTGCCTCGAGAAGAGTCTCCCGGGTCGTCTCCTTTATTCGGAATTGGTAGCGACAGGTCAGAGGTTTTGACTGTGGGATGGCAACCCCATCCCTCACCTGATGCCTTGTCTTTCTGCTGGAGGTGGGCTCTACAAGTTCCCTTTCCCCACTATAGGGCATTTCATCTAAGGTCCCTCCCTTTGTTACTCAACTATTTTTGCTAAAAATGTTAGGATATCTTAAGTCTTAGAGAATAGGTAAAACAAAATTAAAGCAAAAAGGAAATTAAAATATAGATATGATTTTTTTTCAAATTAGGCATATATATTTGCATATGCCTTAAGGTCTATAGTTTTTATGCACTTTTCCAACTGACAATTGACTGGGTTGTCAGAAATAAGAGAAAGGTTTCTAAGTATATTTTTATATAGTAAATTAAACTGATTAACATTTTTAAAAAATTAATATTCCCTTTTAATTATCTTACTGGCTTTACAGTGTCTGCAGTCACAAGCGTTGTATTTCCTGATGAGGGCACACCCTTTTCTATTTGGCTGTACCTACTCATGCTCTCAGATACAAATTGTTTGGTCATATCAATAAGTGTTCCCCTTAAGCCCTTACTGTGTATCTTGTTATACAAAGAATTATTTTAATAAACTAGGAAACAATGTAATGTTTATTCATTCAACTTGCAAAGATAACACTAGAAACTGACTGGGGTGCCAATAGCAGAAGAAAAGAAATATGTGGTATTTTAAAAATTGAGTTTATTTTCAAGTACTTATTAAAAATACAGCAAAACACTTAAAGTTCCACTTATACCTTTGAAGATTAGAACAATCAACTACATTTTAACATTGAGTATGTCATACATCCCAGGAATTATAGTTTGCATTTGAATATAGTCTTATTTGGTAACAAATAGTAAATATGCTACTATAACAATACATATTTTATATTATTCACAATAATGCATTTTCTTATTCATTATGCATGTGATTACTACTAATAAATAAAACAATAAATAAGAATTTAAAAAAAAAAGCCTTAAAATCGCAGGTTTATGGGTCGGAAAAAATTTAAACATAGTTCCTAAAAAATTCACCCTCTATAGGGGCAGGTAGAGAAAACAACAACACAGTGTGACAGCCTCTGACAATGTTACAATGTATAGACACTTTGGAAGGGTACCACGATTTAGAATAATACAGTTGTGGATGGTTTGCAAGAAAGACTTTTGCCCAGTCAAGAATTGGTAGTGGAGGAAGGGGAGAACTCTTCAAGTGTTCCTTCACATGACCTGCACAAAGGGGCAAAGGCAAGGAAGCAAGCGCGGCCAAGCAACTGTGAATGATTTGGTGTGACTAAACTGAACAGGAAAGTTGTGCAAGAAAAGGCTCCTGGGGTAAGGCAGGGTGAGTCATAAAAAGTCTTACTGGCTTTTCAGAGACATCTGGTCTCTATGTGAATGTAGTGAATGGTCTAAATTAGAGGTGGCATGCTAATTTGAGTTTTTTTTTTTTTTTTTTTTTTTTTTTTGGCAGACTGATCCATTGACAGTAACAGGAAGGCATACTGGTTAGAAGGTTACCATAGCCGTATCAACTTCAAATGAGGGTAAGAAGTGATGAAGCAGAGACAAACATGGAGAAAGGATGAACTGCTCAGATGGTCCCATAGTTAAACAGGTAGGAACTGATTCTCGGCTGGACAGACACAGATCAAGAAAAGCGGAAGCAGTGTTAATTATCTTGAAGCCATGGCCACTTTCTGTGCTAGGGGCTGAAGGCAACAGTCTTTGGTTCTGGTAGTAATGACTCAATAGGATTCCCACAGATTGGGACAGGTGTTTCTGAACTGGACTGGACAAATCTGATGGCAAGTCATGGGTACAGACAACAGAAACACTAGCAGTGGTAGTGATGAGGGGGTAGATGATCAGAATATGGGAAGAAGACCAGTTTGGGCTTGCATGGACATCAGCGTGGAAAGAGTAGCTTTAGTACAGTGAGTCTCCCAAGAGGATTTAGAAGACTGATTAGCGTGTGAAAAGAAATGTATCACATGCCTGCCTATTAAGAATCACAGGGAGTTTCCAACAAATCTACCACGAAGATCTATCAGAGACATTTAGAAAGTAAACTACCTGTGTCTAAGCAGCATTTCCATTTGGTGGGAAGAACAATTATAGGAGACTGAGAAAGAAAGAAATACTGAGCAGATCTGAGGCAGGAACTACTGTTAGCACACAAAACTGGCAGGAAGGAGGAAGGACAAAGCAAGGTTTTAGAATCTCTAAAACTAAAATATCAATGTGAACTACAAGCATCACATACTTGACAACCACGAGCATCACAGACTTGGTAACCAGGCAAACGGAGCCCTACTGGTAGTGCTCCTAGTGCAAAACTAAGATACTAATGTAAACTTCAAGTGTCTTACACTTGAAAAACAATAAGAGCACCCTATGGGTAGGGCAGGGTTCAAGTGTAGTTTGTACTATAAACTAGAAGTAGAGAGACTAGAATCAGAGTCGTACACACCACAATCCCCTCTTCTACTTCCTGTTTTTCTGTGGGACGTGTATTCTGAGGACTCAGTTCTCTTTGTGGCAGGAAACAGTTTCATCACTTGTCTTCCACTTTAAGAAACAGGTGGTTTCAGTCACGTTCCACTCTTAGACTCAGTCCAGTGGCTGGCGGGGGAAGCCATGAGTGAGAAGGGCGGATCCCCATTAGTGCATTCTTTATCAGCAGGAAAACTGACTGGCAGAACGTTCATTACAAGAAATAGCTAAGAATACCCGCAAATGTATGTATGCTACTGTTGTACAGTAAGACTCTTCACTTTCTTGCCTATTTTCAAGATTTTTAAAGTGCTTTTTAAGGATCTCTTCTCAAATCAAATCTGTAGGATATCTTCCTTTCAATGGCACTTCAGTTAAGAGGGCAGAAGCACTAGACAAGCTGTTTGCCTTACACACCGTGGTACATGACTATCAGAAGTAACCAGGGAGAAGACAACAGGGAGCGACAGGCCAGCTGTCTTCAAGCATTTGAATTGCAAACCTAGAGAAGGACTATATCAGTGTCATCCTGGTAGGCAGAAACAGGACAAGCTATGGAGAGCATCCTATTAGGAAACTTTCTAATTATTGAGTCAATCCTAGACTCAACTGCCTTATGATAGAATGGAGAAACTACTAGAGAATAGATGGTTTGGAGCCCAGGCTGTTTGAATTCAGGAAATTTCTGAATAGCCTTGGGAATGGCAATGGCTGGTTTTCAAGGTCATTTCCAATTAACTTTATTTTTAATTTCCATTAAAACACTAGTAGATAATGTGACAATTCATGTGCTGCAGCAAAAAGAATGTATACAAGAGGGAGCATTGTTCTCACAGCTGTCTGGTTATTAAAAAAATGTGATAAGAAATGTTTTCCATAGGCTCCTGTATTTGGATAAGTGTTGGCCCCTGGTTGGGAGGGATGTTTGCGGATGTTTAGGAGATGCGAATTGCCTATAGAAGTGTGTCACCAGCACCAGGCTTTGAGAGCTTGAGACCTCACCTGCGTCCAGTTTGCTGTCTGTGCATGCTTTTGGTTGAGGATGTGATTCTTGGCCTCTTGCTCTAACCTCCATGCCTAGTTACTAAATACTGGCTTCCTAGTATTTAATAGCTGCTGCCATGCTTTCTGTGAAGTGATGGTCTCATATTGCTCTGGAACTATAAGACAAATGAACTCTTTTTCCCATAGCTGATTTTGGTCATGGTGTTTAATTACAGCAACAAAAGGGAAGGAATATAGCTACAGAAAATCCCATACAAATGGCCATACTTGTAGACACTTTTTTACATGACTTACAGAGTCATGAGGATTAACCTGGTAGGTGGAATATGCTACATAATATACTTTTAGGAAAAAAGAGAAACAAAGTTGGGGGGAAAAGTCTCTCTCTACAAAGATACACGTTAACAAAGTCAAAAAGGGCTGTGAGAAAGAAGTATCTAAGAGTACACTAGGTGGCGCTATTAGGTGTTAGATAGTGAGTGAGTCAGGCGGGTCTAACAGTTATTAAATGTCCTGAAACCTTCTACACATTCTCAGTCTATAAAACTAATCTCAGGTTTGTAGAAAAAAAATCAAAATCTTAATCTAAGAGCTTCTACCCCGAGATTAGATCAAGTTTAAATAAACCATAGGTTTAACACATTTTAAAATAGTTTCATTATTTACAGATTCAATCTTTTCCACTGCAGTGGAGCTGTAAAGTTATTAACATTCAAATTTACAATCAATTTAAATATATTGCAACTATTCACTTCAGTATTATTCCATGAGTGTATATATATACTTATTTATAATGAATCTTTAAATAAGTTTCTTCAAAAATTCCCTGAATTCTTGAAGGTTTAAAAAAGAAACAACAGTAAATTCTATCACTTAAAGTAATGCAATATTCTAACTTAAATATAAGGAACAATACATTTCAATATCATTCTATCAGTCTATTATTTCTTATAAAAATAACATTTCATGATTTCCCTGTAGTATAAGACCAGAAGTTTTTTTTTTAACTAAAGTGCAAAATACAAATAAAGCTTCATGTTCAACTTTGTTTCCTTTTAAATGTTAAATATTTAAAAGGCTGAGAAGGACATTATCAGTTTTCCAAACATTTCCTGGAGTCTGAGTGATTTTGATCACGTGCCATCAAACTATTGCAATTTTTCAGCTTCTCTTTCCAGTTCTGCATCTAGAATTTCCCCCCAGGTATCTGCGTCCATGGGGCACATGGCCTGCTCGGGCAGGCTAACGGGAGAGCGAATGTTGCTGTATCTGCCACTTAGCCACTCATGCTTCACTCTGCTCTTCTGGTAATTTCTTAGGAGTATTACCTGAAAGGGATAGACATCATCGTTCAAAAGGACTCTGGCAGTGTGGTTGGCTGGTGTGCATGTCTGCAAGTAGGGAAACTCATTCACAGGACTGAGATTAATTTTTGATGTGGAAATACACATATTAATTGCCTTGATAATTCATGTGTGCATGAATGGATTAGTGTATATACAAAGAGCAGCCTATTGGAGGTTTTCATAATGTGGAAGTAAAGGAAATTGGCTTCTTCACCTCCCTTTTGCTTAACAAGGAAAGTTCCCGACTTTAAGATCTGAGACGTACAAAGCTCAATAGAAAACAGTGTGGAGACTATGACAGGAGAAAGAGGATGATAACTCAACTTTAACTCCTTCCCTAAAGTCAGCATACTCTGCATGTTACCCTAAGTAGAAATAGTATTCTCTTAACTGTGTTATAACACCCCTGTCAAAAACCATGACAAGTTGCAAAGGTTCAACTTACCCTCCAGGTATAACCACTGTCTATATCCTCATCTATTTCTTTTTGGCACACAGCTCTTAAGGCCAAGCAGTGGGGTTTCCATAAGGAGTCATTGTTTCTTATTGCACAATTCCAACTTGTGCAAATCCTGGAAGCTCTGCATAGACTCTGAATGTCTAGCAGGCTGAAAATTTTAGAAGTGACTTCCAGGGGCAGCAGTTCAACAAAGTTACTTTGACTCTCTTTTATTCCCCTTTCAGCATCCTCAGCATTCAATTCCGTATCAGGAACTTTGAAATTATTGTTCTTCTGGAAAGTTTTCTTCATAGCTTGCCAATTGTCTTCATATATAACCTACGGGGCAGAGTTAAATATACTCAACCTCTTCAGACCAAACTGCACATCCTATTCTGAGTGAGGTAGTTTGGGCATGACTTAAAGAACTTTACATTTCTTGACTTGGACTCTCAATCTGCAAGGCAGAATCTTTTGTGTCTCTTGTGTGTTTCATGAAGACTGCCAGGTGGAGTGGGTAAAAACAAGAGGCCACACATCTGAACTGTACAGGGGAGGCCATGAACACATTCCCTCTGCTATATATATAGCAAATATGATTGTTTCTACACATTTTGTTTCTTGCTGCTCTCGAAGAACATTATCTTTCAAAAAAAGGGAAATGATCCTTCATCTCACACATTTACTGAGTTTAGTAAGAATGGCTACTTTAGTGGTTATTAAATCTCTGGGTTGAATTGATGCTTTACCATTGGGTTCTTCACCTTCAAGCTAACGTAGTCACAAACTTGTTGGACCTTTAGTAATTTATATAAGAACTACTTAATTACTTGGATGTAGTGAACAGGTGCATACTCTTGACATAAATTTACCTACAATGGTCTAGGATGAAAATCTGTACATAGTCACAGAGTTTCATATATTCAATTACACTTCAAGAGTGGTGTCTTAGAAATCAATCTATCTTAGGTGCCTAATTATGAGCTAAGGATAACTGTCCCCGAATCTATTAGTGAGTGACAGCTACAATCTAAGTAGTTCATAATTCATCTACGAATCGTATATAGCTATAGATTTAAAGCCTGATTCCAGCTAATGTTCTCAAGGACCACACTGTAAGGCTTCTGGAAGCAAGGCTGTGGGCATCATCTTTGGGCTACTTTGCAATATAAACACAATTTGTGTTCACCTAGTTTATAATATTTACAGTTACTTTTATAGTGGAGAATCAGGGTACAATAGGCATTTGATGTATAGCTAAATAGCTCCTCACTCAGCTAATAACAATTCCCTTTTCAGATGTACTACTCAAGTCTTTTTAGTTACTAACATCATGGTGACTACCTTTGATTAGGCTGTTTATGACCCAAACTGGTTGTGGTTAGAACTGTAATGTCTGTATTGAACAGGGGCTTCCTTTAGAAATAGAAAAACAGCAACTTAGTGTGCAAAACAAGACAAAACCCACAAGATTTTGCAATGAACCTTCTCTGCCTCTACCACTGGAACAAACTGAAGACAAAGCGGTATCTTTGAAACTTAGTTTCTATTAGGTAGTTACACTACATTCAAATGTTTACTCTTTCTCTCAGGTTCTCCCTAGGAATAAAATGCTTCCTTCTGTCAAAGGAATTCCACAAGAGGCAGAAGGTTTTTCAAGTGAACATTCTGTGGTGCCTTGGTCATATTCCCATAAAATCTCACTAGGACTCTTCTAAATTATCTCTTTTGAATGCTTGAAAAGCTATCCCTTGTATGTCGCCTCTTTTTGAACCAACCGAGCAGAACTATTAAGTTAGCTTGGGGTCCTCCCACCTTCCTTTCAAAGACTTACTTTTATGTGTATAGCTGTTTTGCTTGCAAATAAGTCTCAGCACAGAGTGCGTGCACAGCACACAGGCGCTCAAAGGGGAGGTGGGATCCCCGAACTGGAGTAACATCCAGTGGCAAGCCCCCTCTGTGGGCACTGGGAACTAAACCTGGGTCCTCAGGAAGAGTGGACACTCTGGGCCACCTCCAGCCCCTCCACCCACCGTCCTGTCAAATGTCACTAGGAGTGGGCAAACGGAGGACGAGACTAGTTCTTAGGAAGCCCACACCGGTCCTGGCGAGCGCAACCGCATCCCTGCGTGCTGTGAGGACAGGCAGGAGAACCGACCGAGCGAGCACAGCGGAGCATGCTGGTCCCGGTCTAGGGAAGGGCAGAGCCGCCTCTCCTACCTAAAGGCGCGGTCCCGGCTGGCTCCTCCCGCGATTTCAGTCGTTGAGATTTGAATCTTTTCCGGAAGGCCTTCATGTCCCGCCCTCTTAAGTCCCGCTCCGCCCATTTGCACGCGCGGTCCCTTCTGGGATTGGTAGTTTCCCCTGCATTTCATCACCGTAAGTGAAGGAAAGAAAGGAGGCCCAGTCACTTCAAGATCCAGCGTCCCCGTTGAGTGACAGCTGCCCCACGGGCGGGACTTCCAAAGGGCGGGTCTCCCAGTGTATTTTGGCTGTGAGGCGGGGAGGGTTTTCGCGCCAAGGCTCTCTTTCCCCAGGAGACTCTGCAACCTGTGTAGGTGCTCCTTCCCTATGGTGTGTGCTTGGCAAAGGTTGCTGAAAAAGTAGTTCCCGCAGTGTTTATTTTTTATTTTTTGAACAGGTGGTTATTTAAATGTTTTGATAATATCGTGTTACTCATTTCCTTAGTTTCTTAGCATAGTAAATATCCCAGGGAGCTGCCTGGGGAAGCTTAACTCTCAATGTAGTATGTATTTTATCTAGTAGCATCTTGCAAAAACATAGTGAAATACCAGGGACTACCGAGACTGCTATATGTTGTGATCATATGAGGAGAAAGAGGCGAGAGAATATGGTCTAAGGGGGTGTGGGGGAAGGGCTGCCTCAGCGGGTCCAGGCCAAGGCATCCTTTCCCCATGAGGGACCACACACACAGCGGTATAGTATGGAATAGAGTTTATTGGGGAGGGGAGTTAAGTGGGTAGTAGAGGCAGAGAAAGGCAGAGAGAGGGAGAGAGTAGAGAAGCAGAGGCCGCCATGACCAAGTGGAGAGGGGGGAAGGGAGGGGGAGAGAGTAAGAGAATAAGAGAGAGAGGAGGGGGCAGCCCCTTATATAGTGGGCCAGGACTACCTGGCTATTGCCAGGTAACTGTGGGGAGGGGCATGCCTGGCTGTTGCCAGGGGACAGTGGGGTGGAGCTTAGACAGAATCCTAGCTATTTATGACGGAACTGCAAACCTTTGAGCTTATGTGGTTATTAAGTTAGCTGAGCGTTTCATTTTTGTTACCAGAGCATTTATTTGCTATCATTTAGCATTTACCCCTTGCCAGTCTTTCTGCATTTCTCTGTGACTGCTTTTGCATATTACACCCTTATGGCGTTTAGTTTGGACAGTTTATAGGTCTCTGATTATAAAGATGCTGAAGCTAAGACACACTTAAACCTAATGGCAGGAAGCACCCTGGGGGAACTCCCCAGGATATATAACCATCTCATAGGGAAACTCTCAATAAACCCTGTTATGGATTCAAGAAACTCTGACTCAACTGGGAAGACACATTTAAGAGCTGATTACCTAGTGTATTGAGCTTCTTCACATTCCCAGTTAATGTCTGAGATAAGAAGCCAGAGACTTACTTAACAGAAGGAGCAGATCTTGGGGTGAGAGCAGAGGGAAGGGAGTTACCTTCATAAAAAATCATCAATCTGATCAAAGCCATACATCTCACTAGCCGGCATAAAAAAGCCTGCAGTTTTCTATAGAAGATACGAGTTAGAAATACAAGGAAATAGGAAATGGTGTGTGTATGTGTTGTGTGTGTGTGTGTGTGTGGGGGCACCATTTGGTGTGTAAGCTACTTAGTTTTTGTTAACTTGACACCGTGGAAGAAGGAACCTCAAATGAATTGTCTCACTCAGACTGGCCTGTGGGCAAGTTTATGGTGGCATTTTCTTGATGCTAGATCTATGTGGGAGGGCCCTGCCCACTGCCAGCCGTGCCATTCATAGGCAGGTGGTCCTGGGTCATGTAAGAATGCAAACAGCAAACCAAGCCAAGTAAGCTAGTAAGCAGTGGTCCTCCGGGGGTCTACCTAAAGTTCTTGCTCTTCCATTGAGGACTGGAATTAGTCTTCATTTCTGAGTTCATGCTCCTGTACACTATTTCTGAACCTGCTATTTCTGAATCTTTACCTCAGCTAAACTTTATGCTGTAAATGCCACCTTTGACCAGCAGAGGGCGCCACCGACTTATTGGTGCTTTCTTGCTTTCTTGCTTTCTTTCTCTCTCTCTCTCTCTCTCTCTCTCTCTCTCTCTCTCTCTCTCTCTCTCTCCCTCTCCCTCTCTCTCCTTCCCTCCCTTTGTCCCTCCGTCCCTCCGACCTTCTCCCCCCCCCCCCACACCTAAATAATATTACCACAACCTCTTCATTCCGTTTTGTGTTACTTGCATACAAATGAGTTCAGGGCTTGGTGTCCCATACTTGGCATTGGATAACAGATTAGGGGCTCATTCGTGGAAAAGACAAATTCTTGTGCTGTCTGCATTTCTTAGTTGCTTGCAGTTCTTTGCATAGGGGTAGGGTTCTGTGAAGGTTTCCACTGCCATGTTAGCTGTCTGTTGGTGTTATCTTTGCTTGGGCCTTTTTTAGCTAGTTGTATTGTTAAGGTATCATGGATGAGACATCCTCTGCATCTTCAGGACACGTGGTCTTGTAGAAGATTCCTGGGATGTGACTCTTACAGCACTTTCACTCCTTCTTCCAGGATGTTCCCTGAGCCTTAGGTGCAGGGGTGTGTTTGATGGACCAGCTAGAGCCACGCCCTTGTTCTTGCATTTGACCTGTGGTAGTTTAATGTAATGATCTTCATCTGCTGCAAGAAGAAATTTCTTTGGTGAAAGTTGGAGACTGTACTTATCTGTGGGTCTGAGGTTAAAACTTTATAATTCAGTTTGGTATTGTGCTGTTTAGTAAAATAACGGCAGTAGATTCTCCTCTAAGACTCACAAGCTCTAGGTAGTTGGTCAGATTTCCAATTCCAGGAACGATTTTCCTCCTGTTCATCAAGCCTTTAGTTCAATAAGAGAACGACTGGATACAATAACAACAACAGCAACAATAACAACAACAACTATTACTACTACTACTACTAGTACTACTAGTACTACACACACACACACCAATAAAAAGTAGACAAGAGCTGAACATGTATTATTTGACGCCAGCTTTGGACCTGACTTTATCAGTACCTCATAACTTTTCACACAGTAAGGAAGTAAAAAGAAGAGTGATAGATTGAGAAAGTTCTTCTCTTTTGATAGAAAAGAATATTTAGATACTTGTAGAAAAATCGCACCTAAAACCTCAATTTTCTATCTTGGGTTCTAATTCAGCATCTCTCTTAAGTGACCCTATGGGAACATAAACTATTTGGACTTTGATCCTGTACTTGACTGACGCATGTGAGGGTCAGAGAAAACATAGACTCCAAGGAATTCAGAGTGTGTTTTCAGTAAGGCAGACAAAATAGTCAGTTCTCTTCAATAGTCCTCATGTGGAGAAGGTCAATGCAGTGCTGTTGTAAGGAAAGGTGGAGCTGAGCCTTCCACATGTTCCTTTTTAAATCCAGACATAAATAAGACACATTTAGACAAAATTATGAAGTGTCGTCTTCTTCTTTCCCTAGACCTCCATCTTTGGATATAACCCAGAGCTCAGACAAAGGCCCTTATTCTCTGCAGTGATCGGGATCAGCCAGTGACTGGGATCAGGCAGTGATCGGGATCAGGCAGTGACTGGGATCAGGGAGTGGTCAGGATCAGGCAGTGGTTGGATCAGACAGTGGTTGGCTTCTAGGATATAAGGTCTAAATCATTTGAACATGAGAGGGAACTAGCAGTGGCTCGTAGATACCCAGTCCATGCAGAACCTGCACAGTTCTTTTTCTCAGTCAGATGTGGACAGATTCCTTAGCCTGTTCCCTGCCATCTTCTTAGGACCTTGAGTCGTAGACTAGAGGAAGATGGCTTTGACACCACTCTTCATTGTTGAATCACGGTAAAGAAATCCTCAGCCACTGAGTTTCTCCTCTTTCAGGATTCTGAGATGAAAAAAAAAAGGTGTAAATTTCAATGAACTAAGATATAAAGAACTCATTACCTTTAATCTCTTGAGATACGTCATAATAAAATAGTATCTCCTTAAATTTCTCTAAATCTAAATAAATAATCAATAGTAAATAATTATTTGAAGCTGAAACCAGCATGCAGGGGTTGTTGTCTGCAGAAAGGCGGGATGGTAACGTAAGTAAGAATAAAGGAAATAGTTACTGCAGCTACATTGGCAAAGCTTAATGGGAGAATGGCTAAGGGAGAGATTAGTGTGGTGGGGATCCAGGAGATGTTTCTGACCCATGAGATCTTATTAGAGAGAAAGAGTGTAGATAACACTCCCTAAAATGGATGGGGCTAAAGGATTATGTCCCAGCCAGAGGCGGCAGCTCGCCATGGCTAGCCAAGTGGCGAGTGGAGTCTGAGGATGGCGATAAATGCCTATGAGGAAGATCATGGTTCTACAAGACTGACAACTAATGGGCTTGCTCTCCAGAGGATTCACACTCCATAGATAACAATCTGCATGTAAAAGGGTTCTCTTCAGTTTTAGGAAATGATAATGGCATGTACTAAGCATTTCTGTGACACCAGGGAACCGGATTGCAATAGTCTCCTTCCTGGGCAGCAAGCTGTCCTTGAGAACAGTAGGGTAAGAACTTGGAGAATGTGAGAGCGAAATCTAACCCATGACTCCTTTCAGCCATGAATGCACCGATTCCAAGTCTTCAGACTCTCAGGGCCTTGGTTTGTGCCTCCCCAGTGCAGCTGTGGAGCCTGACATGGTTGGCTCTGAAACCAGTTTTTGGAAACCTCTTGAAATCATTAAAAACGGCCCCTTCACAAAAACCACAAATGTAGACTTATTTAGAATGACAGAGATATCACAACTAATAACAGCATAAGTTTGGAAACTGTTACTGAAGTTCCCCATTTCCCGTGGTTTTGTCTTTAACACTATAATTACCTGTGGTCAACTGTGATCTGAAAATGTGAAGTGGAATGTCCTACAGTTAGATATTAGCTATTTTAGTTAGTAAATGAATAGCAAATATCTGTTTTAAGTTGCCATGTTTTAAAGCTGTTTTAATACCGTGATAAACTGTTGCCCAGAAAATGTGTTACTTCTTTATTCAAGGCATCCATGTAGTACACTGTCCAGTTTTTAGTAACCATCCCACTTATGGGAAAGACTATCTTGATATTGCCAGATTTGTGTTTAAGACATCTTTGTTTTGCCTAATAATGACTCCAAAAGGCGTGAGCAGGGATGCCGAAGGGAGGCTCACACGGAAGCACAGGTGACTTGTGCTGGGTGGCAATGCTGCAGGACATGCCGCAGGCTGCTATGTGTAGGGTCCAGTATTTTCTGCTGTTTCAGACAGCTCTCTGTACACCTTCCCCGCAGCTCAACAAGCTGCAGAGCTTTTCTGTGGGTAGGTCAGTTGGGATGAGCCTCTTTCAGGCAACTGGAGTGTTTGTCTCTCCCAGGCAGCCACGGTTCTTTGAGACTGTCTTTCAGAATTTCCTACTGCTTAAATATGCTTGAGGAGGGAGGACTCTAGTATATCTGGCCAGTTTCAGGATATTCTGAAACTTCTGAGCTATTCCTTCTTGAGTCTTAATAAGTTTCCCTGTAGGATGCAATGTTTTCACTTGGAGGAAATTTGTTTACCACAACTTAGAATATTAATGGAGATGTTATTGGACATTATGCTAAGTGAAATAAGCTAGGCAGAGAGAAACAAACATCATATCGTCTTACATCCATCTGAAGTCAGAAATAAATTCAGGTGCGAGTGCTGACCGATGTTCAACCAGCAGGGATCACGGCCTGTCTTCTTATATTCTAAGCTGGAAAACAGTGATAGCAGATATAGAAAATAAGGATATTTGACTAACACATTTGAGTTTTATTTTGACTTTTGCTGTATTTTTAAATATTTTATTGGATATTTTCTTTATTTACATTTCAAATGTTATCCCCTTTCCAGGTCTCCCCTCTAGAACCCCCCCCCATGCCCTCCCTCTATCTCTGCCTACTCCCCCTACCTCTATGAGGGTGCTTCCCCTCTCCACTCCTGCCTTCCTTCTCTTTTTTGCCATATTTTTAGTTATTGGCAGACTACTAAAAGAGAAGTAATTTTTAACTGTACTTAGAGCCGGGTCCTGTGGTAGCCTCTTTGCGTGAACCATCTTCTTTAATGTTCACCCCAGCCCTCAGAGGCATCTGTCGGCCGTGCTACTCTATAATGGACCAGACTCCAGCCCTCTAGTAATTTTCCTAGTTGCAAATCATCCACACGATAATGAATAAAATGTATACTTACAGCTGCTACTGGGCCTGACAGTAATAAGGTACGATGCCTTGTGGAGTCTGTTGGCTCGAGGCCAGTTGTATACATAATGAGAGGAATAGAAATTGGCCAAGTTATGAGGCAGAAAACCCTCTGAGTTCCTGGATGCATGCGCAGGGGAGCTCCTAGCTCTATGTGCTTAGGAGCTGTGAAACATTTTTTTTTCTAAAGGTCTTTTCTTTCTTCTGTGTGTTTGGGAATAGTTTCAAGAGTAACTAAGGAATTGTCTGAAGGAACAGGAAGGAGGGCTGAGAGCAGTGAAGTTACAGATCTATGTCACAAAGCCCTATGTCTCAGAGAGTATTTGTACAATTCTGTCAATTCAGCCATCAGTGTGGCATTATTATCTTCATTTGTTTAGGGGAGAACAGAGGTTCATTAGGGTTGGATTAATTGACCCCAGAAATGAAGATGATGAACACTGACCCTACAAGCAAAATTGTTTGATGAAGGCCAGTGTTTCCTCATTGTTTCACTCCAATGAAAATATTTCTTTCTTAAAAGAGACGAATGCAGAGCAGAATGTTAGAAGAACAGAGGAGTGCACTGGGAACTGAGAAATGCTGACAGTCAGGTTGTCCTCTGAGAGCTCATTCTTCTTCATCCCCACTCCCTGTGCACTACTGCACAACTGTGGGTGACAGCCTCTGGCACCTCGCTGTGGTGTAGCAGGCTCGCAGCTGGAGCGCCCGGCAGACTGACATGTTGATTTTAGGATTCTCAGTTCCTAATAGCACAGCAAATGCTGCCTGGCAACTGCTCAGTGAGACACAAGCATCTGCTACCCTGGTCTTCCTCTCTCTTGCTTCTCTATAGTCTGGGCCACCTGGCTCTCTGTGGCTTCACCAAGACCCTTTGAATGTGAACAAACAGTAATCCAAGCTGGTCTGAGTTTCTATTCCTGCAATGAAATGCCATGACTGAAAAGCAAGTTGTGGAGAAAAGGGTTTATTAGGTTCACATTTCAGCATTGTAGTCCATCACTGAAGAAAGCCAGGACAGAACCTGATGCAGAGGCCTTGGAGGTGTGCTGCTTACTAGCTTGCTCCTCTGTGATTTTTTTCAGCCTGTGCTCTTAAAGAACTCAGGACCACAATGGCCTGGTCTCTCCTCCATTGATCATTAAGAAAACACCTCACAGCCACATCTTGTGGAGGTGTTTTCTCAACTGAGGCTCTGAAGACTGGTTTGCGTCAAACTGACATAAGACTAGTCAGTATAGTCTAGAACCCCAGTTGTCATCCAAAAGAGTTGGTTTAGAACCTCCTCAGCAGCCAATGGCTTAACTCCAGCCTGTACAGACATGTGGACTCGTGCTCCCTTCCCGTTCTACCTTTCTCTTCTCTGCATCACTTAGCTTTATAAGGTAGAATGAAAGAGACAGAGAGAGAGAGAGAGAGAGAGAGAGAGAGAGAGACAGAGAGACAGAGACAGGCATAGAGACAGAGACACAGAGAGATACACAGAGAGAAACATGGATCAAGAGAGAGAGATAGAGAGATAGGGACAGAAATAGGGACATGGAGACAGAGACACAAAGGCAGACAGATACATACAGAGATTGAGAGGAACAGAGAGAGACAGAGAGACATACATAGAGAGAGACAGCATAGAGGAGAGAAAGGAGAGAGACAGAGAGACAGAGACAGAGAGAGATATGCACACAGACAGTGCTCATGACATTTGATTTTCCACAGTTTGGTTCTTGGCTCTCCCTGAACTTGTCACTTGTCACCAGGTTTCAGTTGTCCTGGGAAGCTGTATTTTCACTCCTCTAAACTGTAATTCAAAGAGCTGAACATCTACTTAACTTAGATTTTCTCTCCACTAATAGGAAGGAAAATTTTATTTATTGAATGACATTGGGACCTTAGAATTTAAGATTTTCTACTATTTTGTATTATGCCGGAACTTGGTTAACTCATTCCAAAATACCCAGAACTGATATAAACCAAAACCAAGACCAAACTGTGTAAAGCTAAGCTGATGTGTGCCTAGCTCAGTGGTAGAACACTTCCAAGCAAGTGAAATCCTCTGGGGTCCATCTCCAGCCTAGAAGGAAGAAAAGAATAATATGCCTCAACATCAACTCTTTTAAAATAGTATATCTTGTTTCTACAGAGTCATTGAATATTTTTTAGCTAAATCTAGAAGCACCCAAAGTATCTGGCATCTATTTTATTGAGCCTTGTAAAAATTGTTTCAGTAGTTAATTGGATATTCTGGTGGTCAACAAAAACTACTTTAGGTTCAACCCAGGTCTGAATTATTTTATATGGAGAATCCAAAAGGAAAGCAAAAAGGCTCTTTCCTACCCTGCATGCGAACCGCACCCTAGAACTGTAATGCATATCTCTGTTGCTCTTCAAGTCTCTTTCCTAATAAAATCTTTGCTATGTTGTTTTGCTTTGGGCTTTTAAGATTTTGAGATAGTGAAGTTTCAACCTAGGGTCTCATACCCTCTGGCAATTCTCCAATACTGAACTTTTGTGATCCTCAGTTTTTTTTTTTTAACCTAAAAATGCTTTCGAGACAGGGTCTAAGTTGCCCAGCACAGCCTTGAGTTCCCTCTGTAGCCAAAACAAGCCTTGAACTTGTGATCCACTTGCCTCAGTCTTCTGAGTAGCTGGGGTTATCTGCTTAGGCCAACAGGCCCACCACAATTGCATGGTTTGCAGGAGGGGTAGTGGGCAAAAGCTGGATTTCTGGGAAGTGCAGGTCTGAGAATCCTGTGCTTGGACAAGCGTCTCCCACCACGGAGAACAGCACAGCTGAAACGGATGCATCCTGTGACAAGCATGGGAGCTGGCTTACTTTGTTTGCCAACACACAAACCACCCACTATGCACCGCTTCAGTAATGTGTGCTTGGAGCCAGGTGTCAGTTCATATTCCAGAACCAGCCTCTCAGATATGTTGTCAGGAAAGTAACCGATTGCCTTCAAAATAGTTTCCTTCTCCAGGAGATGATGATGGCAGCATTGGCACGTGACCTTGGAATGGTGTTTAAAAGGAACAGTGCTTCTGTTACACATATTTTCTATTAGTATTTAAAAACAGGATGCAAAGTGAGGGATTCATTTCCACGCACTTCCACTGTCATATGTTGTTTTATCCAGCCCCTGTCCCCTCTGTCCTCTGAGTGAAGAGTCTTCACACAGACCTAGATTTCTATTTTACACTTAAATTGTTCTAAACAGGAATTTTTATTCCTTTCTCTTATAGACATTTTCTGTCTTGGCAATCAGATCCTTTAGAAGTAGGCAGTCTCAGGGGCCTCTGGTCCACCCCTCCTTTTAATGGGGAATGTGAAATATGCCAAGTTCTTACACCAAGGAATTCCTTGGATAAAGAGAAAGTATTATTTTTGTCTATTGACAGATTGAAATGATGCTTAATTATTGAGTATCTACAGATTATTTTTTCTCCTCATTTTAGAATTCCAGACTTTTAAAATTGTTTCAAAGTGCCCTTGTTACTGGAAAATGCCTGTAGTTTTAGTCTTTTTTCCTGTTGCTGGAATAAAAATATTCTTACAAAAACAATTAAGGGGATAAAGGTCTTATTTTATCTCACAATTCTAGATTGCAGTCCAGCACTGAGAAGTGAGGGCACATTTACACTCAAGAGCAGAGAGAATTAATGCATTTATGTTTATGTGTTTTATTTCCCCTCTACTCTTATACAGTTCACAATCTTCTGCCTAAGGAATGGTGCAACCCATAGTGGGCAAGTCATCTCACCTCAATTAATGTGATCAAGATTATAGCTCCACATACATTCTTGCAGGTCATGTTCTCATTAAGAGTCTCTTGCCAGGTGATTCTAGATTATATACAGTTGACAACTAAACCTAACCATAGGACACATAGATAGGTGTGCATAAACAACACTTTTACTTTGTGGGAAGAAAGAAACACTGAAATCCCCATCACTTGCCATTATTTTTGATCCACCTTTAACCCAAACATAGACTCAGCAAAGCAGATTAACGTAATAGTGGGATATCTCTGGGTGCTAGCCATGTAGAATAAACAATGTGTTGCCTTCTGGAGCCTGCTAGTTATGTTTCTATACCTGTTCTTCCTTCCTTCCTTCCTTCCTTCCTTCCTTCCTTCCTTCCTTCCTTCCTTCCTTCCTTCCTTCCTTCCTTCCTTCCCTCCCTCCCTCCTTCCCTCCTTCCTTCTTTCCTTCCTTCCTTTCTTCCTTTCTTCCCCCCTCTCCCTCTCTCCTTCCCTCCCTCCATCCCTTCCCCCTCCCTCTCTTCCTCTACTGTCCTTCTTTCTTTCATTTTTCCTCCTAAGCTAAAGGATGCTAGAATGGTGGATTTGAAAAAGACTTTAGGGTAGACTGCCTATTCCTGTCTTATTTTACCTATTATAAAATAAGTCAGGTGAAAGTCCTCTCAAGAACCCAATCAGTGGCTCACAGATCTGAGACATGATCATGCAGCTCCTATTCAAAAACATGGTCTGTGCTCAAAGTTTTTGGGGGCATCAGTGTTTTCTTACTAAATTTTGTTTATTGAGAATATGTGGCAAGTAATTTGAGCTGAAGTTATGTGCGTTCAAGCACAAAAGAAATGCATTTGATTACAAGATTTGTGTTGTGGTCACTTGGAAAATCATGAAATTACCCTCTCCCAGTAGTGCAGGCTATGATATCATCTTAGAACTAAACTAAATGCATCTGTGGGAAATAACATGACCCATTTCTGTTTTCTCCAAAGTTCTTCTTAGTTAAGGAAAGGTGTACTCACCACCTATTAAATTTTACCCCTCTCTTTCATCATCACCCTTACATATATAGGAGTCCTTATTTTGTAGGCCAAGATGCCATGATCTTGAGGGGAGCAGTTTTTGCTATGTATATGAGTCTGGGCTTAGAAGAAATGATTTATTGCAAAATTCACCATGATGGACAGACTGTCCTTATGCATTGCAAATTCACCACACTGGACCAACTGTTTTTCAGGTAACACAAGACCCACAGTTCCCATAATTTTTTCCTGTTATTTTATTTTATTTTTATTAAACTAATAAAATTTATTTTAAAATATACAACTCAGTATTGACTTTTTAAAAGTCATCAAAATAATTTATAGTAGCTAAATGCCTCTTAAATATACATGATATCTTCTGAAGCTAAAAGTAATCTGTACTCAACCAGTTTTTAAAATCTATTCGGAACATCAAACATGATAGAAGTAGAAAAAAATCTCTTATGAAATCCTCTATAAAAGGAAACTGTGAAACGTTCCTGATTAGATAGAAACTGCTCCATCTCCAAGGGAGAATACTCAGCATAACTGTGGCTTCATAGAATGAACTGGGTAGTGTTTCTTCTGTTTCTAGTTTGTAGAATAATTTGAAGAGTATTGGTATTAGGTATTAGGTCTTCTTTGAAGGACTGATAGAATTCTGTACTAAATCTACCTGGTCCTGGGATATTTTTGGTTGGGAGAGTTTTAATGACTGCTTCTATTTCTTTAGGGGTTATGGGACTGTTTAGATGGTTTATCTGATCCTGATTTAACTTCGGTATTTGGTATCTGTCTAGAAAATTGTCCATTTCATCCAGATTTTCCAATTTTCTTGAGCATAGGCTTTTGTAGTAGGATCTGATGTTTTTTGAATTTCCTCGGTTTCTGTTGTTATATCTCCTTTTTAATTTCTTATTTTGTTAATTTGGATACTGTCTCTATGCCCTCTGTTTGGTCTGTCTAAAGGTTTTTCCATCTTGCTTATTTTCTCAAAGAACCAGCTCCTGGTTTTGTTAATTCTTTGGATAGTTCCTTTCCTTTCTTCTTGGTGTATACTCTCTCCAGTTGCTTTTTGGAGGCACTAGAGCTTTTATTGTGTTCCATAAGTTTGGGTATGCCGTACCTTCATTTTTTCATTCAATTCTAAAAAGTATTTAATTGCTTTATTTCTTCCTTAACCAAGTTATCATTGAGAAGAGCATTGTTCAGCTTCCATATGTATGTGGGCTTTCTGCTGTTTTTGTTGCTATTGAAGAGCAGGCTTAGTCTGTGGTGATCTGACAGGATGCATGGAATCAAGTCAGTCTTCTTGTATCTGTTGAGGCCTGTTTTGTGACCGATTATGTGATCAGTTTTGAAGAAGGTACCATGAGGTGCTGCAAAGAAGGCATATTCTTTTGTTTTAGGATGAAATGCCCTACAGGTATCTGTTAAATCCATTTGGTCCATAGCTTCTGTTAGTTTCACTGTGTCTCTGTTTAGTTTGTGTTTCCATGATCTGTCCATTGATGAGAGTGGCATGTTGAAGTCTCCCACTATTATTGTGTGAGGTGCAATGTGTGTTTTTGAGCTGTAGTAGAATTTCTTTTATGAATGTGGGTGCTCTTGAATTTGCAGCATAGATATCCAGAATTGAGAGGTCTTCTTGGTAGATTTTTCCTTTGATGGGTATGAAGTGTCCTTCCTTATCCATTTTGATTACTTTTGGTTGAAAGTGGATTTTATTCGCTATTAGTATGGCTCCTCCAGCTTGTTTCTTGGGACCACTTGCTTGGAAAATTGGAAAATTCCTTTACTCTGAGATAGTGTCTTTGACACTGAGGTACATTTCCTGTCTGCAGTAAAATGTTGTGTCCTGTTTACATATCCAGTCTGTTAGTCTATATCTTTTTATTGGGGAATTGAGTTCATTGACATTAAGAGATATTAAGGAATAGTGACTGTTACTTCCTGTTATTTTTGATGTTATTTTTATGTTTGTGTGACTATCTTCTTTTGGGTTTGTTGGAAGAATATTATTTTCTTATTTTTTTTTAGGGTATTGTTTCCCTCTTTCTGTTGGTATTTTCCATCTATTATTCTTTGTAGAACTGGATTTGTGGAAAGATATTGTGTGAATTTGGTTTTGTCATAGAATATCTTGGTCTCTCCATCTATGGTAATTAAGAGTATGAAAAAAACCCTCATTTTCAGGGTGTAGTAGCCTGGGCTGGTATTTGTGTTCTTTTAGGGTCTTTATGAGGTCTGCCCGGGATCTTCTAGCTTTCATCATCTCTGGTGAGAAGTCTGGTGTAATTCTGATAGGTCTGCCTTTATATGTTACTTGCCCTTTTTCCCTTACTGCTTTTAATATTATTTCTTTATTTTGTGCATTTGGTATTTTGACTATTATGTGACAGGAGAAATTTCATTTATTTTCCAATCTATTTGGAGTTCTGCAGACCTCTTGTATGTTTATGGGCATCTCTTTCTTTAGGTCAGGGAAATTTTCTTTTATAATTTTGTTGAAGATATTTATTGGCCCTATAAGTTGGGAATCTTTACTCTCTTCTATTCCTATCTTCCGTAGGGTTGGTTTTCTCATTGTGTCCTACATTTCCTCGATGTTTTGGCCTAGGAGCTTTTTGAATTTTGCATTTTCTTTGACGGTTGAGTCAATGTTTTCTATGGTATCTTCTGCACCTGAGATTCTCTCTTCTATCTCTTGTATTCTGTTGGTGATGCTTGCATCTATGACTCCTGATCTCTTTCCTAGGTTTTCTATCTCCAAGATTGTATCCCTTTGTGATTTATTTATTGTTTCTACTTCCATTTTTAGATCCTGGAAGGTTTTATTCATTTCCTTCACCTCTTCTGTTGTGTTTTCCTGCAATTCTCTAGGGGATTTTTGTATTTCCTCTTTAAGGGCTTCATACTGTTTACCTGTCTGCTCCTGTATTTATTCAAGGGAGTTATTTATGTTCTTCTTAAAGTCCTCTATCATCATCATGAGATGTGAAACCAGAGTCTTGCTTTTTCAGTGTGTTGGGGTATCTAGGGATCACTGAGTTAGGAGTTCTGGGTTTTGATGAAGTCAAGTAGCCTTGGTTTCTGTTGCTTAGGTTCTTGTGCTTGTCTCTTGTCATCTGGTTATTTCTGGTGTTAGCTGGTCTTGTTATCTCTGACTGTGGCTAGTCCCTTCTGAAAGCCTGTGTATCAGAACTCCTGGGACACCAGTTTTCTCAGGGAGGAATTTGCTTATAGAGAGCTGTGGCACAGCACCAGGGTGCAGACAGAAACCAGAAGGATCCTGTCTCATGATGTTCCTTGGTCCCTGTGTCCTGATGGCTCAAATGTGTCCTTTTTGGGCCAGGAATTTGAGTAGAAGTGGTGGTCTACAGGTAAGTCAGCACTCCTGGGAGACTATTAGGTATTTGGGTATGGAGTGCTCTGGTTGCAGAAGGATCCTGTCCCAGGCTGTTCCTCAGTTCCTGTGTCCTGAGGGTTCTGTTGAGTCCCTTTGAGCAGATGTGGTGGCAGACTAGCTCTCTTCCAATGGTGTTTAAGTAGGGAGCATTGTGGCACAGGATCAGCTCCAGGCACAGAGGGAAAATCCCAGTTTTCATAATCTTTTAATTGCTTATAGAAGAAATTTTTGACTTCAAAGGGAATTTACTATAGCTTTACAGAACACTCACAATGTTTTGTAATAAAACAATAGAGTTGAGAGGTCAACCTCAGAGAGCAGCCACCTATAAATTAAACTTCATTTTTAGATTAATAAAATCGAGTAAAATATAATATGCTACCTACAAATGCATTCATTTTGATAAAACTATATTTATAAAGAGACTAAAATAAACACATCTGAAGGCACATTAATGACCTTGAAAACCTGTATGATGACACCAGTAAGTAGGGCAGTGTGGGAAGAGAGCTTTGCACCTGAAAACAACCTAAATAGACAAAAGGAACCAGTCTGTTCACTTTCAATTTATCTTCAGCCAAGGTCTTAGGACACAGTTAGAAGGGAACCTGAAACTTTCTCAAAATATCACAAGCACAGTCTCTACCCCAGTTCCTGATACTATTCCCTGTAAAATCTCCGAAGCTGGCTTTCCATCAGTCCTGTTACTTTTATCACTATTGTCTTCTAGGCTCCTGCTAGAGTGGCTGGCCAATGATGCTCACAGCATTCAACTGGTTTACTAATGCAATTTCCAAAGTCTTCTACATTTCCTCAAAAACCCAGCATCATCAGGTTCTTCATAGCAACACCCTAGCCTCTTGTAACAACTTTTGTATTAGCTTTTTTCTGTTGCCATGTTAAAATACCATGATCAAGGCAGTTTAAGGTGAAAGAGTTTATTTTGGCTTATACTTCCAGAGGGGTAGGAATATATTATGGTGGGAATGTATTATGAAAACAGGCAGCTGGGACAGGAAACCAAGTAATAACATCTTCAACTACAAGCAGAAGTAGAGAAAAACTGAAAGCAGGGTGAATCTAGGATGTCTGAAAGCCCACCCCTGATGATGTACTTCCTCAGCAAGACCATACCACCATTCCAAACAGTGTTCACACGCCCAACCAAACATCACAGGGGAGGTGGGATAAAAATATCCAGAAATAGTTTTCTTTTCTTGGAGAAAGTGCAGCAGTATTAGCCTGTCCCAACTCTGGAGAAGTTGAGGGGTTCCCAGATGCTAGGGCATTGTGGAAACCCTTTTCTGTCCCTGAGTGACAGAGGGACCATGTCCATGTGGGTGCTCTCCTCCCATTTTGGCAGCTAAGGGAGTTGTGAGAGCTCCTCCTTAAAGCTTGGTCCAGACCAACATACCAGCCAACATTCTTCTGATCTTCTCACCACCCACTTGCTAACTCCTGCCAGGAAACAGCCGAGAAACCTATAAAGGCTGTCCAGAGATCATGAGGACTTCCTACCAGCTAAGCCACAGCATGGTCCTCAGGTTTCAGCCTCTGTGGGTGGCAATAAGGGTGGCTTTTTGTTTTGCTTTGTTTTGTTTTCAGCAGGGTCCCTGCAGTCAGCTCTGAAAAACTGTGAAGAGTGCTGCGCTCAGAATGCTTTGCGGGATGTTTTTTCTTTTTTCTCACAGACAACTGGAACCTTGAGAGCCAAGGGAGATTGTGGAGAGGATGTGAGCAGATGGCCGCTGAGGATAGCTGACCGGGTGGGCTGGGACCCAGGCCAGGACCTGCCACCTGAGGATTGTGCCTGCTATGTCCAGATGATGATGAGCCTCCAAATAGGGGGCTTTGCTCTGCTGAAAATCATAAAGTTGAAAAATGAAAAGAGATAAAACCTTAATGACAGGAGAATGTTTTGTCTTTAGTGAAAAGGACAACTTCTTAAGATTTATTTTATTTTTTATTCTGTATATGTACGTGGGTATGTTCATGCAAATTTGGGTGACTGAGGAGGTCAGGGTATCTGAAGCTGGGACTACAGGCAATTGGAAGCTACCAAGCATAGGAATCTAATTGTTGTCCTTTGTATGAGCAGAGAGTACTCCTAACTGCAGAGCCTTCTCCCTGCTTAAGGAGGACTTTTAGAAACAAGATTGTTAGAGAATATAAAGGTTATAATTTGATGTATTTAAAAAGTTAACTTTTATTCACTACAGACACTAGAAATAATATTTACAATGTATATAATGCATGTGATTATAAAACTAGAAGTAGCAATATTAAATATAAATGAATTATTATAAGTCAGATAAGAGAGATGGGCACCCCAGTAAGAAAAAGCCCACTAACGTAACTAAAATGTGGACAAATGACAGTGTATTTTTTTAATTTTTACAATTGTAATGTTATATGCAAACACTTTTTTGTATAAAAAGGTGTTTATTTTCACTGGGAAAATGTGAAACACAAAGCAAGAGAGCCCTATTGAACTAGCACAAATTTAAGATTTAGTAACAAGAACTAGCAAGGAGGTGAAGATATGATACCCTTTTTTTGACAATCTGACAGAAGCTTCTTAACTTACAACATCCCCAAACCATTTTCCAAAGCCAACTCTCATCATAGAACTCTTGAGCTAGCAAAAGATACTAGTTTTAATATTGTTTATAGTCTTGGAAGTATGAAAACCAACTATTTATTGCATGGAATATAGTTGTTATAAAGTAAGTTATGATCATTCTATGGAGCATTATGCACCACTTAGAAAGAATTATCTAGGGTTTTATACACAATAGAGCTCTCCAGGATGTTTTACTGGGGGAGAGAAGATACACAATCCTAAACAGAGTAACTCTCTTTGTTACAGAACATGATCTAACACCTGTCATGATTTACTTTTAAGAGTAAAGATGTATTCATGTATAACAATATTACATAGATCTAGATATTAAAGACCTTATATAAATGTTGCAGTGCTTATAAAAATCTAGAAGGGGGAATAATAAGAGTCATTTCCATGTGGAAGGGATGGTGTGTGAGAGAGGAAGGACTCCTGTTATAGGCTGCTCAATTGAGACCTGCAGTAGAACCTCTCTTGAAAAGTTTCCAGTGGGATGTTGTTGATTTTTTCAACCTACAGAAGTTCCTCTTTGGCCATTGATAATATAATTCCATAATAATAGCATTGTGGGTGTCCATTCATCCTGAATCTAAGAGGAGGGCTAGCTGCTAAATGAAATAGGAGCAAAACATCAGGGCCACACCAGAGTTTGGTTCCCTCAACCATTACTGGACACCCCTGATATGCTGATTACCATTCTAGGCACCACAAACATAGCAACTAATGTGGTATAGCCCTTGATTCTAAGGAGTCTTTCATTATAGGAACAATACATATCATGAAATTTTCAATATTAATGTACACATGGGGATAAAAGTATAATTATGAAAGCTTTGAAAAGAACCAACATTCATTACACCCAATCACATGAAAAGTGTCTTCAAAGTAAAGATGAAGGTAGGACATTTACTAGCTTTTTCCCGGTGAAATCTTGAGGGTCTAACACAATTCCAGACCCATAGAAGATACCCAGTAGTATTTGTTGAGAGAAATAATAATGGACTGACTGAATAAAAGCTTCCCAGTAACAAGATATGAACACATAGTTTTAACCTGGCAGACATTCCAAGGGAATATTTTAGATAATGAAACAAAACAAAACAAAACAGAGTGGACATTTGAAGCTATGTTTGGAAAACAAAGAATTACCATTTGTGGATGGGTGCAAATCATAATCCACCCACTCTGAACAATCTCCCTGTAGGCATACGTTTTAGGCAGTTTTATTGGATTTTTTTACCCACCACCCATCTCCACTCCAATCCATTCCAACCACTGAATACTAAATCAGTGATAAAGAAAGTTAGAGAAGAAAGGGGGCATAGACTACTTTCTGATGATTAGGAGCATCAAGTTCCTAGGGGCAAATCCAATGTTCATCATCAGGATAGCTCCAGATAGCAACTCAGCAATCAAGCAATTCAGCAATTCAGCAGTCCAGCAATTCAGCAATCCAGCAATTCAGCAATCCAGCAATTCAGCAATTCAGCAATTCAGCAATAGCAAAAGCAGCAAACACAATAGCAGAAACAAGCAGAAGCAACAGCAGGAACTACCACCACCAGCAGCAGCAGCAGCAGCAGCAGCAGCAGCAGCAGCAGCAGCAGCAGTGACCTAGAGCAGTGGGGGCAGCAGCTGCCCTAGGCCCACTCAGGGGTCATCAAAGAAAGCAACCCCTGATATGCTGATTACCATTCTAGGCACCAGAAACATAGCAACTAATGTGGTATAGCCCTTGAACCAATGCAAGAATGGCATCCATGCCATCTATTGTCTGTTGAATTATATGTACACATTCTTTCCAAACATCACACAAATCCTCTCAAGTATCTGCTCCAGAAAACCATCACATGCCTTTATACCAGGCATCTTCCAGCAAAATAACACATGTCTGTTTTCAGCAAAACATCCTCTCATAAGACAGTTTTTGGAGAAAAACATCACATTACACAACTGAGTCTCCAATGAAACCAGAAATGCCTACTTCACATCTATCTAGGTTGTCTAGTGATCTATGCTATAGTTTCCTAGACACTTTGGTTTCTCACCAAATCTACTTTCTAGTCCTATAGATAAACTCACTCAGCTGGATACAGATTCTCTGTTCCTGTTTTCTTGTTACCTAATCTTGGGTTAAGCTCTGTTCTTCATCCCTGCCAGCTCTCCAGGTTATTGCTTTCCACAGAGGAAAAGTAGAATGTTGACATTACTGGAATCCCTACATCCAAGAAGAAATTATAGGCTATATTTAGATGTCATTTAAATGATATAGTAATACACTCTTTAAAAAGTCTTTTATTTTTCCATGACTTCATATATAAAGTGAAAAGTGCCTGTCTAAATAGACTTAATATTTGTGTCATTTAAAATACATGTGTTGAAGTCCTAGTGTCCCAAATGCAGTGGGAAGTGAGAATCAAACGTTTGTGAAGTAGATGAGGTCATGATGGTGACTCCTCACTGCTAGCATCAATTCTGACTTAGGGTTTCCACTGCTGCAAAGAGACACCATGACTAAGGCAACTCTTTTAAAGGAAAACATTTAATCAGGGCTGGATTACAGTTTCAGAGGTTCAGACCATTATCATCATAGTTGGAAATATGGCAGCCTACAGGTAGACTTAATGCTAGATGATCCAAGAGTTCTACATCTTGATCCAAAGGCAATCAGGACAAGGCTGTTCAATAGGCATCCAGGAGGAGACAAAGTTTCACACTGGCCAGACCTGAGCATGTATTTGAGACCTCAAAGCCCTATCCCCACAATGACATACTTCCTCTAATAAGGCCATACTTCCTCCAAAAAGGCCACAGCTAATAGGGACACTTCCCATATTCAAATCACCAGAACCTCTTAGGATTCGATTAGTGTGTTGGTACCAAGAGAAAACAGAGAACATTTGTGCTGTCTCTTTTCCTAAGTCTGCACACACAAAAGTTCCTGAAAACAGAGGAAGGGAATGTTCACCACTCAGTGGATCAGACACAAACTTGATTTAGGACATTTGCCAGCAGCGCTGTGAGACTGTATCTGCTGTGAGGAGGAAGTCAGGACTCACTACAGTGCCTACCTGTCCTATATTTACTCATCTCAAGAATGTGGATATTACGCTCACTACCCTCCTGGTTCCTTTAGATAGAACTATTTTCCAGTGATAGCTTAGTCTTAAAGACAATGTTCTTAGGACTCTATTCTGAGGGGAGAGATCAGAACAGAAAATTAAACAAGAAATGATTGCATGTATAGTTGCAATGAGTAAAGGGGAAAGGGTATTCAAATGACTTAAATTTCATGCTATCCCATCACAATTGCAAAAAATAGTATATATTGCAAAAAAAAAACCAACTAATTACAAGCATAAAATAAAGAGTAAAGGCCCTATCTTGCTACTTCATTATAGCATTTTTCTTACTGGAGTTTTCAGCTATTAATGATTATTATTTGTTTTGGATGTCTCCTGATTGTTGTGTGTGCATGCACAGAGGTAGCTAAGTTTATATACTTGCAGGTATAAGCATTATATATGATTGAAATTTGAAGATAATTCACAGTAGTTGCCTATTTTCTAAAGTATAAGGTCTGTAGATTAACTTATCAAGCCAGGAGTAGGAAAGAAAATTGAGATTCATAGCTCAGCTAGAAGCCTTCTCCCCTGTAGCCTGACAACCTGCCAAATAAACAAACAAACATAAGACCAAACAAACACTATCTGGGAGAGCTTACTAGCACTGTCATGAGAAGTATGTATCCTCAGTCACCAGACCTTCAGACCAAAATAAGTTATAATAGAATGTACTTGTTGAGGTCCTGGGAGCCACCAAGAAAGGATTAACACCTATCAGGACAGCTCTCCTTTACTTGTCCTACACACAGCAACACCTGGAACCTATTAAGAGTCTGAGGGACCTGAGGACTTTAACTTTCAACTACAATAATAAATGAGACTACATCTGAGTTCTACATCAACACTACAAATATGTCAACTGAAAGATATACTTGATAACAATATAGACCAAATAAAGTTATAACACCAATTATGTAACTCCCCCAAAGTAGTAGTAACATGAAGAATATATATATATCCAAAACAACAACACTCAAGATGGCATAACTCCTCCTAAAATTGAGAATCCTATAGTAAAAGCGTAGTGAGACTGAGTAAGGAGAAATCTCAGAGAAATCAAAAGAAACCAAGGAAGTATATTTAAATAAATTAACGAGTGTCCATATTTGTCAAGGAAATCCAAACAGAAAGAAACTGCTGATCAAGAACATAAACAACAGAATGAAATATGTAAAGTGGTGCAAGACATGAAAGAATTCATCAAAGAAACAGAAATGCTCAGTAGAAACCAATCTAAAATTTGAAAACTAAATAGCATAGTGAGCCAAGTAAACAAATTCTGTGAAAAGTCTCATCAATAGAAGGACTCAAGAAGAAGACAATCTATCTCAGAATGAAGAGAGAGTAGAGGAAATAAAATAATTAACCAAGAACAATGATAAATAGTACGAAGGCACCCATGGTAATTGCAAGATGCAAGCAAAATTCTGAGAGAGCAAATCTGTGGATAATAGAAGGAGAAGAATTGAGTTCTTAAGGCACAGGAAACATGTTTTAAACAATTATAGGACAAAAAGAAATGTAAATCTGATATATGAGGCATTCAGGATACTCAAGAGATAAGACCAGATAAATCAAGACCCTGTATCACGTTATATTCAAGGCAGTGAATATGCAAGACATATAAATTATAATAAATGCAAAAAGAAAGAAATATTAAGCCACATATAAAGGCAGGCCCATCAAAATAACAATAAATTATTCCACTGAAGCTTTAAAAACCAGGAGGGCAGGACAGACATATTTCAGGTTTTAAAAGGTAACAATTAAGACTACTATACCCAGCAAGACTATCATAGTTGAAGGAAAAAATAAACATTTTCTATGATAAGCATAAGTGAAAGGAATTTATGACCACTAAACCAGCTCTGTAGATAATACTTAAGGAATCTTTCATGCTGAAGAGAAAAATGAATCCATTTGAGGCCACATGAGACAATAAGCCATACGAGAGTCATAAGTAAACAAAGAGAAACAGAAAAAAAAATGAATACTACAAAATCAACAAGATGGTGTGAATCAATACATGCCTTTTTGATAACTCTGAATATTAATGAACTCCACTGTAGTGAAAGGTGTAAGGTAGTATACTGGATAAGATAGCAACAACCATCTCTTGCCTCCAAAAAATGCAACTCACAATAAAAGATAGATACTATCAGTGTGAAAGGATGGAAAATATATTTTAAAGAATAAATGTAGGGGAGTATTCAACTAATAGCCTTCAGATGAAGATGTGGAACTCTCATCTCCTCATGTACCATGTCTCTCTTAATGCTGCCATGCTCCTGCCTTGATGACACTGGACTGAATCTCTGAACCTGACTCTATTATGGCTTCTGGTTTCCATCTGTGCCCTGGAGCTAACACAGTGGCCAGGGCTCTCCATACCCAAATCCCACCTGGAGAGAGCTGGTCTCCCAGAAATGCTGTCACACCTAAGTTCACAGGTGAGGCTACCACTATTGCTCCAATACCTGGCCTGAGAGAGACCTGCTATGAGCCCACAGGGCACAGGAACTGTTGAGCAGTCAGGGACAGGATTATTCAGGTTTCCATTTGTGCCTAGAGCTAACCCTGTGCCATTTGTACCCAAATCCCACCTGGAGAGAACTGATTTCCTAGGAGTGTTGACATATCTAAGATCATAGACTCACAGGCTTACAGGCTTACAGGAGGGACAAACTCCAATCAGAGGCAGCAAGACCAGCTAACACCAGAGATAACCAGATGACAAGAGGCAATCTCAAGAACCTAAGCAATAGAAACCGAGGCTACTTGGTATCATCAGGACCAAGTTCTCCAACCACAGCAAGCCCTGGTTATCCCAACAAACCAGAAAAGCAAAATTCAGATTTAAAAATCACATCTCATGATGTTGACAGAGGACTTTAAGAGGGACATAAATAACTCCCATAAAGAAATACAGGAGAACACAGGTAAACAGGAAGAAGCCCTTAAAAAGGAAACAGATAAATCCCTTAAAGAAATACAGGAAAACACAAACAAGCAGGTGAAGAAATTGAACAATACCTTCTAGGATCTAAAAATGGAAATAGAAACAATAAAGAAACCACACAGAGAGACAGCTCTGGAGATAGAAAAACTAGAAAAGAGATCAGGAGTCATAGGTGCAAGAATCACCAACAAAATACAAGAGAAGAAAGAATCTCAGATGCAGAAGATGCCATAGAAATCATTGACACAACAGTCAAAGAAAATGCAAAATGCAAAAATCTCCTAACTCAAAACATCCAGGAAATCCGGGACACAATGAAAAGACCAAACCTAAGGATAATAGGTATAGAAGAGAGTGAAGATTCCCAACTCAAAAGGTCAGTAAATATCATCAACAAAATTATAGAAGAAAACTTCCCTAACTGAAAGAAAGAGATGCCCATAAACATACAAGGAGCCTACAGAACCCCAAATAAATTGGACCAGAAAAGAAATTCCTCCCATTACACAATAATCAAAACACCAAATGCACAAAACAAAGAAAGAATATTAAAAGCAGTAAGGGAAAAAGTCAAGTAACATATAAAGGCAGACCTATGAGAATTATACTAGACTTCTTAACAGTGACTCTAAGAAGATCCTGGGCAGATATCATACAAACACTAAGACAATGCAAATGCCAGCCCATGCTACTGAATCTAGCAAAATTCTCAATTACCATAAATGGAGAAACCAAGATATTCCTTGACAAAGCAAAATTCACAGAATATCTTTTCACAAATCTAGCCCTACAAAGGATAATACATGGAAAACTCCAACACAAGGAGGGAAACTACACCCTAAAAATAGGAAGAAAGTAATCTTTCAACAACCCCAAAAGAAGATAGCCACACAAATATAATTTCACCTTTAACAAAAAAAATAACAGGAAGCATCAATCACTAGTCCTTAATATTTCTTAACATTAATGGACTCGATTCCACAATAAAACGACATAGACTAACAGACTGGATACATAAACAGGACTCAGCATTTTGCTGCATACAAGAAATGCATCTTAGTGACAAAGACAGACACTACCTCAGAGTAAATGGCTGAAAAGTTTCTCCAAGCAAATGGTTCCAAGAATCAAGCTGGAGTAGCCATTCTAATATCAAATAAAATCAACTTTCAATCAAAAGTTCTCAAAACAGATAGAAAAACTAGAAAAGAGATCAGGAGTCATAGGTGCAAGAATCACCAACAAAATACAAGAGAAGAAAGAATCTCAGATGCAGAAGATGCCATAGAAATCATTGACACAACAGTCAAAGAAAATGTCACTTCATACTCATCAAAGAAAAAATCAATTCTGAACATCTATGCTCCAAATGAAAGGGCATTCACATTCATTAAAAAAACAAAACCAAAACCAAAAAACTTTACTAAAGCTCAAAGCACACATTGCACCTCACACAATAATAGTGGGAGACTTCAACACCCTAGTCTCATCAATGGACAGATCATGGAAACAGAAACTAAACAGAGACACAGTGAACCTATTGGAAGTTATGGACCAAATGGATTTAACAGATATCTATAGGACATTTCATCCTAAAACAAAAGAATATACCTTCTGCTTTAGCCCTTCTTAGAGGGGGAACAAAATACTCACTGGAGGAAGAGGGTGGAAGAAACTTGGAAGGAAGAAAGAAGGGTAGGGGAAAGGGGGGCAGGATCATGTATGGGAGGAGATGGAGATGATATCCAGAGTGCCAGGAAATTGAACAAAGGTGTGTATTCATGGAGGATGGGGAAGAGGGGTAATCACCAGAATGTTCTAGATGCTAGGAAAGCACAAGGCTCCCAGGATCTGTTGGGGAGGACATTAGCTGAAATATGCAACAAAGGGGAGGAAGAACCCCCCTCCAGGTCAGGAAAGGGCCCTGGTTGAGGGATGGAGCCATCCACTCATCTCTAACCCAGAGATAATCATTTTTAACCCAGAATTGCTCCTGTCTAAAGGAAATACAAGGACAAACTATGGGGGAGAGAGTAAAGGAAAGTCCATCCAGAGACTGCCCCACCTGCAGATCCATCCCATATACAGACACCAAACCCAGACACTATTGATGATGCCAAGAAGTGCTTGTTGACAGGAGCCTGATACAGCTGTCTCCTGAGAGGCTGTGCCAGTGCCTGACAAATATAGGAGCAGATGCTCACAGCCAACCATTGGACTGAGCATGGGGACCCCAGTGGAGGAGTTAGGGCAAGGACTGACGGAGCTGAAGGGGATTGCAACGCCATAGAAAGAACAACAATATCAACCAACCAGACTCCCCCCCCCCCCCAGTGTTCCCAGGGACTAAACCACCAACCAACCAAAGAATAAAGATGGAGGGACCCATGGCTCCAGCTGCATATGTAGCAGAGGATGGCCTTATCTGGCATCAGTGGGACTCAAGGCCCTTGATCCTATGAGGGCTCAATGTCCCAGTATAAGGGAATGGCAGGGTGATGAGGTGGGAGTAGGTGGGAGGGAGGGGAGCACCCTCATAGAAGCAGGGGGAGGGGAGATGGGATAGGGTGTTTCCAGAAGGGAAACTGGGAAAGGGCACAACATTTGAAATGTAAATAAAATATTCAATAAGAAAAAAGTAGAAAAAAAATGAATAAATGTATGATGCAAGCAGGTATCACTATCCTAATATCTGACAAAACAGACTTCACACCAAAACTGGAGAAAGAAAGATAATCATACTGATTAAGGGAACAATGTATGAGGCAGACACCATTCTAAATGTACATGTTCTGTTCAGGTGCATCCAATTTTATGCTTTCAAAATACTATTAGATGAAAAGCCACAAATTAACTCCAACAACACAACCTAGATGTCTCTCTCAACTGAAGAATGGATAAAGAAGGTATGATACATCGACACAATGGAGTACTACTCAGTTGTTAAAAACAAAGATGTCAAGAATTTTGCAGGCAAATGGATGGAAATTGAGAATATCATCTTGAGTGAGGTAATCCAGAGCTAGAACGACAAGTATGGTATGAACTCACTTATAAGAGATTATAAAGTGCAAGATAAGCGTGCTGTTATTGTCTACAGATCCAAATAAACTTCATGATAAGTAGGTCACATGTGGATGCATGCATCTCACTCAGAAGCGGAAACTGAGTAGTTCTTGGAGGTAGATGAAGAGAAAGAACTGGGTAGGAGAAGGGGAGAGGAGGGAAATGGGGGTAGTGATTAGGTGTGGTCAGAGGGAGGGCAAGAGAGGGCTGGGAGTGAGAATGGAAATTGGTGCAGGGGATCTCTGGTGACTAGCTGGAGGCCTTTGACCAGGGAGGATATGGGGAACCTATGTGGGTGACCCTAGCTGAGACTCCTACCAGAGGGGGATATAGAGACCGAGGCAGACACCTCCTGTAGCCAGCAGGACTTTCAGAAGGGGGACGGAGGCACTAATCCACTACAACACCATCAACCCCAAATTTGTCTTGCCTACAAGATGTGCAAAGATAAATATGGTGCTGAGTCTGAGGGAGCAGCCAACTGATGACTGCTCCAACTTGAGACCCATCCCATGTGAGAGAGCCAACCCAACACTATTAATGATACTCTGCTGTGCTTGCCCACAATAATGTAGCATAGCTGTTTCCTGAGAGGCTTCATCCAGCAGTGGATAGAGACAGATATAGAGACCTGAAGGCTTCCATTTTTTAAAATCTACTTTTAGTAAGGGTTCTCGAATGTTTTGATCCCTAGTCCACTGTCCAAAAGTAGGGGAGCAAAGATGGGAAATAGGACAATGGAATGTGGATCTCTTTAGCAGTAGTTCCTTAGGGCGATTTCAGTCTCCATTTTTCATGATATCAGCATTCCAGTTTGGTAGTTTTAGGATACCAAACATGGGTCAGCAGTAGTGTCACAATCCAGCTGAACTCACTAGGTCCCTGCCAAATCAGCACCAGTCAGGAGAGGCAACCAGGACCAGGCAGGAAGCCAGAAGTTCTTAGTGGGGAATCTCAACAGAGCAAAGGTTAGTCAAGACATAGATGGGTGACCAACAAAGCATTGCAAAGCTAGCTATGCAAGTGATCTTGCCTTAGCAAAATACCATGTGACATGGTCTCACCATGTGAGATTGTGTCACTTGACATATCCAGAAACTTCCATTTCAGAGTCCCACAGCCAAACATTAGGCAGAGCTCTAGGAGTGTTTTTGGGAGAGTAAGGGATAGAATTGGCAAGCCAGAGAGGGTCAAGGACACCACAAGAAGACCTTTAGAGTCAAATAACCTGAGACAATGGGGGCTCACAGAGTTTGGGCCACCATCCAGGGGGCACACAGGAGCTGGACCTAGACCCTCTATACATTTCTATATAAGCAGCTTGCAAACTAGCAGCTTGGTCTTCATGTGGGTTCCCTAACAAGTGGAGTTGGGCTATCTTGGTTTGTGTTCCCTGCCACTGTATCCCCTTGCCCCTATCTGGACTGCATGCTTGGGCCTCACTGGGAGATGCTGTACTTAGTCCTGCTGAGACTAGATGTCCCAGGGTGGGGTGGTGTCAAAGGGGCTCACCTGCAGAGAAGGGGAGTGGGAAGTGACAGAAGACATTTGTAAAGGTAGGACTAGGAAGAGAGTAGGGAGGGAGAGCTGCGATTGGATGTAAAGAGAATAAAATAAATTATTGAAAGAAAAATAACCTCCAGAATAATAGGAGTGGAAAGTTTCAACATTCCACTCATGAACTGGCAGTTCTTCTTCCTAACAAAATAAAAACTGAAAAGGGAAATACGCGAACTAAATGGCATAATTGAACAATTGGATTTAATGGAAATCTACATGGTATAATCTACCAAATTCACCCTCTTCTTATCAGCCCATGAACTTTTTCTTCAAAATGTGTGGCCAAAGGGGTCAACATTTTGCTTTGGGGTGGTATTTTGACTGCAAATGAGGTCCAACATATATTAGAAGCATCTCTTCTATTAAGTATTCTTTAATACACTGTAAGTTTTAGTGGGGGGCTAAACTTTTATTATGTATTCATTGGAATTCTTCATGTTCTACATATTATTTGCTCATATGTCAAAGCTTTTATTCTCAGACACATTTTAACTTTCCACTGTGTTTAGTTATTTGATTTTAAGAAACTGAGAAGTTAGAATGGTGAGTTGGTAATCTATTTCTGTATGATTTTGGAGTTTATTACTAGCCATTTAGGGCAAGTTTCTATCCTAAGGTTAAACACAAAATCATGAATGTTCTGTATACTATTTTCTGATGTTTTTTAGATCATCAGATCATCAGGAATTTGTTTTTTAATAACCCATGAAATAGGTTTCTAAATGTATAGAAAATTTCTCCAAAGCTATTTTTAGAAATCTCTTATTCCTCTAATATCTGGAAATATCAATTCTTACTTTATGCTACATTTCCATTTACATGTGTCAATTTTCTAAGTTGCATTTTTCTATTCATTATTTTTCAGAATACATTTGCATTATATAACTTTAATTATTATGTATATAGTGCATTTTTATAACATTGATATTCCTACTCAATTGTTTCCCAAATATTTTTGCCTATTATGGTACATTTTCTGTTTTTGATTCCAAGTTCTAAATCTCACAATTCCCAAAATAACCATTGAAATTTCCACTTGAATGGCATTGAATTCGTGTAATATTTAGGGATAATGGGCATCTTTATAATATTCTTTCACTTGCAAATGCAATATATCCTTTAAAGTTTCTTTCATGCTTGGTCAAAATTTTGTAGCTTTTATGTTTTAGACTTGAAGTTTATGTGTGCATTTAAAAATCTCTATTTTATTTTATGTGTATGAATGCTTTGCCTGCATGCATATGCACACCATATACATGTCTGGAAACCAGAACATGACGTTGCATTGAAAACTGCCTTGAATTTGCTGGAAATCAAACTCAGGCCCTCTGAAAGAGCAAAACGTGCTCACAACCAATGCTCCATCTCTCCATCCTCTGCATATTCATGCTTACTTCTACCAAAATTGTCAATTAGCTATTTCATTTTTAGAAGATTTATTTTATCTGTGTGTAGTGTATATAAGGATAACTATTTAAAATGTAGTAAGGAATTTTATTCATTTAGGAAAATGTCAGTGGTGAGTTATCCTCTCAGCTTCATGACCTTTCTAACATGGGCTGGCTAGGTTTACAGTACCAGGCATGAATTGCCTTATAGTGGGTTGGCTGATGCTGCCTTTATTCTAATGCTAAATACTGGCTCTTAGATCTGTTTGCCCACAATGAGCAGATTCTCATGTACACCAAATGGTGCTATGTAACTCTTGCTCCTAGTTCAACTGGTCAACAAAAGGCAAGAGCCTGTTCTTGGGCAGTAGAGGGAGAAAGGTGGGACTTAAGGATTGAGTGAGGGTTTGTTGGTAGAGAAAAGAGAAGAAGAAATGACACAGTGGATGGAGAATGCCACCATGAGAGGAGATGGAGACCATGAGCTCATGACCAGGAAAAGCAGCAAGTAACAAGGGACATTGCAGTTGGGAAATAAGTTAGAATAGCTCAAAACTTGCCCAGTCTAGGGCTTACAACGTGTAAGTAAAATACCTGGATTATGTGTCTTTTTTATAGGCTAGATAAAATGATTAATTTTATTTACCTTGCCTCCTATTGAGTGTGCCTTAAATCCAATCAGATAGCTGTTTGCCACTCTAAAAATATTTTTAAAATGTCACTATTGTACCACTTTGGATGCGCCTTATGATACTCATTCTTGTTGAGGCTTGCAGGTGGGACAATTGGGTAGGACTATCAATCACTTATCTCTCTTGACTGCTTGCCTAGCTCGTGCAGATACTACAAAACCTAGTCCTCAGGGAGAAGGCTTCTAGGTCAATTCTAGCTCAATCCTTCCAAGTCTAGTGTCTGAAGCGCGTGGCATCTTTAATAATAGGGTCTTACTGTCAAGTTCTGGAAGGCAATAAAGGTTTCACCTCATCAAAGAAACTTCTTTCTGCAGCTCATGGGGACCATTACCTGAGATGATTGGTCAAAATGCAGAGAAATTAACCCTGGTATGCCCAAGTCCAATCGATACATTCATAACACACATTTAACACTTAAGGCTCAGAGAACAGTGAGGCTGAAAAGGTTTCAGGAGCCAGAGGCCCAGTGCACCCTTTGAGGTAGTGTCTTCTAGACTTAACAGGGAACCTGCGCCTGTGAAATCTCAATGAAACTGTTGCTTAAAGACCAGGGTGCGTTAAAAAAAACATGTGTTGCAGACTTAGTGCCTAGGAAACTGTGACTGGGAGGTAGGGCCCAAAAGGGGCGTGCCCTTCTAGAAGGACTGTACTCCCTTTCTCTTATTCCTTTCTCTTATACCACTCTCTTTTCATCATCTCCCCTTTCCTTTCCTTCCCCCCTCTCCTTTGTTTCTCCCTCTCCACTTTCTCTGTACAGGCTAGGTGGTGAACTGAGCATGTTAGCTTGGCCCTACAGCACTGCCATGATGGTCTGCCTTGCCACAGGCCCACAGCAACCAGACTTTTAAAAAGTAGTGGCAGAAAGCCAAGCTACTTGTTTCCAGAACACTGAATATCTGGACAGTTTCAAGTCGGGTCCTGTCTGATTCTTACTCAAAGTGTCAGGGTCTTTTTGGTAGACATATTTATCCACTTAACAATGTTGTTATCCATTCCTGAGTCATAAGTGTGATTGCATTTGATCTAATGCTTCATGAGCATCTGCCAGTACCTTTCTTATCACGTCTTCTGTAAATAAGCAAAATACCTGCATGAGCAACCCTAAGTTGCTGCAATAAATGATTCAGCTTCCTGTATCTCATTAACTACATCTATACCCTCAAATGAATCATTTTGTTGGTTTGTTCGTTCCTTCCCTCATTTCCTTCCTTCCTTTCCTTCCTCTTTTGTACTAATCTGTTTGTAGATTGAATTGCTAAGACTCTTCTCATTGTTTTCTATTTTCTAAGACACTTCAATAATACCATTTGAAGCTTTGACAGGTCACTCCAAAGTCATCGGTAGGGCTTAGTAGGCAAGCACATGTTCTATGTAAATATAAGGACCTGAGTTCAAATCCCCAACACTCATGTAAAAAGCTAGATATGGCCACATGCCTGTTATCCAGTGCTGTGGAAGGATGGAGACAAGAGGATTGGTTGCTGTATCTTGCTGGTTGCTGTATGGATGCAGTTTCAGTGAGATACCCTTTCTCAAGGGAATAAAGCAGAAAGTAATAGAGGAAGAGGGAGGCCCACATCCTCTGGCTTCTGTGCTCACATGTGCACAACACACACACACACACACACACACACACACACACACACACACACACACACGAGATATTTCCAGTGCTGGGCCTTTACCCTTTCAACGTCTTCATTTTATTGATGTGTATGAAAACACCTGCTGCTTCCACGAATCCCCACCCTTTGTGATCGACTGCTCCAGCTTGTCTTAGGCTTCTCACTTATGTTTGTGCATATGGGAACAGTTCAGCTGAAGGAGTGCATGACAGCAGAGGATGCTCTGTCACAACTTAAATTACCCTTGTTCTTCTTCTGTTTGGGTTCAGTGAAGGTTGTTACACGGTGAAGGCCGACAGATGCAGAGAGTTCTGGGAAACTGGAAAGGTTTAAGGCAGCAAGCTCCATCAACATGAAAGCATCAGATAAGAAGCGGCCTCATACAGTCTCGGAGAAGCAAAAGGGTGCGTGATCCTTCCTCATTCACCACCTCATGGTGACCATTTTGTCCTCAATAAGGCCTTTTCCATGCAGAAGTTCTTTTCAATCCTTCTCTAGGAGCAGGAAGCTGGAATAAAGGGCCAATCACTTGGCACCTGCTTTTACTCTGTGGATCATGATTGGTTTCTGGGACCTGGAGATACTTATTAAAGTATATATAATACAGATCTCTAGACTCAGGGTACAGTCTCAGTTGAACCAGAGTTGAAAGATGAGAGTTGCACACTGTAGGCTCTGTTTTGACTGTGGATGCTAACATTCACGTGGTGTTCTGACTCTGAAGCTAGGAATGCCTCTTGTTTGGCATTAGCAGGGGAGATGTCAAGGGTTGGAATCACAGTAACGTTTCTGGTTCCTCTTGGACCTAGCATCTAAGCTACATAGCTAGTGAGCAGACATGGAGTTAGGAACAGAAGGCAGAAGCTGAATGAGGAGCTCAGGGCCTGACCCCCGCTATCCACAGAAGGTTTGCATCTCCAGGAGCTTTCAGAGTCATTGGCAGTCAATAGAAGGATGGGGGCTCCCAGAAGTCATAAAATTACAATTAACAAATGGGTAGCCACAGGGTCCTATTATATTGTTTCCATTAGAAGAGGACTCACGGATTTTCACTGTTTTCCCTCCAGTACTTCAGTGTTCTTTTTCCAAGGGACAGAAAAACCTTAGTGGATAGAGACTGAAGACACAGCGAAGCACAGATCATGGGGACCGTGAGTAACCAAAGGATGTAGGGCAGGTGGTTCCTCCCCGCTGGACTTCCATAATCTGGAATCATTTCTCTCAAGGAGAGTTAAAGGTAAGCGATTATTGGCCCAAAGGCAAACTCTCTTTAGGCTGAAATGCTCTCTACACTTCAGCTAGAAATATGGGCAGCAGCGAGATTATAGTGCCAGAGGGCTGATCAGAGGTTAAGGCTGTCCATTTGGGACTGTGAACCATGGCTTTCACTTAATGGGCAGAGAAATCCAGGGCCCCTGAACATTCCCACCTTTACACTGTTTGTTGTAAGTTGCTCTTCTCTGTAGAGGAGCTAAATTCCTTGATTGGAGGTCTTGATCCTTGGTGAAATGTGCTCTGGAGGCTTCCAGAGCTTTCTTTCCCAGGGGCCCAAGCGGGGAGGATGGGGACACAGCCAAACAGTGGGCGGAAGGTAAGGGAGCAGGAGAGTGGCAAAGTCCCACATTACATTCTCGGCCCCGAGACAGAGCTGGGAGGCTCCTTATTTGCTAACTGTACATGGACTTAGCTGTCTGGGAGTCCTCCTTCTACATGGATTAACCCCATACTTGTGACTGATAGTGTTGAGAATGAAACACACAGAGATAAACTGCATCTTCTCTGGAAATGATTCAGAGGCACTACTGTAGCTATTTTGGGCTGCTGGAGCAGGCAGAGCCCAGCTTCCTGTGCTCCGTGCTCCCATGTAAAAGAAACAAGGTAGGGCATTGTGTGGGAACAGCTGGTGGAGGGAAAGTTCTGGAATGAAGTGTTTGGTTTGTTCTCTGGAGTCAGAAACTACTGGAAAGTCAGAAACTTAAAGACTCATAGACCACTCACTGAGCCAGGGCACTGATTGCAGGTGTTAGTCCCACCTTCCGTAGCCAGCTGGTGACTTAGCCTGCCCTTCATGCCCTGTGTAGGCCAGGCAGGCTAACCTAGATCCCCAGGGCTGCTCAGTTCCTGTGTCTGGGCATCTGGAAGTTGTTCTCTTCTGTGGTGCCAATTGACGCTTTTGTAGGATGCTTTTCCGTTTTTTGTTTTCGTTCGTTTGTTTTAGCATGTCTACCTATTTGTCAAGAATACAGAAAGTCTTGAAGAGATCATACTGTATCTGAAGAATCTAAACAGAATTTAGGAAGTAGACCCAGTAAGTGTCTGAAATGACTCGTAAGTTTTTTTTTTTTCTGCAGAGTGAGCTATCCAGTTACTAAGGTAAGGATGGGTGTGACAGAGAGGCCACATGTGTGGGGACAGGAAGCGCGAGAGGGAGGAAGAACCTGCGCTTTCTTTTCTATTTTACTATGATTCCAAATCTTCTCTGAAAATAAGGTTTATTAATTTTTTTAAAAAATGTTTTCAGTTGGGGTGGGGAATACAGCTCATTGGTCCACACAGCACCACAAAATCAGCAAGTTAAGTCAAAATAAATTTGAAAACAAGAAAAAGTCAAGAAAGTGTCTATAGTCAGATATGAATAGTAACAGAAAGCACACTGTACTGTTAACAAAGAATGCTGAAGTCATTAACTTCTTAGGAGTAGCAAGCAATGAAGAACACACATCCAATTTTTAATACTTAATGTACAATCAACACGTTCTAATCAACAGTATGTAAAAGACATCTTGCTTTGCATTTGTACAAATATTGTTTTCATTATTGCATGACTTTACAAAGTTAAAGTGTACCATATAAGAAGCTGTAAAACTATTGTGTGAACTAAACTAACATGTGATTACTGCTGTCTGTGCTTAGTCATGTCATGACATCTGGAAACAGTCATTACATCCTGGGGTGTCGTCATTTCTGCATTTTTGTATTATACAGTAACAACACTTTGTATTCAAACCAAGAGAGTACGGCATTACATTTTCCAAATTAAAAAATGCATGTAAGACGTATAAATGCAGATCCTTTCTTATATTTTTCTGCTGATGTGAGGTAATGACTCCTAGCAATTTTGTTGGAAATTCAGGCAAGACTGGAAGATCATGGTGCACATAGCAGAAAAATCTGGATTAGCTGCTTCAGTGTTTTATCCCAGTATTGTGTGTGTGTATGTGTGTGTGTGTTTAATGAAAGATTCCACTTCTTGGAGTCTTATTCTTACAAAAGCCACATAAGTATTTAGTAATCTGCCCATTGCAGTCAAAATAATAGGTCAAGGTTTTCCTTCTGGGAGATGGAGGTTTGTGGATTGGCACATGTTGGTGGACTGCCAATGAAGTTGGATGTATAAGCCGCATATAGAGCTTGCTTAGGTAACACAAAAATAGTGCTGGGGATGTCTGGTGTCCCTTCTCTAGCTTCTCGACCTTTGGCTAGATACTTTAAATGGCCAGGTAGCTGCCAGGGGAACCCCGCCTAGGTTTCTGACACCCCCACTCTCCAGAAAGATGCTGGAAAGCAGACTTAGGTTTCTCTGGGCCTGGATACCATCCGCATCTACAGAGTCACCTATGAGTCTATGGCTAATCCCTGAGCTTGTATTTTTTAAAATCTTAAACAGGGTTAAAAAAAAATCATGATTCTATACATGAGAAGGGACTTAGGACTTTTAAAAACTAAAATTTCTCAAGTTTTACTCCGTGGAGACTCCTATTTGATTGTTCTTGGGTATGGCTGGATTTCAAGAGTTGTAAAACCAATTGAGGTGATTTTATGCTGCATGTATGGCTGATAAGGCTGGTCTAGGGTGACCCTGTTTGCACGTGATACATTTCAGAAATATATTAAGTAACCCAAACAAGCATAAATATTATTGCGGCTTTTCAGACATTTCTAGGACACACTAGTGAGTGAACGGCATTGTTACTATAAAAACAAAATAATTGATGTTAATGTTGCATTAGCATATGTAAACCAACAAAATGTTGTGTTTCATGTCATTCATTTACAAGGTCATTTAAATTCCTCTAGTGGTGACCAGCAGGTAGCAATCCCTCTGCTGACGTTGCCCCAGAATCCACAGCTTCTTCTCAGACCAGCACAAAGCTCATATGCCTTTCATCTTTTCTGCCTGTAACGCTACTAAATGACTCTCCTGTCATTCACCATGGAAATGACCTACCTAGCTTAGTGCTGTAATAAGGATGCACATTCACCTAAGAGACCTCTCCCCTCTCCTCAGTGGAACTGTTTCTAAGCAAAGATTTCAATTTCAAATTTTGATTCTATTATGGTTTTTCCAAAGCAGTTTTCTTTAGAAAACAACAACAACAAGAACAAGTTTCCTAAAAAAATATACTTTACAAAGTTCAGTGCTACATAAAGAGGACAATATACTAAAAACAGGTACAAAAATACATTTACATTTACAAATTCTGTCTACATGTGGCTTTAACAGTAGCAAGATTTTTGTCTCTGGAATGGTAGCTGTGGCTGGGATGAAGAGTGAGGGGCTTCTGCTCAGTTACGGTTTTACAGCCCCCAAGCAAGGAAATGTAAACAGATCATTATGCTTTAATACAAACACAAGCTTATCAAAAGAAAGTAGAGATTAGGCATAACTTTAACATCTGCTTCTTAAATGGGAACAGCTCATCCAGTGCGGGGAGGTGGAAAGTGGTGGGTTTTTATGACTTGTTTCTTAGATAACACACAATGTCCAAGGACTTTAACAAGATGTCCCAGGACTTTAGTAAGGCCCAGACTTAGATTTTTGCCATTTTCAGGATAAAGGTTTCATTGGGGGAAAAAAAAAGAGGAGGATTTTGGAAAGGCTACACTTGTGGACAAGGAATAGTGGTGACTGCAAAGTTTGGTTTCTGTGAGCCAGTAAGTCTGTACCTAACCAGGGGTTTATTCTACTCTGACCTGGCATGATCCTGTACCATGGACGAAGACGATGCAGATGAGGACTGGGATCAAGGGCGGGGTGCCCCTCTAGGATTCTGACTGCCTGAGCCTGCAGGGGCTGGGAAAGCCTTTCTAAGCTTTCCAGTACTTTCCATTTGTAGTGAGGGTAGATGTGGGTGCATGATCTTCATGTACCAGCTTTGTCTTATGTAATGCAACCAAAGGACCAATATGAATGAACCACAGCTGGGCAGCCACTAGTGAGTGCCAATGGTCCCCTTATCAAGCCTTTTACAGTGGCTCTGGAAACTTTGATGCTTATTGCAACATCCTGGAGGTACTTTGAAATGCCCATGGGCTTAAGAAGAATCAGGTTAACACTGTACTGGCTGGAAACCTCCCAGGGTAGCCCACCCAAGACACACCCAGTGCTTCAGTGCTTATGCAGTCCAGCATCGTCTATATCTACAGTTTGGGGATGGGGTGGGATGATAAAGAAAAAAAAAACAACCAACCTACCAACCAACCAACCAATCAAAAAAAGGCCCAACAAATGCCTAGACTGTGTTATCATGAGCTGGAATGCAACTTTGTGCTTTCCCAGGGCTTCTACCTATAAAGCCTATGACAGAAGGGACTCACAGCAAATTTAGCATTTAAGAGATTATCATTTTTCATCGTGAAGTAAAAAAGTAATTTTTATAGGGTATAATGATAGCAGCTCTTTGTACATATATATATATATATATATATATATATATATTTGTACAATATATATAATGTTTGTGCTCATGTAAATGTTAGCTCCATATATTTATTTCTCCATGAACTGCCCAATAGCCAGGATGGGATCAAGACATAAAAAGACTGGACTGAGAGACAATTAGTATAAAGAAGCCCTGAGAGGTATATGAGGCTGGTTCACTGTGGCAGAGTTAAGCTGAGCTAGGTCTGCCAGCGATGGACTGGAATGCTGGTCCAGCATGGTGCCTTCCTTCTCATTACCCCCAGTAGCTGCTAAGGTACCTTTGAAAGACATATCAGACATTTAAACTAGGATTCCTAACAGTAGGAAAATTACTACTACAAAGTATCAACAAAATAACTTGATGGTTGGGGGCCACCACAACACAAGGAACTGAATTAGGAACTGCATTAGGAAGGTTGAGAACCACTGCAAAAGGAAGGGTCTGCTTGGCAGAGTTCACAGCCCTGTCTCCCTGCACAGACACAGTGAGGACACACTGGCAAACATACTCTTAACCCTGACAACAACTAAACTTTATGCTGAGTACGTAAATAAGAAGAAAAGCAAGTCTGAATAGTTTTGCCACTTTATTTTGTTATAAGAAAGTATTTCAAAGTACAAAAATACTAAGGTTTCATTGCTACAATTTGCATGGCTTGTGATGCTTCTCTCTCACTGATTACCTGTTCCTGATAGGTACCTGACAGACTCATTCTATACTCCAATTTTGAGCGAAATCCTGACTAAATGTTTCCTCTGTGTTCACTGTGATCAGCATGGCATTTCCTGGTGATGACATGGAAATTCAATCTCCATAAATGCTGCTTAATCTCCTTAATTTCGTAGATGGCATCTCTTTTCACAGATGAACACCAGGAGTGGATAACAGGAAACCCAGAGGGTGCTGCGAGCTTCATTCCCAGGCCTGAGGGAGCAGCAGGCATGTAAGGATGATTGATTTGGTCTTGCCCCTGACTTTCTAGTAAAGCCCTCTGATCACTGCTCTCTTGGTTGAAACCTTGAAGGCAGTGGTTCTCAACCTGCGGGTTTTGACCCCTGTCAGATAACCTGCGTATCAAATAGCATGTCAGATATTTACATTGTGATTTGTAAGAGTAGCAAAATTACAGTTATGAAGTAGCAACAAAAATAATTTTTTGGTTGGGGGGTTACCACAACATGAGGAACTGTATTAAAGGGTCATAGCTTTAGGACCAGTGAGGACCCACTGCTCTAAAGAAGCACTTTCCATTTTCCTGGTGTTTATGACCTTTAGATCTCAGATGGATAGTAGGCAGTCTTGTCTCCTTTGTGAACTTTCTAGATCTCTCCAACAGAATGTACCATCCTTCTCTGTGCTCTAGTGCCTGGCTGATACCTTGTCTGGCATTCATCATTTTGCCCTATGGTTAGTGTATATAAGTCCTTGTCCATCTATTACTTGGTAAATGGGAAGGGATGGATGCCAAGATCTTTATGATACTGGTTATCAAAAATGGCTATTAGCCTATCAGGCTGCAAGGAGATCTTGGGTAGCCGGATGCACCAATGATGGTGAGATCACTTGGGGATGAATCCCCTCCCCTCTGCAAACATCCTTGGGAACATGGCCTCCCCCTGCAAGCATCCTTAGCTTTCAAATGGATACTGCATTCCACTCTGTTCTTGACATTCTCTTTCTTGGAACCTGCACACTGAGCCTACCATGGGTTGCCCCTTATTGCATGGAAGCCTAGATCATTTTTCTAAAAGGGAAAAAAATGGTGGCAGCTTACCAGGGAAAAAGCATATCTCTAATAAACACTTTTAAAATTAAATAGATTTATCCTCCACGTGTGGTTTACACTAGTTTTAGGGTGTAGAGGGGTGAACGTAAAGTGGATTTGAAGAGCAGCTTTGCCTCTATAGTCTCATATACACGCCTCAGCAGACACAATGCTGAGACGAAAAATTTGGGTTAAATTCCTCTATGGATTTTTGCATGGTTACTCCTTATTTAAAATCTTTTGGTTGCAATACTGATGGTTCAAATGGGTTCGAATGTGGAATCATGGTTGTTCTGATAATACTTAATACTGGGTTTTTCATTTGTTTACTTCATGAAATGAAGATAGGGAAGCATATTTACAACTCAAAACAATGAAACAGAAAACACAGAAGGAAGTCTAATAGAAAACACTGGTAAACTAGCGTGTGCTAAGTGCCAGGGACATAGTTATACAAAAAATTCTACCCCGTCATTCCTCTTCTCCCAGCCCCAGTAAGTGACAAAGTGGCTTATCCTATCGTACCTGCCATGCTTTAATGCTGTACAAGTGTGACCTGCTCAGGGCACCCAGGGCTTCTTGTGTGTTTAGTTGTCTTGCCACGGAAGTGTCTTGATGCAGAGCTGGTGGATCCAACTGTCTGGTCAGTTGACTCCAGGCAACTCTGTGTACCCAGACTATGAGAGTACATGAATCAAATCAATAAAGACAAGAATCCCAAAGTTCCCTAAGCAATAAGCTCCATATGTCTGTTTTTTTCCCCATGTACCTCACCATGAGGCAAACTTCTGTTCCAATGGACCGTGTTCTCGAAGGATACCTTTTTGTGGCGTCTTCACAGTTTGAAGATCAATTGATGTACCTTCAACTTCCCAAAGGGCATCAGGGGAGGGGCCCACTTCTTGGCTCAGTGACAAAGCCCATCACAGTTAGACTTTAAAGCCAGTCTGAGGGTTTGACATTTGACACAACGTGGGCATGGCTGTCAGGAGTGGAGGTGCTGCCATGGCTTGGTCCTGGGCTTCTAGAAAGTCCAGAAAGTTACAGCTTGTATGATGCCCCTTCATGTCATGCCCCGATAAACTCGCTGCTTGGAGGTGCCACCCGTAGGTACTCTGCATTTTCAGCTGTAGGGCCCTTAAAGATGCCGTTTGGCTTGGCTTCCTTGGGGAAGAAGTCCTGCTGGTAGTCGGGGTTGTCCAGGTTCGTTTGGTGGCTACCTTTCTGGATCCAGAGGGCAGAGCTGTTAAACCCACTACTGAGACAGGTAGGCTGGGCAGTGTTGAGATACTCAGGGTTTCCCACTGCATTGCTGTGGGGATTTTGATAATGCAGGTCTCTCCCAGGAGCTGGATGCAGGGGCTGATTGTGATAGACAGGGTTCTGCACAGAGCCTGCTGGCCTCTTGGGAACAGACTGGTTTATGTATTCTGAAATGAAGAAGAATGCACAAGTGAATTAGTATAGCTTCATCCTAAGATCCTGATGCAGAATTCCATGGCTCACTGCAAGTCCTGCCAGTGTCCTCAGTGAGACGACTGACATCCAAGAGCAGAAAAGTTTTGAGAATACCATGGAGGCTACCAAGTAACCTGTGATATTTTCTGTACTTCTCAAAGCAAATGGGCATCAGTGATTTTTGCAAGTTTAAAGGATGATGTGGTGTGTGTGTGTGTGTGTGTGTAAGAGAGGAGACAAATGTATCCATCTTTTATATGCAGATACACACACACACACACACACACACACACACACACACACACACACACTATACATACGTACATGGACGCTTTCACCACTTGCTTCCAAGCCGACAAGTCCGCAGAAAACCTAGCTGTAACTTGTATTTGTCACAGGCCTCACAGCATGATAAGTTCTCTTTGTTTTGCCTTTTTAGTTCATTCGTCATGCCTATAAATTTGCCACAGTCTCCACTTCTGGATGCGGTGTGCCTCATCCAGGCACACAGGATGTCACAACTGACTTGTGCCTGAGAACATGGCAGTAGGCACCAAGGCCCATCACTGCTTCCTGAGCAAGCTACTCACCAGGTGCAGGGAGGAATGCATCATCCATGCTGTCCTCTATTAGGACACCAGTGGGGTCAGAGCTGTACCGCTGCAAGAAGGTGTCTTCTTTGATACGGCAGCTCTGTGGGCAGGAGAGGCAAGGTTAATCCAGTGGGGACTACTTGGCCTATGCTGCAGAATGGCCTCTAGCTGTGTGTGGTGGCCTTGCTTGCCATTTCTCAGGGACCATGAGTTCAAGGGCAGCTGGGCCACAGAGTCAGATTCTGACTCAACAACCAACAAGAAAAGCAGATTCAATGGAGTCTGCGAAAGTAGATTCTGACAAGCTCCAAAGTGACCCTTGCCCCAGTGGGCTGCAGACAATCAATGTTCTGGTCAGTGCACCTAATGGAGCTTCCCCAGGGATGGAGGGGTTGCCATCCGTGTTCCATCGTAAGGCAATCGCATGCCACATGTGGCTCCTGAACACTTGAAATGTGTGAAGAAATGAATTTTATATTTTATTTCATTTTAGTTAAAATTGAATTAGTGATGTAGCGGCTCCTGACAGCACAATGCAGGCAGCGACTGAGGCACTGTACTTCATCCCGGTCAGTGTGACATGGAAGGTTAGTGCCAAGGCTGGTGGCTCCCCCACCCCACACAGATCCTGCTAGTGGGTCTGGTGGAGACCTAAACGTTTGTATTTCTAACAGGTGCCAGGTGATGCTAATGCTGTCTGCCTATGAAGCACTCTTTGAGTGGTCCTGCGATAAGTGATCACTAATTGTTGGCCTTGGAATTCCAGTCAAACAAGCCATGGTGTGGAAAAGAATGTGCAGGGAGAGAAGTCACTGAGGTGTGGACTGAGATGGGCACTGCCCCTGTGTAGCTTATTCGATTCTGGTTTATGCCACGCCCATACATACCCCATTTCTGTTAATGCAAGCCACGGTGGAATTGTTGCTATTTGCACTCTGGAAAAAAAGAGAAAGCAATGTTGGGTCATGCACACTGGTGTTTTCTCATCCATTTCCATTGGATGCAGGAGGTAGATCTCATAGAGTCAAAATATTTCAAGATGTTGAATGTTTTCTTGGAGAGAAGAATTATTGTCTCAAATTACAGCTTTAGAAAACCTAGGCAATTAAATAACTAAAATCCTCAGCTGTTGATTATGATTCTAGGTTCTATTTGGTTAAAATTTACTTTTCTTCTAAGTAAAATACAGAAAATGTGAAGTAAGTCAATTTAAATGAAGAGAGAGAGAGAGACAGAGAGAGAGAGAGAGAGAGAGACAGAGACAGAGACAGAGAGACAGAGACTGAGACTGCATACCAGAGAACTCAAGAGGGGTGTCCGCGATGTGGATGGACTGTTGAAGAAGCCCTGCTGTGGGATTAGGTACTCATCAGCATCCACTACATCTTCCATGTCCTCTTCTTCCATCAGGGCTCGGTAGAAGTTGGAGTCTGTAGGGCTCGGCAAATGCATTCGTTCATCCCCCTGGTGCGGAGATTTTGATACTATTAGAAAGGGCTCTGCTTCCCGGTTATGGGCATAGAGCCTTTATCAACAGTTGCCTACAGGTTTGCCAGTTTAGGTCTAGTATAGACCCTATGGTAGCTCTCATATATACAGCCCCTTTCCATCTTAGTGTGTGGATGCTTTGGAATGTAATAAAACACAGAAGTCTCCTGAGTCTGACAGCCTCTGCATGAAACACGGTTTAAGAGAGAGGAGAAAAAGAAGCCATGGGAACATTTAATGTCCACTATACAATGCTATGTGGTGTGTGTATATATATATATATATATATATATATATATATATATATATATAATTTTTACTGAAGGTTTAAAACTTGTCCACAAAGACAAATTATCTTGATTTTGTTCTTCCAGAATGAGAGGTAAGCAGATTGGTGGTACAAAGTGGCATGGGTGTAAATAGGGAGTCAGGGAAGGAAGCCATGTAGGTTAACAATGAAGTCTTGCTTCTCTGTTTAGCAAAGATAGGGCTTTAATTAGCCAACAAATGAGGTGACACTTGCATATGAGGAGCAGATTGGGTCCAGGTTGGACTGCTAAAATGCAATGGTGACTTAGATTTGGGTGGGAGCCACCACTTATCCCATGTAGTTCAGTCACCGTATCATGATGGAGGCGGCTCCAATGCGCAAAAGGATTTATTAACAGGAACATGCCCCATGGGCTGTGTTGACCCAGCACTGTGGCATCTGGAGCTATTGGAGAGATTTTGATCATGGAAGAACAAACTTTGGCCTGGTACCTGGATAACAAGGTAGCGCTGTGGGTCTCGGGCCATTTTGGAGAATTCAAGAATCAACTCTCGAAACTTTGGGCGGCTATCTGCATCTATCATCCAGCCTGAGAAAGAAGGTAAGCAAAGCAAAGCAATTAGAACCCTGGAAGAAATGACAAGGAAGGCATTGCTTTAAGCATTTTATGCTGTGATCTTGCTAGGCAAATGAAGGCACATAATCTTTGGGAGAGCATTGGCACATGAGCTGACACTGATTAACTCTTGAAGTCTGTGAGAAGTTATAATGCCTTGTGCGTCCATTCCCAGCCCTACACAGCAGTCTCCAGTCAGCATAACAATAACATATATGCTAATGTTTTTTACGTTTGTCTTTCCTTAGTCATCATTCTTGCATTATGATCTTCAGTGACCACAGGTTATTGCTGTGTGCAATCACTACAGAACTACTCTGACTTTGGCATGCCTCTGTGTTTTCTTTGTCCTAATCCACAGCTTTCCAAACTAGAAACCAGATTAAATTTACAGAAACGTCAAGGCCTTATTGCATTCTCCATTCACTTAACCATTCATGCAAGTGACAAGGTTGAATCATGGTCTTATCAATCAATCAATCAATCAATCAACCAACCAATCAACCTATCTATCCATGTACCTATCCATCCATTCATCCATCATCCATCTGCCATCTCTCTATCTATCTACCATCTAACAATGTATCTATGCATTGATCAATGTATCTATGCATCTATCAATGTATGTATGTATGCATGTATGTATTTATGTATGCAATGTATGTATCCATCTATGTATCAATTATTTATCAGTGCTGGGAACTGAACCTAGGGTGTCATAAAGATATACTTAGTAGTCACAGAAATGCATTGCTTTACCAATAATCTAAACATAGATCCAGCAATGGGGAGGATAAACTGTGCACAAGAAATCCTTGTGCCTTTTGGGGATTCAATTTATTTTTTCAACTGGATAGCAAGCTATTTTAAGCTAAACTGCTATGTGACCTTAAACAAATCATGTAACCTTTCTGGGTCTCAGCTTCCTCAGCTGTAACCAAAGCAGTGAAAATAGTCTATTACACTTTGGTCCAAATTTCAGAGGTATTTATGTCTAAAGTTCAGAGATATTATTTATGTTAAAGCAGCTGTGCTGGTTAGATTTTTTTGTCAACTGGAAATGAGTTAGAGTCATCTGGGAAGAGGAAACTTTAGCTGAGAAAATGTGCCGGGTAGGTTGACCTTTCAGCAACATTTGGTTGATTACTGAGTTATGTGGGGGAGCCCAGCCCACCGTAGACTGTGCCATCCCTTGGGCGGTGCTTTTTCTGATGTCTAAGAAAGCAGGCTGAGTGAGCCAGCATTCCTCCATCTCTGCTTCAGTTGCTGCCTCCAGCTTCCTGATTTGAGCTTTCCCCCTAGCTTACCCTGATGATAGACAGCAAGCTGTAAGCTAAAGAAAGCCTTTCTTCCACAAGTTGCTTTTGGTCAGTGTTTTATCACAGCAACAGAATGCAAAATAAGACCACCACTCTGTCATATATATTCTCCACCAATGCTATCACATGTGTACTGTTACTTTCAGAACACACTTGTAGATTCATATGGAATAATAGCACTGATTCAAATGCACACTCCTGTTGGGATTAACATGATTAACTGCTTTACTGCAGGAGGCCTCACATAAATCCACTGTTTGAAAGATTTAAGCCACAGCAGAAACATTGATTCTATCAAACTCCCATGGTTACTCATTGTTAGGCATGTTGTAACATTAAGTCTCTCTAGCAACAGGTCTCAAAATGCAATGCAACTTTGTAAGTTCATTGAGCAACTCAGATAATAGAATATCTGGGAATAATGGCTTATGAAAGACTTCAGTTTTAATTTATTTGCTTGCAAATATGGGCAAATACGAGGTCAGAATGAGTCAAGCAAGTGAATCCTGAAGAATGCTTGCTGGAAGTGTGTATGATGTTTCTGGAACTGTGAGCCTGCCTTGAAGACAGATGCTCTTTCTTCGGGGAAATGAAGGCCTGGGCTATTTGTCTAAGAGCAGTTACTTCCGGGCAGGCTCAGCCCATGGGTGTGGGTGGTCCCCCAGTCACTTACACTTGACCATGATCATGTAGACATCGATGGTGCAGATAGGTGGCTGTGGAAGGCGCTCTCCTTTCTCTAGGATGGATGAGATCTCACTGGCAGGGATTCCATCATAAGGCTTGGACCCAAACGTCATCAGTTCCCACACGGTGACTCCTGAGCAGGCAGAACAGGCCAAGGAAGTCATTGCATTGGGAGTTAATGGTTAACACACCACCAAATCCTTAGCCATCATTGTTGGTATTTTAAAGTCTATGTTTCTGTAGCCTTGAGCTGTTGGTTTGACTACAGATACCTTGGGTTTACCTATCAAGTAAGATAATAGCATCCGTTTCACAGCATGGCTTCAAGGATATAGTAAGATCTTATATAGAACAAAAAACTCCAAAAACAAAAAACCCCAAAAAACAAAAAACAAAAACCCAAAACAAACAAACAAAAAAACAAAAAACAAACAAAAAACCATTTAGCTAAATGTGAGGCATATAGTTGCTGACTGATAAGTGCAATACTTATAACCTTAAAGACTGTGGAGCTTGAGTTCGCTCCAGAACAAGATCTGCCCACTTACACAGCTTCTCTGAGTACCTTATACTCAAAGTAGTGCAAACAAGGACCTTATGAAGCAAGGTTGGAAATTGCACATCATTTGATACATAATCTTCTTTGTTCTGTAGCTAATAAAATCTGACGTATCTGCTTGTGTGAGGGAAAATGTTCAAGACAACCTGAATTTGTGTTCCTGCGTGATGGCCACTCACGTCTGGCTCAGAATGAAGCATCCCCGTTTGCCTATGAGGTGAGAGTTGTGCTTGACAATGATACTGTTTTCGAACCTTTCCATGAATTGCCCCGGGGAAATTCAACGACCAAGTGCCTGACACGGGAACCAAGGACATTGCTCTTAGGCCGCAATAGGCTCAAGATAAGGGACGAACAAGCTAGGGAGGAGGCTAGCAGGAGCAGTCCCCTGGGAAGGGGACACCCAGTCCCGCGCATGGTCTGCTGTAGTCATAAGAGCTGGGCCCTCCCTGGCAAGGAGGGTCTTCCTTGGTAACAAGCACTAACTATCTGCCCGTTCTTACTTCTTCCCATAGGTAACCTCATGGTTCACCCTGGCTAAGCCACTCTCTTTGACTCAGAGAGTTTAAATCAAGCACCACATGAAACAACAGTCTTGGCCATTTCATAAGAAAACATTATTTCTCTGTCAGGAATGCTTCCCCCATGAAACCTCATCGGCTGTCTTCCTTTGACTCATGTCAGGTTCACAACATGAGCTTCTGTTTGTTTGACCTCTGCAGGCAGAAGCTTAACCCACATTTGGGTCCTCTTCCCCACCCCCACGACCTTTCCTGCAGCGTGAGCTCACAGCTGTCTCTAGTGATACTTGGTGTGGTACTTCAGCTTCGCTTCCTTTGTCAGATTCTCTTAGTTCAGTCGATGGGCACGCTCACTGTCTTGCAAGGTAACACGTGCGTGTCAGAGCATATAATGTTAATTAACAAATAATACGAGCCGGCTTAGCCTCAGTACAAATTCATTAGCGTCAGAGTTTTGACTCACCATAGCTCCAGACATCGCTTTGGTGTGTATAAATTCGGTGTAAAATTGATTCCAAAGCCATCCACTTGATAGGCACCTTGGGACGATGTGAGATGGGAGAGAAAGCAGCAGGAAGACTATTAGCGTAGAGCTAAAACATTTTGTCACTCTAGGTGGAATCACAGTTGACTAATGAGGAAAATCAAGTGACCTTCCCTTCATGCTTCAGGTCAGTGCTCCCTCTCCGTAGGGGGCGTTTAAATTTACCAGGTGGGTCTCCACGAAAGCTGCAGCCAAGAACATTTTGGGCAATGGACTGTTTTTGATGAACTGAGGCTGTGGTATTTCCCTGTAGCCCTAGCTCCCAGACTTTGGGTATGTTTTCAATAACCAAGTTCATGGGATTGAGAGTGCTATTTAGAGACACACTGTCAGCATGATAGGACGGCTATAGCTGGGGATGCCTGAGAGGCCTTGGGGGGGGGGTTCTGGCAAGGCCATGAACCCCTCACTGCTGTGACAGAGACCTTGAAGGGACTAAAAACAACACAGAGGGAAGATAATCAGCTCTCTCACTGGCAGTCCTGTCGTGAGTTATATCACTGTAACTCCTAGAACAATGTCACTTGTTGAATATGAGTCTCAAGAGAGGGCGCTACTAAATTTGTAGTGATATTTCCCAGCGGTCTTTTGAGGGATGTTTTCTTCCTAGAGGAGGGAGTGGGACTCACAGTTGTTAACAGTCACCTGGAGATGGGACCTGGCTCTCTTTGGTCTCTGGGCAGAACTCCCTCTTCACTCCTCCCACCGACATCCTTTCTCAATGTAGAGGATGACTGACTCGACTCCGGTCATGGTGGCAGCTTCTGTGACCCCATTCAGAATCTTTTGGCAAATGCTGCCCACCGTTGACAGGTAGGGGGATGGGCCTGAACTGTGAGGAAAATGTTTCCTGGCCTACTCGCAGAACTTACTTTGCCCCCCTCGGCGTGATATTCTTTCTCCTCAGCACCAAGCAGTTTGGCCAGCCCAAAATCTGTGATCTTGACATGCTGTGGCGTCTTCACCAGTACATTCCTGGCTGCCAAGTCACGGTGCACCAAACGCCGGTCTTCCAGGTAGTTCATGCCCTGAAACACAGAGGACACTGCAGTGAGGGCATGAACCATCCAGGGGACCCCCAGTATCGTGGGAACTGTCTTGCACCTGAGCACAAAGTTAAATCCACAAGAATCTCTGGGCTGCTCAACACCAAGGACTATATTTTTAACCTTTGTACTTTGCTTGACAGATGCTTGCAGTTGGTAAGCATTAGGAATTATCTGGAATGAATGACAAGGCACATGAAGGAAGCTGTAGCCACATGTGATCAAGAACTTTTCTCCATCCAGATACTCAAGTTGCAAGTAGACGAGGCCAGGGGAAGAGTAAGGCTCAACTGTCCGGCGCAGACCTCAGGTTCCTGCTTTGACTCCAGTTGACCGCCTTGAGCCTCATGAGGCCTTATGCATCCGCTCTGTCCTCATTTGAAGGGGGTTAAGGCCTATCTCACTAGGCTACGGCCAAGCAGGGTTGCCTGGTTGAATTTCAGACATACCTTTGCCATGTTCCTTGGGCTGTCATCTGTGAATCCCTCACTGATAACAAAGAAGACTTTGCCCAGGTTTACTTTCCAGAGTCTTTTTTTTTTTTAAATTTACTTTTTAAAAACTAAAACTATGTGAATATGGAATATGTTTTACAAAACACCATCCTCTCTCACTTCCTCGGCTGTCTCATAATTCTGCTGCAATTGTTATCATCAATATAATGGCAATAAAGAAATCATGTAGCTATATGTCAAATGATGCCAGATGAATTTCCAGGAACACTCCCTTTGGAACGCTGTCTTTTCTCCAACTTTCTGGTGTCCCTGTCACGGGCAGTTTTCCTCCCTGCTGGCTGACGAGTGTCACTTTTGGTCTCAACTCCTTCTGTGGTGCGGGATCAGCTGAGCCTGGCTCTCTTGGAGTTTACCTCCATGGAGTCTCCTGACACTAGCTTTCCGGCAATGCCTTCTCTGTGCTGGGCCAAGCTCTTCAGGAGGCGCAGGTGAGAAAGAGTCAGCGTGCTGAGGCTGTGTCTGTGCTTGTTTCAAGCCCTCTCCGTTATTCACGTGCACAGCACACCTCTCCTCTCCAGCCTGGAGTGTGGGCCCCATTTCCTGCTTCTATCAGATTGATGCTTTTTGAACCTTCTGGCACAGAGCTGACCTGGAGCAGTTTGTTGGGGACACCCTGGAAGTAAGTGAGATTTTAGCCAGCTCTTCTTGTTCTAGTGTTTTCACTCTGATTGAAGCACCTCCACTTTGTTACACTCTCAGAGTACACCTACAGAAAAGGTTCATCCCCACAACTTTCAGGCAAGCTGCTTGTTTTTGCACAGATTATTACATAAAAGATTATTGTTGACCTGGCCTATCTAGGCCCTTTTCCTTTTGAGAACAGAACAGGCCATCTCATGAAAACAGATTTCCACAAGGACACTATCAAAAACCCAGCACTGAGTTCCATTTTGGAAACCCTTGCTATCTTTCTTTCCTTGGAAAATGGAGTCACTGCCCACATCTCTTGTGAAAATGAACCGAGTCCCCTTCTTCATCAAATTAGTGAGGAAGTGACTCCATATTTTAGATGCTGTTCAGTTCATGTGTTTCTTTTTGAAGATTGGCATGCACAGGGAAATAAAGGTGAAGAGTCCTTGTGTCTACTCGAGAGGACGCTGGCAGATTCTTCGCTGGACTAGCACTTCCAAATTAGGAATGGCAGAGGGATTGGGAGTGAAAGGCCAAGAAGAAGCAGAAGCCTAGGAAACACTTACACACACACACACACACACACACACACACACACACACACACACACGACTCACTTTCTCCGCTTCTTCTCTCGTCTGATTGAGCTCCAGAGGCTGCCTCCTTCCTCAGCTCCAGCCTCTGAGTTATGGACCTGTTATTCTGTCCTAGCCTGTGTGTCTTATAAGAGCAACGTCTCTACATATTAAATATGATGAACTTTTCCGCACTAGGAAAGGAGTGCTAACACTTGTCCTCCTGCCTGGGTAGGATGCTCTCCTTGGTTCCCTCCCTGCCTTTCTCCCTTGCCTCTCTCTCTAGTCCCACCCCCTTTTCTCCTCTCCTCTCCCCCATCCTCACCCTCTCTTACCCTTGCTGTCTTTATTTTTCTCCATACCGTCTTTCACTCTTCCTTCACACTGAAAGCTACTGTGTAGGTGCTGCACAGGCTTAGAGTGACAAGTCACATACAGTCCCTACGCAGAGGACCAGCCACCCTCTCTCTTTCCTCCTCTGCCTTTGTTTAAAGCGCCTTGCTTTCTGTCCATTTATCACACTTACAAGGAGGACTGGAGAGCTCATTTTAAACTGCGCACTACTTCCTGTATTGGCTCTTAGGTGTTTTAACTGTTTAACAGACTTAGGCATGCTGGTGCACGCCTGTAAATCAGAGCACACCAGAAGTAATGCCAGGAGGATCTGGAGTTCAAGGATACCATTGAATTTAAGGCCGGTCTGGGCTATTTGAGACTCGGTTTGAAACAGCAATAAAATGTTCAGCACAGATTTGGTTCATGAGACACATTTCGAGCATTTGTTAAAAAAAAAAAATGAGCAATTGAATGATAGCTATGTGGAGGACGCACCAGCTACCGACATAGTGCAGCGGCCTCTCTGGCTGGGTATCTACAGAGTCAACTTGTTAGAGACCCCAGGGCTCAGATCTAGAGCAGGCTGCTTCTCAGACAAAGCTCTCAGTCTCCAGCCACCATGGGGATTAGCCCTAACTTCCCCTGCTGTGGCTTTTGAGTGAAATTGGCCAGCTGGACCAAAACTGCTTGTGCTACCAAAATCAAAACAACAAAAGTCTAGCACTTGGTGGTGTGTCAAGAGCACAGTGTCATTGTGTGAGTCTGATAAATCCACAGAACCCTGCAAGCTCAGCACACCCACAGGCTTTAAAGGAACATCCTGGCTTTACTCTATACATAGCTATCCTCAGGAGAAAAGCTTGGAGAAGCCAGAGGAGAGCTCGCACATGCTCTGAGGTACATAGTTTAGCAAGGGTCCTACCTGAAGAGTAAACTGGGGACAGAGAGATTAGGGCTATTAGAACCTAAACACAACTCCATCCACTTCACTCTGCCCCACACACTTCCAAGGCAGTTCAAGAGGCCATCTCAGAACCCAGCAGGGTTATATTTTAACTGGTTACTACAGATAAGAGCTGTGATATTGCTTATGAACTCTCTGAATCTAAACAGTAATATCAGCACTGGCCCCACTGGGGCCTCGTAGAAGTCTCATTTCCTGATTCTTTTTACTGAATTGAGTTTAATATTTATTTTCATCTCATTGCTCCAGGGCAGCGAGAATGGATTTTGAACAGCCGAGTTTAAATAGTGATTTTGAAGAGTGGAACTGCCGCTTAAAAAAGCTGGCCTGCTCATCTGTCACCCGGGGATGTCAAAGGTCTTTATGGAACACTGTGTTGCAGAACAAGACTGAGTGTAGAGGGTGACATTTGAAGACTGATCTCCCAAGGGCTGTATATCCCCCATAGCTTGGGCAAAGTTCAGAGAGGTTACTGCAGGATCCATTTCTGTGCTGCTCTAGAAACCATGATAAAGATAAGCCCAGACTTAATGGCCCTCATTTTCCCGTGCAAGGAGGGAGAGGAGCTGGGAAACAGATGGGGAGTGTTTCTGTGCTTTAGCTTCCAGTGAAGAAAAAGGAGCGTAGACATGTCATCAAGTGTGCATGGTGGTCAGTCCTCCCTCTGAAACTTGCTGGGTTCTGGTAAACCTGCTTCTCACACGCGTGCTGTAAAGGGATCCATTTATGTTAACTACTTAAATGCAGTTATATATTTTTCACTTTCAATGATAATAGGAAAAAAATCAAAATGAAGCAACTATTTGTTCTTTCAACATGGGCACTGTTGTGCTGTGCATTTATGAGATGTGTGCTTTGAAGACAGATGGCTCTTAGGAGTCCTTCTTTCTGGCTCATTGCGGATACGAACAGTGGGTACATTGAAGCACTCACTAATCTCAGTCCCTGGGAGCTCCAAAGGGTAGATGTACAGAAGAGAATCCAGTTTTGCTATAAATGGTTAGGAAAGTAGCTGTACTCTACTGATCTATACTGGTTTCCTCCCTCACGACCACTGGCCTCTCCTTCCTTCACCCTTTATTTTCCATCTTCTTGACAGTTTAGCTCAGACAAGGAAAGTGTATAATCACGAGTAACTACGAAAACTTCTGAAGATGGTCAATGCTTTTGTGGGTCACCTAAGGTATTTATGGAGTAATACATCCTGCTTTGAAAGGCTAAGACTTTATAGTTTGTCCTGAGCTACTAAATGCATCTGGGAAGTTTTTCTCTGCTCATATAGAAGTAAAACAGTTTAATACTGAGATATATTGCCACTAACCCAGGAGCAAAGTTTTCTCCTTATCACCTGGGAAAACACTGTGCTCCTCCCCTTTTGGGGCATACACTCCACCACTTGGCTAGCTATATATGGTACAATAAGGTTTCCTTGTGAATTCCTAAGCAGATGTACCACAGGCAAAGAATGAACTGCCCCAAATGTGGAAAGACTTCCAATCAAAATAACCATAAGCAAAATACAACAGCACAGAATACAACAAGTAACAGATTGAAATTATGATTATTATTATGTACAAAACTGTTTTAAGAGACAGTTGAACCTCAGAAATATGTTCAAAATTTCTGTTTAAGGTGGGCACTATCATGCTTCCAGAAAGGGTGGTTTTTAGAAGACATTCAGACTTCCAGTGCGAACTGAAAGTTCACGGAAATAGTAATCCCATTTTGATTCTTGTAAAACTCCTAGAGACTCTCTGTGTACAGTGTTTGTGTGTAGCTGAAACAGAATGCAAGGACTTGCATGGTAGTGGGCATTCTACACTGAGCCATGCTCCATCCTTAAGAGGACTGTCTTCTGTGGAAGCTGAGATGCTGTGTTTTCAGGAACTTCTGGTGACCTCGACATCAGTAGTCATGCAAAAAGAAGTTGACCCTAGGAAAGTAGAGTTCTGGTACTCCTACCCCAGTGTGGGGATGCAGCTAGGTCTTACTGTACAGTTGGGGAAAGTGGTCACAAACTCAAGAATAAACTAGATCTCTCCAGAGATTAACATGTGGAAATAAAGGAAGCAGAGTAAAATAAAAAGAAAGGAACAAAACTTGAGAAAGGAGCGCATCATGCCCTGCCTTAGGGAATGCTGGAGAAAATATGAGTGAATTCCAGAGTTGGAGAGTGAGGGTTTGGGTAGGCCTTCAGCTACCATCCACCATCCTATATCTAATATATAGCTGTTCCGGATTAGCCAGGGGTCAGTTACTGAAACAGGTTGAATAGTGACCCAAATTTTCATATCTATTTGGAGCTGCAGAATGGAATCCTATTTGGAAATGAGATTATAAAAATCTGATTACCTACAGATGTTGAGATACATCTAACTAGATTTTGGATGGGTCCTAAGTCCAATGATTGAAACCTCTTTTTTTTTTGTATGTATTTAGGGGATGCAACTTGATGTTTTTGCATGTGTTCCTGATGTGGAGAAACTAAGACAAGCTAGTAGCATAGCTGTAACCTCAGCTCTCTGTGGTCAGGATATTTAAAACCTGCTGTCTTAGTATTTTCCAGCCCAGTGACTGGCATCTTTATGTGAAAATAGGGGGCACCTGGACAGAGAGACAGGGGGAAAGTCAGATGAATAAAGAAGTAGGGACTCAGAGATGCTATACAAGCTAAGGAGTGCTGGGAGCACCAGAGGCTGAGAGGCAAGTATTTAGTCTCCCAAAAGCCTGTAAAGCCAGTGTCCCTAAAACACTTCGAGGTTAGACGCTGACCTCCAGAATTACGAGGAGAGAGCTTGCATAGTGAGAAGACACCAAATCTTTACGGCTTTTTCATGGTAGTATCAGGAGACAACTACTTGTCAGGAGATACAAGCAATACACATTTAGCAGCAACGAGAATCTACAGCAATTGGGTTGCACACTACCCTGTTCTCAGACTACTAACACTCATAATTTAACTCCTATATTCTGTGCAAACCATCAAGACTGGACAACGGGCAGAGGTCAGCATACATGGAGACCTCTGGAGAGCATGGAGTGGTCTCAACTTTCCAGGTTGCGACTGAAACATCTCAGATGGCACAGCCATATAAAGGACATTTTGTAGTTTGGATCACTGGGGAGGGGCCTCACCAGCATGACCCAAAGAATCATACCAAGCAGTGCTCACCCTATGCCTCAGATCTCAAAAAGTTGGTTTCGTTGTGTTATGTATGCATGCACTTGTGTCTCTCTTAGAGACAGGTGAGGTGAGTTCAACATATCCTGCTACATGCCAGGAGCAACTTCCACCATGACCAGGGTTTGCACATGCTAAGAACTGGTCCATACCTGGAAGTCCATTTTCCTCTGCTCCTGTGGTCCCTTACACATCCTTCAACATCTTACCCAACTGTCTAAAGAGAATGGGAACAAACACCAGGCTTTACCACAAATTCCTTAAATTCAACCATGTGAAAATGTACCCTTACTGTCATAGAATAAGCCAAACTTTTCAAGTTTGGTGCCAAAATATGATGCAGGGCTGAGACTGTGATGGGGGAAATTCGAGATGGAAGTCTGAGTCCTTAAGAGACCTGTGGATAGTTGAACACTGGATTTGTTGCTCCATGCTCATCCTCAGCCCTGTGGGTGGAGGGAGTGCGCGATCCCTCAGTCACTCTGTGCCTCAGGAATATGCCTGTGACTGGGGACACTGAAGCAGCCCAGCCAGTGGCCTCTTTGGACATGAACACAAGGCTTGATGTTGGCCCTTGTCCCGTCCACATGTCCACACCATCGCCATCTCCTTAATTGCCTTCTTCTGGCCATACTCTGTTTTACTGACCTTACTATCGGGTCCTAACTGAGGAAAGCATCCATCTTGCCTCAGAAATTACCACAATGTTCACCAGAAAAGAACTCCAGAGATACAAAGACAATATCCAGTATTGTTTTGCACCACATACTGAGAAAACCGTTCATGTGAAGTGGCTAGATTTCCAACGTGAAGTGTGTGGCCACTGGGCAAATCAAGCAATTGAACATAATCTGAAATAAGGAAAACTATATATCCTGTATGCAAGCACACACATATATCTTCTCAGAAAACCCAGGTACACAGAATAGAGGAACTAATGGATCCTCTTCCCTTCTCTTAGATCACCCTTGCTGCTTTTCTTAGCACTCTTACCAATGATCACTGTCACCCCTGGAAGACCAGGGTGGAGTACAAGTCAAAGTACTTTGTACTATACAGGAACACTGATCCTGTGCCCGAAAACTGCCATTGGCTCTTTGGGTACTCCAGTGGGCAGACCTCCCAATGTGCTCACCTTTGCGATTTGCACACACCAGTTGAGTAGGTACTGGGAGCCAATGTTGTCCTTGTGTTCTCGGACATAGTCCAGGAGGCAACCATAGGGCATGAGCTGTGTAATGAGCTGGACAGTGGAGGTCAGACAGATGCCCAGGAGGCGGCATACATGAGGGTTGTCCACACTGGCCATCACATAGGCTTCCTACAAGGTAAGGACAGCAGATGTATCACACTTTTTTCCTGGCTGATGGGAGAGGCAGGCATATTCTTTTCTGGGTAAAACAAAATGACTTTGGTTTTTTTGGTTTAAAAGGATGTGCTCTGTATACAAGTGTCAGGTTATGCAAGACTATTAAATGCTAATACACCATGGGAGGTAGATTTTTTTGGAGTGTTCCGGGTTAAGAAGAAAAGACCCAAATGGAATTTGCCACTGGTAAAAGCTTTGATGAAAAAAGTGAGGCATCTGAATCACCGTGTTATTTCAGAGTTTAGGAAATGCTGCTATCTTCCTTGAGGAGACCTTCTTCTCAACATATCAAGGCTAATGATGATGTTATGGTTTTATGAGGTTCAAGTTTGGATCTCAGTGTGCCCCGAGTGGCTGGCTTGCTCAGTTCATCAGAAGTGAGCATGGATCATTGGTACTGTAAAGACCTTATTTTGCAGTCTCTGAGTCAGTAGGTTTCTAGAGGAAGCTCTCCTTTTCCAACATGGAAGACTTGATCCAGACTGAACTATGAACAGTGGCAAGAAATTTTAGTCAAGACACCAACACACAAAACCTCTGCAAAGATCAACCAGCGAGGCACTTTCCATGTACCAGTTCCAGCCTATGAAATGGATATTCATGCATTCGAGATACTCATATACATTCACATGCTCACACATGCTTACTTAACACACTCTCATACATACCCATACTGAATCGCCCACACATACCCCCACGCACCCACACACATATGCTGCGGTATATAAATCTGTTTTGCATTTTCTTTCCATTACTTGGCCTAAATTTAAACTGGAAAGTATATGGGAAAATTATTAGGCCGTGGGATTGCCAGAAAAGCACAGATCACATCTCTCCTCTGGGTCTGGGAAGCTGTACAATCATAACAGCAATGAAATCCTTTGGCTCTGCCTATTTTCTTGAGATGTGTTTGAGATTCGGGCACATATTGTATTAATTTCAGAGGGGGAGAAAAACATCTGCAAAACGGAGAGCTTTGAGAAGCTTAACTGCCACAGGCTGATGATGCCTGGGATGGGAACAGAGCAGGGGGTGTGGGCGTCAGGCCACACAGAGCCTGGAGCCCCGCCAGCTGATCCTACTAAAATATGATAGACAAACAGAACTGGGCTGTCACTTCCTGCCTACACCCAGCACAATGGGAGTGTTGTGTAGTCGTGTGCAAAAGTTAAAGTGAGCTTTGTTCTTCCCTGTTGATTTTGGAACTTGGGAAGGTGCATTGTGACCCACAGCAGCAAATATGCTTGGTATCCTACAATAATCTTTGCACCCACTGCAAGCAGGCAACACTTATAAGGGAGACCCCGATGGCTTTTGTCCCAGTTTCACTGGATGCTGGTTTGTCCCTGAGGCTTTGGTGACCCCAAAAGGTCACTCTTTGTCACTATTGCTAATAGGAGATTTGAATCCTTCCTTGCTGTCTTATTCATCTCTGTATTTGTTGTGTTATGAACGGAGGCAAAGGGTCCCAGGAGATGCTAAATTTTTTGAGAGTCTTAAACCCATAAATCTTAAAAAATGAATAGTGAGAGGGCCAGTGACGTGATTCACCGTGTGATAGTGCTTGCTATGGAAGGCTGAGAGCTCAGGTCTGGTCCCTGGAGTCTACAGACTATGCAGAGAGGTGAGGAGAGAACCAACTGCACGAAGTTATCCTTTGATCTCCACACATGTGCTGTGGAATATCTATCTCAGGACATTCCCTTGTCATGTACAGATGTATATGAGCTCATGAGTGTACACACACACACACACACACACACACACACTTAAGAAAAATGAAAGGTAGGAACCTGTGCAATTTAAAAGTCTTTACCAGTTAATTAAGTCAGTAAAATCCACGACAGACAGGGGAGCTAGACCACAGAGTGTGGGCTTTCTGGAACTGTTTGCATGTGCACGGCAGTATTTAAGAAGCGTGCTAGCCGAGGGCCGTTCACGTGGCAATGCTGATTGATGTGCTACTTAGTGCCCCGTTGAAACTGGTCTTAGAATCACAAGCTTCGTTGCCTTCATCAGAAACCAGTTCCTCCATGTTGCTGCCCCCACTGAGCCTTCCAGCAACAGAACATCGGGCCTGTGCTAATGGATGGGCTGGAGTCTGTCAGACCCAGCCTCTTGGAAAGCAAGCCAGAAGGTCGTCACCTGCTAGCTGCTGCAGTCACAACAGCTGACACACAAGGAGAAGACCAGAGGTGACAAGAATGAAAAGACAGCAGGGAGGGTGGCGGGGGGGAGGGGTAGAGTGGTAGAGTGGGGGTGGGAGCATACACAATGGAAAGAGAAAGAGGCCAAAGAGAAGGAGCAGGGTGGGTGCCTTCAGATGAGGGGCGCACTTGACTTGTATGACTTTACTCTTTCTTCCTCCAAGGCCCCCAAAAGCAGATCTCCAGCTTCTTTTCTGGAGCATATTTATCATTCAGGACGATCTGTCCTTATGTTACTACCTTATTAACAGAGCTCAAATCCACATTATTGGGTGTAATTTGTTAGCACATCCAGAATGAATTAAAACACAAACTAAGGAAGCAAGGTTGACTATGTGATTTTCTTTTTAACAAATGTGAGAGACTGTAAGTAAAACGTCTTCACAGGCCCCTGGCTACTTGACCGTAGTTATGTTAATAAGACTTGGCATTGATTTGTAAACGCTAAAATTAAAGATAATTTTGCTTGACAAGTGTATTGCCAGCACTCATGATTTTCTGTGACATTGCATCTCATTAGCAATGTGCAATGCGGAGCTCCCCTGAGCATTCTCTGCCTTTCGTCATCTTTCTGTCTCAGGATAGGTGAGGTTTTCACCATCTTATCGGAAGCCCTGGCAGATACTGAAGTGGGCTCTATCCAGTTCCAAGATGGTCTCTTTGCATCACCTTCTTTGTACCTCTGTTCAGTCCTAACATGAACCAAGAAAGTTAGGAAAAATAGAGGGAAATTCAGTAGAATTAAAAGTAAAAAGATGTTCTTGTAGAACATCTTAAATGCTCTAGAAAGTACCAGTCAGCAGCATGGGGGAGAGTGATGTTTAATTTAGTTGGGAGAGGCTTAGAAGCTGAGGTAATGGTGTAGGAGGCTTCACATTATTAACGACTGGCATCTTTTATAAAAGCCATCACAGAGACAGCTAATACAGCAAAGCAAAGTGAATGCTTATTTCAGACATTGTGAATTACCTTATAAACAGTGCTCAAATCCACATTATTGGGTGTAATTTATTAGTGCATCCAGAATAAATTAAAACATGAACTAAGTCCCAGCAACCACATGGTGGCTCACAACCATTTGTACAGCTACTATGTACTCATATACATAAAATAAATAAATAAATCTTTTTTAAAAAAGCCAGGCAGTGGTGGCGCACACCTTTAATCCCAGCACTCAGGAGGCAGAGGCAGGCAGATATCTGAGTTCGAAACCAACCTGGTCTACAGAGTGAGTTCCAGGACAGCCAAGGCTACACAGAGAAACTCTCCCTCGAAAAACCAAAAACCAAACCAAACCAAACCACCACCACCAATAACAACAAAAAGCCCCCATGAACTAAGGAAGCAAGATTGACTATATGAAATCGTGCTTAGTGAGACATAAAAGGAAACTCACATCAAGGATTTCCTTGTTGGCTTTTGGAGATGTGGCTTCTCTTAACTCCTTGATGGCCACAGGGATTTTCACTTTCTCACCTTCTGGGATCCAGAGACCCTGAGATTAAGAAGAGGGCTGATATTAACCTGAAATAATGATGCCAGCAATATGTTGCCTTGTGAGATGGATGGATTTTATAAGGATCCCCAATCTTCAAGGGCTCTACATTACAAGACAACAGTGCTGGGGTTCTTTATATGTCAGAAGTTCTTAGCTATCAAGGTCTGAGAATCTGGATAAGTTTTGGATCAAAGCAAGCAAATACCATTCCATTTCAGAGAAGGCATTCTTTACAGCAAATGGAGACTATCACAGAAAACCACAACTGGACAAAATGCAGAGATCAACTGCAAGTTTTCCAGAGGAGGTGCCAGAAACATTAAGATCCAAGATACCAGAAAGTCTGTTGTGAAATGGTTTTCCCTAGAAATGGCTCCATTGACAAATTGAGAACATTGCAATATCAATGGGCATGCTAAGGCAGAAGGGGGAAATTTTATGTGGTCTTACTCTAGGGGGATAAAAAAACTATAGGTAACGAATGACTGCAGAGAAGAGAATTAGCTTCTCTCAGAGATGAGCCCCCTTATTTGTGCATATAAACATATATATGCAGATATATATGATTTGAGAATCATAATGAAAAAGGAGCTAACTGAAGAGCAGGGGTCATGGGAAATGGTGGAGGAAGGGTACCTGGGAGGGGAGGAGGAAGAAATGGGAGAAGAGAGAGTGATGTAATTTTATTCCAATTATTTAAAGCAATCATATGACACTCCCAAGGGTTTTAGTGTCCCACACCTGTAATCACAGCCCTTGAGACACTACTGAAAGGTGATTGAGTTTAAAATCAGACTGGGTTATGTAGTAAGAATCTGTCTCAAAAAAAAAAAAAAAAAAAAAAGAACCAAAAAAAAAAAAAAAAAAAAAAAAACCCTGTATGCTTGAGCTGGTGTAATGGTTTGAATGAGAACTGCCCTCCATGGCCTTGGATACGGAATACTTGGTTCCCAGTTGGTGGCTCTGTTTGGAGAAGTATAGGTGGGGCTCTATTGCTCGAGCAAGTACATCACAACAAGGACGCTATGAGATTATTAAAACTTTCACACTACTTTCGCTCATTCGTACTGTTTTGTGCTTGCATTTGAAGTTGGGAGTTCTCATTTTCCTGTTCCTGCCACTGGGCCTGCAGCCTGAAGTCATGCTTCCCCACCATTACGGACTCTAACCCTCTAGAGCTGTAAGCTTAAATCAAGTCTTCCATAAATTGCCTTAGTCATGGCACTAGTAGAGAACTAACCAATACAGCTAGTTATAAATGTAGTGTGAATCATTCAGAATTTGAACTGAAGTCAGACTTTATGAAAAATGGATCTAGAAAAGAAGATTGAAATGCTCATTCCACGATTTAGTCTAACAGTTCAAGAAAAGTAGACTCTATATGTCTCTCCCCGCTATACTCCCAGTCTTCTATTGTGGTCTATGATAATGTGTTTGCTTTCACAGTGATAACAAAGAATAAATTCCCTGGGGAAACACTACTTTCTACACCTTCAATAAAACAGGGAGATGATGATAAAATCAAATTACTGAGGAATCTGATTTAGCCTCACAGGGCTGGAGAACATAGCAAACACTGGTACCCAGAAGCCTAGTGCAGACCTGTCTCTAGGAATGTTACCTTATACACTGTGCCAAATGCTCCCGAACCCAGAACTTTGATCTTTTTGAATTCTGTTTCCTTTAGTATCCTCAAGAGGGCTTGGTTCGGAGCTTCTCCGCTGGGTGTGAGAGGTTCCACAAGCTGTGAAGAGGGGAGAAGACCTGAGATGTTACCACCATGTTGTACAGTATGTGACATGTATAGTAGATTCATTCAGAGCAACAGTGTCCAGCAGCTAACAGCATGGGGCCGTGCTGTGTTCGAAGGAGCAATGTATTCAAAGGAGCAGTGGACATCTTTGCTTAGTAATATACATTGCTTAGTAATATATATTACTTAGTATGTACTTAGTACATAGCTAATATACACTAGAAACACAGATCTTCTAATATAGGTGTTGAACACAACATCTACCCTCGAGGACTATATTTTCCCTTTCTGTTTTAATTGTCTGTCAGTTTTACTTGAAGTACCATAGCAAGAAAAATGTTCTACCATAGCCATTTGGGCCATTTCTGGAGCTCATAATACCTCCATGCTTATGAAGGACAAAGGCTTCAGAATGCGGTGCCAGACACAGGTGCTGTGAAGCCCAAGACCTATGGCATAGAGATGCCACAATCTTATGCCACCATAAGATTTCAATATCTCTTTTTGTGATTCTTTTCCTAGGTACATGGACAGGAGCTTCTCCTCAGGTGGGTCTCCACTAAGCTTTGTATTTCAAAAGACACTGTGTAAAAACATATACGCTTTGTTGAATGGAGATTTCCAAATATAACTAATTTGCGTATCATTGGACTTTTTTTTTTTTTAGGAAGAAACAACTTCTAAGTTTTATTTATTTTAATTTGATATGTTTTTTATTTATATTTCAAATGATTGGACTTTTTTTTTTGATTCTTCCACCATAACGTATAAATAATACCGACAATTATGTAAGGCCTATGGTTTGGGCAAGTGTCTTCCAAAGACTCATATGTTAAAAATGGACTGTGAATGACGACATTGGGAAGTAGTGGGGCCTTTATGAGGCTGGGACTACACGGAGGCTTTTAAGTGGCTGGGGACAAGGTCCAGAAGGGACATTGCCTCAGTAGCCTCATCTCTCTGGCGTGAGGTGAGTTAATGTGCTCCACCATGCACTCCTGTCTGAAGCCCAAAGGGATGTTGCTAACCCAGAACCCCTAAAATCCATGAGTCGAATGAACCTTTCTTCTCCAAACATGGGTTATCAAGGGCACTTGTTAAGGATGATGGGAAGTTACAGTGTCTAATATGTAAAATTCCACATCACAAATTCTCAAATGAAGGCTTTTTCTCCCGGAAAGCAGTTGATGGTAATGAGGATGTTATTGATCCAGAGGCAACCAGGCCTTGCTGCTCACCTCTCTCTCTTGAAGCAGGCGGCGTAGTGTGCGCTTTCGAACAATGTGACGCCTTCGCATGAATAGGCCGATCCCAAGGGCCACCACCACTATGAAGAGGAGGCCTCCCACAATCCCAGTGGCGATAGATGGGATCTTCGGCCTGGAATGAGAGACAAGAGAGGGGAATATGGGCATTTCACTCAGGTTCTGCACCTTTTGATACAGTGATAACACTTAAAATTATCTCAGAAGTTGGGATATGGCTGGCTTATACAGGGAACATGCCTGGCAGCTAGGCTAAGCTCCAAGGTAAGGTTTCCAACATTTTCAGCTGTTCTGCCTGCGGTCAGTTTTCTTTTCTGCATTTAAGACAATTGAGGTCTCACCTGAACTTCTCTCATTATTATAATTGTTTTATAGTCTTTTGATGAAGAAAATATTAATATAAAATTCAGAAAATAGACCAAGACAAGAATACCACCTTTTAATACTTTATTTTTTTTGGAATTTCATACACGAGTACTGTATCTACATCATTGCTATTCCTCCAATTCCCCCACCAACTTCCTTCACTCCCTAAGTTGTAAATATTTAAACCAGTTGTGTCCATGTAGTATTGCTTATATGCGTATGTGCTTAGGGCTGATCCCCTGAAATTGGATAACCTATGACGGGCTTGCCTCTGGAGAAAATTGATTCCCTCCCCCTTTTAGTAGCCATTAATTGCCTGTGGCTTTTCATCTAAGAGTGGGGCTTTTTGAGATTTCCAGTACTGCCATTGTGTAGGTGATGTGTAGACAACTATATCTTTGAGAACTCATGGGTACAGCTTTCTCTCATATATGGAAGACACTAAGAGCAGACATCCTGGTCCTCCGGCTCTTAGAGCATTTCTACCCTCTCTGAAATGTTACATGAACCTTAGATGTATGGCACTTCAGTATAAGTAAATCCTGCTTTTTATATGAACATGCGTCTTTGTTCTTTTAGGAGCATATATATGAAATTGAAAAAAGTCATCCAGTATTTTCCCATAATTCCGTATTTTCCCATGTTGGGAGATCTTCAGGCACACTGACACCCCTGGTAGGGTCCCCTACTTTTAATGGGATCCCTATGTGAATGAATGAGCTCAATGGAAGCAAAATCTGATAGGATTTAGATATAAAAATATCACCATTGCTGTGACTGTCGCCCCAATGTATCCTCAAACGCCAGGAATTGGTTAACTTTGTTGTCTTACCAAGGTCAAATTCAATCTCAGAAAGATGAAAAATCAGTAGTTATGTCTTCAATCACACTAAGATTGACTAAGGACTATCTGAATTAATATTACTAATTCTAAATTTGGAATCTTTAAGGATTAGTTTTTATTTCTTTGATGGTGGTGTGGTGCTAGGCTGAAAACTATTATCCTTAAGAATCTATATCCATTTGAGCTTTTGTTAAATTTATTCTTCTTTACAGGATAATATGTTAATGAATAGCAAAGTCATCCTCACAGACCTGTCTCAATTGAATCAACTATGAATCATGAAATGGTTTGCAACAATTCCTTCTTAGGGAGTATAAGTCATTTCCTGAGCTTTCGAACAACCCCCTATTAATAAAATTAATGAATCTTCACCAATATTGGAATATATGAGGAATGATTTGTTTCAGAGCTTGTATTGAGAAGCTACAGAAGCAAAGGCAGGTGGTTTAGAAAAGAAAACTGTTAATAAAGAAATGATTGCAAAGAATGGTCACTGACTGTTTTAAAGGTGGGGATTGTTCAGAGAACCATTTAAGTCCTGGATGCTGCCCAGAAATACAGGGGGCGTTTTGCTTGGGAAGTGTCCTTGGAAACTGAGAGGAGACAGGATTCGGGACTGAGACAAGGCTTTACTTTGTTTTACTATTTCAGGTGATGGCAGGAGGGATCAGCTAGCACATCATGAAGTTAAGGAAGAGATGGTAAGGGAAGGGGTATTTGTCGACATCCATAACTAGGGAATAAGCCTGAGCATCAAGCAGGAATTTTGTAGATAATCTCAATTCTGCACGAGATGCTCGCTGCTTGATACCACAGATGCGCCATGACTCTGAATGGAAATTCATACATAATTTAACGTTCCTCAGGGCAGCATTTCAGTCCATAGTAAGAACTTACCAGAAACAAAATGATGAGGGAAATTTATTGGCTTTTCTGGCCAATGTGTTTGAAGAAGAAAGAAAAGAGAAAGTGTCCCCAAGATAGACCTTCATACCATGTTTGTGGCATGAGCCCTGGGGTTACTGAGAGGAAAAGATGAGACTTTAAGAAGTGCTGAGCTTTAAGTAAAGTGGCTGTATTTGCAGAAACAGATACACAGACAGAATGGGGTGGTCCACAGTGTTAACCTCTTGTGAAGCTGGTACTAGCCCTGTCCACCATATATGCTGTTCACTGACCAATACAGTGGCCACACGGCAAGAGGGTGGAGTCTGAGACCTGTGGCTGGCCAAGAGCATTTGGAAGAAACTGGTAGGTGAGAGGGGAATCAGAGATAGCTTCTGGTCTTAGAGCCAAAAGGTCTTTCATATCCAGTGTCATTGAACATACCCATCTGGTGGTCCACATCCTTGAAGACCTGGCCCAGAACATCTGTAGGAAAAAAAGTACCACAGCTTTTTCATCATTCTTCATTGGCATTTGTTTGGTAATTTTCCACAGTAAGTCATAAAGCAATTGTGGTAAACCACTCGTATATAGCTATAATCATGATGATCTCAAAATTGGGCAGTTACTAATGTATTTTCTATACATCGATCCAATTACATAAAACAACATACTTGTTCATTTAGTCAGAAAATAATATAAATTTTGAGTGACAGATAACTATCAATAAATCAGACAGGTCATAACTGAAACATAGCACAGTGTGTAGTTGTCATATAGCTGGCACCAAATGTCAGGATGGAGAAGGGAACAGTATGCCAAAGACTGCATTTGGAGTCACACCCTAAACACTCTGGGCTTTCTACTGCATGGGACAGGAATTGGTTCTAATCTCTACCCTCTGTTTTTCCTGGAGTTTGAAGGCTTAGCTCTCTGACTTTTCCTTGCTCTCAGGTAGAGCCATCTGCAATGTCTTTGGCCCTTCATTCATAAAACAAATGTGCTGTTATTGTATCTATAAGCAGTGGGATCTAGCAGGAGGCCTTCTAGTTACACAAATAGATAGTCAAAGCAAGCTAGGAAGCATTCTCCAGTGTCGGTTAGACTCTCCTTCACACACAGCATCTGGTGGTTTGTTTGTTGTTGAGTGTGAAACACCAGGAGCCCGTGCCTGCTGAGGGCATTGACAGTTTGGACAAGCTGCTTGATTTCATACAGCCTCTGAAAGCAGCACTGGACAATTGCCATTCATTGTCAACAGGAAGCTGTGATCAGTGAGCTCAGAGGGGAAGACAAACCAGTTCACATGTAACAGGATGACCAACAGGGACAGTGGCAGCACAAAGGCTACAGAAGGGAAGGGTTGGGACATCACAAGAGTAAGAAACCTGCGAGAAAGTTGACAGAACCTTGCGTTTGGACTCCCAGTGGCAAGCCAAGGAGGTCATATCGGTTACGTCTGACATATTCTGTCCCCAACTCAACTCCTTCTTTATTGCAAGAGATTTATAATTATAATTGTAGTAACAGATTCACATGGACATACAACTAAAATGGGCAAATTCTTGTGGAACCTCATTTAATTTAACAGGATAAAAAAATGTCAAGAAATATTCCTCTTCTGTTTAATGTGAAAATAAGGTTCAGTTTAAAGATGAATGTGCCTCCAGTATCCCTGCGCACACACACGCTGAGGTGCCACATCTGTAGCACCTGAAGTTATGTAGGATCCTTATGCTATAGTCTGGCTTTTGACACAGCTGGCTCATAAACTGTGAGGATTGCTGAGTCCTATAAAATCTTTCCTTCTCCATAAAAATAGGAAAAAATTCTACTTTCCCCAAAACTTAGAGGGGCAGTATGTTAGATGATGTATACATCATAAATATTTAAGTAGGGAAAGGTGTCTTCATTTTTCGTTGTCTTCATCAAGATTTCACCATATTTAATAAGTCATTTTAATCAAAAAACTTCCTCTGTAATTCATTTGTTTGAGATAAGGCAGGGATAACAAGACTCTATAAAAGTACATGCTCCTCATCTGACTTAATAGAATTAGGAAGAAAATTAAAAAATATCAGACTAACTAAACAAGCAAACTTTTAATTTATATTATGAACAAATTCCATCTTTCCATGCTTTAAAACTTTTTCTTATTCAAGGTAAGAATGCATACTAATAATTCTTCCTGCTCAGTGACTTTTGGGGTCCCCCTTAAGGCCAATAGTACACATTTACAGGTAGAAATGTACAAACACACTTATTTCCAAAATAGAGAAGAGGGGAGATGTTAATTTATTGTATGCAGCTCAGACAGTTATGTTTTAGGGAGTCTGCTCCAAAATCGCTTATGCAAGAAAAATGAGCTAAAAATGGGCAGAGCATAATTTTCACAGGCTTTGCAGAGTTTGCACATTGAGGAAATAACCAGCAAGGTGATGCACACATGCTGAAACCTGGACTGTGTTAAATTGCTACCACAGAGACCGCAAGTTCCAAACCCACACCTGAGCTTGAGAAATATTATCATAAATGTGCAAATGACGCTTTCCTTATCAGTATAACAGGAGTCTCAGACCAGCAGCCAAAGCTATTCCTAATGTGGAAACATTGTTATCCTACTCCTCATCATCATATATCAAATGCTGACTTCAACTATCACTGTTTCTGATATTCTGGAGACTCTGAAGATTCTATTTACACAATCAAAGATGTTTGGAAAAGAAATTAAATTAAAATATTTCAAGGTAATATGATTGTTTTCCTAGAGAACTGATTGTCCTACCAGTTACAGTCATAAGAATGTCCACTGTCACCTTCACCACTGTACTCACTGGCACCACCATCACTGCCCATCCACACAGTCAGCATCACCGCTATCCACATCACCATTACCATTCTCCACATCACTGTCCCCACCACCATCTACATTGGCATTACCACTATCCACATCTCCAGTCACCATCACCACTATCCACATCACCATCGTCATCATTATCCACAGCATCACCACAACTCTCAATCTTACTACCACTCTCAGCATCACCCTTCCCATCAGCATCACTACTGTCCTTGCCACCACCCTTACCATTAACACTCAGCACTCATGGATCAAGTGCTCATCCTGACTCAGTCACTATTTTAAGTGTATTACAGATATTAACTCATGATCACAAAATCCTGCAATCCAAGCTGAATTATTTATTATTGTATTTTACAGAAGAATCTAGTTAGATACACAGCATCCTAAAGCTGTATAGTTGGTATCGAAGAGATCCAGAGAAAGAAAAATAGTTCTGAGCAAGGATGGTGGTTTTAAGAACTATAATGAGATTTATATATTTATAAAATTATAGTATTCTGATAAATCAGGATTATAGAATCAGAATATTTCTGCAAATTATACACAAAATAGATTTATATTGTAAAGCTTAATAATCAAATAGACTTCAAAAGGATAGTTTGGAGCAACATTTCAGAAAACATTACACACACACACAGAGTCTCTCTCTCTCTCTCTCTGTGTGTATGTATGCGTGTGTTAGAGAGCGATAGAGAGAGAGAGAGAGAGAGAGAGAGAGAGAGAGAGAGAGAGAATGCACTATGTAGTATGAAAGTTAACACCAGTTGTCATCCCTCAATCACAACTGCTCCTGCCTTTTTTTTTTTTTTTTTTTTTGAGTCAGGTTCTCATTTAACTGAAACTTGCCAGAAAGCCCCACTCCTGGCCTTCACTTTTCTAGCACTGGGGTTTACTGTCATCATTCCTGATTTCCTTTTACATGGGTGTTGGCTAGCGTGAAAAACATGTTACTGATTGGGTCATAACCCCAGCCCCTTTACCATCCCCAATCCACAACATACCTATCCCAAGCCTCTTCATATAGATGGGGAAGAAGTGACAACTTGCCCGTCACACCCGTCCATCACCCTTTCCCACTGGCACAGGCAGTGTCAAAGAACTAAGACTACTGAGACAACCATGCTGAGATGCTGAGTGATATTCACCACAAGTATGAGAACTGCTCTCCAGCACACCACTGCTGCCACCATGACCATGGACTTGAAACATCTTAGGGTCCTGAAAATTTAGTAGACATTTCCAGCCAACAAGTTTTCATGCACTGTTATAGGGGCTGCACTACACTTACCCATAGGTACAGTTTGCATGGCACAGGTGGCACACATTATTCGCATCTGCATACTTCCAGACCAGGGTGTTGTTCTCCCCCATGATGCCGGCTGGGCAGGTCTTGACACAGTGTGGGCCATCAATGTAGTGGGCACACTTGACACAGTTGTCTGGTCCCTGAATCAAGGTGTAGAAAAGGTTGCACATCTTTTTCTTTCTTTTTAAACATAAAATAACTTTCTATATAGTATTGACTATGAGAAAACAAAAGCCAAGTGATATAGACATTCTTTATTCTTGTTGTTTATGCAGTTATGTCTGTGAACTTGCATGCTTGGTGCTCATAGAGGACAGAGGAATGCGTCAGACTCCCTGGAACTGTAGTTTCAGGTGGCTGTGAGTTGTCATGTGGGTGCTGAGAATCAAACCAGGCCCTCTAGAAGAGCAGTCAGTGCTCTTAACCACTAAGGCATCTCTCCAGCCAATGCAGAAGTTCTTAAAATATACGACGAGTCCTGTGATTGCTTTTGCTTGCCATGCCCACGACATGCTACATTTCTCTGACTGTCCCTGGCTTTTCAAAAATATAAGCTTTTAATTAATTATGTAGTTATGTTTATGTGTTTGTTTTGAGAGTTGGTGATTTCTTGTAGGACACTGAGGGAATTTGTCAGGCTGGGATGCCAGAGCCTTTACCATTTTGTTGGTTCTCAGATGCTGTGATCACTTATATAAATCTATGTCATTAGGATGCTATCATCTGCTGAGAAAGGGTAGCTGATATTTTATTTTCATTAGATTTTGAGCCACTCTAGTCCAACAAAGTTGCATAAATATATTCATAGCAAAAGCAAATGCATTTATTATACTCAAACATAAATTAAGCTACATTCTTCACCTTATTTTAACAGTATTTTAAGACATTGTGGGCATCATGCTTATCAGAGTCATCTTGATTGGTCTACATGTATTTTGCAACCTTATCTTTCTTTAGTATCACATTTGAGGTGAAAAGGAATTGCTGAGGGAAGTCAGTCTTCAACCTACTGAGGCACATGTAGGAGCAACCCTTCTTTGTATTTCTCCGGGGAAAAGAAGGTGGCTCATGGCAGTGCTGGCTAGAGAATGGACGGTGAGTGTGCAATCTTAGGTTCTGTCTGTAACACTTTTAATGTCCTTGTAAAATCCTGAGATATGAAGGCAGTGGGACTGCCTGGGAACTGTACTTCACACCATACAAGGAGACTAAAATAAAGCCGTTAGGCAAGGTTTTTTTCTTTTGGATCGCTCAGTGGTTCAGCTTTGTCCACTCAGAGGCTGATCACCCTCAAAGCCAGAGCAGATGAACACTAAAACAAAACCATCAGTTATTTCACTGTACCAAAGGAAATTCAGCCCAGTGCCCTGTAAGCCTGCAGACCAAGGGCTGACCTTTCAACCAGTCATACCGGCAGCCCAGATTTCTTAACTCAGTTAGGTTATATTCTGCTTGATTTACAGGCAACTACAGAACATGTTTCAATGCAGGAATTTAGATTTTACTGAGTTTGGAACTCAAACTGAACCAAAGGCCTGCCTGTTCATGGTATTAAGTACTAACAGGGTATTGCTGTCAGAGGACCATGATTCTCATTCACATTCCTTACAAGTTTGCTGCTGTATGTGTAAATACGCAATTGATTTTCAAAAAAAATGCAGGAATTCCTTTAAAAAATGTAACTTGGAGGTAAGCCCCAGCATCGGGTATCCTGTGGCACAGTGAAGGGCCAGTCAAGGTGAAAGGTGTGTGGGACACTGGACAGACAGGTGTGAGGCATTTCTACTCAGCATGGTCCCCTTTCCTGGTAAGATCATGAGCATGTCTTCCCTGGAAAGATGAAAAGGACCATCTTTCCTACTGGAGATGGCTTGGATCATTGATATTTCTGCTGGTGCTGTCAGGAGTGGGAAACAGCGGAGGCTCTTACCCGGCCTGTACAGGTGATGTTCATGGTCTGGGGCAGACATTCTGGATGGCACTGGATGCATTCAGAATTTTCCACAAATTCCCTTGGCTCCCTGGGAGAAGAACACATGAACAGATCATGCCATACCCTGACTGGCCACAACTATTTCAAGTAACGCAAATGACCTATCCCAGAAATTCAAAAGAATCTTAAGGTCAAAGGGTCAGAATGCTAGGATTGCTTTGAAATATAATGTGCTGAGGTCAACTAACAGAGCCTTAGGTCATCCCACAGATATCTTCATTTATAATTAGAGTTCTTTTCTGACATTTTTCATCGGCACAATTTTTGAGTGCTAGGTAGTAAGAAAACCAACTCTGAAAAGCATCTTTACGAGGCATCCCTCTAAGACCAAATTCAAGCTGGAAAGAAATGGTTTCTGAGCCCAAGGGAGAGGAAAAGAATCAAGCCTGTTCACTTCTGGGAGCTCTGGAAAAAAGTCTCCCTGTGTCCAGCCTCTCCTGGTATTGTAATGTTAGACACATCAATCCAATAGCAGACTTCTCCCAAGTGATCTTTCCTTTGCCTACTTCAGTGGTTCAGGCTGTGCTGGCAGCATCAAGAAAGAAGCAGAAGAGCTAGAAGACATGCTGGGAGAGACCATGGAGCAGCAGTCATGGGCTGAGTTGCAGAAGTGACAGTGGCCAGCTGCTTGACAGGTGGAGAAGAGGCAGCGGAACAGCTTGAGAGGGGCCAAAGCTGGCATGATGGTGAACTGAGGAGGAATATTGAAAGGCTGTACAGACAAGGAGAAACTGTAGGTCATGGTTGCTGAAAGAGTTCCAGAGTAGTGCCCAGATTTTAGAGGCAAGGGTCTCAGACATCCTGGGGTCGAGAATTACAACAGTAATCATTGTCAGACATTGATAGACAGCCCCTTTTTGAGGCTGCACCAGGAGATACTAAGGGCTAGGGAATCTCAATGTGCTAGGCTTATACACACACTGTATCATTTAAGAGTCCTACATGGCAGGCCTATGCATGAACACTAAGACTTATAGAGCTAAGGGTATCAATAGACAAGTAATAAACAAGGATTGTGACAGTAGAGGGTCACACCTGCCTATTGCTCCTACTCACTCTGTGAAACTCAGAAGTGTACAAAAGAAGCCCATGACCACACCAGACTGGTCTCTCCTTGTCACCCCACAGTTCCTATACGGACAGACCAAAGGGACCACAGCCAACTGACAAGTAGTGAAAAATCCAGAGTGGGGATTTTCTGGGCTTTGTCTATTTGTCGCCTCCTGCAGAAGGGCCTTGGTTTGCAGAGTGGTCAGGTGCTACACCAGGACACCAGGCATCCCCCATTAAGAGACCCGGGTCTCTGGGTACAATGAAGAGGTTTAAAAGATGAAAATGTGAATGTCTGTTTACAAGAGGAAGGATTATGTCGGCCCTCCACATGTCAAACACCAGCTCTAGCAGTTGTCCTAAATTCGTTAAGAAAGTATGAGGAACTCAAACTTGTCTTTCCATCCTACTCTGGAATATTTCTGGACACAAACTGCAGTGCCCACCCTGTTAGCTGAACAGGAAGAATGACTTCCCAGCATCGTCTGTAAATCACCTGCCTCTTCTCGCCAGAGCTTTCCCTATCTCCTTGAATTAAAAATAAAGAATGCCTCCCTTGGTCCCTTCAATCAGGTCTCCAAGTAATTTGTTTTAACCACTTTCAGTAATAACTTGAAAGTTTACACAGATATTGAAATTCTCATTGTATGCATATGCTGTGCTTTTTATTGATTATTATTAAACTAAGCAAATGTATTAATTACTTCCTTGTCCTGGTTGTATTAAAATTCATTTAATAGTGTATCATTGTATGCTCAGGGTACATAAAGCTAAAATTAAATAGGACATACCCTATGCTGATATATCTTAATTCAGCGGGAATAGTGGACTGGAAAGGAAAGGCCAAGTGCTCGTGATTTTTGGCTATCCCAATCACTGTGTCTGTTCTATCTTGAGAGATTCATGTAAAATGAAATATTTAAAATATTTTCAGAAATAAAAAGACATGATAAATGATTAGTTTGGATTAAGGAACCATGAGAAACTTACTTTCTAATGTGATGAACACAACACATTAGAAAAAAACAACATAAAACATAACAACAACATTTTTTTTTTGCTAAAAAACCAAACATAAAACAAAGATAATATTAAGAACAAGAGAAAATGCAAAAAACTTGGATGACTACAAAGCTCTAAACCCAGCATGGCGGATGGATTAGTTCTTAGCTCCACAGAGGCAGAAAGAACAGTGTCTCACCCCTCCAGGATGTTGCACTTCTCCACGCACTCCCTGCCCCTGCTCACATTCTGGCAAGAGACACAGTCCCTGGGCTCAGGACCCCAGCAGCCTTCCGAGGAGCATAAAGGATTGCAGATGTGGTTCGTGGCCCCTGAGAAGACACAGTGATTCACAGGGTCAGTTAGGGGACAGTAGTGTAAGGGATCAGAAGAAGTGACACTCTTCTGAGGGCAGCCTGAACCTGGCTCTGGGGAGACTGGTGATGGACGCTGCAGTGGACAGAAACGTCAGGGAAGGTTGTAGGCGATTCCAGTGTGCTGGGCACAATGCCAAGAGCTTCCCGTAGAGGATTCCATGTCACTGAAGGAATACCATGTTACTGAAGTCATCATGTATGATTGGGAATCAGAAGCCAGAAGTGATTAAAATACACAAGACACGTTCCTGAAGTCCATGTGGGCCAGGGGAGTTCTGGAACACAGCATGGCTTCTGCCAGAGTTCAGAGTCTTGCCACGAATCCTGGGGCAGTTGCCAGTTTTAACAGCTAATTCAATGGTTTAGAACCAGAGTTGGGAATAGAAATGTGAAATGTCGCACATTCTTTGATGTGTATGTGTGCATACATGTGTGCATGTGTACTTGGCTATAGCAATCGAAGGATAAAGTGCACACAGAACTATCTGCACTTAAAATATAATATAGGGAAATACTAAAGCTTGCATTTAAAGTTACAGATATTTAGTAGCCTAGACCTAAGAACATATGCTATCTTACTCATTGATTTGACATTAAGGGAGAAAGGTATTTCTTTGGATTACGGTTTAAGAAGGGATGCTGTCCATCACAGTGGTAGAAGCAAGAGGCAAAGTGTTCAAACATTTTTTGTAGAGGGTATGCATGCCTACACGCCCCTCCTCCCTTTCCCTCTCCCTCCCTCCCTCCCTTCCTCCCTCCTTCCCTCCCTTCCTCCCTCCCTCCCTCTCTCCTTCTCTCTCTCTCTCTCTCTCTCTCTCTCTCTCTCTCTCTCTCTCTCTCTCTCTCTGTGTGTGTGTGTGTGTGTACAGGTCAGAATACTATTTGTGGAGTCAGTTCTCTCCTTCCTCCATGTGAGTTCTGGGACTAGAACTCAGGATGTCAGGCTTGGCAACCATGTTCTTTCAGCTCAGCCATCTCACGTGCCCTTGATAAATTATTAACACTTTCTATATTGTTCAAAAGCCTCAAGTCTTATTTTTCTCTTGGGATTCAAGAAAATCTTTTAACTCTTGGCTTCTGTGCAAAGAAAAAGTCATCTACAAACTTCTAACATACAATGAATGACACATAGTAAATGTTCCATTTCCATGAGTAGAATCAGGGCACAGCAACGAAAGACTGGACCAAAGCAAAACTAAAACCCAGCAGAACTACCCAAGAATTATCCACGTCTTCGTAATCCTGTGCTTCCAGGTCTGGTGCGGTGTGGAAAAGTTCCTCCTTTAGCCTGCTCTGTACCATGCCTGCAGTCTTCCTTCCCAGGCATTCCGTAGGCTGGCATCTCTAAAGTCCCAGAGTGCCCCCTGCCTCTCAGGCTTCTTTGCCTTCACAGGCTCACACAGGCTTCATTCACAACGCCAAGCCTGCCAAACACCACCGGACTTGACTGGCTCTCTGTAATCTTGGTACAGGTTTCCACGCCCCTTTCAATCTTGTATCTTCCATGTGTATAAAATCAGTATCCTGTAGATGAGGCTGCCCATTTCGGTGACCAGCTAAAGATGCAGCCTGGCCTCCAGTAGCAGGCAGTATCTTCAGCAGAGTTCTCAGTGTTGGCTCTCTTCTTTCAAGTGAATGTGCATTTCCTTTTGGTGGGTGGGGTCTTGCCCTCAGAGCCCTTTTTCCCTGTTGTCTCAGTGTGACTGTACATGGTGTCCCTTTAGTGGAACTACTATTTTTACAGTTACAATTGCTTCCTCAGCACCTGTCTTATGTGTACCTTTAAGCTCTTTCCTTTGCCTATCAAACTGTGTATTTTCATATCTCTCTGTCCACTTTCTTCTCCAGTATTCTGTAGTCCTGGATTAGAGCCATGAGCAGGAGTCTTGGTACAACCTGAATGCTGTTCTTTCTGTTTTGAGATATCCTCCATCAATCAAATTGGGCCATTGCTCTCTAATGACTTATGTTCTCAGGACATGGGCAGAATGCAGAGACTCATTACCAGAATGTACCAAATGACCTTAACCTCACTTTCCAATAGTGTCCTTGCTCTCCTCTGAAATCTGATGAACCGGGTTTCTACTGTTCATATTTCTCACTGCATTATGATCTTCCAAATTCCCACCAGGATGGCTTACAAAATTCTTGGGCTTTCTTGAATATAGTTCCAAATGTCTCCACATTCCTCCCACAAGCTAGTCCCAAAGGTCTAAGAACCACATCCTCAAATCTGTCAAAGCCAAGACTCCTCTGCTTGGCATTAATTTTTTTAACTGCTTTCCTCATTACTGCAACCAAATACTAGACAAGAGCAACATAAGGAGAGATGGGTTCATTTTGATTTACAGTTTAAGAAAGGGTTCCATCAATCATGGCAGGGGAAGCCTGCCAACGGATGTGTGAAGGAACATATGATCCCATCGCAACTAAAGGAAGCAGAGAATGCACAGGAAGTGGAGCCCACAAGCATGTCCTCCTCCAGTTAAGATCCACCTTCTAAAGCTCCCACAGCCTTTCCAAACAGCTCAGTTAGCTAGGGACTCAGTGTCCAGACACATGAGCCAATGGAGGACATTCCACGTTGAAACCACACAAGGCAAATTCACCTTACAAGATGAGAATATTCTAAAAGCAATTCTGATGCTAGTGCTACAGTTACAAATACGCAGATTTTAATTCAATGAAGGAATTAAGAAAAGCAATTAGAATGTTTGGGGGAAACCTCCTCAGTATTTCTTTCAAAAATAAACTACCTCCAGGAACTATCTGTGCGGGTGAGATGTGACCAGCTACTTACGGCAGGTGTTCTCAGCTCTGTTGTTCATGATTTTGGTTTTCTGACTGGATGTCCCGAAGAGTTTTTTCCAGTTTATCGTGTTGGCATAACACAGATTTCGGTTTCCAGAAATGATCACATCCCCATCGCTGATCTCCTTGAGGGACCGCAAGCCCAGCGATGTTATGTTCAGGCCAACGACCGCCAGAGAAAACTGACCACTGAATGGGGGAAGAAGAAAATTGCATTGTCAAGTGATGGCAAAAGCAATGGTCTACCCTCAAATTTAGTTTTTCTGGGCCACTTATATTTTCTGCACACTGTGTTCTAGTTGTTACTCATTATTCTGTGAAAAGTATGAATCACAACTTTTAAAAAATGCAAGTTTTTTAAATTAGATTTCTTCAAGGAAAAGACAGTTTCTCATTCACTTACTATCTTTGAACTTGGATAAACAGAAGAACTTAATCAGTGGCTTCATGTCATTTCATTTACTATATTTATGGCTTTCCTAGAAGTCAAGAACATGCTTTCTAACATCTGTCAACATCAAAATGTACTTAAGGTAAATATGAGTATCTATCCATCTGCCTACCACTCAGCTATCTGGTCATGTTTATCGAGTGAATATCTGTGGTTCCATTTGCAAATACCACACAGGTTAAATATTTGTCTCTTTTACTCAGGGAACCTGTCTAAAGGTGACATAATAATCCAGACCAAGGTTTTTGAGTCTGTAGAAATACATGCAGCTTTAGTGAGCACCTTGTGAGCCAAGGGTGAACACTTGAAAGGAGAGCCACGGAGGAAGGGCATGGAAGGGTGACTTTCTCCAAGCCATGATACCTGAGACCTGGAGAGCAGACCCAATTAAGATTCTGCAGGTGTGTGTCTGGATGTCTGGATGAAAGTTAGCCAGATAAGAGAGAATGGAATCCTAAGCCACAGGACTATGCAGGATGTGTGCACTTGGGGAGGGCAGGGAGATAGGGATGATGATTGAGATCAGATCAAAAATTTATGCCCCTAGTGGGCATAAATTTTCACATGTGATTGGCGGAAATGCACATAGAAGCGGTGAGTGTTTGTAGGAATCTTCTTGATGGAAGAAGAAGGAGCCATCTGAGACAGGATGAAAGGAAGAGAATGGAAGCTAAGGGGTTAAATACCAAAGTTTAAAGCAGTATTTGCAGCCCCTCTTCCTAGTCAAGCTTACTCAGCTCCCCTTCATGAATGGTCTCTCCCCACTGCCTGGTTTCAGAGACCTGAGGGGTCCTGGGTAGAGGAGATCCAACAACCATCACTTACTGGGAACTTTCCCCCAGCACATGCCCAGAGAAGCCAAGGAATCAGTGTCTGGCTGGGGTCTTTCTTGCAGGGCAAGCCCCAGCTTTTTTGTGAGTCATGCCAGGAACTAACTAGCGGTCATCCCTTAGCTTAAATGCTTAAAATTAAGCACGAGGCAGCTGCTTGAAACATGGTGCTAACCTCAGAAAGAGTATTGCTGAGGACTTCAGAGCAAAGGCAGGTAGCAACAGTAGCTGCATGCTTAGAATCAGAAGTGTCTCTCTAGAAGAGTTTATGTATACTCTATGTACGTGCTTTGACTTGTTAAATATTCCACAAGATCAGTGGGATTAGTGATGATCGTGGTGGTGAATTTCAGAAAAAGCTTTTATAATTAGAAAGTTTCCAAGGCAGATTTAAGCTACAGATTTCTGAATTTCATTTTCTTACCACAAATGATAGGATTCCTCTTACTTTATGAAAGCTCTCCATCCCTCTCCCATCTTCTCTGCGCCCCCCCCACTGTGTGACAAATTATATATGCATATATAATCAAATATTAGCCAAACACAAACAAGGAGACGCCCTCTAAAACACCCAGTCTTATATTCCCAGAGTGTCAAGACAATGTAAATGAGCAAAAACACAGGAGCTGGGAAAGTTTAGAGGGATGAGGAAGACATCAGACATTAATGCAGTGTGAGATCCTGGAGAGGGCAGAGAAAGAACGGATGCATTCGTGGAAACTCTGGTGAACTCAGAATGAAGGACATGATCGAGGGAAGAATGCTGCCCAGGGTCAAATTCTTTATCTTAATTTTCATATCTACTCAGGTAAGTTGTTCACGTTAGGGGACACCGAGTGGGAGCTCGTATCTGCGCTATTTCTATATCTCTTTACAAACCTGTAATAAATCTACTAAGCTTCTGTTACGGCCAACTTACTGTTGCTTTGTTCTACCACGTATTATTTCCAGGTTCTCAAAAGCATGGAGGTCAGTCCAGTTTTCAGGCCAAGCCTGAATCAGCAAAAACCCTAGAGGGAAGAAGAAAGGCGTAGACACACTGTTAGTCATTTCTTTGTTGAGGGAAGCATGCTCTAGGACTTGGATAAGGCTGCCGTATGGACCGAGGCAGTGTCCCTACCACTAAGAATGATGGTGCATGTCCTCACACAAGTCCAGGGGATTTAAAAAAAATTGAAAGAATCCTATTCCTTCTATGCAACCTTGAATCCCTGGCTGCCCCTCCCTCAGTGCATTAGCCAACTTCCACCTGAGAGGTTGACACAGTGCTCTGATTCTGACATCCTTGAGGGATGCCAGATTACACACCTGTATCCTTCTCTGACTGTTTCCCAGTCTCCTGTTACCCACAGTATCCTTTTAAATATTTTTTCATTTAACTCTGATTTTCATATCAATCCTGTTTTTCATATCAAATTATTTCCCCTTCAAAGATGGAGAAAATGGAATGCGGTGGCAGTCATAGACACAAGACTCCCTGGCTGACAATCATTTGAAATCTAGCTTCTGAAACTCCAGAAACTGCACTGACTTCTAGCATTCAACCTTGTATCTTTCCCTCTGTCTTCTCTCTGGGGGTGGGGTCTGTAAGGATGATGAACAGTCTGAGCAGGAAAGAACCACTCCATGTGTCCACAACAAGTCCAGCATGGTTGCAGCAGCCTGGGCTTAAAGTGCTTTCAAGCTTGCATCAAGGGAAACTGGTCTTTAAAAATGTCTCAAAGAATTCACCATAATGGGTAAGCTTCAGACATCACATCCTTATGTCAGGAAAGAAGGGGAAATGTCTGGGAGTCTCTATAAAATTTAATTTCCCATGTATGCCCTGGCACACCCCAGTACAAACCTGTTATTTCTTTTACGGTTTTTAGAATTTCTAGTTCCCGTGGGTCTAGAGGAGGTGTGCGTGTGAAAGAATCCCTGAAACAAACAGCAACATGATTACTGGTCATTCTCCATGGCAGAAGATTCTGCAGCTCTCCGTCCAGACCGCTCAGCTGTCACTCACCCCTTAAAGGCCACTGGCAGGATATGAAGGTCCCCGCTGATGGCGGTGCAGTATTTGAAGTGTTTGATGTTTGTAGCATTTATGGAGAGTGTGTCTTTAAATTCACCAATGCCTATGCCATTACAAACTGTTAAGAGAGATGTGTGTTCCATTACATTTGTTGAATCAAGAAGGCTGACTCTGCCCAAGCAGAAGCAAGAGCCTGCTGCAATTGCACTGTTAATTCACCCCCAATGACCCGGAGGGGACCCTCCAGGTGCCAGGACTCCTGTGACAGCCTTCAGTGTTCCCGCCAGTCACTGGAGTAGGGCTTGGCCTGTCCTTGTCACAGACCTCTGTCAGATTTAAATTTTCTCACTGGACTGAATCTAGCCACTCACAAAGACATTGACTCCTCCCCTTTCTGTCTACAACAGTTCACCGACCTGGGCTGCAGGTGGCGCCTCTGTACCTGGTTCAAGAGACCTCCCCCATCTCCACCACGTGTAAGTTGGCTTTGCAAGTTTATCTTCTACTTTACAGACAAAATAGATTGTTTTCTTTTAAATTAAAAGAGTAAGGTACGTTCTTTTGGAGGTGGCCGTAAGAGTTCAGCACAAAGGTCAAGGAAAAAAAAACCTACTGAATACCTGTAGGCTGCTTACCTTTGCGACAGGGCCCATCACATTTTTTACACTTGCTGACGCCATCTTCTTCCACTTCGTAGTAGTCAGGCCCACAGGCCCGGACACATGAGCCATGATCTGTCACCACGTAGTTTCCTGAGGAAGAATCAATGAAAAGAAGGTGTTGAAGGCCACAGCAGGTGCTCCTAACCTTCCACAAACATCCTCAAGTCCTGCTGTGTATGGGCTGATGAAAAGATGCCTCTTCCTTTGGTTGACTTTACTTTGAAGAGAAAGACTGACAGATTTCAAGTAGAAGAGGAACCAAGATCTAGTTTAATGGCTTTTCTGACCTAATGTAGAGAAACAGACACTTGATCTCAGGTGCAAAGCAGCTGTGCGATGAAATACCACCATGTGTGTTCACGGACTGAATGTCCCTCGCTGAACGTGAGTTTCCTCTGGCAGGTCTATGCTTAGAATATACAAGGAAACCTAGGGTATGTAGTACTCACACTCTAGTGCTTATCAGAAACACCATGCCCCATTGAGGTGACTACAGTTTGTTCTGTTTGACACCAGCTTTGCTCTTTCCCACCTACTATGCAGTCCTTGGGGAGTTGGTAATGAGAAGACCAGTTTGTTCTGCTTCCTAAACAGGTACCCCAATCTTTCTCTCCCCTCTCCTCCCCTTTATGTAGTCTATCTTAGTTAATATTTATGATTACAGTATTACTAGAAACTCTATGCTCCTATTTTCAGTTTCCTAAATACATGCTCAAAATATGGGCTTTGGTACTATATCTATGAGTCACATGCTCTTGTCATTGTAGGTTTTGTCTCCTGCAGATTTTAAAGATCTGTTATCAACCCTTCACACAAAGATTCTATCTGTGGCATGACTGTGGTGGGTTTTTCATCTTAGTTTTCCATTTACCTTAGAGTGGTTTGTTGTTCTCATTCTCTTTCTCTCTGTCTCTGTCACTGTCTGTGTCTGTCTCTCTGTCTCTGTTTCTCTCTCTTTGTGTGTGTGTGTTTGTGTGTGTGTGTTGTTTGTGTGTTTTCTAAATGGACTTCAAGCACTCAAATCTCGGTAGTCAAAAATCTCACCCTTATAGTTTCCCCTTTATATATTTTGTCTTAATTTACTTTCTAGAAGATTGGTTTTAAGGCTCTTTATGAGTTGTTTCACTTTCTCTGTTTGAGATGATCCATGTTGCCATGGTTACCATTTCCCTATAGGTAGCATAGAGTACCATCATACATGAATAAAACTTGAATTCAAATGAGTAAATCAAAGAAAAACCAAAACTAAAATACTCCAAGAGCCCAACCTTAACCTGAAATTCTCCCACGCAAGCGGGTGGGTCTGCTGCCTTTTCTAATTGAGGTCTGTTAAATGCCAGCATAAAGCACAGTTAAACAATGGTTGGCCCAGAGGCTCATGATCTTGTGTTAATCAGCTTCAGGACACTCTAGGTTACTATAGCTGGCTCTCCTACTTGAGGTGAAGCAATAGGTAGTTTGCACTATACAGTCTGACCTTCCACAACACTGGGGTCAGTGAGGTCAAGCCATCTTTTAAAGAGAGGCACCCTGGCTGCCTCAGGTGGTCCCTGCTGCCCTTGCTCAGCACTGAGTGTGGTCCTCATCTTTGTGCCTAGCTAGGCAGGTCCTAACCTACTTGACGACAAGGCAAACATAGTGGCTGCCCCCAAACTGCTGAGGACTCCAGCATAAGACAAAAGAGGACATGATGACAGATGGGTGAAAGGGGACACTCACGGGGGCACTTCTTCACACAGGTGGCACCAAAGCTGTACTTCCCCTCAGGGTTGACATCCATCTGGTACGTCGTGGGGTTGTACAGCATGAGTGGTGGGCAGGTGTCTTTGCATGTGGCTTCATCTCGGAACTTGTGGCAGACCTGTCATAGGAGGGACAATGTGTACGGTCAAGGATGTGGCATCCAAATGAGAGGAACCCATGGCCAGGCATCCTGGAGGACATTGGGACAGCGACAGTTCTCAGTGATCACATGCTCATTGAGAGAGGAAAAATGTTTAGTAAGCCTTTCCAGGATATTCAGAAACACCTTCCTCTTACAAGTACTAAGTATACATTTGTAAGTACTCTGACTGTCCCAATTGATATAACCTAGGATTTGTGGCTAGAAAAAATACACCTTTATTGATTATAGGTAATGGCAAAATCTACACATGATATTGGAAAGTAAGGTGTGACACTATTTTTAAACTCAGTTTTTATTGGGTTTCTCTCATAAAGAATGCTGAATTTATTGTCAAATTGCAGGAATCTTAGCATGAAGGTTCCATGTTGAAAGATGTTGGATCTTCCTAAGAACTTTACTTACAGTCTTATCCCTGGGCTGCCCATTTGGATCAGTCCAGACTACCCAAGAGAAGAAAAAAATCCCTTGAACCAGGATTGGTTTCTGGAATTTAAGAATCTTCAGCTCCCCAAACCATAGGATATTCTCTACTCCAGCTTTAGGTGGATTTCCTTTTCTGGAGCCTTGTGGAGCTCTGCTTGGGTTGGCATGGAATCCAGGAATCACGTTCACTAACCCCTGGCATTTGCAAAGTTAACACTAGAACTTTCACCAGAGATTCCTCAAAAGTGGTAGGGGGTTTGAGGAGGAGACACTGTGGGATGGGGTAGGGTAGGAGGGGAGCATCCCAAGAGGGATGAACATATGGTGTACGAATGCTGCACTGCCTAAAGGTCTGTGTAACTGGGGGGGGTGGTTCTCAGGGGATATTACAGAAGAGGCTCTCTACATTTGTCATAATGTCGTTCCTGTTGTCCCTGACACTATTTACAAAGTGCACCACAGGAAGGCTGCTGTCCCAGTCAGATGCAGAGCAAGTGCCAGGCTCTGCAGCACAGACTCCCGAGGAGCTATAGTCTTACCAGACAGTCACTCTCTCGGGGCCCTGTACATCCTGCAGCACACTGGTTGTGGCAGCAGTCACTGGGGGACCTGCCACGACAACGCCGGGAACATTGCTGGGCACAGATGATTTTGGTCACTGAAAAAGAAAGATCACTATTGAGCTGTGGCAACTCGTCTTCTAGAGACACCAAGGGAAGCTCGCACACAGTGGAAAGAAACATGGGGGGAAATGTGGGTTTTGTGACAGGGAACAGCTTCTAGGTGTTCATACGCAGACAAACAATATAATAACAACTTTCCCCTTGGTATATTTTTCTTATTATTTATTTCAAATCACTTGGGAGAAATAATCAAAACAAGCCTGATCGGATCTTTTGAATAAGTAGATATTAGCTAGGAAATTCTTGGCAATACAGAAGGCAATAGCGAGAAGCGTTCCTGGCAGGAGGCAGTGTTTAAAGGAACGAGATAGTTACGTCACAAGACAGTTATGCCACAAAGGCAATGGACTATAGTCAATTTTGAAGTGGATACACTCCCAGGTTCTTTGTGTGTGGCAGTAACCACGCTGAAGTAAATTAAACTTTGTTTTTTAAGTTAGTGGGATTCACGCTCCACGGAGAAACACTGTCAAACTTCTATTAGTTGGTACCAGAAAAAAAGGAAAGGTTGGAGCAGGGGACAAGGCATCCCGTGTGTCACCATGGGCACCTGGGTGGTTGGCTTGCATGCATTTAATGACTGGTTAAATTATCCCAACTAGCAAGCCCTAGATAGTTGCGGGCTGTGAGGCTTGCAAGACGGATGTTCACGAAGCGGTTAACTCTGGGTCTTTTGCCAACCTGCTGTATTTGTTTAGTCACAAAGTGTAGGAGAGGACGACCACAGACTGTGTGGACTCCCTCCCCAGGGCGTGTCCCTCAGGCCCTGATGCTGCAGGACTTACGTTTCTGGCAGTTCTCCTCTCCTCCTCCCCAGCAGCTGCCATTGGGACAGCTTGGATCACATTTTGGGCCTGAAACAAAAACCAAGTAGTAAAATGTCTATTTCAATAAAAATATCAATGTGGAACTGACGACACTGCTCTCAAGGTCCTAAGGAATGTCCTAGAAAGGAGGAACAGCTTGGAAACTTTGTATTCACAGTTGGCTTGAATGCTTTGTAGGATAAATTAATAAAGGACTCCTGCAAGAAAGGAAAAATGTCGAGCCACGGGCCGCTTTTGTTTGTACTGTAGCAGTGGAAGCAGAGACAGAGGGTACTTACTGACTTGTCACAGCCACACAAATGACAAAGCTAATGAATTTAGGCTTCCAGAGGTGCTACCTGATTAGGCGTCTCTAACCAGATTGGCTCATTGTACACTTACTCACCTTGCGACATCCAGTCTTGACTGGCTGCGTGGGCCAATCATCGCTGGGTGTTTAGGATGTTACGTCATGGCTGGCGAATGAACGCTCCTCTCCTCCAGGCCCTGGAGTGGTGCGGGACTCCAGGAGTTGCACCGGAAGCAAACATTCTGATTCCGTGAGTCACTTGGCTAATCACCTAAAACCTTAGTCAATAGCTGGCATACTACTGTCTGGAAATCTTTGTAATTGCTAAATATTTGTATTTTTATACTTGGTCAATATCAAGTTGCAGCTGCAGAGGTTTTCTCTTCAGCCATTAATCATCCCGAGAAACACGAGGATCAACGTGCTGGCCGACACGGCTGTTGAAAAGTTCTGTGGAACAGATTTGTTTTTCTTGCTTTGCTTTTTGTGGTGCTGCTTACTCCACACCTCTATTAGACCTTTAGAGAGCATTCTCCTTAGGTCTGTAGCCCTCTTCGGGCAATCAGATCTCATAGAACAATTTTATTTCACATGGAAGCTTATTTGCTGGTGTCTGAACTTGCTTTACAACTTGATTCTTGATACTATAAATATTTATCCTCATCTTTCCTTCTAGGACCATACCTTTATTATGTAAAATCTAAATTATATTTATTTATATACTTACATATACTTAATACATATTTGGAACTTATATTAATGTATGGAGTGGCTGATGATTTTTCTTTCTCATAAATCCACTCTTATAACCTCAATTTGTAAACTCTATCAGTGATAATATATGCTAGCCACACTGGGCTGCTCTTCTGAATGCCTCATATGTATAGCATTTAAGATTGCCTCATAATACTGTTTTTGTTGTTAAAGATGAAAGGCAAACTTTTCAAAAGGACTGTGTATCTGCAGCTTGTTAACCGAGGAGAGTAGAAGGCGACCCAGGAGATAGAGATTGCTTGTCTTCTCATACATATAACTCTCATTTCCTACTTGTTTTTAAATATCTGTCATAGCTCTAATACTTTGGGTTATTTGTCACTTACTCATTGCCACTACAGAACAATTTACTGAATCGATTTTTACTTGAAATGCCACTTATTCCTGCCATTTTAATTCAGTTAGGATTATTCTCATGATGAATACTACAGTTTGGATATGTAATGACTCCTAGAGGTTCACATTTTATGTCAGGGAGCGTTGATGGGGACTTTAGGAGACAGGACCAATGACTACTTGGCAAGATGTGTGTGAATGTTATGAGGGGAAACTAATCATTCTCTAGCTGGATGTAAGACCCACTCCACAGAAGGAAACACATGCCTGGTACTCTAAATACAGCCAGGAACCCATGGGCTCAGGAGCTCTAGGGAAGAAAATACTTATTATTTTGCTACACAGACACAGCCTCAAACTGTCCTCAGAGTACTCATCTCTGCAGTCATTAGTGCTCAGTCCTCATCAGAGAGGCTTGTCTGTGTCGTAGATAAGGATGGCTACAGAGATTCCCCTGTGTCAAAGTGCAGAGAGTAAGTGTCTTTGGAATGCTTGGCCATAAGTAGGAAATCTGCCTCACAGCCCTTACTCCTCAGGCTCTAAGAACATCACAGAAAGGAGGATGGAAAGATGATAAGAACCAGAGTTCAGGGAGGATGGCTGCGAGACAACATCTGGACATGACACAGCTGTTCTCTCAGGGACTCTCGGCAGCTGTGGCTGCAGAAGACCAAGCCTGTCAATATGCCAGAAAAGATGGGGGAAGGGATCATGAGAACCCATCCATGGCTGCTAGAAGAGGGTGTGGCCCCTGCTTGGTTAAGGATGCTTCCGGGGATGCCCTACACCCATGCATGTGTGTTCAGCACTACTTGTATTCAGTGGATTGTTTTAACAAGATAGGAAAGTGGGGTGAGGTCATGGGGAACAGAAGGGTTACTTATATAAATGTAGGGAATTCTCAAATAATAAATAAAAATGCTATATTAGAAAACAAGGGTAGCAGTACTGGAATCCCAGTCTTTGAAGGAACAAGCCAATCCTGACCTCTCCTCCTTTCTCTTCTGATTGGGGCACCATAAGGGGAGCAGACTTCTACCTCCTGTGGCCATCACGACACATGGGCTGACCGTAGGCTCAGGAACGCTATAGCCAACTGACTATGGAGGAAACCTACAAAGCAGTGATCCTAAACAAACCTTCCCTTCTTTAAACATAGGCATTTTTATTCCAGTAACAGAGAGCTAAATATGTTATTAAATTAATACCTTACAAGTTCAGAGACCAAATGTTAAAACATGTAAATCTTTTCTTTCTTTCTTTCTTTCTTTCTTTCTTTCTTTCTTTCTTTCTTTCTTTCTTTCTTTCTTTCTTTCTTTCTTTCTTTCTTTCTTTCTTTCTTTCCTTCCTTCCTTCCTTCCTTCCTTCCTTCCTTCCTTCCTCCCTCTTCTCTCTCTCTCTCCCTCTCTCTCCCTCTCTCTCCATTCCACACTCTCTTTCTTTTTTCTTTGTTTTTCTCTGTATAGCCCTGGCTGTCCTGGAACTCCTTCTGTAGACCAGGATGGCCTTGAACTCAGAAATCCTCCTGCCTCTGCCTCCCAAGTGCTGGGATTAAAGGCATGCGCCACCACTGCCCAGCCATGTGAATTTTGTATACTATTTTTTTCAACATTCCTTTGTGGGTTTTCCATATCCAGTGAGTATAAATTAGGCTCTCTATCTAATATTTTAAATATGTGTGACTTAGTTCATCCATTGTACCTATTCCACCTGAGTGGTGGAAGGGGAGATGCCCTGTACCAGCAGACTGTCCCTGCGACTTGCATCATAGAGAAATTTTTCTCTGCTAAATAGGCTCACAAATGTTCCACCATGATGACTGTTGTATTGAACAATGAAAAAGAATTATATTACTGTCTTGAATAAAATCACCTCTAATGAAAAGAGCATTTGCTTACCACTTACTTCTCTTGTACATTAATGGATATGATCTAAAGTTAATATTCGCTCTCCCACCCCAACACTGTCCACTTCAGCCTACCAGAGGATCTGAAGCTAATAGGGTATGAAAGGCATACTTACAGCTGCTCAGGTGGTTCTGCAAGTCCATTGACATGTTGCTCAGAAAGACATTGTGGACGATGTCCCTCCACTGGATAGTCTCCATATTGCAGAGGATGTGGTTGTTGCTGAATCGCACAGCACCAGTCAGGATTTCTGCATGAATGGAACCACAGTGATCAGGACCCTTTGCCTCCTATTAACTCACACAGTGCACATACTCGTATCTTTACCTTTGTAACATTCTGTTTAATGTTTCCAATGTGCAAATATAGATGTCCCCAAAAAAGACCCTGTAGAAAATCTGCTAGGGATATGTGAAGAAATTCTTCATGATACTGACCTGAAAGATTTATTATTCTTTAATGATTTGGATGTGAAATTTATAAATCCATTGTGGGAAGGACAGACATATGATGACTTGTAGTTCCGGGGCCATCTCAGTTGGAGTGGAATGGTTGAGTGATGTGAAGGGGAAATCGGGGCAAAAATATTTGGACTTTTAAGACCAATACAGAGTGACTGTCACTGGGCCTACTCTCGGTGTCACTGGAGGATTTCCACCAAAGAAGGAAAGAGTCCGAGTGTGATATGAAACAAGAATTTTATGCATGAGGAAGACTCAAAGAAATACCAGTGGTGCAAGAAGATATAAGGCTACACAGTCATTTGCAAAAAGAAATGAGATGACATTACAAAGTTGGGGCTGAGAAAAAAATCCAACTTGTTCAAAGGGAGAAAGCTACAACAGAAACATTAGATATAAATATGGAATGATTCATGTATTCAAAATCCACAGATGCTCTGGTCTGCAAAGATGACTTTGACTTACAGGCTTCTCTCTGAGAATTGAAATGCACAAAGAGATAGGTATGCCACAGCCATGTCCACAGGGAGCAGGACTGAGAATTGATATATAGACATTACCTCCACTGATCTTCACTGAGGTCCAGTGGCTGTCATTTAACGTGGGAAAAAGACTGAAGAGTCAGCTCAGCTGTTGAGAGCATACATTGCTCTTCCTTAGTACCCACAGTGAGTGGTTCAAAACTGCCTGTAACTTCAGCTCCTGGGCATTCAATGTTTCTGGTCTCTATGGGCACCTACATACACCCCACTCCCATACATATACAATAATTAAAATTGAAAGTAAAGATCACAAATGTGGAGAAATCCAACCATAGATATGAAAGTGACCTCAGCTCTGCACAGGTCTGGAATGAATGCTCCTACACACAGTGCTGACATGGGGGGGGGTGTTCTTTGGGAAAGCTTGTGGGGACTGCTAGGGTGACAAAGAGAGGAGATTTGCTCATGTTCAGAAACGTAGTTTAGAGGACAAGGAGACTAAAAGTGCCAACAACTTCCAACAGACAGAGGTTCAAAGCAGAACAGCAGATCTGGGACCAGTAGCAATTCTCTTGACAGATGACAGGGAATGGAAGAAGTTTAGAAGGAAGGAAGGCAGTCCAGAACAGGCTGATGTGGAGCTAGCTCAGCCTGGAAGCGGTAGGATAGAAAGAAACAAGAAGAACCAGAGGAAAGAGGTTAAGCATAGATAGCATCACAGGGTAGGCACATCAAGGTTGTTTGGGTGCTGAGTGGTGGGGCTGAGGCCGGAATACAGACAGCCTGGCTCCGGGAGACACGGCTGCTGCCTAGTTTCCTCACATGTATGAGGCCAAGGCAGGCAGAACAAGGCATGCCAAAAGTACCAAACAGGCCATTTCATGCAATTTGTCTATGAGAGAGATGAATGCAAGCCCCAATACAGAAATATGCGTGGGTGCTCAGAGTAGTTAGAGTGGTGGGTGGGAATTCTGAAAGCAGTTTATAGAGAGGCAAAGCAGGGAAATGAGGAAGGAAGTGTCTGGCTGGCTGCGGTCCCTTGCTTCAGCATGACTACATTCTAGCTCCTCACACTGTGAGGCTCCCACTCTATATTCTATCTTTGCACTCCATCCCCTTCCAGGTTCACATTGCTACCCCATCAGAACTGCAGGGCATACAGAGATGACAGAACCAGGCGTGGGCACAGGGCTTTGGGAGAGCTGTCTTACTTCCACACCTTTATCTGTAAAATGCCAGTGTACAGTACGTGCTGTGAAAGAGGACCGTGGCATTAAGTGAGTGACTGACTTGAGAAGCATTTTATGAAGCACAGGGGGTTGGGGGAGGGGACGACTTGCTTCTCCTCATTTTAACCATCTTCCCCAGTTTCCTCTCCAACTTTAAAACCTCCCCTTCTCTCCCTAACTCACACCTGAGTCTCCATGTAACAATATTAACCTTGAGACCTGCTTCTCTATCATGGAAGATTTTTAAGTACATTAGACCCCTCTTGCATGTATGTCTCTGTCTTCAGCTGCTTTTGGTCCACGTTGGTAGAGAAGTTAAATGACCAAATTCGCAAGCATTTGTTCCAGCGTCCTAACTGTTCTGTTAGTTTTCATTATTGTTATATCTTGCTGTGCCTAAGCAATGAATTGAGTGACAAGAGTCATATTGATAAAGAAAAAAAAAACATGGTATGTACGGTGTGCAATAGATACCTGATATCCTGGATTGTCTTGAAATAGGTCTGTGCAGGATGAAGGGATGACTGCATGGCCTTATGCTTCTGGCTCAAGCTTACTTCCTATAAACTCTCACTTACCAAAGTTGACCAGATTTCTGAAAACATGGATATTATTCCTTATCCATGGAAGAACCAATTTTTACCTGGATGAACTATCTTTTCAACTCAATATTTATGCCAAATTACTGTTAGCAATTGCCATCAGAATCCCTCTCTGCCTTGATGTTTTGCCTCTTACCTTGTAAGTTCCTCATGGGCAGTTCCTTAAGCCCGGTTCTGTTTGTCCCATAGTTGGACAAGACGGCTAAGGCGTAGGTGTTTTCATAGAGAGCATTTCCCCTGATGATCTGCAGGTTCTCCAAAGGGATCCTCTCCACAGTGTTGAGGGCGATGAGCACATAGCCAGCCACCTCCTGGATGGTCTAGGAGAGAGAATGAAAGCTCATTAGTTTGCTGTGGGTGAACAAGAAATGTGTCCAGGAGCCCCATTTAACTTCAAGAGAACATTCATGTGGCAGAAAAATCTAAGACACGTAGATGATTGCACTTAGGTAACAATTCCCTTGTGTTTGCATTAGAAGCCTGTATAAAGAAACAGTATGTCATTTGACATGCTGTGACTCCCACTTTGACCCAAATGAAAATGGAAGTGAAAAGAATTACCTTGAATGTATCGATCGTGATTTCTTGTGGAAGGAAAAAATGGGGGCAGGGGAGGGAATGAGAAAGAAATAAAGGCAAAATAAACACAAAGCATTTGCAAATCAAATTCAAAATCTTTGGAGTTGGCTATTAGGATACCTTGCTAGGAATATTCAGGAGTTGTGTAAAGTCCTTATAAATTAGTGATAGCTATGGTGTGTTTATTCCGCATTCATAGGTGCATACTCCAAAACTGAGTTTTGAAAATTTATCATTATTATTATTTGGAAAGCTAGTATGCCAACATTATCTGGCTGAGACAATGGCCAGCAGTCAATGCTAGTGTGTATGAGGACCATGGGACATCAGGTGGGTTTCTGTTCTATTTTCTTTCTCACAAATCACTTGACTTTCCACAAACAATTGTCCTTGCTGGCAGAGAGGATTTGTCATAAAACCCACGTGTAGTCCCCGGGAGTTGTGGTTTTCCTCAGATGAAGTTGTATATCTCAATTCAGATTTGGCTACAGCTTTTGTTTGCTCATGTTAACTTCTATAATGATTGACTAGGATGACTAAATTCAATGAACTAACCTTTAAGAAGGAAAGGTCATAATTCTTTTGCACATAGGTAATTTCCAAGTTCCCAAGGACCACTTCACAGTTGTTGAACATCCTCTGCAGGCTCAGAAAGTGGTCTTCAAAAGTGCCCAATTGGGTGAGTCTGTTACTTGTGCCTTGGCAAACTAGGATAAAAAGGAAAGAGGTCTTTTAGAAGATGCTGAGTAAGGTGGCAAACCACAACAAAACAATAGTCGTCAACTTTGGGAGCCACACTGGCTTGCAGTCAACTTTGATCAAAGCCACCACAACGCTGATGTGGTAAGAGATGTTTAAATCTATACAACTGTAATACATAGTAAGACAGAACTCATCCCTGTGAAGCATGCAATCATGTGATATTAAAGATACAGAGAAAAGAAAATATTAAAAGTTCAAGGGGGTAGAGGATAGAGATTCTATAGAAGTGTTGTGTTCATTACTTATCTTGTTTCTGTGACAAAATCCGTGATAAAAGCACCTTAAGGAGGGAAAGGCTTCTAGTTTTAGGGAAGACAGTTGGTTTTGGTGGGAAAGGCATGACAATAGAAGGCTGAAGCAGCTGACCACACTGCATCCAGAGTCAGGAAACAAGAGAGATGGGTACCACTCAGCTCCCCTTTTCCTTTTTATTTAGTACCCCAGTCATGGAATGTTGCTGTCTACCTTTCTACATCAAGTAACCTAGTCTAGAAGATTGTTCACAGATATGCCCAGATGTTTGTTTCTGTGGTGATTGTAAATCTTGTCAAGTTGGCATTCAAGATTAACCATGACAGTCTTTAATATAGGATAGGCTTAAGAGTGCCCATCAGGAAAGATACCCATCAAACCTATGTGGATGCTACACTTTCTAGTGAGTTAATAACAATACAATGGACATTTCACTTCTCAGAAATAAGTCTTACATTATAATGTATATAGAGAGTCTCCAAGAACATAACACTCAATAGGCAGTGTTTATTAACCACAATTCTGTATACCCTCAAACAATGAAAGTAATGGGATTTTAAAAGTCATCTGTCTAGAAATTAAAAACATTCCTCTGTATTGTCAAAGGACAAATTAAAGCTCTGATTATAAAATACCCAGAACCATTTTATTAAAATAAGAAGACAACATTTTAAAGCAGTGGGTTAGTAGGAGACCACCACATCTTTCTGTCCTTTTCACATTGTGTTAATCCACCCAACACAGTCAGGTATCCATGTTTGCCTTGTATGCTCTGCCAACATAAAGCTTGTTAAGACATAAATTTTATCCAAGAAAACACCAGAAATTAGTGGCTAGAGTTAGACCACATTAATGTACTCAGTAGTCTACATTTAAAAGCAAAGGAGAAGACAGTAATAAAATGGTATTTACAATCTTGCTTTTGGGGAGACATGTTTAGGCAAGTATAACAAAACAAAGAGGCTTGGAACTTTTGAAGCAGGGAGCTTGTTAAGGGATACACTCTGAACCAAAATTATCCCAAGAGTGAAGAAATATGGCCTCTGGGTTTAGACATTACATTCAAAACTGGCCAGATCCTTCTGTGTTGCTAGAGTTGTTCCCTTGATAGTCACAGTAACCAGGGCACAGAGCACAAAATAAGGCCAATGTCAACACAGTGGTACTTTCTTCAGGTACTTTTACAATGCACATTTCTGTTTTATAGGCTCCTTTGTTCCCTCCCCTTGGGTTGTTCTATGAGCATCATCTGTCTGGCCTTGTATGGTGGAGCCACAGTAAGCAACCAGCACATGTTCAGACACCACATAATCAACCCCAGGCATTTACAGACACTGTGAAGCAATCTTCACATCTTCTTTAACTCCATGGGAATCTCTCTATTCCCTTTCCATTTTCTCCCACTAATTTAGCAGGGAATTGTGAAAGTTGACAGGATTGGGTCCTCATCTCCCACTTCTAAAGACAGGGTAAGGTCATAATTTTTCCAAATATGACTTGGACTTGACCCAGTATGTCTGGTCCGCGCTCACCTGAGAGTGTGCACTGCTGATGTTTACCACTACTTGAAACAATTGCTTAACTCTTCTGTGCATACAGACAGTGCAAGACTATGTACCGACTCTCAGGCCTTAATATGTCACCGTAAATGTAGGTGTAGAGGTTGGACAGTCACATGCCACCTTTCCATCATCACATCAGTGATAGGCAGCCATCTTTCCAATTCACGGGCAGCCTTTGTTTTTAGTTCCTACTGATCAACTGTGGCCCTGGTCACCACATCTGTTAGTCTTGTTCTCTTCATCAGTGTGGTATGCAGAACCTGCTGGAGCTGGGACTATTTCAGGTGGCATTCCTCAGAACATGAAGGTATTTAATTATATTTAAAATTTCCAAGTACTGTACCTGCCACTTTAAGTTTTCACTAAGGTTTTTCTTTATTATTAAGATAATTAGTAGCTTTCTTCAAACAGAAGTCAAAACTTACCATCTGCAATTAGTGCATTGTAAAAAATGTATTTGTATTTCATTCATCTATTCAAAATGATAAACATGCATTTGAAGAACTTATTTGTGAATACTTATTGGGATCTTTATTATCTGTAGTTAGGATAGGATATGAGTACTTTCACACTCAGAAAAGGAAAGATTTTATGTTTGGGAGTTAATACCAACATTACTCATTATTGATGTGGACATTAATTCAGAAAACACTTTGTGACACAACTGAGAAACTTATTTAAACCATGATTCCATGCTGGAAAACCTATTCTGAGAAAAAAAAGGCTAAAAATTTCAAACTATGTTATGTACAAAGTTTATTACTTTTTGAATATGGTGCATAAAAATCTCAGAAAAACTTAAATGCCCACTGTCCTACCCTATAGGTCTGTGTTTGAGAATAAGGAAGATGTTTATATTTTGTATGATTTAATAAAGTCAAGTCTGTGTTGATATGTATGGGTTAAGTTCTTGTTTCAAAAGAAATCATTAACAATTCTGTCCATTCTGAGGGGCTGTCTCTCTTTTTATGTTTATAAGAGATGACAACATGTAAATTGAGTCTAGGCTGAAGACGAGAATATGTTCACACAGGAGGAAGTATATCTCAGTAGAAGGACACACAGGCTCACAGACATGCAAACACACAGACACACACACACAAACACACACACACACACACACACACACACACACACACACACACACACACACAGCCATGGGGGCAGAAGGGGTGGGAACACAACAATGGAAGCATTTGACCTAAATTTCCTAAAGAAAATGTCATTGTGGCTCTGTCTTTTGATCAAATAGTTAACCTTAAAATATTTTTCTTTCTTTTTGCAATTGTCTTACATCCATAGCACTGGTTAACTTGAAACTTGCTATCTAGACCAGGCTGACCTCAAAATCAAAGGAATCTATCTGTCTCTACCAGAAGAGTGCATCTTAAATTCTAAATCTATAATAAAAAGCAGATGGAGTGTCAATAACATAAATAAAATTATTAAAAATAACAACTACAGTTTCACAAAAATTTGGAGTTTGAAGATTGGTCTCCAATACTTCAAACACTCTACCAATGAGACTCTCCTACCTCTCTAGCAAGAAGGATTTTTATGTTTGTTTTATTAAACCAGAATAAAGGTGAGGGTGACCTCTTCCCCAGTGGATGCCCTTGAGTTTATTCCTTGAATCCTGTAAGCCTCAGACAAAGTGGCAACAATAATATTGTTCTCCCAGAATTGTTTGAAGATGGAGAAACAAGTAAGAATCTTCAATTTTCTTTTATTGAAAGAATTCTATTCCTGTCACTAATTGAGAATGTTAGCATGATGTGACATAACAAGAGAGAAGGCCTCAAAGTGAACAGCATTGTTAATAATTTCTTTTGAAATTCACCCAGACTGATGTTAGGACTGCAGGCACTGCACACTGGGGCTGCACATCTGCATACTCACTGCTCTGCTGTAAGACATGGTAAACAGCTACTTCATAGAATATTTATCAGATCAGAGTATCAAAAGGAAGACAAAGTGTCTGTCATATTTTAAGAATTTCACAGACAACCAGTTTGGGATTGAATATTAAAGCTATTTATTAGAAGCGAACTTTGATATTATGCTAGGACTGTCCATGAGAAAACTAGACATTCAAAGGGCTTCAAGTTCCATAAATGATGTAGTAACGTGACTTCCCTTCTGCAAATCCCAGGCAAGTACTACCAATAAAGAACAAAGGTTGTGTGACTTGGGTCTTCAAAGCACTTAGCTTCTGGGCCTTAAGCTGTAGAACAAACATTTATAAATATCTATAAAAACTGAAGGCATTACAATATGAACATCCCCATGTAAGCACTTCACCACATTGTACCACACTGATACACAGATCCATCTGGTTCCTTGGATTATATTTTAAAATAAGGGGAAACACAAGTGAACTCACTTTAACTCATGGCACAGTTTAGTGTGTTTACAGCTGTTTTGAGGAATCATGTATGATTCAAGCAAGTGTACATGTGAAAACAATGTAAAATCCTATCATGATAGAAACTGTCACTGTCTTCCTGAATCTTCCTTCTCAGGTAGTCTTGGCCCACACCAGACACAATATGATTCTAAATAGTTTCATATGCAGTGTGGTTGCGTCTACAAAGGAGCATCACAGGAATGATTCATGAAATAGCGTCCCCTTTAATTTGGATTCATCGCACATCCCAGCATATTAGGAATTAATCTTTGTTTTCGTGACAGATTCCAGGCATGCAGTAGGTGAAGTTATCTGTGCAGTTTCCTAAGACTCCAAGGACTAATTCAAAGCGTGCTTATTCTTTCTCTCAAGGAAACCCCCACTTAACTGGAACTAAGGAAAGCCTGTCTGCTTTGTGCAGGGTTCCTGACTTATATGGTAGGCACATGCTCCTCTGTGCTCATACTACATATATGACTCTTGCCCTAATCAACACACGGCATAAGACATGCTTCTCCAGAGGCCTCCAAATTCACTCTCATACTTTTATAAGTACGCAAATAAATTCGTAATTGTTTTAACTTATTGTTATTCTCAGCTATGCATCAATGGCAGCCAGTGTTACTGGTTTCTTGGGGATGTCTCCCTGTCACCTCTGGAATTGTGTCTTTTGTTCTTACTCTGTTTTTTATGGAGCATTCCACTTTCAAGCAGAGACCACATCACACAAGACCTGGGTCTGAGCCATCAGAATAGTTCCTGGCTAATGTGTCATTAGCATAAACAGGAGCTTCAAACTGTGTAGTTGTGACCCCTGCTAGTCACTTTCTCACTGGCTTTTTGATACACACGAATCCCTTTAGTTTCTCTCAGACCCATATACATAGCTCTTGTAGACTGGGCTTCCCCAACCAACTCTTTACAATGTGATCTTCTTCAGAGCTTCTCCTAGCTGTTTTATTTTCGGTTACAACTACGAAATAGTTTTCAGTTTGTAGACACAGGCACATATGTGTCAAGCTGAATCCATATTGCAGCTTACAGATAAATGTATACTCAGAGAAGAGCTCTCTTATGTTTTTCTTAATTTGCTTTGTATGTTTTAATAAATGTGTGGTTCTAGCCATGACAAGTTGTAGCATGATTATGCGCTTGCAAACTAAAACAACCCAATTACGTTTACAAGCAAAGCACATTAAAATAACATTTCTTGCATTTTGAGCTGCGAAAGCAAACATCAAAACAAGTGGACTTATAGCCCCATGATTCTCCTCTGTCGCCTATAAATAATTCCAAAACAAATTTCTAGTTTCTAAGAGAGTCCATGCCAATTAGTGTTAGAATCCCTTTGTACATTTGTCATACTTCCTTGGGAGGTAGGTGAAATTTCTGAGTTACAGGAAGGGCAGTTTTATGAAGGACAGAAGAGTATGTCTTCAATGACATCATCAAATACCTTTCTGTTAGCAAGACTGTCATCTCCAGCAAGCTAACTCCTCTCAATATGCTCATCAGGCAAAAGGAGTCAAGTTTTACCTATTTAACAGGGTAATTGTGAGTGTAATAAGATTGTGGACAGGGGCTAGAGAGATGGCTCAATGGGCAAGAGCACGTGCTTACCCACTCCACGTTGGTTTCCAGCATTAGCATGGGAATGCTCACAACTGCTTGCAACCTTAGCTCCAGCAAACCCTGCACCCTCTTCCTGAATTCTTGGGCCTTGAAGCTATCTATCCAAGCCCCCACAGAGACACACAAATATGAATATTTTAATTTAAAAAATTATAAAAAGAAAGAAATATTGTGGACAAAAATGTGCTTTACAAATCTTATTCTTCTTTTAATATAAGCTATGTGCCTCACCAAGGCTTTATGACAGCAGCAACGTTTCTAGATATTTCTGCTTACATGTCTTCAATGACACCAGCAACCTTTCTCCCACTGCTGTTTCTTTAATTGACAATATGAAATCACAGGTCAGTCTATCCTATTCTTCTCAAGAAGTTGAATGGTGAATCAGAAATAAATTTGTCTTGTAAGTCAATTATAATTAATTCAATAAGAACCCACTGAGGACCTGACATTGCTATAGCAGGCAGTTTTCCCAATTATCTACACTGTTGGGAAATACTCTTGACACAAACGCATATGGTAGGAAAAATGGATTCACAGCAAACTAGGACTGAAAGGGTTGGAGTACTTCTGCTGAACAGGGCACCATGGAGAAAGTGGCCCTGGTTGAAAGTGTCTATATGGAGATATAGAGTAATCGATGGGGTGTCACCGTGTTTAGCTTCTTGGAGCCGGACAGAGCGAGTGAGCACTCCTCTCTGGTCTGAGTTCTAGTTCTCTAACCTCGTTACTGCTTACACAGTCATGGGTACGGCTGTTTCTTTACGAAGAGGCACACTTCTGCAGTGAATACTACTTCATTTCCTGAAGCCTACCAGTCAAACTTCTACTTCTGCTCTTTGCCTCCAGGACATTTTGATGACCCTGACCTATTTATTCAGAACTTGCTATTCTCAGAGGATTTCAGCTCACCATGCCTGGCAACATGGAGTCACAAACAACCCTAGATTCGATACTGCCACTGCATCTCACAGTTTCAGTGTCTGAGTTCAGCCAAGAACTCCAGGAAGTAGCTAGCACTGCTACCTCCCTCCTATGGCTGAAAGCTGGGGCTGGGGGGAGGCCAGGGCCCTCACAAGACCTCAGAGAGAATGTACAATGAGTATAAGTTAGCTCCTTACATTTGTTTCCTGCTACCACGGGATGCTAGGACACGGGAAGGAAAAGGAATGGAGAGTTTGGATGTGTAAGTACGAAGGGACATAAATGATTATCACGTGGCATAAACTCTAATGAGGAGCAGAGGCACAAAGGTGGGAAATACAGAATCCCCACTGGCTGGGTCTAAAGATGATTGCATGAAAATTGGCTTTGAAACCTGACCAATTGGCTTCAAGGGAAACAGGTTTTTACTGAATCTTAGAAAGCTCTTTGTTGATGCCAACGACAAGTCACCTATGACCTCTCTTCAGTCTGTGAAGTGGAGGACTAGACATCAGAAAGCACTTTGGAATTGTGAAAGGATAGTGGTGAGTTGGAATCTAGTCTCACTAGCTAGTGTGCCATGTGCTGGAGTTTACCCTCACTATCCAGTGTTGCCAAGGCCTTGGAGCACTAGTCTTCACCTGGCTGCTTCCTTAAGAGCTCCTTTTTTGTCAGGAGGGCTGAGTGCTTCCACCAGGGTGTGGTGCCTCTTCCTCAACCATCCATGTCTTTCTCAGAAAGGCAATGGGAAGTCAAAGTGAGACAGGTCTGTAAGATGTCCTTACTCTGGGCCCAGTCCCCACCCAACTCACATAAATTCTCTTTCATGTCTTCCTCAGGTCCAATGACTCACTCCCTGATGATGATGGCTGAGTAATGTTTCCCAGATTGGGCTGTTCACTTGCAGGTTGAACCATTCCTTTAGAATTCATGTGGATGCCATATATGGCCAACAAGCATTGGGACATGCTGGGCCAGCAGAGGCCAGAACTACCCTGCAGCCAATAAGTAAGGTTTACCTTGCTCTGTTGTTTTTTTCACAGGCTTGAGAGGTTGCTCTTTCTTCTGTTCATTCATTTCTTCATTCATTGAGTTACAGGAAGGGCAGTTTTATTAGGGGCAGAAGACTATATTTCCAATGACATCATCAAATACCTTTCTTTTAGCAAGACTGCCTTAGTATTGTCTTGCTGTGTTGTCTCCAGTTAACCACATTCAGTATGCTAACTGGGTAGGTAACATGAGACCAGTTTTACCTATTTCACAGGGTGATTGTGAATAGTAATACAGATTGTGAACAGGAGGCTCAGTGGTTAAGAGCACTTGCTGTCCTTTGAGAGGACTCCAGTTTGGTTCCTGGCTCTCACTTGGGGAGGCCTACAAATGTCTATGACTTCAGCTCTAGGTTGTCCTTTCTTCTGTTTACTCTTTACTTAATCCATTGACCCACAACATGTTTAATATAGCAGGACAAAGATAGCCGCCAAGGATGAATCAGAAATACTAACTCAAGGAATCCAATAATCCTTTGAGGAAATGACATGAAACATGAAGTAGTTGTGGAACATCCCATAATATGTGCTATGCTAAATGAATGTAACAAGGCAGCAAGAGGAGACATCCCTGGGCTTCAGGCACCAGAAAGAAATACTCCAACATCCCTTGGTAAACAAAAGAAAACACAGCATCAGATCAAAGGAATAAGTTGGCTATAAGTGTCAGTGTTGAATTCAGAGACCTCACTAGTGCCTCAGTTTTTCACTCCAAAAACTGTGTGTGTGCTTGCGTGTGCGCGCGCCTTCCATTTATATGGATTTTTTTCCTGTATTCCTCTCCTCCAGATCACTGCCAAAATTATTACTCAGGAATATAGTTTACATTATTTATATGAATTATACTTCAAAAATAATCTTGGACAAGGTGTTCAATTTGCAAGGAAATGAAAGAATTCAGATCCCGAAAATGGGATTGGAAATTAGTTTGGAACAAATCTTTCTCTGCAGAGAGAGATTCTGGCCACTGTAAGCCATGCAACACAGTCCTTCCTACAAGACAATTTACGTGGTTTTCTATTTTTGCTCATGTTTTTCAAAAACCAGATTTTAATGCGCCATTGTATATCAGGCCATCTCTGGAAATATATACACATCTATGTTGTCCTACAATGAGCACTAGAAAAACAATTTAACAAACAAGTGCACAGTTCCTCTTACCACAGAAAATCAAAAGAAAGGACTAGACACTGGACCTAAAGGAGTAGTTAGCGGTGATGATGCTGAAGTTGAGAAGGAAGGCCGCTAAGAGAAATCAGAGGGTGAAGGAGGCTGAGGTGAAGCAGGCTGAGGATGAACCTGTATGTAGAGACAGAGCTACGGGCCAAGACTGAAGCTGCACCCAAGGCTGGCTTCTTCTGTTCCTTTCGGGCGGAGACTGTCCTTTGTACTAAAGTTACTTTAAAAAGGAAGAAAATAATCTTTAAACAAATTGCTGGCTTGATCTCTCCAGTGAGCGCAGTGGTAAGCTTACTGTTACTTAAGTTACAGAAACAAGGCAGGTCTCACAGCTACTAAAACAGATAGGAGTGTGTGTCTTCATCAGAAAAAAAAGTTTCAAAAGCAAAATGAGAGAGAAGAGAGAGAGGAAAATAAACCCCTAGATGTTTGACTACAGAGTGACTTTAACCAGACTTTTACTGGCACTTGACAGTGGTTACTACACGTGCAGTGACAAGTCAGGACTAAAACCCCGTTTCTCCCTTTATCTGAGCAACTTCCTAATCCCTCGGAGCCTCTTATTTTCATCTATTAAAACAGGAACAAAACAATTACTATGACTCTGGGAGGATTTGGTGAGATGGGAGGAGTCCCTGGCAAAGCACGTGATAGGTGGAAAACCCTCACTAACCCCCACTGTGGCTGGGATCTGAGTTAAATCTGGATGGCTTCCCACTAGCATGAATTGCTTCCTTCCGTTCAAGCGCTCTCAGAGGAGGCTGACCTTGCCCTGCTGCTCACACTGCTGGGTGTGTGGCCATTCTAAGAGCTGTAAGGCCTTGCCATAGAGGGAGGGGATAGCTAATGCTGACCACAGCTAACTGCCCACCCTAGAGGCAGGGATGTGACCACGGCTCAGCAGGAAGGTAACTGGGCCCACATCTTACCAGATGGACTGTGCTGTGATGAGGCACTTGGCAGTAAGGAAGCCAATCCTACAAGAGCCTTGCAAAATTCTTTCACAAGGAGTCCCCACTTGCCTCTTGGAATGTTTTCTCTTGTTGTTATTTTTCATTCAGTAAAGGGCCTTTCCTGACCCTTTGCAGTGGTTTTCTAAGTTGATTATATAAAGACTAGGCTCACAACCAAAACTAAGTTGATTTGGATTTGTGTGCTGTGTTTGCACATGTTTTTATTCGGTTGTCCTTGAAAATGAGCAGCCTTTCACTCATTCTTCGCTAGGCTAAGTATCTCTTTGTTTGATCTAAATGGGGTAAAAGGCTGTGGTGGGGTGTGGAGCAGAGCTGTATCCACATCTTTCCTCCCCGGGAGGAGGCCTGAGATTCTCTTAGAAATCTTGAATTCAAAGCCCATTTTCAGGATTCACTACAGGGAAAAACCCCAAAACCTACTCAAACAACATTAACAACTACCAAATTCTCTCATGAAAAGCCCAAGCCAAGCTCTGCCACAGAACTATGTGAACTTGGCCTCCAAAAGCCATCTCAATGGGCTAGCTGTTGTGTTCCTTCTAGGCTGTGTCACCTTTCTCTGGGGGAGGCTATCAAGTAAAAGAGTGTGTGTTCTTAGGCATTGCCACTGTTACTAGATGGCCCAAGGGGTCTGCACAAATACTGAGGGCTTATGCCCACCAGAACTGGCTTTCTATCTTGCTCATTGAAGTCAACCAGAGGGAGCCTGAAACATTATATATGATGTTCTAGAACAGGACCAATCACAGTTTCTCTCAAAAGCTCACACGGAGTGTAGTTGTGAAGATCAGGAGGTTTCTGTGCCTACCTCAGCTCTGCAGGAATAGTAACACAACAGTCGTAGCAATTGGAGAATGGATGCATAATTGGCTGGGTTCTCATGAAGTTTCATTGACGAAAGCAGGTGGTAGGATGGACTTATACTCCTGCTGTGTTTTACCAGCCTGCTTTAAAGGAAGGCTTACAAGAAGCCAGAAAGTATATAGTTCCTGTCCACCCCTGTTCCTGTACAGGCTAGAGATAACATTGACGGGAATGATAGATCTTTCTGTTTGTTTGATTTTTTTGAGACAGGGTTTCTCTGTGTAGCAATGGCTATCCCGGAACTCCCTCTGTAGACCAGGCTGGCCTTGAACACAGAGATCCATCTGCCTCCACCTCCTTAGGGTTGGGATTAAAGGCGTGAGTCCCCAATACCTGGGCTCAATGATAGATTTTTCTAAGGGTATACTCTTAAGAGATTTTCTTAGGCTTAAGCTTTCCTTATTTCCTTATTGGCTAAACAGAGTAACTACTGTAAGATACAAGATACTGAAAGTTGGTAGGAAAAAGCTGTATAGTTGTGTGTATGTGGTGTGTGCTGGGCATCTCTGGAGACGTACCTCTCACTCTACTTCAAGCACACTTAGTACTTCTGCCGTCTAACAATGGAATGAATGCCCTTCTCTCATCTTGCCATCTCTATGGGGCAGTTATTCCTTACGTTTTTTGAAGCTTGCTGTATCTTAACCTCTCTTGGCACAGCTTGTGGTGTTTTTAGACAATGCTGCTCACTACTGTTCTCAGCCCATTGCCTTCCTGTAGGGTTTCCTCCTTCCCAGGCCTCCCAGGCACCTCATGTGTGTGGCTTCTCTGCACAGGACGTCTCGAGGGCCTGGGTCTAGCTGTTCTTTCTGGCTTTGTGTCCTTGTAGCTATCTGTGTTTGTGAAGTTGCTCACATTTTAGTGAGGAACCTTCTGCCTTTACACAGTATATTCTGTTTCTTTAATGAGATAATGTGGCACAGGGACTGGTATCACAGACCTGCAGTCCCAGCCACTCAGATGGCCGAGGCTGGGGACAGTCATAGGCTGGGTTGGCTGAGGAAATGAGACTCTGGCTCCGCCGCTCAGTGACAGAGCACTTGCCTAGCATGCCAGGACCTAGCTTTTCCCTTCAGCACTGACAGATGAGAGGGCAGGTTTGGTAGTCGATTCCAAAGCTTAGACCAGGAAGTATTTTTCCTTGCTGTGTCTTGCTTGGGATTTAGATTCCTACCACATCCTAAGAGCCTTCAAATTCAGTAGAAAAACAAAGACACCTTCGTTTTCAAAGGTTATTGCTGCCTTAACCGTGAGATCACCTCACTGTTACTATAGTGTACATGAATACATACATAGAGAATTGCCCCAGCATGTCACAAAGCACATTTCATATCTTCTTTAAAAAAAATAATCCTGCCTCAACTACAGATAGCTTTTGTGAATTTCCTCATCACATGTGCTTAAATGGTCTTTAGAGATTCTTGAACTTGGCGGAAGTTTTCTATTGGTAACAAACTCTTCAGATTTTCTTCCCCTAAAGGACAGTTATAGGCAGGTTTGCAAGCAGACAGACAGCTCGAGGGTGCTCTTAAACACAGGCAGCATTAGTGAGGCTTCGTGAAGGGCGTGACAAGTCAGTCTCCAGGAAGCTCCACAAATCTAAATAGCTCCAGTTAGGCACAGCGACAAGCCTAGAGACTCTGCTAATTAGGTGGGAGGGAAAGAGGAGTGTGATGTGAAGTGACAGGACCCCAATACTTGGAGTGAACCCACTACAAATGAAAGTTACATACTCCTTGGTATGTCTGAAATACCAAGTCGAAGCTCAGTGAATCACTTCAGGAGAGAGGAAACCACTTCCTGCCTTCTTGTGCCAGCCATGCTTCTCTGGTTATCGTGTTAAACCTGACAGCACAGGATGCTAAAACTAGTGTGGGCATCATGGACTTGGGCATGTGCCTGGACGGCCACTGCAGGAGGGTCCTTTTCAGCACCCATTCGGTGGCAGGAAGGCAGAGGGGCTTGTGGGATGGACGTGTTTCAATAAGCCCTCAGCCCTAAAGCAAGTTTTGTTTTTCCTTTTAAGCTGACTGCGGGGAGGCTGAAGCCAGAAACTGGAGAAGTGAACGACTCTAAGTGTGTACTTTATGTCTTAACTCAATTTGGTCTGAAGTTGTTTACTTTGGCCCACTGACAACAAGCCTTTGCAGCGCAGAGGAGGGAGAGAAGAAGGGGGGGGAGGAAGGGGGTCGCTCCCAAGGGTGCCATGAGTCTCTTCTAATGAACTGCCTCTAGGCTGTTGAATGGCCACTCAAAGACGATATTTTCTCCCCCTTGAAGCCAAGAAAGTTTTCTACACAAGCATTTCTTTGTAATTTCAGTTCACTTTTACAGTAATTTGTGCTTTTAGTTTAAAACTACAGATGTTGTGTGGGCAGAGGCAAGGGTGAGGATGGGAAGGGGGATAAAGAAGTGAGGATGTAGGTGCCTCTCCCTTAGAAACCTTGGCAATGCTTTCTTTCCTCCCTGGATGAAGCCCATGCAGTTAATGAGACATGTGGATAGTTTGGGATGCCACTGCCAAGGCTGGTGGCTGTGGTTTGATTTGGGGAGGTTAGACTAGGCGTGCTCTCCTGCTCATCCCCTTCCAAGGAAGCCTTACCTTTGTGAGGAGATTATCTGGAATTGCAACATTATATTTGGTAGCATCACAAAAGTTAGGTAGCTGAACCCAGCCACTCATCAAACACCACATTGCTTTGTAAAAGACACCAGAATCCCAAAGTACCATAGAAACATTATATGTCTTCTTAGCAACTAAGAATAATTTCTTCAGGAATGCAATCAGTGGAAATACACTTGTACATTCTCTGTAAGTTATTCATTATTTCATCTTGATTTGAGGCATTTGGGTGTGTATAGGTTTTACTGAATACTTATGTTGGTTTCAAAATCTTTTATAACAGTGTTTTTCAAACTTTTTAATTCTGCAAAGTTTTAACTTATGTCTTATGTTTTAACTTTTATGTTGTGGTGACGCCAACCATAATCTTCATTGCTACTTTATAACTGTCACTTTTCTACTATTATGAATTATACCATTATTTGAAAATACACAGGATATCTGATATATGGATGCAAAGGCTTGAGACCCACAGGTTGAGAACCACCTTTCTATAGGAATCCTATATCTAAAGGAGGAAGCTCATCACCTAGCCTTAATCAGGTTTTATTGATCACAGACTAGCCTTGTCCTCATTTGAAAATAGTCTGCCATATGGATTACTTTAATGAGATTTTGCATGAAAAGCTATACTGCTGTAAACTATCGACCACTCAGTTCATACTTTGGCAGCCACTTTCTGAATGTAAGGCACCATGCACGTTGCCAGCACCGAGTGATGAATGCCATGAACGTGCGTTCATGTGGCCCGGGCTTGAAGCTACAGAGACTGCGCTAACCCCTACCTTTCACAAGAGGCCAGAGAGCGCTGCCTCTGGCTAGCCGATGAGAGAAGCTCCCCGAAGGACTTTGAGGCCTGAGCTGTCCTGCGAAGAGTGATGAAGTGTTGAGCGGGTTCAGAACCAGGGGGAGAAGAGGAAATAAAACTAAGCAGACAGAAATGAGGGGCATGATGAAGGGAGGCCCAAATGCAGCTGCTGAGTGAGGGAAACTCCTTGTCCAGTTACAGCAGTGTCTGTGGGAAATGAGACAGCACTGACTAGCAGGAGAGTGACTTCTGCGACTGGGGGTCTATCTCAGAGCCTCTGCAGCAGGGGAAGGTGCTCTGCGATTGGGGGTCTATCTCAGAACCTCTGCAGCAGGGGAAGGTGCTCTGAGATTGGGGTCTATCTCAGAGCCTCTGCAGCAGGGAAAGGTGCTCTGAGATTGGGGGTCTATCTCAGAGCCTCCACAGAATAGGAAGTTTTTGTTTTGTTTTTGTTTTTGTTTTTTTTTTTTTTTTGCATTTGTCTGATAGCAGAGCGGTGTGTGTGTGTGTGTGTGTGTGTGTTTGTGTGTGTTTGCTTGCTTTCTCCCCACTCCCACAAACATTTTGCAGCAGCCTGATGTGAACTCATCCTATCCTAGGTGTGGGCTGAGTGTAGCTGAGAGGTCAGGAGGCACAGATGACCTGAAGCTTCCTCAGGTTAGGAAGAGGCATGATGTGCCCAGAGATGTGGGATAAAGGCTCCCATTATTCACAGGAGCCTGCTGGGGACACAGAGGCCATCAGGAAGGCTGGATGGCTGGAAAAGGGAGTGCTAGAGCGATGTGGGATCATAAAGCCAGGCTTCTGGATCTAGTCAGGGCTCAGAAGGCTCTGAGGCCTCAACCTGTGGGTTTTGACCTCTTGGGAGGAGGTGACTGACCCTTTCACAGGGGCCACATATCAGCGGTCCTGCATATGAGATATTTACATTAAGATTCATAACAGCAGCAAAAATTATAATTTTGAAGTAGCAATGATTATAGAAAAGTAGTGACTTTATAATGGGGAAGTCACGACAACATGAAGAACTGTATTAAAGGGTCATAGCATTAGGAAGAGCACAAGCTCGGCTCTACGGGAATCACTGCTCTCCTGTGAGTCGCCTCCCTCCCATCACAAAGACTCCCCAAGTCAGTTCTTATTTCCTTTCAGATCCGGTCACCACTACCCAGATGCTAAATACATTTGTTAAATTAACGGCTGGTGAAAGCTGACGTGTCTATGCTGTCCTGCTCTTGGAAAAATTCTAATATCAACCTCAGCTTGGCTGAAGCTACCCAGGAAATCTTTGTAATCCAAAACAGATCGATTCTGCTGTGTCAGGCTGCATTTCTACACCATGTTTAATAGCCATCCCCTAAACAAGTACCAGTGGAAAGGAAGGAAGGAACAGCTGGTTCTGGTGGGGAGAGGCGTGGAGAAGAAGGAAAGGCAGGCAGGCAGAGGACACATAGCTTCCTGGTTATGAGATCAAAGACTCTGATAGAACACAGCCTCTGAGTGGCTCCTACCAACGCAAGGGGAAGTTGTCGGAGGCATTTCCGATGGTCAAATAGGCATCTAAGCAGGGAAACACAAGATGTCATGGAAATGACACATATGCTATCTGTCTGAAGAGCTGACTTGTCCTTTTTGCTTCTCTTCCGGGGCCTCTAAGAGCACAGAAGCAATGTTGGAGGAGGGGGAGGAGGGAGAGGAGGGAGAGGAGGGGGAGGAGAGAGAGGAGGGAGAGGAGGGAGAGGAGAGGGAGAAGAGAGAGGAGGGAGAGGAGGGAGAGGAGGGGAGGAGGGGGAGGAGGGAGAGGAGGGAGAGGAGGGAGAGGAGAGAGAGAGGGGGGAGGAGGGAAAGGAGGGGGAGGAGAGAGAGGAGGGAGAGGAGGGAGAGAGAGGAGGGAGAGGAGGGAGAGGAGGGGGAGAAGAGAAAGGAGGGAGAGGAGGGAGAAGAGGGAGAGGAGGGAGAGGAGGGAAAGGAGGGGAGGGAGAGGAGAGAGAGGAGGGGGAGGAGGGGAAGGAGGGAGAGGAGGGGAGGAGGGGAAGAAGAGAGAGGAGGGAGAGGAGGGGAGGAGGGGGAAGAGGGAGAGGAGAGAGAGAGAGGAGGGGAGGAGGGGGAGGAGGGAGAGAAGGGAGAGGAGAGAGAGGAGGGGAAGAGGAGGAGGGAGAGGAGGGGGAGGAGGGAGAGGAGGGGTGTATGCTCCAATAAGTGAGATTGAAGAAGAGTTTATGTTATCTCTGCTTTCTGAGTTTTATCTCCAGTTTTATTTATGGCCAGAAACATCCAAGTTTTCAGGAGTTTGAATTATACAGAATTTCCAATGAGGATGACATGAAGAACTTTTGCTTTTACGTTAGAGATTTCATTACCCTGAACCATCTGAGACATTTCCTTGTGTTGTAACACTTGGATTTAGTTCATGGAATATTCCAGGCTCTCACAAGAAAACTCCCTTATCTCTTTCTTTCTGGCTTGTAAACCAATTCAGCAAAGCTCTAGCTTGCAACACACAGGCAATTTACTTGACCAGAAGTGTGTTATCTAACCTGTCAACCAAAACGCCTAGTACGTTTCTCTCCCTAAAGCTGCCTGCTTTGTTCCCACCAGCTTTTTCTTTTTAAAAAGACTTCATTTACTTTTGAAAATTTCATTCATACATATTTTGATCATATTCACCCCTCACTTCCCTGACCTAAACTTTCCCTGGGATACCAGTCAACATATATCCCCCCTCCCAAATTCATGTTTCATGGCCTACCTCCAATAAGCCACTGATTCTAATTACTGCTGCTCCTAAGTGCATGGGGGCCATTGACTGGTGAATGTGGAACTTACCAGAAGCCACAATCCCAATGGAAATAATTCTCCTTCTCCCAGAAGCCATCAACTGCTAACAGCTTCTCATCTGGTGGTAGGGCTTCATGGGACCTTCGCCAGCTACTGAGCCAGAAGGGTCAAGAATACCCCAGAAAGACCTACAGAGTCAATTAACCAACTAACTTTGGCCCAGGGGAGACTGACTAAAGAGAACCACTAACTAAAGAGCATACAGAGGTTGAACCTAAACCCCCTACACATTTGCAGCAATTGTGCAGCTTGATCTTTATGTGAGTTCCCTAACACTTGGAGTGGGGCTGTCTCTGACGCTGTTGTCTACCACTGGATATTCTTCCCCTAATTGGACTGCCTGGTTGAGACTCAGTGAAAGAGGGTGTGCTTAGTCCTGCTGAGACTAGATGTCCCTGGGCGGGGGAGGTGGTACCCAAGGTGGGGGGGGGGTCTTCCCCTTCTCTGAGGAGAGGGTAATGGGGGAAAGGAATTTGTAAGGGCAGGGCTGAGGGGGAGAAGGGAGGGGGTTGTGATCAGCATGTAAAGTGAATAAAAAATAAATTATTCTAAAAAACTGGACTGGCTTGATCTTCTGCAGGTCATGTGGAAGCGACGGCAACTCTGTGGGATCATGCGTAAGAGTGAAGTCCTGTGCCAGAGGCCGCACTGCACAGCATCACTTCTTATTCCTGGATCTTAGCTCCCTCATCCATGATGCCTTGTGATTAAGGTCAAGACATATGGGGCAAAAACTGATAGAACTAGACAGAGGATTCTGAGTTCTAGTCACTCCTAAACAATAGGCTACCCGTGGGGCCTTCTGAAGAGCCAGTTTCCTCTGGTGAAGGGGGCCTGGGGTCAGGTGATTGCCAAGCTCTCGGTAAACGTCACCTTCTAACATAATGAGTGTCCCTAGCTGTGCAAACACACACACTCCAGGAGAAGGAAGACGTGAAAGCAAAGTCCCTGTCTTACCCGTCTCACGGCTACACAGAACCCCGCCCCTTTCCTAGATGGCATCCACAACAGTGTAGAAATAAGGCTGTGTGTTTTACAAAAAAAGGAAAACAGCCTGCTGGAGAACGGCATGAAGGACCAAGATGACTGTGTTTATTACACTTCATTTTTTTTTTGATATCACATCCTTTGTCTTTCCCTACATTGTGTGATTTATAAAATGAGAAACCGAGGTTCAGATAAGTTACATATTAAGTGGGGAAGGACAGAGGTGGCGTTACAATCCTTCCCTGACTGACTGTAGGGCTTGTCTGCGGCTTAGGGCTTTATCCTGACACTGACATCATAAGTAGTTTTGCAAGCATAAGGTGGAGAACTTTGGCTATTTGAATTTCAGGGAACATACTCATCCATATAGGTAAATAAAGGAGTTGGACATCAGCAGGTTCTGGGAAAGATTTAGTGCAACGGAAACTTCCAAATGTCTCTTGGGGAATGTAATTTGCATCTATCGAAACTTTTAAAGTTGCCCAACGACCCAGTGTCTCCGCCTTAGCACTCAGCAGAAGCAAACACACAGGTGTACTGAGAACACAGGTGAGAACATACACAGACTCAGAGCCACCCAAAATAGGGCAACAGAGGCCAAATGTATCAGAGGCAGGATGGATGAGCACAACATGGGGCTGTCCACCACAGGAAACAATACTACCACACAGAACCCTAAGGCAAGCATTTCCATACTATAAGAGAAAGAAACCAGAAGCAAAGGTGGATGGACTGGACAATTGTTTCCATCTTTATAAAATTCCAATGTGGGAAAACAGACTTCCATGAGCACTAGGCAAGGCATTAAGAAAGCACAAAGCATGTTGGAATTGTAATGGTAGCCTCTTCGCCCAATCTGAGCACTGTCTACAAAGAGCTTATTGGTTGGTAATGATCACCACACTGCACAGCTGCCAGCTCATCTGTTGATTTCAGATGGGGTCCAGCAGTGTATGTGCATGGGAAGGCATTAAGAGAGTAGATTCAGTGTATGAGCTAGCAGTACTTTCCAGACACCACTAAATGACCTGCAGAAGGTGAGGTCCTCACACCCCCCACCAGAGAGCTGACAGGAGTGGGTTGAGGGCAGTGGGATCTCAGTGGCCTGCTACGGAACAGACACAAACGAGGCAGGGAAGCCCGGATTCCAGATCTGAGACTTAGAGAATTTAGAAACCGTGTCTTTCTGAAATGCTGCTGCTTGTCTTCCTTTCCTAAGAGAATTCTGCTTCTTGTAACGTTAATTGAATTCTGTTTACAGCTCCCAAATAGATAAGGTTATAACAATAAGCATGAACCACCTTGCAAATTAAAGTACACAAGTAATTGACACTTAGGAATACTTTTTGTTTCTAACTGCAGACAGTTAGAAAGTGTGGCTCTTGGTATGCATCTTTCTACACGTGATGCACAGCTACATACACTGAAAAGCTCTAACAATCTGTGCTTCCTGGGAGATCATAAAGCTAACAGACCCAAGTCTCCACTGCGGTTATGAAAACCAAGGGTGAACCAGCCATACTGTCCAGCAGAAAGTCCTGGCAGGATGTTATATGAATAGAACCTAATGGAAGACAGAAGCGCTGTGGAGAATGGGCATGTCCTGGGCAAATTCCATGTTGAGAATTCACTGGATCTTCAGGGCAGCAACCGGGCGTGTATCGAGGACCTGGGATGGGAACCTGTACCATATGCTCCAGCGGCCCCGGTATCTTGAGAAGACTTCTGGGAAAACCCTGCTTTTAAGAATATGAGTCACTTCTCTATCCTGTGAACTGATTGCCAAATCTATTTTTAAAAGATAAAATAGCTCAAATACTAGCTGTTGATAAACATAAATTCTTAAATGCAGTAAGGGGATAATAAATATTTGCTAAACAGAGATAATAAAAAAGTAATCACTGACTGGATATTTATGTAGTACGGGCAATGTGCTTGGTGTAATTATGATCCTGACATGTGAAATAAAATGTACCCAGTCCATATTTCTGAAACCAACAGTGGCTGAAGCACATTGGGACCATCAAGAATCTGAGATGCTTTTATTATAACTTCATCCAAGCCAAGATTTAGTGAGATCACGTAAACTTCACCACAATGCAAATAAATTACTGCAATATTTTGATTACAATTCCATCTCTCAAATTCTGTTACAGGCCACAATATGTTTAGAATTGTCTATATGATGAAGAATAAAACACAAACACATGGTCTAACACTTTCTCCATGGGCTAGATAACTGCAGTAGATGAGACTGTATTTCCAATCAAAGTTAATGGTTCCTTGTCACAAAACCATAGATTTCTAAGTTTTTAAAGGACATATTAATTATACAATGTAAAGTAATATGCTAATAAAGCTATATAAAGTAATATAATTGTTAACCAAGTTACATAATTAATAATTTTAATTTCAAATTATTGAAAATAGCATTAATATTATAATATGTAAAATTGTAAAATAACAAGAATTAATTATTATAATTATAAATTAATTAGCATTATAAATTGATAAAGTTAAATGTAGGCGAAAATGTAAAACTCTAACACAGATATAGGATTAGATGTGTTTTAAGCTACTGAGTGTCACGGAATCATGTCCCTTTACATCTCTCTGCCTTCAGGAATGACAGTACCTCTGTCTGTGAGCCGAGAAGGTGTGTCAAATGACAGCAGGAGCAGCAAGGACCAGTGTCGGTGTCTGTTTGAAAAGCATCTCTCTTGGCATGGCTACGCATGGGAGTCACCTTGGAAACTTTTCAAACAGGACGCAGGGAAGAGAACTGTCACGATGCGCTCCAGACTCTCAGAGCCTCGGCTACAGCTACAGGGTGTTCACTCTGCTCCCTAGATGTCTGTGGCATTTGAAAAGGACTTGAAACTACATTCAAGATAAATATATATTATTAAAACACCATAGGAGCCCAAACACTGTCCTGCTGCTTATGAAATCACCTTGGGGGTCTTTGTCAAAGCTAAATGTCCATGAATATTTTTTTATTTGAACCAAACTTCACTTTCCAGCCAAGATATGAAACAAAAGATGGACTGCTAAATGATGTTCTTGGGTCAAGTAGTGTACCTAACTAAATTTCTAATGGCCTTTTCCTTATTGCTGCCCTGCCACTGAAAAGACCCTGGCGAAGAGGAGACAATGTACTTGCCCAAAAAGCAAATACATCCAGTTCATCTACATCAGAGTGCACTTTGACAGGCAAAAAAATGAGACTAAAACCACTCTGCAGTTATCATAGGGGCCTAGGGAGGAGCTCTGCGATGTTTCTCCATGCAGAATCCTTTTGCTGTGAGATATCTCGGCAATGGTGCCTGGGAGGATTATGGTCCATGATGCATGATCGGATTCTACTAAACCCTGGTCACGCTGCATTGTCTTGTTTAGCCACCACACCTGGCACAAGTATAGCCCTTCTGTTAGTGCTATGTCATTATTAGTCAGATGTTTAGGGAATGGATGATTCTAATTCATGGAAATTTCTGTTTAACGGAGGTCTAAATCACAAAGTCTCTTTCTAGCTTGAGTTTCAAAATTCTTTCTACATAGTACAGGGTTACTGCTCACTGCCACTATTGTCTTGTCAGTGACAACTGTGCCAGGGTCTACACACTGCCAATTCTTTACAAAGTCTACTACTGAGTCATTCTAGATTTATCAGTGTTAATTTTATCTCCCTTGATGACTGAACCATCATGACAATATCTATTCCTGATGATGATGATGATGATGATGATGATGATGATGATTATAAATTCATTTTTGAGGCAGGATCTCACAGTGTAGCTCTGGTTGTCTCAGAACTCACAGTATAGACCAGGCTGGCCTCAAACTCACAAAGACCCACCTTCCTCTGCCTTGTAAGTACTGGGATCAAAGGTGTTTGCCACAACACCTGTCCTGATTCCTTTTTAGAAGGCATTTGAAGGTTGTGGGGAGTACAACAAGTCTGCTTGTTGCACAAGACTGAACACAGCAAATCCTAGCCCCACCTCTGTCATTAATGATTTAGTTCCTTTAACCAATGCCTCAGGATTTCAGAGTACATGAAAAACTGTACTGACCACATCTCGGCTGCTTTTTATTCATACTGCCTTTTGTTTCAGGAGCTGCTGGGTAAAGACATTTTCATCTGAGGAAGACAAAGTGAACCCCTCAGACTTGGGTTTCTTGTTTGGATCAGCTGTAGCCCCCTTTCCAGATCTCTCTGGCTGCCCCAGAGGCAATGGGGCATCTGGACAATGACAGAATACCTGGTTGAAAGTGACAATTCTCAGATCAACTGTGTTACACATTAGAACGGATGACCAGCCCTCAACCATGTGTCACCATCCCACTCTTCCACCTACCTCACTCATCACCTTGTTCCTCAGCACTCACCATGGCCTCACAGACTTCTGGGCCCTGCCTGATGCCTATCTCTGATTACTTGTGCAGACTGTCATGCACACACTGAACTTGGGAAGAGCTCCATACGGGAAAAAACCCGCCTGGCTGTAGCTGTCACAATCCTCTGACTAAACCACCCTTCACGCAGTCTGACATCCGAGTGATTCACTGGGAATCCTAGAAAGTTTCAGAGACTAGCCATCCAGGACTCTGCTAGCCTTTCACCAGGGAAATTGTTTGTAAGGGAAGTTTCCAGTCTCCAGCAGGACAGCTGCTGCTTCCTACTGAACAAAGATCTCATGTCCATCAGCAAGACCATCTCAGATGGGCCCGGTAGAGCCCAGGTGTCTTCATCCACGTCACCCGGAGCTCCAGTTCTATGTGGACCTTTGTTCCGTGTGAGCTAGAGAGCTCGAGTCCATCACAAAGCTTCTCCTGGATCTGCATGTCCACCCCAGCTCCCGCCCTCAGGTGACTTTCGACTAAATGAGGTAATGTGAAAAAATGCTTGCACAGAAGAGCGTGTCATATGGGAATTCATCTCAACTCCTTCCAGTTTCAAAAATGTCTCCCACACTTGGCATCACCCCAGGCCTCCTAAATACGCTATTTACCTGTTCTTTATTTAGGGAGTTGCCAACATAAAAGGATGAACCCTTTTTAAAAGTTCCACAAAAATCTATCTAAGGTGCTTCTCAAGTTAATTCTTGCCTAGGTTTGATCCTATCTTATTTTAAACCTTGTAACTAAACTTATCCCTCCTAAGATAGAAGCAGTTCAGGTTTCCCATCAAGAAACCATTTCTATAGGATTATATCCAGTCTAGAAGTCACAATGTATTGAAGCCATATTCTGAGTCATTTAAAAACCTACTAACATAATCAGCGTTGCAAGCAGGCAGGGAGCCTGGTGGGTCCTGCTCCGGAAACTGGACTTCAAGGCTCATAAACAAAAGGTGTGAAGTTACCAAAAATGTCTAGGAAGCCAGATGAAAGCTGCCTGCTTGGGCAGCTGCTCCAAAACTGATTATGGTGGATTGGAAATCATATCCTGGTTGATTGAGCCCCAGACCACAGAATGTCTGAAGAATGAAGCAAAACACTTTAGTTCTAGTGTCGTGAGATGTGACTGGATTGGAGTGAGAGGACTCAGCCCCAGCAGCCAAGAGAGACCAGGCATGCTGGATACCCACCCACCCCCACCCCCAGCTGGCAAGATTCCTTGGGAAGAGTGCAGTCAGCTGTCTCCTAGTATTCAGCAACTCCAAATCCAATTTCTATGGTTTCTGAATCAGTTCCTGGGATATAAATGGAAGAAGGAAAAGGCAACAACGATGTTTCCAAGAATAAAAGCAGTTGCAGGTCTGGAAACGCCCCAAGTCTCCACTCACTGGAGGAAGCTTTTCAGGACGCACTTGAATCCCCTTCATCTCTGCATAGCATCAATGGAAAATGAACTCACTCCCATCCTGGCTTCAGAATGCCTCTCTAGCTGCTTCACACCTGGGCCTAAGATCTGCCAAGGGCCAGCTGGTCATGTGCAGTCTAGTGGATGACGGCCAGTGAGAGGCAGAAGAAAGGGGAGCAGGCTGAAACCAGTTCGAAATAAAGCTTATGAAACAGTATTTGCAATTCTACTTCCAGATGGGAAGAGGAAAGGGCAGGAAAACACAGAGGTTACAGAATGGGTGCTGCAGCTTCATTTTGGATTTCTCCTATCAGCGGGGTCTTGTACAGTCTTGGTTTGGGATACATGCTAAGACTATGATAAATGAGTGAATATTTGTAAGACATTTAAGATGTTTAAAAAAGCTTGCAAATCACTGAGGTCAAAAGTATTTAGTTTGTTTTAAACCTTTGTCTCCTCCTTCTTCTATGCTCGGGCTACCCAACACTGCAGGACATGGTCTTTGGAAGATTGAACAGCCTTGGACACAACAGTTCGAAAGAATACTTCTGTTTTGTTGTATACTCTGATTCATAGAAATAACTATGTCCACAGGATCCTCCCCTCCCCTCCGGCTCCATTCCTATTTATAGAAACATACAGACAAGAAGATATTGTGGATCTCTAGAATTTTATACCATGAAACATATTATGCAATGAAGTATATTATGTGCAGCTTAAAAAAAAACAAGTTTCACAAACTAAATGAAAATAAAAATGTTGAAAGTCTTTTTGGAAACCCTTTGAAATTCTCTTAAGAATTATAAGATTCTTTCCTTCCCCACAACAATATCTTACAATGTTTTACCTCTTCAATGAATGCTCATACGTTCTGGTATATTTTTTTTTCTTTTATCCCAAGCCTGAAAGCACTTTCAAATTTGATTAGCTGGGTAATCATGCTCAATGGAAAAGGTCTTTTGGCCCAGATACTGCATAGCTGGTGTGCCCCACCCACCAGGAAGGAGCTCGCTCCACTCTTTACAAAGCAGCTCAGCCTAGAACTCTGTCAGTGCTCCTTGGAAATGAGTATGCTTGTTTTTGCTTGCTACAGATTTCCACAGGGCAGACTTCCATTGTCAGAAAAGAAACACAGTCTAAGAGCAGCAAATTGCCTTAAATTTGTCATGGGAAACAAGGGCTCACACCTAAGCGCAGGGTGAGTATCACTTTAAGGGCTGATGTGATATCCAGTCTCCCTGCAAAGGTAACATTCTGACTAACAATGAGTCACATGGGAAAGCAGGAGGCCATTGAATCACCGCCTTAGAACCTGCCCTGTCTTGCTTCAGTGAAGCCCCTGAAGCAGCAGCTGATTCCAGCCAGCAGCCAGCATTGCTGCTTTAGAGAGAGGCCCTTGATTCTCTCTATCTATCTATCTATCTATCTATCTATCTATCTATCTATCTATCTATCTATCTATCTATCTTCAGGAGCACGAGGCTCTATCTCAAGAGCAAAATTTGCTTAAAGCTGATTGATTACCTAGGAACCCATGCCAACACTGACAGATCTTTCATTCCCCTAGATATACATTTTTGTTTCTAATGAGAAAGGTTGCATAGTCTTTCGAAGAGAACGAGAGCACATGCAGGTAAGCTCTGTTTAGATGACATCAGTGTGTTGGGTGGAAAGATACTTAAGCAGCTTTGCAGATCTCATAACTTAAGTCTTCTCTACACATTAATATATGCCCTGTCTAAGTTGCAAGGTGAGGGAATTTATGGCCAAACAACGCAACCTATCCATCCTGTGGACCCGGGCTGTCAAGCTTATTAAATGCTATTTCTATTGCTTTCTTTCCAGCCAATGTTTATCATGTTATTCTATTTTATTATTATTTATATCCTTCCGTCTACATTTCTGCTTTCATCATTAAAATGCAAGCTTCAGGGCCTTATCACCATTTGTTTCTATTGCCAAGCACAAAGATCTATGCATTTGGGATGCTTGTTGCCTACTGTAGAGGTCAACGCCATTGGACTTTAAGTCGGATATTGGATCATCATATTTACACTCACTCACCATCTCTTCTACCAGCAGCAGATAAAGAACTCTGAATGACAGCTCCACAGGACCGTGAAGATGAAACCTATCTGCAGCTTACCCCCTCCACCTCTGGTCAGAGCACACAGCCCTTTCTAGAGTTATTCATAAATCCCAAGCACTTGATCTTCTTCCCTCTTAAGTACATATTATCAGCTTCTACTAAGCACTTCATATCACTTAACAATAGTCTTCACTTCCCACAGTTACCCACAAAAGCTGGCCTAACTACATAAACATGCATAATCAGGAGTGCTCATTCTGGCCTTTCAAAGGAATATGCCAAATATTTGACAATAGAAGACATGACAGGAATAGTAGGACCATCCACACACACAAACACAGGACAACTATTGAAAGAGTTTGCTAGGCCTCTGTTTCCGCAAGAAAATATGCACAGACAGTAACAGGAGGTTAAAGACAAAAAAATTAGAAAACTTCTAGAACTTAATTCTGAGGATTACTTATCAGCTCTGAGTTATGTTTCAAATGTGTGATTCTTATTTTGTTGACACTTTCCTTAGACAATTATTCTCATGCTATTTAGTAAACAAAAATTTGGAGGTCCTATACCAATTTTGAGTTGTAGGATATAAGGTTATATACATTTTAACAGTGTCATAATTTTCCATAATTTTTGAGCTTCTAAGAAGTAAGCATTACTTTGATTGTCAAAAGTAAACAAAAAAAAAAAAGAAGAAGAAGAAGAAGAAGTGGTTTCCACTTTTTGTGGGAAGAAGACAAGGAAAACTCCCTTCATTGTCCTGGATGGTCACCATCCTTCTATGGACGTAGGAGACAGTGGAGGAGCATTGTGACCTGCAGTATGGATTTGCAGTAGTGTGTGGATCAGGGAGAGAGTAACAAAGTATGGCTTTCCATGAAGCTTACAATCAGCCACAGCTCTAGCCTGCCTCCCTGCCCTCAGGTCTTCTGAGCCTGCACACAACAGAATTCCTATAGATGACAAAAAATGTTCTTAACACTGACAGCTTTTCCTATGGAAAAATAGAGACAAGAGCAAGATTGAAGATTTTTGTCTTTTAAATGATTCCCAGTGTAACTAGGACTCCATTTTGGAAATTCCAACAACCCCAAAAGGAACAGAACTTTTGTTCCTCATTTCAACTTTTGAGGATGAACACAAGAATACATGTTTATATGTTTCTAAGAAGTCTAATGGGAAGCAGGGAAAAGGTGAATTTCTTTTTTTGCAGCATGGAGTGTTCATTAGCAGGTCTTTGATTATTGACTCTTTTATGTACAGGACCGAATCAGTGCCATGGGATCCCATCATTTTCCTTAGTTTGCAAACCATTTATTCAGGCCTGCCTTTTTACCAGTTCGTACCAAGTACAGCGGGGAAAAGAGGCAGATAGTGCAGGGCTCACAGACGACAGCTGTGAGATGCTTCTGCAAAAAGCCGCCTTGCAGTTGAAAACACAAATCTTGTCCATCTGGAAAGTCTGTGACCTCGTGAATTTGGAAGTTAAATGTTCTCTGAAGTGGAGGGAGTCACTCAAGGGCTCCATGCAGCACCGTCTGGTGCGCTATGGTGGTGCAGCCACAGAGCCACCAGAAGATCTGCGTTCTACTGTTCCTCAAACCCTGCTAGCTTCACATCACATTCTAATGCTGCTTTACTGACAACTGTGCACAGAAAATTCATTAATGATGAAACCAAAACAATAAGCTGTTCATTGGTTTTATCGCACAGGTGGTGTATGTCATCGAATAGCTGAGTTTCATAGAAATTATTCTTCACTGAGGGAATGATTGTTTTGTCATTAACTTGCTTATGTAGGTTACAATAGTGATCTATCTATCTATCATCTATCTATCTACTATCTGTCTATCACTAGTGTCAGAAAGAAAAGATGGGGAGGAAGAAGAAGCCATGGGCAGGGATGAAAAGTAGCAGTCCTCACACCATGGACTGTATAAACCATGATGCTTGGGTTTCAGTAACCGCGTGCTACCTGCTGTGCTTTATATGCGGGTTATACTGTATGACTGAAACTTCTACATATACAGCTATATTAAACAATGAAAACAAATTGAGGAACACTTTGAGTCAAGAGTTAAATATAATTTCATGATGAAAGGCTGAGGTCTTCCTTGAGATTTTTTTTTTTTAACAAGCTCAATTGATACCAAATTTAAAACAACCTGAATTTAGAGGCATCTAAGAGTAAAATGCATTTTTCTAATATTTAGATATTGTATGATAAGCTATCATGCTATGATAGGATGTAACAGCATTCCACATTTGAGGGGGGAAATGGCTTTGAATCAAAGGGAATATTTCAGATTAGTACGCTCATGAGATCCAGCCTCTTGGAAAAAAATATATTTATTTTTGATGCCAGGGACATGGCTCATCAGGTAAAAGCATTTGCAAAGCAGACCATCATCAGAGCCTTCTGGGAACCCATGGAAAAATCCAGATGTTGTGGCATGCATCTGTAATCACAGCTGTCCATTGGTGACAATGGAGTAAAAACCAGAGATTAAGGATGAAGCCCACAAGCCAAGGAGCTTGGAGAGTGCTCCCAGTGGAAACAGGAGAGGCTCCATTTCAACAATGTGGGAAGGTCAAGGCAACACCTGAAAGTTGATCTCTGACCTGTATACACATGCTATGGCAAGAGCATATGCATGTATACAAACACACATGTGCACAGGCATGCATGCACATATATGTGGGCACACACAAATGTCAAAGTAGTAGAGAAGCAACATAGGTTTTTTTTTTTTCAATACTTTGAGTTGCTTTGAATCTTGGCACAGAAGACTAAATTGTCTTTATCTCTATGTGGGCAGCACACATGGTGCCTTTCCAGATGTACAGAGTAATATAAAGAAACATCAGCATCTGGATGAACAACAAGAAGACACAATGGTGCCCAAGGAAACTGATCAACTTCACTCCAAGGAGCAAAGCTCTTTATGAAGTAAGCTGAAAGGAAAGGATGGGGGTGGCTGTCCAGAGGAAATCCCCGGAACTCCCAGAAAACAGAGAGAGTTAACAGGATTGGCGACTTCTGACCCATGTGATTTTGGTGTTTGGGGCTAGGGAAGACACTGGGGTACATGTGACAGCATGCAGATATACTTGGCATTGATGTTTCTGTGTTGTATTCTACTAAATATATCCTTGCAGCGAACAATATTTCTGTCAAGGCTGGGACACATATATTGCAGACACTGCACACGAGTTTATGGCCTGGTGATGCTGTGGCTGTCAATTGTACACTTGGTGATATTTGCACAATGAGAAAATACGGTGTCTCTGGGTTTAAGTCACAGACAACTGTGCTGGGTTTGTAAACAATTTAGAGTTTTTCAAGCACCAAGTGTTTAATTACTCGTGCCTGTTGGAACAGCCATGGCCGTGGGTTTCCCAGTGATGGGTTCCAAGTGAGCCCCCGGCTGTTCTTTAGCCTCTGGACCTACACACATCTCTATCCACTGGACCATCGGCACACTACGTCAAATCACACTTTACAAAACTCCTCAAATTTGTTGTTTCCCAATAAGGATCCAAAAATATGAAGATGTCAGCCCTTCTCATTTTATGCTTTAGACTTTGAGCTTCTCTTCTGAGCATCCTAGTTCTTTGTTTGTCTACTCAACAAATGATGTCTTTACACAAATAGCCAAATGTAGCTGGGATTCGATTGCAGCATCAACCAATAGCACTGAAAAATGATTATATACTGGGAACACAACACTGTCGTCACCAGACGACCTGGATCTATTTTTACAATCCATACTGGATCGCTTCAAACCCTGACCTGCAGCATGTTGAATCTGTGGCCCTCAGATTATTTGCGGTGACACGCAGCTGAAGGCAATAAAGAATGCAGTTCACTATGAAATAACCTCAAAACCATTATGGGTTTGGAAGTTATTTTTTGAGATTAGTTTTTCTTCTATAGCTCTATTGAGAGGTTTTTAAACAGGCACTTTGCAGTTGATGACATCCCTTAGCAGGCTTAACAGTTTGGACATGTATGCTACAATAGTAGTGAGATGGTCACATATGCACCATTGTGCCTGGGGGTGGGGGTGGGGTGGCTCAGCTGTGCCTCTGATCTACTGACAAGCATCAATCCTGCAGGAGCTGTTTGCATGAAGGAGGCAGGGAAGAGTAGTATCCACTGTGAGCTCACAGAATGTTCTAGAGCCTGGTTCTCTTTGGTTATGAGTGACTTGTGTAATCAGAAATTATCAGATAATCCATTATTAGCAGCTAAAAGCCACTTGAGAAATATGGTCTTTGGCAAAACTCCTTAAAACAAGTGAGGAAAATGTAACTGCAAATGAGCTATGCAGTTTTACCAAAAATGCTTGAGGCAATCCAGCCATGGTCTCAGTTGTTCCTCTCCGTGTGTGCTTTCTCAGCTGCTTTTAGCCATGAGCCATACCGAGTTATGACATTTTTATGAGGGAGACACATTATAATTGACCACTTAATCTAGAGACATATGTCCTCAAAATGAAATCATTGCTTATGATAATAATAAATAATAACAATAACAATTTAAAATAATACTCTAAGAAAAATCATACTTCGAGTCAAACTTCATTAAAAATTCTAAACTCAGAGTCAAATGTTCACTGTGATTTGTCTCGAATAAGGTGTCTCTGCACTATAAATTGATCATAATTTTAAAAAAGGATAGGAAAGGACAGCAATTAATATTTCCATCACCGAAAAGTTACCAGTATGCTTTTTCATTGGATTTAAACAGCTTTCTCAGTCAGCATTGTATTAAGTAAAATCAAGGTGCCAACCATGAATAACTATAAATCACGTTTTCTGACTCAGTGGTCTATGTTCAGTTTACTGGAATGCAACAGAAAAATAATTCAAGATTATTAGCATGGACATTTTGTTGAGACGAGGTCTCACACTGTGGTCCAGATGATTCTGGAGTCATTATGCTCACTATATAGTAGCTCAGGCTGGCCTCACACAGACAATAATTCTCTTCTCTCAGCCTTTCCATTGTGGGGATTAGATATGTGGGTAATGAACCACAGCTAGCTTACTGTTTACTTTTAGGTGAAGAAAGTCAATGCTTCCCCAGAGTAGCTGATGCCTTTTTTGCTTAGTGGATGGAGCAACTGGTCCCATAAAGAGTCAAGGCAAATGAAGGTATAACACTGGCATTTCATTACTAAGAATATTCATTATCACTGACAAATTGTCAAACTACTAAGTAACAGGCATCGTGATGGTTCAGGTAACCCCAAAAGACAGGCCCTAACGTTTTTCAATTCATAAATGAAAAAGTAAGGCTCAAGGGATTTCATCTGCCAACAAAACATGATGGATATTGGGTCAACCCAGCTTGTTTTAAAGTCTATGGGTCTAGGCAGTGGAGAATAAATTGGAGATTCATGGACTAGGGTTTCCATTCAGATAGGCAACTTAGTTTCTATGTGGCCTTGGGAAATTTAAATGGCTTACTCTATGCCTCAGTTCCTTTGTGGTAAATAGCCTACATGCCGTTTTGTAAAGAGGGCTATTAATGAAGACTCAAAGCCCATAGACAAGTGCACTCCTGCAACATAGTAAACATTTAGTGAGTGCTTTCTATTGTTGCTAGCCACAGGTGGTCTGATCTACTCAACCTTACAGAAGTGTTTTTCAAAATGAGTATATACAGACTGATAATGTGTATTCTGTAAACTGGATTTTTAGTCAGGTCAATATTTTTTTTCTGTTTTTAAACACAAGCATAGACCTCTACCATTTGCATAGAAAAACAGAAATTAAACAATGCAAAGTAATGAATTTTTGGTATAGAAAAAGATACTGTTATTTAGCCAGATCAGTACTACATTGTACGCTAGATGCTGCTTTGACTGGCTGAACTCCCAGAAAAAAGCAGAAAGTACTCCAGTTGGATGTTCTTGTCCAGTTTAGCTTGGTGAGTGAATGCTACTTTAGAGCAGTTTTTGGCTGCCCTTTCTTCTGCTGTGCAGACCAAAGAGGGGGCTAAAGAGAAACAATCAGACACATAAAGGCTGGGAATAAGCTGGCTCAGGGTTCCTGGCATTGGCAAACCCGCAGGAATGGCTTCCTGAAGTACCTTTCCAGGTTTACCAGGGGAGACAGGAGAGAGTCACGAATAGGAGTTGAGTATGAGGTGAAAGCAGTCGCATTCTGAATTCTGGGGAAAGAGCCAGAAAAGTGGCATGTTTGTACAGTTGACCTAGATAGGAATGACCGGGGAATGTGGCTTTTCAGGGCCATAGAGCGAGGTTATAATGTCAGTCTTGCAGCTTTGGATTCATGTATGACAGGCTTTAAGAAAATGTTTACCCATGTGTCATAGCCACACCAACCCCCCTGGGTGTTTCCAAAGCCTTTCACTGTATGGAAAGGTGAATGAAGAGGAATCAAAGTTACCGAAAAGCACTGTTCAGCCTCAGGCCACCCTACAACATGCAGAAATGCTGCAAAATTACTGCCAGGTCAACTTGTCCCATCTTCAAGCAGAGTATATGTATGCAAATAAAAATCTATCTGATGGAAAAAATTAAGTAGCTATTATAATTGATGCTTATGCATTTATAAGTTTGTTACTAGTGTATCAAGCAACCTCAGTAAATGCATTAACTTGATTCATTTTGGATGGCAATACAAAGATGGCAGGTCAGTGCACTAGCAGAAACCAGCAGTATACATGGATGCAAGCTTTTAGCCTGTCTTCCAATTCACCTCCACTTTAAAGGGAAAACTGGAGGGTGGAGATACTGGCCACTGGCACAGCATTTCTCTACATGCACGAGGTCCTGCGTTCCCCCTGCAGGACTGTAGTGGGGTAGGCAGATGGTGTTGTGAGGGGAAGGAGTCAAGATGGAGGTGGTTGAGAGGATCTCATGGATAGACCACAAGTTAAACAAAGTATGGTAGTCAGAGGTCTGACTGACACACAAGCGCTTTTGTGGTGCCACAGAACTCTGCTTTCTCCCAAACTGTTTTCATCAAGGTTTGGTAAATAAAGCTTCAGACAATGTCAGACAATGTCAAGAAGAAGCATGTTGGGGCTGGACGGCAAAGGCCACCTGTGATGATCTCGGAAGTTAGAATGAAGAAGTGTTGATAAAGTTTTATTGATTTTTATGAGCGTAGATAACGAGTGTTTACCTCAGTCACAAACTCTAGGAACACAGGTGTGTGTGTGGGTGGATGGATGCAGGCACTTCTGCTGGTTATAAGTAGCCACTAACCCTGCTCTGAAGGCCAAGCACACTTCCTAGCAGCACTGGACCAACTTTTTGGAACAGATAGTATTGATCCCACAGATGTGGGGAAGATGATGCTCAGTTTTGGGAATAGAAAGACCAGTTTCTTCAAATTATGCAAGGACCCAAAGGAGGGGGGAGGGGACAAAAGAAACAAAAAACCAAAAAAGACAACAGCAGCAACAAACTCTATGCCAGAAGAAAGGTGACAGAAAGACATCGGCATCTTTAACAGAGATCTTAGGGAAATACCAGCTAACACTGGGGCTGGTCATGGTAAATTTGCCTATTATTAGACATATTCAGATGAACTTCAGGGCTCCCTACCTTTTGCTTCCCCCTTTCCTTCCCTCTGCAAACAATGATATGTATTAATTAAGGCTCAGTTGTTAACTGATGTCGTAATAAAGAAGATTGGTGCAGTGGGGTGCAGTACAAGTGCTCTCTGGTGGTTGACTTCCAGGTTGTGGGGAGTGCTGTATCCCTAGGGATGGAGTGTGTAGATTACACCGAGGCCTTGGAAAAAGTCAGTCCTCACACATGGTTACTCTAGAGAGAGCGGAAGTGGAGGTCCCCTTTCATAGCCATGCATAACCACAGTTATGAACACAATTACGCTGCAGTAAACAGCTGTGGTGACTCTAAAACAATTTAGACAACAGCAGGAACGGCAGGAGAGAATTTCCTGCCGGCTTTTCTCTCTTCTGGGCCCTGACGCCCACCTCAAAGACTGCACCTAATCTCAGAGGACCTGGCCCCAAAGATGTTTCCAAGATGTAGCTAATTCAACTGTTTACATGTAGCAGCTGTCAGGGAGAGATTGCTGTTGTGTGTATAATAATACAACTGTGACTGCAGCAACCTTATGACCATGAGCTCACCGAGTCCTCCAGGAAGCTCCTGCCTGTGTGAAATACTTGACATAATTAAAATTGGAAATCTAGGTCAGCCAGCCCCTGGGCAGTTTAGGAGAGAGTGTTTGTGAGCTCCTAGCCCTGTCCTGAGCATGATCAACTGTCTAGAGAAGGACTGTGGTTGAAACAGTGCATCAACAGCCTCTGTTCAGGAGATGGTTGTTCAGAGGAAGTCCTAAAGAAGAAGCTCTTAGACACAAGTCTTTCTTGGTTGGACTGGTTACAGAGCCGAACAGGGAAATAGTGCCCTGGTGCTTCGAGGCCCAGAGTTTTAGGACAATTATAAAATAAAGGAAGATGATAAGCTGGGCACTATGTATATGCCTGTCATCCCAGATCCTCCGAGGGCTAAGGCAAGAGGGTGATTTGATTCCAGGAGTTCAGGACCCCCATAGACAATATAACAATATCCTATATTGGGCTGGGAAGACAGCTGAGGAGAAATGTGTTTGCTTTCAAGACTAAGGAGTTGAATTTGACCCCCTCCAATATTCACATGGTAGAAGCGAACTACTTCTTGACAGTCCTCTGACCTTTTCATGAACACCATGGTTCAAGCCATTCACTAGACACGCACACACACATGCTATAGAAATAAACAGAATGCCATTTTTAATTAAAGGATTTCCATCTCAAGCAAAAGAAGAGTCAGCAAGAACGGGAAAATGTAATATGTCAGATAAGCTGATAGGAAGCACAGATGCAATTAACACATCCATTCTGTTTCTGAGATCTTAATTGAATACATTGGTTTGTCTGAGTTTTCGTTGATAGTATTAATGGGAATGGAGTTTTTGCTTGTTTCCAAACTCTACATCTGCTCAGAGAAGTGTGTGAGGGGCACAAAGAAACACTGTGATGTCCATATCGTACTTTTTGTGGGAACCAGAGCCCGAGGGAGTGCACACAGGGCAGGAGAATGCTGCCTCTCCACCTTTTGAGGATGGGTGCAGCTTGCAGCCTGGTGAGAAGCGACTGCATTTAGAGGACTGGCACGGAGGGATGGTACCACTGTTCACAGCTAGTACTTTGACAAGGCTGGAGGTGGCAGCAATCTCCACTGTCCTGACTACAGATCTAAAACCAACAAAGCGCCGAGAGCTGTTTCCCCCCATTCTCAGGGTGCTGGCTCTCACTGCGAACTGGGCATACTACTCAGGCACCCCAAGAGATTTTGTTTTACCTTCTCACAGAGCTCTCACTGCCGTGGCGGCTCATGATCATTCTGACTGTTAACTTTCAGAGGCCAACTGTCACTTCTAGTTCTTAAAAGACTGTACCACCAAGAACATCACCCATGCTGTGGCTGGAAACAAAACACGTCAGATGTGACTGCTCGCCCCAATACTGGCATCGGTTGCGCAATCAGAAATCGCTGTGTAATCTAATGAGACAAGGGGAAAATGAAGCTCAGCTGTGGTGTGGGAATGGGGTCACGATCTGCCTAACACCAGGGAACACTAGAAGGCTGTGCAAAGAACACTGGTCTGTGGGCATGAGAACAGTAGGGAGAGAGGACATACAAGTGTGGTAGAATGGGGTTTTCCCTTTCTCTTTGAGTCATGTGAATAGAAAGTAGAACACATAGAAAGAACCAGCATTTATTAAAACTCCCGAGCACAGGCTCTGCCCCTCTGCCTCCTCCTGGATGCTATTTTGACCACAGTGAGGCTGCCTGGGACTTCTGCTTAATCTGTCACAGCGGGAATCTGAAGATTTGTGGGAGTGAAGGTTCAAACTGTTTAGTAAACTGACGCACAGCTAACACTCACATGCCTCCGTAATTCACCTCCCTTCTCAACTCCTTTCTGATTCTTTTTAACAAGTAAAAACTTTGATTCATGAAATCCCTGCAGGCTGTTGCTCGATAGGCGGGTTTGCCTGGCTCGCTTGGTTTTTAGTGATTAGCGATAGTTTAATTTTTTTTTATCGTTACGTCGTTGAATGACATGTCTTTGAAATAAAGTTAGGAAAGTAGATCTCATGGAGAGTGAGCTGGCTAGAGAAGGATGTGGGAGAGAGAAATGGAGGTGAGAAGGAGACTGGGCAGAGACAGTTACAGTTGCATGTCTTCATCACAGCTTGTATTTATATATTATATATATATATATATATATATATATATATTGTGTCTTTTATAAAGCAGCTACAAGGGAAGACTTAATGTTTCAGCAGAAAAAGTGGCGTATGTTTGTAGTCCTGCCTGTGATAATTACCTGGTTTGATCATTACACAATGTACACATACACTGTAGTCTATAAATCTGTACAGTTATTGTGTCAATTTAAAAAAGAGAGGGGGAGGGGGAGGGAGGCAGATGGAAACGGAGAGTCGGGAAGGAAGAAAGCAGGAAGTGAGGACAGAGCCCAGTTATGTGGGCTGGAGTAAGGCACAACTTCCATGGCTTGAGCACACTAGCAAGCTAAAGGGAGACAGCAAGATTGCAAATGGAGGCTTTCTGAGCAATGGAAGGGAAACATTATACCAATTCATTCAGCTTCATGGGCACTGGTCTGGGACATGGTGTGTTGGTCACTATAGAATGAAGGCTAAAACTCCAGAATTCAGGAAGGCGTTGTGAAGAAAACTCACCACTCTAGAGCTTCGCCCTGTCTGGCAGCAAGGGTCCTCATAAACAACCTGGAGACCAGGGCCCACAGGGGACAGACACATTGTTACTAGAGAAAGCAGCAGAGAGGTTTCTTTTTTTGGTGAGCTAATACATTTCCCCTTCACAAGTGTGGTCCTTTAGTTTTCCCTGGTCCCTGAGGTGACAATGTTTCACACCTTCCCTGAAGTTAAACAGCAGAGACTAGAACATTTAGGTTTTAAATAATAGGCGGCCCAATGCTCTTTCTTTTATGAAGAAGCAGAAGAAATGAACAGAGATTCCATAGACAGACCATGCAATATTCCAACCATGCTGTGGGTTAGCTATGAACACAAGGGTGCACTCTGGCATGTGTCACAGGAATCTCTGTCATTACTGAGTACCCCAAAAGTAATAAGATAAAGGTGTGATGGTGAGAGTGTGAACATTTCACATAAGCTGAGAGAGGCAGGGGGCTGAGAGGGAGGGAATCTGGGACCCTGTGGTACTTGCGGAGCCTCAAATTAGCTTGCTTTTTTCCATTGCTAAAGAACAGGGAGAAATAAGGATTTGCTTTTCTCTACTGCATGCTGTGTGTGTGTGCATGTGTGTCTGTGTCTGTGTCCTGTGTGTACATGTGATCCTTTGAGATGGGTGTTAATTCTTTCATTGTACAAATTAGGAACTGGAGGCTCTGGGCCTCACTCTCACAGCTGCCCGATAGGAGATCTGCATGTAACACTGTCTTGTTGGAAGATGAGCTAGATTGCTTCAGTGTGACAAATCTTCTTCAGAGTGCCCTTCTGCAAGAGAGAGCTCTAATGGCTGGCACCATCATTGCACATTAGCTGTGTAGCCTCTTTCCTTTAGTCTTCAGAACACTCCTAGCCCTGCTTTCCCCTGCTTTAGGGGAAAGGTGGTTTGTACTCGAGAAATGACAAGTGAGTGGAACTTGCAACTATAGCCACATAGGAAGAGCGGTAACATACCACCGTGGGGCAAAGGGCCCCATTTTTTGCCATATTCTGTGGGGCCTGAAGCTTTTGCTACAAGAGGTAAACAGTGGGAAGTAATGGTAGATTATGGGATCAAGATACACGGTATAAATGTATGAGACTTTCAATGAATTAATAAAAATATTCTCCCAAATTCTTTATTTTGAGGTCATGTTCAGGATCCTAGCCTTGGGCACAGAAATGAAAGAGCTTGGATACACGAGCTTCCTTAGCTGGTCAGTGACCATGTCTGTCTTCAAAGACAAGGCTCTCCCACCCCTTTTCTCCCACCCCTTCTCTCTGTCTCTTCTGTCCTTCCCTTCTTCCCTCACACTGTCTCATTAGATGAACAGCAGAGATAAAGAACCCAGAGATAAGCCTGCCATTTTATACTATTTCCTGAGTCATGACTGTAACTCAGCACATGCTTCAGGTCTAAGTTTTCTGCTTTCTTTGCAGAATCTAGTCAACTAAATCCCTTGATTTAGTTGGATGATGGGAGCCACAGAACCAGATGCTAAGGGGAGGAAATGCACCATGGCCATGACCATACCTTCTTACCCTCCAGAAGGTAAGAGCTCTCAGTCAAGAGTGCAAGACACTCTTGGCACGTCTACACACCCCAAAGCCAGAGGTGCCTAGGGGGCTCATGGCATTCATTCAGGTGACTCAATCCATGTGTCAAAGACTGTCTTCCACCTGGGAGAAAGTTGCGAAAGGACATGAACAACAAGCTGATGTTTTCATCCATCACAAGTCCCTGGACAATAAAGCAGGGCTCAGAGGCTCTCCCTCAAAATTCCCATTTACTCTGGGCAGTTCTCTTTAGTCTTCCAAAGCTGAATCCCCATTGACATGAATCATGGTTTAACATGGCTGGAGATGCGTCTGCTAGATTCTTCTGTGCTTTTCTCATTTTCCAAAAATAATTGCTCCACTTGCCAAAGAGTAGGATCTGGCCAGATCCTGTGAAATGAGCCTCAGCTAAGAAAAAAAATGTGATCCTATAACAATGAAGATGGACAGGAACACTCCGAAAGCAAGATGAAGTCAAGGTGAAGTCAAAACCCAAGCCTATTTCTTTTTTCTTATTTCGTTTCACCTTCATTTTCTTTAAACTGATCCAAGAAGGTGAAGCCTGGAGGTCTGCATATGGCTATCATATTAGAACAATAAAGGAAAACCAGCAGGGTGCTTTGAAAAACTCACCTTCCCTATTTGTAATACACACTCTGGGCAGAAAGTCAGGCCCTGCATGCACTCACGGCTGGCTTCCTACTCTGTAACCCTTGGTCTCCTGGGTAAGCATTCTCCCAAAAGTAGTGTGCTCACTGTCCAGATTGGTGGCCTGTGTGTGAGCTTTCTGATGCCTGCACATCCTCATGGGGTGTGCTAGTCTCCCAAATGACTCCTCCACATCTGCAGATGCACCTACATAGACGGTTGCCTGCAACCCACTGCTCAGGAAGGGCTGACAACGCAAGCCACAGGAGCTTGGCATCTGCACAAGGCAGCTGCCTCTCATGACTGACTGAGCTCTTTCCTGAGGATAAAGAGCTGGATGCTGGGTTAAGCTAAAATTCATTTTTCTCCCTGTAAGTCAGTGGAAACTTCTTTCCACAGATTCATTTCCAAATGTAGGAATGTTATCACCAGATGTCACCCCTTCAGAATAAACATATTCTTCATAATAGGGGAAAGTGAACTTCATGGAGCCAATCTCGGCTCTGTAGAATAGGTTTGATTTTTTTATTTGTCTAACATGAGTTGCACTGCAGGTTTTTGGTGGATACACTTCCTGACTCACACATGGTTTTGCCATCATTTTTAATAGAACTGATATTTTTTAAAGCCAGCTGCTTCATGTCCATTGGCACTTCTGCACCTCCAAGGCCTAGACAACTCCCAGAGCTACCACAGCCTTTAAGGCAGGATGAGGAGACAAAGGGCCGATCTTCACCCCCATTCCTTTTCCCAACCCCAGGATGGCCAAGCACAGCACCACCTTAGGGAAGATGTACAGATAATCACACTCATGTCTCCCACTCCCTAAACCAAGGAAAGAAGACACACTGGCTTTCAGCTCAGAGTTGCTATTAAAGCTTAAATTGGGGTCCTAGAGAGATGGGTCAGTGGTTAAGAGCACTGACTGTTCTTCCAGAGGTCCTGAGTTCAGTTCCCAACAACCACATGGTGGCTCACAACCATAGATGATGGGATCTGATGCCCTCCTCTGGTGTGTCTAAAGACAGTTACAGTGTATTCCTATACATAAAATAAATAGATTAATTAAAAAATTAAAATTGGGGAAACATAGCATTTAAAAGTTATTTGGTTTTATTATTGTTGTCATTATTGTTATTTATAGGCCACAGATATACTTAGAAATGACTATTTCTAAATAAGAACTCTTACATCACAAAAGTTCAGGAGAAGTTCAACAAATGTACAACACAAGAAGGTGAAAAATATCCCCTTTTGTTCCCATGGACAAGGACTCAAAGTTGCAGAAGAGAAGCTGAACTAAGATTTGAACTTGCTTGTGGTCTTCTATGTGAATAATGGTATTTTGCCATCATGCCAGGATATTGCTTAGGCTAATTACTCTGAGTGCAAGTGGAATTAAGAAGACCAGTAGAAACCAATCTCACTCTTAAAAAGCATACACACAGATACAAGACTTTAGAATTTCAAACATAGGAAAAATGAATCAAACAAAAGACAGTGCAAAAAAATCTGAGAATGCTCATTCTGGGAAAAGCATATTAAAATGTCCAATGCCAGCTTGTGAGAGCTTATTTATAGAAATCACTGGACCATTCAGCTCATCTCTGTTTTAGCTACTGGTTGAGGAATCCAAGAGACAGACAAACTGGCAAAATGAATGTTAGAATCTCCTTTTAGTTTAGACTCTCCTTTGTTTTTAGGGTCTGCAGGTCAAACTCATAGTCTCAAGTATTTTACCGCAGACACCTCAGCCCCAAGGCTGCAGTCTTTTGTTTAAAATAGAAAGGTCCAAGTTGGAACCTTGGGTGGGTTAGGACAGGACACACAGAATTAACCAATCAAGTGAACTCTATAGAGATGAGTTCTCAGACATTGGAACTTAATACTTTTAGCTGGCTATTCTTTTGAAAAAAAAAATGCAGACACCAGGAGTCCTCCAAATCCTTAATCTCAAACCCTATCTCCAAACAGACCAGATTTTAGCAATGCCATCAAACCCACACTTATCATCTGCAAAGTGCTAGAGATATTTTGCTGGTGTCTCCTCTTGGTATGGCTGACGCAACAACAACACAGTTGTAATTAGACCAGCACAGGAATGACGTCTCTTGCCACTGTGCTTGGCAACATTTGATACTGCAAGCTTGTTTTGACCTGGGAGCAAAGGTATATAAACTGGATCCCTTCCATGCTTGAGTTTCCTGTGATGACAAAAACACTTTTCCTCCCAAACTCACTTGAACAATAACGGGGGTGGTGGTAGGAAATGGAAAACATATCACGTGTGTGGGTGGGCCCAATTTAAGAGCATTAGGCTCTCAGCTTAGATTTGATTTGCTAGTACACTACAGCATGAAATAACAAGAAATTGGAGCCTAAGTGTGGCATCCTTCAATTGCAGGGCTCTGCATGAGACTGGGGTCACAGTGACACAAATCCCAGGGCCATATCAAGTTTCACAGGGAGCCCCCCTGAGTGCTTTTCTAAGCACTGCAGACCTCAGCATTGATTGAATTGCCAGCCCAGGTGAAAAGGAAAGAGGTCTGGGAAATGAAGTTTCATCTGCCCATATTGTGCAGGGTTGCTGAGACACCTGGTAATGCTCTCTGAAAATGAGTAAGGGCTGCCCACTCAGGAGACAGGACATCAGTTCAATTGGATGGACTAAGTTTTTTTTTTTTATAATTTATTTTTATTTTATGTGCATGGGTGTTTTGTCTGTATGAGGATGTCGTATCCCCTGAACCTGGAGTTACAGGCATGTGTGAGCTGCTATGTGGGTGTAGGGAATTGAAACCAGGTCTTCTGGGAGAGCAGTCATGCTCTTAACCACTGAGCTATCTCTCCAGCCTCCAGAACGTTCTTTGGGAAACAGAGCGGAGTAGGGATTAGTCATGATGCTTAAGGACTTCATGGAAGTAGGGACTTAATAAAGTGTCTTCTCCAAAATCTAACAGACACACTCAGATGACATATGCACGCATACACACCATGTACACACACACACACACACACACACACACACACACACACACACACAGTGTCAAAGCAATAAATATCTTAGATTGTCCACACTTTCTGAGCAGATCTCAGAGGCTGAGGCTCTGGCCTACAACAAGCACCTTCATAGCTCCTGTCTGCCACCACTCTGGGGCAGACTTAAGAACAAAGTCAGAGAATTTTTTTACCCAAATAATGGAATTTGTGATCACTTCTCTTTGGCTGTGTTCTGTAGCAGGTGACAAGAAAGAAGCAGTATACCAAAGGAGGCTGGAGGGACCACAGATAACCATCTGCCTTCTCTAGCTATTCCTTTACCTCACCTTTTGTGGCTGCCACCAGTTCCTCAGCCCACACATCTGCCTCTGCATCAGGAGCTACTATCATCAGGACCTTTCAAGACAGTCCTTGTTATGTTTCATTCCCCAGATCTTAATAGCCTGTTACAGGAGAAGCATTTGTTTATCTGGCTCTTCTTCCTGAGTTTGCTGATGCTTTTAGTGCAGGGGCTTTGCTTTGAGAGACTGAAGGTCTTTTCTATAATGTGCTGTTGTAGAAAGAGAAATGGTGTTTAACTTAGAGAACAGGGCTCAAGTATGACCAACTTAGGATACGGGTCCACGAACCATTTCAGAAAGAAAATTTAGCTGTTGCCAAAGTCAGGTGAAATCATATTCAAATAGGAAACAGTGTCTCACACAGGGAAAAATGTATATACTTTAAAAATTCACGTTTAAAAAAAGCTTATAAACCCAAGTATGGTCTGTGTTGTGTAAACTTCCCACCTAGAGTCTTTGAAAATTGAAAGGCATTTTTAAGTTTTTCACAGTTAAAAATCAAACAAACAAACAAACAAAACCCAAAGGCCTTCCTCCTGCATGTGTGGGTATTTCACAATTCACTGCCCTAATTGTACAAGCCAGGAAGATTGTCTTCTATAAAAAATTAAATAAATAAAAAAATTAAAAAGGTGTGTTTTTTGGTTTTTTGTTTATTGTCTTTTTTGTTTTGCTTTTGTTTGTTTTTTAAAGATGTCCTTAGAGTCCGGCTCAGCAATTGGGAGGAAGCATGGCTCTTGCAGAGGGCCCAAGTTCCAGTCCTGTAACCACGTCCAATCTGCAAATCCAGCTCAAGAGGATCCCATGTCCTCTTCTGTCTATCACCACATATGCTGTCCACTCATAGACAGACACATAGAACTAAAAATAAAGTGAGTCTTTGTAAAGCTACATTTTAAAAAGTTTTATTGCTTGCAAATGACTCTTTCAATGTGTGAGGCTTACCATAGCTTTGCATCTTGGGTCCCTGGGTCAAGTTCTGGCCTTTAGCTCGGGTTTATTGTGGTGAGTGTTTTAAGAAATTAGATGATCTTTCAAAGTTCCAGGGTTGATGTTTTTAGTAAACTGTGTGCTTGCTGTGATCTAAAGTGTTTTTTTGTGTTATTTTACCTTTTATTTCGCTCTTAGATCTGAATCTTAAGAAAAACAGAAAATTCTAGAAAAGCTGTACACTAAATACCGAAGGAATCCTGTCTCTGTGGGCTGAAGGACCAGGTGCCTAGAAAGGGTTTCTTGGTTTTGTGACCTGAGTTGGTGACAAACTCCCGAGTTGGCCTACACCTCATTGTGGTAACAGTTTTGTGTCTTAGAAGTATCTAAAATTTCTTTTAACGACAGAGTGAAGGCATGAGCACAGAGCTGAGAAGGTCTGACAAGGCCCGGCAACCATTAATATCAGCATCAGCAGGGATGCAGCCGGGTTCACAGAGAAAGTCTAATGGAAGCAATGCTCTGAGCAGCGGTGGGAGGTAGGAAACAGGAAGCCCAGAGGTACCAGAAAGCACCATGAGGCCACCTCGCTGCTAAGGATCCGATATACTGGAGGAGAGTGAGGTTTACAGATCACGGTTTAAACACAATACATAAAAGGACGCTTGTGAGACAGCAGTGTCTATGTGAACCGACTAGTTAAAGATGATGCAGGGAACGTGTGGTTATTTCTAAAGTGTGATAATTAATTGTGATAACAGGAGAAAAAAGTCACAGTGGAGAGACACATGGTACGCAGCATGTAGGATGACATGGCGTAGGTCCTTCTGCCTGGTTAGCTTTCAAGTCCTTCAGAAATGCAAGCACACTTTACAGAAAGAAAAAATATGGCGGTTTTGAGTCTAGATGCATATGACAGCATCTGTGAATAATTGAAAATTACAGCAAAATTTATTAATTTTTTTTTAAATATCAGTCCCTTCCCTTTTAGGTGTGACTTATACAGCCTACTTAACTATTCACAGGAGGTTTGTACAAACAGGGTCACTTAAGGTGCTTGGTGCACTAGCCCAAAATTCCAGAACAATCTAAGTCCCAGTTACTGACAGCTTTGTGGAAGTTGGGACAGCTGCTAGATAAAGGACTTGGATTTATATACACTGAAATTGGGAAAAGTCTCAGCGAAACTGAACTCGTTTGAAAAATATGTGTCTGACAATGTGTGTCATATGAACTCATATCTGTATGAAATATATTTAAGACAGATTCTATTTTTAATTTAAATATATTTCTATGTAAGGTCCTCAGAATAAGCATTTGGTATCTCCCCAGGCCTGGGAGTGAGTGCAGAAACAGAGGGTTTGAGAAAGTGCCCCTGGCTTTTCCAGTATCTTATTTGAGCAGGGGGAGCAATTGGTGAACTTTAACAAAAGAGGATATTTTTGTATCCTGTAATGAAAACCAAGCCAAATAAATAAATGAATGAATGAATAAATAAATAAATAAATAAATAAATAAATAAATAAATAAATAAAAGAAAGGCTGGCAGAGTCAGGGATCAAAAACAGAGGGTCCCGGAAGGCAAGTCTGTCAACTTCCAGAGAGGGATGGCTTTGGAGCCAAAGGATGAGAGAGAGAGAGAGAGAGAGAGAGAGAGAGAGAGAGAGAGAGAGAGAGAGAGACATACAGAAAAAGACAGAGACAGAGAGAGACAGAGAGACAGAGAGAGAACATTTTACTTTCATCATAAAGGCCTTTCATTAAAGAAAAAAGAAAAGAAAAGATTGTCAACAATGGGGTTGATATCATGAGTAAACTCCATTAGCAGAACAGAGGAGGCTGCCCCCAGTAATCACAGGCAAAGTCAAGATGACTGCAAAGGTCGCATGGTCACTGGAACACCCCTGTAATTTGTATTGTAATGAACTATTACCTCAGTGCAATCATGTGCCAGGCATTTAATTTACAAGGGCAGATGCCTGGCGGTTGACTTTAAAATTACTCTGAAATTACCCCCATGTAATCTGAACAACTACAAGTGTGGCTTCATTAGGAGAGAGTGGCACATGCGGGCTTGGGGACTACACACTGATTTCTACTGGTTATGCTGTGTGCACCTGTGTTCTGAAGCTCCCAGTGGTATCCTCCTAAAGCCTGTCCCCCATTTTTCCTTTGCTGGACTGCAGACTCTCCCTGGGGTCATCTGGACAAAGGGGCCCTCCCCATGTCTACCCTACCTTCGGTCAGCGGTAAGCTGCAGTATAACATGGACTGGAAAATAAAAATGATTTATTTTTCTTCTTTTTCCCTGGGAGCTCTACCATCTGTTTCCACTAAGGAAAGAAGTACAAAAGAAGGAGCTGAAGGGGTTTGCAATCCCATAGGAAGAACACCACCACCAACCAACTAGACTCCCCAGAGCTCTCACGGACTGAGCCACCAACCAAGGAGTACACATGGCTACCGCTGCATTTGTAGCAGTGCCATGTGGCAGCGTTGTCTGGCATCAATGGGAGGAGAGGTCCTTGGTCCTATGAAGGTTTGATAGACGCCCCAGTGTAGGGGAGTTGAGGGTGGGGAGGTGGGAATGGGTGGGTGGAAGAACGCCCTTATAGAAGCAGGGGGAGTGGGAATGGGAGAGGGGGCTTTTGGGAAAGGGGGAAACCTGGTAAAGGGATAGCACTTGAAATGCGAATACATTAAAATAAAGTAAAGGAGAGGGGATACTACTTTGTGGGCTGGGGATGCTTCCCTGGACTGTGACTCAGTTCTGCTCAGGGCAAGAATGTGCCAGGGAGGCTGGCCTTAACTGGGTGAGTGCTTGCTTGTCCGGATAAACCAAGTTGAGTGGTTTGCAACCTGTCACACCACCACAAATGGCATGTTAGAAAGTACGGGCTCTCTTTTCCATCAAGGTTGGAGCTTATTTTTGCTTCTAGGAATCGCAAATCCTTGGTGCCAATAAAACATTTTACCACACGTTTTAAATGTTTTGCATGTGGGCCAAGCTTCGGTGAGAGAAGGCTCCTGCTTTTGCTTCTGCACAGTTTCTGTGGCCAGAATGCACTTTTCTGAGAACCACCCTCTAACAGGGTAGGTACCAGTATGCCCAGGGATGTGCTGGTGCTAAGTGAGCACCTTTGCTGATGTTGACCAATTCAGTGAGATATAATGAGTTATTAAGAGAGCACGTGTTCAGGTAACAAGATTGAAAATAAAAATCGAAGACTTCTTGAAACACTGACTTTGAATGCTGAGCTGAGTTTATGGGTCTGGGCCCAGAGCACAGCACTCGCTAAAGGTGGAGGCAGGGGTGGGAGTGGGGGGTGGGGTGGGCGTGTTCCTATCTGCGCATGCCCAGTGAGGACAGGTTGGGAGTGGGGTGGGGATAGGTTGTGTTTCCAGGTCTCAGTTACGCAGTGAAATTGTAAAAAAAGGCTAAGTAAACTCTGACCATCAGATAATGGGCCATTATAACCCTGGATGACTTCCTGAATAGTCTAAAACGCGGTGTTCTCATTTCCTGCCTGCAAGACAAAGACATATTCTGACAGTACTGTTTGCAAAGGGACAGTGAGCGGCTGGAGCTGGTCCGGGAGAGCGAGCAGGCAGTGGTGGCCAGTCCTGAGCTTGTAAGGTCAGCAGCCCAGGGACAGACAGTAGGACAAGGAAATCCAGGCACAGAGGTGCAAGGGAGAAAAGGGAAGGGCGAGCCACTATGCGGCTGCTCCCATTAAAACAGAAAACTCTGCTATGCTTGGTTTTAGTCCAAGCTCCTGCCAGGAAGGCGCTGGCTCACACAAAAGCCGCGGCTTCATTTTTTCCCATACTCAAGTGGTACATCTTTCAAGGGCTCTTTTCCCCTAAGCTAGCAAAATCATCCCCCCACCTCACCCCTCACCGCCTTCTTCCTCCCTTTCCTTTTATGTCTCCCTCCTTCCCTTTCTCTCCCCGACCCGCTCTTTTAGGTTACCACAGACCTAAAGAGTGTGTAGACATAACCTTGTTAAGTCTCTGAGCATCTGCGTCTGACTGTGAGAATGCTCTGGTTTGAGATTCCCGACCACTAGGTCTGTGAAAGACTCGGAGTTAACTGCTCAGCAACAAATCGATCCCTGTGGGAACCAGGAGGCAATGAAAAACCCAGATATTTCATTTTTAAACATCTCTATTTTGGGGCTTGGCACACCGTAAGCACTTGACACATAGCCACTGTAATGCTAGTATTAGCTTTTTAGACTATTTCTGAGACATCACGGCAAAACTATTATCAGCTAGGGGAGGGGTGCTCTCATTCAGAGTACAGCAAAGTGGAGCAAACATACAGGCGTCCAGGCGTCGTGGGCCCCTTCGCAGACCTGGCATTTGAGGGGGCCAGCGCCTGTGTAGGTCTAAAGTGAGGGAGCCTCTTCTTCGTGCAGGCTCAACCTCTGGGAAGATAGATGGATGTGTGCAAAGATATGCAGAAGACTGGAACTGTGTTGAGTTTTTGGAAAGTCAAAGGAGCTTCCGTGAATGCAGCGTATTCTGGAGAGATGGCTCAGTGGTTAAGAGCACTGACTGCTCTTCCAAAGGTCCTGAGTTCAAATCCCAGCCACCACATGGTGGCTTACAACCATCAGTAATGAGATCTGTCAAGGCCCCTGTGCTAAAGCCTTTCCATTGTATCTTGTGGTATTCGGAAGTAGGGCCTTGTGGAGAGAAGCTTGTCAGTGGTGACACCCTTTTCTGTCCTCTCTTTGGTTTTATTGCCACCATGTACATGGCTTTTGCTAGTTGTACTTCTCAGCCACAGGCCCAGAAACAAGCCAGTGACTGAGCTTGGATAGAAACTTATGAAATTGTGAACCGGGTCTTCCTTTGCTTCCTGATTCTGGGTAGGTGTGATTCCTCAGTGGCATAAGGTTGATAGATGAGATTCCTTAATTTTCTCACAGGCCAACATCCCAGTTCACTGTTACACTGTGACTTCTTCCTGGAGACCTTGCCATCCTCTGACCATTCCAACTTCAGACATCCCTACCTAGCACAGCCTCAGAGCTTAACAAGAGCTTAGTAAGACACAGAATCTGATCCAGTTCATATTTCTGGCTTATCCCAATATGACTTGACACACATTTGTAGATAAGACTACCAGGATTAGTTGGTTTAGAGAAGTTAAAGTTTTGAAACTGTAACTAAGGTTCCATGTGAGTTAGTTTTGAATTAATGGTAAGTTTAATCTGGCTGGGGTTGACTTGATCAGGTGGGAAGAAAAGGCTGACCAAAACTTCGTTAACAGGAGATATTTCCCATCAGAAAGAAGCTTGTAAAAGCAAAATCTCATCCCTATGACTTCAAGAAACAAGAGGCTGACAACAGCCGGAATGAACTAAGAGAAGAATGAAGAGTTCCAGATGGGAGCTCGCTTTGACTACAGCCTTGTAAGACCCCCCAGGACACTGAGAACAGAGGCACCTCTTTGATTATACTTCAGACAAATGTTGTCGCCTTTATAACGACGACGACCCTTTGTGTACTATTCTCACTACGCATTTACCAATAAACTGTATCTCAGATGGTACAGCTTGCTGACAGAGCATCTGCAGCAGTCCCTCTGGACTGTGGGAGGCCATGGTGGAGTGAGTCAGAAAGACTATGAAGAGGAAACCTTTCCCGGAGGTCAAGGCTGCCTTGTTAAGGAAGATAGCCCAGTGTTTTTTATGCCTTTTAGAAATCAGCCCAGGCTGTCTTAACGATGTTGGTGATATCTGCAGGGCTAATACCATCAAAATCAGCCTTTAAGGAGTGTGTAAACTTTTATGTGTTGTGACGTGAATTATTTTAATAATATGTGCGTAAGTCTTAACTCTGGTACATGTTATTTGGAAAGAGGGTCTTTGAAGATACAGTCAAGTTGCAGTGAGGCCACTCTTGATGAGGGTAGGCCCAATTGCTGGTGTTCTTACATGATGAGAGGAAATTGCACACACACGGGTGCTCAGAGAGAAGAACACCATGTAAGGACAGAGAAACAGACACATAAGAAAATGCACTGGAGCCGGGCAGTGGCGGCACACTCCTGTAATCCCAGCACTCTGGGAGGCAGAGGCAGGAGGATTTCTTAGTTTGAGGCCAATCTGGTCTACAGAGTGAGTTCCAGGACAGCCAGGGCTATAAAGAGAAACCCTATCTAGAAAAAAACAAATCCAAAAACCAAAAAAAAAAAAAAAAAAAAAAAAGAAAAAAAAAGAAAAGAAAAGAAAAGAAAAGAAAGAAAGAAAGAAAGAATAAAGAAAAAAGAAAATGCCCTGGAAGACAGAGAAGTGCATGCACCTCCCTTTTAGGTTTTAGAGAAAATATAACTCTGATGGCCCATTCATTTTAGATTTCTGGAATCTAAAACCTTGAGAGAATATATTTCTATTGTTTGAGACCAGAAAGTTGGTGGTGCTTGGTTGTAGCAACTGCAGGGAATGGTATACTATAATTGCTCAGAATTCTGCATGCATGCAAGGCATTTAAACAGTGTCTCAGGCAGGAACTGATGTGAACTCCCGAGCACAGGGGTGTATGGTCTGCTGCATACGCTGACGGAAAGACTGGCAACCTGGACAGTGATCATCCAAAGATACAGGAGAAAGCAAGTCTTTGCCCACATTGTTAGGTAATACATTAAGACATTGTGCTGTCTTGTTTTGTGGGAGGCTCCGCAGCTAACCAAGTTCTTAGATGCCATCAGCTGAGTTTAGCTTGGAAATAAACTGTTTCTGGTGAACAGTAGACAGGAGACAAGGGAAACAAAAAGAAAACAAAGATGCTTATGAAGAAATGTGAAGTAGTGTGAAGAACAATCAGAAACAAGGAAAATGGGGAATAGTGACTGTTTTCTACTAGAAGTAGAAAGTTCTACTAGAAGTTCAAAGTATACTAACTACCTTCCTGCTCATGAGGCATGAAGAAAGATCTAAGCTCCTTCACACATGCCATGTAAGTTTTCTACTGCTGGATTTTCCTTTTTATAACTGTGAATATTCTGGTTTCATCTCGAATCCACCGGTAGCCTCAGTTTCAAACGCTGGATGTAGAAGGGACTACATCAAAATGGGATTTCAAACTGAGTCTCGACCCAGCATTGTATTGTGACATTGTTACTGTGAACTGTGGTGAGTATAATTTAAAGTATGAAAAAGAAGTAGAATAGAATAAAAAAGACAGATAACAGAAGAGGTCGGAGTAATTCTGTCAAGATAATATGTGCTGGAACTATGTGGAGGCACAAGTATATGTCAAAAGAGTAAAAATGCGTTTGTCAGAAAATACTACTCAAGCTGCTCAGGGAGGGAAGCTATCAAGAGCCACACCCAGCTGTAAAGAGGAGAACCACAGTAAGGACCAGAGTGGCAAGATGCTGTCGGTAGTGCCATAAATGTACTTGTATCTTAGGAGCAATCAGCACCCGGAGTAATCCAATTGGACCTAAGTTGCACTGAGTGTGTGCGAATTCACAATAATCTGTGAGTATGGCGATAGCAAACCCTAGAGGAGAACCAATTACTATCATGTGACTGAAGTAATATAGCCGCCAATTGCCTTTCAAATACTCATCCTTATGTCCATAGTAGATGTAGTTCTCAGCTAGCGTCACAGAAGCTTCTCCTTAAGACACTCAGAGGCTATTAGAATGATTTACAACTGGTTCAAATGAAGACTAAAGGGCACAGTAAGGCGCAGGGAAGTTCCTGGAGGTGAAGGCAGAAAAAATTTAAGGGCCCAAGTACCTGTTTTCCTTAGGCAGCACGGGAGCGCTTCACCCATGAACCCTCAGCAATATGCATGCAGTCAGCATGCCAACATGGAAGAAGACATGTCATAAGGCTCTCCTCTTAAATGAAGAGCTAAAGACTTCTTAGGGATGAGAAACCAGTTGTTTGTTCTTTTAGGGACCAGAGCATTCGTAAGTGGTTAGCCTTAAACACATGCAAACATAAGCAACATTAATTGAACCCAGTAGGGTGTATGTGAGTGAGTGTGTCTGTGTTTGTGTGTGTGTGTGTGTACATATATATTTAATTACAGAAGAAGAGGTAATGAATTTGAAAGAGGATAGTGGTAGGGTGGGCATGGAAAGAGATGAGTGGGAGAAAAGAGTAATAATGACAGAAATACAGAGAACTCATGCATGGAATTCTCAAAAGATTTTTATAAAGAAACATTTCTTAACTTGGTCAGGTTGAAATTTTTTTGTAAGCCATACTAAGCTAATGTTATAGAATGGTTTCCATGTCAGATGATTCTGAACTGTTGAGTGGCTCAGCAGAACACACCAAGGTATACTCTTAAGTGAGGTGGGGGTAGAAGGTTTAGAAATTAAAAAAATAAATAAAAATCACTGTTTACAAAATGGCCTCATAACCCCCGCCTTCCTTCCATCAGGGTTGAGAACTATGTGGAAGTGACCATTTCTAGCAAGATAAGTGGGTGTGTCCGAGATGAACGTTTGGCCAGGGGAGAGGATGTGAGTCTTGCTTTCCCAGTGGCAACAGAGAGAGCAGTTAGGAAGACACACCCACTGCTATGTAATTACAGGTAGTTGGGGAGAGGTCACCTCCCAGGTCTTGAGCTCTTGTTCTTCCACATTGCACTTTGGACCTGGCCTGTCCCAGAAGTGGACAAAGTCCTCTGAGAAAAGGAAAACCAGATCTAGTCTAGACAAGATTCCTTCATGCCAAAGGCTGAGTGGACCAGCCCATCACCCTGCCCAGTAGACCCTCCTCCTCCTGCTGCTGTGGTGAATGAAGAAATAAACAGCACAGAATCCATCATCTAAGGGGTGGGCCATGTGTGCAGATGACATCAATGGATAACTTCTCTTGCTGCAATAGTCCACAATCAATAACATTCTGTTAATCATTTCTATTCCCCATGCACACACAGTTCTGCCAAGAATGCATTTCAAATGCTTTCTGTTCAAAGCAAATTTGTTGTTCCATGTGAAGAAACTTTTTTTCCCTTGTGGAAGTGTTGAAGACAGGTGTACATCTTTAACATCTAGGATCCACAAATATGTGTTTGTCTTTACATTTTGCTGAATGCATGTGACTGTGCAGTGCCTACAAGAATCACCTTCTTGTGTCAGGGCAGGGCACTCAATCTTCCCGACAAATGATTGCTGCCACTGGGTTGTGTCTTGGCTCAACAGAGAAGAACGCTCCATGTTTTTCCTTATATCTGCGCTATGGTATATGATTTAATCTAATTTTATTTTCAGTCGACGAATGAAATTTATAAGTATATAAATTGACATTTTGATATTTGCATCACTGTGGAATGGCTAGATTAAGATAATTAACATATGTGCTGCTTCATATAATTTTTCTTTTATTTTGGGATAGTAAAAAGATATTTGTTTACTCTATTAGCAGTGCTAGAGTCTGTAACACACTGTTATTAGCTGTAGTCACTGTGATTTGCCATAGACCTCTTAAAGGTATGTCTTCTGCAAACTGAAATCTGGTCACCTTTCCAAGGTATCTTCTCGTCAGTCCCTGGGGATCATGCTTCTTTGCCTCCATGGCTTCTGCCCTCCCTTTCAGATTCTACATGTAAGTGAGGTCACACAGCATGTCCACTCTGCATCCAGCCTACTGCATGTGACCTAAGGTCCCTTAGCTCCGCTTGTGTTGTGATTTGACAGGTAGCATTCCATCTCATCTGTACTAAACAACAAGCAGAGGTGGGTACTCATTACATAGTACAGCATTACAGTGCCTTACATGAAGACATAGACCTTTTCAAGGCAACTGGACATCACAGCAAAAGCATGCACCATGATGTAACTGCTTAAACATTTAAAAAGGAAAGAACTTCAGACTTAAATCTAAGACACGAAAGAAAAAACTTCCAGAAGATACTGTGAGAAAACATGAGAGCAGAAAGCATAATTCATGAAAGGCAAACACTTTCATGATAAAATTATTTTCTTTTATCTGGCAAACGATTGTGTCAAGAGATGGAAAGTGAACTATACACCACTTGTAGAGGAGTCACGCAGACTATATAAAGAACCCTGAAAGCACAAATGTCTGTCCTGGCTCTACGCCTATATCCGCTTTGCTGGAGTTCTTAGAAGCCCACTGCATTTGTTTCCCACAAGCTGCTGGCTTCACTTCCTTTGCCTACTCAGGTTTTGAGGTTCTATGAAAATAATAGCCAGTGAAAAGCAAGTCAGACAAGCATATTTCTTGCCGACCCACTGAGAAGGCCACCAATAAGCAAATGAGAGCTCACGGTGTGGTTTGAAAGTCTCCATCAGAATGTAATGCCCACTTGGAAGCGCTAAATGGAGACACCAGGTGAGGACATTTTAAGGGCTGATCGAGTCACAAGGACCTGCCTTCAGGAGTGAATTAATCGGTTAGTGAAATAATAGGCTCTTTGGTTACCTTAGAGTGATTCTGTTACAGAAGCCGTCAGATACATCTCTTTCCATGTGACTGCCTGCACTGTCTGGAGGCTTCGCAGAGTCCTGACTTTCACCAGGGTACTCTCCAGATGCAGCTTCCTGACCTCCGCTCTTCCAAGCCTCTCTAACCCTGAGCTGAATGAAATTCTATATTTTATAAATCATCCAGGCTGTGGTATTCAGTCATAGCAATGGAAACAACCTGTAACAAGTACAGTGTTTCTAATCAAAACTAACGTGAGAAAACCAGTGGTAAACAAAATAGCAGACAGTAAGTGGAACTGAGATTTAATTGAGTATGTCTCAACCTTCCCTGGAATCTGGGCCCTGAAAATAATTCATGAAAAGAGCCCAGCTCTGACAGGGAAATGAAGTAACCTGCAAGCCCAGCCTCTTTTTCTCACCATCTCCTTCCCCAGATGCAGGGCACACAATTGTTTTTCAACTCTCCTCACTCTAGCATCCATCCATACTCTGGCCATTTGTCATCTCTGCAGAGTCCACAGGGGCACATCTGCTCACCTACTGTCTCTACTGCGGGGCTGGGACACAGCACTACTTCTGCAGCTCCTCAGACTGCTGACCTGCTCACACCGCCCACCCCCGACTCTGCCTCTTCCTTCCCTCTCTGGATGCTCCATCCAAAACCCCCATGTGGGCTTCTTTTCTTCACCTAGTCCTTACCAACTCAGGACTCCTTGGTCCTTTAGTTTGAACGCAGCCTGTATCCGTTTCAATACACACAGCTTTCCAGAAAGCTAAGTTTTGATTCTCTTTATCCTTCTGAAACCACCTAAATACCCTCTGTTATCCAGAAGAACTGGTGAGTTGTCTGGAGTCCAGCGCTCTGTTCTAACCCACTCTAGTTCAGAAAGAAGCCCCAGCTATCGTGAATAGGCCAGCAATGTGAATAAAGAATGTATAGAATAAAAAAATAAATAAATAAACAAATTGGTGTGTAAAGAGCCCAAAGGATAATAAACTGGGTATGTGGTGTATTGTATCATTTTTGTGTACTTTGAAATGGGTAAATAAATGAAATATACCTTAAACAAAAGAAATCACAGGTCAGGACATTCTTTGTTTGTGCTGCTAATCCATTGCTCTAGAGCAGGGGCAAGTGATGTCACAGAGACTTTGTACTACCTATTCAGTTCTTTCTCAATGACACTCCCTAACCCTCTCAGGACAGCCCAAATCTATGGCTCTGTTGTAGTAGCCAAGGTCTTATCAAGACTGATCCAACCACTCATGTCAGGATGGCATGGGCATTACTTCGTTCATTCATTCATTCATTCATTCATTCATTCATTCATTAGCTATAGGGAGCATGTGGTCCCAAACTAAGTGAAACTTTTTATAGACAAGCAAAAATACATCACAGTCTATAAAACCCATTTCCCCAGGGTGTCCAGAGCAGAAGGAGGAAGAGAGAAGTGTATAAACTTTTATGTGCTAAGGTATTTTAGCTGACTTGGTATAACTGATGTACATTTCTTATCATTTAAGAAATAAGGTAGAAAAGGTTTTCCCCTTTCTGGAGACAGTGTCAAGTCTAAGATCATCATGCAAAAGGAACTTTCTGGTACTGGTAACTGCTTTGAGGAAGGTATTATGGGGAAATGTTACTGGAAATCTGATGGACAGAGCTCTGCCACCTAACACTGGAGGATCACTCATCCCCACCTAACACTGGAGGAGCACTCATCCCCACCTAACACTGGAGGAGCACTCATCCCCACCTAACACTGGAGGAGCACTCATCCCCACCTAACACTGGAGGAGCACTCATCCCCACCTAACACTGGAGGAGCACTCATCCCCACCTAACACTGGAGGAGCACTCATCCCCACCTAACACTGGAGGAGCACTCATCCCCACCTAACACTGGAGGAGCACTCATCCTCACCTAACACTGGAGGAGCACTCATCCCCACCTAACACTGGAGGAGCACTCATCCCCACCTAACACTGGAGGAGCACTCATCCCCACCTAACACTGGAGGAGCACTCATCCTCACTGCCACCTCACCGCCACCACCTAGCTCTTCCCTCCTTCCTGTATGCCCGTATGCAAATGTAAACATGTAAGATCCTATCAAAAATGGGAACAAGATAAGTGCCACACGGTTTCCAGAGAGCCAGGAGTCAAGCCTGCCCCTGACTCACACCCATTATTCTCAACTGCTCTCAACTGCCATGTACTTTGCCCCAAACAGCCCTGGCCGCCTCCTCCCCCTTCTACACCCACAGTGTCACTGGGTCACTTCAGATAGTGCTTAGCTGGAGAAACATTGCAATTGTGCCAAGTTTTGTTAGCTAAACAAGACTGAGCCTGACGGCGTCAGAGCCTGCTCTCCAGTCCCAGCTCAGGACGCAGCAGCCTCCAGCTCTGTGCAGCTGCCTTAGGGTGAAAGGCAAAAGGCAACTCTGCCACTCATCAGCCACCTCTCCAGAGCATCTCTTCTAGAAGCTAACTCTAGAGAAAGACTTCACACAGCCTGGCACAGCTCCTGCGCTTCTCCAGAATGCTGTTTTCCGGATTCTCTGGTAGGCTCAGTTCCGGTTGTCTAAACAGCTGCCCTTCTTCTAGTCCTTCTGAGTTGTTCCACTTGAAAGTAAACACTGGTGTTATTTAATCACATCATAGCTTTGTAGGGAGAATTAGACGGGAATGTGTGAATCAGGTGTGCAGCAGAGGCTCATAGCACATGTACATCCGTGTAGGGGGACAAAACACAGGCAGCAGTGAATACATGCAGGCTTCCCTGTGGGACACCAAGGAGAGGGCAGATTTCCACTTTCAGTGTAAATGGTGTGACCAAGGTAAGACCAGTCAATAAGGAAAGCATCATAGTTCCTGCTGTGGTCTCTAGGTACCTCCAAGAAAACAATCTCACAGCTGTAAATATTTTTTCCTCAGACAGAAGATGCTCCAACATGTAATAAGGACACATGCTCCACTATGTTCATAGCAGCCTTATTTATAATATCCAGAAGCTGGAAACAACCCAGATGTCCTTCAACAGAGGAATGAATACAGAAAATGTGGTACATTTATACAATGGAGTACTACTCAGCTATTAAAAACAATGAATTCGATAAAATAGGGACTGGAGACATAGCTAGCAGTTAAAAACGCTGGCTGCGGGCAGCGGCGGCGGCGGCGGCGGCAGCAGCGGCAGCAGTGGCTGCTCCAGCTGAAGGGCCATCAGCAGTGGAACCAAGGCGTCACAGGGACCAGTTAGGCCCTGCGCCCACGACCACTGACCTTCGCTGACCAGCCGGACAGCAAGCAGCTGCAGTTGTGCGGCGCCTTTCCTGCACGGAGGCCACCTCAGAACTCGGCCTCCCACCAGTCAGGAGAGGAGGATCCATCTTGGTTCCGTACTCCAGGAATCGGACAGACTGAGATCCAGATCAGTCTGGGCGGCAGCATTACATCTCCAAGTCCTGCAAGTGGCTAGCTGGGCTTCCGGGCGGCCAGCTGGGAGAAGTCAGTGTGCTCCAGTGAATCCAGCGGGCCCCAGCGGGAGCCTTCGGGTGCCTGCTTTGGGATCTGAACAGCCTGGGCAGCAGCACACTGTCTACAAGCAGTGCAGGAGGTAAGCTGTGCACCAGAGGCCAACTGGGAAGGGGCAGCTTGCACTGGTGAGTCCAGCACTGACAAGATAAACTAACACCAGTGAGATCTAGATGGCAAAAGGCAAACGCAGGAACGTCACTAACAGAAATCAAGGCAATATGGCAACATCTGAACCCAATTCTCCTCTACCAACATGTCCTGGATACCCCATCACACCAGTAAAACAAGATTTGGATTTAAAATCACTGGTCATGATGCTGGTACAGGAACACATGAAGGTCATACATAAAGAAATTCAGGAGACAATGGATCAAAAGGTAGAAGCCCTTGCAAGGGAAACACAAAAATCACTGAAAGAAATCCAGGAGAATACAAAAGCCAACAAGGAGGAAATGCAAAAAACACTTAAAGAAATACAGGAGAACTTTGCTCAACAGGCTGAGGTCATGAAAGACGAAACACAAAAATCTCTTAAAGAAATACAGGAGAACTTTGGTCAACAGGCTGAGCTCATGAAAGAGAAAACACAAAAATCTCTTAAAGAATTACAGGAAAACACAAACATGCAAGTGAAGGAGCTAAGCAAAACCATCCAGGATCTAAAATCAGAAGTAGAAACAACTAAGAAAACTCAAAGGGAGACAACTTTGGAGATAGAAAGCCTTGGGAAGAAATCAGGGGACAGAGATACAAATATCAACAACAGAATACAAGAGATAGAAGAAAGAATCTCAGATGCTGAAGATTCCATAGAAACCATGGACTCAACAGTTAAAGAAAATGCAAAATGCAAAAAGCTTGTAACCCAAAATATCCAGGAAATCCAGGACACAATGAGAAGACCAAACCTAAGGATTATAGGCATAGAGGAGAGTGAAGATTTACAACTTAAAGGGCCAGCAAATATCTTCAATAAAATTATGGAAGAAAACTTCCCTAACCTAAAGAGAGAGATGCCCATGAATATACAAGAAGCCTACAGAACTCCAAACAGACTGGACCAGAACAGAAATACTTCCCGTCACATAATAATCAAAACACCAAATGTTCTAAACAAAGAAAGAATACTAAAGGCAGTAAGAGAAAAAGGCCAAGTAACATATAAAGGAAGACCTATCAGAATCACAGCAGACTTTTCACCTGAGACTATGAAGGCTAGAAGGTCCTGGGCAGATCTCATGCAGACTCTAAGAGAACACAAATGCCAACCAAAACTACTATATCCAGCAAAACTCTCAATCACCATAGATGGAGAAACTAAGATATTTCATGACAAAACCAAGTTTACCCAATATCTATCCACAAACCCGGCCCTAAAAAGGATAATAGGAGGACAACACCAATACAAGGAGGGAAACTTCACCCTGGAAAAAGCAAGATAGTAACCTTTCATCAAACCCAAAAGAAGTTAAGCATTCAAATTTAAAAAATAACGTCAAAAATGATAGGAAGTAACAATCACTATTCCTTAATATCTCTTAACATCAATGGACTTAATGCCCCAATAAAAAGACACAGACTAACTGAATGGATACGTAAACAGGACCCTACATTTTGCTGCTTACAGGAAACACACCTCAGGGTCAAAGACAAACACTACCTTAGAGTAAAAGGCTGGAAGACAATTTTACAAGCAAATGGTCTCAGGAAACAAGCTGGAGTAGCCATTTTAATATCAGATAAAATTGACTTTCAACCCAAAGTCATCAAAAGAGACCCTGAGGGACACTTCTTGCTGGTCAAAGGAAAAATACAAAAAGAAGAACTGACAATCCTGAACATCTATGCCCCAAATGTAAGGGCACCCTCTTTTGTAAAAGAAACTTTATTAAAACTAAAAGCACACATTGCACCTAACACAATAATTGTGGGTGACTGCAACACTGCACTTTCCTCAATGGACCGATCAGGAAAACAGAAACTAAACAGGGACACAATGAAACTAATTGAAGCTTTGGACCAATTAGATTTAACAGATATATATAGAACATTCTATCCTAAAACAAAAGAATATACCTTTTTCTCAGCACCTCATGGTACCTTCTCCAAAATCGACCATATAATTGGTCACAAGACAGACCTCAACAAATATAAGAAGATCGAACTAATCCCATGCCTCCTATCTGATCACTATGGAGTAAAAGTGGTCTTCAATAGCAACAGAAACAACAGAAAGCCCACATACACGTGGAAACTGAACAATACTCTACTCAATGATACCTTGGTCAAGGAAGAAATAAAGAAAGAAATTAAAGACTTTTTAGAACACAATGAAAATGAAAACACAACATACCCAAATCTATGGGACACAATGAAAGCAGTGCTAAGAGGAAAACTCATAGCCCTGAGTGCCTCCAAAAAGAAAATGGAGAGAGCATACATTACCAGCTTAATGACACACCTGAAAGCCCTGGAACAAAAAGAAGCTATTTCGCCCAGGAGGAGTAGAAGGCAGGAAATCATCAAACTCAGGGCTGAAATCAATCAAGTAGAAACAAAGAGAACCATACAAAAAATCAACAATACCAAGAGCTGGTTCTTTGAGAAAATCAACAAGATAGATAAACCCTTAGCCAGAATGACCAAAGGGCACAGAGAAAGTATCCAAATTAACAAACTTAGAAATGAAAAGGGAGATATAACAACGGAAACTGAGGAAATCCAAAAAATCATCAGATCCTACTACAAGAGCCTATACTCAACACAACTGGAGAATCTGGAGGAAATGGACAATTTCCTTGACAGATACCAAATACCAAAATTAAATCAGGACCAACTAGACCATCTAAACAGTCCCATAATGCCTAAAGAAATAGAAGGAGTCATAGAAAGTCTTCCAACCAAAAAAAGCACAGGACCAGATGGCTTCAGTGCAGAATTCTACCAGACCTTCAAAGAAGAGTTAACACCAATACTCTTCAAACTATTCCACAAAATAGAAACAGAAGGAACACTACCCAATTCCTTCTACGAAGCCACAATTACGCTGATACCAAAGCCACACAAAGATCCAACAAAGAAAGAGAACTTCAGACCAATTTCCCTTATGAACATCGATGCAAAAATACTCAATAAAATTCTTGCCAACCGAATCCAAGAACACATCAAAACGATCATCCACCATGATCAAGTAGGCTTTATCCCAGGAATGCAGGGTTGGTTCAATATACGGAAATCCATCAATACAATCCACTACATAAACAAACTCAAAGAACAAAACCACATGGTCATTTCATTGGATGCTGAAAAAGCATTTGACAAAATTCAGCATCCCTTCATGCTTAAAGTCTTGGAGAGAACAGGAATTCAAGGCCCATACCTAAACATAGTAAAAGCAATATACAGCAAACCGGTAGCCAGCATCAAACTAAATGGAGAGAAACTTGAAGCAATCCCACTGAAATCAGGGACCAGACAAGGCTGCCCCCTTTCTCCTTATCTTTTCAATATTGTACTTGAGGTACTAGCTCGGGCAATTCGACAACATAAGGAGGTCAAAGGGATACAAATTGGAAAGGAAGAAGTCAAACTATCATTATTTGCAGACGACATGATCGTCTACCTAAGTGACCCAAAGAACTCCACTAGAGAGCTCCTACAGCTGATAAACAACTTCAGCAAAGTGGCAGGTTATAAAGTCAACTCAAGCAAATCAGTGGCCTTCCTATACTCAAAGGATAAGCAGGCTGAGAAAGAAATTAGGGAAATGACCCCCTTCACAATAGCCACAAACAGTATAAAGTATCTTGGGGTGACTCTTACCAAACATGTGAAAGATCTGTATGACAAGAACTTCAAGACTCTGAAGAAGGAAATGGAAGAAGACCTCAAAAAATGGGAAAACCTCCCATGCTCATGGATCGGCAGAATCAATATAGTTAAAATGGCCATTTTGCCTAAAGCACTATACAGATTCAATGCAATACCCATCAAAATCCCAACTCAATTCTTCACAGAGCTAGAAAGAGCAATTATCAAATTCATCTGGAACAACAAAAAACCCAGGATAGCTAAAACTATTCTCAGCAACAAAAGGAAATCTGGGGGAATCAGTATCCCTGACCTCAAGCAATACTACAGAGCAATAGTGTTAAAAACTGCATGGTATTGGTACAGTGACAGACAGGAGGATCAATGGAACAGGATTGAAGATCCAGAAATGAACCCACACACCTATGGCCACTTGATCCTCGACAAAGAGGCTGAAAACATCCAATGGAAAAAAGATAGCCTTTTCAACAAATGGTGCTGGTTCAACTGGAGGTCAGCATGCAGAAGAATGCGAATTGATCCATCCTTGTCTCCTTGTACTAAGCTCAAATCCAAATGGATCAAGGACCTCCACATAAAGCCAGACACTCTGAAGCTAATAGAAAAAAAACTGGGGAAGACCCTTGAGGACATCGGTACAGGGAGAAAGTTTCTGAACAGAACACCAATAGCGTATGCTCTAAGAGCAAGAATTGACAAATGGGACCTCATAAAATTACAAAGTTTCTGTAAGGCAAAGGACACCATCAAGAGGACAAATCGGCAACCAACAAATTGGGAAAAGATCTTCACCAATCCTACATCAGATAGAGGGCTAATATCCAATATATATAAAGAACTCAAGAAGTTAGACTCCAGAAAACCAAACAACCCTATTAAAAAATGGGGTACAGAGTTAAACAAAGAATTCTCACCTGAAGAACTTCGGATGGCGGAGAAGCATCTTAAAAAATGCTCAACTTCATTAGTCATTAGGGAAATGCAAATCAAAACAACCCTAAGATTTCATCTTACACCAGTCAGAATGGCTAAGATTAAAAATTCAGGAGACAGCAGGTGTTGGAGAGGGTGTGGAGAAAGAGGAACACTCCTCCACTGCTGGTGGGGTTGCAAATTGGTACAACCACTCTGGAAATCAGTCTGGCGGTTCCTCCGAAAACTGGGCACCTTACTTCCAGAAGATCCTGCTATACCACTCCTGGGCATATACCCAGAAGACTCCCCACCATGTAATAAGGATACATGTTCTACTATGTTCATAGCAGCCCTATTTGTAATTGCCAGATGCTGGAAAGAACCCAGGTATCCCTCAACAGAAGAGTGGATGCAAAAAATGTGGTATATCTACACAATGGAGTACTATTCAGCCATTAGAAACAATGAATTCATGAAATTCTTAGGCAAATGGATGGAGCTAGAGAATATCATACTAAGTGAGGTAACCCAGACTCAAAAGGTGAATCATGGTATGCACTCACTAATAAGTGGATATTAACCTAGAAAACTGGAATACCCAAAACATAATCCACACATCAAATGAGGTACAAGAAGAAAGGAGGAGTGGCCCCTGGTTCTGGAAAGACTCAGTGAAACAGTATTCAGCAAAACCAGAACGGGGAAGTGGGAAGGGGTGGGTGGGAGGACAGGGGAAGAGAAGGGGGCTTGCGGGACTTTCGGGGAGTGGGGGGGCTAGAAAAGGGGAAATCATTTGAAATGTAAATAAATTATATCGAATAATAATAAAAAAAAATAAAAACAATGAATTCATGAAATTCTTAGGCAAATGGATGGAGCTAGAAACTATCATCCTGAGGGAGATAACCCAATCACAAAAGAACACACACAGTATATGATCACTGATGAGTGAATATTAGCCCAAAAGCTCGGAATATCCTAGATACAATTCACAGACCACATGAAGCACAAGATGAAGGAAGTCCAAAGAGTTGATACTCTCTGTGATCCTTATTGTAAAGTGGATCAAAACACCTATGGCTCACAGCCAACCAATAGAATGAGAATAGGGTCCCTAATGGAGCAGCTACAGAGAGGACCCAAGGAGCTGAAGAGGTTTGCAGGCCTGCAGGAAGAGCAATAATATGGACCAACCAGTACTTCCAGAGCTCCCAGGGACTAAACCACCAACCAAAGAGTGCACGTGGAGGGACTCATGGCTCCAGCTACATATGTAGCAGAAGATGACCATTTCAGACATCAATGAGAGAGAGGCCATTGGTCCTGTGAAGGCTCGATTCCCCAGAATAGGGGAATGCAAGTCAGGAAATTGGGAGGGCATGAGTAGTGGGAGGGGAGATGGGATAGGGGTTTTTGGTGCGGTAACATGGAAAGGGGTTAACATTTTAAATGTAAATAAAGCAATTATCTAATAAAAATAAAATAAAAAAGGATAGCATTAAAAAGTTTTTTTTTTCCCTCAGAAATCTTATTTAATGACGATCAAGGAATTCTGTGTTCCAGAGGCCAGATTCTTGGCCCATTCACATCACTGTGTAAGTAGCCTACAGGTGGCATAGAACACTAGTCACTCAAACTGTCACATTTACCAAGACCTCCCAGAGATGAAAGGCTGAGCCGCCATGCACTGGAGAACCTTAATCTCTCACCAAAGCATCAAATGATTCTTCAAGTCACACATTACTGCATGTGTCCTCAGTAAGGGTGCATACATATCATATCGGCATTAATGTGCGGTTTTATCTAACTTGTCTTTAGCTATTATGGTTCTCTCTCTGCGTTGACCTCTGTTTTCTAATTTCAAAGCAGATGCTGGCTCGTGTCCTCAGCAGCTTGCTGTTTCCGTCTTCCTCTCATTGTCTATTCTCCATGCTTATTGACATCCTACAACAGAATGGCCAGTGACAGGGACCAGGCATACCTGTGCAGGTGCAAACCTTCTATGAAGTTCCTCAGAGCTCCGACATACTCAAGTGGGTCAGTACAATGTGTGTACGAACAAGTCTTTGAGAACTGAGAGCTGTGTGGTTCACTAATGACATTCAAACAGGCAGAAGCTGGAGGCTTCTGTGTGAAGCAAGGATCATGTTTTAATCAGGGTTTACTGCAAGGTGTATTGGAAGAATCATACAGAGCTCTAATATTAATTAATTAAGCCTTGTTTATGCCATAGATCATACATAGCTACACTCTTCCTGAAGGTTAGGAACACATCCTTCTGACCGTGACTACATTGGGCCACTGGAAGCCCAAGTTGCTGTCATGAGGATTCTTAGGAAGCAATGAGAACAGGCCAGCTCACTCATGTGTGTGTGTACACGCATGTGTGCATGCCTGCCTGTGTGCATGTGTGTGTGTGTTTGCATATGGAAATAGGCATGCCCAGCAACAAAAAATCAAAAAAAAGAAAATCTTTCTCTCAATATTAGTTGTGTCATTTGGGTCACACACTGTCCTAAAATTTTTTTTTAATTCTTTAATCCTTTTCTACAGTCCAATCTTCCTTCCTCTCCCATCACACCCCCTGACTACTCCCCACTTCAAACATGCCCATCATTGTCCTAATAACTTAAATTAAAAGGTGCATGACTTAATGCTTATTAGGATTTCTGTCTGCCAAAGAAATTAGCTTTTGCTGGTAGCACAGAGCCTTCATACTAAAATCTTCATGTGCTGTGACTCATTAAAGGAAACTACAAGGCTTTCCTAGGTTTTAAGTATATTTGCTTGATATTTGTTACCGTTTCTATCGGTCTGTTCAGTTATGGTGAGGATTTTATTTCAGTCTAAAGTTTTAGCAAGGTAAGTTGTATGGAATGTTCATTAAGCTCCCGAACAGGACAGATTGTAAGGCTCAGAGCTGATGGAACACAGCTAGCCACCCGAATGTTCAAAATAAACCACAGTAGCACCTTAAATGCGATGTTTCCATACCAAATGTGCCATTCATAACTAATTGCTAATGGACAATGGTTAGGCTGTAAAAAATGGGCAAGAACAATTAATTGAGTTAAATAAGCTTGGATATTTCCAGTTGAATGGAAATGCCCAGTGAGTCTGCTTGCTTATTTTGTAAAGAACTGTTATGTAGTTATAGATTGCATTCCCACCAACTGAAGCCAGCCCATCTCATTTAGTGCTCTTTTTAGCTCAGCAAATTCTGATTTGGAGACTTGATGTGCATGGGTTTTTGTAGAATCCTATTTGCAGACCAACTGAAAAAAGAAAAAAAAATAAAGAGTTCTGATCCCAGAGAACATGGTGTAGCTAAGAGCTTGCCAGAGACAGCAGCTGTGATGGCCCGAGAGGCTGCCTGGGCTCTTTCCTCACTACTGTGGTGAGATCAGCCTCCTAAGCAAACTTGTAACCAGGATGCAGGCTTCAGGTAGCCCAATATCATGAAGCCCAAAGGATGTAGTCTTAAGACTCAGCAAGCCAGGTATAATTTAGGACATAAGGGGGAATCAGATTAGTCAATTCATCCTAAATATCTTGCTTGCTGTCGTTTCTAAGTGTACTCCACAGTTGCTATATTCTGAAATTAAATATAAACTGTTTGTGCTACAGAAGAACTTGTGTCTCAGGAGTGACATTTTCAAGACAGTTGATAAAAGGGAAAGTCCAGAGAAAAAGGTCATGGTTGCAGGTGCTGAGAGGCGGGGTCTTTTGCATAATGTAGGAACAAGGCAAGAAGTGCACCCACTACTATCCAGGTTACAGAGACATGGTACTAAGGTTTAAACATTTGCTTCTTCATTTATTGCTTGAACTTGTGTGTTGGGGAGAGGTAGTTCACCTCAGACAGGTGGAGGTCAGAGGACACTATGTGGGAGACCATTCCTTCTACCATGTGTGTCCTGAGGTTTGAGTTTGGCTCAGAAGAAAAAAGGTGCTTGCACCTGCTCTGGTGAGCTATCTCTTCAGGCCCCTGTGGCGTTTCTAAAGAGTATGTTTCTTTTAGCTCTTGCTTCTGTACTGGTTAGTCTTTGGGGAAGAACACAGAGTGGATCATGTGATTTATTCCTCCAAGGATGGTCCTTTCGTGCTACCCACACACCTGTGCCTTCTGTTTAGCTACCTATACCTGCTCGTTAAAATCTTGAAGCACTTGACAAAGTGCATTTAGTGGCACTGGTAGAAAGTCTCTTGAAATCTCCTTCTTGATTTTCCACTAATATGATGGTTATAGCCAACGGTTTCCAGAACAGAGCTGTACAATAACACGGCTTTAATTTTGGATAACCTTTCTGAATGAAAATACATGTTTAAAAATGACCTTCCCAGAAGAACTTTTTAGTTGTTTGACTGATAGATTATATGTCATTCCTTAATTTGACGACATAATCTTGACATTGCCAGTTAACCTAGTTGATTAGAAATGTCCCTTGATATAAAAATATGTATTAGAAGCATTACACATTCCTTAATAAGATTAGACATAGAAATTAAAAGCAGAAGGTATGTGAAGAAAAGAGAAGATGTTTTTAAAAAGTAAGGTGATTTTTAAAAATCTGTATTACCCACAAAAATTGTTTCTTGAAAACTTCCCATGCCTTTCATCTGGAGAGAAAGTGTGACATCACCACTTACACATTTTGTTTCTGACATGAGCTAAGTACAGAAGCCCATCATGAGCCAGTGTTTGTTTTAAACTTTGTCACAACTTTCAGTTCTTATTCGAGACATCCAGAATGGAGCAGTGTAAATGATCAACCAGGAAGGAAAATAAATATCAAGTCGCAGACTGAAACTGATCCTCCAGAAGTTCTTACTGGATCCAGAATGGGACTTCCTGTCAAAACAGACGATTTGAAAGATGACTCAGGGTCTGAGAAGATGTGTGGACTTGGAGCAGTCTTTCTTTTCTCACCAGGAAGATAGTATGCACCTCAGAAGGAGCCCGCATGTGACAGGAATGACAGAAAGCAGACTCACACTCCGGAAGAATTAAAAACCATCAGAAAGCCAGCACTTAACGACTTATTGCGCCCGTGCCTGAGGGCTTTTAGGGCAGCCATGAAGTGCGCAGAGTGTGCACAGTGCCTGTGAGGGAAGGGCAAACTGAGCTCAGAAAGAGCATACCAAACAAGGCACATTCAAATTCCTGTTGGCAGATTTTGGAAGTTGTACAAAACCGCGGCACCTTTCACTTACATGCTGTGGAAGCATCTCCCATTCAAGCATGCCAGCAGCACATTCTGAAGAATACTTAATTTTATTCTCTCCCCAAACCCCCAAATATCTTCTCATCCACCATGCTGTGCCATGCTCTGTATCAAATCTCCCTCTGCCTCATCCTGGATGTGGTTGCACTGAAGGGATTCCTTCAAGGTCCAGAAGAAAAATCAAAGGTGACTAGATGGTTAAACAGTAGGGGGAAGAAAGCCCATGGTGTCAGATATTTGTCATTCTTCAGGAGGAGAAATGAAGACTGACTGGTAAGGTAGCCAGAGGGTTGGCTTCCAGGGGAGACAAAATAAAGCCAAGCCTGAGAACTCCTGGTTTAAGAGTGGTGACACATTCCGGCCTGACAATCAGAAAGATCTCCCCAACCATGAGCTGAGCCGAGCTGAGCTGCACTTAATCTGAAAAGGGGGAATGTAAACCCACCCACCAAAGAGTACACATGAAGGGACCCATGGCTCCAGATGCATAGGTAGAAGAGGATGGCCTTGTTGGACATCAATGAGAGGAGAGGCCCTTGGTCCTGAGAAGGCTGGATGCCCCTGTGTAGGGGAATGCTAGGACAGGGAAGTGGGAGTGGGTGGGTTAGTGACCAGGGGGAGGGGGGAGGGGATAGGGGATATTTGGAGGGGAAATGAGGAAAGGGGATTACATTTGAAATGTAAATAAAGAAAATATTTAATAAAAAAAGAAAAGGAAAAAGTAAAAGCTGTTTGTACACAGTATTTTCCATACTGGCAAATATACAAGAAAAACAAAACAAAACAAAAATCAACCAACCAACCAAACAGGTTCACTTGGAGATGTCAGAACGCCTAGCATCATGTGAGCCACACTGTTATCCACCAGAGGTTACTCTAAGGTCTTAAAGAGAGACAAGATGGTAAGCTATTTGAGGCATTTGCTGATAGTTATCTAAATACAATTTAATAATTGGCTGATCTGAGCAGTCATGAAATGACTAGATAAGCCATTCTTGTTTCTACTGGAACAAACAGGCATCATGTGAGGTGACAGAGAGCATCGTGACTTTGCAGGGAACAAACACACCAAAGAAGGGAAAGTCATTACCACCATCGCACAGAAGAGGAACTCATACGTGTGTCCAGGACTTCACAAGCCTCAGAGCGTCAACATCCCCTAAAGCAGTGGTTCTCAACTTGTAGGACATGACCCTTTTTTTGAGGGGGTTGCACAGGGGTCTTCTTTGACCATCAGAAAACACTGAAATTTATATTGTGATTTGTAACAGTAGCAAAATTACATTTATGATGTAGCAATGAAAATAACTTTACGATTGAGAGTCACCACAACATGAGGAACTGGATTAGACGGTCACAGCATTGGAAAAGTTGAGAACCACTGCCTTAAAATAAAAAAAAAAAAAAGATTATTAGGTCTGTGGTGCCAACAAGAAGGCAAAGGTGCAGGTGGCTCAAGGCACTTGCTATCCAATCCCTCAGCTACTAATTGGGCAAGCTGGGATGCGTACTTCATTTGTGTAACTACAGCATATGTTCTTTTATCTCGAGACCTAGAGACTCACCTTGAATAGGTCAAGTAAGGACAAGGCCTGTTCAAAGTTGCTTGAACCAAAAGGTCCAAATTGCTTTGCTAGCAGCTTCTGACCATCAGCAGATGTAACATAAATTGAAAAGGAAGTGTGAATTTTAACTTTATATGTAACAGTTCATTTATGTTCTTTTGGGTCACATACAAAAGGAGAGCTAGCTCTATTAAGGGCCAGGGCCGTGGGGCTGGGGGTATGATTCTGTGGTAGACAGTATGTGAAACCTAGTGTTTTGTCTTCAGCACCAAGGGAAGACAATTTCCTGGCTGAGAACTTGGGGCAATGTGCATCTGACACTCCAGCATGTACACAGGACACTGCACTGGCCACAGTGACCTCAGCAGGACTAGGCCAGGGCTGTCTGCTTTTTTTCTTGCCAGTACTTTGTGATCCAGCCCAAGAGAAAAATCTGTAGCAACGCTGGCTCTTTTCTGTTTATGTTGCTAAGTTACTGGATATTTTGTCTTGCCTCATCCAGAAAACTGTGGTAATTGTCTTTAAACAGATAAGCAGCACACTGGAACATAGTTAACGTGGCCTAAATATGCTGAGATTTTTTTTTATATGTTCTTTTCCTCTTTCAAATACAGTCTACAAAGAATGGTGATTCTCCATCAATTTGAAACAGATTTCAAACCTCTCTGCATTTAAGCAGAAACATGTCTATCTGGAGTGTCTGTGAACTACAGGTCCTCATCCTCATACCCGTGTGCTGTGCTGGACTGCGCTGGTCATGTGCTTAACATGGACTGTTAGAAAGGAAGAACAATTGAAGTCTGAAAGGCAGGTCATGTTGGCTGTGCCACCAGTACAGGATGGACTTCAAGGAAGACGTTAAAGAGATTTCTATATTGTAGGAGGTCCAGGCTATCTCTCCAACTCCCTTTTAAAAGCAAAATACGGGCAATCTCTAGGTTGGGGCACCCTATTTCTAGGACTTGTGGGGGCTCCATGGCAAGAATTAGCAAGGAAAACAGAGGTCTTTCAGGATAGTCATAGCACCACAGGACCCAGCGCCTTGGCTATCATTGAGAAATGATTGAGTAAAATAGAGTTCAGATAATAGAAAATGTAACATACATTCAAAGCAATTACTTCTTTTCTCTAAGGTGTAAAGGCCTAACAAAAAATGTGTACAGTTTAGGAAACACGTGTATCCTGAGATGTCCTTTATGAGTTTCCACTCCATCACACACCAATAGAACAGGAACGATGTGTCTCTTCCCCATCTCCTGCTTTTGAGCAGTGATGTCTATGCCCTGGATTCCTTGCTGCTACTTCCTAAGAAGTGCCTACACACTATTTGCTCAGTGTGAGTAGGTAGTAAGAGGAAGATCCCAGGACACTCACGACTCAAAGAAAGGACCAACATGCAGATCCGGACATGTCTCCACATGTGCTTTGGCACAGACCGCACCAGCTCTAAGCTACTGAACCCAAGGCGGTGGCGGTGTGTGTAGCCATGTGCCTATTGAATGAATGAGAACTTTATGAAGTGGGCTCTTTCTCAGACCTATCAGGACTCACTGTTTATCCTTTGTCTTTTCCTCTCTGCAGGTCTGATGTGGGAGATGAGTGCAGCAGCACCTCCACAGGGAGAGCTAAATTGGGGGGGAGGGATTCAAGTCTTCCTGCGCATCATTTCTTCTTTCATATGTTTGTTGATTTGCTTCTCAGATCAGCATGGGCCACCACCAATGCTGCTAACAACAGTACTAGAAGGCATTCGCAATCCCTTCTGACAGTGTCTGTGTGTTTTCTTCTACAAAAGGAACTGAGGAACTGAAGGCCAAGTCTCTTTCCATCCCAGGATCTCATGCTTTAAAAACACACTCTTTTCTATGTATCTGCTCTCGGTCTGTCCTCACATTCCAAACTCGTGAGGGAAATTGGATCAGTACTCACTTTGGCCCTCTTTCTTCTCTAAACAGGTCAACTTTTAAAAATGAATAACTTTGCCTTATTCTAAGCTCTGGGGATCCTGTGAAGCAGCAGAATAGCTCTGAATGGAAAAAAAAAGAATAAGTAAGTTGATATCAGGGGCATTCAAAAGAGTACAGTGCTATCTATCAAAACCAATGTTCTGTCTAAGCAGAAATAAAGAATAGTATTGTTTGCTGTAAAGGAGGGGAAACTGGAGCTTTGAAGACTCCAGAGAGAGTGCATGGGGAAAAGCCACGAAGTTCAGAGAAAGGTGGGATATGGCATGTGGCAGAGTTCTTTGAAAACAAAAGAAACCTGTTTTTCTAGATGTATTGGTGTTCACGAGCTTCTCTGGTGAGACGCTTGAAAACCAGCAGGAACCACATTGCTCTTTGTCACAGCCAAGGAAACTCCAGGCGACTTCTTGGTTCATAAATACATGGCATATTTGTGAAAACATCCCTGGAGGTAGGCTGCCTGAAGTGCTTGGAAGAGGGAAATGCATATGCAATGTCTTTCAGACTTTCTGACCTCAGAGGTGACAGACAGATAACTGCTGGTGTGTCCCTAAAGGACACTAATTCTGAAAACTTCAAAAGCTTACTCAGGTAAGGTCCCTGGTCAGTGCAGCTTCTTGCACTGTAAATAACCCATTTAAATTCCTGAAGACAATGGCGGTACAGTAAGACACAGTAAGAGTGTGTCTTTCACACAAACAATGAAGTTTAAAAAGAAAGTGACCACATCCCACATCGTACCTTTACTTAAATTATTTGCATAGTCTGAAATAAGCATCTCATTTAAAACAACACAACAGAAATAAAACTTTACCACCCATCTCTCGAACACATCAGGAACTGAAAGTCTCAAACTGTTTCCTAAGACTTGAGTCTCTTGATACTGCTGAAGAAATGGTAGCGAAGAGCTGACTATCCATGGGGACTTAGCAAATTCACACAATATCTCCCCATGCCAAACAGAATGTCTCTCCTCCTTTGCCGCCCCTCTTTCTCTCAACACTGTTGTACAGGCTAATGCTGGAGTGGATAAGGTCTTCCCATGTGGACTGTGTCTCTGCGGAGCTTTATACTAGTTTGTTCTTTGATGCTAATATGAAGCCTGCAGCTAGCTGACTATCTCTGTCCCTTGGATATAAGCAGCCTTCCTTCACTTTGACTTTATTCTGGGTCTCACTGTGTTGTACCCACACAGGAATGTGTGGCTGTGACGAGAAGGCCAGCCTCAGGCCTGCCTCCTGAAACGATGACCTCAACAGGGAGCTCTGGGGTTTCAGCTCTGTGAGGATTGGGAACCCCTGTAAGTATTCAAACATCCTTCTTTTTCTCGCTGCACTGTTTACAGGGCTGTAATATCCTTCTTGTTACAGTTAAATACTAAGAATATAATGTACAATCGCCTTCAAGAACAGCTGGGAAAGACCTGCGGCTGCACAGCTGAAGGTTGGTGCTAGGGCAACTCTCTCATGTGCAAATCTTCCACATCTCATACTGTGGAGAGAACCAGGATGTGTCTAGCTGCAAGCAAAGGGAGAACGGATTTAGTGTTCTCCTAATATCAGTGTAAGACCATGGGTTTAAACTGTCCCCCTTTAACCTAGCAATCCAAACTGAGAGCAAAACAGAATGACTTTATGACACTGAACACATAGAAGGTACTCTATTGTTGTGTGTTCTAAACCAGTTAGTTTGTGCCATTCCCAGCTTTAACTTTCACTGACTTAGAAACAAGATTTGAACAGCACAGGTTGATGGTCTTCTTTGTCGAGGAAGGAGTCAATATTTCAGGCTAAGAACCATTGCTCATAACTAGTGGCCAAAGCACATTCCAGAAAATGTATTTGTTTTCATTTAGTAGGTCTGAAAATAATAGAAGACACAGCGAGGGACCAGTTGGAAATCCAATGCCACAATATTATGGACACAGTAGTGTCCTTCAGAGTCAGATCTATGGTTACCTTAAACACAGAATTTAGACTGGACTATAGCTATTTGCAAGCATTACCTTATTGATGAGGACAATACTACCAGCTGGGGGAATCCTGAGCAAAAGAGAGGAGAGCAGGATCACAGCTGTACATGAGACTGCATAGCTGTACATAGCTCCCGCTATGTCTATGGAGACCCTTCTACCAGCTTGCACACATGGCCCTCAGTATTGGAATTTAGCCCTGTAGTCACTGGTAGGGGGAAAAACATTCACACCCAAAAGAATCTACAGCCTTTTGGAGACTGTCTTTTTCAGGACACACAGAGGCAGGTGCCACACATACACCCTGCCCTGAAGCTGTAAGGAGAAGAGCAAAAGGAATGTGTTGCAGAAAATAGTTGTACCTTGACAAACGATGTGTGACTCAGCTTCATTTGGTTAGGAGCTGTAATTTACTGTCCTGTCCCAGTGTTTTCCTCACCAGGAGCCATGCTGGTCCTCCAGAGAAGCAGCAGCAAACACCCGCTGCTCCCCAAGGGATAATCCACCCCCCTCCATTCTCCCAGCACATCTGGCTTGCTTGATGTCTCCAGAGGTGTGCTCTCCAACAGAGATGAGCTCTTTACTGTGCTGCTTACTTACTCTGCCAAACTCACACTACTGTCTCCTTCCTTTTGGAGGAACCAGACAGTTTTAAAATCAATGGTTCAATCAATGCTTCAAAAATGGGGAACACTGTCAAGTCTCTAGTGACTTCCTAACTAATTATTTGTAATTAATGTAAACATGACTCATCTTTTTAAATATAGAAATGTGTACATATCCGCTCAGATACAAAGTGAGTGAATCTTTTTTGGGGGGAGGGGAATTGATGAATTAGAGGCCTTGGACGCTCATTAACTCTTCGGTATCACCCAGTGCAATTTACTGGCCTAGGGAATTTCCACAGGGCTCATGAGTCACTAGCTAACACTCTTTTGCCACTTCCTTCTTCCCTGGAAGTAATTGACTTAGAACACCTGAGATTTTATACATTAAAACTCAGAGTACAGCAGGATTCTCCAGGAAAACTAAGAAATCTCAGTTGCATTTTTCAGAAAGTACAAGGAACTTCCTCATTGAAGCCTTCTACATAACAGGAATGTGCCATCAGCAAAAAAACCTGTCACTTTCCCACTGACTCAGGTGACACCTGGAAGCCTGGGGGATGTTTATGGAGATGTCTTCACTCCATGCCTCAGGCTTCATGCGATGCCAGGTGGACCCTTCCCAGAAGCTGCAGGAGGCTGCCTTGTTGAGCAATGGTGGGACATGCTCATCTCCTGGGCTCTGGCTTGTGAATTGCCTGCAGTTACATGGAGGATGTAAAACATTAAATGTCCATCTATTTTTTAATCTCCATTTTTTATACCCTAATGTTGGTCTTTCTATAAGTCAGAAGTCTGAGACCACTGAAAAGACAAGCTTAAGCCGTTAAGTAGCCTTTGCCTTGCTGTATACTTGTCTCACAGTCTCTTCAGGCAGCTCCCAGGCATTTTCCAACTACTGTGGAAAATGAGAATTGCTGGCCACTAATTACTTATACAAAGGGTGATGGTTGATTTTGAGTTCAGAGGCTGCAGAGTCGCCTTTAGACCCAAGTTTACCCAGAGTCTATGTGTGTATCTTCAGGTACCTCAGGAGTCGGAGAAATGGATTCTGAAAAGACGCAGTGTACTTTCTGTCTGTGTATAGAATATAACAAAGCAATGCAGGATGCCCTGTAAAATCATCAGGTCTAGATCAGTGAAGTTGAAATGGTTGCTCTGTTAATCCACAGATGGACATTACAGCAAATTGTTGCATAATTGGAACATGACACAAGTATTATGGATTAAAACTCTGTTTGGCTAACATGACCCAAGAATCATATGAGGAATTCTTCCATGGAAGATGCATTATTCTTTCTGGGTATAATAAAAAGGCATCTGTTCCACTAAAATATATGACAAAACTTGACACATTTTTTCCAATTAGAATTTTACTACCCAAGAGCTGCATGAGGAGGTGAAAAGTCAACGGAAATGTGTTACTATCAGGAATTACTGTGATGTTAGATTTCTTTCAGGTTTAGGGAAAAGGTGTGTGAAATTTAGCATCCAGGGTACTCCTCCCATCTTGAGGTAGAGGCTCATCTACCTTTCTTTGTGTCCAGGACTAACTGCTCCTTGTGAATCGCTATCCCCATAGCCTCCTCTCACTGAACAGGTCCAGCACTGAGACAAGCATCTTCTCTTGGGCTTCAGAAAGCTTCCATGAGCCTTGCAGCCCGGCGGATTACAAGGTGGCTGGGTCTAGGTTAGCTGTGACTTTTGTATGTTTATGGTAAATCACTTCAGGGGGGATCTCATGGGAACAAGGCTGTGTTCTTAAGTGTAGATTTAACATTCACTTAAAGATCCCATTTTGGCTCATTAGATATCTGCTCCCACACCTGGCCTTTTCATCTCGTTCTCCCACAACTCTACCTCTGTCCAAAAAAAAAAAAAAATCCTCTATCATTTCAATCACATCAGCACATGTGGTTCTACCTAAATGATGGGCCATAGCGAAATAAAAGACTAGAACCAAATTGCTTTCCCAGGAAAGAGGATTCAAACAGGAAACTCGGGGGAGGGAAAATGGACCGAAAGGCAGAAAAACACGGAAATTACAGGAGGTAAAAGTGGAGCCAGGGTAATGAGGGTTAGCCGTTCTTGCTTCTGGGCATAGATTTCTTCGTTTCTCTTATTTTTTTTTGTAACTTGACCCCCATCTGCTACTTTGATTTTATCTCAAATGGGGAAAATGGAAATGCCATGTGGCGTTGTGGAGCAAACAGGCTCCAAAACCTTCCAACCCTGGCCTTACCTGGCAGTTTTTGAATTGGTTGAGATGCTGCTTGCATGTCTGGTCCTCACAGGCTTTCTCCCTGTATAAAGGGACTGCACTGCCTCGCTCCAAGCTAATTGCAAGCACTAAAATGGAGAAATATCACCTGTAGTATGAAGCACGGCATGGGGCAAGCGCAGAGAATGGGGTCAAGTCCATCTGGTGTGTGCAGCGAGGGTATGGCAAGCCTCACTGAAAGCCTGATTCTGAGCTGAAAGCACAGCTTCCCACTTGAAGCAGCCTTGCAAACATTCCACCAGTCAGTTCCTAATCTTTCAAAGATCAGACTTGGGCAAGAAAGGAGGCAGCTGAGACTCCAGAAGAAGCCCCTTCCATGTAAAATAGTAATGGGAAACTACAGTAATGAATGGGTCTCTGCCTGCTTATCACATATGACACCAGTGGCACAGATACAATGGAAGCAAACACACAAAATTATATTTGAAAAGGCAGGGCGCACTTTTCCATGCAAATGATAGATGAAAAGAAAAAAAAATATCACGCAATTGAATGAGCAGCAGTTAATTATTCTTCAAAGTATTCCAAAGGCTCTGATCTTAATTAAAGGGTTAAAGGTATGGAGGTTGGCCCCTTTGCTGCTTACTGCTTAACCCTTTCATGCCTGAATGCTATTCTAATTTTGGTTCATACAAATACAAACGTGACATTACCAAGGCCCTGATGTGCCTTGAGGTCTTTTTCATGCTTCAAAATCTTACTCCAGACTCTTCCCTTTCTCTTGTCTGTGCAGACCCAAGTTCTGGAGAACCTTTTACTCTTCCTCCAGGGTCACAAACCTCTGGAAGGCTGACACCAGCACTATATGGTCTCAGGCAAGTAGAAGTATCTCTTCTGCTGAAATTTAGTACAGTACGTAAGGAGGTACTTGGTACTTGGTACTTTAAACCTCAGCCTAATTGTACTCACTTACAGATCCTTAGGCTTCATAAGCAGATTCGTTTCTTGGGTGCTGTAAAAACTGTTTCTTGAGTTGCTCTCTGTCCAGCAAGTTAAGGATAATAGGTGCTGACTGATTTGACTTCGCTCATCCTTTGGCTTAATTTCATTTATCTTAGTTGCAAAATATAGAAAATGAAATCCCAGAGGTATGCTTGTCTTTGTGTTGTTACTTACAGTTCTGCTTTGTTTTTGGTTAATCTCTCGTGGGAGGGGCATATGTGTCATGTCATGTATGGGGAGGGTAGAGTACATTTTGAAGAAGTCCGTTGTTTCTGTCCACTATGTATGGGTTTCAGGAATCAATTTGGATTGTTACCCTTGGAGACAAATGCCTTTAGCATTTACTGTCCCATCCTGCCAACTCTAGATGGTCATTTTGACATATAATATCCTCTGAGATCCTCATTTTTGGGAGAGAAAAGCTTGCTTTCAGAATGGAAAATCCTATGAAATGTGTTCATTTAACCAAAGTAAAAAAATACAGGCTATGCAAGAAGCAAATAAAGGAGAGAGCTAGCTTAAACCAGTGTTGGCTTCTGTAGTTTAAAGTTACAATGACATCAGAAAAAATGTACTGATAAAGACACAACTGGGCTGTGTACACGGAAACTAATTGGAAGCAGCTGAAAACAGTACAAGGGAAGATGATCTACTTGGACAGTTTCCTTTACTGTGGGTGGGCTAGTTTGTCAAGTCTCTGTAGCCTCCCCAGAGCTGTGTCCCAAAGGCTGAGTTGCAACATATACCTAACATAAAAAAGCAGAGTCTGCATCTCCAAGAGATATGTATGCTTCTACAGCTTAGGCAGCTATTCAATAAAAGAATGAAATCCTAAATAATTCATTCCACTGCTCATTTTGCTTTCTCATACAATTTTGTGTGCGTGGAGATGAGGTCATCAGGAGCCACATGTGCTTACCTTCTTTAGGATAACTAACATTGATTCCTGACAGAAGATAAAGCATAGAAAGCGAGTCATGCGTGAGTAACATAAGAATGAGTTCATGGGCTACCTTTACTGTCAAAGTGCATTCAAGACTGAAGCCCTGGCACACACAGTGGCCAGTGCTCTCAGTGTCTACTCCTTCACTCTCACAAGGAACTGCCATCATTTCCCTGGTGACAAGCTCACATGATCATGTGAATTCTTCTGTCTGACAGAGACCCATCCTTCTCATAATCATCTGTGACTCTCAAGAGTACAAGGTGAGATATTACTAAAATTATTTCCCAAAATTAAGGCAAAAAATGAGAAACTGATTGAGGTCAAACTTACAGATAGATATTTTCTAGATCATGAGTCCTTGAACTAGTCAGAATTCACAAAGATGGGAGGAAGAGATGCTGAGGAAAGGTTGATTCAATCTCTTCTTGCCCCATTCCAATGCTAGGAAAAATATAGGCCCTTGAAAATACCATCATTAAGAAAGGCTTGGTGGGAGAAAAAGGGAGACACATCTCTGAGTTCAGAGTCTAGCCTGGTCTACAAAGAATGTTCTGGCACATCCAGAGCTGCATAGAGAAATCTTGTCACTAAAAATCAAATACGTAAACAAATAAAATTAAAAGGTAAAAGGAAGAAAGAAAGAAAACATCATAATTATTCTGTGAAATTAAAAAAAATACCAGTAAATTCCACTCTTTGAATTAATCCCCAAGAAAACAACCCAAAAGAGAAATATAATTTCCTGCAAAACTAAAGTGCCACTGAAGGCTGAAATACCAGGAAACCACACAAACTGGTCCAAGAATAGTGGAACAAAGCAGAACACATTAATAAAACTTATCACATGACTTTCAGGGCTAAAAGCATATAAAACAGTACAGTTATGAAAGGTAAGAGTCATGGGATAGAATAATGGACCTTAAGAAGGATTAAATTGTCCTCTTCGTGGCAGAGGGCATCTCAGCATCTGTTAGAATCACCTGCAGCCTTTCTTCATGTGACATGGGATGTGTCAGTACCCAACAAGTCCTTAGCACCTAAAGGGAAGACCACTGGGCCATTTGCTCTCTGGCTGACCATGCACGGAGAGGGCCGTAGCTTACTGTCTGTTTCTAGACAGACCTCCACCCAGACCTTACCTGGCTCGGATACATCTAATATTTATTTGGTACATCGCTGGAAGGATGAAGGCAAGTGATGTGGTGAGATATAATAATTCCATTTCTCCACTGTGTGGGATTTCTGGTTGGTCTCTCACAGCCCCCAGGAGTCACCTTATACTTAAGAACACTAATGCATTCAAATACCTAACAGGACCTATTGGACTGTGGACAGTAAAGTTGACAAATCTCAATTCATCTTACTTTATACCAGAAAGTAATGTGCCTGAAATGTTAAACAAAATAACTTGGTCAACTTTAAGGAAATAGTGCTTGAGGAGATAGACATGTATACCTTGATTTGAATATTATAGTCAGTGGAGAGCAGTGGTTCTCAACTTCCATAATGCTATAACCCTTTATAGCAACCTTAAAATTATTTTTGCTGCTACTTCATAACTGCAATAGTTCTACAGGTATCAATAATAATGCAAATGTATGTTTTCTAATGGTCTTTGGTGACCAGAGTGAAGGAGTCATTTGAGCCTAAAGGGGTTGCAACTCAAAGGTTGAGAACTAGTCTAGATATTTTCAAGACATCTCCTTGTAGTCCATAAGTGTGTATAATTTTTATGTACCATTAAAAATGTAAATAAATGACTCAATCAAAACATGAGAGGTGGATGGTGAAATTCTACATTTTTTAATTGTCAGTTGATAGTGAAGTCAAACAGGGCATTATAAAGTATCCGACAAACTCATTCTAATTATATTTGAACCCAAACTCGTAGCATTTCAGTATTCCTCTGGAATAGTGAGTAGGGTTTTTATTTAACTGGATTGTCATGAAAGCAAAGGTGTAGACCAGAAGAGGTTAAGAAAGTGTCTGCTTCAAAACCCTGAACCCAGTTGTAGTTCTAGAACCAGTATTTAGCTCAAATTCCTATGAACACATTCTCCTCTATGGAAGGGGCTCCTAAGGGTGCATTTCAACCTTGCTCAAACACTTCCCTGCTGACGCAGTCACAGCTCTGAACAGTGCATTCCATGTTAGGTCTGTTCAGCTGTTTGCAACATTCTTTCTTAAGTTGATCCAAAATTTGCCTCCCTCTGAACTTCAGACCATTCATCTTAGCTTTGTACTCTGGAGGCAGAGCAATGGTCCACGTCCTTCTCTGTATCACAGAATCTGCACGATGAGAGGACAGTTGTCCTATCACCTCTCATCTGTCCTTTGTGCCTTTGGCTGCTCTGCACAGATTTGTCTTTCACCTCTAGAGAGACATTCCATTTTACAAATTTCAGCTCACAATGGTTCCTTTAACACTTTAAAAATTATAGTACGAGGAGTTACTCTGTACTCCACACACATTCTAAACAGCACAGGACTTGAACATGTGATTAGTTTCTGAATGTGAGACATTGTGCTTTTATTAATAGAGTCCAACATCAGCACCCCCCCCCCCCCCGTTGTTGGCTCATATTGACCTGCATCCAATCCAAACACCTGGATCTTTTCACACTTATGTAATTGGTGTTTTTCATTCCACCAGTCACTCAACAAATATTGCCTCCAAGAAAATTATTTCCACACTAAAATCTGACAAGTTTCTGTAAGATGATTGAGAGACAAACAGACCAAGTAAACACAAGGAATTCTGACCTACAGTTGAACCCGAATTTTACTTCTTCGTGAATTTAAAAGCTATATAATGTATCAGTGAGTTGCTGAGGGCAACCAGATCCAATAGCAAATGAGCCTGGAACACACTGGACTAATGAAGCTAAATTGAATCACATTTCAGTGCTGTGTGTGCAATGAGTTTATTCAGAGGGGCCATATAGATATTCATGAATACTTGATCCTATCAACACCTTGATAATCAGTGGAAACAAATCCTTAGCTGTGAGTCAGAATATGTCATATTTAGAAATAATGTAAATAATGTTCCCGGTTGCTTTCTGATTTAAGCCAGATATGCCTGTTAGTTTTAAAACAACTGGACACAAATTAGCATCACCTGGCCAGAGAGTTTCACTGGGGACTGCCAGTATTAGGCTGGCTTGTGGGCATGCCTGTAGGGTATTGTCTTAGTTGATATGGAGAGCTCCGCTCACTGTAGACAACACCATTCCTAGGTAAGAGGTCCTGAGCTCTATATAGGTGGAGAACCAGAGTTGAATCCATGCAGATGAGCAGCATGTATACCTTCATTTCTTGATGCGAATGTGGTGTGGATAGTTGGGCAGATCCCCATTACCTTGACTTCCTCAAATGATGAACTAGAAATGTGGAATTACTAATCAAATAAACCCCCCTCCCCTAAGTTGCTTTTTGTCAGATTTAATAACATGAACAGAAATGAAACTAAGACACAAAAGTAGAATTCCTTGATTTTTGATGTGCCACATGTTCCTAAACATAGATCTACTTCCATTGAATATAAATACCCTGAATACTCATGCATTTCCCAGAAAGGTCCTAAGCTACCAAAATCGCCATATATAGCCTTTACAATGTAAACATAAATCTTTATGTTTCAACAATATGCTTTTGTTTTATTCTTTATTAGTTAGATTCATCCTTTCAAAATTTCACAAATGTGTACAGCACATTCTCTGATTGCCCATCCATCCCTGTCAGCTTTCCCAGCCCTCTCTAGGACTCCCATACTGACATCGGTGTTTGAGAGCCACTGAGTTTAATCTGCGTCATATTTCCTCACCACAGGAGCTGGGTGAGCTTATCAGTGAAGTCCTTCCACTGAGGACAACGACGTCTCCCCTTCCAGAATCTAGCAAAAGCCCATAGTTCAGCAGGGAGAGTTAGTGAGCCTCTCCCTCTTCTCTGACTGATTGTTAGGGACCACTGCACACAACCACAATGGCTATGGGTTTACCATCACAATGCCCAGATGTCTATTTGCAGCCCATCTCTCTATTTTCTGAAGATGCTTTTATTCATTCGGTGGACCATTTGTTAAGAATCAAAGCTTTAACTCATCTTTTGTTTTCATTGTTATCCAATCTGTCAATTATAGAATCAATGCAAGCTCTCGGCTAGACAGAATTAGGGGAGTCTGCCAAGCCTACGCTTGAGAACAGAGGTCTGGGGAGTCAGTCCTCACCCAGCAGCCCTCACCCAGCAGTGCTCACTCTGGGTATCCTGGTAAGCAGAGAGAGTGGACAAAGCACCAGAAACTGCCCTCAAACAGGGAGAACAAACCAAGAAGGGAAAGCACAAGTGACCAAAGATAACTGACTCCGACTAAAGCTGTCCAAGGTGAAGTTCTATGAGGTTCCGTTAGTTCTGTTGTCTGAGGTAGGGAATTGGTGGAACAGTAAAAGGTGAGAAGGGAAGTCAGAAGACAGACATGAGTTCAAGGAAGGGCCTGTACTTATGAGAAAAAGGTTGAAAGGCACCATTGTGCACATTGTGTGTTACGTACAGTTACAGAAAATCCGTCACACTGAGTCATCATTGCCACTGCTGAATTGTAGGCTGATTGTATGTTCAGTTTCTAATTTGATACAAGTAGTTAACCTGGAGATTTTTACGCTGCTAGTCACATGCTAGGAATTGCATCTAAGCTACATTTTACAGCCTGGGGAACTTTGCAAAGGTATCTATGAGGTATTATCCCAAAGTACTTCTCACAGATTCACAGCTTTGGGGATCACCTTGGGAGTATTTTAGGATCACAGGATAATTCCGAAGACTAGGTGGAGAAGTGCTACTTTGTGGACTGCCCTGGCTACCTTGGTGAGAAGTTCTAAGGGGGAGCAAGAGAGGCAGAAGAGATTCACACCCCTTTTACTGGAGCTGAGGGAGGGGCCTGCGATCCTTGGGAAAGCAGGCACTTGGAGAAAGGCCATGGTGGGTGTGACTCGGGTGTACCCTGCACAAGAGGGCCATCCTCAGAACACTGCCAGACTGCTGTATACGGACAGGACAAGTGCAGCTTGAAAATATGCAAACAAGTTCAGCAGGCTCTATAACAGGTTTAGGAGAGGCTTGAGCAAGGATCCCACCTTCTCCTTAGATCCAAGGAAGCCTTTGACTGTGAATGAGGGCCCCTCTGCTTCCAGGGCAGGGTATTCAGTTTCCAAGCAAGCTTTACAGTCACACTTGCTGCAAAACTGTGAGTCAGAAGAACTGTTTCACTCTTAGCAACCAGATACAGGATTGGCATGTACTTGGAGCCAGATGCTCCCTGACCGGATAGCAGCAATTGAAGGGGTTCTCTGTTTCTAAAACCCTGACCCTGTAAATGAGTCAGGAAGAAATGGGTACTTAGCAATTACCAGCCTGATAGAATTGAAGCCGCACTACCTGCATTCACAGCACTCCTGTCTACACACACACCAACTTTCTTCTTGTCCTAGGAGAGCTTTTCAATCCTCAAGTGGCACTTTCTAGGCAAATGTAGCTCCATATTACACATTCTGGGGTTTGAGACTCCAGGAAACTTGCCTAAAGGTACTAGTGTCTGGAGGTCCTACTAGATACCAGTGCCTAGAGTTCCTCCTAGCTGCTGCTGCCTTTACAGAAACAAATCAGGCATCGCAGATTGGTGGAAGGGATAGCTTCCTCGAAATCCAGACTTGAGAAAATAGCATGCAGACTATAAGCCTCACAGACTCTAAGCATTCCTCAGCTTCAAAAGAGTAAGCAGTCTCTGGGGTTTTCTGGAGAGATAGGAAGATGACTCCAGCACTTGAATATTTTTTTTTGTTCTCCAGCAAAAAATTCCTTAAAGGATGAAGACTTGATCTATGTTTCCTTCAAAGGTATTCTTCCTCCCTGATTCCATATGTTCCTATAATCACACCCATTTTGCAAATGGAAGGCAGTGAGTGGTAGGCAAAGGGATGGTGTGTGTTCCACATGAGGGGACTTAGTTTTTGAAGTGAACACAGATGACAGGCATAAGCAAGAGCTCACAGGCTTTGTTTATTTTGCATATCAATTCCCAGTTGGGGAAAGGCTATTCCTTCAACATAAAGTGATTGTTTAGATTCCCTCTAATTTTCAGTCTGTCCTGTTGTGGTTTCCAAGGTTGAGAACTGAAGGCTAAAGGAAGCACTAATTTCTTTAAAAAGAGAACTTGAGAGAGAGAGAGAGAGAGATCCTGGTTAGGGGATCTGGGCAGTGAGGCCTCAGTGCTAGGTATAATGAGAAATCTTTAGTCAACCCCTCTTTCTAGAAAGGAAGTGGGGTTAGTGCTCAGGAACAACAACAGGCAGGTGGGGGCAGGCAGACGCTGGCTGGCCACTCCAGTGCTCCCAACTGTTAATATGTTAATCCCTGTGTGCAGCGAGAGAGGAAGACAAGACAGCTCTCTCTCTTGCAAGCTGGAGAAAATAAAAACTGTTAGGGATGGAGGGAATGAATTTTCAGGACCTGTCCTCAAGGACCAGGTTAGACAGCTTCCGCCAGAATCAGTTTATTGTGGCTGGGTTCACAACTTTAATCCTAGCACTTGGGAAGCAGAAATAGGTGAATCTCTAAGTTCTAGGCCAGCCAGGGCTACATGGAGAGATCTTGTCTAAAAAATGAGAACATGCAGAATGTTTATACACAGATTTCTGACCATATGATGGCAAAAATATTGAGCCAAACACTGGTCATTGAGAAAAACACACAGCTCTAGACAGTGTTGACATCATTCTTCATATATACCTTGGGTTGACCCTGAACCCACGCATCCTTCCTGAGTTGGAATGTGTTTTACTCTAGGATCGAAAGTTGTACGAAGCTGTGTTCCTGAAAAACTGAGCACCTTTTAGAGATCATTTTTCAATTGAACAATTGGGGGTAATAATTTTTATATCAAAGCAATTATGGGTTATGAATATTTGTGAATATGAATAAAGAGAACATGATAGGAGAAAACTTAATTTGAGATGATAAAAGCACATAATAATTCAAATAAATGTTTCTTTCCCCTTTGTGACTGATCAATAAACAAATCCAAAACAAAACAAAACAAAAAATGAGAACAAGCACAAAACCTCACAACAAAAAAAAAACACCACAAACACCCCAAAACAAAACCCCCAAACAATACCCACCCCTGAAAAAAGAAAACAAAACAGAAAAATGAAAAAACAACTCTAGTAATCCATTGTACAGCAAATTAGAGGTGAAAAAGAAAGAGAAAGGAGAGGCGTCGGAATAGGGAAGAAAGCATTTTAGTTTGTCAGAAGTCGTTCAGTGTCTCCAAAGGAAGACAGACTTGCCTCCCAGGAACGCTCTACTGGAAAGGAGAAGACCAGAGCTGGCCTGGCTACCAAGCGTGCTCAGCTTCCCAACGTTACATTTTAATTGTAACCTTTTGTTTTTTGGCCCTGGCCAAGGCTCATGTCTCTCAGGTCTATCAGAGAAGGGCACGTTCCAGGTGGGGGCCTTGGGGTTCCCACTATGCGGGGCCATTGGTTTGAGTCCTATGTATGCTCAGTTATTCTACCCAACCCTGTGCTCTGCTCTCTACCCAAGACAACAGTTTTGTTTTTGAGGGGAAGTCAGCATAAGTTTAGAGGGCCTATGACATAGGTATTGTTCTATAATCCATTTGTGAAAATCCCGAGAACAGAAATCATGCAGCCAAAGGTGAAAAACGTGGAAGCTAAAGACTCCCAAGGTTCAGAATGATTGTAATTTGCCCCAGGAGACTCCACAGGGTAAAATGGCACTGGGCCAGCCATTGTCCTTTGTGTGCCCACACTGGCTTGGCAAACAGTAATTTCGGATGTATACTTTGTCTTTTTTTTTTCTCAAGATATACTGTCCCTTTCCAGTAGCTAGGAATGTTTCCCAGTCTCTCACTCAGAAATCATACTGTGAGGTCTTATTTATCCAAATACGAACCTGTGACACTGGAGCATATCAAGGAGCCACAAGGATTTTCCTGAAATCAGCAGAACACACATGAAACTGGTAATAATTAAAATAGGCTGCCCTGAAGAATGTGCAGCGGGTTGCATTTTCTCCCCAACCGAGGAAAGCAAATATTCCTCTAAGAATAAGCAAGCTACACTAACAGTATTTTCTCCAACATCACAACCGTAATATGTTTGGTGGGAGTTCCTTCTAGACGCTTAGGTAAAGAAGAAAGTTCCGGTGCTGCAAATCAAGTCATGTTTCTGTTTTCTTCTGCCGTTTACAACTGTGTCGGCAATCATGGAGAATGACACTGCTTAGGTAAAGGAGGAATAGTCAAGAGGAGTCAAGATCTGTGCAAGCTCTAGCCTTCTGCTTCTGCAGAACAGCTCCTCCACACTTTCGGCCTCATGTAGTGGCTAGGAGCTCCTGTGACACCCCAGAAGGCTGACTATGATTCTGGCTGGGAAGAGAGCAGCACCTTAAGTCCTGATTCTGTTGGCTTGTCCTTTCTTTTCTTTCTTTCTTTCTTTTTTTTTATTTTGAGAAGAGATTTTGCTTGTGAGTGAGGGAATACATGCAATTTGCCAGACAGGAGACTGAATCCTCATGCTATTATATACTAAGATGGGATAGAAATAGGGCAATAGTAAAAAAGAAAAGAAAAAAAAGAAAGGAAAACTGAGGGTGGAGAAATGAGAGGACAAATAAAATGTAGGAAAAAAATACATGCTGAATTTTGATCTGCATTAAGAAGAAAGGAAATTCTGACAAAGGCTATAAGCCCGATAAAATTTGAGAATGTTAGGCTAAGTGAAACAGTCACCAAAATACAAAACAAAACAAATTATTGGATAGTACTATGTGTATGAGGTCTAGGGAGGTTGCAGTCATAGAGGTAGAAAACAGTGATTGCGACTGAAGAAACACATCAGGTTTGGTCTGATAAAGTGAGGAGGCCTCTACAAAGTTACTGATGGTGATGACCACACAGCAGTGTGGATAGACTTCACCATGCCACAGAATTTCATGTTCTGTGTTTTACATAAGAAAAATAAATTTAAAAGCAGAGAGTGGCCAAGAGAGGGGTTTGCCAGTTAGACCCCAATCTGAAGGAGGGACTTGGGACAGGTTCTTGAAGAGTTAGAAACTCAATGTGGGGGTGAATGTGAAGTCTCAGTAAAATTGATGACCAGATTTTATATCTGGAGCTATTCTTTTTTCATTTATTAATTTATATAATAACTTTACATCCCTATCACAGACCCCCTCCCCCCTCTACTTCCAGCCCCACCCTTTCATCCCCCTTCCCATCTCCCCATTCCCCTTCTCCTTTTCCTCAAAAAGGAGACACCCTGTGCCTGTATGAACCTGCCCTGGCATATCAAGTTACATCAGAACTAAGGTCATCTTCTCCCACTGAGGCCAGAGAATGCAGGCCAAGTAGGGGAAAGGGATTCAAAGCCAAGTAACAGAGTCAGAGACAGACAGGGAAAGGGAAAGTGGAAGCCCCTTAATAACCAACACCTAATCTCTAATTGTTGGGGGTTCCCACATAAAGAACAAGCTGTCCATTTGCTGCATATGTGTAGAAGGCCTAGGCCCAGCCCATGAATGCTCTTGGTTGGTGGTTCAGGCTCCGTGAGCCCCCATGGGCCCAGGTTAGTTGGCTCTGTAGGTCTTCTTGAGGTGTCCTTGACCCCTCTGGCTTCTGGAGCTATTCTCCAGACGTATAAGTATGACGTATAAGGAAAGGGCATCTGCTCCTCTGACCCTGAAGATACACAGTCCAGAGTTTTCTTGAGTTTACCACTCTATAAATCATGTATTCGTCCTCTGCTGGCCTATCACTTAGCTGCACTGGGCCAGAAGCTCCCCAGTGTTGCCGCTCACCGGAGGATTGTGGCTGAGAGCTGAGTCAGGGAAAGGGAAAGTGGAGGCCCCTGAATAGGGAACACCTAATCTCCACCTGTCAAAATGAATTACCGAAGCATCACATTTCATGTTCTGCATATGCTTAACGGCTGATAGAAGCAAGCATTCTGCATGAAAAAGCCAACTAACCCAAGACACAGGAGAAAGGAAAGGGCGGCTAAGTCTCCTAGACTTGCATTCTTGCTTAAATAATGAAGAATGAGAGGGTTTGGTAAGGAGATACACTAGAAGAAGAGAATGCCATCTTTAAGGTTACTCTCAAATTCTGTTCTTGTACTTCCTATGGGAGGTTTTATAGAATAGCTTTTCATGGAGAAATCCATGATCATTGTGCCTTCAGTCAGTGTACAGATGGAGTATAGCCATTGACATTGTGAATGGAACTCATTCTTGCACTAATGGGTGCAAGAGTCTCTGTAACTTTCTATTGCCTTGGCGACGTGGAGGACTTCCTGCTGTTGAGGGTGCATAGTGAAGGCACAGAACACTTCTACTGATTTCTAGGGAGTGGAAATATCATTTAAGAATAGGCTTAGGGACTTCAAAGCATCTGTGTTTCCATTTGCTAAAGTGCAGCTTCTCTGCGAGGCTATTCTTAGTGAGAATTAAGCTAGATGGGATCTATCAGGCTTTTACAACCACCAACTCTGTAAGCTGTTTAAATTCTTAGCTATTCAAAGGAAGAACATGTCTTAGGAGTTTTTCCATTTCTTTTAATCCATGTTTAAACTTTGAATGCATTATCCACTCATGCCACAGACTGTGACATAATGGTGGTAGTGTCTGTAAAGAGATACATGCTTAGCCCATCCCATGATTCCCAACAGCCAAATAGGATACTGTACCCTCATTTTAAGGTTAGCATTTACCAAGGTCACATAGCAAGTAAGATACAGTCTCAGTGGGAACCTGGTACAGCACAGAGCTAACAGGAAACACTCCACCCACCGGTTCACATGAGCATGTTAATTAAAAACTGAACAGACAGAACCCCCTTTTAATATATCATGGAATTCCTGCCATACTCAACTGGATGTGCACGTGCATCCCCATATACAAGGTCACCCAGAGGCCACAGGACAGTCCCAGTTCTGTTTACCTAAACTTCACAAACATCTCTGGTGCTTGTAACTCTGTAAGGCACACATCCCACACAGGACCATGGTTCTGGCCGAGGCCTTGCCACAGAACACAATATATACCTGTCACCAACAAGCATATCTCGTCCCAGAACAAGGAATGAGGTAAAACAAACAAAAAGACAACTTCAACCTCAAAATTATTGACTGAAAAGCCAGGGGCTAGAATAGAGCATGGAGTGTGTCTTTGGTAACCAACTCTGTTATCAAGCAAAACACCAAAAGACAATATCCCCTTAAAGCACCTATTTGACTGCAGTAAACCCAATAAGTACATACTAGTGTGCAAGCACCCTGTGCAGTTACAAAATAGCCACAAGAGAAGGCGGAAATGATGAGCTAAAGCTCAGAAGTTAGTAGTTTCTGATCTTCAAAGAAAGGTTTGTTATTCATTTGTTGGGAATTTTTATTTGATTATTTTCTAATCATGCCTGTAATGGGAGAGTACATAGATTCATATGGTTTTAATTTTAATTGTTTTAAAAAGAAAAACATGTAAGGTAAGTAGACTCAATTTATTTTTCCACTTAAAAATTTATTTTTTGTGTGTTATGCATGTATGTGTGTGTGCATGTGTGTGTATGCATATATGTGTGTATGCATGTGTATATATGCAGGTATGAATGTATATGTGTGTGAATATGTGTGGTGGGTGTATCCATGCATGTATGTATGTGTTTGCATGCATATGCATGTGTGATATACATGCATGTATATGTGTATATGCATGTATGAATATGTGTATATATATGCATGTGTGTGCATACCTGTGTATATGCATGGTGGGTGTATCCATGTGTGTATATATTTGTTCGCATGCATATGCATGTGTGTATGCATGTGTGTATGCATGCATGTATGCATGTTTGTATGCATGTGCATGTATATATGTGTGTGTGTGTGCATATGCATATGTGTATGCATGCATGTGTCTGTATGAGTGGGTATATATGTGTGTGAACATGTGCATTTTTGTGTGTGTATATGTATGTTTGTAAATTTGTATACATGTGATCTTGGGCTTGTTTCCCAACCAGCTCGTAACTTAGTTTACCCCGTTTATTCTATGACTACCACATGGCTGGCTACCTCTCCTCAGTTTCAGGCATCAGTCTCCTCAGAGTTTGGGGTGAATCTGTTCTCTCACCTGACTCTATCCCAGAGTTCCTCTCTTCCTACTAGAACTCCCTCCTCCTATTTCTTGCTTCAGCTAATAGGCCATCAGGTTTTTACTGAAAGGGGATATTCCATACAATATACAAGAGGTTCTCTCTACACTGCGTGTCATTTCCCTTTCCCCCCAGTGAGGGAACCACAGGCATGTGCAACCTTGGTTGAATAATTTTTGTGAACACTGGGGATTTGAACCCCAGTCCCTACACTTGCACAGTAAGCACTGCTACCCACTGAGCCATTTTTCCAGTCTCCTCTTCTTTGTGCTCTGCTTGCATTTGTTAGTATCACCTGAGGACTTGGGTAAAGTGAACTCACCCTATGTGCGAACTTCCTCAGTAGTCTTAATTATTGCAAGAGGTCTGGTTACAAATAAATATAAATTAAAGTCAGATCTTCTACAATCCATGCCATATATCTAAATGTGGCATTTCAGTTTTCTAATATCACTGAATACACTAAGAATAAGTGCAGTTTTATTAAAAGCATAGCATCTACATTCTTTTGCCCCTTATATTTTTATGGATGACTATGCTATGCTGTTGATCAAATACAGGATTCAATGCATGCTAGGGAAATTCTTTAATGATAAGTCATATCCTCAGTTTTTGATGTTTTTAAAATATTTTTTTCAATATTTAAGATTTTAATGTAACCACATTATTCTCCCTTCCCTTTCCTCCCTCCAAGTCCTTCCATATATATATATATGTATATATATATATATATATATATATATATATATATATATATATACATATATATATATATGGAATAGTAATACATACATATATATATTTATATATATATATACATGCATACATACATGTATTTTGATTGAAAAGGTTGTATATATGTATTTAGGGATATAAATTGTATTTATATTGTATTTATGTAATTATGCAATTTAATATTATAAATACACATGTATTTATGTAGTATGTGTTTAGAAATTGTCAACATTATATGTATATATTTGCACACAATATATATATATTATATATTGCACACAAAATATATTATATATATTTCTAAATACATAAATAAAACCTCTTTCTTATTTGATATTTTCTTTATTTACATTTCAAATTTTATCCCCTTTCCCATTTTCCACACCCAGAAACCCCCTCTCCCATCTCCCTCCCCTGCTTCTATGAGGTTGTTCTCCCACCAACTCCTGCCTCCCTGCCCTGGCATTCCCCTACACTGGGGCATCAAGCCTTCACAGGACCAAGGGCTTCTCTTCTCATTGATGCCCTACAAGGCCATCCTCTGCTACATATGCAGCTGGAGCCATGGGTCCTTCCATGTGTACTCTTTGGTTGGTCGTTTAGTTCCTGGGAGCTCTGGGGGGGGGTCTGGTTGGTTGATATTGTTGTTATTCTTATGGGGCTGCAAACTCCTTTAGATCCTTCAGTCCTTTCTCTAACTCCTCGATTGGGGACCCTATGCTCAGTCCAATGATAGGCTACAAGCATCCACCTCTGTACTTGTCAGGCTCTGGTAGAGCCTCTCAGGAAGCAGCTATATCAGGCTGCTGTCAGCAAGAACTTCTTAGCATCCACCATAGTGTTTGGGCTTGGTGTCTGTATATGGGATGGATCCCCAGGTGGGGCAGTCTCTGGATGGCCTTTCAATCCTCATGTTACTTGAATTTGTATGTTTTCTGGGCTGATAATTTGGTATTGATAACAAACTTGGTGTGCTCTTCTCTGGGGAAGACTAATTCTGCTCTCAGTGTTTCTCAATTACCTGTAGTTCTTTGTCTTATGTTGAACAAGGACAGTACCAATAGATATGTTAACATGGAAGGGGAAAGCTCAGAAGGCCTCAACCCTAATAAGCTAAGTCTGTCTTCACATTCATGCTCCCCTTTCTGCCCCTGAAACCCTGCAAGCTTTTTCAAGAAGAATACTTATGAATACTCTTCTTCCAACAGCAACTGACAAAGTTCCCATACAAACATTTCAGAAGGAATGTTTTAACTGCCTTGTTTTAACTGGTCAGGTAAATGGATCCACTTTTGAGAGATTCTTAAATGATGTTCAACAGCCTGGTAAAGATAGGTATATCTACCGAGTATGTTTAACAACCTTTCTGTGTAACTCTGGAAAGAAAGGACAATGGATAGGCTGCTTTATTGCACCATGTGGAATCTTTTTATTCCCCAATGGTACCCAGGGCTTGGCTAACGGTAGGTGAGTGCCTTCCCCGCCACCCCCAGCCCATTTCTGAATCTGTAATCAGAAATGAGCTATGTGCTAATCGGATCAATGGTGTCCTTTCCAAACACCAGACTGACAGTTGCTTCCTTTTTAAGAACATCTGTCAATAGCATTGTGTGCATAAGAATCTGAGCTGGGAATCATTGCTTAAGATGTGCCAAGCCAAATGCAGTCCTGTAGAGTGAATCCCAGGGCCAAAAGGCATAGCCTATAGACTCCTTCAATGGCCCTTCCTCAGTGGGCTTTCAGAAGGATAGGCCATTCTGAGCAGTTAATTATGATTAACTGGTACATCCCCTGGCTAAGAGCAGAGTGTCAGAAAGGAAGGGAAAGTTGTATTGACCTAGACACTTATTCCTTTCCCTCCATTAATTCCAATCTGTCATAGAAATAAAGCTTAACATGTAAAAGATTCAGGCCTAAGGACCAAGAGCTCAAGCACAGGCGACAGATGTGTGACGTCTAGCAAACACAACCTATTTCTGGGACCCTCAAGACAAATATTCCTATAGTGTAGTTGGTAATTTACTCTCCAATAGAAATGTAAGGGAAATTATACATATAGTTTGAGACTTCCTAGAAGCCACAGCAGTAAACATGTTGAAAAGAAGCAGACGGTGCTAATTTTTTCGTGGCATTAACTAAACTATTCATCACAATTTTCATCTAAAATATGTAAGAAATTCAAAAATTGTTTTTGCCAGACACAAGGCCACACCCTTTTAATTTTGGCATTCAGAACGTGTACAGGAGTTTAGTTTCTCTATGAGTTTGAAGCTAGCCTGATCTACATACTGAGTTCCAGGCCAGCCAAGGCTACATATTGAATTATTGTCTCTATTCCAGATAGGTGAACTCAGCAGCATTTCACAAATGCTTGCTGGGATTTCTAGTACAGATCTGTGGACAGTCTCTAGCTTATAGCACACATTAATCTGCACTCACCACAGTTAAATGCCCCAAAGCCAGCACATGTGGCTCGTGTCCTTTGCCATCTGAGGCTTCAATGACCCAGAAACCACATAGCAGCAACAATAAACAGCTAATGTTTATAAGCACTCCCTGTATGACTGGCCCTCTCTCTGTAGAATCTCCAAGAATCCCCTAGGCCTGAACTATGGTTATACTGGAATTTTACAGGTGAAATTGCGGCACAAGAACGTCTAGGTGTCCCTGACTGAAGACACAGCCAGTAAGTTGTGCTACATACACTCGGCTTGTATGAAACAGCTGTCAACAGACTCTAACAACCTCCTTTCAGCACACTATCACCTCTCATTAGAGGTGGAAGACACATGCTATCACAGGTAGACATAATTCTTTTTTTCAGGTAATAAAACTAAGGGTTTTTTCTTGGGAAAAGCATATACAAGCTCAAGAGAAGTCTAGTCAGATATTTAGTGAGAGACAGTCATATTGAAATTGGTTAGAATGTACCTAATTGAGAATATTCTTAGTTTAGTGGCTAAGAGTTATTAATGCATTTGGAGGAACAATCACATTAAATATATATTGTTAGAGCAATAACTAATAAAACATGGCAAGCAAATACACTAAGTCTTTGTGATGCCAAATACTGTAAAATATTTATTTTGTTGTGTGTATGTTCTGTATGCCTGTGTAGGCATGCCAATTTGGGATGCTATTCTGCAAGAAAAGTCCAGATTATTGCTTTGAGACAGAGTTTCTTGAGTCTTAGAATCCACCATGTACACAAGGTGTGCTGACCCAGGTACCTGCAGCTTTTGCATTCCCAGCAGTGGGATTCCAGCAGGAACCTTTTGGCTTTTCATGTGAATGCTCTGGAATGAACTCAGGTCCTCATGCTTGCGTGGCAAGCACTTTCCTGACGGAGCTATTTCTCAAGCCCCTGATTTTCCAATGAGCATTTTTGTTGGGAACTCTAATGCCATGACTTACTGATAGTTGCCTTTTTTCAGCCTGGGGATGCTATAAATTTTGTGGTACTTGAAACTTGAGCAATCCTGGAAGGGCTTTAAGGAAACTGGCCACAGCTCATGGTGGTAGGGATTGCTGCTAGGAGATGCTGGAGAGGCAGAAGCAGAAAGATTTTAAGTTTGAAGGCAACCATGCTCATAGCATCAATTGCTGAGTTATGGGTTCAGTGAGACCCTAACCTTGCAGGAGCACAGCATGTAAGTACGTACTCACCAACACACATGATTGTGTACACAGACATACAATACACACAATGTTTTTTATGCTGGCCACAGAGCTTCACAGAATGCCATGCTAGCTGTGAAGCTCATCTGCATGTTCCTTCTAGATGGTCAGAGTGTCTGCATGCTCCTTCTAGATGGTCAGAGTGTCTGTATACTCCTTCTAGATGGTCAGAGTGTCTGTATACTCCTTCTAGATGGTCAGAGTGTCTGTATGCGCCTTCTAGATGGTCAGAGTGTCTGTATGCTCCTTCTAGATGGTTAGAGTGTCTGTATGCTCCTTTTATATGGTCAGAGTGTCTGTATGCTCCTTCTAGAGGGTCAGCATGTCTGTATGCTCCTTCTAGATGGTCAGAGTGTCTGTATGCTCCTTCTAGATGGTCAGAGTGTCTGTATGCTCCTTCTAGATGGTCAGAGTGTCTGTATGCTCCTTCTAGATGGTCAGAGTGTCTGTATGCTCCTTCTAGATGGTCAGAGTGTCTGTATGCTCCTTCTAGATGGTCAGTGTCTGTATGCTCCTTCTAGATGGTCAGAGTGTCTGTATGCTCCTTCTAGATGGTCATAGTGTCTGTATGCTCCTTCTAGATGGTCAGAGTGTGTGTATGCTCCTTCTAGATGGTCAGACTGTCTGTATGCTCCTTCTAGATGGTCATAGTGTCTGTATGCTCCTTCTAGATGGTCAGAGTGTGTGTATGCTCCTTCTAGATGGTCAGAGTGTCTGTATGCTTTATCTAGATGGTCAGCATGTCTGCATAAGGTGCACAGCTTATGGTGCCACGTAAGTCAGTGGCCAACCTTTTCTCTTCAGTTGTTCCAAACCCTCCGTGGACCACTATTAAATGAGAAAGCTGGATAAGAATCTCATCTTATTCTGAGCTTACTCACTCATCCCAAGAATATTCCCTGTGTACCTCCTGCTCGCCAGCCACTGTATCAGCACATACAGCCCGATGTAGAGAAATCATAGTGCTTCTGGATACATGTGAGCAGTGCAGTGCGGGAGCATGCGTGGCTGCAGTCAGGTTCAGAGTCAGATTTGTTTTCTCAAGGTGGCCTCTGAATCAACCGGGACCTTGGGTCACCTGTTCAGTTCAAACACTAAGAGAACACCCAACAGGTACGTAGCTGTCTTCTAGGACTCTGGTAACCCATCCACACACAGCCAAAGGCAGGGTGATTGCCCAGAAAGCCGCTGGGTCAGCCTGCCCCCACCCGTGTCTGGAGTGACCTTTGCCTGGCAGTGGACTCTCCTTTCATTTTAAAGATCGTTTTAAAGTGCTGTGAAGCAGAGAGAGGCAAGGCACTGTTCACCTGTGTCATACCAAATCTACTTTCACTCTTGGGCAGGCTGCTACTACCGACTTTAGAACAGATCAGCTGCCCTCTGTGTGTGTGGAAAAGCTGGCCTCACACTAGCTGGTTCCCCCCCACCCCCCACCCCCAGCTCTGAGAGATTGGTAATCTGGAAGAGTTTGTTACCCAGTAGTGCCCTTGAATTGCCAAGAAGGCGGGGTTGGGTGAAAGCAGATAAAAGGAAGAAGGAAAGCACGTTTTACACTTAATTTGTATTTTCTTTTTCTTTACAGCACAGCAAGAGCTCCTCTCTAACACTGGAGCCCTACTGACTCTCCTTAAGCAGGTTTCTGGGTGGGTGTAATTAAAGTGTCCTCGAATGGCTCCTGCTTTCACTTGGTAAGCTTTCAGGCGGAACAAGCTGGTGCAGGTGGAGGTGGAATGTTGGCCGGAGTGCAGCCGAACAGGAATGCCAAGCTATGGGCTGACTGGGGACTCCTGAGCCCATGCAGACAGAACCCAGCAAGGCAATGATGAGCTGCGGGGCAGCAGGAATGAAGCACAGAGCCCTACTCGATCATTATGTTAAAGAAGATGGGTAAGCATGAGCTGTGGGGTATGGCTGGCTTAGCAAGAAGGCAAACATCCGCAAGACTGACATTTCCAGCTCCAGCCATCCCTGGCAGGGATGGCTCTCCTACCCATTAAAGAATTCTCTGCAGCACCCTTGGCCCCTATCTAACAGATGCTAGGAACAGGGCTCAGTACAACTTCAAATGCTTTCTTCAGATATTACTAAGTATCTTCTAGGGCAGGGATGGGAAAAAGAATGGGCCTAGCTGCTAAGTACTGAACCAGGCATGCATATTCCTAAAGTGTGTCATCCTGCTTCACAAGTCAAGTCCTACGTTACATTTTCAGTCCTAATGTGGTGGTAAGACATTGGAGGTAGATAGCCAGTAAGAGTGAAGGAAAGGGACCACTTCAGTGGAAAGAGATATTAAAGATATGCCAATCAGATGGAAAGAAAATAGCATCTGCCATTGTCATTGCCGATTGGCCACCATATTGCTGATGCTTACAGTTCATGATAGAGTGAATTTGTTCTTCATGGTGCTTCTTGAGATAGCAGCTTATACTTAGTTACAAAGAGAATCAAAACCAAACATATTCCTTAATGGAATATTTGAGGTATGACTTGGTTATAATCTCTTATCATATATTTATAGTCACATTATCATATTTTATGTAAAAAAATGGTTTTCTTTTCAGTACTAAGGGGACTGGAAAGTCTGTATATTACGCTGTCCTCGTGTCAGTTTGTGTGAACTAAACTGATGTTGAATACTCCAGAACACGCTTTTCTGTCTCAAGAGGTCTACCCGACTGTTTGAAGTGTTACTATGCATTTCCTGAGTAGGTATTCAGTTATAATTTAACTATTACTGCCTTAAAATTATGGTTAAACTGATAGACTTCAAAGATGATTTCTCTGAAAAGTATTACCTATGAAGACCCACGCCATGCTCCCGTGTGTTCAGAGAAGCCTTGTGTGGGATTGTTTTCTGGGTATACAAGATCGCTGTACTGAAGGCCAGTGAGAACATTTGTGAAATGCTGTTATTGCAGTTTAGGTCTGTGCTGGCCTAATTCATCAGAGTGTGTCAGTAAATAAAGGTGAGTTAGGATTTCAGAAGTTAATTTGGGACACATAATAAATATGCTAAATATATACAGTAAATATACTCGTGGTGTCTATTCTATACCACATAGTATAAGGAGTTTGGAGCTGAACATCCTTAATCTCAGCCTCACTCCAGGAGTTTATATATCATTTCTGCCTGTTGTCATGGCTCATACCATGTATTACTATTAATATTAATCAGTAATGAAGATACAAAATCATTTGCCTAAGGTCTCTACTGAAGAGAACGGTCCAGCTTGGTCTTTTTAACCTGTAGAAAGACTTCCAAGTTTACTATCATTGTCACACAGAGACTTCCAAATAGGACTGTACATATTACTCTGCATATGACATAGTGCACTGACTCTAATCCTAGATCAATCACAAATGTTTTCTATGACAACACAAGAAACATCACCCTGTAATTTCTGAAATTTACAGTATAATTCTAAATGTTCCAATACACCTCACATGTACTTAGCAGTATAAAGTATACACAAAGGTTAAAATTTCCTATGAGTCCCATACCCAAGATCCTATCTAATGATAAGCTGAGATTTTTCTGTTAAAATACATGTTGCTGCTAAAACAGAGTGCCCCCCCCAAAAAAAATTAAGTTGATGCTGAAAAGCAAACAGTAGTTTTGTCTTTCAGTAAGCCGCTGGTTCACTGTCAGAAAGGGGGATGAAAAGCACATTGTAACATTTGAGACCAGATATAAAATGGTTGGAATGAAAGAAGCAAGATGCAAAGACCTAATTCACCTGCTTCATATTTACCAAAATTTATTTTTCATGGGGAAAAATAAACTTCAGAGGAATCACACAGTTGCATGCCTTCTGACTCCACCTTTTTCTTATTAATTATCTCTGAACTGTCTTTGTGGGTGGAAGGGTTAGTACTGCTTTGAAGAAGTGCAGCACATGTGTACCCTCATTCTTTGAGAATCTGTAAGCAGTTTAGCACACAGAGGCATAACTCATTTTTTTACATTTCCTGGAAGTGGGAGGAAGAAATTCTCTGACCTCTAGGCTCCCTGTAGTAAACCCCAAGAATCTTGCACCAAACATGCCAATGTGCAATGCTCCTTCCTTGAAGGGGGTATAATGTACACAGTATTGAGCACGCAGGGAACTCTGAATTTATACTTCACCATCACGTCGGAGTAAAGAAAATAGCGGGGGAGAGTCGGGGGTACAGCTTAATCACTCGTTTCAACAAAGAGGAGTGTGAGGGCCCAGGGAATGCTCCAAGAAGATTCCATTTCTCTCCCAGGTGACACTTTTTTCCCCAATAGCTTAGAAATAATTTCGTATTTGCTTGCCTGTTCAGGATCCTAGTTTATGGATGTGTCTGACAGTGTTTATTACTATAACAAATATCAAAGATGGTCATCTTACTAAGAGAAAAGGCTTAGTTTGCCTCAGGGTTTTACATGCTCCAATCCATGATCTTAGACAGACAGACAGACAGACAGAAAGAAAGACAACAAGGGTAGTGAGTATGTCTTAAAAACAATGTCTCCCACTTTATGTCCAGGGGTACAAACAAACCAATGAGGAGGGTTTTCTTTCCTCCCAAATCAGCCAATGATTTAAAGATTTCCTATGGGTACCCACCCGATAATGGGCTTGGTTCTAGATTGTCCTTCCCACCCTTTTGTCCACAGTCTCTTACTTTGAAAATCAAGGCATTCCCTCTCTAGTCTCCAATCTTTCTCCAGACTTCAGGCATCAGACCTTCTAAGGGATACGCAGAGAAACAGCTGCCAGTGCTGAACAATGAACTGCATATGGGGAGTGCTGAGGGTTCAGAGACCTGGAGAGACGCAAGGTGACTCACTGCCTCTCTGGTGCCTCTGGGCCTCATCTGCCCATCACTGCGTACAATTTCCCACCTTAAAGTGAGCATTCACAGTGTGCACAACCTCCCAGGAAAGACCACACACGTTTTCTTCTCTCTAATTTCTCTTTTCCTCTGGTGTGATAAGATCTGGGAAGGCGAGCTGTTTTGACCATAGAGACCAGCTTTACTGTAAACTGTAGTGACAATAGGATGCTGGGACATCATTCTCACATTGAAAAGGACCCAAAAAGTTTTGAGTGCCAACATGCTGCTCCTAAGGTTTTAGATTTCAAGGTATTTTAGAATTTGGTGTGTGTGTGTGTGTGTGTGTGTGTGTTCAACTTGTTCAATTGGTGAAGTCTCAGAAAAAAAAAAAAAAACTCACCTCTGAAAAGCTCCAAAATCAAAATGCTCTGCTTCCAAGCAATTCAGATAAGGGACACTCCACGGTAGTTGAAATTATACACCTCGCAACTACTAGGCATATGGTAAACAATGACAATGCCAAAGGAGAATCATCAACAGCACACAGATTTTTCGCACTGATTTGGTTCTATCCAAACATAGACACTTGAAGGTTGCCTACTGTGTTGCCTTTATCAAGCAATCACAGAGGGAAATAAGGCAGTGCTCTCATGATTATTCAAATAAGACAAAGTGTGACACAGGCCATGCTGTGTGGGAACTATGAGGTACTCTGTAGAGCGGAGGTACTGGCAATGTTTGTACGCGCGCATTAAGCAAATGCAGCTGGGCCTTCTACAGCTATCCCTGTCCTCAGTGCTGAGGCATTCTCAAACCTCAGCGGACTTGAGTTTCATTTTGAGAAATGGAATGTAATGAATGAAGTCTGAATTTTAGGGTCGTTAAGGAGAGAGATTATACTTCCTATGCAATCCAGAGTTAAAAGTATGGCAGTATGCAGGAAGAATTTAATGCATGCTAGTTGAGTCAACTATCCTGAAAAATGGAATGTACATAAAAGGTTCTTCCAAAATTTATTGATGTAAACTATCCCTGCTAGTAAAGGAACACAATATATGGTTTCATGCTGTAATGGGTGTAGGACTCAGGGCAGGCACAGAGCCTCAGGAAGCTGTCCCAGGATCAACAGTGTGCCGTGACTTTACTCTGTGAGTTATGTGCTCTCTCCTCACAGTGCTGATGTTCAAGATCATTTCCACGTGTCTATCTGAATATGCTTCCTCTGAGTATGAAGGCTGAGGCTGGATGGGAACAGGCAAGGGGTGGAGGTGCAGGTCTTTGCAAGAGGATACTTTCTTTGCAGAGTTTCTGTAGTTGCTGAGTGTCTGAAAACAAAAGGCTTCCACTGGTGGAATTTTACACACAGAGTGTTATTTTGTTGCTACCTTCTTCACATCCTATCTGGGTATAATTTGCAACAAGCTAAGCGTAAATTGTAGTAACAATATGAGGAAGGTCATTCTGAGTTAAAGAGCTCTGATGTCCAATACTTTATATGAGATTATGGGCTTTCTGAAGGCATTGTAACTTGCTGAATAAGTTTTCTTTCTTTTTTATGTATGGTGGAGGGTTCAGGTGCCATGACATGTGTGTGGAGGTCTAACGACAACTTTGTACAGCTGGTTCTCTTCTACCTTTGCACGGCTCCAGGTACTGAACTCAGGTTTCTAGGCTTGCAAGGTAAACAGTTTTCCATGCTGAATCATCACACTGGCTGCCTTGTGTCTGTCTTGTGCATCGGGGGGTTTGAGTACAGGGGCATCCTAGAAGTCTTGAAATTTTTTTTACAGTATAATGTCCATGTAAAAAGAACACACATCAAAGTGTTTTAGAAATGGTTTTAGAAATGTTTTAGTAAATTCATTTATTTGTGTATACAGCACCTACATCAAGACACATGACATCACCAGCTTCCCAATGAACCTCACGTAGCACCCTTATACTTAAAGTAAAGCCACAAAGCAATCAAGAAGCTCAGGAGGAGTAGAGTGGCACACGGTCTCCTTGTGACTTGAACAGAACATATACTTGGCACATGTAAGTCAACACAAAGACTACAGGGTTTGTTCAGTTCTCCAGTCCCCTCCTCATTTCTCTGTCTGCCTGCGCTAAGTCCACTCCACACCTCTCATCATGACTCCATGGCTTTCAAATACTGCAGACCAGAAACTTTTCCTTACAAAATTTCCATATGGTATTGTGAAAGACATGGTCTCCATGCCATTACACCTCCAGCCTTTGAAACAGCAAACTCCTGGCCTGGGTTAGCAGTAGGCAGAGACATGGACATAAAGATACATAAATTTTCTGCTCAGATGGTACCACGGGGGTCAGAAGAGGAGGACAGAAGACAATACTGAATCTCCTGGAAGAGCTTTTACAAGCTCCTAGAATCTGTCATTCTTTAAAAACAAAAGGTCTACAATTTCAACACTCAGGAGGCTGAGGCATGAACTTCACAAGTTCAAGGCCAGTTGGGTATTATAATGGTGCCCTATCTCAAACAAGCCAAAACAGCGCAGAGATATTGTTACCCCAACAAACTATGATTCATAGTCATATAAATTCGTCTTTATTGTTTTCAGAACAATTTCTAAAACCAACAACAGCTGCAGTCTTAACTTCTCCAGTAAAATAAAAAATTCAAGGAGGCCATCGGGATGGGGATGATTCCAGGCTTAAGGTAAAAACAGGCTTTCCAGAGAAGATAGGTCTGCTCCCCGGGATTCACATGGAGGCTCACAACTCTATTAACTCCAGTCCTAGGAGGCCCAACACCCTTGCCTGGTGTCTCCTGACACTGCACACATGTGGTGCAAAAACATACATTTAGGCAAACCACCAATACACATAAACTAAAAACAAATAAACCTCAAAACAATAAAGATACTAATCTAATAAATAAGATCAAATATTAAATTCAAACAAAATGTGACTTGGCAGTGAACAACTTGAAGCTTACATACAACCTGACCAAGAGTGGGGATGCCACTACCATTTTCCCCTCTTCCCAATCACACCTTTCTTTTCCCTTTCTAAAATTTCAAAAGTAAAACATTTACCACAAATGTAGCACTGGAAAAAAAAGAGGTTTCCAACCAACATGTAAAACTTAATTTCACTTCCCTTTGTGCCATAGAAATTTCCAAATCGAACAAAGCCTTCAACGTGTTTGACCTCCCCTCCCCCCACACACAGCTGAGCTGTTAGAGCTTTAAAAATTGTCTTTAAAAATCTCACAGCCAGTGGAGGCCAGCCAGTGTGAAGTTTAAACTACCCATCCTGTATCTGAAAACCATCTAGCTAACAAAGCCTTATGCAGCGTAAAATGGCTATGCCACAGGCAATGTGTATGAGATGTTAAGTGTCAACTTAGAACTGTTAGCTTTTCCATTTTTGCTGTTTCTTGTAACAAAGCAATTTATTTTTATTTACAGATTTAAAACACCTTTAAAAGTAACATTATATGGTGCTGGTAGAAAGGAAGCCTCTGCCCTACCTTAATTCATCACTAGTCTGTTTGCCACATGTGTGTCTGATGGCCACTGAGGCCAGAAGTGGGCATCAGATTCCCTGGTTCTGGAGTTACATAGGTAGTGAGTGTCCACACCTCCTTGTGAGTGCTGGGAATTGATTCTTAGTCCTTTTACAAAAGTAACCTGTGCTCTTAATCTCTATCACCTGAAATCTGTTCCGTGGGTGTGTGTAAGTAACACTCGCAGCTATTTCGTTATGGTATGAGTGAATTAAAGAGACAGGAAACCTAGTCAAGTCTGTGACTAGCCCCGGGATTAAGTAGCTCTCCTGGGGGAAGCGTAGAGAGTGGCTCCAAACTCTCCATGGTGAGTGCTGAGTGGTCTCAAAGGTGTGTGTGTTCATGGTTACAATTGTTGGACCTGCAACTGTTGGGAGATGCAGGATCATTTTGGAGGTGGAACCTAGTGGGGCAGTGTTTAGGTAACTGGAAATGCAACATCAAGGGAGAGGGTAAGGTCCCAGTGTCTTCCTCCTTCCCTCTGCTTCTTCATCTGGAGCTGGCTAGCTTTGCCCTGTCCGGGCTTCACACCATGACGCACCGTCTCACCAGGAGATCAAAGCAACAGAGATAACTGATTATATGCTGGAGCCTCCACACTTTGTGTCCAAGCAAATCTTTTCTCCTTAGAAGCTAATTACCGCAACAGCTATCATCTATACTGATAGAAAACAAACCAAAGTGGCCATAAATACACTAAGCATGGCCTGAGCCACCAGTTAAGTCTAGTGACAGAGAGAGGAACTGAGATCGATACTTGTGTCTCTTGAGGAAAGTGCATTGCTTCTGTATATGCCAAGCACTCAGACAACACGTGTTGCCTCCTTCTGTGTAAGAGTGAGATGGTTGGGGGATTCATGAAGGGTCAAAGGCTGCACACCAAAGGGCTGAGGGGAGTGGAGTTGAACCTGTCTCCCATCCAGATCTCACTAACCCTCTGAGGGTTTAAGCATCGGGCAGTCATCTGGGGCAGAGGACAGAGATGCTGACCAATCTAGGGATGCCTTTCCCAGTCAGGTGGCATTGGCTCAGGACAGTGACACTGTGCAGGATCCCAAAATAGCCCCAATGAAGGCCAAGGGCCCTAGACCTAGTGCAGGACTTCCCACGGTAAGAGTAAAGGAACACACAAAAAGTGCTTTTTCCAGGAACAAAACATTCATCCATTTTTTTGTGAATATTGTATTATATAAGGTAAGTAATACAAATATGGAGACCCGTGCACGTTTACTGCCTGGGCAAAGATCTCGCTACACATGGAGTCACTCTCACCCGTTACTCTGTGACACTTTCCTGTCCATCTGGAAAGTAAAGATTATCAAATGATCCTTATTAACAGTCTCTACCCCGAAAAAGCCAAATCACAGACAGCATATTTTGGTACAAGTATTGTATGGGGATATTTACAGTTTAATCCCAAGGATGCATTTCACTATTCATGATTACAAAGATTTATCATTCCATAGGTGCTTGAGATAGTAAGGTATCTTTGCTTTTTCTGGAACAAAAAACCGATACCCATCAAGGCTAGTAGGACCAATCCTAGGATGGCTTATGTAATGTATTTCCTAAACTATTACAATTTTGAAGAAAAAAAAAACCCTCTTTACAGGCATGATCATTTGGAGACAAATTTAGAATCAGTGGACGTTTTCAAACATCTGTCTAGGTAGTCTGAACTCTGCACAAGTGGTTTCTTTTGACCTCTGACATGGTGATCCCACTGTTACCCCACAAATAGCATTCCTGGCTGAATATATGTGTCCTGCACCCCTTTTCTACACAGAAACACCTGGCTGTTTTTTTCCCTTATCAGTAAATGACAAAAAACATTCTACTTTAGAATCAGAACATATAGAAACAGACACAGGTTTTGTGAGAAAAACAGTTCTGGGCTCCCCATCAGGCTTCTGTAACCAACAGATGACCAGACACGTTTGCTGTAAAATAATAATAGTAATTATAATAGCAGAGCATTAGATAGCCAGAGTCCACACAAAAGTGCCAAGCCAGCTTTGTCTGTCGTGAGCACAAATGGCCACTCAGCCTGGATTGGAGTGTATGTTGTTTATTTGTGTCATGGTTCCTGTTTGTTCCACTTGTTAGATGCAATCAGGAGCATGTCAAGTTTCTGCTTATTATACAAGACAGCCCAGAAGTCTGTGCAGACGAAACTGAGTGGAAGAAACCTTAGAGACCCATTGCATCTGCACATAGCTCTGCCAAGCTGCTTCCTCAGGCAGACACCGACTTAATGATTTAATTGTTCTCTCTGTCTGCTAAGAATGACGCCACTAGGGTGGCATGCTTGACGCCTTTCTTCCAAATGTCTAGGTATTAATTAACTATTATCTGTTCTGTTTGAGGGTACTCTTAACTGATCCGGGGGCCTTCTCTGCCTCAGTAGAACTTCCTGTGAGTGTGACCTGTAAGTTCCATGAGCTCAGCACTCACATATGTTTTCAAGAGGATTAAAAAAAAACATACACAAAACTCCAAAATTTGCAAAAGTAGGAGTATGCAATTTTCAGGTCACCTTCCCATGTACCCCACTGTCACTGCCTGCTTTAGCATGCACCCGGCCTTAAAGGTGTGAGTTTAAACAATACTGCCCTCCTTACACAGTATATAAGTCTAATATTTCTGCAACTGAGCAACCTTATGAATAGTTGGAGGCTTTTACCACACCTATCACCCAACAGAACTGAAATTCTGTTTTTCAAAAGCCGAGGGTTTACGGACAATATTATGCCACGAGGAAAGACTACAGTCAGATAATCAACCATCTGGGACCTTTCTCGCTCAACCACCTCTCCCCCCAAGCCAGGCATATCACTAGGTTTGTGTTCAAAAGGGTAAAACTGATGCAAACCCCCACGTAACTCTCATACTGAGCACCGATTCATTCTTCTTCTCCAAATTGCAAAGCCTTCTGTTCTGCCCTTGCTCTGCAAACTTTTGTTGACTCAAGAAAACCCAGCATACACATGGGCAGGTAACTTGCAACACTTTCAAGGTCTATTTACTACAGCTGCCTTGAAACCGACAACCTAACAGCCTGCTCTTCGAAAGCCTTTGTGTATTGAAGTGTTCATCATCTCCGGTTGAAAAACCAACCATCTATCTTCGCAGTGCCATCGTTGAAACTGACAAAATAGGACAACAACCACACACTTATTGCTTCACCGACATCCGGGACTTTCCTCTGTCTCACGTGATAGCCGTGAAGCACGAACGCGCTTTGCAGGAATTTCTGCCCGAGCCCTGAAAAGTTTCCGCTGTGAGGAATCAGCAGTGACAAAATGTTCCTTCCTTCTCGGTGAAGGAAAATAACATTGTGCTTAGACATTTCTTAGGGGAAAGGTACCTCACCATCCAAGAGTGAGCTACTCACATGTCACATTCCACATTCCAATCATTCAACCAACAAAGTTCCTCTGAGTGAATAATTTGTTGTATATAACAATTTCTCCTTAAAAGTCCAGGCTCACGCCTAGCCTTGCAGAGACTTGAAATGCCAGGGTAGGCAGATACCTAGTGTTTTTTTGGGGGGGGGTCCCACCCTTTCAGAGGAGAGGAGAGGGGGCTTGGAGAAGGACTGTTGGACGAGGTGACCAGGAGGGGTCAGTGAGCAGAATGAAAAATGAATAAAGAAAATAACAAAAATAAATTCTTAAAAAGTCAGTGGTCATAAGTCTCACTCCAGATGGAATAGTTTCAATAGTGGATATTAGGTAGAGAACAAACCATCCCTGGTGTGTGTGTGTGTGTGTGTGTGTGTGTGTGTATACGTGTGCACATGCGTGCATTTTTGTTGTCTTGTTTCAGAATAGCTATTTGAATTTCTACTGAGTTTAACTGTGTCCTTTCCTCTAAATTTTAGAGGTGACCCAATGACCACTGTAGGTCCAACTGTTCAATGGCCATGTGTTACCATGGACACCAATGACTGTCCCAACAACTGAACCAGGCTGCTTTGGCCCCCCATTTTTCTTGCAAGTATTTTTAAGCCTGTCAAGCTGACAGAAACTATGACATAACATGTCTAAAAAATTAATCAAGCTTCTAATTTCTAAAGTAAAATTTGGGCTAGCACCATGGCTCAGAGGATAACAGTGATAACTACTAAGTCTGAAGTCCTGAGTTTGATCCCCAGGATCCACATGGTGGAAGGAGAAAACCGATTCCCACAGATTGTCTTCTGATCTCCACAGTAAGGCAGCGGCAGACACACTCATACATGCACGCATGCACGCACGCACTCCAGGAAAGTATGTAAGACAATCATTGCTTGTCTTTCTAACACTATACTAAAATACACTATAGAAAAAAATACAGTTGAGTTATTAGACTTTACAAGCTAGTGCTAGACCACACTTAAAGTGGTTGGTCTAAATCACTGTGCACAGCCCAATTTTAAGCACATACAATGGGTAATAGGGTATGGGACTAAATCAGGCAACATGTGGGTAAGAAGGGAAAGTTTAGTGCGATTATAAGTTAAATTTTCCCACAGCTTGTAAGTATTTACTATTTCCCTTTAAATAAACAGAACTAGCTTCTGACATCTGAACCATTTAAGAAAAAACTTTTGAAATCTTTCAGTGACATAAAATATTCAAGGACACCTGTCCTTAAGGATTTACACAAATTCAATAATTATTTTATTTCAGTTTTTTTCACTGCTGGGATTATAATACAACATTGCTCTCTTCCCTCTTTTCTCCAAGCCTGCCCACCTACCTTTCCCATCTCCTTTTCAGAGGCAGACCCTCTATTTTTTTTAAATTAATTGTTAGTGCATACACACATGTATACACATAGAGTCCTAATATTCATGACCCTAAAACAATGAAAAATTATGGCGATAGTCAAAGAGACCACACCATTCAGTTTGTCAATAGAAATTTCATTTTAACCATTGTTTGATGCATCAATTTTTATCCCAAAGTGGACTACAGGGAAGGAACGTTTGCAGTAGTCTTAACAACAGTACAGGAGGAAGCACAGCTGCTAAAGCAGCCATGACGTCATCCACTCAATGCACGCACCCTCACTTTAATGGTAAAATAAAGTCCTTTACAAACTCTCCTAAGTCACCTGCAGAGGTCCCTTAGTTGTCCACAGCTATAGGTGCCCAAGCAGTAGCCAACAGCCTTGCTTTCCTTATTCCTTATGAGTCTACCTGTTTGTTCCATGATCTGTGCGAACCAACAGGTGAATGTGTTCACCAAATGCATCTTCCAATTCACAAGTGCAACAGCTCAGTTTGAGAGACTTTTTGGGAGCTCATTAGGATTCGATGTATATTTATTGTGGCTACGATTAAGGAGATGTTGAATCCCCTGACTTCAGTAGTGGGGGATTTATAAAGCATGTAAAAAAAAAAATCATCATTTTGCTCACCCGTAGCAAGGTTTAGAGGGTGAATGTTATTGGATGGGCCACTTAAAAATCTCCCAACTACAGTCTAGAGATTCTAGTTAATTCTTCATATTTTCTCCTTAATTTTTAAATAGTAACACTCATATTTAAGTTGAATTACTTCACAGTCAAAGCACTTTACTTTTGAAGTAATAACTTTCTTTAAAGTGCTTTAAGTAAACCATGCCAAAAAAAAAAAACAACAACAACAACAACAACAAAAAAAAACCAAATCGTTAGCATTCACTATAAAGGACTTCAGGGTTACAGAAGGCCTGGAAAGGCATTGCTGGGTGGTACTAGGGCTGGCCAGAGTATCCACATTCTTTTGTTTGAGACCAGCAAAATTTTTGTGGAGACTTCAGTGCAACTATCTCTTTTTGAGAAACTGCTTCTATCATGTGGGGAGAATTAGGTCTTCTCTTTTGTGTACTCTAATACAAATCTCAAATCACATCTGTTGTTAAACATGGCCCTGCAGGGCGCTGTGCACACAAGCCTCCCCCAGCTCAGCCTAGAGGTTTAAGTCCTCTGAAAGCAAGCACCACTCTCTCATTCCTCTGGTGTATCCAGAACATGAGATGGGCTTGTAGACATGGCTGTTGTCACACCCTGCAGTGCTCAGGAACCTCTTAGAAGGATTTTCATTTGATATTTACTATACAGACCAGTGATTTGATGATGACTTAAGAAGTGGGGATTGCATAGACGTGTGTGTAGCAATTTATAAACAGTATGGCTTCCCACACACCTAACTATTCTATATAAGTTGTTGAACTGCAACTAAAAAGATCAATAACTAAAAATAAGCCTGTATATAAAGGAGGAGGAAATCCACAGCTCTGACAAGTTTAACATTGGTGCAAGAGTGAGCATCTGACAGGAGGTTGCATGGGGATAGTGGGTCTATGGCCAATGAATGACATTGAATACTCCTCCAGTGCTGGTGAGATTGCAAGATGGTACAACCACTTCGGAAATCAGTCTGGTGGTTCCTCAGAAATCTGGGCATGACACTTCCAGAGGACCCTGCTATACCACTCCTGGCCATATACCCAGAGGATTTCCTGGCATGCAATAAGGACACATGTTCTACTATGTTCATAGCAGCCCTTTTTGTAATAGCCATAAGCTGGAAAGAACCCGGTGTCCCTCAACGGAGGAATGGATAAAAAAATGTGGTATATTAATACAATGGAGTACTATTCAGCCATTAGAAACAATGAATTCATGAAATTCTTAGACAAATGGATGGAGCTGGAGAACATCATACTAAGCGAGGCAACCCAGTCTCAAAAGATCAATCATGGTATGCACTCACTGATAAGTGGATATTAGCCTAGAAACTTGGAATACCCAAGACATAATCCACATATTAAATGATATCCAAGAAGAATGGAGGAGTGGTCCCTGGTTCTGGAAAGACTCAGTGCAGCAGTATGGGGGAATACCAGAACAGGGAAGTGGGAAGGGGTGGATGGGAGAACAGGGGGAGGGAAGAGGGCTTATGGGACTTTCGGGGAGTGGGGAGCCAGGAAAGGGGAAATTATTTGAAATGTAAATAAAAATATATTGAATAAATAAAAAAAATAAAAAATAAAAAGAAAGTGATGATAGGCCGTGTTGTTCTAATGTCTGCTGTCCCATAGATGTTCCCATCTCCATACTTCATACTCAATGCATCTAGACATTGAATTCATACTCAGTCCTGTTTTCTGTGATTTACCAACCTTCTAACCCTACACATGGGTTCACTGTTTATCCCAACTTCCAGGTTGGAAGTTTGTGTCTTAAGTCAGCATTCTCAGCTGTCCCTACTTGTTCCCTACCATCCTCTGTCAGATCTGCCTCCAGATCAGTCTTCTAGTCACTTGTCTTGCATCTTCCTTAATCTTGCTTAACGTCACCTGTAACAGTCATCCATCCCTCCATTTCCACTGATATGCAACAATCCAGGCTTTATGCTTCCTGGAGACATTAACCACCGGTCACTTCCTCCAAGTTCTTTAGGTTCTCCAGGAAGTCCTTTCATGTAGAAGAAGATCCAAAATTGTGCTGTGATTAATGGAGCTCATCTGGAACTGTATAGAACTTTCTCTCTCCCCCTGTTGACTCGACCTTAGTAGGGCACTAGTGTGCTTCCTGGACCTTGACTCTCAATGCCACTTCTGTAACCTGTAGTCTCTTTTCCCATAGGATTTTTCCACTTGGGGATTTTCTTTGTCTCCTCCTCAGGTAGAATTAAAAGGAAAACACTGTCGAGCAAAGTATCCTTTATCCCACACAGATCTTCCATTTCTTCTATGATTCTGTTGAACATTTACTTATGATCTTTCACTAGGTCTTCTACTCAATGACTTTTAGACATATCAAGGGACATATCAAGACCAACTCGTTCTCAAACCTCAAAATATAGATAGCACAGCACAAAGTATGCATCATGGCTCAAATACAAAGAAAACTGTAAAAGAGAAAATAGTTCTAGGTGCCAATGCCTGTCCTTATATTCAAAAGGCAAACAAGAGTGATTAACTTACACAATTGTATAATGCAGCTTATGTATGGGGACTCTTCAGTAACAATGAAATTGCAGGGATATTTAGGGATACCAAAAAAAGGCATTATAATGTTCCCAACTGTAAGTTTAGCCTCTTGTCGATGAAAAGTTGAACAGAGTTAGATAGGGCGCTTGGAATCTAGGTCTGTCTGTGAAGAACTTGCCCAGAAGGGTAAACCTGAAAGAAGGGCACCCTGTGATTGTGCCCATATAGCTTCTAAAGCAAGCTGCTGGACCTGGTAAGAATGAAAGTAATTCTTAGCATATGCATTTCACAGATAGACAGTCTATCTGTAGAATTTACTTTACAAATTGGTAATAGTTGTGCTCAATTTATATTTGGAGAGAAAGTTTTTTTTTTTTTTTAATTGAAAGGGTGAAATGTTGTGTGATATTTCCTATCCATTCACATTGAGGCAATGAGAGGCCAGTGATTGGAGGGGAAGGAGGAGGAGGAGGAGCTAAGAGAAGTGAGGGGAGGAGAGACAGGCTTGATGGACAACAGGAGCAAAGCAGAGGGAGGCCCCAACATCCAGATGGCTTCAGTCTGGAGCTTTGGAGAGGTTAGAAATATCGGGAGAAGACTTTATCATTGTAAATTGGCAATATGTAATTGGGAGTTTTATATACATAAAGATATTTGGTTAGCTATTCAAGTTTAAGAGTCATGCTTTACCTGATACTTGGAAGGAGTGGTGCAGAGGCCTGGCAGGGCAGTACTCTTTCTTAATTATTACCCACTACAAAAAGCACCAGACATTTGATAGTGACAGAGCCATCAGAGATTAAATTACCAAATCCAGCACTCTTTTTTCCTTTTAGAAAAGTTATGATGTATGAGGTTAAGTACACAAAGCCAACTAAAGCTCTTTAGTCTATTGGTGCTGCCACCTGACTTCAGATAACATCATGTTCTACCACTGTGAATGCACACCATAGGAAAGTCAGTCCGAGCACAAGTCTCTTTTACATATTTGAAAAGCAGATTACCAACATTTAACTTGTGGTTTCAAGAGCTACATATATTTAGAAGCAATGATATAACCATTAAGATCCCCCGCTAAACTCATAATGTCTGGCACATCTTAAGCAAGCAATAAACATTTACAGAATCTAGAAAGGAGACCTCTGAAGTCTGGAGTTCCAGTGGGACTTTCCACCAAACCCAGACTTGGAATGAAAACATAAGTATCTTGCATAGGAAGCCAGGCCTGTGCTTCCCAAAGCCTAGTCTTCTGAGAGACAGACAGACAGACAGTCTTGAGAAGCCTTTGGAATCCCCTTCAAGTTACCTTTACCTCCAAACTCCACTGCCTTATTCAGATTGAGGGTCCCTTCTCTCCTCTATTGCTCTGCACACAGGATCTTTTCCAAAGAACTGCCTTCTCCTGCCATCACGGTACAGGAGGAGCTTGTCCAGCAAGTCCAAGTCAATTCCTTGACCATATTTTTTTTCCCCAATGACTATACTGCCACCATCAAAGGCAACCCAGGAGACCATAGCATCCATGAACAATAAAGTAGACCACTAAACAAGCAAGCTTCAGAGGGAGACTGATCCTCAAATGCCCTTTTCCTGGTTCTTATCCTTTTAGCACCAGAACTGAGTCATTTACACATCTAAGCTGTGGGGGAAAACATTACTACACTTCTCTATGCATAGGTTCCCCTGTACAGATGATGAGAGCCACCTCTCACTACATGCAACGTGAAGATTGACAAGGCACTTAAAGCAGTGTCTGACAGTCCTCTGCTTTAACAACAAGTACAGATGGTACTTTAGATTGGAGGGGAGGATGAACACCCTACCTCACTTAAGGGAGCCAGTCTGGAACAAAACTGACCAATTAAACAGATCTTGTATCAGCATGTTGCAGGAAGGGTGTCTTCAGTTTTCAATAATCTGCCCTTTAGAGCTTAGCCTTTTTATGTTACTTTAACATATTAATATTTGTTTGCTACCTTTACTGCTATACCCAGAAGCATTTGGTTTCAAGTGAACACCATACAAACAGACAAATGGAGTGGCATTTTTTATTTAACCAGAAACAAATCTCCAGCCACTAACTGTTCAAAACAATAATACCTAACAGCCAAGAAGCCCAGTCCTGCGGAGACACAAGTGGTGTTCTACAGGGGCTCTAATGGAAACAGAAAACTAGGGGAGGTAGACCCATGGGCAGGCACAGATGCCAGGCAACTGGCTGATGGGGACTAGGTGCCTTCAGCTAAGGAAGGTAGGAGAAAAGCTTCACACTGATCCCATCTGTGAAAAAAGCAAGCCCTCATTTACTGACTTCACCCTGCTTTTTCCTGTACTGCAAGATTTCCCAGACCCCTGCTCCTCAGAACTGTCATGGTAGTCTTCCCGTAGATGTTATCAATTTTTGATTTATGCTAGTTAGTCTCAAATCAGATGCTACAAGAGTTTTAAATATTCTCTCAATAGACTCGTGAGATCTGAGTGTACGGAGTGGTAGCTAAACACTGGAGGAGGGGTGTAGTTTGTTTTACTTGTTGATTTTTAAAACCAAATGATTTCATTGTGTAGTTAAGTTTGGGGAACTGAGCCTTACACCCCCTCCAACAAAAGTGCATGGAGCACCAACCCCCAAGTCCAACTTGGATGTGGATGACATCAACAGCAAGTGCAGACCTGACTCCTGGAACCCGAGCGGCTGGATTTTGAAATTGTGCAATTAAACCTTCCGAGGCATGTTTCTCGTGTCAAGTGGGTTTATGGTCGGGTAGTCATGAAGCCAGACTTGTTCATGTTCCGTCTGGACAGTTGGCACATGTGATCCATGGACATCAATCTGTTTCTTTTTAATTAGGGGTTATATTTTAGTTGGCCAAATATCAATCACCTCAAAAAGGAGGAAGGGGGTGGGGAGGGGAAGAAAGAAAAGAAAAAGAAACCCAAGAGGGAAAGTCTCAGAAAACAAGTAAGAAACTTTGCTACCAGCCTCATTTTGGAACACCAAGGGCGAACTATACACAAGGATCCAGCTGTCAGGAGGAGGTCAGCCATACCTGTGCAAAGCCAGGAGATGCTGTAGAAGCCCAAGTTTCTGGGGATCCCAGGGAAGCAGCCACCCCGCAAGACTAGCTCCAATCTGGCAGGGAGCCTTGGTCCCCAACCAGTGCACCTAGCCTGGCAGGTCCCTGGCATGCTCTATGCCTAAGAGGCGGAATCGACCCACCCCACTCGCCACCCCTACGCCCTCCTTTTTTTTTTTCCTAGCGAAGAAACAAATCACCACTACCATCATCTTTTCTCTGAGGTTTTAGGTAGTTAGTGACAGAGATATCTCCCACACTTCCAGGTCATTGCTGCAACTACACACCCCTGGAAGGGGCACACAGAAATCTGCAAGCCACATTGAGACTCCCAGGTCTTGAGAGAACCCTGGCGGAGAAGAGAGGTGTTGAGGGCACACTCCAAACCGCGCTACTTAGAGGTCCCGACCTTGACCAGAGGCGCTTTGGTTCTTATTCCAGTCCCTCGGTTCTTATTCCAGTCCCTCGACTCCCAGACTGTGCCGGTCGGACCTGCCCTTCGCGCTTGCGGATCCGGGGTCCCTCCGCTCTCCCTGAGAGTACTGGGCGCACGTGTGCCAATGCCAGGCGTCCCGCGCTGTCCCGCACCACGTTTCTACTCCAAACGCCTACTGAGCGCAGAAAAGTGAGGCAACTAACTTGGCAGCAGTCGAGAGCCCCGGAGCGCACAGCCGCGGCTCCCACGCTGCTCTGGCAGCCCCTCTGCCCCAAGCCAGGTCTCCCTTCCTTCGGCTGCCCCAGTCTCGCCCATTCCCGACACGAAACGTCCAGTCCCTCCTAAGGTCCTGGCCGCCTTTGGGGGCCAAAAGAGGAGGAGCGGGCGGCTGGGGACGCAGAGTCCGGAGCAGAGGTTGGGGCTGGGCGAGCGTGCTCGCAGGGGGCGCGGGCCAGTGGGACACGCCCTTACCTTTCTTTTCCTCCAGCGCCCCACCTGCGGCGCAGAGTGCGGCCAGCAGCACCAGCAGCTTGCTTCTCACGGTCCCCAAGGGTCGCATCTCTGACCGGGATAGATTGGCTCTGGCTCTCCGAGATTAATCCGAGACAGACGGAGTCCCACGGTCGTGCCCGGTGACTGCGTCGGCAGCGACGCGACCCGGACTCAGGCTCCTGTCCAGGTGACCCGTAGTCTGTCTGGGAGGCGGAAGCCTCCGGGACTCACTCCAGACTCCCTAGCCCAGGAGGAGCGCACAGTGCGGGAAGAAGAGGAGGGAGGCTGCTGCGCGTTGCGCTGGGGCTGCCCAGACGTCTAGCTCGCCTGGGTCGGGACGTGGGGGGAGGCTGGGCGGGAGGAGGAGGGACTAAGTGGAGGAGGAGGGATCCAAAGGAGCGAGGAGGAGGAGAATGTCAGGAGAGAGGAAGCGCTCCCTGCGAGGATCGAAAGCAGGCAGTGACCGGAAGGTGGTGGTGGATGGCCTTGGCCACCACTAGACAAGGCTCTGGAGGCGAGTTGCGGTTGTGTGCAGCAGGGCAGTGGGTGGCCTTTGGGCTTAATTTCTGAGTGGGGATTCCACTACGTTGAATTTCAGGACCTAGGCAGTCCAGCCAAATCCTTGTCAGGGTCCCCTTCTTCCTTCCCTCTGTCTCCCACCTTCTTTATTTCTTCAGTTAACAGAGCAACTCGGTTACTAACTCTCCAACCTTAGAGCGCAGTTTGGAAAATAACACAGATGGGGAGGAGGACGCTGTTAACTTACTCTACATAACTTCTGGACAGCTGGATCTCAGTAGGGCCAGGCAGCCCAGTTCCCAACCGCGTGGACAGAGGGGGATGTAGCAAGTCTGAAGTGGTCCTTCAGATCTCATCAAGAACCCTCCATGTCTTCTGAAAGAAGGGCAGCCAACTCCTGGCAAAGAGAAGTGCCTCAGTATGTTTGCTGGGTGAATTCATGCATGTTGGGGAATAAAAACATGGCATTTTCTACCAGTCGGGAGTGCTTGAAAAACTAAGCAAGGTGCACATGAGGAGAATTCCTCCTCAAAAGCAACTACTTGACAGAATAACAGTGAACTTATCTTTAGAGCAGTTAGCAGCATCCAGTGACCCAAGCTAGCCCTGCCTCACACCAGGAGGCAAATTGCCAGGTAAGTTCACCTAGAATTTGACCAGTAGAAATGTGTTACCGAATCGCAACTAAATTCCTTCAGCAAAGACCAACTAATATCCCTACTCCTTAGCTATCAGAGAGATCTTCCCTGCCTTTGTTCAACCCAGAGTCTCTGAGTTCTTAAAAAAATCGTTTGGTCCCCTAATTTAGGCCCCTTGGTGGTGGGTGTCCGGGTTAGTAGGAGTCATGGCTAACCAGGGAGGCTCAGTCCAGCCTTTCCTTATTGCATGTGGCCAGAAAGGAGGTACCCAGGACTTTCTTCCACGCCCAGCAAAGACAGGGCTGCTGCCCAGGTTTTGCAGGTGGCATCCGAAATGGAAACCTTTCACCCAGCCTGGGCAGGGACCCCCATCACACCCTGAAACCTTCCCTGAGAAGCAGAGCAGGGCTTCTTAAACTTTCCCCACTGGCAACCGCTTTTCATAGAAGTTTTTACATAATCTTGGGTAGGGATTTTATATAAAATAGGTGTGTAAATCAGACATTTACTAATAATAGATCATAACACAATGTTAAGATAATTTTTACGTGTGACCTCACCACTTATTAAAGTTAAGGTAACTTTTATTGTTTCATAAAAATTTCAGAATACTTGACGCTAATATAGAGCATCTGCAACACTGTGCAGAGTTAATTAATATTTTGATTTACAGTCCTCAAAGCATGAAATAGAAAAACTATATTTAGGACCATTTTGGCAATTTCATCCTAATCTCATGCTAAAATTCTGTTACCTTTTTTAAAAAAGAGACATAAGACATTGCTTTTAAATATTAAACATTCAAACACAATACAATCCAAACACAGCCCATTTGAAGCTCATATGCTAAGGAATGAGAGTAGGAGAATATTAAAAAGTTCTCATTTTCTGTATTATGACATTCTTCTACAAGAGCAGATAATTGTATGTGAAGTAAAACTTGCAATCTATCCCATGTGAAAGAATTGCATCTGAACTGAGTTTTGACCCAATACTTCTTGGTACACCATGGTGTAACAGCAGGTGCAGCACAAAGTGCGAAGAATAATGTGTGTATAGAAGCAAGGCCACTGTGAAGTGCAGTGCAGCTCCATGGGGCACTGCCAGAAACACCTTAGTGTGCTTAGAATTTTTTAAATTAAACTTTGGGGTTTTTTTGGGGGGGGGGGTTATTGCACATCCAGAAAACTTTTACTGTTGCCAAAATTTTTGTACCCTCTTCCCAGAGACACATGTGGGAGGGTAACTCATGTGTCAGTTTTCTGCTATATGTTTAAAATAAGAACTTAGGGCAGTTTTTAAAGTAATACAATAATAAGGGCAAATTAGAAAAAGGCAAGCAAGAAATATAACAGTAGAACACAAAATGAAGATGGAAATGAGTTTTTAAAAATCTGCAGACAGTGAAGGTTCCCACTTTTCCAGGCCTGGCACTCTGGCTTAAAACTATATCTTCTATCAAGGGATATAATCAGTGGCACATGTCATAATGAACACATAGTAAAATAGAAATGGCAATGATAGCTACAGCTGATTTTTAAGAATATTAAGAAATTTCTCCTGTGAAGCCCTGAAAGAGGATTGTTAGGATTCTCTCTGTGGGAAGAAGCAACAACATTCATAAGCAGATGGTCAGAATATCCCTCGGTGTGACCTGCTGATGGTTAGAACATTCCCCAATATGATCCCATGCTAGACCATCCTTCGGTGTAACCCCACTGCAATCCGGCTTCTCAGAGCCTCCTCAAAATCATCACCAAGGAAGCAGCAATGCTTTGAAGTTACAGAGCATAGAACTAGGAGAGCATCTATGAAATATGCTTCCCTTCAGGACACCTACATGGAATCTTCTGGAACTCCACCCTAGGATGCCTGCATGCACTGTATAATCCTCTGAGCTTTAACTATGAAGATTGACGTCTCGATAAATTTGTACTCATTGGCAAGTACTAGAGTTATTGATGCTGATGTTAAAGAAAAGTGGTCTTGGTAAGCTGGCAGAAAAGATTTCTGGAAAGAGCAGAGGAGCCTTGCATAGCCAGAGCTTTGCACACAGGCTCTGTGGAGAGGAATCAAGGTAAAGTACTTGGTACATTCTACGCTTGATACAGGTAACCCAGGTGAAGTACTCTCTGTTGCTACATCATCCTGGAGGGGCAGCAGCATCCCAGACTCTGCTGAACTCTGGTGAGATGTCAGTATATCTGATGACCCATGTGCCAGCTTGTATTTCTTTGTTTCTATCTTATTATGAGGTGACATTGTTGTTTAGAGACGATAAAGAACTCTCTGAGTCCTTGCTGGATGTTGGCATTGGGACTCCAGATTCTATTCTGACATATCCTCAAAATTTGTTAGGTCAAATGAAAACAAAAGTTCAGCTTGGCCAAGAAAATAAATGAATAAAGTCCAGACTTGACATATTAGCAAGTCCATGCTAAGATCACTTTCCACAACAAATACCTACAGTGTGCCCATCATTTTACAGCAAGCTATCTGTTCTCTGTCACACACATTAACAGGGAATTTTTCTGATAAATGGCTACATTAGAGGCTTTTGAGCGTGGTATGTTGAATGAGTGTATACTCTTCCCTAAGAGTAACATGAAGTTGAATTTCCAGAATTGTCAGATTCCATGGGAAGAAAGGCAGGCTGTGCCTTTTGAGTTTAAAAGAAAAGTAAACCTGAGGGAGGAAAAAAAAAAGGAGAGGAACAGATTTCAAAGTTTGCAGATATCTTGTAAAGCATATTCTGGACCTAGCTAAGAATGGAATGAGCTGACTCCAGAGTATAATGTATTTCTCTAGAGGTTTTGCCCTCACAGAAGCAATAAATGCTAAGGGAGATTATGAGTCAAATTCTAAAATTATGAAAAATGTGTTCTTCTAAAGTTTTCATTTAAAAGTATATGCGTTTAATATTTCTTACAGACCTATTTTAAGGATACCCAAAAATCTGGTGACAATTTGCATCAAGGGAGCTGTTGGGTGTTGAGGGTTTGAGGGAGAGGTTTTTTTGCTTTGTTTTGTTTTGTTTCATTGTTTGTCCCTTTATGAATTTAGAATTTTGTCCTGTGAACATAAGGGTCATTACCCACAGATGATCCCTGCTGACATTAGGATAGCAGGCTCTGCTGCTCTTCTGGGCCTTGGGTCACCTGACTCTGAGTGACCATCCACGAGGGAAAATGCTGACACAAAATTGTTCTGTTGCTAAGATCCAGGCCTGGACAGTTTCATGAAGCTTAACAAGGCAAGTTGCTGAATATGGTGAAGAAGCAATGTGTCTCGGACCATCCACTAGAGACGTGGGTTAAAAAAACACATTTCTCTTCACAAATCTAGCACTGAGAGGTGGACACAAGGAAGTGAAGCTCACAGGGGAACTAATGCCTGGCTAGGAAGCCCTGAACTGAATTGACACATGCTTGTCTTAGTAAGGGGATGCCTGTGAGTTACAAACTCCATAGGGACCCACTTTTGGGAAGATGCCAAGGATGATGCATTAAAGTGAGTTTTACACCTAGGATACTGATCACATTCTCACAGAGAAGTCCTGGAGATAATCATGCTGCCCTTCTGCCTGGGAAGGTTATCAGAGGCACAGCCTATGAAAGCTTTTAACAGAGTTTATCATAGTTGGAATAAAGGAAGAAACAACTCTAACTTCCTCTAGGTATCTTGGGCAAGAGTAAGGGTCTAAGAAACATGTATGAAGTTCACAGTCCAGAGACTCCAGCTCACTAAAGAACTGTGACCTATGGTAATACCTAAAGGACAGTGGACTTCTTCATGTCTCCCCACACTGCACTGGTACCTACTAAAAGCCTCATTCCTATAGTTCTTCCTGTCTCAGTACATCATGCCCACCCTTCAACAAAAGCTCACAAAGTGTCTATGTTAGCCAATGTTCTATTGCTGTGAAGTATCATGACGAAGGCACTACTTAAAGAGAATGCATCTAACTGGGGGGTTTGCTTATAGTTTCAGGGGCTTAGTCTATGTCATCACAGCAAGAGCATGGCAGTATGTACTCAGTCAAGGTGCTGGAACAGTAGTTGTGAGCTACATCCTAATCTACCGGGCCATTGGGGGACACAGATTCTGGAAATGCAATGAGCATTTGAAACCTCAAAGCCCATCCCCAGTGACATACTTCCTCCAACAAGGCCACTTCTCCTGATCTTTTCAAACAGTGTAACTCCCAGGTAAACAAATATTCAAATCTGTGAGTAGGTTAGGGTCATTCTCATTTGAACCACCCCAGCATGTTAAAAATTAAGAGATAATTTGAAGAGATTGAACAAAAACTGAAGCTAGAGTTGGGATTAGCATGAGAAAGCCAGGTGCAATGCTTTCTCAGTCTCTCAGTCATGTGGAAGGCTGAGAAAGGAGAGCTTGAACATAGAAATTCAGTGATAGCCCGGGCAACTAAAGAACTAACAGCCTTTTGGAAGAAAGTAGCAAGAATGCTGGAGTGATCAAACCAGAATTTTAAAAGCAAGCAAATAAAAAAAAAATAAAACCATGATATATAAGCTACAGCTTTACTTTTAATGGGAAAATGTAGACAACACGTAAGAGTAAATGGACAATGTAAACAGAGAGAACAAAACATGAATGTTTCAAAGAGAAATTCTAGAGATGAAAGAAAAAAAGCTTGTAGGTGAACCAATATATGTCATCAATGGCTTTTAGTGGACTGGTAATGTCTGAAGAAGGAATCTATAAAGTTGAGGATAAGTCAATAGATAGTGCTAAAAAATGGAAAGGCAAAATAAGAAGCCTGGGGAGTTGGGGGAAAAGACAGAGAAACACGGAGGAACTGTGTGGCATCTACAGAGGGTGCAATGTGTAATGTAGACATGAGAAGAGAGACAGAAGCACAGCTAATATTTAAAGCAATGGCGAGTGACATTTCTTTTAAATGAATGCCTGCCACAAAACTACAAGTCTAGAAAGATTAAAAATCACCCATAGGATAAATACCCAAGCCATACCAACCACTTTTACATAGGCATGCTGAGTCTAATCTTTACAAGTTCAAGGCAAGACAAGGTCATGACATGACACCATTGTGGAGAGCAACCTTATGTATGAAAGAATTATAAAGACACCATATATAAAAAAGATAAGAGTTACATCTCCAACCAAGTAGATGAAAGACCTTTACCAGGAAAACTTTAAGACACTGACAAAAAGAAATTAAAAGTCACTAGATGATAGAAACATTATTCACGTTCTTGTATTGACAGATTGTGAAGATGTCTATTTTACCCAAAACAATCTATAGATTCAGTGCAGTTCCCATAAAAATTGCAATCAAATTCTCCATAGAACTAGGGGTAAAAGCAACCTTAATGGCCCATGGAAACGAAAGATCAGGGATAGTCAAGGGAACTCTGAGCTGTAAGAATACAGCCAGTGGTATCATGTTATCTGACTTCAAATTATACTACACATCCATAGTGGCAAGGACAGGTCAATATTGGCACAAAAAGACACACAGACTAACAGAATATACTAGAGGATCTAGAGATAAAACCATACAGCTACGGACACATAGCCTTTGACAAAGTCATTAAAAACTTGAACTGGAAAATAAAACAAACAAAACAAAACAAAAACAAACAAACAAAAATCTCTAAAACCAAAACAGCCTTTTCAGCAAATGTTTCTGGTAAATGTAGATAGCCATCTGCAGAAGAATGAAATCAGATGAACATCTTTCATCCTGTACAAAAGTCAATTCAAAATGACTCAAGGATCTTAATTAGAAACCTAAAACTTCTAAGGGAATGCAATTTAACCTAAAAAAAACAGGCAACTGTTTCTGAATAGAACCCCAATAATGTTTCCAGAATTAACACTTTCAGGAAGTCAAAAAACTTTGCACAGAGATACAAGCTCTCAGTGGAACTATCAGACAACTTTGAAAATGGATAAAAATGTTTGGCAGCTATTCTTTAAATAAGGAGTTAACATGTAGACTACATGAAGAACTATAACTATTGAGAACAAATATTGACAAAAAGTAAATGGGTCAATGAACTGAACAGAGAATTCTCAAATGACAAAACCAAATGGTCAACAAAAGTGTTCAACATCCTTAGCTACTGGGGAAATTTAAATAAATCTACTTTGAGATCCCATCTCATCTCAGTCAAAATAGCTGTCATCAATGCAAACATGACAAAGAGGATATAGAAGAGGATATATTGTTGGGGTGTGAACTGATATAGTAACTGCAGAAATCAGTGTAGAAGTTACTCAAAAAACTAAAATTAGAATCACCATATGACTCAACTATACCACTTCAGGACATAAATCCAAGATTCTACACCACCTACCACATCCATGCTTGTTGCTGCTCTTTGCAAACAAACAAACAAACAAACAAACAAACAAACAAACAACCATCTTAGATCTCCGTAAGCTAATACACATACACTAGAAATATGAAACATGATGCATAAGCACAGTAGAATTTCAGTGTCATAAAGAAAAAAGGAAACTGAAATTTATAAGAAAGTGAACCAATCTGGAAGATGTATTAAATGAGGTAACTCAGGTTTAAAAAGACAAACACCATGTTAGTTCTTTCCCAGGTATGAATCCTGTCCCTGATAGTTGGTGTTGTCTACTTGGCATTATCTAAAATCACCTTGGAGACAAGTCTCTGAACTCACAGGTGAGGTACTATCCAGGTTTGGCTATCCTCTGGGAGTTTTTCTTGACCAGCTTAAATAGAGTGGAGAGATCTATTGACTGAGGGCAGACCCATTCCCTGAGCTGGGGTCTTGGGGTGCATAAAAAAGAGAAAATGGGTTGAACTCATAACATTCACCACTGCTTCCTGACTGTGCCTGCATTAAGATCTTTTCTCTGTGACTTCTCTGACATGATGGAACGTACCTTGAAGGTACCAAAGTGTGCATCAAAACAAGCCCTTTACCCTTAGTGACTTTTGTCAAATTGTCTTATCAAAGCAGCAGAAAAGTCACCATGACACAACATTCTAATTGATACATGTGTATGTTCAAGAGCGAGTAAGTGTGGATAAGGTGTAGAAAACTAGAACTATTCTATCGTCCTTTGTGGGAGGGTAATAGAAAATGTGATATGGCAGTGATGGGAGGAGACTGGAGGCAGAAGGGTATATCCAGGGGGAGGTGCAGAGGCAGAGTGGTAGGGAAGAGTGGAGAGGCTAAAGAGTAAAGCAATGTGGCCATAGCAGCAGATGCAGACAGAGCACCAACAAAACCCACATCCACTTAGGATGAAGGCTCTCAGCAAACCCACTAATAAAGGGTTCCCTCAGTCTGATAAAGACTATCTACAGAACTGTCCCATGATGAACATCATGCTGAAGGACGAGAAGTTCAAAATATTCCTGCTACAGTCAGACAGAAGGCAAACGTTACACTTCACCACTCATTTCAATATCTTATTACAGGTCAACTAATTCAATGGCTCAGTGATAATACAATATATACTGATGTGAAGAAAGATAGAAAAGGAAGTTTCATTTGAATAAAATAATTGTGTTTGGGAGATGATTTCTGGAAGCTAGTCTCAAAATGGCATTTCAGGTGGTGAAGGGACTGCAAAGGTAAGAATCCTATAAAATAAAATAAAACAAACGAGTCTGGAAAAAAACAAATCAAATTATATATATATATTTGCAATTGATGAAAAAATTAGTTTTCCCCAAAGCTCAGATGAAAAGATCCTTAGAGTTGCTCCTATATTGCTTGCGGAAAACAACAAAACAAACCCCAAGCCCACAATACCCTTGGTGGGTGACATGCCCTGTGTTCTCATCTAGAAGAATGAGCAAAAGAACTTTTGGCTTACGGGATCTTTGTTACATGAGGTAACAAATGAGAGTTGGAGTTATTAAAATAATTAAATCATGCAGCATAAAATACCTGAAGGCATCCCTTTAGCCACATTATAAGCACTCCACTATAGTTTGCAGCTGCACTTCAAGGCCTTAGCTAAACAGCCATTGGGCCACGAAAAACCTCCCAGAAAGCAAGAAAAGCAACAGTAGGTTTCGGGAAGAGAAGATGGTCATATGACTGCCACTTAATGAATAAAGTAAAATATGGGAGCATTCTTAGTACAATTCAAAGTTGTAATAAGTTGTGTTCCAGATTCACTGAATTTGAAGTGGGTGGTGATGGATGTATTCCAAACTCTGACCTCACGGAACTAACACTACCTATGCTTGTTATCTTGTTTATCACATTCATCCACTCTCTCTCCCCACTCTGTGTTGTATAACAAACACACAGGCATGTATACCTCAGTATACAGTGTACGAGTAGTGGTCAAAGGACAACTTGTAGAGTTGGTCCTCTCCTTTCACCATATGGGTCCACCATGAACTCAGTCATCAGGCTGGATGGTAACGCCTCTAAACAATTTGCTATACAGAGCTAGAATAAGAGAACCTTGTGGTGGAGCCTAGTTCATTAGGTCTGTCCTTCTGTTAGTCTTCATGGTCACGTGAACAGTGGAAACAACATAAATCACTGTAGTTCTTCAAAGAACTTTGGGTCTCCTCCCCATGGCATGATTTAGTGGCAATGACTTTTCTCTGAGATTCCTAATGATGGACTTTGAAGATCGTACTGTTCCTCCAGAAGAACTGCTCTTGAGCTAGGGAGGTAGCTCATTGACTAAAGAACTTGCTTTGTTATCATGAGAATGGTATTTGGATTTGAGCAGCACTCATTAAAAGACAGATCAAAACAGAACAAAAACCAGAGTCTAGAGGTTTTCACCCTAAACCTGAGGGAGGGGTAAGAATGGTGGGTCCCTGGGGCTTGTTAACAAGCCAGCCTAATCCAAATAGCCAGTCTCAGGTTCAGTGACAAAGGCCAACAGCTCAAAAAACAAAGTAGAGATCAATAGAGGGAAAAGAGACCAGAGCTGACCTCTGGCCTCGGCACACACAGCTGTACACATGCATACAGCCTCCCACTACCCACCCCCTCCACAGAACTGCTATTTGTTGCAGCAGCTGCAAAGGGAAAACAAGGTCAACACCAGTCCAAATGTGGGCTGGCATCCACCATCCCTGTTCATGCCTTCTGCAGATGGACATGTTAATAGGGATCTTGCTGTTCGCGCTAGAAACTTTGTACATTTGGTGCCTGCTAGAGAGCCTTGCACAGCCAGGGCCTTGGCACAACAGCTACCCAGTTGCTGTTCTTTTCTCTAAAGAGGGCTTTGAATCCTGCTTCCCTTCCTGTGGAATGACTTCAGGAGCCACCACTGAAGCTGGGGCATCACAGCAGGTGTGGAGGTGAATATCTACACATGAGGCAATGGGATAGTTGAGAAACAGAAAAGGTTGCTTACAGCTATGCAAAGATGAGAAGCAGATATCCAGGAACACCCTAAGGGCCCCCTACCCTCTAGCATTTGGCCCAGATAAATGTGAGTTTTCATTTGAGAAGACTACCTGAGACTCTTGGCAAGAGATCTGGTTTGGTTTTTAAAGACTCTGTGCCTTGGGATGTGGGGCTTAATGAACCAGCAATTTTTGATCTGGCCAGGCGGACTCTGTGACCCTTTGTGGTTTGCCTAGTGAGATTTGTTTTGTATGCATTTTTTCCCCAATGATTCCCCGCATCCAATCTCTTTTTAAAGAAACATTGGGTTTCTTTTACAGCTACCTTAGAATGAAGTGTACAAATCAGAGCTGGTAAGACCCGGCTGAGCTTTCTCCAATTTTAGTGGGAGGGTAGAGGTGATATTGAAGGTTTTCTCCTTGACATTTTGAGATTTGGGGATGTTTGTGAAAATTATTTTTCAAAACAGTTCTTAGGTATCCTATTGTCTTTTTCCCAGCACATGCTACCCAGGAGAGCGGTCGGGAAGGTCTCCAGGGAGATTGGCTGAGTTTCCCCTTCAGCCGTATCAGTTTCCTCTTCACAAAGAGTCTTTTGCTCTCATTTGCCGATGACCAAAGTGCAGGTGGCAGCTCTCATACCAGCTTTCTGTCCAGGAGGAGGCACTTGCCTAGGTGTCACCTAGTCCTGAGGCAATGTCCCTTGGCTATTGTGGTTGTCCCACTGGCTCCTGAGGACACGACTCTTACATGGGAGACACACAAACAGAAGTCACTCTCAGAGTGGTGTGAAGGGGAAGGCCTGAGCTTTGTAACATGGTATTAGGAAGCCATGCCACATGGTAACCTGGCTGCGTCAGCTCCACAGTCTGCTAGAACAGATGGTGCGTTGGCCAGCATGAATTACACTGAAGAGTGTCCACATCTTCCAGAAGAGATGAGCATCCTAGAGATAGCACGGAGGAGAAGGAGAGCTGTCACTGGTGAGTCTCATGTGGTGAGCCCTAAGATGGAAAAACAGTAATATTTTTATGTTACCTAGCCTTGGAGACCTAGTGGCCTTGTCTATATTACGTGTAATGACAGCTTCAAAAGCCAGTGCACATCAGTATCTAGTGTTCTGCAGCACCACAGGCTTGCCTTAGGTGGAGGACAGCAAGCTAGCACTTGGCTGCCACAGAGGCAAAAGATTAGGCTTCCTGGGGAACGTCAGCTGCTGCCTGATTTCAGGGATTCTGTCCTTCTGACCTCTAGGCTTCATGTGGGGATGTTGCCTGGTTCCGTATCTGGGGAATTACTAGGAATTATAATTAGAGTTTTAAACTTTGCGTAATTCAACCATCTTTTAGGAGACTGGAAAAGAAAGGTTTTATTTGGCTTTTATGTCCTATTGTTGTTCATCATGGAAGAAAGTCAGTAGTGGGGAATGGCGCAATTTGCAAGTCATTGTTCTGGACCTCAGTGTTGTTTCCATAAGCAGCTGCGTAGTGCTATGGTTTGCCTGAGGTGAAAAATGGGAACAGGGAAGAACTGGAGGAGGTAGGCCAATAGTCATAATTTGGACTTGCCACACTTGAGACAATTTTAGACTTCCACATGGAGATATGGAATAATTAGGTAGATATGTGATCTTGGGCCTCGGGGAAGAGATATTTGAGCAAAAGATAAAAATTGGGCTCATAGATAATCCAGTTATAATTTAAAGTCTGGAAGTTGAGCAAGATCTGAAATGAACTGGAGAGGATAAAGAGCCTAGAGGAGAGACTAGCCTTGGGCCCGATGGCCCTATGAGGTGAAAAGTTAGGAATTCAAGAGGAAGAAGCAAGCTTGGACCTCAGCTGTCAGGAGTCTCCGCCCTGAAGGCTAGTGGGAGAACTGGTTTGCTCTGAAAGCATGGGCCCATTGCCTTAAAAGCTACAGCTAACTCCTGGACTCTGGCAAAGAAATGCAGCTCTCTCATTATCAGATGCTACACTGGAGTGGTGAGGTAAGAGTTTGGAATGGGATTCTGTTGGAATTTTGCTAAATTTGTAGAAACATTTAAAAAGTATTGATGTCTGCAAAATGTTTTCTCTATACACATACACATATTGTATCACAGAGATTGTAGTCTGTTGCTTACATCATATTATACTTCCACATTCAGAAAACCATCTTCCCATTTATTTTGTCTTCCTTTTTCCATACACTTCATAGGCTGAAAAAACTCTCAGCGCTAGGGGTTTGAAAGGGATCTCGGGAAGGATGGAGGGGCAGTGCTTCTTTGTGATAGAGGAAGGGAAAGGAAGTACTGGGTAGGAAATCTCTAAGCAGCAAGCAAACTGTGGAGGAGCAGGCAGGGGAAGAGAGGGAAGAAACTGAGGGCTAACCTGCAGTAAGAGTCACACGAACCTTTGCAAAGTCCCAAACATCCACTCACCTGCACCCACTAATATTACTGATTTGATTTTGCAACTTCAATTATTAATACACTCATTTGGTTCCAGAATAAATGGAATTTAAAATGTGTACAGTAAAAAGGCCCATTGAGCCAAAGCTGATTGGTTTTCTAGCTATTTCCACATGGCTTGTTAGCCTCTTGTTCTTCTAGACCAGTCTTCACACCCCAGGATTTCCTTTACACTTTGTACATGCATGCTGTGCCCAGGCACTCAGCTCCTATCAGGACTTCAGGAAGTCTCCTTCTCTTTCTTCATATGAAATTATATATATTATATAATTATATAAATTGTATATATTATATATTATATTGTATATTATACATTATATTACATATCATATATCATATATTATATTATATATTATATAGTATATATTATATAGTATATATTATATAGTATATATTATAGTATATATTATATAGTATATATTATATACACATATATGTATATATGTATATAATATATAAATTTTGTATATATATGTATGATTGTTTTCCTAGTTATTTAGCAAAGAATGCCAAAAATATTTCCAAATAAAATCAATTGATTAACATTTAGTATCAATTCTGTGCATTTACAAATAACTCCTAAGTGTTTTGTTTATGATTTTAAAATAAATTTTATTTCTATTTTCTTTAAAATCTGCACTTTTAAAATTTAGACAGAGAGGCAGAGGTGTAGAATTCATGCTTAGCCTGAGAGGACCTGGTTTGTTCCTAGCACCAGAAAAAGAAAAGAAAAAAATCTAAGCATGCTTTAATAAAATTCATGTATTAAATGATATTTTCTGTTCCCCATGGTCTACTCTTCATGTATTTATTATCCATCTGTGAAATTAGTTTTTAGTCATTTTTCAAATTTAAAAATATTATCAAATTAAGGTATAGCTTATTTCTCTTATTTGCTTAGTGGGTCTGGGGACTGATTTTGTACTCACACCAAGAAAACACTGCTCCATTGAGCTATATCCTGGCACTGGGATACCATTCATACACAGCCACATCCATGAATCAACCTCTATAGCTTGAACTCTGAATGACTGAGAAATAATCGCTGAAGTCAGGATACACCAGAGATATTGCCATCTCCCTTAATAGTTTCCACGCTCTTTTAGAGTCCCCCTAGCTCTCTGTTTTTGACCCCACTATTGATTTACTCTGTCATGGATTAGTTTGTATTTTCTAGAGTTATAAAGTATTCATTTCAAAAAGTAGCATATGCCATGTGATATATCATGTATAAATTGAGGTCTGTCTATATCATTGCCTACAGTGATAGTTCATTCGTTTTAGTTGCCATATAGTACTCTGATGGGTGACTAAACTACCCTCTGTTTACCCATTCACCAGTGCTGGACATTGGACAGTTTCCAACTTGAGGTTATTCTCATTATCAACAAAGTTACCATGAACATGCACATACAAGTCTTTCTGTGGACACATGTTTTTATTTCTCTTGGATAAATACTCAGGAGTCAACTTAATGAGTCATAGAGCAAACAGCAGACTAACTGCTTCCTGCTCCTCTGCTCCTGCCGTCATGATGCTGTATCTAGGGAGGAGGACCAAGTGCCCATAGTAGGTCATGGTTTCAGGTAAGCCAAGAGTTATGTAGGCAGCTGGTTAGAGAACTAATGGGTCTCAGAGCATGTAAACCCTGGTGTTATACTTACCTGTCTTATCTACAGTAGGGTCTATTAAGCCTGGGACTAGGACTGGATTATGATGGATGGACACACACTTATTTAAACATTGTTCAATCCTACCAAACTCTAGACACAGCACATCAGAAATATTTATTAGAATTTCAAGCTTTGAATATTCTCCTTGGCTAGATCTAACAGCAGTTGGCACAAGAGAGAGATGAGAATGGTGAGTGTCTGCTGTTTTTCTCCATGGTTGTATACCTAGGAAGATGGACTAGGTAACCACCAGCAGCTGAGCAGTTCTTTGCTAGTGGGAGATGGGGATGCTACAGAACAGAAGTCATCACAAATAAATTGATGAGTGAATTTTCTGCCTACATCTTATTTGACATCAAAAACATGATACTATCCAGTAGAGTGAAATTGGGAGACACTGAAGAGGTACACTTTCTTAGACTTTTCCAAAATCAGAGGGAGACTGACATTGATTAATCAAATTTCATTAATTATTCAATCAATGAAATTACACAGCCTAATTTTAGAAAATATTTTAATAAACTCACTAATTATTTTAGTATCAGGGTAAATGAAAATCACAGGTAGTCAAATTAAACTAAGAGCAAATACATAAAGTATGCTTATTGCTAACTTACTAGTACCTCTAACATTTTTAGTTAATTAGACCTAAGAATGAGTTCTTACAGAATGTTACCACCTAAAATCCCCCTTGTGTCATCTAACCAACACGAAAATGTACAGAGGGATAGAAATATAACTCAGTGGTAGGCACTTGCTAGTATGTGTGACATGTATAGGGTCCCAGGTTTAGATTCTAGGTACACGCAGATAGACATAGACATACAGGAAAGAATAAGGAGTAATGTTCATATGTGTAAAGCCCCAAAGATGGAGCTCGAGTCATGATTCAGCAGTTATGGGTGCACTCCTCACCCGCACAACACTTCATTCAGTTCCCATCACCCAGCTAACCCAGGCAGCTCACAATCTACCTGAAACTCCAGCTTGTCACACTGCCATCCTCTTCTGAATCTCTGCTGGCACCAACCTCATGTGTACACCCACATACATGATTAAAAATTAAAAAATTTAAATAAAAAGAAAAGCTATAAGGGCCAAGACAGCAGGGAAAGAAAAAAATAATCAAAATGAAATTATGTACAAAGTTAAAAAACTATAAAAAAAGAAAAACTAAAAGCTCTTTGAGTATAAATGTGAATTTGTAACTTTATGCATCAAACAATGTTTTTTTTTTCCCCTAGGGAATCAGAAAGAAAAAATTGTATGATTAGTTTTTGCACATCACATGTGTACATTCATTCATAACACACACACACACACACACACACACACACACACACACACACACACATTTAATGCCAGTGAAATATTATGATGACATTGTGAGTCCTTTTTCCCTGCTAGTAACTTTATGAATGCCTAAGAATATGGAGACATCAGAGCATGTAACTGTGTGTATACTTAGACCTAGTGCCTACTCTTAGATCAACAGTTTATTTTGCAGTACTTGTCCAACAGCCATACTCCCAAGCACAGAAAAAAAAAGCAGAAAATCACCACGCCTTGACATCTGCCATTGTAATCTCCCAGGAAGACACATCATGACATCAACTGAGAAGCTGGCCTTTATGGTGAGTGATTACCTCCATAACAGGCAAGACTGGAATGTAAACAAAACTTAGAAAGCTCAGGAAGCTAGTAAGAGTTAAAAGACTACCAAGGCCTTTTCTACATGTATGTAACAGTTAGTGAAGAAAGAGATTTTCTAATCATTTGAGCTACCTGCAGGTTGTGCAGCTGCAAGGATGCAATTCCACTCAAGTCTAGCTTAGTGGACAAAGTTTATTCAGCTTACGTTCAGGGAGATGTGTGAGCAGTTACAGAAACAGGGTTGACTCAAAGGAGTTTGTGCCATAAAAACTCCAGCCCAGGGTGACTCATGAGAAATGCAACCTTCCTGAGGTCTCTATAAATGTCAGGGACTGGAGGACCGTAGAAGAAGCACAGGTTATCTAAAGAGAAGGGAACATGCTGATAGTAGTGGTTGATTGACATCTACTGGGCCCATAGCACTGTGTTTATGGGCAAGTTTTAAAAGAGTTGATTCAGCAGGGCCCTCAGGACTGGTGTGGGGCTTTAGTGGTTATGCTGTAAACCATGGTTGGCTGTTACTTATAGGAAGTAGGTAAGGCTCTGGGAGTTCTCAAAGTTTCAGGCCAACATTTAAATAGACTTAAAGATTTTATAGCAGTGGTTTTCAACATTCGTAATGCTGTGACCCTTTAATACAGCTTCATATATTGTGGTGACCTCCCCTTCCAAAGAAATTATTTTGTTGATACTTCATAACTGTAATTTTGTTACTGTTGTGAATCGTAATGTAAATATCTGATATGTCACCCCCCAAAGGTGTTGTGACCCACATGTTAAGAACTGCTGTTGCATAGCAACCAAGATGGGATGAGGGAAGGTAAAGCCGACAAGTCTGTCTAGGTCAGTGAGAGAAGACAAACATGGCAGATCTGTGTTGAGTGGAATGCTTTGATGAGTGAAAAGACCAGAACACCAGATGCTCTGGAGGTGACCTTCTGCAAGGCTCGCAAGCCTGAGCAATACAATGTTGTATCCCAGTGTCCAGTGTCCAGAAATGAATGTCTGTATGTTCTTGCTGTTTGTACCACATGTGGATTATTTGTGTAACTGTGTGGTGGGGCTTCCACTGTATTATCTGAGAAACCCCAAAAGCCAAGCTGATGCCATCATACCAGTGCTCTGACTGACTTGGTGAATCAAACAGGGATTACTGATAATTAAAATCACCATTGTCAGGCGGTGGTGGCACACACCTTTTATCCTAGCACTTGAGAGGCAGAAGCAGGCAGATTTTTGAGTTTGAGGCCAGCCTGGTCTACATAGTAAGTTCCAGGACAGCCAGGGCTACACAGAGAAACCCTGTCTTGGGAGGGGGGGGAGTTGGGGGGGAAACCTGGCTTCAGCTTCCCTAAACTCATGAAAAAAAAGCTAAACTCACCATTGTAATCAATAAGTATTCAATATTATTCAGAAGACACGTGAGTGTTCATTTCTTTGATTATTAATGAATCTTCCACATTCTGCCAGTTCCTTATGTATAACTAGACTTTCTACTCAGCAGTTCACTTCACGCTGTATTTGTTAGTGGTTGGGCTTATGTACTGTATATTCAGTTCCTGATTTCTGTGCCCAGGACTCTGGTTACAGTCCGGACATTGACATTGTCATCATTATTGAACCACCCCCTGTATCCTTGTTGTGAAAAAATGCTCCCCAGTTATCTTTGTATTGGCTAATAATCAGCCTCTGGCTGGGCAGAGAACATAAGAAAGCTAGACTTCCAGTCCCAGTCTGGGATCTCAGGCAGAGGATATAGGAAGAAAGGACTTCTGGTCCCAGCCAGGGGTCTCAGGTCTAGGGCAAGGAGAGAAGAACCACAGCAAAGAAGGTAGTGGAGACAATGTAAGGAACAAAGAGGATTTACTTTGAGGTTGTGGTGAGAGAGGCATCATGAGGACACACAGACCAGATTAGGAAGTGACAGGGCATTTGTCTAGGTACCACCAGTCTAGTCAAGTTACAATAGCTCTTAACCTTAGGAAGTGACAGGGCATTTGTCTAGGTACCACCAGTCTAGTCAAGTTACAATAGCTCTTAACCTGCCTAGCATAGTGCTTAAAGCTTGTTAACAAACTTAATAGGTCTTTGTGTCAATTATTTAGGAGCTAGAACAGGAGCAGAGAAGATTTTCACCCCCAAATTACTACTACAATATTGGCAGATGAAATGTGGAAGGGCCCAAGCCTTGCTATCTATTTCCCTATCATTTTGTTTTCATAATAAGGATAAATATAAGCCTATCATCATAGTTGTAGTAGTAGTCATTGTTGTTGTTGTTATTGCTGTTATTGTTTTAGTCTACACATGACTTCTACAACAGAAGCTCTCAAAAACACAAAAAACAAAATTGCATATAAAAGATTATTCAGTGAAAAATATAAGATGTCTATATTTTTGTCAAGGCAAAAGAAAGTCACTTTGCTTCACTTACAGGGAATTTGTGAAGATTTCCTGATATGATATGAAAAGGCATTATTTCAAAACTTGCTGCCAAATTTAGTGACCATCAAGGCTGTGCTAAGACACACAAAACAGAGCTGAAAACCTGTCTGTCTTCTCAACCATAATTTGTTTTGAAAAGTTACAGATCAGACAGATTTTATTGTAAAACCTAATATATGTAGCATAATCAATAATAAAAAAATCAGTTATTTACTGTCAGTTTTCAAGGGTAAATTTGATTTTTTTTATTAGACTTATGTGTGTCTTGTCTTCTTGGAGATGAATGTACCTCACTTCAAAGTCACGTTATTCATGCCCTCACTTTTTTGGCAGCACCTGTATCTGTAAATAACTCTCAGGAAAGAGTCACATAATGAGAGAAATAGAGCCACATTATCAGTTGTTTTCTTAGTGAATGTGTTGTTAAACTGCCTTCTGACTACGTTTATATCCACAAACTAGTGCAGCCTTGGTGGAAAAAGTATGAATAACTATGTGGTCAAAGTGCCATGAATGAGTTACTCTTCAATGCCCATTCTAAGCAGGACGTGTAAGCTTCCTCCTTCAGGGCTCGTAAAGGAGGGAGTAGAAAGAACGCAGAAGCCAGAGGATGGGAGGAGTGCCACAGAACGCTGTCTTTTGGGCATGGCGTGACTATTGCACTCATGAACTCACAGCACGTGTGTTTACTGGAACTAGACTTGCTCAAGGTTGAGTTGGTCAGCAGGTCAACATTCCATAATGGATCATGAGGCCTCCACCCATAGGTGAGGGACTGTTGTTGTGATTATGGCTTCTTGGGGAGGGAAAATCTTTTACCTTCGGTGGTGTTGCCACTGATTAGCTGCGCAAGCTCGCTCCTAATCGATGCTCGTGCAAGAAAACCCGTAAAACCAGTGAAGGAAGAAACAAGAACAAAAGCATAAACATGAAATAAGGGTGGGAAATGCTGAGAGGAAGGGTTAGGCAGCTGATAGAGGGGGTGAGAGACAGGAAGGAGGGAGGGAGGGAAGGAGGGAAGGAGGGAGAGAGAGAGACTGGATGTGTAAATTACCAAATGTTATTGTCTCTGTGTGTGAAACTGTCAAGGCATAAAATAAACGAGGGAAGAAGCCATGGAAGTAGGAGGAAACTTTTTTGAGAATAAAAAGGGGGTTCAGAGGAAGAGAGATGAGGAGGATCCAAATGCGTTGCATGCATGTGAAGTTTCCAAAGAATCAGGTATGTTACAAAAGCAACAACGTCAATAAAATGATGAGGAGAGATGAAAGGAAGTAGAAAATTAATATGGATACTTGGATTTTGAGTAAATGAATGAAGCGTTACTTAAAATAATTCCAAAAGTGTATTTTTACTTGGTAATAAGTTACAGCCATAGGAATGATACGAAAAGTACTAGTAAAAAATGAATTTGCTTCTTTCTTTTTCCTTTTATCGTTCCCTTCCTCCCTCTCTCCTTTCCTCCCCCCTCACTTCCTCCCTCCCACTCCCTCTCCTCCCCACCTGAGTTTTGCACCTAAGTGTGTGCACAGATGCTCTTGTACACATAGCACATGGTTCATCTGGAGACCAGAGGTTTACTCTCAGATGTCTTTCTCAACCTTCCATCTTATTTCTGAGACAAGATCTCTTACTGAACCAGAATCTTACAAGTCCGCAACATCTATTTTTCTCAGCTGTTCTCTCACCCCAACAGTAGGATTATAGATACACATCATCACACCTCCATTTTCTGTGGGCACCAGCAATCCAAACTCAGGTCTTCAGTCCTCAGCAACAAGCACTTTACCCAGGGAGCCCTACCCAACCCAAATCAAACATATTTCAACCATGTCTGATCAACAGAAGGGGCAACAGAAATAGGTCTTTTTTGTGTAAATTACGTTTTTTTTGTGTGTTAACTTTCTTGTAAGTTTGAAAAATATTTCTTAGAATTTTCTTAGCTTTATTAAGGTATGCTTTATGTAGATGTTAGAACAAATACTCATCCCCACTTTTACTACATTTTGTTGGCTACAATATAATCAAATACTCATTTTGGAGACAGTGTAAAGCATTGATTTTTATTGTTTTGAGTATGGTGTACTAATCGCTTAGGATGTGGTTGGGACTTTTTCATTTGTAAATGATAGATATGAAACAAACTAAACCACACATCTCCAATTGGCTAAAGCCATAAAAAGGAGATTTGACAGGGTGAGTTATTGAAGGGCCGGAAGTGAGTGTAGACAGCAAAGCCCACGGGGGGAGACTTGAGAGATAGCTAATATGATTCTAGAAAAATAAAAAGCGAGGTTTTTAAAATTCAAGTGGTTATGAAAAATAAAAAGGAAAATCATAATACAGGCATAAGAACATTATTAGGAATTTCATTTTGGGCCTGGGGCAGGGCACGGTGGTGGTGGCAGTAGCAGCAGCAGCTGGTCCAGCGGAAGGGCTATCAGTGGAACCAAGGTGACAGGGTCCAGGCATGCCTTGCGCCCACTACCACTAACCATCGCTGGCCAGCCAGGCTGCAAACTGTGGCAGATTTACAGCGCCTTTCACCCCACAGAAGCTACATCAGAACTCTGCCTCCCGCCAGTCAGTTACGAGAGTCTCTCTGCCATCTTGGATCTCAGGCGCCAGAGAAATCAGACAGACTGAGGTACGCAAATATAACCCAAGGCCAACATCATGGGGGTCTAAGCCCAACGGGCGTTGGCCTGCACCCAGGCCCTGGGCTGTTCGGGGGGCCATTGGTGTGCAAACCCGGCCAGGAGGTTGTTTGCCCCGCGCATGCTGCCATTTTGACTATGGGATGCCAAAGAGTTCTAGCAGGCAAAGCCAGCTAACAGGCATAGCCCGAGGCTAACATAGTGGGGGTCTAAGCCGGACAGGCCTTGGACTGACCCCAGGCCCTGGGTTGCTCGGTGGGCCATCTGTGTGCCAACCCGGCCAGGAGGTTGTTAGCCCAGCAGACTCTCCAGGCACTTTCAGGGAGCTCGAGCACACTCCACCATCCTGGCCACCTGACAGAACCAATTAACAGTCATAGCCCAAGGGGAACCTTGCTCCGGCCTTAGCCTGCCAGGCTTTTGCCTAGACTCAGGGCCTCAGCAGCTAGACTAGCATTGTGTGCACCAACCCGGTTGGGAGATCGGCTGCCCAGCAGAGTGACCAGCACTCAGAAAAGGTCCCGCAGCATAGACCATCAGCACTCACTGAAGGAGCAAACCGGCACCTCCTGGTTCACACAGACAACCTGGGGCAAGGCACACTAGGGCTCCAAGGGCACCCAAGAGGAAGACAGCACATCAGCAATCTGTAGCAGGAGAGACCCAGTCATCCAGTGTTGCATAAATAGCCCTACAGCCTCATAGGAGGCACAAATACCATCCAGAGACAAGACTAACGCCAGAAATAACAAGATGGCAAAGGGCAAATGCAGGAACGCTACTAACAGAAATCTAGGCAATATGGCAGTGTCTGAACCAAACTCTCCAACATCAGCAAGTCCTGGTTACACAAACACACCAGAAAAACAAGATTTGGATTTAAAATCACTGTTCATGATGCAGCTAGAAGAACACAAAAAGGACATAAATTAATCTCTTAAAGAAATACAGGGGAACATGAATAAGCTAGAAACCCATATAATGGACACACAAAAATCACTTAAAGAAATTCAGGAGAATGAGGCTCAAGAGATAGAAGCCAATAAAGAAGAAATACACACATACACACACACACACACACACACACACACACAAAAAACTTAAAGAGAAATTTCATTTTGTTGTTTGCAAATTATTTTATTTGAATGCAGACATCTTCACCAATTAGCACATTATCATGGCTAATTTTAATCTTATGATGACAAAGTTAAGAAGTCACAGACAGAGTGACACCAACATCTGACTTTTTACTTATATAAAAGATCTAGGTATTTGCACTAAGTGTACAATAGTGTGACACCCATTTTATATTTTCAAGAATCGTCCCATTTCCCCACTATTGCTTTTATGTATGTTGTTTCCATGTTCATCCTGTGAAGACAGAAAGCCTTCACACATGCATTTTATGTCTTCCCAGCTGAGGAGAGAGGACTGAGACCTTCTATTTCCTGCTTAGTAGGAAGGATTAGAACTGAGTCCTGTTGACCTTTGTGATCTTTGTGATGACCATTACCGTGGTCACCACTCTGATTAATCATAGTTCTCCAGAGAGATAAAAGCAGCACATATGCAATGAGAGAGAGGTAGGTAGCTAGCTAGATGGATGGATGGATGAATAGATAGATAGATAGACAGATAGATAGATCTAGACAGCTAGTTAACTAGGTAGCTAGATGTGTAGAGGAGAGGGGATTTATTCTTGGAATTGTCCTGCATGATTTAAAGGCTGAGGAATACCACGGCAGGTTGTGTGTCGGTGACATATCTCATTACTGTGACCAAAGTGCTGACAAATACGTCTTAAGGAAGGAAAGGTTTATTTGGTTCATAGTTTAAAGGGTTATATTCCATCACGGTGGGAAGGTGTGACCATGGGAGTATGAGGCAGCTGGTCATATTACATCCAATCAGCAAACAGAATGAGTTGAATACTGGTGCTTATGATTGTTCATCTTAGCTTTTAAACAATCTGGCACTTTTTCTCTAGCCCACGAGATAATACCATCCACGTTCATGCTGTGTCTTTCTTCATCAGTTAGACTTCCCTAGAAATAGCCACGATGACATGCCCAGAGGTGTGTTTCCTAGGTGATTATTCCAAATCCAGTCAAGCTGACAGTGATTAACTTTTTAGGCTATCAACAACCTAGAGCCTCTGGGATGTAATATGGTCTAGTCCTGAGGCACCAGAACCAAAAATCCAATATATAGCTCTCAGCCTAAGACTTAAAAGCATGAAAACCACTGAAAAGCTGTGGATTCCAGGAGAGAGTGTCTCACTTCAGAACACAGATATACTCATTTTTTTATTTTTTCTTTTTCTCTAGGGCTCCTACTGATTGGATAGGGGCTACCTACATTAAACCCATTGAGTCTACTGATTCATATAAATCTGTCTCAGAAGCACCCTCATGAGCATACCCCCAAGTAATTCTTTACCCAGTTTCTAAGTATTTCTTAGCTCAGACAACTTGATATGTGAAAGCAACTGTCACATAAGGTGACACTGTGCTTTGACTATTACGGCCCTAGAGCTTGTGGCGAGTTCATCTTTCCTCAGTGACACAAGTGGATGACTAGTTTGCTAAGGTAATATGAGTGCTATTACCAAGTGAAGGATTGTTGGATATAAATCAGTTCACAAAATCCAGTCCAGTGGGAATAGTGTTTCAACCTTATAGACATTTCATGAGAGAAAGAGACGGTAGTGGCAAGAATAGGAAAAACGGAGTTGATCAAGTAATGTCAAATCTATGGAAGATTGTTTCTATATAAACATGTCACTTAAGCTGTTGAAATCAACTGTCTTGCCCAGCAATATCACGTATTGACAGACAATGGTAGCATACACACTTAATCTCAGCACTTGGGAGGCAGAGGCAGATGAATCTCTGTGAGTGTGAGGCCAGCCTGGTCTACAGAGAGAACATTCTAGGAGAGCCAGGGCTATGAGGAAAAATCATGTCTCAAAAAACCAAACTGTGTGTGTGTGTGTGTGTGCTTGTGTGGTGTATCACATGTCATGGAAATGAATCTTGAGTTCTTAATCAGTAGGCTACTACAAAATATGATTTGCCCCAAACAGCAAATCTTACAATACAATAAAATTTTTTGAATTTGAAATAACTCAAATTCATGAAGTCAAAGAAGTGTAAGAGTGCAGTAATTAGTTTCTATGTAAGTGAATGCCATATAAATAAATGTCCAGAAATCTTAACTTTTAAACAATCTGGCACTTTTTCTCTAGCCCATGAGAGAATACCATCCACATTCATGCTGTGTCTTTCTTCATCAGTTAGACTTCCCTAGAAATCGCCACAATGACATGCCCAGAGGTAACACTCATATCACCATAATCTTAAACGTAGACACTGTCTATTTTTGCCTGACTCACCAGTTATGAACACCCCAAGCTTCTTTCCTGTATCAGGAAATCTCGCTGCTTCTCTACTCTTTTTGATGAATACTCACGGATCAGGTATGTGTGAAACACTGAGCAGCTGATGAGATTAAAGTGTGAGCAATCACCAAAGCCCTTGCCCTCGCTTGTAGATCATCGAGAAGGCAAACCATTAATCCAACTCTGAAAATGTATCAGTATCCATGACTAAAGGATCCATGACTAATGGACATCAGAGTATATGCTTGTAATGCAGGGAGCAGAAATCCATTGAGTAGGATCCACTTGCATTGAAATAAATTGTTAACCAAGTTCAGGAGACAGTAAAGACCAGCGCAGAACTTACTAAAGCAACAAAGGCAGACAAACCCTAAGTTAACGTTACTGGTTGCTTGAAATTAGACATGTAGAATTGGTATAGATTAATCTATATCTAAAATTCAAGGGTTACATTAGGGTTTGCAGGAAAATGTAGATGATGTTAAAACCTTGAAGTTTTTTTTTAGTATAATTAGTAGGACAATAAAATCAAAGGAAAAATTTAAAGTGATGTCTTGAGTGAAAGCATGGGGCTCCAATGTATCAGAGGCCCCAAGAGGGGAAATTAGACAGAGCAATTAGGAGTCATCCTGGAAAAAAATAAAAAAAATAGTTTATCAAATAAGATAGTATCTAGAGAGAGGTGTAAGAAGTGTAAGAGTGCAGAATTTCACTTACACAGTCATTCACTAGTCAGAGCCCAGTCTTCTCAGACATTAAAATGGTGGGCTTACAGATAAAGTTTGAAGAAGATGGAGATAAGGATGCATAGCATCCCTGACTTAACTTACTAGTTTAATATCGAGACATCCAGAAAAACAACAACAACAGCAACAGCAACAACAACACAAACCAACCAAACAAACAAAAGAACACAACCAAGGCTGAAGATGGAGGTCAGTAGATTCAACACTTGAGTCCCTGGGTTTCATCACTAGCACCATGGTCAAACAAACACATGATGAAGATGATCTCAATTTGTGAAGTTTAAACATTTACATATTTAATTAGCAATGCCAAATAGAGAACTGGAAATCAAGTCTTGCGCCCAGAGATGCTATGTGGGATGGGGCATAGCATCTTGAAGTCTTTCATCTGTCAACAGTATTTAAAGCCACAGAAATCGGTGAGTTTATCAACACAGAGTAGGAGAGAGAATGAGAGGGTAATAGGAGAGAGGGTAACTGGGAGGCAAGAAAAGACTGGAATACCCAGACAAGGAAGTCTTACCTTAATATTTAAAGAAAAAAACTCCCACGTTTACTTCTGAGGTGGAGGATGTTGAGGTGGCAGAGAAGCTGAGTTGGAGCAGATAGGGAAGAGGAAGACTTGCAGAAAGTGTGGCCATGGAGGCCAAAGATAAACAGTGATTCACAGAGGAGGAATTGGTCAGACAGCCATTTGCCACTGGGATATGAGGCAGGATAAAGACCAAATGTCACTCATCAGATGAAGAGATGCCAAAGTCATTGATGACCTTAGTGAGAACAGTTTGGGAAAGTCTGGGGGCGGAAGCTAAATTTCAGTGGGCTGAAGAGTGACTCAGATCCTGTTTGCATGGGACTCTTGCCTTTTGATTTTGCCTTTTTATGATTCTTTGTCTGCTTTTTGAACCTGGCCTATTTGTCTCGAGTCTCAGACACTTGACTCAGCCCCAGTCAACAAGGCCTTTCTCCTATCTTAATTAGACCCTTTGGATTATAAGTCTTATTTCTGGACATTGTAGTGTTCTAGATAATGCATGAGTTACTCCTCAAATGAAGATAATTGAAGCTTTATTCATCAAAGTCATGCAACACAGATCTCAGGCTTGCAGCAGGTTTTACCACTAATTGCATAAAATTGGCGAGTTGCTTAACTTCAGCATCCACTCACTGAGTATAAAAGATCATTTATCTTTTTTTGTCGTGTTATTGTGAAGATGAATGCCTCTTCTACATGATAACCTTCAATAAATGCTATCTTCCTTCACTTTTGCAATCCTTCCAGGAAACAAGCATTCTTTTTCACATCAGTCTTTGGGTCACCCCTAAATCTAAAGTTTCTAACCTAGTATGTGGTCATACATGCTTCTTTGGTTATATTTCCTTCTTTGCTCAAGTTTCATTTCTCAAAGCCCTTTTATGTGATGATCTCAGAGTTAGGACTGAACAATCAGTGATGAGCCAGGACTCATAATCTAGCATAAGAGGCAGACATAGAAAAAAATAACAGATACTGAACCATGATTATAAGACAGCAGGAAGTACTGAGAAGGAAAGAAAAGGCTATTGGGAAACAGAGGAAGTTCAAGTGAAGCCATATTGAACTAGATTTGGTATGTAAGCTGCCATTGGACACGCAGGAGGAAAACAAAGACATTCCCCCTCTTTTCTGACATTTGCTCGCAATCTAGGAAACAAAGTGGGACTCCCTTAAGAAGCTATGGATCATGATGCTACGTCATTCCAAGAGTATATCCACACCTAGGCAGCTAGTCAGTGTTGACCTTCAGAGTTTTTCTCTTTCACTATCTACCAGGTGACTGAGTCAATCATCTCTTAAACACTATTTCTAATCTATTTGTGTGCTGACAAATATTATAGTCATGCTGGGTAGAATGACATAAAGATGAAAATGAATTGCTTTGAGAATGAGGCCTCTCCCAAGAATCACATACCTAAATGCTTGGGTCTGAACTTTGTACCAGCAGCTCATTTACATTTCCTAGGGACAAGTGTAGCTCCTGAGTTCTGGACAAGTGTCTAATTAAAAGACCTTGGGATGGATAGGATTTTCCTTTACAAACCTAAGCTACCATGACACATACTTGCTTTGTTAAATAAGGTTGCCATTTGAGTCCATGGAGAGCTGTCGTGTGCACGGGATTAGCTGCAAACCAGGGAGGGTACAGCACAAACACACGGACTAGTTCCTATCTGATTTTGTGGCTTTCTATCTCTCCACTGGTGGCTGCCACCTCTCCCAGGTCATAAGGTTTTCTCTCCTCTTTAAGATTCCTGTCTTTGCCGGGCAGTGGTGGCGCACGCCTTTAATTCCTTCCCAGCACTTGGGAAGCAGAGGCAGGCAGATTTCTGAGTTCGAGCCAGCCTGGTCTACAGACTGAGTTCCAGGACAGCCAGGGCTACACAGAGAAACCCCGTCTCAAAACAAACAAACAAACAAACAAAAAATCCCTGTCTTTACCTTCTTAGTTTAGGAGAGATGTTTGATGTAAAGCAAAAGAGTGTTACCTACTGGGGCAAGTATATGGCTACTTAGTAAGAACTGTTTTATTTGACCTTGAGCTGATTAGGCATATAGGAGAGAGACTGGGGACAGTTTTTATAGTAACTTTTCTCCTAGGGTCTATACTTTTTCAACAAAATTAATCTTCTCATGCCAGGAGAATGTAATGATTGAGTGGCAGCTGACAAAAGGAGATCCTTAAAGTTATTTTCTGTCCTGCTTAACAGTTGAGCATTATTATTTCTTTGACGCTTTATTATTGTCACTCCCAAGCAGGAGAATTCTTTCTCATCCTTGGGGATTAGATTTTTCTACTCCAAAAATATACTCGTATTTCAGATTGCTCTGATCTAGGGCTTGCTTACAAGGTGATAGAGGACCAAGGGCTTGATTAGGTTTAGAGATGAGATTTATTCTTACGATCAAATACTCCTTTCTCCATGTAGTAGACTCACAGACTGTCTATCCTCGGGACACATAGAGCTCCTCCCTGAAGAAGGCTCAAGACAGCTCCAGGACGTGGTTGTATTTATCTGACATGGATTGTGTATGGATCCAGTACTGACAAGGATAGAATACTCATACAGTGCCTGCTTCCTTTCTGTTCTCAGCTTTCAAAAGCTATCTATCTCAAGAACTGAGGCAGTGTGTGAGGGACTGGGAGAACTCCGGAAGATCTCCTTCACCAGCTACTAAATTTAGTGACAGATGATGGACAGGGAGTGTGTGTTGTGGAAAGCCCTACAGAAGAATCAGCAAGCCCAGTGAACTATTTGACTATATAACCTACTTTGGCCAAGAACACCTTGTTTTAAAAATGAGGGTGAATTAAACAACCATTATAAAGCATTTCAGCTTGGGAATGCTACTTTTGTGGATACAGGTGCCATTTCAGGGCCAGACCGAATCTGGAGTGAATCTGGAGAAGGCCTAAAATACATTTGACTGTTTGATGTAGGGCTCCTGCAGTTAGTACCTTGAGAAATAGACACCAGATGGCCTCATGGAAATGTCCTATGGCTGTCTTTGTTACTGCTGTGGCAACTACTAGTGAGAGAGTAGGGCTTCATATGTTATAGTAACATAAAGGACATCAAAAGTTGACAGTTGTGAGAACATCACCTTACAATCAGGGAAGAGAGGTGCTGCTCTTAAACGCTCAGCTGTATCTGAATGGTAGAACTAAGAGGTGCATTTTTCTATTTTGTATTTTCATGTTTTTTTTTTAACATTTACCTATTATTTTATGTTTAATAGAAGACTTACTCAAATACTTTGTACTTAAGCACAGTAAATTTCTTCTAGGGCCCTTTAACCACAGCAGCAAAATTATTATGGCATACTAGCCATTTTGTTTAATTTTAAGAGAAACAATCCTGAACAACAAATTTTTGATTAGATATTTAATTTGTATGCCTAAATGAATTTTAATTGAAAAGTCTGAGGCAAAAGCAGACTTTAATTGTGCAGTCTTCTGTTTGGGGTGATTTCGTTTAAGATATTTATTTGATGTGTTTGTGTTATGTGTGTGTTTGTGGGTGTGTCTATGTGCACTGCACTGTACAGGTAGCTACAGAGACCAGGTGAGAATGTTGGATCCTCTGAAGCTCCAGTACAGGTAGTTGGAAGCTGCCCAATGTGAGACCTGGGAACTTGCCTGGGTCCTCAGCTAAAGCAGCAACTGGTCTTTATCCCAGAGCCGTCTCTTCGGTTAGGATTTTGCAGTCTTCTAAGAAGTATTTTAATTAGGGTAGCAGATTTGACTATTCTACATGCCAGTGTTAACAAAGACAGAAAATTGGAAAATGTTAGTTCACAGTATTTAGGAAATTCTGGCATTTTGAAAGAAATACTTTATGCTCAGAAACATCAGCAGTTAAAATGGAGAATTCAGGTATTAAACATTCCATGGTTTAGTATCTTAATTTAATTCAGGAAGAAATGAAAAACAAAACAAAACAACAACAAAATAACAAAACCCCAAATGCTCAGTTCTTCCTAGGAATGAATGTTGAAAGTTCGCTCTGGTTTGAAATTCCTCAGCAGTTTGCAGCATTTACATTGGTTCCTGTTCAACACTTGTCTCATTGGAAATTTCAAACACTGTTCCTGTTATTCTATTCTTAGCTCTTAGCCTTTTCCCCGCCCCTACCCTCTACTAAACGGTGGAGATCGGCTTCATCTCACATTTTCCACTGCACTCTGATGCCCCAGGGACCTTCTTGCTCCTGGCTTTTCTGCAGGGAAATCATTTTTCACCCTTCAAGGGGGGAAGGTACTGAAACAATCTCTGCCTTCGTTGGAGTGACAGAAGCAATGCATTTCTGGAAAGACAGGGGACTTTTTTTTTTAATTTATCCATTTTACATCCCACTCTCCGACCTACCTCCCAGTCAACCCTTCCCACAACCCTTCCCAGCAGTACTGGTGGTCCAGCTGGAGTCTGGTTGATGCCTCCTGGTGGAGCTCCCTTGTGAGCTGGTAGTAAGAGGCCCACCACCCTTTCGCAGTTTCCCTCACATCTTCTTAACAGTTGCACCTGGTCACAAAATAATGGGGTATATCCTGCCATTTGGTGGGCCAAGCGGCAGGATCTCCAAAAGCGTCAATTTTATTAAATGTTCTGAAGAGAAAGCCAAACTGCTTCTGTGATTTGGAACATGCTTATGCTGTGTGCTTTCCCAGGCCCATAACCTCCTATGTCACCTGTTACAGCCTTGATACTCACAGCCCTCACGCCACCCAAAGGGTAGCTCGGAACCCACTTTTGGCAAACCTTTCTTCTCTTCTCTTCTCTTCTCTTCTCTTCTCTTCTCTTCTCTTCTCTTCTCTTCTCTTCTCTTCTCTTCTCCCTCTTTCTCTCATAATAATATCTTTCAAAGAACATTTTTAAATTCATTTTCCCATTCATTCCGTAATTGTATAGTGAATGTCAGATTCTACTAAGTGTTTTCAAAGGATTTTAAACATTGCATATTGTGCTCTGAGGATCTCTGTGTTCCCATATGGACATTCCTGGACATGTTCAATTCACCATAACCTTATAGCTATTCTTAAAATCAAGAACTTTTCAGTTTTGTTTTCTTAATATTTACTATTACTATTATTAGTTATTATTATTATTATTATTATTGGTGGTGGTGGTTTCACTCCATATCCTAGGATAGCCTGGACATCATGCTGGCTTTGAAACCAAGGCAGTCCTCCATCTGAAGCTTCCCAAGTACTAGTGTTAGAGGCAGAAATCACTGTCTTAATTAGAGTTTTTATTGCCATGCATATAGGTATGGGTTATACGAAATACCATGACCAAACACAAGTGGTGGGGAAAGGGGGTTTGTCTGGCTTGTACTTCCACGTCACAGTTTATCATCAAAGGAAGTCAGGGCAGGAACTCAAGCAGGGCAGGAACCTGGAGGCAGGAGCTGATGTAGAGGCCATGGAGGGGTGGGTACTGCTTACTGCCGTGGATCCTCATGGTCTGACCTAGGTCTTCCTACACATACTTAACAAGATGTGCAGCTTGGACTTCATGTGGGTTCCAAACAACTGGAGTCAGGGGCTATCCCGAAAGTTGCTGCCCAAATGTGGGATATGTTCTTCTAGCTGGACTGCCTTGTCTGGCCTCAGTGGTAGAGGATGCCCCTAGCCTCACAGAGACTTGATGTGCCAGGGTGTGTGCCAGGGTATGTGTGGGGAGAGTTAGACAAGGGGCCCTCACCTGCTCAGAGGGGAAGGATTGTTGAAGGGGTGGCAGGGAGGTGGACAGCAAGTAGGATGTAAAGTGAATAAGAAAATTAATAATAGTAATAATGATAATAATAATAAAATTAAAAAGTAAAATCAGAGCAAAATGAAACTAGTCTGATTATAAAATAGCGGATACATGAGCAGACAAAATATGAAGTGCAGAGGAATCAGGGACTTGTTTTCTTTCTGATATCATCTCTATCTTGCAGAAAGAGGCCATGCTCAGCCCTTCCTTTGGAATGAGAGTGGAGGCAGAACAACATGGCCATGCATATAGGGATGAGTTAAAATGGTGGCCTGCATCTGGCCAGAGCTTGGGCTTTATGCTGTGAGAAGTCGCAGGACCCCCACTGGCCTCCCTAGTGGGGAAGAGCAGTTTGGGGTACCCCTAGAACCAGCGAACCAGCGGGGCTGGGCCGCAGGGGGGCCAGGGGATAGGTTCTCAGTCTTAGGCACCACAGATGCCTCTGAATGCTTGGAGCTACGGAAGTGGTGAGAACGGAGTGGGGGCCTGTAGAGCTCTGGCCTGGCCCCACGGAGACGAGAGTCCTTGCTCTTTAGAAGAAGTCCTGCTCCATTACTCCACCATGTAAATCATCTATTGTTGGTGGAGAGTTGTGGTGAGTGAAAAGTAGAGGCCAATCATGGCCACCTGGAGAGAGGGGGAAGGGAATGCGACAGAAGGGAGCAAGAGGGCAAGAGAAGAGAGCAAGAGAGGCAAGAGAGAGAGGAGGGGGGAAGCAGACCCTTTTAGAAGGGGCCGGCCCTGGATGTTGCCAGGTAACTGTGGGGGGTGCAGTCCAGATTACAGGGACTTTTGCCCTACTTGCTTGGTAACCACAGAATTATGGAGAGCTGAGGCCTCCTGTCAGGAGCCTTGGGTTTGAGAGCATGGCAAACGGCCTGACCTTCTGTTGCTCCCAGGAGCAGTTGCCGGGTCTCTGGGCTTTAAACCCAGCTTGCGCAGAAAACAGGCTGCCTTTCTCGGTCCCACATACAGGATGAAGTATGGGTAGCCCTCAGTACTGACAATGCTGCGCGAATATAAGCCTCTAAGGGTAGGGTATTTGTAGGGCCTAAAACTAGAGAAAGGGCGGGGGCTATACTGTTTTAGATGCTACAGATAATTTTTAAAAGGACTTATTTTATGTGGATGCCTGTTTGTGCCTCGTACATGTGCTTGGTGCCGTGGAAGCTGGAAGACGGTGTTGCTTCCCCTGGAACTCGAATTACAGGTGGTTGTCATCTGCTCCGTGGATGCTGGGAACTGAACCCTGGTCCTTTGCAAGAGCAGACCGCACTCTTTTTTTTTTAATATATATTTTTTTATTTTTTATTTACATTGCAAATGATTTCCCCTTTTCTGGGTCCCCACTCCCCCCAAGTCCCGTAAGTCCTGAGCCATTTCACCAGCCCCGAGGATCCTTGGATAGAGAACTTGTGTATGTTCTATGGGCGCGTGCTTAAAAGCAATTCTAAGACATATTTCCCTGTCAATGTGGAGGGTGACCAGAAAATAAGGGATATCCGAAGTGAGCACGTAATGCTTGGTGATGTTGAAGCAGCTTTTCAGCCTTGGACAATCTAGGCATGATAACCGTGGGAGGACGACCTTGTCATGGGGGAGGGGAGGACGGTCTGGGCTCTGTGAGTTCAGAGGGAGAGAAGCAGACACAGTCCCAGGAAACGGCAGTGCAGGTCATGGGGGACATCTGAAGATGGCTATACAGTTTGTTCCCCGGCAGTATGCCCGATTACTCAGATGAGAGTGCGCATTGCAAAGCACCTGCTGTGACACCTGAAATAATGACCTGTTATGACAGGATTTCATGATCGTGTTGTCAGACATTTCAAGAAGACTGCGTTTTGTTCTGAGACATGGCCAAAATGAAGTGTCTTTTGAAAGAGGGTTCATTTCCTCCTGACAAGGAAAGTGAAAACCAAAGGGACCAAACCACTTTCCCAGCACCAAGGCGCTTGCTTACCGGAGCTAACAGTCTCTGCCTCACAGTGTCCCTGTCTCCACTCAAGCTGACAAGCTGCTATTGATTTTCTTCAGGTAGTCACAAAATCAAACTCTTGTTCTTTGAGCGAACAATGAAAGATAGCGAAGTATAGCATAAGATGGGTTCGCGAGTCTTCCTCCTCCTACTCGACTTTTAAAAACCCAAACTAGAAAGACAGAACAAATAAAATAAAGACTTTCCATATGCCACATGAGTACTCACATGAGATTTTCATAAACATCACTCAGCAATGTGACACATATTCTGACTTAAGTACTCAATCACCACATCTGGCTTTCAAAACCGACATTTCCTTTAAGTGGTCTGTGGACAATTGTTGTACAATACATTGCCAGTAGGCTATTAACTTGTAAAGTGTCTCAGCTTCACTGTTATGAAAATTAGCATTAAGTTGTCACACGTGTTGTTTCAGATGCTTGAGAAATGAGAGACAAATTTGGGGCCCTGCCAGTAATCAGCTTACGACCAGAGGCTGTCCCTAGCTAACATGTCGCAGTAATCTGGCGAGGAAGCGGGCAACACTGAAATTAAAAAACTTCAGGGAATTGCGACAATCTAATAGAAGTATATTAGAATTCTTCAAAACTTTTTGCTGGTTTTATATATACATACAAGGTATTCTGCTGGATGCAGCATAATTGCCCTCTTATTTTCTTCCTGCTTCTGATGACCCCCTTCTTCTTCTCAGTAGCCACTCCCAAACTGGTGTGTGTTTGCGTATGTGTGTATGTATTTGTATGTGTATGTGTGTGTATGTGTGAATATATGTGTGCATATGTGTGTGTGTATGTGCTAATATATATGTGTATGTGTGTGTATGTGTATATGTGTATGTGTGTGTATGTATGTGTGAATGTGTGTTTGTGTGTATCTATGTGTGTTCATGTGTGAATATATATGTGTTTGTGTGTTTATGTGTGTGTCTATATGTGTATGTATGTGGGAATATATTTGTGTATATGTGTGTGCATGTGTGAATATATATTCACATACACACATATACTATATAATATATGTAATATGTATGTGTGAGTGTGTATGTGTGTACATGTGTCTATATGTGTGTATGTATGAATATATGTGTGTTTGTGTGTGTGTGTTTATGTATGTGTGAATATATTTGTGTTTGTATGTTTGTGTGTGTCTATGTGTGGGATGTATATGTGAATATATATGTGTGTTTGTGTGTGCATTTGTGAATATATATGAGTGTGTGTGTCCTGTGCAGGTTGTTGGAGCTGCAATGTTTTCCTGATTTCATTATTAGGAGACAGCATTATGTAGCATCTCTCTCTATCTTTTGGCTCTTATAATATTTTTGTGTGCCCATTTTTGTGATGTTCCTTAACTTTGGAAGGGGTGGTGTAGATGTCCCACTTAGGGCTATGGATTCAGCAATCATTTATTCTCAGCATTTTGAGCAGTTAAGAGTCTCTGAATTAACTGACACCTTCCAAACCATAAAACCTCTTTGATGAATCTGAGAGAGGCACTACTCTATGGGTGTAAAGATACACATGAGGTATTGACTAAATTAGCACAATAATTTGGCATACCATAGTCAATTTTATCCTACCACATACATAGACCTTTGACTGGGTTTATAGCATCAGGTGTGAATACCTCCCCATGAAGTAGGCCTTAAATTCACTCACAAAGCTCTTGGCTATCTCTGAAAGACTCATGTCAGTTTTCCATAAGTGGACACATCTTTCCTCACAGCTTGCTACGTGGCATACAAATCTGTGGAAAGCCCTTGAAAACTTTTCTTCCTCAGCAGCCTACATGTCGTCTTCTGGCACCGTGAACCTTAAACAGTAAGGAGGAACTTTCTACTTCAGTTCAGATTGAGTTTGGGGGCTGTATACACAGTGTACAGTATCTTCAGCAACAGGGTCTTACCATCTAGTTCTGCCAAACAACCAAGAATATTAGCAATACAGTTTGTTTTCTTTTTCTGTAATAAGGTACCATGACCAAAGTTTATAGTTTCTTAGGGATTATAGTCCATTTTAGGGGAGGTGTGGCAGCAAGGAGTCGCGAGGGCTAGAACAGGAAGCTGAGGTCTCACATCTTCAAGCACAAAATAGAGAGAAAATTGGAAGTGCAGAGGGGCTTTAAGCTCTCAAAGCCTACTCCTAGTGACATATTTCTTCCAGCAAGACCATAACTTTTAAACTTCTCAGAGTGAAACCAACTGGGAACTAGGGATTCTAATACTGGAGCTTATAGGGGACATTTCTCATCTAAATCATGACAAATGGCAATAACCTATATTGTTTTTTGAATTTCTGGAGCATCCATGCTTAATAACTTTTAGGGAAGTATCCCTCATCAAGGACCTAGATTATCGCTGAAAACATATAACAAAACAATCAAAACAAAACAAAACCGCAGTGCCTGGGAACAGCAATGCCTAGCTATGCAAGATACTATATTAAAATTAAAATTCTTTTATTATTGTTATGTTTTTTTTTAATTTTTGGTCAGCTTATAAAGTAGTAGACTCCTGTGTTGATTTTTTTCATGTGTTCTAAGTTTTGGTAGATCTCACCAAACCCTGTCTTTCCCTTATGCCCCCATTAAGCATTTCCATCTCCATTATTTTCCTTTCTACATTTATGTGACATGTATTTTTGTGACATTATTTATGTGACATCCCCTGAAAACTATTCCCCCACAATATATAATATCCCATGGGTCTTCTTGCTTCTTGCTCTCTATAGACACTCTAACTTAAACAGAGAAACATAAATTTCAAAGTTAAGATTCATATATGAGCAAGTATATATGGTATTTTTCTCTCTGGCCTTGGGTTACCTCATTTCATTTAATATTTTGTAGTACAACCATTTTTGCGGTAAAATTCAGTTTTCTGCTGAATAGAATCCTACCGTGTAAGTCCAAAATTTTGTCGATTTGTTGTTTGATGGAAGCCTACGCTGATTCCATTCCCTAGCTGTTGTGAGGAATAGCACCATACACAGTTGGATAACACTGTTGTAGGGCGTCCTCGAGAATGTGCCCAGGAGTGGTATATCTAAGTCACACTTCAGTTCTACCTTTAGCTGTTTGAGAAACGTGAACACTGATTTGTATAGTGGTTTGAGTGGTCTGGAGAAACAGCAAGTGCTCTTACCCATGGAATACTCATTTAGGCCCAGGGGAGGATTATATTACGGCTACTGTCACTTACGTAACATAAATTATAGGCTTATTTAAAGTTTTAGCTCATCTTACTTTGTTTTGTCACATGCATCTATGAACTAATTCATTTCTTGTGAACTTTCCAGTTTCATGTAATACATGGTTTAAGCTTCATTCTTATGGTTTTTCTGAGGTTCTATGTTATAATTTTTTCCATTGTAATTTTATTTTAGGTAGTATACAATTATTGCTTTTTTTTGCTATTAGTGAAGGTTTTTCCAATCTTATTTAGCATTTCAAAGAACCAAATTTGGTTGTATTGATTCTTCTTATTTTATCCCCCACTTCTATTCCACTATTTTCTGCCCCATTCTTTATTACTTTTTTTCCATCTACTAGTTTGTGGTTTGATTTGTTCTTATTTACCTAGGGCCTTTATATACATCAATAATTTATCTATTTGAGATGTCTCTGATATGTTTTATCATAGGCACTCAAAGATAAGTCCCACTCTAAGGATACCCTTGATCATAACTGATAGTACAAGATATACTATGTTTAGATTTTTCATTCATCTCCATTTTGTATTTATTTCATTGCTTCTTCAATGACACAGTCATCATTCTATGCTAGGATGTTTAATATCCATGAGTTCATATGCTTCCATTTTGTTTTTCTGTGTTTTTCTTGATGTTGATTTCCTGCTACACTATAATTGATGTGACGGAAGTTCTTTAATCTTTCCTATATTTGTTGAGACTCTCTTTATATGCTAATATGTTATCTATTTTAAAGATAGTCTCTTGTATTGCTGATAAGAATGCCGATTTTGGAGTATTCAAGCAAAATGTCCGATAACTGTCTCTAGGTCCATTTGATTTATGGCATCTTTTGACCTCAATGTTTTTCTGTTTCTTTTTTTCCCCTTTTTTTGTCTGTCTGACCCAGCTTCTACAGTTGTGTTGTGTTCATGATTTTATATCCAGTAGTATTTATTTTATAACATTGGCAATACTTGCATTTTGTGCATACGTGTTTAGCCTTGTAATTTCCTTTTCATGGATAGTTCCTTTAATTAGTATGAAGTGGCCTCCTTTATTTCTTCTGACTTATTCCAGTTTGAGCCTGTTTTGTCAGATATTAGAACAGAATGACCTGCTTGCTTCCAGTTTCCAGCTTCTTCTAATTCTTTGCTCACTCTGGTAGTGTCTGTTTTTGATAGTGAGAGTTATTTCTGTGTTTTGTAGTTGGGCAATTAAGACCATTAATTTTTATCCTTCTTGAAATGTTTGTTCTAATTCCTGCTAATTTTTTGTTTGTTGTTTTCTTAGGTTTCCTTTAATTAGTAAAATGTTGGTCTTCCCATCATATGTGGGTGTATTTGTCTTCTCAATCTACAGTACCCACTGAGAGCTATTTTAGTACTCATGAATTCCGTTTGCCTATTTTTTTTACCACCGAAAGTCTTTATTTCTCCTTTAATGTTGATAGGCTGTTCTGCTAGATAGAGTTGTCTGCATTGCTGAGTGTGGTCTTTTAAACTTAAAATATGCCTTCCCAAGCCCTCTGACTTTTAGAGTTTTTGTTGAAAAATCAAATGTTATTTTGGTGGCCTGTTTTTCTATGTAGTTTGTGGGTGTTGTCTTGCAGTCTTTGGTAGCCTTTCTTTGTCCCATGTATTTATTGTTCTGACTCATAGGACACAAGGAGTTTCTTTTCTGTTCCTGTCTACTTGATGATGATGATGATTATATATACATACACATACACATACACATACACATACACATACACATACACATACACATTCACATACACATACAAATACACATACACATATGTGTATATATAGCCTGTGTGGGCATCTCTTTCTCTAAATTGGGAACATTTTTTATCTGATTGTACTAGAAATAATTTCTTAAATATTGAGACAAATTTTCCTTCTTCTATGCCTGTGATTCAGTTGATAGACTCAATTTCTTCGGGATGTCCCAAAGACCTTACACATAGTCTTCACTCAGATTTTGAGTTTGTTTGATTGAATAACTCAGTCTTTCTGCCTTATCTTCAAGTTCTGATGTCTGTCTTCCTCATGACTCACCTCTTGGCAAAGCTTTCTCCTGAGCTTCTCTATTTGTATAGCTGAAATTTCTACCCCAAGTTTAATTTTTGTTTCACTTTTCTTCAGCATTCCTACTATTTTGTTGAATTCTAATGTTTCCTGAATTGATTTCCTTCTTTCCTTGAGATTATTGTGTTCTCTTGGAATCCATTGATGGGCATATTCCTATCATTTTTAAATTCACTATGGAGTCTATTCACATTTTCTTTGAAATCTTTAAACTTATTTAGAATTGATCTTCAAATTCTTTGTAGTTTCATCTCAGTTGCTCTGATTGGGTACTGTTACTTTGGAATGGATAATTTCTTGAGGAGATATATTGTCTCAGTTTTTCATATTCCTTCTGTTTCACCATGGTATCTGGACCTTGCTTCCCTTGCTGAGACTTCTGTGTTAGTTGCTCAGCAACCCACCCTGAGGGCTTTTGAATTTTGAGTTTTTGAATCTTAGTGTTCCCTGGCTTAGATGATTTTAGATGTGCTAAGTGAGACTATGAGATCCATGCTGGGTATGATCGCCACTGAGTTGTGTGCAGGATAGTGAGGTGAGCCTGGCTGACTCATATGTGGAAGTAAGGTCGCAAGTGCTGTCTTGGGATGGTCATCGTCTGGATTTATAGGTCTGAAACGTCAGATATTTCTAAGGGTAGTCTGACTTTATTCAGAAGACTGAGGATAGGTGGAGTCACAGGTCTCCTGTCTACAGTCACATGACATGGCCAGTCTAGGTTTTAAGAGGAAGCAGGAACCTAGGAATGGGGGAGGAGTCTGTGATCACAGGTTGACCTTTATTAAGTGCTGGAGTTTCTTGAAGTTTGCACAGGTCACAATGGAGGCTGTAGATATATTGACATACAGCTATGCCTTTTTTCCCTCCTAACTCATAGGTGACTTTTAGAATTCACTGTTTAACCAACAGATACCCAAGGAATGGTGGATTCTTTTAAATTTCTGCTCTCAATGGAACTAACCCACAGAAGCAGGTGTGGTGTTAGTTGACAATCATGCTGCAGAAAGATCTGAACATGGCTAAGACAGAGCTGCTCAGAGCAGCAAAACTCCCAGATTGCTCTGATTTGTTGCTGTGTTCCTTGGTAGTAGTGTTTCATGAATTGCAGGAATTATTCAGCATCTTTTCTCAGATACCATCAACACATTCTTTCTGCTCTGAAACATGATTGAAGAAGGTAGCAAATGATGGAGGTAATTTCCAACGCAAAGAACTGTCTCTATCACAAACACTAGATCAATATAAAACATAACAAGGTTTGCCTATAAAGACACATGATCAATGTCATGAGCCTATTTCTGTTTGTATTATGAAGCTGGTTTCCTGAAACTGGAGGTGCTTCCGCCAGTTCTGAGTGACCATATGTCAGGAGAGCTAGGGTTTTGTATGCCATTGGATGGATGCACGTTCAGCTCCATGATTTTATGACAGCCAATTACGTTATTACATAATTCCACCTTGTAAACAGATGATGACATGCACATTCAACTGTACAAATATTAAACATTGATTCAATGGAATATTGTCCACACAAGAGTTTTCAGTGAGGTGCCAAGTTCAGGGTGAAAATTAGAATTATATATTCAGGAATTAAAATTAGTGGATGAATTAATGTCCGCTTCTTTTAGGACTGGGAAAATTTCCCACTATGAAAGGTGAGCATCTGTAAGTGCTTTCCAAGTTTGTGTTTCAGTGAGAAGAGGTGTCTCAGAAGCACTGTGCAGTATTTAGGTTTAGCTTCATGCCTCGCACTATAGTGAAAATGAAATGGAAGTTGAAATGGTAAATGTGAATCTTTAAAGTATCATTTGATTAAGGTTCTATTTACTGAAATTCTCCTTTGTGAATATAAATAACATGGCCTCCATAATCCAGTCTTCACTCACAGTTTCTCACCTTTCACAAACCCAGGTCAGTAAATTATCAAAAGGAACCCCAGTGGTTTTTATATCGGAAAGTCTGACCTGCAACAGCTTTTACTATTCTCTGCTTTTAAGCACCCAGGACTTGTAAAATTACAAATGAGTGGTTTTTTTTTTTTTTTAAATCTCATAAATGCCTCATCAGCCCTGGACAACCTCTGTTCCATCTCATAGGGAGGCGGTGTTGACTGCTGCGTCTCCCGGTGTCTGGAGACGCTGATGCTCCTGCTAAGCATTGTCTGTCATCTACTGGCTATCAAGGTCATTCAGTCAGACACTGCTTTGTTAGAGGAAGCTTCTTCGCCTGTTTTGTTGTTACTTTAGGATTTAAATCTCACATATGCGTATTTTAATTGGTTGGTGATATGGTAGGTTTGCATGTGGCTCTTCATGTTCTTTTCTTTGGGGTAGTCCACCTCCAAACTCCTCACTTTTCATTCCACTCCCTCGCCTCTCCTTGCACAACCTTCCCAGGCCCACGACCCTACCTCTGTACTTTTGTTATAATCTTTATCCTCCGTCACTTAAATTGCTTCCCCCCCCCAAAAAAAAAGATCCTTTGCCAGTTGCATGGCTTCTACTGGTTCTATAAGGTAAATAATAGGCAAAAGATTTGAAGCTAAGACCGACACATGAGAGAAAGCGTGTCTTTCTGGGCCTTAGTTACCTCGCTAAGTCACCAAGTGCAACTTTTCTTAGTAACACCCATTTACCTGTGTATTTCATGACTTTATTTTCCCTCACAGCTGAGTAACATCCCATTACATATACAGATTTTTCTTTCCAATTAATGTTTTGAGTTTCTAGGTTGATTGTACTTCTTAACTGTGGTGAACTGAGCCATAAGAAGCAAAGATGTGCAAATCTCTTTAGTAAGACATAAAGTGCATTTGCTCGAGGCCCAGGAGTGCTATTAGCTGGGGCATATGATAGTGTAAGAGTTTCCCTTTCACCACATCCACACCAGCACCCGTTCGTTTGATTGAAGTTGTTTTGACTGGGACAAAATGGAATTGTAAGATAGTTTTAATCAGTATTTCCTTATGCCTAAGGATTATAAGCACCATTTCAAGTATTCACTAGCTATTTGTATTTCTTCTTTTGAGAATTTTCTGTTTAGTTCTGTAGGCTACTTATTCTTAAACATCATTTTTAATTTTTTATGAGTTCCATGCATCCATACAGTGCATAATAATTATACCTATCCACTGTCTCTTTTCAACAATTATTCTAAAGCCACTTACATTCTGTAGCCCATTTTTAAAAATCAAGTTATTTTCTCAATACTTAGTTTTTGAGGTTTTCTTTTTTTCTTTTTTGGTGTATATGTACATGTGTACATGTGTGTGTGTGTGTGTGTGTGTGTGTGTGTGTATTCGAGATGTTAATTCTATACCAAATGGATAACTGGCAAATATTTTTTTCTCATTCTGTGGGCTTCGTATTCACTTGTTTTAGTTTCCTTTGCTGTTCAAAAGCCAGGCCTGCAAATTGAAGTGAACTCCCTACTTTTTCCTCTAGCAATTTCAGAGTATAAGTTGAAAACCTTGATTTGTTTTGGTTGGTTTTTGTACAGTGGGAGAAGTAAGATTCTAGTTTCATTCTTTATGAATGCTAAAATCTAGTTATTCATAATATTGTAAAGGTAAACAATAGACAAAAAATAAGGTAAATAATAGACAAAAGATTTGAAGCTAAGACCGACACATGAGAGAGAGAGAGTGTGTGTCACCTTTGTCTTTCTGGGCCTTAGTTACCTCATTAAGTCACCGAGTGCAACTTTTCTCATTGACAAATATTGAATATGATCTATCCAAATGTGTGGGTCTTCCAGCTGTTCATTCTTGGTGGCCAGCAACATTTGTTAAAGATGCTGTCTTTAATGTATATTATTGGCAACTTTGTAAAAAAACATGTAATCCCAGTCACATGGGCATATGCCAGGGTCCTCAATTCTGTTCCATTGATCTATGTGTATGGTTTTGCTCCAGTGCTAAGCTATTGCTATCACTACTACAGATCTGTAGTAACATTTGGAGTAGTAGCATTTTCTGAGTCTTCCCACAGCTTTTGTGTTGCTCATGGTTGCTTTGGCTATCCTTGGTCTTTCATGCCTCTATAGACATTTGATTCAGATTGCTTCAAATCTTTACATTGCTTTAGGCAGGACTAGCATCTACACAAGATTAATTCTTCTAACTCATGAGCATGGAATGTCTTTTGATTTTCTAATGTCTTCTTCACTTTTTTTTTTCCTTCAGGGCCTTCCAGTTTGTCTCTAGAGGTCTTTTGTTTCATTGGTTAGGTTTATTCCCTGGCTTTTGTTGTTTGTAGCTATCGTGAGTGAAATTGCTTTCCTAATTTGTGTTTTACTCTGTTATTAGAATGTAAAATACTCCTGATTTTTGTGTGTGTTAATTTTGGATTCTTCCACTGTGCTAATGTGTTTATCAGCCCTAAAACTTATTGGTAGAATCACTGTGGTATCTTTTATTTAGAATAACATAATTTCCAAATAAGAGTACTCTTACTTATTTTATTTCTGTGCCTTTTGTTTCTTCCTCTTGTTGTATTGCTCTAGATAAGACTCAAATCCCTGTATGGATAGAAGTGGAAAGAACCGACATCCTTGTGAGTCTGTTATGATCTAACACAGCATTATGAGGGAATAAAAGGGAAAAAAGTCATTATGGATAGATTATGCCAAGGGTGAATAAAAAATTCAACAGGAATGATTGCAGACAAAAATTTCAAAAGATTTAATATTTAGACATGGGTCTCTCTCCAGTGTCAAAGGCAGAAGCTCTCCACTGTCCATCCCCACTCTCTTTAGGTCAGCCGCCTGCTTTCAGACACAGATTACTCTTGAGGATCCGACAGTTTTGAGTTTGAAGTCTTGGCATTTTCTTGGTGATAGATTCTGGGTTTCTTCATTGTCTAAAACAATGTGAACACATGGTTGACTCCTGGATTTCTCTGATTTGTTTCTGAGGTTTGTACCCGACAAATCTTTCTATGAGTTTCTAGAGCAGCTTTCCTTTGATGTTTCTATAATGGATGGAACTTTGTAGTTGAAGATCATGGAGACAGATTATGCTGTGGGGAAGCACTGAATATAGAGTGAGTTGTTTATGATACTTTTTTTCATGTTTGTATATAGTAAGTCTGGCTATAATATTGAACATGATCTTTCCAAATGTGTGGGTCTTCCAGCTGTTCAGTCTTGGGGGCCAGTGTCTCTAATTGAGTAGACTGTTCACAATTCCAAATGGAAGTATCTTTATCTAAGAAATATCAAAGGCTCAGAATATTCTGATAATTTTAATTTATGAATGTTATTGACCCTTAAAGTCTTCCCCAAGACAATGTGTTATAAGGATAGGACAGTTGTTTTCAGGAAAGGGTAGCACCTTGCAGACTTTACAGCAACTATGTCTATAATGTATATTTTTTCCCTTTTTTTTTTTATTGAGTATCTTCTTCATTTACATTGCCAATGGTAAAACCTTTCCCAATTTACCCCCTCCCAAAAACCCCATCCCCAAAGATTCCAAATCCCTCCTCCCACCCTCTGCCTCCATGTATATGTCCCTCTACCCAACACATTCCCACCTCCCCCGCCCCATCCGTTTCCCTTTGTTTGGGCCTCTATTGAGACTTTAGCTCACCAAAGACCTCTCCTCCCACTGATGCCCAACAAGGCATTCCTCTGCCACATTTTTGGCTGGAACCATGTGTACCCCTTGGCTGATGGTTCAGTGCCTGGGAGTCTTGGGGTGTCTGGGTGTCCGAAATCATTGTTCTTCTCATGGGGCTGTAAACTCCTTCAGCTCCTCCGGACCATCCTCCAGATCCTCCATTGGGGACCCCAAGCCCAGTCCAATAGTTGGTTGCTAGTTTCTGCCTCTGTATTTGTAGGGCTCTGGCAAGGCCCCTCTGGAGACAGCCATGGCATGCTCCTTTTGGTGCACACTTCTTGTCATAGTGTCAGGGTTTGGTGACTGTTTACAGGATGAATCCCCAGGTTGGGCAGTCTCTGGGTGGCCTTTACCTTAGACTCTGCTCCACACATTGCCTCCCTTATTGCTCCTGAGAGCATTATGTTCCCTTTCTCAGAGGAAGCATAGTTCCCTCACTTAAGTCCTCCTTCTTCTTGAGCTTCCCATGCTGGGTGAATTGTAAATTGTTTATTTTGAGCTTTTGGACTAGCATCCACTTATTAGTGAGTGCATACCATGTGCTTTCTCTTGTGATTGGGCTACCTCACTCAGGATGACACTTTCTAGTTCCATACATTTGCCTAAGAATTTCATGAATTCATTGTTTTTAATAGCTAAAAAGTACTCCATTATGTATATATACCACAGTCTTTGTATCCATTCCTTTGTTGAGGGACATCTGGATTCTTTCCAGCTTCTGGCTATTATAAATAAGGCAGCTATGAACATAGTGGAGCATGTGTCATTATTACATGTAGGAGCACCTTCTGGGTATATGCCCAAGAGTGCTATAGGTGGGTCCACAGGTAGTACTATGTCTAATTTTCTGAGGAATTGCCAAACTGATTTCCAGAGTGGTTTTACCAGTTTGCAATCCCACCAACAATGGAGAAGTGTTCCTCTTTTCCCACATCCTTTCCAGCATCTGCTGTCCCCTGAGTTTTTTATCTTAGCCATTCTGACTGGTGTAAAGTAGAATCTTAGTGTTGTTTTGATGTTAATTTCCCTGATAACTAAGGATGCTGAACATTTCTTTAGGTACTTTAGAGCCATTTGAGTTTCCTCAGTTGAGAATCCCTGTTTATCTCTGTACCCCATTTTTTAATAGGGTTATTTGATTCTCTGGAGACTAACTTTTTGAGTTCTTTGTATACGTTGGATCTTAGCCCTCTATCAGATGTAGTAAGGATCTTTCCCAATTTGTTGGTTGCTATTTTGTCCTATTGACTATGTTCTTTGCCTTACAGAAGCTTTTCAGTTTTATGAGGTCCCATTTGTCAATTCTTGTTCTTAGAGCATAAGCCACTGGTGTTCTATTCGGAAACTTTTCCCCTGTGCCCATGTGTTCAAGGTTTGTCCTCACTTTCTCTTCTATAAGCTTCAGTGTATCTGATTTTATGTGTAGATCTCTGATCCACTTGGACTTGAACTTTGTACCAGAAGATAAGAATGGGTCGATTTGCATTTTTCTGCATGCAGATCTTCAGTTGATCCAGCACCATTTATTAAAAATGCTGTTTTTTTTCCCCACTGGATGTTTTTAGTTCTTTTGTCAAATATCGAGTGACCATACATGTGTGAGTTCTTTTCTTGGTCTTCATTTCTATTCCATTGATCTTCCTGCCTGTCTGCATACCAATACCAAACAGTTTTTATCATTATCGCTCTGTAGCAGAGCTTGAGGTGAGGGATGGTGATTCCTCCAGAATATCTTTTGTTGTCGAGAATAGTTTTTGCTATCCTGGGTTTTTTGTTATTCCAGATGAATTTGAGAATTTCTCTTTCTAGCGCTATGAAGAATTGATTTGGAATTTTGGTGGAGATTGCATTGAATCTGTAGATTGCTTTTGGCAAGATGGCCATTTTTACTATATTGATCCTGCCAAGCCATGAACATGGGAGATCTTTCCATCTTCTGAGACTTTCTTTCTTCAGAGGCTTAAAGTTCTTGTCATATAGACCCTTCACTTGCTTTGTCAGGGTCACACCTAGGCATGAAATATTATTTGGGACTATTGTGAAGAATGTCATTTCCATAATTTCTTACTCATCTTGTTTATCTTTTGAGTAGAGGAAGTAGATTTGCTTGAGATCATTTTATATACAGCCACTTTGCTGAAGTTGTTTATGAGCTTTAGGAGTTCTCTGGTGGAAGTCTTGGGGTCACTTAAGTATACTATCATATCATCTGCAAGTAGTGATGTTTTGACTTCTTCCTTTGCAATTTGTATACCTTTGACCTCTTTTTGCTGCCTGATTGTTCTGGCTAGGACTTCAAGTACTATATCGAATAGATAGGGAGAGAGTGGGCAGCCTTGTCTGGTCCCCAATTTTAGTGGGATTACCTCAAGTTTCTCTCCATTTAGTTTGATGTTGGCTACCTGTTTGCAGTATATTGCTTTTACTATGTTTAGGTATGGGCCTTGGATTCCTGATCTCTCCAAGACTTTTATCATGAAGGGATGCTGAATTTTGTCAAAAGCCTTTTCAGTATCTAATGAAATGACCATGTGGTTTTTTTTCATTTAGTTTGTTTAAGTAGTGAATTACGGATTTCTGTAAATTGAACCATCCCTGCATCCCTGGGATGGAGCCTACCTGATCGTGGTGAATTGTAGTTCTGATGCATTCTTGGATTCGGTTGGCCAGTATTTTGTTCAGTATTTTTGCATCAATGTTCATGAGGGAGATTGGTCTGAAGTTCTCCTTCCTTTTTTGGTCTTTGTTTGCTTTAGGTATAAGTGTGATTGTGGCTTCATAGAATGAGTTGGGTAGTGTTCCTTGAGTTTCTATTTCGTGGAAAAGTTTGAAGAGTATCAGTATTAACTCTTCTTTGAAGATCTGATAGAATTCCCCAGTAAACCCATCTGGTCCTGGGCTTTTTTTTGAAGGGAGACTATTAATGACTGCTTCTATTTCCTCAGGGCTTATGGGACTATTTAGATGGTTTATCTGATCCTGTTTTAACATTGGCACCTGGTATGTATCTAGAAAGTTATCCATTTCATCCAGGTTTTCAAACTTTGTTGAGTATAAACTCTTATAGTAGGATCTGATGATTTTTTTGAATTTCCACAGTTTCTGTTGTTATGTCTCTCTTTTCATTTCTGATTTTATTAATTTGGATACTGTCTCCATGCCCCCTGGTTAGTCTGGCTAAGGGTTTATCTATCTTGCTTATTTTTTTTCAAAGAACCAGGTCCTTGTTTTGTTGATTCTTTGTATAGCTCTTTTTTTTTCTGCTTGGTTGATTTCAGCTCTAAGTTTGATTATTTTCTGCCATCTATTCCTCTTCGGGGTATTTGCTTCCTTTTGTTCTAGAGCCTTCAACTGCACTGTCAAGCTGTTAGTATAAGCTCTCTCCATTCTCTTTTTGGAGGCGCACAGAGCTAAGAGTTTTCCTCTTAGTACTGCTTTCATTGTGTTCCATAGATTTTGGTATGTTGTGTCTTCATTTTCATTGAATTCTAAAATGTCTTTAATTTCTTTCTTTATTTCATCCTTGACCAAGCTATCATTGAGAAGAGCATTGTTTAAAGTCCACGTGTATGTGTGTTTTCCATTGCTTTATTTGAGCTTAAGACCAGCCTTAGGCCATGGTGATCTGATAAGATACATGGAACAATTTCAATATTTCTATATCTGTTGAGGCCAGTTTTGTGACCAATTATATGGTCAGTTTTGGAGAAGGTACCATGAGGTGCTGAGAAGAAGGTATATTCTTTTGCTTTAGGGTGAAATGTTCTATAAATATCTGTTAGATCCAGTTGGTCTATAACTTCAGTTAGTTTCACTGTCTGTTTAGTTTCTGGTTCCATAATTTGTCCATTTTTGACAGTGGAGTGTTGAAGTCTCCCACTATTATTGTATGGGGTGCAATGTGTGCTTTGAGCTTTAGTAAAGTTTCTTTTATGAATGTGTGTGCCCTTGCGTTTGGAGCATAGATGTTCAGAATTGAGAGTTCATCTTGGTAGACTTTTCTTTTGACCAGTATGAACTGTCCCTCTTTATCTTTTTTGACAACTTTTGGTTGAAAGTCAATTTTATCTAAGAATGGCCACTCCAGCTTGTTTCTTGGGACCATTTGCTTGGAAAATTGTTTTCTATCCTTTGACTCTTAAATAGTGCCTGTCTTTGTCACTGAAGTGGGCTTCTTATATGCAGCAAAACTTTGGGTCCTGTTTACTTTACGTATCCAGTCCGTTAGTCTATGTCTTTTTATAGGGGAATTGGGACCATTGATATTAAGAGATATTAAGGAAAATTGCTTGTTGCTTACTGTTATCTTCTTAGTTAAAGGTGACATTCAGTTTGTGTAGCTGTCTTCTATTGGGTTTGATGAAAGATTTACTTATTGATTTTTCTACAGTGTGGTTCGCTGTCTTGTGTTGGTATTTTCCACCCATTATCCTTTGCAGAGCTGGATTTATGGAAAGATACTATGTAAATTTGCTTTTGTCATGGAATGTCTTGTTTTTACCATCTATGGTAATTGAAATTTTTTCTGGGTATAGTTGTCTGGGTTGACATTTATGTTATCTTAGGTTCTGTATGATATCTGCCAGGCTCTTCTGGCTTTCATAGTCTCTGGTGAGAAGTCTGGTGTAATTCTGATAGGTCTGCCTTTATATGTTATTTGACCTTTTTCTCTAACTGCTTTTAATATTCTTTCTTTGTTTAGTGCATTTGGTGTTTTGATTATTATGGGACTGGAGGAATTTCTGCTCTGGTCTAATCTGTTTGGAGTTCTGTAGGCTTCCTGTATGTTATGGGCATCTCTTTCTTTAGGTTAGGGAAGTTTTCTTCTATACTTTTGTTGAAGATATTTATTGGGCCTTTAAGATGTAAATTCTCACTTTCTTCTATTCCTATAATCCTTAGGTTTGGTCTTCTCATTGTGTCCTTGAGTTCCTGGATGTTTTGGGTTACAAGCTTTTTGCATTTTGTATATTCTTTGACTGTTGAGTCAATGGAATCTTCAGCATCTGAGATTCTTTCTTCTATCTCTTGTATTCTGTTGTTGATGCTTGCATCTATGACTCCTGAATTCTTTCCAAGGTTTTCTATTTTCAGAGATGTCTCACTTTGTGATTTCTTTGCTGATTCTATTTCCAGGTTTAGATCCTGGATAGTTTTGTTCAGTTCCTTCACTTGTTTGTTTGTTTTTTTCCTGAAATTCTTTAAGGAATTTTTGTGTTTCCTCTTTAAGGGTTTCTATCTGTTGATCCATATTCTCCTGTGTTTCTTTTAAGGATATTTTTTGTGATTCCTCTTTAAGGGTTTCTGCATGTTGACCCATTTTCTCCCATAATTCCCTATGGGATTTTTGTATTGCCTCTTCAAGGACTTCATCTTGTTGACCCATATTCTCCCGTATTTCTTTAAGAGATTTTTTGTGTTATTCTTTAAGGGCTTCTACCTTTTGATCCATATTCTCTTGTCTTTCTTTAAGGGATTTTTGTGCTTCTACCTGTTGATCCCCGTTCTCTTGTATTTCTTTAAGGGAGTTATTTTTGTCCTTCTTGAAGTCCTCCATTAGTGATATGAGATGTGATTTTAAATCTAGTTCTTGCTTTTCTCATGTGATGGAGTAGGTAGGATTTGTTGTTGTGGGAGAGCTGGGTTCTGATGGTGCCATGTTGCCTTCGTTTCTGTTGGTATTGATCTTGCGTTTGCCTTTGGCCAGCTCGTTATCTCTGGTGTTAGCTGGTCTTGCTGACACTATCTTCTCTATCCTGCAGGCCTGTATTTCTGTACTCCTGGGATTCTCTTTCTGTCCAATGCCCTGCAAACAGCTGATTTTCCAGGAAGTATCAGTCGATGGGGTCTTCCCTGTGGCAGACTTGGCAAGGGTCGAATGCCCTGCTCCTGCCAATTCTTGAATGCCCTGCTCCTGTAGGTTCTCTAATACCCTGCTCCTGTTGGTTCTCTAGAGAGTATCAGGAAGTGGTGTCCTCTCCTTGCCAGATTTGGTGCAGGTCTCCCACATCCGACAGAAAGGGGCAGTGACAGGGGAGGAGGGAGGGGTAGAAGGGGCAGAAGGGGATAGGTGAACTGGAGGTTGCTGGGTAGTGAGTCCCAGAGCAGAGGGGCTCCAGGACTCGCTGTGTTGGGTGGTGATGCTTACCTAATACCCTGCTCCTCTTGGTTTTCTAGAGAGTATCAGGAAGTGGTGTCCTCTCCATGCCAGATGTGGCACAGGTCTCCCTAAAGTATATGTTTTAATCCCATGATATGAAAATAAGAATGAACCAGGTTTTAAGGACAAAAGTCCAATACTTAAATAAGCCTTTCAGTATGTAAATATCCTAGCCATCATAAAATAAACATTCGATAACTAAAATAAAATAAAATAAAATAAAGATTCCACAGAGAGTAAAAGCTAGATAAATTTCCATATAAAGGTGTTACAAGGGCCCTGGAGGCTTGATCCATGGACCTTGGCCACACCCATCTTAAGCTTTTTCTCAACTGACTGTTGACAGAGGACATAAGACCTCAAAGTGACCTTGTTTCCCCTCCTAAAGTTTACACACCAGTGCTGATTTAAGAAATTAACCAAGTTGTCTTACAAGCTAGTAAGTATTCTGTTGAAAGCATAGTGAATGTCACAAAAAATTCATCTGGTGTTCCCAAACTGTCATCTTGACAGCTACAGACCTTATGACATTACAGATGTAGCCAGATTTCTTCTAATTTTCCTTTCAAAACAAGAGGCTTAACATCAATATTTAGAATCCTCCCAGGGACTGGTACTGTGAGGAATGGGCCTACATGGAAGGGAAGGAAGCACATGTGCTGTGAGGATCTCCCAAGCACTTCCTTTCGTTTTTCTCTAGCAAGGGTGCTCCAACTCAAAGCTTCTTAGCATGCTCCCCGTGCTCCACTGGGTGCCCAGCATAGGAAGGGGATTCATTTGTTTCAAGAGCATTTCAAATTATGGCTCGACTCCAACCAGATCTTTCACCAGTTTATCTGTTTGCTTTCTGGATTTTAGGTGTCAGACAAAGTATAGTAAGTGTAGCAGCTCTTGAGAATGGGCACATTTCACTTCAGGTGGAGGATCTCATTCTAAAGCAGAGCCACAGGTTTTGCTGGAGTATTTTGCATGATGATTTCCAGCTTCAGTTTTGAGATGGTATCTCCATCATCAAAGAACATAGTCTGAGATTTCAGGAGGGGTTTCAAATGCACTGAACAAGACAGAGTCACTTCTCACTGTTACGAATAAAGGAGGGGTGTGGTTCATGACTCTGTTGCTATAACAGGAAGAAGAGGAGCAAAAGCACCACAGGAGAGGCTAATCAGCAGGTGGATAAGTATGTGCTCCTGTTAGTGGTGCTAGACGAATATTAAGTCTGGTCAGAAGAGGAGAACTAGCAAGTGAGAATAGTAAAACATTTTGCAGCTGCTAGAGGTAATGCTATAGTTAGCATTGGGGTTTACATGGCTTACACAAAAATGTATTGAAACTCCAAAACCTTATCAGATCTCTTATGCACAGATGCAGTTCCTTGTAGCTGGGTATGTTGGCACACACTTGTGATCCCAGTTCTCAGGATGCTAAAGTAGGAGGGTGTCAAGTTTGAGGGCAGCCTGGACTATATACAGTGGAACCTTGTTTCAAACAAAAAACTAAGCAAGCAAACTGATGATAGAGAAAGGAGAACTAAGGGCAGGGACTTGTTGAAAAGCTCAGTCAAGAAAGCCAGCTCAGTCCTGCCTCTGTCTGAAAGCTTCCTAGTTCCTGAGGAGGTGCCGAAGCTCTCAGAGTGCTGGACTCTCACTGTCTGTGCTATCCAGAAAAAGGAGAATCTTCTCAATGGTTATTTTATTATGGATAAACTTATGCAGTCTTAGCTCTACCAGGAGATAATATTCTTTCCCTTTCAGATAAGTTATGCCCTAAATAATGAATTCTGTCCTGGAAAAGCAGTTTATGTTTTGAGACTGCATCCTTTTCTGCTACAGTGGGGCACAGGTGAATGGAATTCTTTGTTACAGATTTTCTTTGGTCCTTGAACAAAGAAGGCAGTCAGCCCCACAGTTTGTTAGGATCACTGAAGTGGAAGAGAAATCAAGTCTGGACAGACTCTTGTACTCTGGTCTTTCCTTGGTGAAGAGAAAGTGAAGCATGTTGGGAAAAATCAGAAAGATATCTGACCCATTTATTCCCTTTCTGGTAAAAAAGGAGCATTGAAAAGACTAGTTCAGGTTCCCCACAGACCTGAGACTGGTCATCACCTATAGGATTAGTGACTTCCTTTACTTCCTACTAATGATACAACCTAGCTCAACTTCTGTAGAATTTGCTCCTGTTATTTTGCCTATTTCTGTGGAATATTTCACCCAGAGAATCTGGTTCCTTGTTTGGGAGTATGCCAAAAAGAGGAGGTGAATTGCATTCAGAACACACATATGGTTATAAGAAAAGGATGTGTCTGGGACCTCAAAAATAGTTTCTCTGGATAATATTTCACATTTCCATTTGAAGAGTAAACTCCTCCCTATTTAATTTTTAGTGTTATCACAGAGAGGACTGAGAGAGTGAAATTCTTTGAGGAAGAGATTGGACCAAAATGGTGGCTTTTAAACACAGTATATAGTCCCTTAGTTGCTATGGGCCAATGAGTGACTGTCTTCTGGAGATGGAGAGGTATCACTTCAAGTGATTTAATTGGCAGTAATTTTCCTCGATGATTTAGGGTATGGCAGAATACCAGCTACCAGCCCCCCTTTCCCCTCTGACTTACTCATTGATCAGAACTGAAGGATTTCTCACTGTCTCATCTTTCCTTCACTAGATAGGCAATATCTACAAGAATGCTAGGCAGCTGAGAGGTGAGAGGGTCATCCAGCTGACCGCAGGGCCATACATTTGCATTGTATTCTGTTTTATTTTTCATCCTCTAACACTTTCAAAATGTTCTATCTGGTGTTGTAGATCAACAAAGAAATCTACTTCTTATCTTGATTTCTCTTTTTGAAGGAATTCTTTCATTTCAGTCTTTATTACATGCACAACACCAGTTAAAAATTCTGCTGTTTAAGCCTTTTAAAAACATCAAAATGTCAGAGGTAGGACTTTTCTAATAATCCCAAAATTTTCCTGTGACTTCATCTTGCTTGTCTTGTTTTTTGTTTGTATAACAGAATTATAGTCCAATGAATTTTTATTAGAAATGATCCAGGTTTGGGTCTAAGGAGACACTGACTGCATCTATAGTCAGTCTACGTTTGGTTTTCTTACTGTGGAAAGATGGATCTGAGGATCTTTTCTGAGTCAGCTTAGTTAGCTTCTGGTCTGCAGGATTTAGCCTCTGAACATTTCAGGATGGAAAGATACATATTCTATATAACTCTGGTGTCTAGGTTCCTAAAAAAATTCTAAATTGGAGTGTGAGCAGATGGCTCAATGAATAAGTTTTGACAACCTGAGTTCACATAAAAAGTCAGACACAGTAGTAGCGCACATGCCAACAATCCCAGTGTGCCCTTAGTAAAAGATAGGAGGTGGAGACTGAGTATTGGAGGCTTGTGGGCCAACTAGCCGTTCGTTCACGTTCAGCAGCGAGCAACTGAAAATCCATCTCAAAGAAGGCCAAAGGTAAAGGCCAGTATCCTAGGGCCTGTGTCCAGGAATCGGTTGTTTGATTGATTGGTTTTGACTTTTTTTGTTTGGTTTTGGTTCTGGTTCTGAGAATAGTGCCAGGCCTGGGTTTCATGTTTTGGAGAAGGCCTTAAATCCAATCTGAGAGTGGCTGCTTTTTCCTATAATGGTTTTGTCACTGTTGCACTAGTGAAGAGGTCTTGTCAGGGTGGAGAATTAGAACCTGGAGGAGATGTGGGACATCATGAGAAGACAACTGTCAGGTGGTTCCAGGAGAAGAAGAGTGAGGGCATAGATAAAAACTACAGAAGAATAAATAGGCTTAGGTCCAGGGATGAGCGATTGTGTCCTCTACTCTATCTTCCAACCACACTTCTCTGTTTTCCACATGATCTATTCTGTTGGTTAGACATTCCACTGGGAATTTTACTTGCCTTAATGAGTTTTCCATTTCTTTCATAGTTTCATATTGGCTTTTCTTCAGTAATTCTGTCTCTATTGAATTCAATTTTTGTCAGGAATTGGGAGTGAGGACAGAGGCAAGAAGGGAGCCTCGGACTTGGAGGTCAGGTTATGATAGCTTATTTATTTCTAAGTAACAATAGGCAAATAGGTAGCGAAATGGGATCACATTCATTCACACACACACACACACACACACACAAACACACACTCTTCACTAACCTCCAGTCTGTCCCGAGATGTCGTATCCTGCCTCCATAGAGGCAGTGAGTAAGGTTTGAGATGTATCCTTCCATTTTCAGGTTCTGCTGGAGCTCAGTCGGTGAGTTGGTGGTCTCGATCTCTTAACGCAATGGCATCTCAGTGAGTGCCATTTTGGTTTTGGCTCTGAGAATGGTGCCAGGAGTGAGTGTGGTCAGACCAGGGTTTTTTTAAACTACTCTTAGCCAATCATAATTAAGGCGTTAACGCATTGCTTCAACGTTATCATACTCATGCACACACTCTAGGCTCGGTTTCCATGGTGACATTCATCCATGGTATTGTTTCCTTATATCTTGTTCCTTACAATTTTCATATCTTGGATCGATTTTATTCGAGTCAGCTCTATTTTTTTTCCTGTAATTTTTTTAAGTTCTTTGAACATCGTTATAAGCATTCTTTTGACTTCTTTGTCTGGCAGGTCTTCTAGGGTGTGCTTAGAAGGGATCATTGAGACTAACCACATCTGAACTCCCTCAGCACCTACACTCGTAAGAGTAGTCCCTGATATTTTCTTCACTTCACAGCCTGCCTCCTATGTTTTGGTAAAAGCAAGTAATTTGGGCAAAGGGAAGTCTATTGTTTTTCTTCAATGTTTAAAAGGCTCAGTTAAAAGGACAGAGTAACAGTGAAAGACAAGGAAGGGATATTTAATCACTGTGACCACTGTGGAGAAACTAGTAGAGGTGACTGTGACCTGAGATAGAGATTCTTTTTTTAGGTAGCAACATGAACTTTCAAATTCAATTTAAAAAAATATTTTCAAATGATGAAAAATGTGTAATCTTGCAGTTCTGGTAAAGATATTATCTCTCTGATCATTGTCTTATTTCTGGGTTTACAAGAGAGTCCTTATAGCTTGAGGGTATAAATTGATTTTAAGAAATGATTACATATTTTCAGGGTGAAAGTTTTCCGATGGGATAATCACCTTCCTGTAAGATGGTAGAATGCTTATTCCAGAAATCAGAAGCATAATATACTTCTGTACTTTTGATGTGTTATATATGCAAGTAACTGTATTTTGTATATCAATATAAGCAATTTACAATTATATTCTTTTACTTATAGTGTCTCTTTTAAACAGTAACAGCTTTTTCATGGTTTATATCTTAGCCAAATCTATGCAAGATAAAAATCTATGTTTTCAGGAAAATGGTCACTAAAACTATCTCTGTTTTTAAAACTTACAAAGAAACTTCAAGGTTTACACATAAATATGATGTGTTATATGAAATCATATTAGTAAATTTGGACAATTATTCATTTCTGAATTATTCTTTTAGTTTTAAATAAAGATAAACCAGTTTTAATAAAATATTTGTTAAATAATTAATTTTTTACCATAAAAGTAAACAAGTGGTTCACATGGAATAAGGTCAAAATGTCAAAACTTTATTCTTAAACATCATAAACCCCAATAAGAAAGAAAACTCTTTTAAAGACACACACACACACACATACACACACACACATACACACACACACACACACACACACACCTGTTCAGTTTTTATGCTATTACTCGTATACTTGTTTCCAGGGCTGATATTTTGTCATTGTATAACCATCAGTGTGTTCTCTCCTGATTTGAGTGGGGTTGTTACATGTATTTTCATTTAGGATGATGTTGGCTCAGATTTCCTCATCAACAGCTTTTGTTGTGCTGAAGTTTGGTCACTCTAGTGCTTCTTTCTCCCAGACTTCTATCATAAAGGCATATTGGATTTTGTCAAGTGCCTTTTCTGCACCTATTGAGATAATTATGTGAATTTTGCCTTTAAGATTTTTTATCTGATATAGTACATTCATTGGCTTGTGTATGTTGAATCCTTCCTGCATTTTAAATCTTTTTGATGCATGTCTATATTTTGCTTGTAAATATTTTAGGGAGCACTTTGGGATCTATACTCATCAGGGATACTGATGTGCATTTTTTTTCTTTGTTGTGCCTTTACTTGCTTTTGCTATTAGAGTGATACTGACTTCTTAGAAGGAGTCTGAGAATGCTCCTTCTCTTTCATTTATTTTTTTTTTTAAATAATTTAAGGATAGGCGGTAGATCTTTTTGAACATCTTGTAGAAGTCTCATGTCAATTCATCTGTCATTATTGTCAGTATGTCTTTTCCCTTCTTCAGCTCTCAGTGAGTCTTCTAATATGTTCCCGGGTCTCTTGGAATTGACATATATCTGAGTATTTTTTAAATACCTACCTACCACAAACTTTGGATTTAAGTATGAATAGCAAAGAGTTGTTTTCTTTAGACAGTGGCATAAAGGTGAAATTCACAGGGCTCTGAATCTATCCTGCCATTTGAGTTATATGCCAAAATGCAAGAGAACCAACAGTTATCATAGAGGGTGAAGCCACATCTGCTTTAAAAAATTATTGGCTATTTTATTTATTTATATTTCAAATGTTATCCCCCTTCCCAGTTTCCCCTCCTAAAATCACCTTTCCCACTCCCTGCCTCTATGACGGGATTCCCCATTCACCTATCTACTCCAGTCTCACCTCCCTAGCATTATCCTATGCTAGGGGAATCAAGACTTCACAGGACTAAGGACCTTCCCTCTCACTGATGCCAGATAAGGCTATCCTCTGCTACACATGCAGCTGGAGCCATGGGTCCCTCCATGTGTACTCTTCGGTTGGTGGTTTAGTCCCTGGGAGCTCTAGGGGGCAGATATGGCTGGTTGATATTGTTGATCCTCCTCTGGGGTTGCAAACCCCTTCAGCTCCTTCAGTCCTTTTCCTAACTCTACCATTGGGGTCCCTGTACTCAGTCCAATGTTTGGCTGCGAGCATCTGCCTCTGTATTTGTCAGGCCCTCTCAGAGCCTCTCAGGAGACAGCTATTTTTGGCTTCTGTCAGCAATCACTTCTTGGCATCAACAATAGTGACTGGGTTTGGTGGCTGTATATGGGATGAATCCCCAGGTGGGGCAGTCTCTAAATGGCCTTTCCTTCAGTCTCTGCTCCACTCTTTGTCCTTCTATTTCCTTTAGACAGGAGCAATTTTGGATTAAACTTTTTGAGAAGGGTGAATGGCCCCATCCTTCAATGGAGGTCATGCTAGAAAATGCCATTCTGAGTGACATAACCTGGTAACAAAAGAACATGGTATGTACTCATTGATGAGGGAAAAAAAAGCTTGGAATACCCATGATACAGACTATATGAAGCTCAAGAAGAAGGAAGACCAAAGTATGGATGCTTCGGTTCTACTTAGAAGGGGAAACAAAATAATCACAGGAGGTACAGTACAGGAGGGATTTGGGAGGAAAAGAGGAGAGGGAAAGGAAAAAGGGGGGGCAGGATCTGGTGTGGGAGGAGACAGGGTAGATGTACAGAGGATCAGGAAATTAAACACAAGTGGGTAGCAATCGGGGGAAGGGGTACAGGTTTAACCAACAGAAAGTCCCAGGACTAGGAAAGCAAGAGGCTCCCAGGACCCAATGGGGATGACACTAACTGAAATACTCAACAAAGGGGATGATCCTGTAGAGAATATCTGCTTTTTAAATGTAGCCTGTTATAAAAACTTAAATTCCAAACTTTAACACTCCTCCCTGAACAGCCATTGTTAGAGGACATCATGAAGGACAAATCCTCCCAGAAGGCAGGAGGTTGCACCTCAGCAGAGCAACTGGTCTGGCTTGTTTCTGTGACCTCCCTTTGCTTTTCCTCTGACACTAGCTTACCATGACATCTTGGCCTAGCATGTATATCTTTGGGTCCCTACACTGTGTCCATTCTCCACTCCCTTCCCTCAGAGCCTGCTCTTTTCTGGAGGAGGCCACATTTGTTATTGAGGCTTCAATTTTGTTTCACTCGTGTTCCATAAACAATCTGCAATGTTAGTAACTTATCACTATTTTTTATTTTTCTAAATATATTTTTAGGATGAATTGTGAGTTCACAAATGAAAAGTGTTTTTATCACATACATCATGAAAATTTCAAATATATATCCATTGTGGAGTCACTACGTGTATTGATGAGTTTTATGTTACTATAACAAAATAGCTAGGATAACCAGCGTTATCTATAAGCCTTAGAGCTTTGGAAGTGTTTGCTCATTGTCTGTTGTTCCTGCTGCTCTTGGACATTTCCTAAAGCACAGCACCATGGTTGGAGTACATTAAACCTGCTTAGGTTGTGGGATACAAGAAACAAACAGAAATGATGAAAAATTGAGGTCTTAGAAACCTTAAAGGGTATAAAACCAATGACCAAGGAGCTTCTAATAACCCCTTGCACCTAAGGTTTCTACCATCCACCAGAGACAAGCTCTCAACAAATGGTCCTTGGTACCTCTGACCTATATCATATATCCAAATAAAGCTAGTAGAATAAGGTGTGCTAAACATGCTTGTTTTTATGATAACAATACTTGAAGTTTACTCAGTAGTTTTAAGGACTGTAACACTCTAACTACAGTCACCATGTGGCACAACAGCGTTCCCTAACTTATATTTAGTAAGTATAATTTAGTTATAATCTCTGACAAACCTGCTCCCATTCATTCCATTTCAATTTTTTAAGAGATCAGCTGTTCTATAGTCTCTACTCAAGGAAAATTAATTTTTCCCTAGTGTCTACTTAAGTATCAGAGTACAGATGCTGCAGGTTGAGACTTGCAACTGACTCACAATATCTCTAACAAGCTTATTAATCATACAGAAAGATACTGATCATAAATAAAAATAGGTTTATCTACCACATAGCCAGAATGGTACTGTTCTTTCCTTCCTTGATAGAATTGCTATGCTTTGGAAGCCATAGAGGGCTCCAGTGTTATATTTTTTTGATGAATGTAGATTTCTGGAAACCACTGGATAGACTCACTTGATACTATGTATATTATCACAAAACAAAACAAAACAAAAACAAACCAAAAACAAAACCAAAAGGATTCAACCACTGACACCCTTGTCTTCTCTTTGGCTACTTATTTATTGACCTGTAAGCTTTCAATCTGAATACAAATGTCTACACTGGTTTACCCTGTGACCACAAGCAGGATGAATCTCTTAGGCATGATATGCTTCAACATATTTAATCCTTGAGATCATGGGCTATGGGTTAATATTTGCTCAGATACATATGTGAACTATGGCACATAGTTAGAATAGTTGGCATCTGTTTGCACATTCCACCGACATGCTCAGGTGTGCAACGACCTGTTCTGTTACAACAGTTTGAAATAGAATGTTCTACTCAGTTTAGAATAATCTCAAACAATAACAAGCACAAGGTTCTAATGCACTTGAAGTTTTCTCTGGACTCCCTACTGAGTTGCTTAATGTCAGGCTCTCCTCTCCATGAAACTGAACCAGACAGAATCAGGACTATAGATGAGTGATCACTGAAGTACTCTTTCCTGGGGCTATGTGTGAATGTCACTTGGAATTCAGGTGCTTGCCTGAGACTTGGCACCTCTGACTTAGAAGAGAAAGACGGCAAGAAGAATGCTTGCTTTACTCCATTTCAAAACCTGAAGGCTGACCACTAAAGAAACGGCTTTGTTAATTTTTAAATGACATTTCGAACAATCTTGTTAATATGCATGCTGTGTGTCCCAGGAACAGCATGTATACACTTCAGTTAATGGTAATTATTCATGTTTTACTTGCAACTTTAATATCTCATACAGTAACTACTTTTAATGGAGCAGATGCTGGGCTGGGCCACTCACAAGTTTTCCCCCATTGAATACTCATGGCAGCCCTATGACACAGTTGTTTCCATTTGCATTAGAGAAGCTCATTACCTTGCCTTTGTAATCAGAAGCCCCAGCAAATTCTAAAACTAGCACACGCTATGGCTCTAATCTCAAACATGGCAGTTAAATGTTGTAGTCCATCCACATACTTATATCACACAGTGTTAGTGATCAAGAAAACATTTTGACAAGTTAAAATTGTATGCCCAGGCATGTTAGCACTAAAGTTCATTCACATACAAGGATGATGCTGGTGTCTTTTATTCCACTTTGTTTATTGATCTGTCTGTTGAGGCCCGAGATGGTAAAAGTAAACTACAGTGTATCTGTTAGATTTGTTTGTTTGTTTTGCTATGATAAAATGCCCAAGAGAATCTATGTGGATGAATAATTTATTTTAATTTAAAGTTAAGTAAATTTAAGTTAAAGTTAAATTTAAGCTAAAATTAAGTTAATTCAATTCAAAGTTAAACCCGAATCTGGGCTCCATAGCCACTAGTCTCTGTTGCCTTTGGCTCTGTGAGAATACAAAACGTCATTTTGGGTAGCACACAAGAAAAGGGGTCTGTTAATCTAATGGTGACTAAGGAGCAAATAAAGAGAGGGGAAGGGACCAGACCCAGTGCCTTCTTGGTTGACATGCTCCCAACAAGGTAATTAGTGACCACTGGGCCCTACCTCCTGGTAGTTTTATCACCTCATGATAGTGGCAGAGGGCATCTGTGGGACACTTAGAATCTAATGGGCATACTATAGTTGTATGACTACGGGATCTACTGATGAACTAGAATCGGGGTACGGCTCCAGCTCTAGAGGAAAATCTAAGCTTCCAAGGACAGCTGAGGTTGAATCCATAGCAGCTCAAGGCACTGGCCATGAATAGAATCAACTGTTCATCGTTTGTTTTCCAAGAGACGTATCTTAAGTTTGAAGATAAGCATAGTCTTTACTGGCCTTGGGAGATGATTCAGTTGATAGAGCATCTGTGACACAAGTGTGAGGACTGAAGTTCAGATCTCCAGATAAATTCTAGGTAGATATGGCAGGTACCTACAATCCTATCATCTGGGAAACAGATGGGGGATCCCCAGAGCAAGCCATCTTGTTAGTCTGACAAAGGGGAGAGTGGTTGCAAAAGACCTAATATACCCAAAACACTTAGATCCACAATACATATCCACATATATATACCTTCACACACATATATACACATATTTACCCCTCCACACACACACCACGTGCAAATAATTAAGAAAAATTCATTAAAAGACTGGTGAATACATCTTATTTTTAACTAGTGACCCAGATAAAGGAGCTTATTGTAGTTTAAAACCACTACTAGATTATTTGGGATTTCTAAGTGGGATAATAACAATACTTGGAATAGATAATGCACACGTTGCTTAAAACTATGAATGTGATTAGTGGAACCAATCCACTCTCAGAAATAATTGACCCAAGTGAGCTGGGGCATCTCCTTAAATCTCAGCACCCATGAGTTTGAGTCATATTGTGACTCTAAGAACACACAGTCCACAGCAAGACCCTGTTCCTAAAAAACAACAAGGCAAATAAAAGCCCACCATCCAAAATCTGAAGTGATACTTTCTTCATCATTCACCACAATTATAGGGCATCAGTGAGGAAAATGAGATATTGGAACACAAGGAAGCTAATCCATCAAATGTTATATTCCTCAAGAGAGAGAAGCACATGGCAGTTGAATTTGTCTAAACTCAGCCTGCACTGAACTTTCATAAAGACAGGGGAGCTTCTTGTCCCATGAGTATGCAGCTAGATCAGGGCTTTGTTACACAGAATTGATTGGTCTCTGACTTGTAGACTGTAGTGAATGGTGCAGAGCTAAGTTGAGAACCAAGGACACAAAGGATGAGTGTCTAATATAGAATTGCAACATCAGCACTCACCAAGGGAAAACCAACACCTGCACAAGTCTGGGAGGTTGGCTAGATACCTGCTGGGGACTGTGAGAACAGAGTCTATCTGAGAATGTGCTTAGGTGTCCTAAAGATGCATCTATAGATCTGCTCATGCCTGATATATAAATGTGACATTATTCTTCCAAGACCACACTTGAGCAGTTAATAGGCCCGGTGGACCCTGCGGACCAACCTGAAGACTCAGGTCCAGTGAGTTTGGGATCTATTGTGGGCACTTGTGTCCTGGAAGCAGTGAGAAGACTTGCCACAAGGTGACCTTGTAAAGGGAAGGCCATGTTATAGAGACATTCATGGGACACCAGTCAGTAGCCTCCTAGTCATAAGAATTCATGCATCATTTTTGAAAGAGGGTGGTACCTGACACCATCAAATGAGTTGTACTCATAGAGTTTCTGTTGTATTAGGTGTTTATCCAGGAGACATTTTTCTTCTGTGTCTGGAGAAGATATGCCTCTGCTTTGCATGACTTCTTCCTTGCAATTTTTTGCAAAAGGTACACATTTTTGTTACATTTTCTGGCTCCACAAAGCCCAAGAAAATTTTCTGAACTTGCAGCAAATTTGTGTAGTAGAAACACAAAATCAATGAGAGAAGCTAACAAGGATTTAAATGTCAATATTTACTGCCAAGAAGATTTCTAGGGCTAACTGCTCAGCCAAGTCTGTAAGCGCCAGCCAATGAGAAATACTGCTTCAAAGAGCAAGGTTTGACTTCTGACCTCTACACACACACACACAAGCACACATGCGCACTTACATATATGCAAACACATTGTACGGTGTAAGGAAAGAAGAACTGGACAGTGGACAGGATAGAGTCCAGAAATAGACTCTCGTAAAGAAGTTATCATGGTACTCAGTGTAGAATCTTCCTGACAGTAAATGGTAGCAGAGAAAAGCAGGGTAAGAAGCCTTGGAGGAGACAAAGAGCCATCAGTTAGCTCTGAGTAGGTTGTGCATTGCGTCTCGGCCTTTTGGCTAAGATCAAGTGTGAGTAGGTTGTGCACAGCTAAGTTTTAAACTGTATAAAAGCACAATTATCTATTATAGTTCTTTACATACTGAACATATAATTCATGACATATATGTAATATGAGCACCTCTATGAATTTTTCTTGTAATTTATATCTTTTGATGATACATTTTTCTTAGCATAGTTCAATTTATTAATTTCTCTTTTCTTGGCTAGTGAGTTTTGTGTACTGCCGAAGAAACCTTCAAATTTTTTGTTTTAATTTTTTATAATGACCTGAGTAGGTCTTGCTTTGATTCTCCCCTCTCCCCTTTCCCCTCTCCCTTCCTCTTCCTCTTTCCTACCCTCCTTCTCACCCTCCCTCTCTCACTCCCCTCTGTGTATGTGTGTTTGTTTGTGTGAGTGTGTGTTTGTGTTTACAAGAGAAATAATCCAAGAGAACATTTTCTTATAAGATCCTACACTGTGTCCCATGAAAATGGAGTCTTATTTTATGAGTTTATTTCTAGACTCTATCCTGTCCACTGGCCAGTTTTTCTTTCCTTACACCATACGATGTGCTTGCATTTTATATGTATGCATGTGTGCTCCTGTGTGTAGAGCTCAGAAGTCAATCCTTGCTTCTTGAACCATTATCTCCCACTGGCCAGTGCTCACTGCCTTGGCTAGACAGGCTGGGCAGGGAGTCCTAGGAACCTTCCTGGCAGTAAACCTTCCTGCCTCTGCCTCTCCAGCACTGGGAGTACGGGCATGAACCATCATACCCAGCTTTTTGTTTTGTTTTATTCATAGTCTCACTGTGTAGCCTTGGCTGTCCTGGAGCTAACTATGTAGACTAGACTGTCTTCAAATTTACAAAGATCTGCTTGCCTCTGCCTCCGAACTACTGGGATCAATGGTGTATGCTTCTATGTCCACTGCATATCTGCCATTCTAATGTGGATTCTGGGGGCCAAACTCAGGTCCTTGTATTTGTCTGGAAAGCCCAGATGTCTACAGTTTTACATGAATGTCACCATCTTTCAACCCCATGAAGTTCTAAGTGTCTAAGCCTTGCTTCTATTTTTCATGACTGCCTCCTTTCATCCACTGCATTTTGAAGTTTTCAGAATCAACTTGTCAGTTTTGACATCACAGAAATTTTCTTCAGAGATATTGAAGGGAATTACACTGAATCTGCAGATCCTGTGGAGGAAATTCAACATATTCATAATACTGTTCCTTTAAGACAATAACTATGAAATATTTCCCTGTTTGTATGTTCTTTATTTTATAGCAACCAGGTTTTATAGTTTTTCTCTCTACTGTGCTAGATTTATCCCTAGCATTTGGTATTTTTCAGTGCTTTTGCAAATGATTCATTATTGTAATTATCATCTGCTTGCTATTATATAGAAATACAATTCCCTGTCTCCTTCCTGCACCCCCCACAGTTGGCTGAATTTATGGATGTGGAATGTGCAGATACGCAGCACCAAGCGTATCCTTGTTGATTTCAAACACAAACTGTAATGTAAGAAGTTCAATCTCCATTTTACAGAGCTTAGGAGAAAGCCAAAAGCAAACCAAATCAAACAAAATCCCCAAATTGTTTTAGTGAAAATGAGTGGGTTACACTTTGGTTAGAAGCTGCACCTGACTATTACCTGTTCCTTTCTTTCCAGTGATTGTTTCCTGTGGGAAAACACCCATAGTGAGATTAGACTTCAAAATCATTAAGTCTTAATTATTGCTAATGTGTTTGTCAGAATGCATATACGTCAGAGCTCAGAGGATAACTTTTGTACCGTTAGTTCTTTCCTTCCACTCTTAAATGTGTTCCAGAAATCCAGTTTAGGGCTGCAGCCCTGAGAGACAAGCATCTTTAATGACTGAGCCATCTTGCCAACCCCAGTCCTTTATTTTTTTATTGGATATTTTCTTTCTTTACATTTCAAATGTTTTCCCCTTTCCAGATCTACCCTTCAGAAACCCCCCATTTCGTCCCTTCTCCCCCTGTCTCTACGACAGTGCTCCCCCACCCACCCACCCACCTACTCCTATCCTCCAGACCTGGCAGTTTCCTACAATGGAACATTGAATACTCTCAGGCCGAGGGTCCTCTCCTCCCACTGATGTCCAACAAGGTCATCTTCTGTTACATACGCAGCCAGAGCCATGGGTCCCTCCATGTGTACTCTGGTTGGTGGTCCATTCCCAGGAGCTGGGGGTGGGGGGTGCTGGCAGGTTGACACTGTTGCTCCCCCATGGGGCTGCAAACCCTCTAAGCTTCTTCAGTCCCTTCTCCAATTCCTCCATCAGGGACCCTGCATTCAGTCCAATCGCTGGCTGCAAGCATCTGCCTCTGTATTTTTAAGGCTCTGGCATGAGACTGTCATATCAGGCTCTGGTCAGCAAGCACTTCACTGCATCCATAATAGCTTGCCTGTTAGGTGACTGTATATGGGATGGATCTCCAGGTGGGGCAGTCTTTGGATGGCATTTCCTTCTGTCTCTGATCCACACTTTGTCTCTGTATCTCATCCTGTGAGTATTTTGTTCCCCGTTCTAAGAAGCACTTAAGCATCCACATTTTGGTCTTCCTTCTTCTTGGGCTTCATATGGTCTATGAATTAAATCTTGGGTATTCCTGAACTTTTGGGCTAATATCCACTTATCAGTGATTACATACCGTGTATATTATTTTGTGGCTCAGTTACCTCACTCAGGATGATATTTTCAATTCCATTGAATTCACTGTGATTTTAAAAAAGTCATTGTTTTTAATTGCTGAGTAGTACTCCACTGTGTAAATATATCACATTTTCTGTACCCATTCCTCTATTGAGGGACATCTAGGTTATTTCCAGCTTTTGGCTATTATAATTATGGCTTCTATGAACATAGTGGAGCATGTGTCCTTATTATAGGTTGGAGAATCTTCTGTGTATATGCTCAGGCATGATATTGCTGGGTCCTCAGGTAGTACTATGTCCGATTTTCTGAGGAACCACCAGACTAATTTCCAGAGTGGTGGTACTTACTTTGGAATCCCACCAACAATGGAGGAGTGTTCCTCTTTCTCCACATTCTCGTCAGCATTTGCTGTCACCCAAGATTTTTATCTTTGCCATTTTGATTGGTATGCAGTAGAATCTCATGGTTGTTTTGATTTGCATTTGCCTGGTGACTAAGCATATTGAAAATTTCTTTAGGTGCTTCACAGACATTTGAGTTTCCACAGTTGATAATTCTCTGTTGAGTTTCCCAATTTTAAAAGTCTTGTTTGGTTCTCTGTAGTCAAACTTCTTGAGTTCTTTGTTTATACTGGATATTAGCCCTCTATCAGATGTAGGAGTGGTAAAGATCTTTTCCCAATCTGTTGGTTGCCATTTGAGGTCCATTTGTCAACTCTTGATCTTAGAGCTTAAGCCATTGGTATTCTGTTCAGGAATTTTTCCCTTGTGCCCATGTGTATGAGATTTTCCCCACTTTGTCTTCTATCAGTTTCAGTGTTTCTGGTTTTAATGTGGAAGTCCTTGATCCACTTGGACTTGAGTTTGTACACGGAGATAAAAATGGATCAATTTGCATTCTTCTGTATGTTGACCGCCAATTGAACCAGCACCATTTGTTGAAAATGCTGTCTTTTTTCCACTGGATGGTTTTAGCTTCTTTGTCAAAGATAAAGTCATCATAAGTTTGTCAGCTCATTTCTGGGTCTTCAATTCTATTCCATTGATTTACCCACCTGTAATTATACCTGTACAATGTAGTTTTTATCACTAATTCTCTATACAGTTTGAGGTCAGGGATAGGGATTTCCCTGGATTTTCTTTTATTGTTGAGAATAGTTTTCTCTATCCTAGCTTTTTTGTTATTCTAAATGAATTTGAGAATTGCTCCTTCTAACTCTATGAAGAAGTTGGAATTTTGTTGGGAATTGCATTGAACCTGTAGATTGCTTTTGGCGAGATGGCCATTTTTACTATATTAATCCTTCTAATTAATGAACATGGGAGATCTTTCCATCCTCTGAGGTCTTTGATTTCTTTGTTCAGAGACTTGAAGTTATTATCATACAGATCTTTCATTTGCTTGCTTAGAGTCATACCAAGGTATTTTATATCATTTGTGATTATTGTGAAGAGTGTTGTTTCCCTAATTTATATCTCAGCCTCTTTATCCTTTGAGTACAGGAAGGCTACTGATTTGTTTGAGTTAAGTTTACATCCAACCACTTTGCCAAAGTTTTTTTTTATCAATTGTAGAATTTTATCAATTGTGGAATTTTTGGGGTCACTTAAGTGTACTATCACATCATCTGAAAATAGTGATATTTTGACCTCCTCCTTTCCAATTTGTATCCCTTTGACCTACTTTTGTTGTCTAATTGCTCTAGCTAGACCTTCAAGTACTATATTGAATAGACAGTGAGAGAGTGAGCAGCCTTGCCTAGTCCCTGATTTTAGTGGGATTACTTCAAGTTTCTCTCCATTTAGTTTGATGTTGGCTACTGGTTTGCTCTATGTTGCTTTTACTATGGTTAGGTATGGTTCGTAAATTCCTGATCATTCCAAGACTTATCATGAAAGGGTTTTGAATTTTGTCAAATGCTTTTTAAGCATCCAATGAAATGATCATGTGGTTTCTTTCTTTGAGTTTGCTTATGTGGTGGATTACATTGATGGATTTCCCTATATTGAACCATCCCTGTATCCCTGGGATGGTTACTTGATCATGGTGAATGATTGTTTTTATATGTACTTGAATCCAGTTTGGGAGAATTTTATTGAGTATTTTTACATCTTTATTCATAAGGGAAATTGGTCTGAAGTTCTCTTTCTTTGTTCGACCTTTGTGTCAATTTGGTATCAGTGTAACTGTGGTTACAGAGACAAAGTGTGGAGCCGAGACTGAAGGAAAGATCATCCAGGGACTGTCTTTCCTGGGGATCCACCCCATATACGGTCACCAAACCCAGACACTATTCTGAATACTAACAAGTTCTTGCTGACAGGAACATGATATAGCTGTCTCCTGAGAGGCTTTGCCAGTACCTGATGAATAGAGGTGGGTGCTCTCAACCAACCATTGGACTGAGCATAGGGTCCCCAATGGAGGAGCTAAAGAAAGGACCCAAGGATGTAAATGAACTTGCAGCCCTCATAGAAGGAACAACAATATGAACCAACCAGTACCCTCAGAGCTCTCAGGGACTAAACCACCAACCAAAGAGTACACATGGAGGGATCCATGACTTCAGCTGCATATGTAGCATAGGATGGCCTTGTTAGATATCATATACCAACACCAAACCCAGACACTATTGATGATGCCAAGAAGTGCTTGTTGACAGGAGCCTGATGTAGCTGTCTCCTATGAGGCTTTGCCAGAGCCTGACAAATACAGAGGCAGATGCTTACAGGCAACCATTGGACTGAGCACATGGATACCACTGGAGGAGTTAAGGCAAGGACTGAAGAATCTGAAGGGGTTTACAACCCCATAGGAAGAACAACAATATCAACTAACCAGACCCCCCACAGAGCTCCCAGTGACTAAACCACCAACTAAAGAATACACATGGAGGGACCTGTGGCTCCAGCTGCAGGGGTAGCAGAGGATGGCCTTCTTGGACATCAAAGGGAGGAGATGCCCTGGTCCTGAGAAGGCTCAGTGCCCCAGTATAGGGTAATGCCAGGAGAGGGAAGCAGGAATGGGTGGGTTAGTGAAGGGGGTGAGAATGAGATAGGGTGTTTCCTAGGGGAAACCAGGAAAGGGGATAACATTTGAAATGTAAATAAAATTATTTTTAAAAATCTTTATTACTAAAATAAGAAAAGACCAGGCTTAGTTTATGGTAATCTTACAGGATGCATGGGATTGTTTCAATCTTCTTGAATCTGTTGAGGCCTTTTTTGTGACTGATTAATTTTGGAGTAGATACCGTGAGATTCTGAGAAGGTAAATTCTTTTATTTTAGTATGAAATGTTCTATAGATATCTGTTAAATGTATTTGCTCCATAACTTCTGTTAGTTTCACTGTGACTCTGTTTAGTTTTGTTTCCATGATCTGTTCACTGATGAGAGTGGGATGTTGAAGTCTCCCACTATTATTGTGTGAGGTGCTATGAGTACATTGACCTCTTGTAAAGTTTCTTTTATAAATGTGGTGCCCTTGAATTTTGGGGCATAGATGTTCAGAATTGAGGGTTCATCTTGGAACATTTTTCCTTTGATTAGTATGAAGTGTTCTTTCTCATTTTTTGATAACTTTTGGTTGAAAGTTGATTTTATTTGATATTAGAATGGCTACTCTAGCTTGTTTCTTGGGTCCATTTTTTGGTAAAGTTGTTTTCCAGTCTTTTACTCTGAGGTAGTGTCTGTCTTTGACACTGAGGTGTGTCAAAGACACACCTGTATGTAGCAAAATGCTGGGTCCTGTTTACCTATTCAGTCTATGTCTTTTTATTGGGGAATTGAGTCCATTGATATTAAGAGATATTAAGGAAGAGTGATTGTTGCTTCTTGTTATTTATGATGTTAGTTTTATATTTGTGTGGCTATCTTTCAGTTTGTTGAAAGAAAATTACTTTCTTGTTTTTTTCTAGGGTGTGCTTTCCCTCCTTGTGTTGGCATTTTCTATTTATTATCATTTGCATGGCTGGATTTGTGAGAAGACATTGTGTAAATTTGGTTTTGTCATGTAATATCTTGGTTTCTCCATCTATGGTAATTGAGAGTTTTGTTGGGTATTTGTTGGGCTGGCATTTGTGTTCTCTTAGGGTCTGTATAGCATCTGCTTAGGATCTTCTGGCTTTCATAGTCTCTGCTGAGAAGTCTGATGTAATTCTGATAGGTCTGCCTTAATATATTACTTCACTTTTTTCTCTTTCTGCTTTTAATATTCTTTCTGTGTTTTGTGATTTAGTGTTTTGACTATTATGTGATGGGAGGAAATTCTTTGCTGGTTTAATCTATTCGGAGTTCTGTAGGCCTCTTGTATTTTATGTGAACCTCTTAGGTTAAGGAAGTTCTCTTCTATAATTTTGTTGAAGATATTTACTGGCCCTTTATGTTGGGAATCTTCACTCTCTTCTATACCTATTATCCTTAGGTTTGGTCTTCACATTATATCCTGGATTTCCTAGTGTTTTGGTTTAGGAGCTCATTTCATTTTGTAGTTTATTTGACTGTTTTAACAATGTTTTTTTATGTTATCTTCTGCACCTGAGATTCTTTCTTCTGTCTCTTGTATTCTGTTTGTGATGCTTGTATCTATGACTCCTGATCTCTTTACTAGGGTTTCTATCTCCAGGGTTGTCTCTCTGTGTGATTTCTTTATTGTTTCTACTTCCATTTTTAGATCCTATATGGTTTTGTCACTTCCTTCACCTGTTTGGTTGTTTTCCTGTAATTCTTTAGGAGATTTTTGTGTTGCCTCTTTAAGGGCTTCTACTTATTTACCAGTGTTCTCCTTTATAAGGGGAGTTCTATTTGTATACCTGTGCCCTCCGTTTCTTTAATGGAGTTATTTATGGCCTTCTTAAAGTCCTTTATCATCATCATGAGATGTGATTTTAAAATCATAGCCTTGTTTTTCTGGTGTGTTTGGGTATCCATGGCTCATTGTGGTGGGAGACCTGGGTTCTGATGATGCCAAGTAGCCTTGGTTTCTCTTGCTTTTATTCTTGCCCTGCCTCTTGCCATCTGGTTATCTCTAGTGTTAACTGGTCTTGCTGTCTCTGACTGTGGCTTGTCCCTCCTGCAAGCCTGTGTGTCAGTACTCCTGGGAGACCAGTTCTCTCTGCAAGGAATTTGGGTATGGAGACCTGTGGCACAGGATCATCTCCAGGGTACAGATGGAAACCAGAAAGTTCCTGTCCCCGGCTGTCCCTTGGTTCCTGTGTTCCTAGGCTCTGTGTAGGTCCCTTTTGGGCCAGGATTTTTGAGCAGAAGTGATTGTCTTACCTGTGCTCACAGGCATGTTGGCACTCCTGGGAGACCAACTCTCTCCTGGTGGTATTTGGGTATGGAGGGCTGTGGCACAGGGTCAGGTCTGAGTGTTGTGGTACAGGATCAGCTCAGGGTGCAGACATAGTCTGTTTTTTTTTTAAAAAACTTGGAATTGTTACTTTCCTGTTACCTTGTTCCTCCAGTGCACAATGCCTTTTTAACAGGCCATGTTTGGACTGCTGATCTGAAGGCCTGACAGTCACTCTGTGCCACTGTGTCGTTATTACACTGGAAGATACTTCTTAGCAGGGACTTTACCATTCAGTATCTGGGGCTTTTCTCTGAACCTCCCCAGGATGCTCCATTTGTGACTGTTAGGTGGACCATTTCATCTGTAGTCACAGTTGGTGCTGGTTATTATTGCCACACATGGGTTCCTCCTTGGAAGAGTTAGTAAGCATTTTCAACCATCATTTACACTTGCAAAGGGCACCCTTCTAGGAAAAAATGTACAACCCATCCTGTAGAGACTGTGTGTCAGATATGTGCTTAAGGGGTACTCCATTAATTCTTTCTGTCCTAATACTGGAAATTGTGCAGACAAATTGTTCTTGTCCCTTGCCTTCCTGATATTTTTGTGATATCTGGTACTTTGGGTCCTCTGGACTTTCTAGAAGATTTTCTATCAGTTTATTTGATGATATTCCCCTCCTTGAAGGATTTGCACTCTCAAGTTTCCCTTCCTCCTGTACTGTTAATGTTTTCCAGAGCTCACTCTTTACATACTCTAACTGGATGTTTTAATTCACACCTAATAACATGGCTATTTTTTATTATTTTATTTTATTTTTCTTCATTGAAACAAAAAGAAAGCATTTATAAGATTGAATGTCATCATCTTTTAACTTAATAAGGTAACAGACCTAGATAATGATTATCAACAGCTCCTAATATCAAGAAATGGGCTGTAAGCAGACATCTTATGCTGGTTGTGCAGAACTATGTCTGGGTTGTCCATGAACTTTCTTGTTGAAAGCATAAACTTGAAGTTATGATGTTATATATGAAATATATGTGTATAGTGCTCAGTTCCTAGGAACTACAGAAGTAGTATATCATATGGGCACAGTCAGCAAATGGAAAATATATTCAACTTGAGTAAAACATGAACTTTAAATTGCAGAAACAAAAAACGGCAGAAGATAAAACATGGAAGGAAAAAGAAAAGGAAGAAGTGAGAAAATATATACATGCAAATAGAAAATCAGGTTTTAAATGAACCTTGCAGGCATTCTGGATGTTTCCATTCTGATTCAATTTAAGAACTATGCATAAGTCAATAGTGGAAAACTTCACATAATAGGATGTTTGCTAAAAAATATTTCATTATAGTATTATTATTGGTGTGAAAATGACATTGAGAGCATTCTTATAATTTTAAATATTTATTTTTATCTTAGGTATGTAAGTCTTTTTTCTGCATGTATAGATGTGCACTGCATGCATGCTTGGTGTTCATGAAAGCCAGAAGAAGGTTCTTGTCTCTTAGAACTGCAGTTACAAAAAGCTGTGAGCCACTCTGAGGGTACTGGGACTGAACTAGGGTCCTTTGGAAAAGCAGTAAGTGTATTTAACTTCTGATACATCTCTTAATTCTTGGTTTAGTGTTACCAAGGGGGATACTGATCACATTAGACTGGTAATAAAAATAATACTCTTTAGATGTCTGGGATACATATATACACATATGGAAATATATTAGTTATTGAAGTGGAAATTTCAGGTTGTGTCATGTGATGGAGACTCATGTGATGTTTTGCTGAGGCAAGGTTTATGAGGTGAGAAAGTATAAGAAAGACTCAGTGGACAGTGACAGTGACAGTGAGCTTGCATACTAGCTGTGAAACTCTTCACTGGACTTGCACCTTTGCTGGTCTTCATTTCATTGAAAGACGCACAGCAGAGAACTCCTGGCATTCTGGCTGGTCCTCGTCCTTCCTGCTGTCACATGCCTGGTGGTTTCCACTGGATTATGCCATTGGTGTTTGTATTTGGTGACACTATTGGACTGGATTGTTGATATCCTGACACTACTAAACTTGACTTCTGGTGTACTGACAAAGGAGATTGGAATTGCCCCAAAGAACTACTTCTAAACAGGTCCATATCCCCTTGTCCGATTTACCGTCTTTTCTTCCTTACCGTTTGACAGTGAGCTAGAAAGAGGGGATATTGGAATGTTTGAGAACACTCTTTAAACTAGGTTTTGAAAAATATAAGCCTGCCTTGCAAATTGTTATTATTTATGCATCTATTATTTATATGATCAAAATGTAAATATTTGATCTTAAATAAAATCAACCACATTGCTAGGTGGAGAGGTGGCTATTACTAAGAATTTAAAACCAGAGTTTCAAAATGCAGTTTTTTCACTCTTGTGTTTCTCTTCTTCGTCTTCTGTTAATGGAGCCATCATATGTTAGACCAGCTAAGCAACTCCCATATTTCTTCTATTAGACTGTGTTCCTCTACCACCTTGACCTTCACATCCCGGTAGACTCCTCCCTTCATCTCTCTGGTCAATTGGGTCTTCTTTATTGCTGCTTCCTTTGTGGCTAGTTAGCAATGGCTTCTCACCCATGCTCCTACAGAAGCACCTGAACATTTCTGTTCCTTATCTTCATTCCCTCATCTTTGTTTGTTCCTTAGGGGGTCTCTGCATTCAGCGAGGCGTTCTCTGTATATTGGATATATGGGATCCACACGTGTTTTTCTGCCTGACTTACCAGACATGCTTCTTCTTGTTCCTAACATCTTTCTTTCAAGAGGCAAGCAGCTAACTCTTCTGTTTACCCTTTCTATTGATGCATAGTACTGCCATCCCAAGTCCCAGAGTGAGACATCTGAAAATGAGATCTATTGGGCCTTTCCTCCATGTAAGTACATGGTCTCAGGTATTCTATCAGTGAAGGAAGGCTTACATTTTAACTCCAGGAGGCAAAAGCTGAATGTGTATCTGAGTACATGAGAACATTCTAAAACATCAGAGCATATGAGGGAAAAATAAAGCAAGAAAATGGGATTGATGAAGGGCTTATGATTATTATGTGGCCTATAAAGCCCCATAAAGAGGTGATGTTAAAGAAAAAGCATGAGTGAGTTGATATGATAACCCATGAGCCTATGGGAAGGAAGAAAACTCCTGGTGGCGTGGTTCCTACAGATGAGAGAATTAACTCATGAGCTTACTTGGTGACGAGCTTTGAAGACTAGCAAAGAGAACATAATGGCTGGAGAGGAGGGAGAAAGATAAGGGCAATTGGAAACAAACTCAGGGACAATTGGAAATAAACTAGGGACCTAGGCCTGGCAAGATCACATGGGCCACAGAGAAAAGAGATTTAGGTTCTGTTTTTAATCTGTTTGGAAGCCCCTGAGGTAATTTGAACAGGAGTGTCTCATTGGTGACTTGAACCTTAAAAGATTTGCCCTGGGATGCTATGTAGGGATCAGAAAATAGAGGAAGAAACTAGAAGTCGTGCGATCAGTCTGGGGAGTCTGTTAATAGTTCACAGTGGAGATGTCAAATAGGGCAGGGCTATGGCAGTCATGATAGGAAGTGGCTGGATTCTGAAATATACCAAAGGCAAAGTAGTCACAAGAGACTAATGAAGGTGTGGGAGAATAACATGGAAGGACAAGATCTGTCAGCAGGCTGGCACACAGCTAAAGGCTAATACATATTCACCAGAGCAAGTAAATACCATGTTCTGATATATTCCTCACTAGATTAGAATACATTGTGGTCTGGCTTTATACCTTTACCACCATATATAGCCTTCATATACTTTAAGACCTCACCAAATATTTCTCCAGTAACTGAGTGCTCATGTTAGCCAGAGAGGAAGGGTGGGATTGCTTTAAGAGAAACTGGAAGCAGTGGCTGCCAGCTGCTTTGAGTCACTGTTTCTGATCCTGACCAGCCTCTTCCTTTGTGTCCTTAAGCCATACCTCCAGTTCCTAAATTCACTCAGCTTATGAGAGACATGCATTCAAGCCATGAAGCTCATAGACCTCACTCACAGGCTGTAAGTATATTTCAGACACATTTGGAGAGTGGATGTATACAATAAGAACAAATCAAGTTCAGCAGGAAATTGGGACCACAGCAGATGCTCTGCTTTTTGTAGGTTGCCAAGAGTTCAACCAAGAGGAAAAGGAGCACGGCCATTGTCTTCTGAGGAACAAAGATGAATCTTGCCCAAAATGGAGAATAGGCAGAGCTCTGATTCTTAAAGTCTCATTGAAATGGTCCTGTGTGTGGGGAGTACAGATGAAGGGTTGAGTGGGAATGGCAGAATTTTAACCTGACCTACTAAGACTCGTCTGGGATACCAGCTGCTGGGATTGACTGGAGTCCAAAGAGTTGGACTGAGAGAAAAGGAAATCCCAGGGGCCAGGACTGGCCTTTCAGGGTTTTTTTCCCTGCATCTTAGAATAGCAGAACTCACAATTGGCATCTTCTGTGGTTTCCTTGTGTGCGGTTTCTTGTTCCTCAGCTCTGTGGTAAATCCATCCTTCTTCAATCTTTCTGTTAACTGACTGTGTTTACACTAGAGTTAGTTCTTTCTGGGTGGCATCTGTCCTTTCACATTCTCAGCAACAAATATTTCTTTCTCCACACACCAAGTACATCAGCATGGTGCATAAATACAACTTATAAAATAACTACTGGCAAAACTACACAAAAGAGGAAAACATAATCTGTGTGTACAACTGCCACATACAACCGTTCCACAATCCAAATAGTAGCTATGCAATCACTTCCCAAATTTATGTATGTGACACAAGATTGAACACACACGCTCTTATACTTTTACACAGAATTTGAAGCATTTTTCAATGAATTTAGTTTAGTGAAATGAATACGAAACTAGTTTAGGGAACAAAAAAGTCATTTGTGGAAAAAAATAATCTGACTCAATTGGTTCAATAAGACTCAGTGATGTAGAATATGGTAAAGTATTTGGTTATTTCATTCATTTCTGTTAAGATTAATATTGAGAAAAGTGATTTTGGTACCCTGAACCTCAATTTCAAAACACAGCTAATCAATTCTGGTGCCTAGGAATGAGTTTTGAGTTATTTTCATGTTGTACATTTTAAATAGATCTCCCAGGTCTATGTCTTTTGCTTGGTTCTTTATTTTAATGCATCAGAGATGCAAGGGGTAGAGATTTGATGACTGATGCAGGGATCTTTCCATCTATAGAAAACTAGTTCATGTATGTGTAAGTTTGAGCTGATGTTTTGGGATGAAATCATGGACAGTGGTGAGCAAGAGGGTGAACTGTAAAAATGCAAGAGAATACTTGAGCAGGAAGGAAGTGCTGGGGAATGGCAGTGGAAATACTGAGAATTATGAGAGGCAAGAAATACTCAGAGGTCTGTGGAAGTTGTAAACATCGGTAGTGCTGAATTCTGGAGTGTAAAGAGAATGAAAAGATGAGGTAAGGTGGAAGACAAGCATCCTAGAAAAACCAAGGCAACAGGATGTTCACTGGACCCTTTAGGTGGATAAAAATATACTGAGAGTTAAAAGAGAAATACTATAATAAACACATAAAATCATTAACTTTTATAATTGAAATATTAACTTAATAATTTAAGATGTAATCTGAAAAAAACCATGGAAAGGAAGTGTAATCTATTCAGTTTTACTATCTTTTAAAGTATAAATAAATAGCTTTTTAAAAATTAGCATGTATTATTTAATAAGAGTTTCAAGTATAAGATGTTCTTTGGCCATATACTTTTAATAGCTAATAATAGGACACTGGATTTGTGATCAACATTCAAAACATAACAAAAATATGGAAGAGATAATTATAAGGAGGAGTGGAAAATAAAATGGAGCCTGATGTGAATGCTGGTCCTCGTGATGTGAGTGCTGATCCTAGTGATATGGGTGCTGATTCTGTGATGTGGGTGCTGATCCTGGTGATGTGGGTGCTGGTCCTGGTGATGTGAGTGCTGATCCTAGTGATATGGGTGCTGATTCTGTGATGTGGGTGCTGATCCTGGTGATGTGGGTGCTGGTCCTGGTGATGTGGGTGCTGATCCTGGTGATGTGGGTGCTGGTCCTGGTGATGTGAGTGCTGATCCTGGTGATGTGGGTGCTGATTCTGGTTATGTGGGTGCTGATACTGGTGATGTGAATGCTGATACTGGTGATGTGAATGCTGATACTGGTGATGTGGGTGCTGATCCTAGTGATATGGGTGCTGATTCTGGTGATGTGGGTGCTGATTCTGGTGATGTGGGTGCTGGTCCTGGTGATATGAATGCTGGTTCTGGTGATGTGAATGCTGATCCTGGTGATGTAGGGTGCTGATACTAGTGATGTGGGTGCTGATCCTGGTGATGTGGGTGCTATGTAGACAAGACTTTCCTTGTCTACATAACAAATTCCAAGACTGCTCTTACATCACAACTCAGAAAGCATGTCCAGTGATATTTATTTGTAGGACTTTAAAATATTTGACAAATCCCATACTCAATAAAACTACAGAGCAGATTTTAACAGAAGCTTTATTCATTATTGCCAAAATATGGAAGCAGCCTAGATACTCCTTTCTGAGGAAAATGTAAATGAATTAGAACTATGAGACCAAGAAAAGACATATAGGAACTATAAATATAGGGGACATCTTAGTCAATGTTTTGCTGTGACAAAATGCCATGAGCATGGAAAGTCATATACAAGAAAACATTTAATTGGGGCTTGCTTATAACTTCAGAAGTTTAGTCCATTGTCATCATGGTGGGGATCATGGCACCATGCAGGCAGACAGGGTGCTGGAGAAGCAGAGAGCTCTACCTCAGGATCCACGGGCATTAAGAAGAGAGAGAAATTAGGCATAAGCTTCTTTGGGGGAGGATTTTAAAATTACATTATTTTATATCCTTCAGTCATTTTGAAAATACAAGATCAACAAAAAATTACAAAAACTTATAAGCAATGAATAAAGTAAACTTAAAAACAAAAATAACTGTTCTCAGATCCCCACAGTAGACTTTCTAAACAATTATTTGTCACACAAGGTACCATATTAGCTTTCCACAGATTGGTAGTCTAACAACATGTGTCATATAAGTTTTGAGGCAGAAATTCCAATTTTAAAACAGGACTTTATAAGACCTATACCAACAATCTGATTTCTGATGGCCAGGCTCTTGCTATTTTCATTTTTACTTCTGGCACATAGTTCATTCCAATGTTTATTTATATTTCATTCTTATATTTCTCCCAGATACCTGAGCAGAGATTATGCTGCATACCTAACTTATTATTAATATGCTACTTGTTCATGGGAGTGGGGATTGTTTCTATCAACCCTATCACTCAGAAGTGTTTTAATGAAGAGTTGGCATATTAATTATTAAGAGTACATTAGTATAGGCTGAAAGACCAATATGTCCCACATATATTGGTATATACTATAGCTCAGAAATGTAGTATATGCAATTATTTCCTATATATAGTTATAGCATAAATTATATGCAATATTTATAACTGTGATATTCCCATTACATAAATTGGATCCAAAACATAAAGTGGATCCAAAAATACAGTGAATGTGGTGCAGCTCATGAGTGTGAGCTTTAAACTTGTACTCATAATTTCAAAATTTGTTAGTATAAAATCTTAGCATCAATATATAAAAATGTTGGCATGAAAGTCATAAATTTGAGTCTATTGAAGGTGTGACTTTATTCCTGTATCTGGTCAGTCCAGAAAGAAAAAAAAAAGCAAAGAAGATACCTTGTTAAGTGACAAAATGTACTCTGTAGTGTAACTTTATCACAAATCAATTATTTTAAAAGAAAATACTGGTAAGCCCTAGGATCACACTGAATGTCTCTAAACACACTACAACCAAAAACATCCAGGTAGGATAAAGAATAAAAAGGGTGCTCAAGGGCACAATGTGAGAGTTCTGCTACCTGAAGACATTGCTACATTTTCCCAGTGTTGTAGTTATTGAATAAAGATGCAGTGAATGCTATCTATGAACACCAGTCAACTATGAGCCATACAAATTATTGTCATCTCTCATTTACATTGATAGGTATATAAATTCCATTTTCCCTCTATATTTTCCACTAAAACATAATATTCTTGACTCTAAGTCAAAACTCACCACCAGTGACAGATCCAGCAATGCTCCACCTTCTAATCCCTTCCAATCAGTCCTTTTCTCTGATGGCTAAGCATTCAATATGTGAACCTATGGGAGCCATTCTTATTCTAACCACTGCGGTTACTAAGTGGATACAGTCTATCCATGCAGCATCATGATAATAGATGGTAGGTTTTGGGGAAGAAAAGGAATCATTAATCTTATGAAGCTGTGAATCCCCAAACTACAATACCAGCCTGCCAGTCATGATGTGACCTTTGTTCAACGGTGGCACTACTGTTATAGTGTAACAAACCAATGTGATGTGAGGCTCCTTCAACAGGAAGAAATTTATGCTTGGTGCTGTAATCCCAGCTTAAAAAAATAAAAAAGTTATGGTTGGGAAAGTCCAAGGCCCCAGGAGGGAACTTAGTGCTGTTGTTTAGTTAAACTGACATGGATCCAAACTGCCTTGTGTTTATAAACACAGACAGATGTTACTCTCAGATTTACTCAGGGAAGCTTTTCCTGGCACTGCATTCTGGAGAATTCAGAGGCTCTTCGGTGTTCAAGATGCTGAAGATATGTGCCATTTGAATTACCAACCCTAAGCAGGACACTTATACCAGCCCCTCCAAGGCACAGGGAACACCTTAAAAGAGGGGCAAAAAAGAATATAAGTCCCAGAGAATACAGAGAAGTGCTATGGAATGCTATCTTCCATTCTTGATGTAGCCACTGCAATTCACAGTACTTGTGGTTGCCTGCACTGAGCATGTGTAAAACTGGGCCTATCTACAGGCGTTCACCATCTGGGGACTCACAGGGCCCTTCTGAACTTTTGTCTGATCTCCTGAGGAAAGTACAACCATTGTCTTCAGTTGGGTGGGTCACCTAGCCAGCTTCAGTAGACAGTTTCAACCTTGTAACACAGACAGCCCTGTTAAAATTCAGTCAAACAACCAAAAAAGATGAATAGTAGGAAAGAATCTGCAGAAAAGACCAGCAGTTGATGGGGGCAGGAGGGAGGTAAGATAGGTTTCTGTGATTAAGGCTGAGAGCTGTACCAATCATAGGAATTAAACATGTAGAAGGCAGTTTAAATGTATGTTAATTCAACAAAACACAGCAAGTGACCTGGTGGGGAGTGTGTCTTACTGTTTTGATCAGGTTTACCACGACAAAAATGTATTCCTCCCATAAGCAGGCCTCAGAGGCAATAAGAAAACAGTTCATCACACCTAGAACAACTGTGCCATTATTACACCTGTGGGCATGCTTTCTCTAGAAGGTGAGTGTGGTGGCATGCAGAATCCACAGCTGGGTTAGAATGTTGGCAAGTTTACTTTCCAAACTGCCTGCATAGCGTATCCCATCACTATGGGTGCCAGGGAGTAGGAAGGAGATTCTAGCTCCCCTTCCCTCCTCTCCCCACCTCCCCTTCCTCCCCTCCCCTCCCCTCCCCCTTCCCTTCCCTTTCCTTTTGTTCCCTCCCCTCCCCTCCCCTCCCCTCCCTTCCCCTCCCCTCCCCTCCCCTCCCTCCCCTCCCCTTCCCTTCACTTCCCTTCCCTTCCCTTCCCTTCCCTTCCCTTCCCTTCCCTTCCCTTCCCTTCCCTTCCCTTCCCTTCCCTTCCCTTCCCTTCCCTTCCCTTCCCTTCCCTTCCCTTTCCTGTCCGTGGTTGTGTTACTTGGTTTTTCATGTGATTGCTGAGCGGCTGTATATATTCCTTAATGGAATATCAGTCGAACTCTGTTCAGTTTCTGGTTGGGTCATTTATCTTGTGGTTATTAAAATGTAAGGATTCTGTGCTCTGGACACTAGATCTTTATCTGAGTTTGATTTTTATGATGTTTCCTTGGTGTGTTGGCTAGTTTTTATCAAGTGACATAAAACTAGACATTTTTTGGCAGTGAGAAATCTCAATTTGGAAATTGCCTCCACCAGATTGGCGTGTGGGAACCCCTGTTAGGGACTTTTCTTGATTAACATGTTTTTTTCTCTTAAAATTAGACATGTGAAGCTGTAAGTTTTTCTTGCAGTATGCACTAGTTTTGTTACTTATATTACTTTGACTTGTGTGTTTGTATATACATGATGTGTGTGTGTGTGTGTGTGTGTGTGAGATGGTAATACAGGCACACACATGTCACAGAATGTGGATGTTAGAGGATATCTTCAGGCCAGGGCCTTCTATCTTGTTTGAGATTGAACCTCGTGATGTTTTATGCACTTGTGCTGAGCTAGCTGGCCCACAAGCTTCTGTTAGTGTCTGCCTGACACCGGAGTACAAGCATCACAGGCACACTTGCACCGCATCAACTGGCTTCAGAATTCAGTTCTCTAAGCTTGCCTGGCAAACTTTTTATACACAGAACTATCTCTCCAGCCCTTAAAGCCCAAATGTTTTACTAAGTTGTCTCATTATTAGAAATGCATTTATTTTTAAATGCTTTTAAAGTTTTTCTTTGGATTTCTTTAAATATCTGGTTTATAACACCCTTATATACAAATTTCCTCAAATGTATTCCAGCTGTAACACCTGAAGGTCATGCTCGATATTCAAATTTGTGTGTTATAAAATCATCTGAAAAGTTTGAGGCCATTATATTTTCAGATTTTTCTTTTCTCCATCTTTTGGGTCTCTTTTTCTGAGATCTTTTATGTTTATATTGGTATACCAGAGAGTGTGCTATACTTGCATAAGGCTTTGTTAATTTTTATTATTTTCTTTTATTCTTTTAATTAGCTCATTTCATTTTATGTATAATGTTATTCCCATCCGTTTTACAGTTATTTTGCTTATTCAAGGAACAGGACATTTGTATTTCCATAATTGTCAGTTTTGTTGAAGTCACTCACTAACTCAGTTTTGATGATAAAATAATCATAAATCATAAATCTTTAGTGACATAGTTTAGTACATAATTAGACTTATTGGTGTGAAGCCACACAGGTTTAGGGACTGTGTTCATATTTTTGGTATTTGAAGCATTTCTACAACTAATGGCAATGCTCTACATTGATTCAGATAATTGATATAAATTGTCAAAACTAGTGAACTAGAGTCTTATATGATATATGTTTAGTATGGAAACAAGTTTATGTGCTTTTCCTTTGCCTGCTCCAGAGTAGTCCTTGCCAAATATATAAGTTTAAATGTAAGAATGAGACCCCAAAAGATAAGCTAAGTTTCAAATCCTGACCTCCTTTGAGACTTGGCCTTGACTTTCTAATGTTATGATCCACTGCAAGACAAAGGAGAACACACACACACACACACACACACACACACACACACACGAACACACACACACATACCAATGCACTCATGCACACACGTGCACACACAGATACATACATACATTACAAACACTACACACTCTACACACATACACATATACAAATACACATATCTGTCATGCACACATATACACACCACACATTCTCATACTACCTCTCCATGCCATACACACATAGATACATTAAACACACACACACACATACCACAAACACACACACACTGTATACATATGTACCATACCCCTACACCACACACATACACACACCATACATACACCTGCACATAAAACACATACAACACACAGATACAGACATACAGACAGACAGACACACACACACACACACACACACACACACACACACACACACACGTTACTGAAACCCTGAAGCAAGAAAAAGAAAAATGTGCTTTAATCTGATTTTGAGTTCTAGCATCAAGCCAATTATTTATTGTAGCTGTCATCTCAGTTTGAATTTTTGAAAGAAAAGGATTAACTACCTAGAGACAGACAGCTAAACAATACACACCTTATTTCACTTTCCCATGCTGCCTGCCCCCCAGCCTCCTGCTCCAACACATTCAGAGATCATGTGTAACATTCCTTTTAGTTCAGTAGTCTGTCATCGGTGCTGAAAGATGCAAGTAAGTTTACCACACACAAACTTTACCTTTCCTTTGAGGGAGTTTGGCTTAAGCCCAATTGTTTTGAGCAATAAAATTCACAGATGTTAAGAAAAACCCATGCCTGGACTCATCCTGGCTCGCATGACCACACCTTACTTGTGGCTACATGTTCTAGGCATGTATAAGGCATGGCACATGGCATTGACCTTAGTTGAGTCTTGAGTTATGTGTTCACAGCTCTCTTGTCTTTCATTGATGTCCACCTGTCATCATTTCTCTGTTATCTAATGCTTCTTACCCTTTCTTCATCAAAATTACTTTCAGGGATATGAGAACACAGCTGTCCACCTGAGAAATGAGGAATAAAATTGTAGTAATGCTTCTTTCAATACATTTCAAATTTCAGCAAGAAAGGATGCTGTTAGTTAGAAGATGAAAGGTTCCTAGTGGAGTTGATGTGCACATCTGGTGGGCCAGGTAAATGTATCTATCCTATAACCACAAGAGTCAAGAAGCACTCCTGGTTACCTGAGGCCCCTCAAACTCACAGCTTAGAAAGATTCCCTCCCCCCACTCACATGCTCTCTTAAAGGCCACCATGTATCTTGACATCTATCTGCCCATCAAGAGAGAGATTCAAAGAATTTTACATTCATCCTTATTTTATCATAGAATATACATACATATGTGTTACCAGGAAATATTAAAAAAAAAAGCCCAGCAAGTTCCTGCTACACCGGAGACCAGTGGACCACACAACTCCAGCTGGGTGTTCTCATCTCCATAGACTCTCTGGTCCAGAGCTCCCAAGACATCTCCACCCAACTAGTTAAGTTCTCTTGGTGAGTGTCTGCCACACCAGCTCCATACAATGACTGCCCACCTTGTAGTTAGATATCATAATACCCAGTAACCTGGTAAAATTAAACTCTTGAAGCTTATAATTAACCAGTCAGATTTATATATCAATAAATTCTCAATTCACAAGATTCTCACACAATAATACAGGCTGCCCACCTAGAATGGACAAGTTAACCCAATTATTCTATCCTTTATCATATTTGTAGCTACCTTTAGCTATTTAAAGCCACATGGAATCTGAATAATCCTCCTCTTGCTCCATCTTTCTTCCTCCTTCGGTCTCCTCCATCTCTTTCTCTGCAACCCCTCACTCCACCTCCCTTTCCATGTCCAATCACAGTCCTCCTGCTGCACTAATTAATTGGAGATGAAAAATACTGCTACACATACACACACACACACACATCAGAATTTTGATAAGTGCCATTAGTTCTTACCTTAATTGAATGTTTTTTTCAGTTTAATAAGATAATATCCATATGAATATTTATCTTCTGAAGTCATTTGCTCCCTCTAAGACAATCTACTCTCCTGTAGTCATGACTTCAATTTCTCCAAGTTAACACTTTTTTTGAGGAATATTACTTTTATTGAATGTATTCTTCATTAACACTTCAAATGTTATTCTGTTTCTCAGTTTCCCCCACTCCCAGAAAACCCCCAACCCATCCTTCCTCCCCCTGCTGCCATGAGGATGCCCCTCCCCGCAACTGACTCCCACCTATCCCCATGCTGGGGCATCTATTGAGCCTTCAGAGGAGCAAGGACCTCTCCTCTCACCAATGCCCACCAAGGCATTCCTCCACTACAAATTCGGCTGGAACCATGTGTACCCCTTGGTTGATGGCTTAGTCCCTGGGAGCCCTGTGGAGTCTGGTTGGCTGATATCATCGTTCTTCCTATGGAGCTGCAAACCCCTTCAGATCCTCCAGTCTCCCTCCACCTCCTCCATTGGGAACCTCGTGTTCAGTACAATGTTTGGCTGCTAGCATCTGCCACTGTATCTGTAAGGCTCTGGCAAGGCCCCTCAGGAGACAGCCATATCAGGCTCCTTTCCATAAGCACTTCTTGGCATCCACAATAATGTCTGAGTTTGGTGACTGTGTATAGAATACATCCCCAGGTAGGACAGTCTCTGGGTGGCCTTTACTTCAGTCTCTGCTCCACACTTTGTCTCCTTTATTGCTCCTGTGAGTATTTTGTTCCCTTTCTCAGAGGAACCAAAACAGCCTCACTTAAGTCCTCCTTCTTCTTGAGCTTCCTGTGCTGGGAGAATTGTATCTTGTTTATTTTGAGCTTTTGGGCTAATATCCACTTATCAGTGAGTGCATACCGTGTGTGTTCTTTTGTGATTGGGTTACCTCACTCAGGATGGTACTTTTTAGTTCCATTCATTTGCCTAAGAATTTCATGAAGTCATTGTTTTTAATAGCTGAGTAGTACTCCATTGTGGAGTGGTAAATATACCATATTTTCTGTATCTATTCCTCTGTTGAAGGACATCTGGGTTCTTTCCAGCTTCTGGCTATTATAAATAAGGCAGCTATGAACATAGTAGAGCATGTGTCCTTATCACATGCAGGAGCATCTTCTGGGTATATGCCCAGGAGTGATATAGCTGGGTTCTCAAGTAGTACTATGTCTAATTTTCTGAGGAACTAACAAACTAATTTCCAGAGTGGTTGTACCAGCTTGCAATTCCACAAGCAATGGAGGAGTGTTCCTCTTTCTCCATATCCTCTCCAGCATCTGTTGTCCCCTGATTTTTTTTTTTATTTTAGCCATTCTGACTGGTGTGAGGTGGATTCTCAGAGTTGTTTTGATTTGCTGATAACTGATAACTGAGGATGCTGAACATTTCTTAAGTGCTTCACAGCCATTCAAGTTTCCTTAGTTGAGAATTCTCTGTTTAGCTCTAGAACCCATTTTTTACTAGGGTTATTTGGTTCTCTAGAGTCTAATTTCTTGGTTTCTTTGTATACACTGGATATTAGCTCTCTATTGGAAGTAGGATTGGTAAAGATCTTTTCCCAATCTGTTGGTTGCCACTTTGTCCTATTGACAGTGTCCTTTGCTTTACAGAAGCTTTGCAATTTTATGAGGTCCCATTTGTCAATTCTTATTCTTAGAGCATAAGCCATTGGTGTTCTGTTAAGTAAATTTCCCCTGTGTCCATGTATTCAAAGTGAGGCTCTTCCTCACTTTCTCCTCCATAAGATTCAGTGTACCTGGTTTTATGTGAAGGTCCTTGATCCACTTGTACTTGAGTTTTGTTCAAGGAGATAAGAATAGGTTGATTTGCATTTTTCTAGATGCTGACCTCTTATTGATCCAGCACCACTTGTTAAACATGCTGCCTTTTTTCCACTGGATGTTTTTAGCTCCTTTGTCAATTATCAAGTGACTGTAGGTGTGTGGGTTCATTTCTGGATCTTCGATTCTATTCCATTGATCTTCCTGCCTGTCTCTGCACCAATACCATACAGTTTATCACTATTGCTCTGTAGTAGAGCTTGAGGTCAGAGATGGTGATTCCCCCAGAAGTTCTTTTGTTGTTGAGAATAATTTTTGCTATCCTGAGTTTTTTGTTATTCCAAATGAATTTGTAGATTGCTCTTTCTAGCTCTATGAAAAACTGATTTGGATTTTTGATGGGGATTGCATTGAATCTGTAGATTGCTTTAGGCAAGATGGGCATTTTTACTGTATTTATCCTGCCAATCTGTGAGTGTGGGAAATCTTTCTATCTTCTGAGATCTTTTTCAATTTCTTTCTTCAGAGGCTTGAAGTTCTTGTCATATAGATCTTTCACTTGCTTGTTTAGAGTCACACCAAGGTATGTAATATTGTTTATAACTATTGTGAAGGCTGTCATTTACCTAATTTCTTTCTCAGCTTGTTTATCCTTTGAGTAGAGGAAGGCTATTGATTTGTTTGAGTTAATTTTATATCCTGCCACTTTGCTGAAGTTGTTTATCAGCTTTAGGAGTTTTCTGGTGGAATTTTTTGGGGCACTTCAGTATACAATCAAACATATCATCTGCAAATAGTGATATTTTGACTTCTTCCTTTCCATTGTGTATACCTTTGATCTCCTTCTGTTGTCTAATTGATCTGGATAGAACTTCAAATACTATTTTGAATAGATAGGGAGAGAGTGGGCACCCTTGTCTGGTCCCCGATTTTAGTGGGATTGCTTCAAGTTTCTCTCCATTTAGTTTGATGTTGGCTACTAGTTTGCTGTATATTGCTTTCACTATGTTTAGGTACCGGCCTTGAATTCCTGATCTCTCCAAGACTTTTACCATAAAGGGATGCTGAATTTTGTCAAAAGCTTCTTCAGTATCTTTGATTTCTGCCTCTGTGCCTTCTGGTTAGTCTGGGTAATGGTTTATCTATCTTGTTGATATTCTGAAAGAACCAGCTCCTGAAATGACCATGTGGTTTTTTTTCTTTGAGTTTGTTTATGTAGTGGATTACATTGAATGATTTCTGTATATTGAACTATCTCTGCATCCCTGGAATGAAGCCTACTTGATCCCGGTGAGTTATTGTTTTGATGCATTCTTGGATTTGGCTGACTAGAATTTTATTGAGTATTTTCGCATCAATGTTCATAAGGGAAATTGGTCTGAATTTCTCTTTCCTTGTTTGGTCTTTGCTTGTTTGGGTATAAGTGTTATTGTGGCTTCATAGAATGAATTGGATAGTGTTCCTTGTCATTCTGTTTTGTGGAATAGTTTGAAGAGTATCAGTATTAGGTCTTTTATGAAGATCTGATAGAATTCCCTGCTAAACCCATCTGGTCCTGGGGTTTGTTTGTTTTTGTTTTTTGTTTTTGTTTTTTGTTTTTTGTTTTTTAGTTGGGAGAATATTAACCACTGCTTCTATTTCCTCGGGACATATGGGACTAGTTAGATGGTTTATCTGATCCTGTTTTAACACTGGCACCTGGTATGCATATAGAAAATTGTGCATTTTGTTCAGATTTTCCAATTTTGTTGAGTATAATCTTTTGTAGTAGGATCTGATGATATTTTTGATTTTCCACATTTTCTGTTATAATCTCTCCATTTTGATTTCTGCCTCTGTGCCTTCTGGTTAGTATGGGTAATGGTTTATCTATCTTGTTGGTATTATGAAAGAACTAGCTCAAGTGCTTGCAGTCCTGACTGTAGCAGACCACCTGTGGGGTCTTTGGACAGAGTTCTTCACAGGTGCAGAGAGGATTCTGATATGTTTCCCTGGCTGCAGTAGATCTCCTGGGAGGCCTTCAGACTATTGGGTCAACTGCTCTGAGTGCAGTGGGTTTTCTAGGATGGATCGGGAGATGGTGTCTTCACTGGAGCAGACCAGCCATAAGTCTACTCCAGAAGAAAGGATTGGGTGGCAAAAGGGTGGGTATTTTGTGGCTGATGTTCTTTTTTCTATGAAATTTCTACTTTCAAGGAAAGGATGTGTGGGTTGGAATCTCTACCATTACTTGACTACAAATAGTGAGGGACCTTGGAGCATCCTAAATGGTGTGTCTCCATCAAATCCTGTTACCAATAGCTCAGGAAACTCTGAAGAAGAGGAGGCAAGAAGATTGTGAGATCCATTGGGAATGGATAATAACAAGGAAATGGTTGCTTTCAGACAACAAGATTAATGTACTTGCAAACTCACAGAGCCTGTGGCAGCATGACAGGGTTTAGAGAATTTTAAAATGGATGGAGGTCTCATTGATGAGAGGGGAAGTGGTCACAATCCTCACCCCTAACCCAGAATCTATCTCCAATCCAAAACCTCTTGCAAAGAAAAAAATTATTTTTCTCCAAGGGAGTTTCACTGAGTATACAAACCACACACACAAAGGCAGTCTGTCCATCCAACAGTAGATAGCCAAAACAAACTCAGTGGTATTTATGGAGGTTTTTCGTATGAGGAAATCCTCCTCTCTCTTCCTTTTCCTTTTCCTTCTCTTTTTCCCCCTTATCTTCCTTTACATGTTATGGTTTCGAATTGTGTGTCCTTATGAGATTTCTGTGTATGTCTCAGCATCTGTGCTTCTTGTGCTTTTTCTCTGTTTTTTTCCTCTTTTATCCTATTTGGTTTGTTTATTTTTACTCTATTCCATTTTATTTTTAGAAGCCTGTTTATTTTTTAATAAAAAAGAATGGATTTGAGTACCTGAGGAGCTGGGGAGAGTCTAGGAGATGAGAAATATGTGGAAGGAATCGAAGGAGGAGAAAGCATGATTACAATACATGGTATGAAAAATCTATTTTCAATAAAAATAATATAGAAATAAATTATAGAAAAGTCACTATAATGGTTCATATAATTTCACTCGTTACTTAGTCCCCTCTTCCTACATTTTGTCTCTTCCTTATAATTTGAATTTTGAGTCTATACTGTTAAATATATTTGTGTAAATGTGTGCATTTTATCTGTTTTCGAATCTTCAGCAAATTGAATAAGACTTTATTTAGAAGCATTACTGGAGCTTGGTCTGCAGTGGGGCATACAGACCGCGAAGTCATCCTTTGTGCAAAGGTTTTTAAAACCTTGCAGCCACAGTTGACAGCAATGATCTGTCTTGTCCTGTTGATATCATTGGAAAGTTTGAGAAGTGTAGAAATTGCCAGGTCAAGAAGTCCCAGCTCTCTGATTAAGACTTGGACCTGTTTAGTATTATGAAGGTCATTCATGAGAAAACATATTAAAGTGACTATTTTTATTACAAGGAAAACTCAGCTACAGAAGTACATTTCCAGGCCTTTCACACATTTCTATAACTGCTGTAGAACTGTTGCCTAAACCAGATGAAAAGCCCTTGCTTCTGGGGATCCACATTCACGGTAAACTCGTTCTCATGAGCAGCACATCAAACGGCTCACAAATACAATTCTTCTATATCACATAGAGCCATGTTAGGCTTATGTCTGAAACTCTAAGATATATTGCCATAGAAATGCCAAGTGTGAATGAGGAAGACTTAGGGAACTAGTACAGAGAAAGTATGCATTTTAAAACTTAGAATGAGGGGGGCTTCCCACTAGAATAAGGGATAACGAATTTGGAATAAAAAGTGATGGAACATTTAGTGAATCAAGTGCTTTTCCAAGAGATAGTTCTATCAAAAATCTGGTTTTCCCACTTTGAAGTAAATATGTGCACAGATCCAGCACTCAGTGATTCAGAAAACCACTGAGGTAGTGAAGAGACAAAAAGGTGTTGTCATGCATAATCTCCTGTAATCACATTTCCCAGAGACTTCCTTTCCTGGGATAACTATCCCTAAGAAAAATCCCACCTGCACCAAAAACTGATTAAACCAAGCAATAAATACGTAGTAAGGAAGAAAACATGTACCAGCACTAGGAATCTTTAGAGGAATTCTCTCCTTGAGTAAATGGGCAAGGGAACCAACTGGCAACCACTAAGAAGCATATTGTTTAGGAAGCAGATTTAGAGAGACCCCAATACAGCTGCCATGTGGCTGCTAGCACAGACCTGCAGAAACATTTTAGGAATATAAATTTTATTCACAGTTTTTTAGAACTCCAGGTGCTAGGGTTTGTATAGAAAAAAAAATAGATAAAGTGCCACAATAAGTACTGAAAGGAAACCTGGGGCTGATACAGAACGTGTGGCTCATTTGAAATAGCAGCCTGTAGCCTTCTTTCTGTCCAGAGAACAGTAAAGTCCTTCTGAGTTTGACCTTCTAAAGCCTTTTTAAAAATTAGCTCTTTGAGAAAACTGTACAATGTACTTTGGGCTTATTGACTCTGTCCAGATTCACACCCCTCTCTAGTCACTGAAACTTGTGTGCTCTTGTCTTTCATAGCCCCTACCCTCACTTCCTCCTCCTCTTCCTTTTCCTCCTCCTCCTCCTTTTCCTCCTCCTCCTCCTCCTCTTCCTCCTCCTTCTTCTTATCCTCCTCCTTTTCCTCCTTCCCCTCCTTCTCCTCCTCCTCTTACTCCACCTAGCAAGTATGGTTGGTATGACCATACACCCTTGGATGTGCACCCTCCCACTGAAGCATGGTCAGCCCTGTCATAGTACCTGTCAACTATCAGCATCACCTTAGCTTGGAATTCATACCCATCTCCCTTCTCTATGTTGGGATGTTGCCTGATTTGACTTGTTCAGACTTGTGTACCCTGTCTCACAAAACTGTTTCCTTGTAGTCATCCACTGCTCTGGTAAAAATTTTAATCTATTTCAAAAGTAGGATTTATAAAAGAAACACAAAATCAATTTTTATTTGATATAGTCATGAAATGTGAATTTTTTTGTTTAGTTAGGACACATCTGTTAGTAAGACATCGTTCTATTAAAGTAATAAATTACTTTCTTTACTCTTATGGATATTTTGGCCTTGTTTCACATGTATACAGAAGATAAGAATTGGACTAAAAGTCCAAGGAAGTATTTGAAATTAATATGGAGATACCCCCTTTGAGATATCACTAGTAGGATTTTGAACAGGTTTCTAGGTGGTAGTTTTTATAAGAAATCCATGTCACAGATGACTTTGAAAATTTGTGAGAAAGTATGGATCTTTTTTCATAAACAGTATATATAAATCTTTACAAGAATGCATCATATAATAAATTCATGTGTTTACTAAAAACTCTGCAAAAGCATTAAAATCATAGATGTTATTAACTTAGTCTATTAGTCTTGTAGGGTGTCAGTAAGAAAGTAATATCCATGGAGGTCATTTTTTTTTTTTAAAAAATTAGGTTGTCTTCTTGTTCCTATAGATATCTACCCTAAGAATTAGACACTTGCCTATGATCATAGTTATCTTCCAGAACTTGCTTGGAAGGCCCTACAATTGAAGATATTACTTATGGGACTCACAAAAAGAGGAAAAGTCAAACTAATACTAACTTGGAAGCTCCATCCCTAGTGGCTTTTGTAGTGCTGAAAGATTCTATTCATTCTATGAGAAAAAAAATATCGGTCTCACTCAGATATGAACCTTGAACACTACAATAGTGACTAGTCTAAGAGATAGCCTGCTGAAGCAATGCTGACATGAATGCTGCAGAAGGAAACAAGTCTTCTGATTGGCTCTAAGGCCTGTCTGTCAGGGCTCTTGAGAGGAAGGGAGCTTATAGAATGAATATCTCTATTTTATCTCTATCTCATCTCCATCTCCATCTCATCTCTACCTCCGTTTATCTCAAGATTTTTTTTAACAATGACTTACAGGCTGTATTCCAGCTAGTCCGTCAATGGCTGTCTACCAATGGAAGGTCCAAGAATCCATACAAAGCTGGATGTCCCAGGTGTTCTCCAGTGTATGCCAGAAACTCTAAGACGTAGGCTCTAAATACCAGTGAAGGAATGGACTTCACTAGTGAGGGCAAGAGCAAACAGGTGAAGAGGCAACATGCTTCCTTCTTCCATGCCCTTTCTATAGGCTGCCAGCAGAAGGAGTGTTCTAGATGACAGGTGAATCTTCCCACCTCAAAAGATTTGAATTAACGGCATAACTTTCCACCTCAAAGATTTGGATTAGAAATGGGTCTTTTCACTTCGAATGATTTCATTAAGAAAAAAATTCTCACCTGTGTGTCCAGTCATTTAGAGTTTAGTTAACTTCAGTGTTGTCAAGTGAACAACCAAGAATAACCATCGCATCCTGCTTCATGACATGGAATCCATTTCTGGCACTGAAAATGGAACCAAGAGCCATGTGGGCAGGACATTGGCCATAGGGGAGGACATAAAACTATCATTCTGATAAATGAAAATTGGTATTAAAAATTACTTAATAACTCATTGCCATATCCATAGAGCAGTGCATTTCTCAACCCTCATCAAAGAAGCTTTCTCTTGCAGTAGACAACAGTTGACAATACAAACATCCTTAGCTGTTCAACATGAAGAGAATAACACACTGAAATGCACAGCCATTAATGGGATATACATTTCACATCCCTCCCACCAAGATACAGGGAACTTCATGGAGGAGGGGATGGAGAAGCTATAAGAACCAGAGGTGTGTGTGTGTGTGTGTGTGTGTGTATGTTGCAAGGGGGGAGTGACTTTCAGAAAACAGTTGTTTTCTGAGACAAAAGAGGGCAATTGCACATTTGAACTCATAGACTGAGAAGGCAGACACAAGACTTATTCAAGCTCCAGCTAGATAAAATTCCAGCATGGATGGGGGTGGGCACAGAATCCCACCTTTAACTGAGGATGTATTCACATTTGATAGCTGCTGGGACAGGGAAAGACAGATTTCTTTCATGGTGTGACCCCTGGTAAGTTTGCAACTTTCCAGAGAGCAGGCCTCACTCCAGAAACCATAACACAAACTGAACTGTATAAGGGTAAAAAATAAGAAAAGTCAGTGATAGGTAGGTAAGGACTTGAAGACAGAAAGAGCAGTTTTCAGAGAGGCTGAGGATATATGAATATGATCAAAATACATGCAGTGGCATTTTAAAATAGTTAATAAAATATTATTTAAAACATAAGTTTAAATTAAGTATTGAGGGCTAGTATTTCCCCTGAAATTCTGGTAGAGTACTTTTGTCTTTCCCTAGCTTCTGATAATCCTTTGGCAATAGCTTGACATTGTTTTTTCTTTTAGCAGAACTTCAATCTGTGATTCCACTGACACAGTCCTTGGTGTAAATTCAGGTCTATATTTCTTCCCTCTTCAATAAAGACACCTCTGTATGATTTGCCATGCTATGTCTGGGCTGACTCTTAAGGATGTGATGTTTTAAGTTGTATCATTATATATTTAAAGTTCACTACAAACAGAATAAAATTAAGAATTTTTCAACTACTAATAAGGATATAAGTGGCTTTAAAGGCAATATTTATTAGGCTACACAAGTTTGCTTAGTTATCATCTTTAAACTTGAGATTCTTCTAGTTCTAGAGGAACACTGTGCAGTTTCTTTTCCACAATTAGTTGAATTATGAGAAATGTAGGAAGTATTCAGGCTACTTTTTCTGATAATTAGACTTTTCTTTCTTGTTTGTCTCAAACCAGCATGATAGGTGACATTTGAAAGTTCACATTTTTGCTCTCTCCACATCTTCCTCTGAATGGGGAAGAATAAGCAGAGAGAGCATTCAGAACCCCGGGACTCTGTCGACAAAGCTGTGTTTTCTGTATTGTTGAGTGCCTTTGTTCCTTTCCTCATTTCCTAAGCCCCCATTCTAATGCTCTCACAGTGAATAAATGCTACTTTGGTGGGATCATTTTCTGCACAAACCATCTAAAGAACCACTTTTTATATTTAATCTATTTGTTGATGGAATCAAGACTATTTTTTTTCTCCTAGACTGTGACATGTATCATTATGAGGATTTCTGGATTCCGTGCATGTAGTTAATATCTTCTTAGCCCTTTGCAGATAATGTTTTTTCTATTCTGATATATTTTTTAAAGAACTTTCCCATCAGAAAAAAAAAGATGCAAAAAAAACCATGATTAGCAATACATAAAGTATATCGGGGAAGGGATAATTCAGAACATGCATTTGAGTGCATGCTAATATTCATGAACATGAGTAAGTTCATATTACTTAATGCTGCTGTTGGAAAACATCACAAAGTATGTCTATACATGAGAAGCACCTAAGCAAAGTGATAAACTGTTTAATTAAAAAGGCAATAATGTACTGCTAAATGCATAGTAGGAGGCATGTGGGAAGTTAGATGACAGCAGAGGTAATTTTAGAAGCACACAAAATTAAACCCGATGGACTGAGAGCAAAGCTTTTAGTGACTGTGGCACAGCAGGCTATGGATGTTGAGACAAAATGGTGGACTCTAGAATCAAATTATGACATTAACAAACTTTTGTGTGAAACAGTATAGATTTAAAATACTCTAATACTGTGTTGGGGGATATCTAGTAGATTGCCGGAATTTATGCCCTGACATGGACCGAGAACTGAGCAAACATGGAAAGGCAGAAGGCCCAGCTGCAGAGAAAGGGAGAGTAGCAGCTTCATTCCTTTTGGATGGAGAGGCCTAAGGCTGAATATCTACTAACAGAGACTGGACTGGTGGTTCTCTAGGGCCTCGGGGTCCTTCCCCTCCCCTGATTGGTCTTGTTTAGGTTAACTCCTCCCACACACATGCACACACACACACAAGCTTGCCACTATTCCTGCTCTCAATGCCTTCTGGGAATAAGACATCATCATCGCAGAGAGCCTGCCTGCACTTTCTGAGACCAACTATGTTCCTCTAATCCCATATCAGTCACATCAGAGGAAACTGGTGAAATGTCAGCCATCATTTGTTGCTCTCTGTCTCCTATATATTGAATAGACATGTAAGCAATAGGAGTAAAGAAAATTGATCAATGTGAATGGTAAACTTGATTTGATGGGAATATTCAGAATTTTGATCTACTGTTTATTAATTACTCTTAAGATCTATATGAAATTTTATAAAAGTAAATAATAGTTTTTATTAAGACCACCACCAGTTTGATCTTAAAAATGTTGAACATAGAGAAAATACTTTTCTGATTCCCCCTTTTTTGTCATTATCAGTAACCTCCATTGAGATGTCAGAACAGTTTCAAAGTTAAGTGCTTCTATGTTAAAATGTCCCTTAAATACTTATTATTTGTGACTATTTTTTAAAGTTTGAGATATAATTGACATTGAGTTTAAAGCTGTATGATTTATTGGTTGCTAGAGTATTTAAAAATTGTATAACTATCCCTAGAATCAGTTTAGGACATGTTTATCACCCTGAAAAATATATTTATTAATATATATTTTTTGTTTGGGTTTTTTTTTTTATAGATTTTTGAGGCAGGGTTTCTCTGTGTAGCACTGGCTGTCCTGAAACTCACTCTGTAGACCAGGCTGGTCTTGAACACAGAAATCTGCCTGTCTCTGCCTCCCAAAGTGCTGGGATTAAAGGCATGCATCACCACTGCCTGTCTCATTAATATATGTTCATTACACACAGTGCTGTTTCATAGATACTTTCTTTCAAATCAGTCAGGTACATTGGGCATAGTCATAATTCTTGTACTTACCATTCATGTCCATGCTCAGTTTTACGTATCTGTATGAAATCTAGGACCACAAATGAGAGAAAATTTGCTTGAAAATATTTATATTTTCAAGTCTGGCTTAATTTTATAAGATGGTCTTAAGTTGAATCATTTTCCAGAAATGCCATAACTTCATTCTTGTAGATTATTGAATAAAACTACATTGTGTGTGTGTGTGTGTGTGTGTGTGTGTGTTTGTGTTAGGGGCTGAATAGGTATCACATTTTCTTATCCATTCACCTGCTGATAGACTGCTGATTCTACAACCTAGCTATTAGCCATAGTGCTATAATTGACATGAATTTCCAAGTATCTCTGTGGCATGTTATTTTAGAGTCTTTTGGGTCTATACCCAGAACTGATGCAGCTGTGTCAGATGGTGGGCCACATGTAGTGTTATGAAGACCTTGTGTATTGTGCTTAGACTAATTTACATTCCAACCAGCAAATATTAGGATTCTCTCTTTCCTCCATCCTTGCTAATGTTTGTTGTTAGTTTCTCGAGTACCTTAGGATGTGCAATGTTTCTCATGTGTTTATTGGCCATTTGTATTTTATCTTTTGAAAACTGACTATTCATTTTATTAGCCCATTGATTGAGTTGATTGGGATTTTTTTTTTTTGTGGTATTTAGTATTCTTGTTCCTTTGTATATTCTAGACATAAAACCTATCAGATATATAACTAGCAAACAGTGCTTTCTATTTTTGCAGGCTGTCTTCATTATGAAGTTGTTTTCTTTGCTTTGTAGAAAACTTTTAATTTTATATAATACTGTTTTTCAGTTCTTCATGGTGTTTCTTAAGCTTCCAGAGACCTTAAAGCTCTTAATAATGGTTATGTTTATTGACAATGATGAAGAAATGAAGGTATTAAGAAAAAATATTTAGTCTGCTTCAAACAAAAATCTAACCATCAGACTATTTAAAATAAACACCCTTCAGTAGTACATGGTGGCGAGCACTAGTATTCCCAGCACTCAGCAGGCCAAGGTAGGATGGTGGATTCTAGGCTACTATGGCCTTGACAGCAAGAACTTGCCTCAAAAAAAAAAAAAAAAGACAATACAAAACAAGCAACAAACCCCAAATAAATCAATAATATGTAAACATTAAGTCAGAACAAAATTTAACTCCTCATCCCAGATTATTTAGAAAATGAGAGTTAACAAGTCTAATTACCTAGAACAATTAGATGCAAGAGTTTTAAATAATCTTATTTTATTTTTTAAAAGAAATTGATAAATATCATTAGATATTCATTTAAGACTAAGAAAAAGAAAAATGGGTTGTAATTAAAATGTCATAAAACAGAAACAATTTCAGAAGAAAATGAAAGCCCCTGATATCAAAAAAACAATTTGCAGTTTTGACCACAGGGTCAGGGGGCGGGGCATCTTACATCGAGGCATTGGATTCACATGGAGGGTGCAAGAAGACACAGCTGAGCTCTACCCTGGAGACCTTGACTTGTATGGTTACAGTTGAACTGTTTATTGCTTTTATTTAAAGCTCCAGAGGTAATGATGCTGTATCACTCAAATGACAGTAAGACTTCCATTAAAAGAAAACAAATTTTAATGTGTATATTTGTTATTACTATTTTATCAATATAGTCATTCTATATTGTTTTTATTATGCTGTTTTATGTAGATTTTGGGAATTGAACTCAGGCTCTCCTAAATGTTATACCACAAAACTACATCTAAGTTCTAAATGTCTTATATTAGTGAATCCAAACATATTTAATAATATTTAATAAGCAAATGTTGTGGCACTTTCCAAAAATTCAAAGCCATGCTAATTCATAGTGTCAACCAGTGATATATTTTAGAAGCTAAACTATTGCAGGGATTCATTGCTAGAAATCACATTTTTTATTTCACTTTCATAAACACTTTCTTTATATTTCTCTTAAATTTTATCAGTTGGATCCACCATACAGATTTTCTTTACTATCCTTTAAGACACCATTAGCTTATTTAGATGCAATTGTCAATTTAATAATGCATCAAATGTTATTAATTTTAGTTTTTAAATACATTATTGTTGTTGATGCTGCTGTTATTGTGTGTGCATGATGTCCATGTGTGGCCTATGTGCCATGGTGCACATGTGAAGGCCTGAACCAATTTTGTGGAGTTGGTCATCTCCTTCCACCATTATGCGTGTTCTGGTGATCAAAATCAGGGTGCCAGTCTTGTGTCTTTCCTACCCAACCATTCTAAGAACCCAGTTTTTAAAAGCTCAATTTATTAATACATTTAAAAAACTAGTATCTCTATGACTGAAAATATATTCCCACCTGGCCTCCAAATAAATAAATTCTGCTTTAGCACAGATGAGGCACTTGCTGTGCACTTGCAGCTAGAAAATGGTGATCTGCTGAGACTGCAGACTTAGTGTTTCAATCTGATCCTTTTATTTAATATATTTTAAAAGTATTTTTAAAATTACAATATGCTTACATCCTTTCCTCCTTTCCTTTCCTCTATGCTTACATCCTTTCCTCCTTTCCTTTCCTCCTTCCAACTCGCCCCACCCATGCACTTCCCTGTTTGTTTTCTCTCTCATTCATGAACTCTTATTCCCTATTGGTTTGACACTTCTGAGGCCAACACACTTCTGCTATGCTGTTATTCTACTGTGGGGACATCAAAGCCTTCCTTGGCACATGTGTAACATGTAGATTGTTCTAGGCTCAAGGGCAAGGTTTCCCATTAGGTCCACCTCTGCCATTTTGTCATTAGCATATAGGCATGAAAGTTTCACAGTATAACACATAAAAAGGAATTGATATCAAGTCGGGATTTGAAATAAGGAACATAAAGTCATCCTTTATGATAAGGTTTATCATTGGCATATTTTCACTACAAGTAAGAAATCTGACTTATGGAGGAAGAGATACCAAAAATGTGGTATATATATATATATATATATATATATATATATACAATGGAGTACTATTCAGCCATTAGAAACAATAACTTTATGAAATTCTTAGACAAATGGATGGAGCTGGAGAACATCATACTAAGTGAGGTAACCCAGTCTCAGAAGATCAGTCATGGTATGCACTCACTGATAAGCGGATATTAGCCTAGAAACTTGGAATACCCAAGACATAATCCACATACTAAACGATATCCAAGAAGAATGGAGGAGTGGACCCTGGTTTTGGAAAGGTTCAGTGCAGCAGTATAGGGCAATACCAGAACAGGGAAGTGGGAAGGGGTGGATGGGGGAACAGGGGGAGGGAAGAGGGCTTTTGGGACTTTCAGGGAGTAGGGAGCCAGGAAACGGGAAATCATTTGAAATGTAAATAAAAAATATATCGAATAAAAAAATAAAAATAAAAATAAAATAAATCTGACTTTACACTGTTATCTAGACTATAGAAGTGGTAAAGGTAATTACAAATACTTTACTATTAATGGGGCCGACATATGTTTACCTATATATTAATCTCAAATATGCATGTATGTATATTATCTCTAGGTGACAAAACATTACAAATAGAAATAATAAGGTATTAAATTATGAGGGAATATTCATTTTATGCTTCAGAATATATAATTTTGTAGCATTAGCATAATTAATATATACAAATTTAATGTGTTCAACAAACTCATGATCCACCAATACAGTATAAGTATTTACTCAGTCAGATATCTATGTCAGAGCTCAGCCTGTAGCTCAATGATAGAGCAGTAGCCTAGTGAGTTTGAGGCCTCAGGTTCAACACTTAGCACATCTGGAGCAAAAAACCACAATAGTATCTATGCTTTTCTAAGCTCTGCATCAACTAGACATCCATGGTTCTGGCATGTTCTTGATGGTATTGTCAGACTTTCTGAATCTTCTACTGTCTTTGAACTTTGCCTGTCTGATGGTGATGTGTTTCCATGGATTGTTTCGATGGATCCTACTAAGATTTTTAAGTGCTGCGGTGCAGTGTGTGCATTGCTCCCAAGATGTGGGAAGACGGTACCAACACCCACTCTATCCACTTCCTATTGTAGCTAATATGTGTGCCTTTTACTTGGTGGGACTCTCAGGAGTTTCCTATCTCTATTTCATTATTTTTGTTTCCTCTTTGTATACTTGTAAGGATTTACTTTTGAGCTGTCAACTGTTTCTCCTTCTGATTTTACAAAGAAAGCTCTCTATGCTACATTCATTTTGTCACAGCTCTAGATTTTCTTTTTGTGTCTTCTGTTGCTCCTGCATCTTTGTATCTCATTCTGTACATGTTTTTCTTTCTTAGCCATTCATCTGTGTTTCCATGTAACTTGTTCAGCTTTCTTAAAACACTACCTTGATTCTTTAGTTCTTATTACATTAATTATTTTTATTGATAAGTCTTCATTTCTTTGGGATCAGATAACAGAAAATTCTTATTTCTTTTTGGCTATGTAGCACTTCCTAACTCCACTTGTTGTATCCTTGTTTGAGGAAGTAACCACATTTGGTTTTCTTTTTTACATGGGTATCAGGGAATTCACACTCAAGTGCTTAATCTACTGACACTGTACTGACTGAGTGGAGCTGCCTCCCAGGCCGTTTTTCATTCTTATTGAACTATTGTTCTCTGACATTGATATTTTATTTTCAAATTTCAAGCATTTTCTGCAAATGGCAAATATATTAGAATAAATTAAAATGAGAATTAGGTCATAATTTCAATACTGGGTCACACTGAGCCTACAGATAAGCAACTTTCTCATTTCAAGCTTGTGATATATTTTGTTTGCTATTTTATTGTTCTTTACTTTTTGTAGAATATTCTTTGAAACATAAAGTCCCTCTTTAATATGATAAAAACTCATTTTTCTAAGTAGAGAGGGAGAAAGAGAAACAATTCAAAGGAAAATTATTGATAAAGTTTATAAAAACCAAAGTAGGATATCCATGGCAGAATATTTAAACCTTGATCTAATTAAAACATGGGTCTATAGAAAGAAATATACCAGAAATTTCATTGAATTCAAAACATTGAATTCATTGTTACATTCTAATTTGCCACAATAAAATGAAGTGACCATTAAATAAAATTGTGAAATATCCCATGTGGTCATTATTCTGACAGCCTTCTCTGAACTCAGTTCTCATGAGACTTCTTTGTTTTCCTTTCTGCATGTGGAACTCATTGTGACTTTGTAGGAAGTGAAGACTGTCGTGTAAATCTTTATTTCCCAAGTACCAAATATGTGCAATGTGTGCTCCTTTGTTGTGTGCGAACAAGGAAGGAAACGATGCTTCATTCTTTATAAATGAAATAAATTTAAGAGTTTCTCCATAGCAATGAGCATTGGTCCCTTGAGAGCTGGCTCAATAAGATATGTTTAGTGATAAATTGGAGAAGATAAGTTCTAGCAAAATCTTAACAGAGGAGATTGTTGGCCTTGAACATTTTCACATTCACACAACTCAGAAAATGCCTTATCTAACATCTTCATTGTGTCACTTCTGGACATTGAAAGAGCATAATCTAAATGGTAAATTCTTATGAAAGCTCAAACAGTCTACAAAATAAAAAGAATATTTGGATAGTACTTTTGAAAATCATTCACAAGAATATTCTATGAATTTTCTTACTCCTTGGGATATTTTTCTTTACCTGGACGAGCCACACAAACATGAAAGTTTGTCTTTTCATCTGTGAAAAAGGTCATGTTTAGCAAGTTAGAAGACAAGAAACAAAGTTAAAATTGAAGAAGAAAAGTTAGTTCTAAGAGATTAATATAGGACATACTACCAAGACCAGTATGGGATGAATGTAAACCATCAGAGCCTGTCAAGTTTATGAATTTGCCACACCCTCACACCCCCATCAAAGAAAGTTGAAGGCACCGAATGCAGATGGGTATGCTGATAGCTACTTGCCTTCTCCTACGTTTGGGAGTTCGTTACTGAAACCTAATCTAGGTTTTCTAAGATGCTTCTCTTTGAAATATGAAATTCAGTCAAATTTGTTGAACACTTACTATTTGGAAAATGCTTGAGAGTTTTGAGAGAAATTAAAGTGATGGAAAACATTTTTATCAAGTTTTGAAGGATAAAATTTAAGTAAATTACTACTGGTGATACAAGAGGCATTATACTATACATATTCATTAAATATTAAAATATTTCCTATGAATGCATATTCAATAATATAAGTTCCAGATGAGCGGTTATATTTTAAAATTTATACTTAGATCTCCATTGTAATCTATAATTTTTAATACATAGTAGACACTCCACAAATATTTCAAAATTTAAGAATGAATTATTGAATGATAAAGGGGAAATAAATGAATTTAAAAGGATTAGAAGTAATTTTATATGAAAGGATTATAAAGTTCTATAGTGAATCTTGGAGAATAATTATTTCCATCCAAAAGAATAGTATCAAATATGGGAAAATGAATTTATAGAGAGCCTAAAGCAGGCTCTCTCTCTCTCTCTCTCTCTCTTGCTCTCTCTCTCTCACACACACACCAACACAAATGAATAGGTAAATAAATGTAATAAAAATATATTCCTCAGAATTAGGTCTAGGACCTCCAATGGATAGTAATAGTCACACATGCTCAATTCCCTCGTATAAAATGATGTCATGTTTGTTTATAACCTATGTACAGTTTTCTATATATATCAAATCTGTAATACTGTAATATATACTGTAATATATACTGTAATACTGTAATAACTGTGCAAACAGTTATTATATTGTCTCAAAAACAATGACAATAGAAACCCCTCTTTATGTGTCTAAACAGATATAACCACTGGAGTACTAACTACACAGTACATGATACAGTAACATTAAAAATAGCAAACACTTTTGATCCACAGTTTCTTGAATCCCTGCCTGCAAAACCTCTAGATCTGAAGAGCTGACCATGCACTGTATTTTACATGCCCTTGTTAGCAATCAATGAAGGCATCAACCCTAAGAGCTACTTCAGTGGAACCAACTAATTCCCTTAACTTACAACCAATCTCACACATTATCCTGTAACTATATAGTTAACTCTACCATGGAATCTTGTTTTTTTGTTGTTTCTGTTTTTGTGTTTTTTGTTTTGTTTTGATTTGATTTTTCGAGACAGGGTTTCTCTGTGTAGCCCTGACTGTCCTGGAACTCACTTTGTAGACCAGGCTGGCCTTGAACTCAGAAATCTGCCTACCTCTGCCTCCCAAGTGCTGGGATTAAAGGCATGCGCCACCACTGCCCAGCTCTACCATGGAATCTTTAAGGTCTGCCTTAACTGTGGGCTGAATGCCACTGAGTCAAGTGCATCTGAGGTCACTGGTGTTGGTAGACATTGGTTTCTTCTGTTCAATGTTAATTCCACAAATGCAGGACTTTCCCCAGAGAGCCACTTAGTAGCCTTGTTTTGTAAGCACTTTGGACTTTATGAAGATTCTTTCCCCTGTGCAGATGTAAAATGAGGACAATACTATGAAACCACCTTCTTTTCTATAATTTTATGTTCAACTTTCCTCTTAGGAAACCAAGACTTCAGCTCAGGAAGAAAAATGTCCTTGAAATCCAAGGACAAGATGACCTCAGATAGGGAATGATTTTGCAACATCTTCAGAAACAAATTCTCTGGCTTTCATATTCCTTTGTCCTCTTTGGACACACCAGTTGTACCCTGATGGTTGTGCATTCTGAATTTCATCCCGCCCTTGTTCCTGTGGAGGCAGCCTGTGGGGCTTCTGCTACTGACTAACTCATAATATTTTGTTAGCTGATTTGAAACAAAATTGTTAATGTCAAGATTTCTCTTCAAATGGTGAACTGCTTGTACTTTCAATTCATTTTAGGTTATCTATGGTTGTTTGACTTTGATATGTAACTTTGTTATGTATGTTAACATGAAAATAAGCACTTTGAAGAATAAAGTTAGACAATCGAGTCAGTTGTTTAAAAGCAGACACATTTAAATTATTAAAATCAAACAGTTATACTTGATAATAATAGACAAAATCGTATAAAAGCCTCCTTAAAACTTACTCCAATATAAATAAGTTAAGTTCTTTTTAATCACTGATTTTGCAAAATAGACATTTTTTTTGTTTTTACATAGGGTTAGTAATATTTCCCACTAATCAAAAAGTAAAATCAGAGAGTATTAAAGATAAAAATGACAATCTTTCCTCACATACTCTCACATATATGTGTTTTGTCTTCCCAAACAACACTAATGTGTATTTTTCTCATTAGTGAAACATTTATACTCATTTATAAAAGAAATTACCTACTTGTCAACCTTTTGTTCTGCAATGTTGGCAATTTGTAGGTTGATACTTTAAGATAGTGTTTTCTTTTGTATTCTCCCCTGAGATAGAGTTCAGTCTCCAGTTATATATTGATTTAAATTGTGTGTCTTTGGCTTCATTTAATCTACTGCTCATATAAGGGTGCCCAACCACAGTGGTGTGAGCTCATGGATGCAATAGCTGTATACTGCCCAGAAGACAGCATCTCACAGTGCTCTGTTCTACACTTCAACTCTTATATTTTGTCTACATGCCCTTGCATGTGTTCTCTGTCTCATGTGTACATGCACATGTATGTTTGTATGTGTGTATGTATGTGTATACAAGCACATGTGTATGCATACATGCATGTGTGCCTGTGTACATGTATGTGTGTGTGTGTGTGTGTGTTTGACAGATATGATTATAGGCTGAACATTCAGTCTCTTAGTCGGTACTTTAACCCATGATACACCTCTGCACTAAGGGCTGTCCACTACAAGGAGAAGTTTCTGTGACCATAGGTCAGAACAGCTAAGGTCTATCAGTACCATCTTACCTATGGTTTCTATTTCTGTGATGAATCACATGCCTGAAACCAAGTTGTGAAGGAAAGGGTTTATTTTCCTTACACTTATGCATCATAGTCTGTCATTGAAGGGAAATCAGGATAGGAACTCGAAGGGGGCAGGAACCTGGAGGCAGAAGGACACAGATGTGTACTGCTTACTGGCTTGCTCCTCATGACTTACTCAGCCTGCTTTCTTATAGAACCCAGGACCATCATCGGACCAAGGGCAGAGTCACCTAAAACTAGCTGAGCCTTTTCCTATCAATCACTAATAAAGAAAATGTCCTAAATCCCGAGCTTACAGAGGCCTTTTCTCATTTGAGGTTCTCGTCTTTCAGCTATCTCTAGCTTGTGCCAAGTTGACATAAAACTAGTTAGCACAGGTATAAACCTAAGGCATTTTGGAATCGTTTATGCAGTGCTGTGTGGAAGCTTACTATTTCACAACCCAATTAAAAACTAAAGCTGGAGAGCGAGTAGAACACATGTGATCTGGAAGAATGGAAATAGTGGGGGTCAAGGAGTCATTGAGGAGGGGGTTCGGCAGTTAGGGGTGGAAGAGGGACCAGGGAATGGGTTAAGGTGTATGCATGTATATCTGAAACACTTCATAAAGTTTGAGAAATGAATTCAAATAAACAAGATTGTTGTTTAAACTTACAGAGAAAGAGAGAGAGAGAGAGAGAGAGAGAGAGAGAGAGAGAGAGAGAGAGAGAAGGAGAGAGGGAGGGAGAGGGAGAGGAAGAGGGAGAGGGAGAGAGAAGGAGATAGTGAAGGAGAGGGAGGGACAAAGGGAGGGAAGGAGGAGGAGGGAGGGAGGGACTGAAGGAGGGAGGGAGGGAAAGGAGGAGGGAGGGAGGGACTGAGGGAGGGAGGAAGGGAGGGAGGGAGGGAGCGGTGCTGAGCTGGGATAAGCAAGCATAGACTGGAAGCAGAGTTCCAAGCATGTTAGCAAGTACTAGAAACAGTAGGACAGGACTTAAGAAGGCTTTCAAACACTTGGAATCCATTAAAGTCCCTGCTTACCATCTGGGCACTGCTGCACTGGGTTATTTAACAAAGCCTATGTCAGAGGAAAGCGCTTTCACACAGCAAACACCGATGAGCAGGTGTGAACCTGTGCCCTGTGCGAGTTCCCCTCTGTTTTTGCAGCTTTATGCTTTAGTTGACTTATTACCTCTGTGAATTCAAAGTTGTGAGTGAAAGTGATAGTGTAAGTGATGAGAGTGAGTTCTCAAGCTCCTGGGTCTGTTTCCTGGGCTGTGGCTGAGGAGGGGATAGTTAACTCTCTAGTAAAGGGCTTCTCTCTCCCCCACACAGTTATTATCAGGATTTTTCAGGGGAAGACAGTTTGTGCCTTTCTTACAAAGACAATGAAAGCTGTCTTTTGTTTTTAAATATGGTTTTCTGATTAATAATATAGTGGCAAAATAGAGTAGAAATTCTCATTTATTTCCTTATCACTCTTTTGCTACTGACTACCCGTGACTTTGCACTTATACTTGACTTACATGAACTACTTGTTACAAAACAATCTTTATAAGTTTTCAGATTCTTACACACAGTTTTTGTGATTCTTGTTCATTTGTCCTTCGGTTTCACTTTGTTTGTGAGTATTTATTGAAGGGTGGTGGAAATACATAATTTTACGTAAGCATATATGCAAAATTTAAAGTATTCATATTGTATTGACCCAGCATGGCTAGAGAAGCTCTCCCAGCTTCAGTCATACCCCCATACCCCCCCCCCCCACCGTCTGTCCTGGTAAAGGAAAGATTTAAAATCTTCTGAAACGTTTCCAAGGGGCGAGACGCTGCCGCCACTGTGTGCTGAGGGTGGTTTTGTTCTTCTTCTATCTCTCTCCGTTAAAGAAGAAATCAGATTCAGAGCCAAGTTCAAGGCATTCATTGCTTGGTGTGTAGCCCTCGCTTTGTTGGCTTCGGAAGCACCTCCCCCATTTAGGGGTGGGACAGTGGGCTCTGTGCAGAGCTCAGAAGAGAGCAGGGCCTTGCTGACAGCTCCCTCTGGTTCGCCCTCTTTGCCAAGTCCGTTTGTGCCCCTTTTGAGGCAGAACAAGGGCTGTGGCGCAGCTGCTTACACTGTTGTCTCAGATCTGAAGGGAGGGCACCACAGTGATGGGAGGTGGCTGCCAGGGAACCTGCAGGGTGAAAACCCTGTGTGAAAGGACAGGAAAGAAGCGACAGTAGCAAGTGAGTGCCCAAAAACTCATTAGGTAGAAAACGGAGTGTGCTGCCAATCAATATAAAGAGAGAGAGAATGTAGATTAGTCACCTCTGAGTGACTAGACAAACGGTATGAAATCAACCAGTAATTACTATTTCTCACTATTTTCATCACATTCTGTGGGGGAACTGGGGAGAAGGCATTGGAGGAGGGAAACCAGAGAGCTGAGTACAGATTTGTGCTCAAGTTCCAACTGTAAGATTTGGATGAAAAATTTAGCCAAGTTCTTTGCTTTTCGGTAAAAAGTTTATTTTAGATGAAGTGAGAAGTTAAGGAAAGGCTGTTGGGTTGAAAACATGGCTCAGTGATTAGGGTGCTTGCTTCCAGGCCTGAAGCCCCCATAGAGAAGAACCAACTTCAGTGTCTCAAGACCTCCAAAGGAATCCCATGTGAACATGTGTGCGCATGTACATGTGTGTGTGCATGCACATGTGTAAGTTAAATAAATGCTAAAAAATCATTTGTAAAGCCCTGCAAAGATAATGAACAAACACCTTTCCAGGATAAGAAAAAGACAATGAAGAGACAGAAATGTTTTGATTGACAGATCACCAATCCATAATTGTGACCTTTCGCAATTGTCATATTTGAAGAAAAGCTGATCTGCATATGTTTTAATGTTATTGTATGATAAGATTCCTGAGTCACACTGTTTGGAGTTTTCAGCAAGCCCCACAAATAAAATAAGCCAAACTGATCTATATTAGTTGGTTGCTTGTAGCTACAATGAAATACTCCAGCAAAAGTAACTTCTCTTAGTTACAGTTTCTTCTACAACAGAAGCCCCTTGGTAAGGAAAGGGCTTATTTCATTCTACACCTGTGAGGTTTTACTCTCTCATTGAAGCAAGTCAGGACAAGAACTCAAAGTAGGAATCTGGAGGCCGGAAGTGATGGCAGGAGCCATGGAGGAATACCACTTACTGGTTTGTGACTGCTCCTTTTCTCAGTTTGCATTTGTAATATTCCCTGGTGCCATTTACATCTAGGCTGTCTTCTCCATATGGTATTCTCCCAAAAGTATGTCCAGGGTCAACCATTCAAGATTGTCCCTAGTAGTTGTACTTGGAGACTTGACTCCTGGGGATTCCAGATCCTGAGGCATTTTCAGTATTAAGCCATCATACTCTTGTTCTGGATAAATGCATCACTATTAATAATACTTACTTAAGTCACCATTTTATCTCTGATTACTTCTAACTATCAAAGAATTTTGTTCTCAGAACAAAATCTGGGGAATAATTAAAACTATAAAAATGCAAAGAAAAATATCTACCATGTGTCTAACCAGTATCTGGAACATTTTTGCAAGATTTTAATTAATTTATTTTTAGACTAGTTTAATTCATAGTATGGTTTTAATTTTTTCTTTTGGTTCTTATTTGTTTTTGTTTTTTTTTAAATTTTTTTTATTCGATATAATTTATTTACATTTCAAATGATTTCCCCTTTTCTAGCCCCCCCCCACTCCCCGAAACTCCCGGATGGCGGAGAAGCATCTTAAAAAATGCTCAACTTCATTAGTCATTAGGGAAATGCAAATCAAAACAACACTAAGATTTCATCTTACACCAGTCAGAATGGCTAAGATTAAAAATTCAGGAGACAGCAGGTGTTGGAGAGGGTGTGGAGAAAGAGGAACACTCCTCCACTGCTGGTGGGGTTGCAAATTGGTACAACTACTCTGGAAATCAGTCTGGCGGAAATCAGTCTGGTGCCTCCGAAAACTGGGCACCTCACTTCCAGAAGATCCTGCTATACCACTCCTGGGCATATACCCAGAGGATTCCCCACCATGTAATAAGGATACATGCTCTACTATGTTCATAGCAGCCCTATTTATAATTGCCAGATGCTAGAAAGAACCCAGGTATCCCTCAACAGAAGAGTGGATGCAAAAAATGTGGTATATCTACACAATGGAGTACTATTCAGCCATTAGAAACAACGAATTCATGAAATTCTTAGGCAAATGGATGGAGCTAGAGAACATTGAATCTGTATATTGCTTTTGGCAAAATGGCCATTTTAACTATATTGATTCTACAGATCCATGAGCATGGGAGGTTTTCCCATTTTTTGAGGTCTTCTTCCATTTCCTTCTTCAGAGTCTTGAAGTTCTTGTCATACAGATCTTTCACATGTTTGGTAAGAGTCACCCCAAGATACTTTATACTGTTTGTGGCTATTGTGAAGGGGGTCATTTCCCTAATTTCTTTCTCAGCCTTAGATATTTTCTTCATTTACATTTCAAATGTTATTCTCTTTCCAGGTTTCCCCTCCTGGAATCCCCTATTCCATTCTCCCTCCCCCTGCTTCTATGAGGGTGCTCCCCCCACCAACTCCAGCCTCCCCACCATGGCATTCCCCTACACTGGGGCATCTAGCCTTCACAGGACCAAGGGCTGATTCTCCCATTGATGTCTGATAAGGCCATCCTCTGCTATATATGCGGCTGGAGCCAGGGGTCCTTTCATGTGTACTCTTTGGTAGGTGGTTTAGCATCTGGTTGGTTGATATTGTTGTTCTTCCTATGGGGTTGCAAACCCCTTCAACTCCTTCAGTCCTTTCTCTAATTCCTCCATTGAGGACTATGTGCTCAATCCAATGGTTGACTTCAAGCATCTCCCTTTGTATTTGTTAGGCTCTGGCAGAGCCTCTCAGTAGACAGCTATATCAGTCATGAAGCACTTCTTGGCATCTGCAATAATGTCTGGGTTTGTTGATGTGTGTGAGATGGATCCCCAGGTGGGGCAGTCTCTGAATAGCCTTTCCTTCAGTCTCTGCTCCACTTTGTCTCCACATTTCCTCCTGAGAATATTTTGTTCTTCCTTCTAAGAAGGACTGAAGAAGCCACAATTTGGTCTTCCTTCTTTTTGATCTTTATGTGGTCTGAGAATTGTATCTTGGGTATTCTAAGCTTTTTGCCTAATATCCACTTATCAGTGATTACATATCATGAGTATTCTTTTGTGATTGGGCTACCTCACTCAGGATGATATTTTCTAGTTCCATCCATTTGCCTAAGAATGTCATGAAGTTACTGTTTTTAATAGCTGAGTGGTACTCCATTGTGTAAACATGCAACATTTTTTGTATCCATTCCTCTGTTGAAAAACATCTGGGTTCTTTCCAGCTTCTGGCTATTATAAACAAGGCTGCTATGAGCATAGTGGAGCATGTGACCTTGTTATATGTTGGAGCGTCTATTGGGTATATGCCCAGGAGTGGTAAAGAAGGGTCATCAGGTAGTACTATGTCCAATTTTCTGAAGAATCACCAGATTGATTTGCAGAGTGGTTATACCAGCTTGAAATCCCACCAACAATGGAGGAGTTTTCCCCTTTCACCACATTCTTGCCAGCATCTGCTGTCAACTGAGTTTTTGATCTTAGCCATTCTGACTGGTGTGAGGTGGAGTCTCAGGTTTGTTTTGGTTTGCATTTCCCTGATCACTAAGGATGTTGAATATTTCTTTAGGTGCTTCTTGACTATTCAGTATTCCTTACTTGAGAATTTTTTGTTTAGCTCTTATAGCCCATATTTTTAATATGGCTATTTGATGTTTTGGAGTCTAACTTCTTGAGTCCTTTGTATGTATTGGATGTTAGTCCTCTATTAGATATAGGATTGGTAAAGATATTTTTCCAATTTGTTGGTTGCCATTTTGTTCTATTGACAGTGTCCTTTGCCTTTCAGAAGTTTTGCCATTTTATGAGGTCCCTTTTGTCTATTGTTAATGTTAGAACATAAGCCATGGGTGTTCAGGAATGTTTCCCCTGTTCCCATGTGTTTGAAGGTCTCTTCTATTAGTTCCAATATGTCTGGTTTTATGTGGATGTCCTTGATCCACTTGGACTTGAGGTTTCTACAAGGAGATAAGAATGGATCAATTTGCATTTTTCTACATGCTGGCTTCCAGTTGAACCAACACCATTTGTTGAAAAGGCTATCTTTTTTCCACTGGATGGTTTTAGCTCCTTTGTCAAAGATCAAGTGACCATAAGTGTGTGGATTCATTTCTGGGTCTTCAATTCTATTCTATTGATCTACCTGCCTGTCTCTGTACTGATACCATATAGTTTTTATCACTATTGTACAGCTTGAGGTCAGGGATGGTGATTCCCCAAGATGTTCTTTTGTTGAGAATAGTTTCTGCTATCCTGGGTTTTTTGTTATTCCAAATGAATTTACAAATTGTTCTTTATGCTTCATCCCATGGATGCAGAGATGGTTCAATATACAGAAATGCACCAATGTAATCCACTATATAAATAAATTCAAAAAAAACAAAGCATATGCACATCTCATTAGATGCTGAGAAAGCATTTGACAAAATTCAACACCCCTTTATGGTAAAAGTTTTGGAAAGATCAGGAATTTAAAGCCCATAACTAAACATACTAAAAGCAATATACAGCAAACCAGTAGCCAACATCAAACTAAATGGAGAGAAACTTGAAACAATTCCACTAAAATCAATGACTAGACAAGGCTGCCCACTCTCTCCCTATCTATTCAATATAGTACTTGAAGTTCTAGCTAGAACAATTAGAAAACAAAGGGAGGTCAAAGGGATGTAAATTGGAAAAGAAGTCAAAATATCACTCTTTGCAGATGATATGATAACATAGTTAAGTGAACCCAAAAATTTCACCAGAGAACTCCTAAATCTGATAAACCACCTCAGCAAAGTGGCTGGATATAAAATTAACTGAAACAAACCAATGGCCTTCCTCTACACAAAGGATAAACAGGCTGAGAGAGAAATTAGGGACATGACACCCTTCACAATAGTTACAAATAATATAAAATAACTTGGCGTGACACTAACCAAGCAAGTGAAAGATCCATATGACAAGAACTTCCAATCTCTGAAGAAAGAAATCAAAGATCTCATAAGATGGAAAGATCTCCCATGCTCATGCATTGGCAGGATTAATATAGTAAAAATGGCCATCTTGTTGAAAGCAATCTACAGATTCAATGCAATCCCCATCAAAATTCCAGCTTAATTCTTGACACTTATTTAAAACCATAGGAAGGAATCTGGATAAGTTAGATTTGAAAGCTTGCTTAATTTTCTGTCTCACTCCTGCTATACCTCTCCTGGGCATATACCCAGAGGATTCCCCAGCATGCAATAAGGACACATGCTCTACTATGTTCATAGCATCCTTATTTATAATAGCCAGAAGCTGGAAAGAACCCAGATGTTCCTCAATGGAGGAATGGATACAGAAAATGTGGTATATGTACATAATGAATGGAGTACTATTCAGCTATTAAAAACAATGACTTCATGAATTTTTTAGGCAAATGGATGGAACTGGAAAATATCATCCTAAGTGAGGTAACACAATCACAAAAGAATACACATGGAATGCAATCATTGATAAATGGATATTAATTAGCCCTGAAGCTCCGAACACTGAAGATACAATTAGCATATCAAATGAAGATACAATTAGCATATCTTCTTCCCATGAAGAAGGAAGAAGAGGGCCCTAATCCTGGAAAGGCTTGATCCAGCACTGTAGGGGAGTACCAGGACAGAGAAAAGGGAGGGGGAAAGATAGGAGAATGGATGGAGAGAAGAGGACTTATGGGACATATGGGGGGATTAGGGGAAGGCTTTTAGAATGTAAACAAAGAATATAGAAAATAAATAAAAAAAATTAAAAAAATTCTGTCTTACTTATGCATTGTTATTCAGCTATGACCACACAAGGAATCTAAAATATTTTCCTGATTAAAAGTAATTCTAAGTTAAGCACATGCAAGCTTTATGCTTGGGTATACTTTGGATTCTTAATAGAAATCACTTAGAATTGGAAACATGATATCATATATATATATAAAAAAAACCCTCTGTACCTACTGATGTCATTAAAATTCCTTTCTGAAGAGTGTCCAACCCCAGTGGTCAGTGTTGAAGAGGCCAATAACCTGCTCCTTACCCTCATTTCTTTCATATTTGCTAACATTTTCAAACATCACATTTTCCCTGCTGGATTTTTTTAAGGAACATGATACCTTCAAATTGCACTAACGATTTATAATTCATTTTATGCTACCGGCTTATACCTTTTGTTTAGGAGATGGCTTTGTATTTGTGATATGTGTGAATAAATAATTTCTATAAAATATTCCTTTGACAGAAGCTGGAAAACATGGCAATGCCTCTAAATATATCATTTGCAAGCTGATAACTCAAATCAACAGTAAGTTAAAATGGGAGTAGTTAGCCAGGATCACCCTGGAGGTTAGAAGTCTTCATGTTTTCAGAATAATTGCTGGTTGAAGAAGACATTAGAGAAGAAGTTGTGCTGAGATGTAAGTTGCTTGCGCAGAGAACTGAAGATGACAGAGTGGAAAGGTGACTGTAGTGACCTGAACTTTCTTGTAATTAACACCAAGAAAGTTTTTCCCAAATGCAAGCTCCACAGAGCAGCTCTGAATTTAGAGTTTATACAAGAGATCTGCATAAGAAATATTGAAATTCTTCCTTCTCATCTCTACTGGTCATTCCTTCATCAACAGGATTTAAAGTGCTATCTATCTGCAAGTTTCAGGCAAGAAATAAATTCTTTATTATTATTATTATTATTATTATTATTATTATTATTATATATTTTTATTTTCTATATTCTTTGTTTACATTCCAAATGATTTCCCCTTTCCCAGTTCCCCCCTCCCCATATGTCCCAAAAACCTTCTTCTCTCCACCCATTCTCTAATCACCTCTCTCCTTTTTCTCTGTCCTGATACTCCCCTCCAATGCTAGAAATTCTACTCTAGAAGTATTTTAAGGGAACAGGTGCTCATTGAGTTCTTTTTGTGGATTCTTGATTTTAATAAGATCAGATCCTAGAGGCCAGTATGTCTTTTCTCTGTTTTATGTGGCTAAATTAAAATTAAAGATTTCTCCAAGAGCAACTTATGGAATATAGAGTTTCGTTGGTTTGCACTTCCGGAGGAGAAGGCCTTCATGGTGGGAGACATGTGGGAGCACATGACCTGAGCAGAAAGTTGACTGATTACATCTTTAAATGGGAGACGAAGCAAAGCAAATAAGACAAATAGCAAACTTCAAGTGAGATGAGTCAGGTATAAAGTCTCAGTGTCCTCATTCCCCACCATGACTGCTTCCCCTGCCAGGCACCAACTAAAGGTCCCATGACCTTCTGAGTGTTTAGTTAAATACGGTGATGGGAGATATTTCTCACTCAGAGCATTATGATAGATTGTGGGAAACTCTTCACCATTCCTTTTGGTTATTCGTTCTGTAGTGTTTCCCTCTTCTCTGCTGACAACATCAATTCTGCATGCTGGAGACCGGTATTGTCTCACAGCTCTTACACGCTCCATTTCTCCACCAGTTCTTGAGTTGTGTTTTCACTGTAATAATTTCTATTGTCATAATTTCTTCACTGAGGTTTTCTTCCATTGTGCCTGGTCTGCTGACAAGCCTATTAAAGGATTTCTTCATTTCTGATATTTCACACGCTCATTTTTACATTCATTATTTTCATTCAAACCTGTTTTGGCTTATACTTGTCTACTGAAATTCCCCATCTCTCTTCTTTGTTATTTCACTTTTCTGTTAGATATTTTAGCATATATAATTCATAGTCATTTCAAAGTCCTAGATCAGGACACTTTGCAGTTCTGATCATGTCTATTCCTGTCTTTTTTAATGATAGGTTACTTTTATTTGGATTGTTTAGTGACTTTTAATTTGTAATATTGTACATAGAAGAGTAAACCCCTAAGTAAATTGTATTCATCCTACAAATTAAATTACATGTTTTTAACAATTTTATGTACACATGCATTCATGGTTATTTTGCTGCTTCAATAGAGATGGGGTAAGGCAAAGTAAGAACCTATGACATTAAAAATTGTACAGCAAGGGCTGAAGAGATGGCTTAGCAGTGAACGCATTTGCTCCTCTTAGAGTAGACCCAGATTTGATTCTAAATACCTACACAGTGGCACATATATGTAAATATATTGATTTGTGTCTCTATTTGCAAGTATATTTGTGCCAGTGATGGATTTCCTGATATATAAATATTTTCAGTAATAATTTCTGGCGAAAGCACAGAGCACTAGAGCTTTTGTATATAAAAATACATAATAGTTTATAATTCCAATCCCAGGGATTCTATGCCCTCTTCTTGTCTCCATGAGCACCAGACACACATGTAGTATATACACATACATTCAGGGAATCACTCAAACATTTAAAATAAAATCATTTAAAAACTGGTAATGCAATAGTATTTTTTCAGCCATTCAGAGGAAATCCTCCAATCTGTGACACTGGGAGTAGACACGGGAGATGGTACATCCAAAAAATATGGTGCAGAAGGAAAATGTTGCACAACATCTGTCATATGTAGAATCTAATGAAGTTAATATCTTGAAAGTTAAAAGTAGGATAGTGCTGACCAGAGACTAGATGCAGTGGAATGGGTACCATCAGGGGACAGCGAGTCAGTAGATACAAAGCTGCAAATGTATCTATTTGCAGGAGTAATAAGGTTTCTTGTTCTGTTGTGCAGCAGCATATCTATAGTTGAAAATACTCTACATTTCAAAATAAATAGAGAGGAGATTTGAATGTCTTAACACAAGTGGTTGAGCCAATGGATATACTGATTACTTCTGTTAACATCTCACAATATATACATTTCATATCTAATAAAATATGTACAATTATTTCTCATGTGTCTATTAAAAAGAAATCAAACTACTGAGATACAAAACTTAAAGACTATTGTAATTATTATTATATTTATGCACATATATGTAAATATATTGGTTTATGTCTCTGTTTGCAGGTATATTTATACCAGTGATGGATTTCATGTTATATAAATATTTTCAGTAATAATTTCTGGCAAAACACAGAGCACTGGAACTTTTTATATAAAAATACAAAGTAGTCTGCCCATGTTGGAAAACAATTTGATGTCACTTATGAAGTCAAATACATAGCTGATATGAGACTACTTTGCCCAAGGGAAATGAAAACGCATGTACACGGAAATGTGTGTGAATGTCTGTTTTACCTTTCTTCAGTTGACTTGGAGTAGAAGCCACCAAGTATCTGAATGCATGAGGTGTCTGACATGAAGCTGCATGCATCAGTAAGAACATTTCTAAAGCATCATGCACAGAGACAAAACAGAAGACAATGCATCTTATAATTTATACTACATTATCGTATTGACATAATGTTCTATAAGAAGCAAAATAGATCAAGTCAATAGTATGTAGGGACTTGGAATGGGTATAAGGACTGAATAAAAGGTGCAAGGAATATTTATATGTAATGGATTCCTTCTATACATTGTTGGTAAGAGTAGTTATATAACTAAAATGTCACATAAAGCTGTCTTAAATAGATTACTTTTAGAATAAATTTTAATTTAAATAAAAGTTATATACAGGAGATAGTTCATATATGCCCCACATTTACCTTGTCCTATCACATTCATCTTACAAAATATGTAATTCTGATATAAATACTAAGATGATGTTGATAAAATAGTGTTGAATAAAGCTCTTATTTTTGGCTATGTTACTTTTAGCAGTTGCCATTCTGTTCCCCAAATTTTGAAGCTTTGGGGAAATGTTTTCTTTTTAATAAAGAGCATGTGTTTCACAGATAAATTAAAAAAAGTGAATCATAATTAAAACATGATGTTGTGAAATTACAGCATGATAACAATTTACGTCACTTCCACATTAAGTAGCTTGTTCCATTTAGTCTTTAAAGGGTATCTGCATGATACATACTGCTCCTAACACTAAAATATCACCTAATGCACTACTAATATGAAATTTAGAAGCCAAAGAAAATTTTGGCAGGAAATATTTGGAGTCCAGGAACTATGTATACTATATAAATATTCTTTTCTGATAATATTTTATTAATTCTCTCAGAAATTCTCATACTATATTTGGACCATATCCACCCTCCTTCAATTCTTCCAGGTCAGCCCTCCGTCTCTACTCAGTCAACTTTGTGTATTTTTTAACCCCTCGAGTCCAGTTAGCACTGCCTAAGTACTTTGGGGCCAATCTCACAGTTTGATCACCCTACTTGAGGTCATTGCCTTAAGACAGAGTGACTTTCCTCCCTCAGCAACTATCAAATTGCCAATTACTCTTAAGCTAGGGTTGGGACTTCCTGCTTGCTTTTCCCCTTTGTGCTTGAGCCTGCACAGGTCTTGTGAGTGATGTCACAACTCTGTAAGTTTATATGTGAAAACTGCCTTGCTAAGTCTAGAAAACTCTATTCTGTTATAGTCATCCACAGCCTCTTGCATCTTTCTAGTCCTTCTTTCATGATGACTCTGGAGCCTTGGGAGGAGGGGTGTGTGGCATAGATGTTCCTTTGAGGGACGAACATACCTTGGTCTCCTTTTTTCTGCACCTTGCCTAGTTGTGGTTCTCTGCATTAATCCCCATCTACCGCAAACAGAAGCTTCTCTGACGAAGGTTAAGAGGTGGACTAGCTACTTTCCTTTTCGATCTCTATGATTTCAAAAACCTGGCCAGGGTATTTAATTAGGCTTACGACTTCAGAGGGTTAAATCCAGGATAGTGACATGAAGTCATGCACGGTGGCAGGAATATGAGTGCTCACATTTCCAAACTGCAAGTAAAAGCCAGAGAAGACACTGGGAATTGTGGTTGGTTTTTGAAGCCTCAAAGAACAGCTGTGTGATACACCTCCTTCAACAAGGCCATACCTCCTAATCTTTCTCAAGCAGTTCCCTTGAGTGGGGACCAATTATTTAAATATGGGAGCTTTTGAGATTCATTCTTATTCAAACCACTACATTGGGTATAGCAGTGAGTCATTAGAAGATGAGGTTTAATACAATGTAGGTTTGGCAGTTTTCTCCTAGAGCTAATGAACTATCTAACCACATGTGTTTGTCCCTGATAATGGTGATTAAGAAAGGACCAGCATTGCTGAGATGTAATTTTTCTGGAAAGTGTTTCCTGGGAGTAAATGCATAGAAGCCGTGTTCTAAATGTGGCCTACGTTATACCTTGCAATGACAGCTGAACTTGGTAGTGTAGGTGGTACTGGTTTTGAAAGTATAAGGGGTCATGGAGAACAGCTGAGGCTTGTCACTGTGAGGGGCAAGAAGAGGTCACCGATAAAAAGGTATAGCCTTGTTAGCCATTAGGGGCCAGGATTGAAGGGATCATGGAGAGAAGTTGAGGCTTGACACCATAAAGAGAGCCTATAAGAGGCTTTTGGGGAAATTGCAGCCCAGTTGAAGCACAGAGGCCAACATTTTGGAGATGCCAGTACCGTGGGAACAGCATCAGCCTTGAGTGGAACATGTCCAAGCTTAGAAGACAAACTGTGTGTGCTGCACAGGGAGGAGCTGGAGAAGTGAAGCAAACTCTTTGCAAAAGCCCCGAAGATCTTGAGTTGATCTCCAACATTGGACATTGAGTGATTAATGCTGTTGGGGTTTGGGTTTGCTTTGGCCTGATTGTGACTGTGCCCTCATTCTTCCTACTTGATATGAGAAAGTATTTAACTTAATTTGGATTTTTACAAAAGCCCACAGTTGAAAGATTTTGAACTTTTAAAGGAGATTTTTCATTTTTTAAAAAAGACAAGATATTTAAAAGGGACTGAACTTTTGATGTGTTTGAGTTTGTGGAGACTGTGGGACTATTGAATGCGACTTGTGTTTTTAATATGAAATCTTCTGCTTGAATAAGAAAGGAAAGGCTGTGGCTTAATGGTGATGTGTTTGTGTGTCAAGATGCCAAAAGGCCAATTGTGCTGGCTAGTTTATGTCAACTTGACACAAGCTAAAGTCATCTGAGATAAGGGAATTAATTAAGAAATAATAGGGAGGCCTATAAGGCATTTCTTAATTAGTGATTGATAAGAGAGGACCCAGTTCATTGTGGATACTGCCATCCCTGAACTGATGGCCTTGGGTTCTATAAGGAAGTAGGTTAAACATGCTATAAGGAGCAAGCCAGTAAGTAGTACCCCTCCATGGCCTCTGCATCAGATATGCCTCCAGGTTCCTGCCCAGTTTGAGTTCCTATGCTGACTTCCTTTGATGATGAATAGTGCTGTGGAAGTGTAAGCCAAATAAACCCTTTCCTTTCCAAGGTGTTTTGGTCATGGTGTTTCATTGCTGGAATAAAAATCCAAACTAAGACAACATGCATGAAGTAAAATCATTAAAAACAAAACCTAGAGTGTAAGGTTTGTCAACAATGAGGGAATAGCTGTGTCATTATAGACCAAGAAAATAGATGTTTCTTGAAACTATTGCCTTAAAGGAATCACTGTTCTTTTTATTAAATACTGGAGAAACCACATACACAGACAAATCCAGAATAAGTGTACTTCCAAGGTACAGTTTTAAATAACATGTTCAATGTAAAGTAGTGGAAATAGTAGTGGATATTGACATAGCATGAAAACGTGGTGTATTGTCAGACAAACAGAGCCTTAGAGGCCAGGAGCACAGCAGAGCCCAACATCTAAGTGTATTTGGAGAGAAATGTTCCACCTGACTGGAGACATAACCCAGTCCCACTTAATGAAGTATGAAACAGCTAACAGGATACATGAAAGTCCTCCAGCCCTGACACCATCTATATCTTTGCCTGAGGTTACACTCTTGAGAAGGAAGACGCACCATAGCAGCAGAGAGAAGTTTGCAAAACTGCTGCTGCCACCACATGTGCACAGATCCTTCTCAGTGGGCCTTGTACCTTATCTCATCCTTCTATGTTGACAAGAATGGGTGGTTGTGTCCCTAGGGTGCTGCCATCCTGTTACAGCCTTTCCAGGAAGCATCTGAGCGCACCCGTGTCTAGTCAGAGGACATGTGACTCAGCTTTTCAACACCACTGAAGCTCAAGTAACAGAGATGCCTATTAGTAACATATCTAACACCAACAGAGCTTGACAAAAACCCCATCATATCATAGGGGCACCACTCCCATAGTAGGAATCCCTGATAGCATGTATCCCATACACTACCTACACTGCACCTCCTTGGACTGTTTTGACTTTTGCATGGCCTCTATTGACAGTGGGTCTCCCTGACACTGCACAAACTCATTAACTGCACAGCTAAGGAGGCTCCATAAAGACATGTGCCATGGTGGCCAGCTAGAAACAAACACAACATTGCCTGACTACTAACAGCTTTGAAGGAGAGAAGGCTGCATACTAAAGAAGGGCAACCTGGGTGCACAAATCAGGGGACAAGCCATGCCCTTATGATCATAATTCTATAGAAACTCACTCCACACATAGTAAGGATGAATTCTTACTGAAGAACTCAGAGTGATTACTGATCTCCAGGAAAATAGGGGTTAATATTTAAGTGGGAAAACAATACCGGAAATGAACGAGAACACAGCAATGAGATTGTAGATCTGTGGGTCCCTTGTCTGCTCCACCTTAGGGCGTGGCTGCTTGGGGAGGTGAAGTTTGACTGTGAAGTTTGACCACTCCTGGGGAAGTGAGTGCTGGGCTGTAGGGAAGCTTCAGGACACTGCTAGGGCGTAGGAAAGCCAGAGCCCACTCAGGAGTCCCTGGGCCTACAACAGGGCCAGGGACATGGGGTTCTTAGACTCTTGGGCACCCAAGCACCAATGGGAGCAGTAGAAGAGCTGAGAACAAAATCTGGGCCTGTGGGCTGGATCTAGCCCAGGGCCAGGGTGAGAGGGGAAGCAAAGACTAGTCCCATGGTGATTTTTTTTTTTTTTGGCTTGACCTCAGCAGGCTTGGTGGTGATTGTGGGTGCAGAGAGGCGTTCTACAGGCCATTAGACAGCAGCTCTGTGGGTAAAGGCCTTCTCCATGGCTCCCCACTGTGGGTCCCAAAGAAAAGAGACAGTCTGTGGCTCCAAACCATTTATTGCCATGATGGGAAGTGGCTGGGTAAAGCCATACCCCACTTCTCAGGGTGGGCCTGAGATTAAATACTTTTTGCAAGGAGGAATGTCTAGGAGAAGCTTATTAGCTATGCCATCCAGACCTCTAGGTACTTCATTAGCATGGGAATCATTGTCTCGAGCCTATGTGGTGACCACAGTCTCTTTTCCTAATGTTTTGGTCTGAGATATGAGGGATGCCTTATCTACATGTGGTAGAGATGGCCATAAATGCTGTGGTTAATAACCGGGGCCTGGTGCCCGGGAACAGGTGAGGCTCCTACTGGCCCTTCAGGGTCTCTGGGGCTTCAAAGCCTTTAGCTCAACCGAGGACCAGGATATCTCTCATGGTTCACTGACCCACAGGAGATAGAGTTTGACATCAAACAGAAACAGTGGGATGGGAAAAATCCAGTAAGTCAAATGAAAACTGCGGGAGAGTTCAGGAAGCTAGGGCAAGTGAGAGAAAGAACAGAGTCATGCAGACCACTGTGCAGGGCAGGGGCACCTCAGCCAGATCGAAAATAAAGAGAACATTCAAAATCACTGGGCCACAAAGTGATCTAGGATCCTCACCTTGTCGTGTCTGGGAGAGGGAAAAATAAAGGCTAAGGGCACAGAAAAATTATTCAATGAAACAACAGATGAAAATGTCTCCATTTTCAGGCAAGATACAGACATCCGTGTGTGTGTGTGTGTGTGTGTGTGTGTGTGTGTGTGTGTAGATTCACAAATATGTATGACCAGAGAGATGCTTGCCATTACATTTTAAAATCTGCAAGAAAAAAAAAACTGCTAAATGAGGATGGGGAGATGGATAAGTGAGTAAGAGCTTTTGCTGTACGTGCGGGAGGATCTGAGTTCAAATTCTAAGCACTAAGCACATGCATACAGAGCCAGGCATGGAAACATTCGCATGCTGCTCACCCCAGTACTGGAGGCAGAGACAGGCAGATCCTGGGTGCCCATAGATGAACACTAGTTAAAACAGCAACCCCTTGGTTCAGTGAGCATCATGTGTCAAAGCAATAAGGCAGAAGATCATAATGATAGCTTATGTCTACCTTTGCCCCTGTCATCCACCTACATACTCAAACATGTGCACCAAATCCATGCATATGCATGTACTCACACACACACACACACACACACACACACAGAGGCACACACACACACAGAGGCACACACACACACAGAGGCACACACACACACACACACAAACACACATACACACACACAGCACATACCACTAACAGCAGATTTCTCAGTAGAAATTCTATAGATCAAGAAGGCATGGAATAATGTGTCACATCATGAAAATCGCATCCAACCCAATTACTATACCTATTAAGACTGTTCTGAAATGAAGGAGAAATAATGACCTAAGGTAAAAGGAAACTGGGGAAATTCATGTTCACCATACCAGTCTTACAGAAAGATCCAACAGCAAAAGAAAGATCATTTCCATCATGATGAAATCTAAAAGAAGGTAGTGCCATAGAGGAAAAAACAAAAACAAAACTTAAACAGGTATATCAATCCCTTGAAGATGAATAAGGAAGGAAAAATCAAATTATCAAAATGACTAGAATATGAACAAAACAATAGGTGTCACTAGAGATCAGATGAATGTGTATTTGTAGAACATCCTATCCAAGTGTGCACAATGCATTATTTTTATAAATGCACGACATTCCTCTAGAGTGGCCTAAACATGAGACTGAAAATAGATTTTACCAAATGAAAAATGAATGACATTAGATACTGTATCTCTTCTGGTTACAATCAGCTAAAAGTAGAGAATAAAATGAGGAACCTTAGAACTATGTGGATGAAGACAAAACAACAAACAGTTGAGTGGTGGGTCATTGAAGAGGTCAGGAAACATTTAAGCTCCTTGAAGCAAATGGAAATGGAACGGCACAGTATTCCAATCTGTGCTACACAACAATGCCTCTCTCAGAGGGAGATGGCAGCAGTCAGAGCCTGTCACAGAAGGAGAGTAAAACTTTAAATAAACAAACCAAGGATGCTTCTCAAGACCTTGGAAAGAACAAAACAAACCCAAAATTAGTGGAAGGAAAGAAAAACGAAGCCCAGAGAGGAAACGAATATATCAAGATCCAAAAATCAGCAACAAGGTAAAATCTCTTTGAAAAGATAAAAGTAATAGTTTTAGCAAGACTAACAAAACTGCAACAACAAGACACATGTGGAGATAGAAAGGAGAGGGCAGGAGGGGAGGGAGAGGAGAAGGGAAAGAGAGGATAACATTAAAGATAGAAAAGACTAATGCCAACCAGTTCATCCATGGAGATGATTTTGGAAAAATACATGGGCTGCAAATGAACAAATTTATGGTGACAAACCAAATTAAGATGTTTTAAAAGTTCAAATAAACCAACAGCAAGTAATGGGATTAAATCAGTAATAAATGTTTTCTAACAAAGAAAAGTCCAAGACTGGGTGGTTTCATTGGCAAAACTTCCCAGGATGCACATCTTAACCTTCACCATTTCAGCTCCTGTGCCCCCAGTCAGATATAGCTGGTTTAAGTAGCAAGGTCTTACAGTGTTAGAAACATGCTTCCATACCAGCACGCGTCACTCTGTTCTGTGGCAAGCATGCAGTTCTCACCGTTACTCCCTCGAGAACTGACTATTGCATCGACTCCTTCTGGATATTGTGGTGAGCCTGAGACAGCAACTGAAAGGCCCTGCTACTGTGCAGCTTCCTTAGAAGCTGGTCTCTGTGTTATGAGGTTCACTGCTGCTTCACCAGACATCTAAAGCAGACTTATTTCCGGGAATCATGGGATGCTTCACACCTGCCGTGGTCCCCTCGCGTCATGGCAGGTTCTGGGACCTTCCCAGTCCTGCACAGGACAGGAGGATGTCCCAGACCTGCCTTGATTCTCCCACTCACTGTGGTTAAGACTTGTGTCAGACGCTTTCCTCTACACCCAGTCTCTTTGAGCTTCTTTCACAGGTATTTCCCTCTCATGAAATTCTTGCACATTTTTTCCTCTGCTCTTGACATGTTAGGTGGTTTTGCCTTGTATAAGGACCTTCTTTATAACTGGCAACAACATAATAAAACTTCAATGGCACAGAGTAAGGTACAACTGGGTATGTAACCTGGTTGGAAGAGTTTTTACCTTGTATGCATGAAGCCCTAGGGTGACCCCACTGCTCCCCAGGAAAGCAGAAGAGAAAGATACAAGGTTCATTTAAGAAAACCAGGAAATTGCTTCATGTTGGAGATGAATTTCAGATTGTGACTGTGTTAAGGGGAGAAGTACTGGAAGGAAAGAGAGGTTATGCTACAAAAACTGGAATGGGGATCCTAGCGTTATGTGTTCTTTCTTGCTTGCAGAGCATAGTAATTATAGTTTTTTTAATTTTTTATTAGATATGTTCATTTACATTTCAAATGATTTCTCCTTTCCTGGCCCCCCCACCCTGGAAAATCCCATAAGCCATCTTCCTTCCCCCAGTTCCCCAATCACCCCTCATCCACTTCCCTGTCCTGGTATTCTCCTACATTGTGGCATTGAGCCTTTCCAGGACCAAGGGCCTCTCCTCCCTTTGATATCAAACAAGGCCATCCTCTGCTGTCTATTATTCATCTGGAGCCATGGGTGACTCCATGTGTACTCTTTGGTTGATGTTTTGTCCCTGGGAGCTCTGGGAGTACTGGGTGGCTCATATTGTTGTTTTTCCTACGGCACTGCAAACCCCTTCAGCTCCTTGGGTCGTTTTTCTAGCTCCCCTACTGAGGACCCTGTGCTCTTTTCAGTGGCTGGATGAGAGTGTCCCCCTCTGTATTTGTCATGCACTAGTCTGGTCAGCAAGTACTTGTGAGCATCAATAATAGTGTCTGTGTTTTGTAACTGTATATGGGATGGATCGCTAGGTGCGATAGTCTCTGCATGGTCTTTTCCTCAGACTCTGCTCTAGACTGTTTCTGTATCTCCTTCTGTGAGTATTTTGTTCCCCTTTCTAAGAAGGGCCAGAGTAGCCATACTTTGTTCTTCCTTCTTCTTGGGAATCATTTATTTGTGAATTGCATCTTGGGTATTCCAAGCTTCTGGGCTAGTATCCACTTATCAGTGAGTGCGTACCATGTGTGTTCTTTTGTGATTGGGTTACCTCACTTAGGATGATATTTTCTAGTTCCACCCATTTGCCTAATAATTTCATGACTTCATTGTTTTTAATAGCTAAGTAGTATTCCATTGTGCAAATATACCACATTTTCTGTATCCATTCCTCTATTGAGGGACAACTGGATTCTTTCCAGCTTCTGGCTATTATAAATAGGGTTGCTATGAACATAGTGGAGCATGTGTCCTTATTACATGTTGGAACATCTTCTGGCTATATGCCCAGGAGTGGTATAGTAGGGTCCTCCAGGAGTGTCATGCTCAGTTTTCTGAGGAACCACCAGACTGATTTCCAGAGTGGTTGTACCAGCTTGCAACCCCACCAGCAGTGGAGGAGTGTTCCTCTTTCTCCACATCCTCGCCAGTACCTGCTGTCTCCTGAATTTTTGATCTTAGCAATTTTGACTGGTGTGAGGTGAAATCTCAGGGTTGTTTTGATTTGCATTTCCCCGATGACTAAGGATGTTTTAAACCTCTATCCTCAAATTATTTAAAAGCACACACACACACACACACTGAAGCACACACAGACATACACGCATCGAAACACATGTACACACATTTAGAGTCATACACACAGACACATACTCACACCTACACACACATACACATACATCCATGCTCTGACACATGTGTGAAGACCAGAAGACAACTCTTCAAGTGTTGGTTCTAGCCTTCCATCTTGTTGAGGCAGGATCTTTCTTGTTTCTGCTACTGTACTTTATACACCAGGCTCTCTCACTCATGAGAGATACTCCTGGTTAGCTTACCCACAAGCGCTTCAGGCCAGCTTTCCTGCTCGCATTTCCCACCATAGGAGTACCACCATGCTCACTGTAAGCAACAGACTCTGCCGTGTGTATTGTTTAGTGGTCTGTCTTGAGAACACTACCCAGGGTTTGGGATTATATGAATGCCATCCCTTCTCTAGGGTCTTTCTTGAGCATACTGTCAATCATTGTCTCCATATTTTGGGGTGACCTCGCAAGTTCCTGTCCAAAGTCAGCAGTCTGAGAATCTGTAAAGTTGGATACATTACTTTATTTCCAAAATAAGAAAAAAGAATAAAACAGACACTTTTCTACATAGCCTACTTTGACTTTTCCTGATCCTGTCTCCTCAGTAATCCAGATCTACAGCTTTGACTGAGTCAAAGAAAGGAATTTTTGAGGGTCCCAAGGATGGACCCCTTCTTCCTTCCAGATGGCAGGGCATGAAGCCAAAGGCAATTACTCACATCGTATGAGATGAAGAGAAAGCCTCCTCCCATGTGGTGAGTTAGGAAGCGCATTATCTGATATAAGCCTATAGGACAGAAAGGAGAAGAAGAAAAACAAAAGAACATCAAAGGGAACTCTGGGCCTGCAGAACTCTCCTAGGCCAGAATTAACAGACTTTCAGAGAGGGCCAGCAGGCTTGGCACAGCAGGACGAGAGCTGCTAGAAATACCACTCTGGTCTAGACATGTCTGCTGAGTATTTAGGCTTTCATATTTAGAGTGAAGGAATGAAGAGGAACCCTTCCAGGCCAACTTGGGTTTTGCTGTTGTTGTTTTTTCCTTTCTTGTTTTCAGTGGTCCATAAGCACGGAGCCTGCCTGGCTCCCTCCGAGACCACTGGGAGTGCTCAAGGTCCTGGCAAGTCCTAACAGGCATCAAAGCACCCTTCCAGCCTGGCAGAGAGGTTCACTAAGGTACAAGCCTGGGAAATGAAGGGTTTTCAGCTTCAGAACTGCGGTTCAGAGGGAAGGGAAAGAGAGCATGCTGTTCAAGCTCTGTCTGGGTGATGGGACTCTAGCTTCTGCCACCGTGGCCACTTGCTCCAGCTCACTCTGCTTTTGCCCCAGGCACACAAAAGCTAATGTGAGTTCCATAAGGCTCCTCTGCATCCTTCTCCCACCCCCCTCGTGTCTCCCCAAGTTACCTCAGCTTCAAATCTTTCTGCTATGCTCAGATTGCTTCATCTAAATTTTGTCTCTAGGGATTGTCAAACATTCTCCTTCTTGAAAAATCAGCTCCTTTTAGACTGATGGCAAGGTTTCCATGACCCTGGTTTGCAGAGATAGCAGAAAGCCCTAAGGGGCTGTAGTATGACTCCTCTGCAGGTCAGAGCTGCCTGCTTCCAGGCAGGAGCTGAGCTGGGACCAGAGGGCTGAGGACTACTGACTGCTCATTCCCTTACTTTGGCTGGGAGTGATACATGTGTTATTCATTATATAACATTAATGATGTTTAAATTTGGTCCAAAGAGATGATTTACTTAGTAAAATGTCCTCCATTTTTTAAATATGTATTGGTTGGTTATCTCTAGGTCCCAATGCAGAGTCATGAGTATTTTAATGGAAAACTTCTTATTTGCTTTTGTGGCTATAATTGAAAGCTGAATAACACTGTGCTTTTGCTTACTAAGACTGCATTTAATGAAACCCAAGAGGGGAAATATTTCTCTGACTTCATTTTTTCCCAAAGTCTATAGTTTTCACAGAGCTTAAGAACCATTTAAAACCAGAGTTGAATCCTGGACACCACAGTGTGGTAGAAAGTCTGATGCTCACTAATCTAGGGACACTAATAAGGCCATTTTTCTAAATCAGAATATTTAATCTATACCTTTAATTTTCTCAGGTGAGGATGAAAAAAGTAAGGGACAAAGGACATAACTTCCATATTTTAAATTTCTCTACCAGAAAGGTTGGAAAAGATTTGTGAAAAATTATAGGATGTTGCATTCTCATCAGTCCCAAGGAGAAAAAGAGCATAAGCCACCCTTGTTTCAAAGAATTAAGAGAATTAAGAGGTTTCTGAGAATTAAGTGTGTTTCTCCACACTTTACAAAATAACACTGGAAAGCTATTTATTGTTGTGGTTTTCCTTTCTCATGAGTGTACATGAAGTCTCCCAAAGGCCATGAGATATATAATATAATATCTCTAGAAACTGGACAGAAAGCCGACAACGGGCTTTAGGTTTCTGTTAAGAAACATTAAAGATTCCCCAAACTGTAACTTTGCAACTCCTGTAACTGTAAATGGCCTTGTTAAAAACGTAGATTCTAAAAAGATTTTTTTAACCATCATATGGAGTTTAGAGCTGATATTTTAAATGAATTAATGTATAACTAAAATGCCATTAATTCTAATTTTGAATTTATAAAATACCTACAGGAATAACAAATTACTCTGAGGTCCCCGGTGATTCTTATTTATAAAAGTCAATAGGCTAAGAGGTTTGAAGAATCTAAGAGGTTTCATTTTGTATTAGTCAAATGAGGGGTGTTTGTGGATTATCTTTGAGATTCTAGATGATCAAAGGTCAGTCTGTGTAGGGGGAAGGGCTGATACTAAAATCTGGTTCCCTAATTGTTTCTTGATTATGTCAATAAAGATGGCAGAAGCCAATCACTGGACGAAGGTAAAGGGGTGGGATTTCCAGAAGGAAGAGGAGGGAAAGCAATAGATAACGGCTTTCCAGCCAGGCTTTGGAGAGAGAACCTTGAACTGTGTAAGGCTTGTGGGCTACTAGAAACTGTGGTGTGCTTTGCCACCAGCAGAATTCTAATATAGAATAGCTGATGAGTTCAGAGCAATAGATTCTTCGCTCAGCAGTTGTGTTATCTGGCTGGTTTTAAAATATGAAGGCTGTCTGGTGTTTTCCATCCACGGCAACTCAGGTGGGCAAGAGAAAGGGCAGTTGTTAGAGACTGGTGGAGCTAGCCTCCAGGTGGTTGGTCAGTATAGAGCAATGGCAGCTCCCAGCGTTCATGGGAAAGCTGAGCTAGCCGGTTGGCAGAGGTGGGTGAGACAGCTGTTGCCAGCACCAGGCAAGGAGTAAGCGTTGATTTAAAACTAAGAGGCACAGCGCCCAGATCTTTCAGACCATTCCACGTCTACACATTTGTAAAAGTCACAGCATTTATTACCACCATTGATACTGCTTATTGATCATACTACACATGATAGCTAATTCAATTTTCATGGCAACCGTGTGAGGTAGGCATTGAAGATGTTCATTCTCACACATGATAAAACTAAGAATTAGGAGGTAAAGGTGGCTTAGCTGAAGCTACCTGGCTCATAGTAACAGAGGTTCTGTGGGTTAGTAAGCTTCTGAGCCACGGTTTGTTCCATTCCACAGATCATTTTCTGTGAAGCTAATGAAAATGGCCTTGAGTACCAATTTATGGTGTGATCATCATTTGCATTTAGACCAATACATGGCTTGCATTATGTTTAAGTATGGTAGAAAAATAATGCTGTTAGTATGCATCCACTATCATAAGCCTTAATTAAATGTCTATAATTTTCTAGGCACTTTTCTATTGTGGTCAAAGAGAACAGGAGTCTCTGCTTGTTTAGACTGGCATCTAGTCATGTGGGATTGATAAACAGTACAGAAAGAAAGAAATAATAAACATCAAAATGACACAGGGTGTTGAAAGTTGCACGTTCTAATTAAATAACAGAACTAATATTTTTGTGTATATATAGCATGCATCAGGGTGAGCCTGGTACCTTTAACCAACAGGATACCCATGGGGTCAGAATAGAATCATCAAGAAAGACTTTGGGTGGAAATAAACTCAGAGATGCCATGGAGAGAGGGCTAACATATTCTCTTACAGTCAGCAATGAGGCTTTTAAGGGATATAAGGAAGAAAGTGGTATTGTAGATGAATCAATCTGTATGCCAGGTTGAGAATAAAGTGAACAGATATTGAGGTCAAAGAGGCTGTTTAGTTATTTGTTGCCAAATTCAGGTAAGATCATTATGGTGACTTACTGTTTAATTTAACTCCAGAGCCAGGATTTTTTTTTTTAACTTTTTCTGTATCAAACTATGTAAGGATTTTTATTGTATTTTAATTCTTCATTTCTTTTTATTTGCTCATATCACTTAAAGCACCTCTCTTACGATTTTCAGATTGAATACCTGGCATGTTTCAATTACAGGAGCCATGACAGTAAACTCCACAGAGGAACAGTTCCAAGTACCACACAGCGAGTGACAGTCACTAAGGGACCCCGGTATTGTCATCTCTACAGTGAGCATGTAAGGCCTTCCCCACCCCATACTGTTTCATTTTTAGAAGTGCTCTACTTACACTCCAAAGTAGCAGGTCTGAAAGTTAAAGAAACTGGTAAATACACACCAGAGCAGTCACTCCATTATTCATAGATTGAAAGGGGTCTATGACTGATAGCAGTGGTGAGCCAGGGAAAATGACTGCATCCAAATTACACGGGACACAGTCTGATAAAGCCACTCTCCCTGGAACTCTCAGGTGATTTGCTAGCAATATTGAGAGCTACTCAACTCCCAGGACAGTTGCCAGCCCTTTTCAGTGTCAAATACAAGTAAACAATGATTCTCTTCTCTTTGAGTGTTTAAAAAGGAAAATATGATATATTCTTGTATCAATTTACTCAGTGTTTTCAGGTTAAAACACCAGGGCTGGAATTAATAACCGTTTCTTACTAACTGTGACCTCAAGCATATGTCTTACTAACTGTGACCTCAAGTATATGTCTTAAACTTTGCATCAGTTTGTTTTTCTGAGAAACGGAGATGATGATAATCCTGTGGACTTATCTCCATACCAGACATGTGTATGATGCATTAAAAACAAATATTTAATATAAGACATCATTGAACATTTTTAATGGACAATATTTTGAGTAATGTATAAAATACTGTGGCAAAATTAAATAAGGGTGTATTATTTCTCTTTTGATTACAATCTCTGCCATAAACCAAAAGACTTACAGGGTTTTTTTCCCCTAAGCAGCCTGCTCATCTTTTGCCTTCTGCAAAGGAAAAAAACAAAACATTTTCCTACTCACAATTCATTTATTGATACTTGATAAAGTCCCCATCAGAAAGATTAGTAAGATTAATTCATACATGTGCCAGAGCATAAGTATTGCTTCAACCATAAGACAGTGACTACAATGGCAAACACTCCTTCATCAAGTAAAAAGTGTGAAGCCCAAATACTACCGGAGGTGGGGGGAGGCGGGAGGGGAGCACGACAAATTTAGACAGCAGATGATTTCCATGCTCACTTGTTCTTTCCTAGTTTCACCTGAGACTTCTTAGAGTTTTACTGCTGTGAACAGACACCATGACCAAGGCAAGCCTCATGAAGGACAACATTTAATTGGGGCTGGCTTACAGGTTCAGGGGTTCCATTATCATCAAGGTGGGAGCATGGCAGTGTCCAGGCAGGCCTGGTGCTCTATCTTCATCTGAAGGCTGCTAGTGGAAGATTAGATTCCAGGCAGCTAGGATGAGGGTCTTAAAACCCATACCCACAATGACACAGCTACTGCAACAGGGCCAGACCTTCTAATAGTGCCACTCTCTAGGCTGAGAATATTCAAACCACCACATGTTTGAAAATAACCTTCCCTCAGCTTTTGGAAGCTCAGGGTAATATTTCCAGAGAAAATGGAAGCCAATAAAGGCAAAACATATTCTTGTCATATTGGAACTCATTAAAAGCGGGACCTTTTCATGTTTTCTTTTTCTGGTTGGATAAATACTGTTCACCTCAAACAACAGGAAATACCTGAGGGGAAAAATACTCACATGTGAACCTGAAATTCACAGGAACTTCTTCAATACATATTTATAAATTTTCATGAAGTTCTACTATAAACACCTAGATATCTCAAAATGAATATTTTGCTTTATATGTAGGGTGTCATAGTATTTAGTAAGCAATGCCTTTAAAATTATCCTCAAAATACAAATGATAAAAATAACTAAGCAGCAACAAGAGATTGATCGTGAGTGATAAGGCTGTTCTCATGAGACAAAGCCCAATCACAATACCATAAAAGCACAAGGAGAAGGTTGTCTGTCAGTGGGACCTGCCATTTACTTGATGCCTGTTAGTTTCTTCTTTCCGTTCCTGTTAATGCCTGAGCGGACCGATTCTGCGTTTGAACAAAGCTGCAGAGGAACTGCTGTTGGGAATCAATTTCAGACTCTAGAGAAAACCCTCCCAAAGCCAAAACCTTGCTCCCCTGCAAGGCGTGGAATTTTGAAGGCATATTTTATAGTGTGGGAATGATTTGATGGTGACATGTAGGCGCTGTGGAGTGAGTGGGAAAGCATCTCCCTGTGAGTTGGCTAGAACTTCTGTAACCTGATGCTTTCCCAAATCCATCAGCTATGCCATCCTGTTCCTCTCATCACTGCTTCCCCTCGATGACTAGGCCTCCTTACCAAATGGATTTGTGTTTCAAAGGCAGTAAAAGTTATGTCAGCTCTGTTCCAACAGCCAGATTTTGTGCCTTTTAGTCTGTCTCAGTGCGTTGCTCACTTGGGTGAAGTCTCTTCTCTTTGTGAGTGACTAACAGTTTGAAGTAGAGAGATTTAAACAGAATGGTCTTTCACCTTAGAGGTTTTATTTCTGGAAAAGTAAGTTTTATTTTTCAGAATAATGGTCCTCTTTCAGTTGGTGCTGGAAAGCTGGTGGCTTTTGAGACCCTCAGGTATCTGTGACCTCTAGCAGATGTCTTGGCTTTCCTCTAGCAGATGTCTTGGCTTACCTGAAGTCCCCACTCCTCTTAGGAAATAGAGCACATAGAATATGGCATTGTTGCTAAGTCACAGCAAACTGAGCCACTGGCTTTCTAAATTTGGCTCTAAATCTCCAGCCTTCCAGCCCTCCAGCCCTCCAACTCTCCAGTTCTCCAGCCCTCTAGCCTTCCAGTACAACAGGCCTCCAGCACAACAGGCCTCCAGACTATGAGACAGAGAAATCTCAGCGTTGAATACTGTCTTGCAATGAGTATAATCTAATTGAGTGCTTATCGATGAGGGCATTTGAAGTAATAAAACATATGATACTAATGATTTAAAATATTTCCCTCTGTGGAACTTCTCAGATTTTAAATATGTCCGGATACATTTATGACTTTCTCCAAATATCATGCCACAGAGCCTTTCTTTTGTGGAACATCAAAAAGAATCTGATATCCAATGAATTTGTTTTGGAAGGATACTATTAGATAAATACATGCACTTAAAAGCAGTTGAAAATAGTGCAAAACTGTTTTGATATCCTAACCATTCAGCAAACTAGAGAAAAATCACCAAATTCAAAGATCAAAACAAAATACACAACAAAGCATTAGAGTAACTGCAAAATACCTGCTGTTTTATAAGTGTACTTAAAAATGCACTAGATGGATATATGATTGATAGGTAGATAGATGGCATATGATAAGATAGATAGATAGATAGATAGATAGATAGGTAGATAGAATGAAATTACACCATGAGGAGTGATAATGTTCCTTTAAAGATCCCATATACTATCTAACAAAATCCCCAGTGCCAACTATGGGAAATCTATGGGATTCTAAAGACTTCTAAAGCAATAGATTGCCACCATCCCAACTTGCTCCATCCAACTTAAAGACAATCAAAGCCTATTTCTGAAGACACTACACACTTCAGACCCAAGACTTTGTGTCACTGATCTGGAACTGTCTTGGAGGCCTCTTCTCTGAGCACCAGCTCTCGTAGTATCAGAAGGCACTATGCAACACACCAAGGGAGAAAACAATAAGTAGTCATACTCAGATGTAAAGCCTTTAAACCACAAGAAGGACCATCCTGGCAAGATATTCCCAATGATGTAATAGTGGTATTATTATCTTAGCACATTCAGCAGCTGTCTTATTTGACTTAAAGCCCACTCAACAAGAAGGAATTCATGCCTGATACTGTGAAATCAACCAACTACTCATGACTAATAAAGTCATAGGCCCTAAAGGAGAACCTCTTGTTGCCTTTTTTCTAAACCAATTTAGTTGATGACTGGGTGCTAAATATATGACTTTATAATCAGAGAAGTGTTACTCTCAACCCTCATCAGATAAGCTTTATCCCAGCATTGACAGCTACTACAGAGATACACTGCTTGTCAAAACTCAGAGAATGAGTAACTGTTAGGTGCCCAGGCACAACTGGTATGGCTGTAGTATGGCTGTAGTACAGCCTAGGAATACAGGGAATGTTATACACAAGGTGACAGAAAGATTGTAAAGAACCAGAGGACCAGATCATTGCCTAGAGACAGTCTCTTCTAGATATAACAAGGAAGCTCTGCCAATTAAATCTCAACAATATAATTCCACAAACAAGACCTACAAAAGGACAACATTGTCAATGTACAGAAGCAAACCAAGAAGTCGCCAATACAAGTCTGCCTTTTCTTCTTGTCTTGAGTCTATAGGAAAACCTGTAATTTGCCACATAAAGCTCATAAGCTTCAGGACTGTGAATTCATATTCTAAGGATATTCTAAGGGTCTCGAATGATTTTCTCTTTTCTTTTATTTCTTTCCTTTTTATTTGAGAGGGTTTCTCTGTGTATCCTTGGCTATTCTGGAACTCACTCTGTAGACCAGTCTGGCATCTAACTCACAGACATCCACCTGCCTCTGCCTCCTGAGGGCTGGGATCAAAGGCAAGTACCAGCACCACCCAGCATTGAAATATTTTTATTTTTGTTCTTTCCACTTTATTTTAATCTTCAACTAGCATGCCTTTTTCATAATAAGCTATAGACTGTCATTATATAAAATTTTATATTATAGTTCATATATCTTAGGCACACAATAAAAGGAAAAAGAACCAAAAACTTTGATATCCCAAAACCTGAATTGTAGCTCTTTCTGTGGTAGAGATATAAAAGCTTTTTAAGTCTTTTTTACCTTTTTATTTAAAATATTTTATATTTTTAATATTATTTTTAAATAACAGCATCTAGGTTCAGAGTTTAATTTCAGGATACACAGCAATCCTGCAGTAGATGCCCAAGGAAGCCAGACTCCTTCGGTAGGACTCTCTTACCTTTTACTAACTTGCTCTCTTTTTTTGACCCTGCTAAGCTATTTTCACTTCTGAGTCTCAGTTTTATTGTCTTTAAAATGAAGCAAGATGTTACATAGACTGCTGTGTGGATAACTAAGTCCCCACTTTGCAAGTACCTTAATTATGGTCTGAAAATCAGCTGTGATAAAATGATTATCTTTATGTCACCATAGTGTTTGGATGGTGTACTTGGAAGTTTCTGTATTCCAAAGTCTCTTCCAAAATTGACACAATTTTGATACTACCTTAGCTCATGTGAAATACCACAGTGCACAGTGGAATTCTGTTTTTGCTCAGACTTCACTGGGGTTTCCTTGTTGTTGCTAAAACCCACTGGAAGAAAACATGAGAGATTCACTAAAAGTTAGAGCTATGGACATGTCCTTTCTGAGCAGGAGTCCAGTTGTACAGCAAATAGTAGTTAAAATAACAAATGGGACTATATAGAATTTCTTTTTAAAGTTATTCACAATAAACAAAATAGCAGAGTAAAGAGCATTCAGAATAGGAGAAAAAAAATCTACCAGTGGTACCTGAGCTGAGAGTTAGAATGCAGAAACCAGCCAAAACCACAAACACGCCCAACAATAGGCAAATGGAATGAACAGACAGCTCTGAAGAAACACAAAAGGCTGATAAATATAATGTTTAATATTCAACATCATAATCCATCTGTGAGGTGCAAACTTAGATCACTTTGAGACTGCATCTCACCCCAGACAAAATGGCTATAATAAAAAGAAAAATAGCATCCACTCTTGAAAAGGCTGAGGGAAAGAGGGGCCTCTGTTCACTGCAGGGAGGTGTACAAACTAGTGAAGCCACCATGGTAATCAATATAGACTTCATGCAAAAGTGAAAATAAAGCCACTCTATGACCAAGGCATCTCACACTCAGTCCTTTGTTTTGGCTTATTTGTTCGTTGTTTTGACTGTAAGGCCCATGTGAAGGATGGTCTAATTCTCATTTCCTTGTACCTACTCAGAATTCTCTAGTCAGCAAACTTCTGTGAATTTATAGATGCCTTTGAGTCACCTTTAGAGAACTCCTGCCTTCTTTTATTCCTTTCAATATTTCAATATTTTCTTTAATTTTGAAATGGAAGTAAAATTACATCATTTTAACCCTTCCCTATAACTTTTCAGGGTCCTGGGGATGAGGTTGGTGCCTCAGTAATCCATAAACACACATCCATCCATTTGCTTCTGATTACTAGTGGGCCAGAGAAACTGATTTTCTCAATATGGACTATGTCCAGCAACATGTTCACTCACTGCCTGGGAACGTATTAGGAAAGCGGATTCTGAGGCTGTGCCCCAGACTGACTAATCAAGAACTCTGGGGCTGCCTTCTGGCAATGCTATTTTAATACTCCCCATGGGTAATTTTGATACAGCAGATCTACCTTGGGGGCCATGACCTAGCCCAGCTGCCACAGATGGACCACTGGCTTTATCAGAAAGTGTAGTAGAGCAGAGGCAATCTAGCCAGGAGGGGAGCACCTGGCAGGCTCTGACTGATGGAAGGCCCTAGCCAAGTGCAGCTGTAGCATCCAGCTGGGGCATGATTCTCAGGGTGGAGCTCTCACTATTAGTGGATGCTGGGTCAAGCTGGGGACACAGGGTGTGGGTGGACCAGTGGAAGCACAGGTCTGAATGAAGGATGAGGAGCTGAAGAGCCTGTCCCAGTGTGCTTCTGGTCCTTTACTTGCTCTGGCTACACTGGTGGCCCCAACTCCTCCAATATCATCTTTGCAGTGGGTGACATTTCTGTGCTATGTTATTTCACACACACACACACACACACACACACACACACACACACACACGCTCCACCTCTCTCTTGCTCGGTTTTTCTCCTTTCATTTCTCAGTATGTACCTACAAGGTCCTTCATTTACTCCTTTCCTTGATCTCATAGATTCTACCAGGATGACTATTATGTCTCTTTTACTGCATTATCCTCAAGTTAAGAATGATACTTGCCATGGGCTAGGCTCTTACAAATTAGTTGTTGGATGAGTCAAGCATAACTTGTACTGTACTGGTAAGCGCTGTATTGGTTACATTATAATTATACATAAGCCTTATATATTTTGCTGTACAGTTATTGCTTTGATTTTTAGGAGTTCTTTAAAACCTGTGTGCTGATTACCTAGCCTCCAGCCTGTGGCACTACTGCAAAGCAGTGGAGCCTTTAGGAAATGGGGTCTAGTGGAAGAGAGTTAGTTTAAAGGGAGAGTACCCTTGGATAGGCACATGGGAGTACTGATTCTTCATCTTGCTTTGCTTTCTGGATGTCATGATGCAAGCAGGTCTTTTATACTGCTAAGATAACCCTGCTTCACCATGGGCTGAAAGGAATCAGTGCTGAACAACCACAGCACAACGCCCCTAAAACCCTGGGCCAAAATGAAACTTTACTCTTTGTAAGTTGATTGTCTCAACTCCCATGTTATGACAATGGAAATCTGACTAAATAAATTATTTCACTTTTTACATGAATTACATTGTTAAATCGAACAGCAAATATCTAATAATTGTGTATAACAGTGTGCTAATTCAGTTAAAAATGCCCCCACAAGTTTTTTTTCCTACTAATTTTTACTGATTTGTTGATATTAGAGGATGAAGGTTATAATGGCTTGTATATGCTTGGCCCAGGTAGTGGCACAATTAGAAGGTGTTGGAGTAGGTGTATCACTGTGGGTATGGGCTTAAGACATTCATCCTAGCTCAGTATTCTACTATCAGCCTTCAGATGAAGATGTAGAATTCTCAGCTCTGCCTGCACCATGCCGGCCTAAATGATGCCATGCCCCTGCCTTAATGATTATGGATTGAACCTCCGAATTTATAAACCAGCCCCAATTAAATATTGTCCTTATAAGAGTAGCCTTGGTCATGGTGTCTGTTTACAGCAGTAAAACCCTAACTAAGACCGAAGTTGGTACCAGGAGTGGGGTATTGCTGTGACAGGTCTGACCATGATTTTGTTTGGAAGAATGTGGATTTTGGGACTTTGGATTTGTAAAGCCAAAGAATGTTTTAAGTGGGGCTTAATGAGCCATCCTAGTAGGAATATGAAATACTTTGTTGCTGTGGTTATTTGAACTGTGCAGACCTGGCTCAAGAAGTTTCAGAAGAGAAGAATTTTAGTATGTGGCATAAAGTCTGTTTTGGGGGTATTTTGATAAAGAATGTGGCTGCTTTTTGCCCTTGTCTGAAGAGTACCTGAGGCTAAGGCAAAGAGATTTATATTAATTGCATTGACAAGTGATGTCTCAGAAATGCCCTTCCTAGACTTTGTTCTCTGGTTAAGTCTCATGAAGAGCAATTTGAACAAATGTAGCAAGTTTAGAAAGGAAAAATATAAACTATATGGTTTGAGTATTAAAGGGGCACCAGGAAGTGAAATTGAGCAGGACCCTGTGTTCTAGGAGATGGCAGATTAAAGGAATAGGACTTTGAGGGAAGATCCTACCCAGCTAAGTTTGGATGTAGGCATGGTGTACACATCTTTCATCCCAGAAGATAAAGCCAAGCAGATCTCTGAGCTCAAGGCCAGCCTGGGACAGAGCAAGTTCTAGGTAAAGAGTTTAAGTTCAGGCATGGTAGCACACACCTTTAATACCAGGAGACTGGCATACAGATTTCTGAGTTCAGGGTCAATCTACAGAGTAAGATTCAGGACAGCTAAGCTTAGGCAGTGAAGAAGTTGGAAAACAGAAAGCTACTGATAATGTAATACAACAAGTGGGCCATGTTCCAACTCCTTCAAGCTGCAGAACTTGGCAGCTTTGGCCATGTGGCTCTGGCTTTAGAGTCAAGAACAGAAGGCACTACTGGGACAATTGATGTTGGTAAGCTGAAGCTAAGAAATTAGTGGTAATTAAGAAGAGACCAGCATCACTGAGGAGAAATCTTCTGGGAAGTATTTTCTGAGAGCACAAAGAATCTGTGTTCCAGAGATAGCCAAGGTTGGGCCTTCTACAGCAGCTGTACTTAGTAATGTATAAGACTCACCCAGGTAGTACTGGTTTTGAAGGTATGAAGGAGTCATGAAGAGCAGCTGAGGCTTGGCACTGTAAGCAGAGGAGTAATATGTAGCTGCTAGAGTTTTCTAGTATAATGGCAGATCAGCAAGGATTTGCCAGCAGAGGAATCAGATTTTAATAAGGCTTACAAAATTAGGTCTTGATTATTGCACCCAGAGACTGAGTTACTATTCCTTCTGAACTAAATTTGTGTTGTGTTTCCCTTCATGTGGTGGCTCATCTGGGTTCAAGAGAGAAAGGTACAGTGGCCAAGTGTGGGTTTGTCCGAGGTGCTCCACAAAGGCCATGGGTGATTTGACATACAGGGTTGGTGTGGTAGTGACTTGATAGTGCAAACCTAGCAAGCTGGTGAAGAGATTGTGAAGTTCTGAGTAAGAATCTCCATGAGATAAAAACAGATTGGCTATTGCCCTCCAGTGCATGGCTGGACAGGCTGCCCGGACAGAGGCACAAGTGTGGGAACGTGCTGGTTCTATTTTATTTAATATTCCTGCAACAGTTGGAAGGCCATTGGTGAAGGTGTAACCTCAGTTGAGTTGATGGCCCAGGTCTGAAGGGGTCATGCAATGTTGTTGAGGCTTGGCACCATGAAAAGAACCCATGAGAGGCTACTGGTAAAGCCTAGTTGCAGCAGAAGATCCAAGAATATTGGAGATGCCAGTACCCTGGGATGATCACCAAGAACAACAGCAGCAGTGGAGTGGACCAACCTGAGCTTAGAGTGCTACAAAGGGCAGAGTTGGAGAAGTGACAACAGCCCTTTAGAGGAGCCCAGAAGATCATATGTGGAGCTCAGACATTGAAATAAGAAGCTGTAACATTGAAGTTGCCTTGGAGACCCCAACATTTTTGAGTTCCAGAGCCCTGGGATATCTGATGATAAATATTGCTATCAGGGAGTGGAACCAGCCCAGGAAAAGAAGATTGTTGCAGTCAAGAAAGCTGAAAAAGGAGTTGGAGATCTGAAGACCTCTTTGACATCAGACATGGAGATGCAGAGTTTGGAGTTTGCCCAGCTGGTTTCCTTTCTTATTTTGGGGATTACAGTTAAGTTATTAGATGGATCTCAGAAGAGACTTTGAACTTAGGACTTTTAACATTAGTGAGACTGCTATAGACTATGGGGACTTAGAAGTTGGACTAAATGTGCTTTTATTATGCTACGGTGAGGTATGGCCCCTATAGACTCATGTGTTTGCACAAGCCTATGGGGCCAGGGAGTAGAATATGATGGTTTATATATGCTTGGCCCAGGGAGTGTCACTATTAGGAGTTATGGCCTTGTTGGAGTAGGTTTGTCACTGGGGAGTTTGGGCTTAGATTCCTCATCCTAGCTGTCTGGAAGTCAGTATTCTACTAGAATGAACTGTGTAACTGTGACTAACTGTGTACTATGTGACTATCCACTCCAGGGCCTGAGACAAGGAGTATCTTATCTACTACTTCAGATGAAGATGTAGAATTCTCAGCTCTGCCTGCACCATGCCTGACTAGATAAAGCCATGCTCCTGCCTTGATGATTATGGATTGAACCTCTGAATTTGTAAACCATCCCCAATTAAATATTGTCCTTATAAGAGTAGCCTTGGTCATGGTGTCTGTTCACAACAGTAAAACCCTAACTAAGAGAGAGGAATATATTTGGATACCCAGGGTATTTGACAGTGGCTTCTTGTATTTTATATTATAGTGCAGCGTAGGGAAGAGATTCTTCGGGGTGGCAGATTCAATTAAGAATATTGCAGTGACATAGGCATCGCCAAGGTAACTTGGGAATTGAAGTTCCTATGAATGGTGCTCAAGACGACTTAAGTTCAAGTCTCTTGTTCAGTGTAAGAACATAAGTGTCTCTCAGGAGGATCGTTACTTAGAACCCTTCTTCCAAGTCATGCAACATTCTTTGACTCTGACCATTTACTTTATTGTTGGAAGCTTCCAGTTCATTTTGGCTCTGCTATGTGAAGGGAAGATTGTGTGGAGATGTTCTTCTGAATGGCACAGTCTTCAGCAATAAAAACATATGAGCTTACTCTCAGTTTCTTAAGAAGCATATGCTATTCTGTTTTTGAAATAGATTTGTTACAGAATCCCCGAATATTTGACTGGCTTTAACACTGAGAACTATAAAAATGCAAAGAGAATGATTAAATCAAGCCAAACTTCCTAACTCTGAGACATCTGGCACAGCCGTTGTTAGAAAATAACCATCCATCATGTGCTGAGGACAGTTGCACAAGATTCCTAATTCAAGGCGACATTGCCAGGAGTTGTTTCCACAGATATAAATTCAAAATTTCTATTGCCTGTTTTCATGGTAAAATCCCCACACTGCGATGTTCATTGACAGGCTACCACCGATGTTTCTTGGGTTCTATCTAGTACAGTATCCAGTGCAGGTTCTTCCTCCCAGTCAGTATGGACCCTGAGCTGCCAGTCACAGTAATGCCCCTGTACTGTGTGACTATGCACCCCAGGGTCCGAGACTAGGAGTGTGTGAAGGTATAGGGCATTGGGTCAGGCCACTTCTCTCAGTTCTAAGTAAAGAACTTTCCTCTGTGTCTGGGATGGGGTAGAGGGGTGGCAGGGGAGAGCACAAAGACTCAGAGTCAGTCAGAGACAGAGAGAGTTATACACAGGGTCAAGGATCCATCTCCTCTTTGAATAGGTAATACAGTATAAGATTACTGTATAGCTGTCTCTCTTTTGCCATCAGGGTGCATTTCCCTCAGAAGTCTTATCTAGGAACAAACATTTTTCAATATCAAAAAGATGGCCAGTGGATGTCCCTCTCTTATGCTGAACATGATTATCATCTCTTTACCACACTGCCACATGCCCTTCTCAGGAAGAGACACAGGAGGGAGAGAAACATTTCGTAATATGCTCAAGGTCACTCTGTTTCTATACTTACACCACAGGTTGTAAACCAAGGTCACTTTTTCCTGCTTGTTTACCGTGTTTACCTATGGCAAACATCCAAGCCGACCACATCTCTCAAAGACATTTGTTCTTGCTCCTCATATACTAGCCTCAATGTAAAGACCCCATTATAATTTTTATTTTATATTTTACATTCAAAATTGTACTTAAAACCTAGTTAACAGTATGCATTATTAGCACACAGGCCTTACTGGGTACTTATATTGTTTATATTTTCCCTTGCTATCAGCGCTAAACAGTAACACAGTTCTTAAATGCAATCCCTAAGTTTTTACAGTGTTACTGATGATTGTGATCTGTGAAACAAATACATAAAAATCAAAAAGGTAAGAAGAAAAATTTTAAAAGACTAAGACTAGATATCTGCCAGTAATTTTCATTTGTCTTCATCCTTTGGTGCACTTGAAATCATTTAAGTAATGTAATATATAATCTATTATGAATTTTTATATTCATGGCAAAATATGTTGCCATTTTTTAAGTCCTCATCAGTGTATGCTATCATAAGTTCTATCACAGAGCACCAGTGACTTATTGAATCATTTTTTAATCATAAGTTATATGGATGCTTTATAGGTTTTCTTTTTTCTGTTCCTCTCTGAAAATAATTAATTGAGTAGGGGTCATAAAGAGTGTAAGAGCCAAAGATCAGGGAAAGCAGGAACAAAACAGAATATTCTGGACCTAACAACACTATTACATTCATGAACCCACAACAGTTGTGGTTGCCTATGAGAGCTGAATAAGATGGAGTCAACATTCTGGCATGGGGTGTTAAAGGGGTCATGAACTTCCACCTCTGAGAAGCTATTAACAGATGATGTCTTCTAGAGGAGGGACAGTCAGTTTTCTTTAAGGGTGTGGTCCTGTAGATTTCCACACTCCAGTGGATTGTTCCCCAACCATGAGTACACTGGCAGCAAAGATGGGATTCTAGCTAGGTTATTAAAATAGAATATACAAAGAGCAGAAAGGGAGGGGTGAATCAGGGAAGAGGTAGGGGAAGAGTTGGTGTTGATATGATCAGAAAAAAGTGATATATATATGGAAAGAGAGAGAGAGAGAGAGAGAGAGAGAGAGAGAGAGAGAGAGAGAGAGAGAGAGAGAGAGAGAGAGAAAGGCTGAGATAAATGCTTAGGCCTCACAGCTTAAGAGTAGGAGAGAACACCCAGTTCTATACAATAATCTGGCAAGTGAGAGACTGGGCTAAACACAGTAAGGCAACTGAGGACTAACATCCTGAATCAAGATGTTCCCTTCACAGAGAACCCTTCTACCCAGGCTACAGGCAGAGAACTTTAAAGATGTGCAAGGACCTGTGTACTGATTATACAGAGACCCTCAAAATTCTAGTCATACACACTCTAAATGTAGCGAAGGGAGCAAGAATAATTAATATACGTGTTTCCTACCCAGTTCGTTCCAGGGTCATTTTGTAACAGGAAGGTAGAAGGGTCCTAGCAGTCACTAGAGAGGATTCTGGGAAATGCCAGCTACTTACAGTGTAGCATATCTTGGCTGGAGGAAGACAGTGATTTTTCAAGTGCCAGCCCTAGCTGCAGTACCCTAAACTGAATAAAATGGGGAATAAAAAGAAAACAAGGTAACTCCTGGCATCCTCCTTTTTGACATTCTGATTTACCAAATATACTGCTTGCTACTATTAATTCTCTATCCTGAAGGGCTTCCGTATCCTCCAAACTCTGAGCCAACATAAGTTCTCTTGACTGCTTCTTGTCTGACATTTGGTCACAATGAAGAACATACTTGATGCATGGTCATTGACCAGCAGTGTCATGAATATGAAGAGAGGAAAATCCCTTAGATGGGGTACACAGTGAGGCAAGGAACGCTAGGAACAAGGAGGGTTTTGGGGGTTTGAACTTCATTCAGAGATTGGTGGTGGAAACAGATTTGGCTGGGGGCTATGGCCAGATTGGGTTCTGAGATACTCAAAGGACATTGATAGAGACAAATCAGAGTAAACCATGCGCTAGTAACTCTTGTTCTTAGATTTTCATTCTTCTCTGTATTCTGCTCTTGGTGTGTGTGTGTGTGTGTGTGTGTGTGTGTGTGTGTGTGTGTGTGTAACTGCCTACTTAGTTTGATTGTCCATCCTTGTCAGGTTCTGCCACTGGGTGCTAGACACAGACAGAGGACAACAGAGATGGAGAACCTTACTCAGTTCTTTTCCCAACAGCCCACCCAGCAAAACCTCTTTGCCCAAACAACCCTCAGTTACAGTCTTCTTTCCCTGGTATCTCCAGAAACAGGTTTCTTTTAACCTCTTTAGAAGAAATGGTAGGCATTTAAAGAAACCTACATCTAACACAACTTAAAACACAGCACAGAGTAACACTGGGTACTCAACTAACAGTTTTTACACAGCAAACTTAAAAAGCAACTTTTAAATGGAAAGAAGCAGACACATCCACGTGCTTTCCTAGGAAGCTAGAGCTGCCACCCTTTGCTGCCCAGGAGGACAGGCCTGCAGCAGAATTCAGTGTAAATACAGTAACTGTTAACATTCCTTCCAGGCCACGCCCAGCAGTTACCAGGCAACAGCCAGGTAGGCGTGGCTTACTATAAAGGGAGCTGTTTGTTCCCTCCTTGCTCTCTAATTCTTTCTCTCTTCTTTCCCTGACCCTTTTCTCCTCCCTCCTCTTCCTCTTCTCCCCTCTCCTCCTGGACGGCCTTTCCTCCCTTCCCCCTTCTTCCCCTTCCGTGTGTGTGTGTGTGTGTGTGTGTGTGTGTGTGTGTGTGTGTGTTTCTCTGCCTCTACTTCCCTCTCAACTCACCTTCCCATGCACTTAATAAACTCTCTTTTACACTACACCTGTCATGGCCGGCCAAGGCATCCCTCCCACCTCATCAGACCTGGCTCTATCAAACCTATCCTCTTTCTTTTTATAAAACACAACAGTATCAGAGGCCATCTTGGTAAAGGTGCCATGTTATGGTGCACACCAGCTTCTCAACTTCTGAATGTTCACATCCCAGGGAGCTTTGAAATATTCTGATGCTTAGCTACCCACATTCTCAACCTCCCTGAGGATGAGTCACACACACACACACACACACACACACACACACACACACAAGCAGATCCCACTGGTCGCCAAAGCCTTTCTCTTCTGTATAGCCAGGTTGATAGCTGGCTGGCAGTCAGAGTCTGGCATGGTCAGAGAGCATCCCAGTAATTTGGCTGCTTCAGCTAGAATAAATGACACTAGAGCAAAGGTATTCAAATGGAATTCTAAAACATTCCTGAGAAATACCTGCCCAGTTTCAACTTGTCCAGCACTCTGCGCACAGAGATCTCCGTGAATTCAAAGGGACAAATGGAGAGCTCAGCTACTGGGGCAAAAGCACCTTCAGGGCCCAGCTAAGCTGGCCATGTCAGGGGCCATGTACACAAGCCCTTTCTGACTACATGCAGACTGATAAAGCTGCAAAGGAAGGACTCGAAAACGGGCTTCAGGAGGTTTAATGAAAGTTCAGTAGCAGCAGGGCCAGGTGGTCTGACCACCAACCTGCAGCATGGCTGTTTGTTAGAGAGAAAGGCGTGCCTTACGCACTCCGGCTAAGAAAAGCACCCTCGCCACACGTCAGTCAGTAACCCTCTGTTCTCCTTTGGCTGCATCACCCAGGGCTGTGCGCTTGAAAGGCAGTCTGGCAAGCCTGGTAACTCAAACGTACCGCGTGCCCTGCATTCCTCACAGGGCTTTACAAAAGGTCTTCCTCCTGCTCTCCCTACCAGCTGTTGCTGCTCAGAGCACTGCTCCGGATGAGTGCATTCTGACCGGAGCCTGGCCTCCTGCTGACTCACTTGGTTACTATGGCCAAGTCACTCAGCGTCACTACACGCCTGGGTGACCCTATTTAAAGATCTCATAGCAGCAAAAGGGCCTTCCTCACCCACACGAAGCAGCCATGTTCTAGCCTAAAGGCCGGTGCTAAACCCCAGGCAAAGGAGCTGGAGTCCTGCTCCATTGAAAGGGCAGCTGGGTATAATCATCTTTCTTCATCCTGCTTCCCACAAACAAACAAACAAAAATCTTCTGGAAGTGGGAAACATTTCCCATGTTGCTAAATATATCATTAAAGCTTTTCTAATTGTAAATATTATGTGATAATATTGCTAACATTTCACACATTTTTAACTGTGCATAAAAGTGAGGGAAGCTTTTAAAGTCGCAATTCCTAAGGATAATTTTGAGAGTATTTTTATTCTGTTTCTTTCATATACGCGGAGTTGTATTTATAAACACAACGTTTCACCTTCTTTCTTGACTTTTACTCACGTTATTGCAATTATATTTGTCTTATTTCCATGCACTGTAATCTTTTAAGGTTTGTTTTATAGAAACCGATGTGTTTTTTTTTTTTCTTTTCTATATTCTTTGTTTACATTCCAAATTATTTCCCCTTTCCCGGTTCCTCCCTCTCCATATGTCCCATAAACCTTCTTCTCTCTGCCCATTCTCCAATACCAGGACAGAGAAAAAGGAAGGAGCTGATGCGTTTTTATAAAAATACAAAGATATGTTTTGTAGAGCTCTGCATGGTGCAGTAGGAGAGCCAATGATGAGGGCCAATGATGAGGTAGAATAGAGTTTATCTGGGGGCGTGGGAAGGGGAGTTAAGAAGGAAGTAGAGGAAGAGAAAGAGAAGGCAGGGAAAGGGATGACGCCTGTGAGAACGTGGAGAGTGAGGGGGCAGGGGGAAAGGGAGAAGAGAGTCAGAGAGAGAGGCCAAACAGTCCCTTTTAAAGTAAGCCAGGCCTACCTGGCTGTTGCTAGGTGACTGTTGGGCAGCTCCTAGAAGGAATGCCAACAGAAATGATGAAGTCTCTACTAATCTGTTTTTCCCTCTTATACTGTTTTGTTTTTTGTTTTTTGTTTTCTGGTTTTTGTTTTTGTTTTTTTAGGATTTAAAAGTTATTTAATTTATTTGATTTATTTGATGGAGGTGAAAATATCTTTTATTTAGATAAGTAGCATCTACAAAAACCCCTGTACTTATGTTTCCTATAATTTTGTTTACTGTTTAAGTGGTTCCGTTTTTTTCTTTTTTTCCTATCCATCTTCAACTGTATTGAAGCCATTAAACCAACTTTCCTCAAACTACAATCTTTGCAAACACACAACAACAACAACAACAACAACATCTGCTTCTTGCTTGTCTTCCTGAGAGCTCAGTATTTCCACTGTATCAGATTATCTGATTTATCTGTGAATTTCTGTCCCCTCAGAGAGGCAACAGGTAAAGATGACTGAGAGACTCTAGCCTTTTAAACAGGTTCATCATTTAAACAGGTTCTATTTTTTTTAAAGTGTGAAGTACAAAATAATATACCCCATAAGAATTTAAATTTACTGGTGTTGAATGGATTCACCCGTTGGGACTTCGCCAACATTAATTTTTAGAAATTCTTTCATCTACTTAAGCTACATATTTATCTAATAAAAACAATAACTCCAGTCTACCCCGACTCTTCTAGCTGCTGTAGACCATCACTCTGTTTTCGGAGTTGATGAATTTGATTGCAGTTGTCACCCATATGACATACACACATACATTGATTTTCCGTGACTGTTTATGTATCATCTATCCTAAAGGTTCATCCATATTGTGCTAGAATTTCCTTCATTTTAAAGTTGATTATTAGTTCTTACACATATAATGATTTTGGTTTACTAAATTATCTTGTAATTATGTATTACTTTTCAATTTTCAGATAAAATTGTGCATATCATTTCCATCTTGGTTTCCTTGGCGACCCATTCAGCATTCAACTGCATGCTGTTTAATCCCCATTAGTTTGTGTACTTTCTGAAGTTTCTCTTGTGATGGATTCCCACCTTTAAGCAAGTGTTATCAGACAGGACATAGGTAGTAGCTATCTATGATCCATGATGGCATCAACCTCCTATTTTTGTTTCCTTGTTTATTTTTTGCTGGACGACCTGTCAATCAATGAGAATGGGGTAGGAAAATCACCCACTATCATTTTGCATTTTTGTTTGTAGAATTTATCATTGTCCTTGAATGAAGGTTTCAGTTCCTCTCTCTTGTCCTCAAGCCCCTAGGACATCCTGTCCTCCCAGGGACCCATTCTCCTGGTGAGGCTTTTCCAAAAAGCTTTTTATTTAACCCATTGGATTTTTCATTTCTAGCACTTTAGTTTTGTTTTCCTATCTCTGCTGGCTTAAAATTTAGATCATTTCTATCCTTTCCTGACCATTTCCATTCAGTTGTGTGTCCTCTCTCCGGAACCTCTTGGGGATCTGTGCCCTCTTTCAACTCTGTGAGCCTACTGATAATTCTTGCCTGGAATTTTATCTAACTCACTCCTCTTGGGGGCTGTTACTCTGTGATTAGCGATTTTTGGGGAGACGAATTCCCTTGGTTTTCCTGTTGCCTGTGGTTTGCCCTAGAACTTGCACATTAGTAGCTACCTCACTGGGTGAATGTGAATATGATGGCTGTTTTATATGCTTGTGTTTTGAAAAATCAGGGATATGTAACAAACTGAAATCACTTAAGTTTTTTCCATTCATTTTTATTATGTGTTAAAATTATTTTTCTGCTACACATGGTGGTACATGCCTTTATTCTTAGCACTTGAGAGGCAGAGACAGGTAGATCGCTCTGAGTTTAAGGCCAGCCTGGTTACCAGAGTGAATTCCAGAACAGCCAGGGCCATACAGAGAAATACTGTCTCAAAAATTGATATATATTATTTTTATATTATATAAAAATATATTTATATTCTATATTTTATCATGCCTAATTAAAATGGGCATGTGCATATTTATAAATTTTGGTAACATAATAAAGGCCTATCAAAAACATGTGCCCTAATAAACTTGGATATTCGTAACTTTTTAAAACTTGTTAAAATGATACTTTTGGGTCTATTTCATAAAACCTTAAACTGCTATGTGCTTAATGCTATGTGCAAAACAACATTCACTGGAGTCACAAGATAACCTTAAACAATAAAACGTATGCTATATAGATAAAAGATCTCCTTCCAAAATTCATATACAAATGTATGTGTGTATAAGTGTGTATATATATTTCTTTGTATACTATATATGGGTAACATACAGGTCAAACAAATTATTATTCAAAATATTTTAACATAAAACTGCTAATATTTAAGGTTTTAACTACACATATAGTAATGAATTAAATATATATATATGTATATAAATATAAATATAAAAATAAGTATAAATTTATATAAATATAAATATATATATATTTATATAAATATAATATATATATATAAATGAATGTGTGTCTTCTGTTTGCCAAAGATCTTTGTGATAACTTTCTTTTTTAAAATTGGGAATTACAAAATACATAACTCCAACAATCATCCACAGTAGAAACTCTTCTTTTAAAAGGTCTGTCTTACCTATCTTACCGTATGGTTGTACATGTAGACATCTGTCTTACTGCATGTGTGCACTGTTCACATGAGCTATGTTTTTCACATCATTCATTCAGCACTGAATTGGCTTGGAAGTAGTCAAATAAACTAAAGCTGTTAAATAAGTCCAGCTTCCTTTGGGTTCATAGTAAAAGTAGGCGTTTAATGGAAAAAGTCCCAAATCCAACTCATCAGGCTGAGAAAAGCTGGCTAAGTGCTGAGCATGTCTGTCACAGGGACAAAGTAATGACAAAGGGCGTTTAGTCAAGTTCACAAGTCAACAAGTTCAGATGGCTGGTGATTCTAGGTCTTACTTAGGAAGACCTCACATGAGTTCTTAAATTTAATTTTTTATAAGAACTCCTAAAGGATGTGATAGGCACAGTTGTCCCATTCTGGTCCTGGCGTTATCTCCCTGATTCTTGCTTCAGCTCTGGTTTACCTGAAGGTCCCCATTGCTCAAGGATACAAATTAAGAGACAATTATCCCTGCTTCAGGGTGCAAACTTTTCCTACGTGATAACTGCCCTCCTCTGAGATGATAAGCCCTTTATTGGAAGGAGTAAGAGTATGACTTAGCCCTGTGCTTCTGGGCACCTCATCTGTGTGTGATCATGTAGATAAACATTTTAAGGACCTAAAGAATATTTTTGACCACTTCTGTATGTTACAAACGAAATAAGTTTTTCAAGGCTCATATCTGAGCCAAGCCTGTATGATATTTGAATAAAATCACTGTTTTAAAAAATCTGCATCTTGGCTTATAAAGGTGCTGGAGAGATGGCTCAATGTTAAGAGCACTGACTGTTCTTCCAGAGGTCCTGAGTTCAATTCCCAGCAACCACAGGGTGGCTCACAACCATCTGTAATGAGATCTGATGTCCTCTTCTGGTGTGTGTCTGAAGACAGTTACAGTGTACTCTAGACATAAAACAAATAAATAATTTTTAAAAATTAAAAAAAAATCTCAAGGTTTATGTGTATCTTAATGCATCTTATTACATCATAATTTCTCTTTTACATATTTGGGACAATAATCTTTGTGATTTTTAGTTTTAAAGAAAGGTAACTGTTTAGGTAAAAAGCTTGTTAATCCTGCTTTGGATGCCTCATAAAGCCTATGGTGAAGTGTTAGTGACTATATATATATATATATATATATATATATATATATATATATATATATATATACTTTTATATTTACTTTACTCTTTAACAATAATTTATTTAAATTGGTTCAAAACCACAGGATTATTAATATATTAACATGTATTTATTAACTGTAAGATATCTTAAATATACTGTATGTATTTTCATATTAAAATATACTAAAATAATAATAAAAACATTAATGATATTTAAAAACACTATCAAGAAAAGAAAAAGTTGCAAAGGTTATAGACACAAAACAAATTCTTGGTTTCAAAGGTGAAAGAGAAGAAACATTCTTTTGGAGATTTGTACAGTGCGATAAAGAAGATGCTGCAAGGGAAACTGGTGAGAATGTTCAAAGATTAAACCGGGTTGCAGAAAGAGTGTGAAAACCTAAAGCTAAGCAAGTGGACATGATAATATGTTGATTTTAATATAAAATTACTAAATCTTTTCATTTTGAAATTTATGTTAACTCTCAGAAATTCTTCTAACAGGGTGTAGGGTACCAATATTTTAAATCCAAATTTTAACAACCAAAAGGCAGGTGGGGGAGCATCTTCATAGAGGCTGGGGTAGGGGTAGGAGATGGGGGCTTGTGGAGGAGAAACTGGCAAGGGTGATAACATTTGAAATGCAAATAAATAAAATAACCAATAAAAAATGGAAAAAAAACTGGATTCAACTAGTTAGATTACTATTCTTTTATAGATGTCAGAAATGTAATGATACAAAAAATTAAATCCAATAAAAGGCCCTATAACATGCTTAGATATTTAGTGAAAGAGCTTTAAATCTATCTACTATAATTAGAGGTATACAAAGATTTGTGTTAGCTTTTCTTTTTCAAATTATGTACAGAAAAGGAAATATCAGTCTCAATAATGTCAACATTCATAATATTTGATATCTTAAGTATTGGTGTTTCGTGGTAAATGAGTATTTAATGTGTCTTATTGTGTAAATATTCAGGGATTTTAAAAATTAATTAAACAAATATTTGTATTTTGATAATAAAAAAAGAAATATACAGTGCTAGAGTAATTCCTACTAGAATTTTATTTCTACTCCTAATTATTAGTATAAAATCTAATTAGGTTATGCCTACAAGACTCTAAAATTCTGATTTTTAACTTGTCAGATTTCTGGTTTCTCTAATTCTTATTAAGCTTTGGTTCATAAAAAGGGCAATCTTGCTAAAAAGGAAATTCAAGAAAATACTGTGTTATCTAATGTATCTTTCCATTTACCTTTCCAAACAAAATACAGTCAAATTAGCATTCACAGAGAAGTCTTGTGCTTATTTAGATACTAAAAACTAATCTTTCCTATGAATGAAAGTTAACCACTCCTTATGCAGTTATAATTATGAGATTAAGTTGGCTAAAGGATAAACTAAAACTTTAAAAAATCATAAATTTGTTTACACTCATAAGATGTAAAGATAATGATTCAAATAACTATAGAATATAACTGTAAACTGTAACCAGGGGAAAACGCTGTCAATCTAGCTTTACAAATGTGTAAGCTTTAGTTCTTTAAATTATTTGCTTCCCATTCCTGCTGCCTTCTCTTTGTTAAGGCAGTGTTCTTGACCATTTTAAGTTTAGAATATTATTCTTGATATAGGTTCCAAGCCATATGAAACACAAAGGATTAAAAATGATTTCCAGGTCATGATATGAATATATACAATGATATAACCCAGATCTTTTCCTTAATGAATTTACCAACCAGCTATTTCTCTCTTGAAGACTGCTGTCCTCTCTACAACTCAGTCTTGTCTACATCAGATCCTGAGATCAGCCATTCCTGGCTACATGGGGCATTAATAATATTTAATAGGTAATATATGGTCCCTACATGCGCAGAATGTGATGCTTGACCTAAGTTTCTAGAAAGACCACACCTTCAAGTGAGCCAGCCTTCCGAAAGGCCAATTATCTGATTAGAATGTCAAGGACTGTGAAGAGGTTGGAATGTTGCAGATCCAGAACCTAATTGCAATTTACGTTGGCTTATCTTTAGTCTCCTAAATATCCATTCCTTGCCCACCTCTGTGTCTGACCTAACATCCTGTGACTAAAGATAAAAACCTTTTGGAAAATATTAGCTTAACAAAACTCTTTTACCAACCAAAAAGTGCAAGGATTCCACTACAGACCAACAACACAATTTTTCTTGCTTTGCTTTAACTATCTATATGACGTTCCCACCAATGTCTTTCAAAGTTATTTGATTCATGACTTCTTTTTTGTTTTGTTACTATAAAACTTCATCAAATTGTTACCATATTAAAACATGGCGTTTGAGTTCATCTAAATCTGTCCTTCAAAGCCATACAGGGAATAAACTATACTGATCTTTGTGTTTTTGCTTGTACACTGACCAAACTGCTGTTCCAGAATGCTGTTATAGAAAATTCAGAACTGGTAATGGTCCTATAAAAAGACAGGAAACCCAAGCACAGGGGTTGGAATTTGAAAAATGCATCTGGTGCATGGTGGGGCTGGCACTGATAAAGCAGAGTGAGGGCCTGGGACTTGAAGAGGAACTTTGCTGTGGGAGCTTTTGTTTACAAGAGGAGAGGTGGAGTAGTGGGATAGCAACTGAAGGCACTTGGAAGGGCAAGGGGTGCTTCCTGGGGCAATCCATGCAAAAGGGACACCAGAAAAGACATGCAGAGAAAGAGACAAGAGTCCTGTCCTGCTCAACCTGAGGAGCAGTTAACAGCAGAAAGTTTTCACACATGAAGAAAACTGCTGATTCCTGCTTCGAAATGTTAAGTCTTCAGAGTTTGAACTTGTTCATTCAAAACAAGCTCATTTTACCAAAGATTTTAGTGGTTTACTTTAAAGGAATATTTTATGCCACTAAAAAGGGTGTTTATAATGTTTCATAACCAGCATTATATAAACACACTTCATTTTATTTCAGGAAAACTGTGAGTTCATTGTTCAGATTATGACTGAGTCTTACCAAATTATAACTTCTTGGAAATTTTATAATTCAGTTCTGCCTTTGACTTTAGTGGTAGATTGGTGTTTGTTTTGGTTTTTGGTTTTTTTTTAGTTTTTTTTTTGTTTTTTGTTTTTGTTTTTGTTTTTATTTTGTTGTGGTTTGTTTTGTTTTTCAAGAACTAAGACTAAAAGAACATGTGTACAAATAACATTTTAAAAATAGAATGTTACTATATATTTTCTTTTACTTTAAATTTTGTGGAGTTGGCTACTTACATAGAAGCAGTTTTGTATAGAGGCACTCTACAGCATTCTACAGACTACCAATTACAAAGTTGCAGAAGGTGTTTGATAACTAATATGCACTGAGAATATTCAAAGAACTCTTATAACCTAGCAAATATGGCCCAAAAAATGGGACAAAATTCTATAAATATGCTAAACATGCTCAACATCACTCATTATTAGATAAATGAGAATTAAAATCATTAGCTACTATGATGGTCAATTTGTTAGTGACAATATCAAATAACAAAACTATGAAACAAGGAGAATCCTGCAAGTGGCTGGTGGTAATATGAAGTACTACAGACATTTGAAAAGCAGTATGGCCACCCACCCATCTAAAAGTTTTTCAGCCCCGAATTGTCCCTGTCTAAAAGAAACACAGGGACAAAATGGAGCAGAGGCTGAATGAAAGGACATTCAGAGGCCACCCCGCCTAGGGATCCATTCCATCCACAGATACAAACCCCAACATTACTGTTGATGCCAAGAAGCACTTGCAGACAGGAGCCTGGTATAGCTGTTCCCTGAGAGGTGCTACCAGCACCTGAGCAATACATACGCAGATACTCACAAGCAAGCATTGAACTGAACCCAGGGACCCTAATGGAAGAGTTAGGGGCAGGGCTGAAAGAGCTAAAGGAGATTGCAACCCCATAGGAAGAACAACAATATTAACTAAGAGCACTCCCCAGAGCTCCCAAGGACTAAAACATTTACTATAAAGTATACATGGGCCGGTCCATGGTTTCCTCTACATATGTGGCAGAGGACGGCCTCATCTGGCATCAATGGGAGGAGAGGTTTGGACCTGTGGAGGCTTAGAGGGAGATGCTAGAGGGGTGAGGTGAGAGTGGGTGGGTGGGTAGGTAGCAGAATACCCTCTAGAGGCAAAGGGGAGGAGGATAGGGTGGGGGATTCATGGAGGGGAGACAGGAAAGGGGGATAATATTTAAAATGTAAACAGATACAATGATTACTAAATGCATTTTTAAAAAGCAATTCTCTCTCTCTCTCTCTCTCTCTCTCTCTCTCTCTCTCTCTCTCTCTCATCAAGTAATACATAAGCTACCAAAACATCCACTGGTAGTTCCTAATTTACTATCTGATCCTGAAAAGAAAACCATGTCAACATAAAGATTTTACTTGAATGGTCACAATTTTTCTTATAATAATCCCAAAGCAAATACAGTTTAAATATCCATCAACACATGAATAAAGCAATTGTAGCATGGTCCCACAGTGCAATGTTACCCAACAATAAATTTTGTTTTTCAAAATGCAAGAGGACTTTTTATTAAAACCAGCATGCTGGGGCTGCTCTGCACATGAAGGGAGAATGACCTCCCACCTCCTGCTGGGAGGGCCTTACCTACTCAGGACAGCCACCATTAAGCACAATGTGATAGGAAGAACAGTGTTACATTCAAACTAATTGGTTGTTAGGTGATGAGGTAGGTGGTCAACAGTCGGTCGGTCAGTCCTTCAGAATGCATCCCCACCCTTAGGTCGGTCTCCCCCTGCCCTTTGTGGTCTGAGGAATGTAAGTTAGCCTCGGACCTTTTTAAAGTTCCTGAGTTAACACATGAATAAAGCAATTGTAGCATGGTCCCACAGTGCAATGTTACTCAACAATAAGTATTAAAAACACCTCTATTAATACTTCGATTTCTATTGGTGAATTTTTGAAATACACTTTGCTCATGAGAAACACATATGCAACCTCTCTTCACAATAGCCAGGAAATGTAAATAGCTTAGATATTCATCAGGTAATGAGTGGATAATGGAACTGTGGTATATTTACACAATGGAATATTATTCAGCTGTTAAAAATGAAACTGCAAGAGTTGTAGGTAAACAGAAATAGATGGATGATAGACGTATAGATGGATGGATGGATGGATGATGGATAGAAAGGTTAGATGGAAGGAAGGAAGGAAGGAAAACAGAAATATCAATCCTAAGAGCCTGAGGAATGCTGATGCCTAAATGGAACATCTATCTTGTAGTCCTTTTTCTAAGATTCAGAAATCATTATAGAAGAGGAAGTAAGATTATAAAAGCCAGGGGCAGTGCATGAATACAGGAAACAGTGCCCTCCAGACAGAACAGTGCAGCTGCGTATATAAACCCACAGCAGTTATGACAGGATGCATAAGGCCAAAGAAAGACCAAGCCTGATTAAATTCTAGCATATGCCAGAAAAATAAACTTGAAGTTCAACCCCCTAACCAAGTAGTTATTAGCCATTGGAAGCTGCTGGGAGAAGAGTCTGTTTCCTTTAAAAGTGTTGCCCCTGGTGGGACAAACCTAAACCCAATCCCCAGAAACCACATGATGGAAGCAGAAAACTGAGACGCCTCAAGTTTTTCTCTGATCTCTGTTTGTATGAGACATGGCACATATGAGAGAGCCAGGTCATATATACACATGTCAAACACACACATTTTGTTGTTGTTGTTTCTGAGATAAGGGCTGAGATAATGCAGATTGGTCTACTGTTTTGGTCTCCACCATGCTGAGCTTGCCTCAAAGTTCTTAAAAGAACAAGAATTATAAAATATGCAAACAGGACTGCAGGAGTCACAGCCACTGTCTGAGCAGAGATGGCGGCCCGTGGCTGACTGCCAAGCCACCCCTCCTCCCCACATCCACAGCCATTCTCACGTTGCTCCCGTGTGTGCGGAAAGCCTTCCACATTTCCAGATTCTCTTTGTCTGTCTCCCTGCTGGGGTGTGTTTAAGGAAACAGCATGAACATCACTATCCCTGAAAGCTGCAGATCTTTTTATCTCTCAGCCTTTCCCACACTTGGTTTCCCTGAAATTAGGGGTATCATGGTCATAATGTCCATCTTGTTGAAGAGACTTACTTCCAGTAACTGCCTTACATCCCCCTAAAAGAAAACATTTCTTTCCTCTTTTTAGTTGTACCATGCCTTTCCTCAGGCACAAAGCACACCTGTATGAGAAGAAGCCAAGAAAATATTCAGAATAAAAATTTCATACTTCAAGAAGCAGTTCTGATGCAAACAAACTCTAGCAGATATAGCGATATAGCTTGGTGTGGAAATGGAATAGACTCTGCTTGCAAGTCAAGCAGAGGTGGCTGTCAGTAAGCAGTCCAGGATGTATTATGTGACCATTTCCTTATGCTGTGGTCAGGAGATTGATTCAAACAAGCCAGTCATATTTTCTGCTATGAACACATGCTTGGGGCTGATAATCTCAAGACTCATCAACCTACGAAGGAACCTCCATGTTCTGTTGGTGGAAGCACTCTGTGGAAAGGCCTGAAGCCTTTACTGACTTCAGCACTTCCTGGTGCTCCATCTCAAGCCTTAACTGCTGAGTTCATCTGGGTTCTGGAACATGATCTAGACAACGAGTTCTCTCTTGGCTGAAAACCATGTCAGTTTCTGTTACTTACAATACTAAATGGTACATCACCTCACATCTGGAAACAGAATTGAAAATCTTTAATGAATTAGAAGAACTCTACCAGATATTGATTGAGTTGGGAATTTGAATTTGTTATTCCTTAATAGTGTATGAATATATATGAAGAATATGCATGATTTATATGAAGATATAAAGCCATGGAAAGAAAGATAAGGGTGAAAAAAATCAAGGTATCAGTGATGAATACAGACAGGAAATATATTTTTGGAATTTCAAAATGTTGTGACTTTCCCTGGGGAGATGGGAATGACTGTCTGTTCATTGTAGATAAGGCACTGAGAGCACAGGTCTGGAACTTGCTTTCAGGGGCAAGGGAGACTCAAAGGCAGCTGCAGCATTCCAAATCTCATCCCAGAATGTTTGAGGCCTCACAGAAGCTCTCTTCCCTGTATTCCCTATACAACTTGCAAACACTGGGACTCAAAGGAATCCTTTCCCTAGGCTTGTTGCTGCTTTGATAACCCCAGGGAGGCAGCTTGGGCATCTTGTCATAAGCAGTGAATACAGTATTTCTCCCAGAAGCCAGCAACCCTACAACAGTAGTACCTGAGAAATGCCGTACAGCTGAAGCACAAGACAAGGACTTCAACATGGCTATTGTGGGTATATTTAATTAAGGACCTCTGAGAGGGTGTAAACAGAACCCTTAACAAAGTCTGAAAAAAAAAGCAGACAGTAGAAAAAAAATCACGAAAATAATCCATGACATGAAAACAGAATTTAACATTAGAAATTAGGATCACAAAAGAAAACCCAACCAGTTGCCTGGAATTTCATGAAGGACAACTGAGTTCTTTACAGCTTCTGGTTTTTATAAATAAGGCTGCTATGAATATAGTAGAGCATGTGTCCTTGTTACATTCTGGAGAATCCTCTGGGTATATGACCAGGAGTGGTATAGCTGGGTCTTCAGGTAATACTATGTCCAATTTTCTGAGGAACCGCCAAACAGATTTCCAGAGTGGTTGTACCAGCTTGCAATCCCACCAGCAGTGGAGGAGTCTTCCTCTTTCTCAATATTCTTGCCAGCATCTGCTGTCACCAGAGTTTTTGATCTTAGCCATTCTGATTGGTGGAATCACAGGGTCATTTTGATTTGCATTTCCCTGATGACTAAGGATGTTGAACATTTCTTTAGGTGCTTCTCAGCCATTCCATATTGCTCAGTTAAGAATTTTTTGTTTAGCTCTGTAGCCCATAGGTTAAATAGGGTTATTTAGTTCTCTCGAGTCTAACTTATTGAGTTCTTTATATATGTTGGATATTAGTCCTCTATCTGATGTAGGATTGGTAAAGATCTTTTCCCAATTTCTTGGTTGCCTTTTTGTCCTAATGACATTGTACTTTGTTTTACAGAAACTTCGAAATTTTATAAGGTCCCATTTGTCAATTCCTGATCTTAGAGAATAATTATGGGTGTTCTATTCAGGAAACTTTTCTCTGTGGCCATGTGCTCCAGGCGCTTCCCCACTTTCTTTTCTATTAGTTTCACTGTATCTGTTTTATGTGGAGGTTCTTGATCTACTTGGACTTGAGTTTTGTACAAGGAGATAAGAATGGATCAATTTGCTTTCTTCTACGTGCTGACCACTAGTTGAACCAGCACCAATTAATGAAAATACTGTCTTTTTTCCCACTGGATGGTTTTAGCTTCTTTGTTAAAGATCAAGTGACCATTTCAAGGGGTCATTTCTGGGTCTTCAATTCTATTCCATTGGTCTACCTGCCTGTCACTGTACAGATAACATATAGTTTTTAATCACTAATGCTCCATAGTAGAGCTTGAGGTCAGGGATGGTGATTCCACCAGAAGTTATTTTATTGTTGAGAATAGTTTTCACTATCCTGCAGTTTTTGTTAATCCAGATGAATTTTCAGCATGTTCTTTCTAGCTCTATGAAGAATTGAGTTGGAATTTTGATGTGGATTGCCTTGAATCTGTAGATTGCTTTTGGCAAGATGACCATTTTTACTATATTAATCCTACCAATCCATGAGCATAGAAGATCTTTCCATATTCTGAGATCTTGTAACCGTTTGCTTGGAAAATTGTTTTCCAACCATTAACTTTGAGGTAGTGTCTGTCTTTGTCACTGAGCTGGGTTTCTTTTATGCAGCAAAATATTAGGTCCTGTTTACATATCCAATTTGCTAGTCTATGTCTTTTTATTGGGCAATTAAGTCCATTGACTTCAAGAGATATTAAGGAAAAGTTAATTTGCTTCCTGTCATTTTTGTTGTTAGAAGTGGAATTATGATTATGTGGCTATCTTCTTTTCGGTTTGTTAAAGGAAGATTGTTTTCTTGATTCTTCTAGGATGCAGCTTCCCTTCTTGTGTTGGAGTTTACTACTTTATTATCTTTTGAAGGACTGGATTTGTGGAAAGATATTGTGAAATTTTGTTTTTGTCATGGAATATCTTGGTTTTGCCTTCTATAACAACTGAGAGCTTTGCTGGGTATAGTAGCCTGAGCTGGCATTTGTGTTCTCTTTACTGCTTTTAATATTCGTTTTGTATTTTGTGCATTGATATTTTGACTATTATGTGACAGGATGAATTTATTTTCTGGTCCAATCTATTTGGGGTTCTGAGATCTCCTTGTATGTCTATCTCTTTAAGTTTGGGAAGTTTTTTTCTATAATTTTGTTGAAAGTATTTACTGGCCCTTTTAAGTTGAGAATCTTCACACTCTTCTATATCTATTATCCTTAGGTTTGGTCTTATTGTTTCCTGGATTTTCTGGGTGTTTTGGATTAGGAGCTTTTAGCATTTTGTATTTTCTTTGACTGTTGTGTCAATGTTTTCTATGTTATCTCCTGATGTGATTCCTGATCTCATTCCTAGGTTTTCTATCTCCAGAGTTGTTTCCCTTTGTGATTTCTTTATTGTTTCTACTTCCATTTTTAGATCCTAGATTGTTTTGTTCAATTACTTCACCTCTTTGTTTGTGTTTTCCTGTAATTCTTTAAGGGATTTTTGTGTTTCCTCTTTAAGGGCTTCTAGCTGTTTACCTGTGTTCTCCTGTATTTCTTTAAGGGAGTTACTTTCGTCCTTCTTAACATCCTCTATCAGCATCATAAAACGCGATTTTAAATTCAAATCTTCCTTTTCTGGTGTGTTGGGTTACCCAGGACTTGCTGTGGTGGGAGAAATTGGTTCTGATGGTGCCAAGTAGCCTTGGTTTCTATTGGTAAGGCTCTTGTGCTTGCCTTTCACTATCTGTTTTTTTCTCTAGTGTTAGTTGATCTTGCTGTCTCTGTCTGGAGATTGTCTCTCCTGTGGACCTGGAAGCCTGTGTCAACACTCCTGAGATACCAGCTGTCTTCTGGAGGGACCTGTGTCCCTCCAGAGGGATGCAGTTGTACATGAAATGACTCTGTCCCAGTTGGTCCACTATTTCTGTGCCCTGTGCACTCCTGGCCAATCCCGCTTTGGACAGTTATTGAAGAGAACATGGTGATCTCATCTCTGAGCCCGGGAGTTAAAGTACTCCTGGGAGATCAGCTCTCTCCTGGCTGGACCTGTGCACAGAGGACTGTGGAATAGCCCCAGCTCCCGGGTGCAGATGGTGACCGACTGGCTTGTGGTTTTGATCTTAACCATTCTGATTGGTATAAGGCGGAATCTCAGGGTCATTTTGATTTGCATTTCCCTGATGACTAAAATGGCGAACATTTATTTACGTTCTTCTCAGCCATTCAAGATTACTCTGTTGAGAATTTTCTGCTTAGCTCTGTACACCATTTTTTATTGGGTTATTTGTTGGTGTGTACTCACTGATAATTGGGTATTAGCCATAAAGTACAAGATACTCATGATACACCCCAGAGAGCCAACAAAATTAAAGAAGAAGGTCCGAGGGGGGGGGGGGAATGCTTGAATCTCCCTTAGGAGGGGAAATAAAATAATCATAGGAGGCAGAAGGAGGGAGGGACTGAAGACTCTGAAGGGGATAAGAACTCCACAAGAAGTTCTTGTCGTATAGATCTTTCACTTGTTTGGTTAGAGTCACACCAAGATACATTATATTGTTTGTGGCTATTGTGAAGGGTGTCATTTCCCTAACTTCTTTCTCAGCCTGCTTATCCTTTGAGTATAGGAAGGCAACTGATTTGCTTGAGTTGATTTTATAACCAGCTACTTTGCTGAAGTTGTTTATCAGCTGCAGGAGTTCTCTGGTGGAGGTTTTCGTGTCACTTAAGTAGACTATCATGTCATCTGCAAATAGTGATAATTTGACTTCTTCCTTTCCAATTTGTATCCCTTTGACCTCCTTATGTTGTCTAATTGCGCTAGCTAGAACTTCAAGTACTACATTGAAAAGATATGGAGAGAGAGAACAGTCTTGTCTAGTCCCTGATTTTAGTGGGATTGCTTCAAGTTTCTCTCCCTTTAGTTTGATGTTGGCTACTGGTTTGCTGTATATTGCTTTAACGATGTTTAGGTATGGGCCTTGAATTCCTGTTCTTTCCAAGACTTTTAGCATAAAAGGATGCTGAATTTTGTCAAATGCTTTTTCTGCATCTAATGAGATGACCATATGGTATTTTTCTTTGAGTTTGTTTATGTAGTGGATAGCATTGATGGATTTCCTTATATTGAACCATCCCTGCATCCCGGGGATGAAGCCTACTTGATCATAGTGCATCCATCGTTTTGATGTGTTCTTGGATTCGGTTGGCAAGAATTTTATTAAGTATTTATAAATACTTATATTCATAAGAGAAATTGGCCTGAAGTTCTCTTTCTTTGTTGGATCTTTGTGTGGGTTTGGTATCAGCATAATTGTGGCTTCATAGAACGAGTTGGGTAGAGTTCCTTCTGTTTCTATTTTTTGGAATAGTTTGAAGAGTATTAGTGTTAGGTCTTCTATGAAGGTCTGATAGAATTCTGCACTGAAGCTATCTGGTCCCGTGCTTTTTTTGGTTGGGAGACTTTCTATGACCCTTTTCATTTCTTCAGGTGTTATGGGACTGTTTAGTTGATCTATTTGATCCTGATTTAATTTTGGTGTCACATATCTGTCTAGGAAACTTTCCATTTCCTTCAGATTTTCCAGTTGTGTTGAGTATAGGCTTTTGTAGTAGGATCTAATGGTTTTTTGAATTTCCTCAGTTTCTGTTGTTATATCTCCCTTTTCATTTCTGAGTTTGTTAATCTGGATACTGTCTCTGTGCCCTTTGGTTAGTCTGGCTAAGAGTTTATCTATCTTGTTGATTTTCTCAAAGAACCAGCTCTTGGTTTTGGCTTTTTAAGAAGACTTTTAGAGCCAGAGCAGCAGGATTTGAACAGACATTCTACAAACTTTGAGTGATCACAAATAGCCTACTCTCACATACCTATTCAATATAGTACTTGTATTCTTAGAGCTATAAGAAATCTGAAGGAGATTAAGAGAATACAAATAAGGAAGGAGGAACTAAAATACCTTCATTTGCAAATTATATGATTTTATGTATAAATGATCCTAAAAATTTCTACAGCTGAAAAATACTTTCAGTAAAGAATCAGTATACAAAATTAACACTGTGTGCAAATGACAGAATTAAAAAGAAACAAAGAAAATATTACTTTTCACAAAAAGCATCAAAAAATACCTTTGAGTAATAGCAAGTAACCAAGAAGGAAAAGATTTACATAATAAAACTTTAAGACATTGATAAAACTGAAGAAGATATCCAAAGATGGAAAGATTTCCTATGGGGTAGCATTAATATAGTAAAAATGGTTATTCTACCAAAAGCAATCTATAGATTCTATGCAATTCTGACAAAATTTGCAACATAGTTGTTCACAGAAATTGCAAGGAAAATTTCTAGCTTCATATAGACACACACACACACACACACACACACCACACTCACACTCACACACACACACACCAAAAACAAAAACAAAAACACAAAAGAATCTGGGTAGTAAAGAACTACTGGAGGTATAGCCATTCCTGATCTAAAGTTTTACTACAGAGCTGTAATAATAATAATAATAATAATAATAATAATAATAATAATGTGATGATGATGATGATTATAATATAAAAGCATAGTATTGAAATAAAACCAGACACATTAACCAATGAGATCCAATTAAAAACCTGGACACAAGTCTGAATACCTTTGGACACCTGATTTTTGCCAAAAATGTCAGAATACACACTGGAAAACATGACATCATTAACAAATGGTGACGGTTAAACTGGAAGGCTGCATGCAGAAGAATGAAAAATGAATCATAATTGTCCCCATGCACAAAACTCAGTTCTAAATTGATAAAGGGCCTCAACAAACAGCATGATACCTTAATTGTATTGTATTGAAGAAGAAATAGTCTTGAATTTATTAATAGCACAGGCACTAACAGTAATGAATGAATGGAACTTAATGAAACAGAAAAGCTTCTGCATGGAAAAGGACAAATTGGTAGGCTACAGAATGGGGAAAGAATTTTAAAAATTACACATCTGATAGTCTGATAAATGTCTAATATCTAAAACATAGAACTCAAAATAACCAGACACCAAGAAAACAAATATGCCAATTAATGGAATACCGATCTAAGCAGAATGTTCAAACAAGGAGACATCAATGGCCGAGAAACACTTAAAGTAATATTCAACATCCTAGGTCATCAGCTCAATGCAAATGAAAATGAGCTTGAGATTCCACAGCAGTCAGAACGAGCAAGAGCCAGAGAACTTGTAACAACTTGTGCTGGCGAGGAAGAGAAGCATCCATCCCTTGCTGGTGGGAGTGCAAACTTGTACAGCCTTTATGGGAAAGAATGGCAGTTCCTCCGGAAGCTGAAAATAGATCTAGCTCCGGATGCAGGTGATCCACCCTTTGGCATAAACCCAAAGGGCTCTACATCTAACTGTACAGACGGCTTCTCATCCATGCTTATTGCCTCTCTGTTCATAATAGCCAGAAATTAGGAACAGCCTAGATGTCCATAAACAGACACACAATGAAAACAGTAAATTTACACAACAGAATGTTCTCAGCATTTAAAAAAATGAAATTCACAGGTAAATGGATGAAACTAGAAAAAAAAATCATCTTGAGTGAGATAACCCAGACTCCAAACTACAGATATAATATGTATTCTTTTATATGTGGGTTGTTAGGGTTTTAGCCTTCAGTAATCATGGTACAATCCATATGAAACAGAGATTAAGTATAGAGTAAGGAACTGGCTGGGAGAGACGGCATTGCTGAGATGGGGGAAACAGAATGTGGAGAGACAGTGGAGAATGGAAAGAGAATCAAGTGGAGGGGAGCTGAGGTTTTCTAGATATGACAGAGTTGATGCACATATGCACTCAACAGAGACCATGGCAGAGTGCACACAGGGCCTGTACAGACCCAAGCCAGACAGGCTCCCAACACTGACAGTGGTAATGGACTTGAGCCCCCATCCCTAACCCAGAAGCTATTTTGAATTAACAACTGCTGGCAAAGGAAAAATTAGTTTTCTTCAAAGGAGTCTCATTGGGTATACAAACCACACTTTGGGGAGGCCCCATGCCCAGCAGTAGATGGACAACACAAAATGAACTGACTGGCATATTTTTGGAAATGCTTTGCCTCATAATGATTTTTCACGGATATTTTTTTTTGCCTTATTTGCCTTTTGCTTATTTATTATGGTTTTTTATTTTGTGTTGTTGTTGTGTGTGTATGTGTGCATTCTCTGCTTTGTTTTTTCTTTTCTATGTTTGTCTGCTTGCTTTGTTCTATTCTTGTTGTTTGTTTTGCTATTGGTCTATTGTTTTCTAAAGAAAGAGAAAGAAACTGGAGTTGAATGGGTGGAGAGGTGGGGAGGATCTGAGAGGAGACTAGAGAGGGGAACCATGAGTATAACATATAGTATGAAAAATATCTGGAGAGAGAGAGAGAGAGAGAGAGAGAGGAAGAGGGAGAGAGAGAGAGAGGAAGAGGGAGATGGAGAGAGAGAGAGAGAGAGAGAGAGAGAGAGAGAGAGAGAGAGAGAGAGAGAGAGAGAGAGAGATTAGTGGAGAGGTTAGGACAGAAACCTGGCAGACCCCCCTTCACATTCAGCATTTGCCAGCTGGGAAAGCAAACCAAAGGACAAGTGAAAGGAGTCTGTGGAAAGTACCTCTCCCTGCCCTGCGTCTTTCATTTTTCCTTGAGTGAAAGAGAGGCTTAGATGGAGATTTATACTCAGCCTGTCTGAGGGCTTAGACTTGGTGTGACCATACGCTTTATTTTTCAAGCTGGATTTCTTTGTAAGTGCAAAAGAGTACTTGTATTATGTCAGAAGAAGTGTAACTTGGTATCATAGGACAAAGGACGACCCCATCTAGACTTTTCCTGATATATCTTCCCTAAGAAATTCAAAACCAGAAATTAATCATGGATCCATCAGAAAGGAGCAGCAAACCAAAGACAAGTAGGTGATGATTTGATCCAAGAAAACTCATTATAGAATTCTTCAAAAAGATGCAAGAAAACATAACTTGCACAAAATGGCTACACAACAGGAGTACATGGCCCAAACCAAAGGCAGAAAGGAAAATGGAAGGAACTGGTTATTTTAAGTGTCTTTGGCAGGAAAAGTTGCTTTCTTCTTGGCATCAGGGCTGAAAATGGATATTCCCTTGTTTGGGGCTATTTTACTTCCCAAAAACACAGCCACACAATCCCTGGCAGCAGAGTTTTTAAGACTCCGTTTTTATAGCCAACACCCTGTGGTTCCTATATGAACATGCAACTGGAATAGCTGAGCTATCTGTGGTGATGTGGCCCAGAGACTAAAGCTAAGCAGCTGGAAGCCGTGTAGTGCAGCCATCTCGAGCTCAGCCAGGGTCACTGCCATTCTGGCTTCTCTCTGACCTGTGGAACTTCAATCATTACCTGCTGTATTAGGTCGCCAATGGAAACGACCCATAAACAAAACAGAAAAAAGAATGTCCTTAAGGAAATTAGCATTATGACTATATCAAAAAACAAAATCAAAGGAAAAAAAGTTAAAGGACCTAGCTTGTACAAATACTGGATTTGTTTTTTTATGCAAATAATTAAACCTTGTTCAAACAAACTCCAGAATCTCACAAATTTCATAATGATAATTGATGTGACCTATAATTGGTGAAAATAGTAGTAGAAATAAGTACAGCGTTAATAATAAAATACCATATACCTTAGTGTTAGGCATGATACTGTTGGTCCCTAACTGACAGCAACTATGCATTCTCTCTAACTTCTCTGATGAGAAGACATGAAATTACTTGCCCAGAAATAAGTAGAGCTGGCTGGAATTCATGCGGAGCCAATGAGAAGGCTCTGCTATTAATTATCAGGGCAAAGTGCCTAGAGCCTTATCACAGGCAAACATCTAAACAGAAGCATTTTTGAATCCATAGTGTAAAAGTCCTGGAAGTGCATCCTGACTGTAGGTAAGGCATTCTGACCCACGTCGAAGGCATTTATAGGGCACAACAAGGATGACTAACTGGGAAACTGTTCTCCATTCTAATAGGAATGTGTACTTTATGCCAATAAATTACAATATTATTCATACTACTAATAATTAAACCAGTGCTGGATTTCAACAGAGAAAGATTATTCGATTTTATTTTTGTGAGAATTTTTTTTATTCTTTTCTAGGAGTCTGATATTTAGAAAGCTGTGAAGTAATATGTTCAATACTTTTCTTGTATAAATAAATTAATTTTGCCTAGAAATTAGATTTTCATTGTTTATATTTAACATACAGACAATCGGGTTAACATATCATTTCTAGTCATTTCATGTATTAGGGAAACCCGGGATTTGAAACCCCAGTCTGCAGTGTGTATACATTCCCATTCTGACATCCTAATGAATTAAAGGGGTCCCGTTCTGAATACAATATACATTTCGAGGAACGTGTTTACACAGAGGAGTGCATGTTATACCAGAGGTCACTGTGCGGTGTGGCCTCCTGCTCTCTCTCAGTTAGTGGGAGGCTGGAAAAGGCAAAGTTCTCACGCAGCAGCAGCAGAGACAGTATGGCAGCCATCACCGGAGCTATGCAGACCAGAAGCAGATGTGGCACAAGTCTCCTGGACAGCTTCTCCGAGACGAGACCGTTGCACTGTTGACTCAAAATGATGGGGATTTCCTGAGCTAAGACGATCAGGAGGCAAAGCAAACGGGGCATTTCCCCCCTTTAAATACATTAAACAAAAGGGTGTAACTTGATAGAGTAACTTCAAGTCAACGTCATCTGCTTTGAAAAACATGGCCTTTTAAAGTGAATGTGAACATCTGGAAATCTTTTTGAAAATAAATCGCTCCTCAACTGAAACATTAGATGGCATTTTTTTGGCAAGTGCTCTATCTGAGAATTACTCAGAAATAAACTCTTGGCAACCCCTGAACTAATGCTCTTCTATGAGAGCAGCACGTAATTTGTTATATTCTTAGGGTTACTTTGCTCCAACTATTTCAAGACTTTTACATAGCAGGAAATGAGTTTGGGGGTGAGGCCTCTGTACACAGACACAGCAGATTCTCAAAGCAGACTCATCAGTCTGGATTCAAGTCAGTAACTGCATGCAACCATGAAAAATTTTCAAGAAATTGTTTTTACATACTTAGTTAAGGATCTTACTAAATGAAAACCACTGCCAGTGTAAAACAAATCTATTAAAATGTACCTGGTGGCCATAGAGAAACTACAAAGAGAAACAGGGCACACACGAATAGAATTAAACACACACACACACACACACACACACACACACACACACACCTCTGAAAGTAAAGAGTAGTTATGTCAAGACTTCTGCTGATGGGAATTACTTATTTGTAGAGAAGAAGAAGAAGAAGAAGAAGAAGAAGAAGAGAGAAGAAGAAGAAGAAGAAGAAGAAGAAGAACAACAACAACAACAACAACAACAACAACAACAAGAACAAGAAGAACAAGAACAAGAACAAGAAGAAGAACAAGAAGAACAAGAACAAGAACAAGAAGAACAAGAACAAGAACAAGAAGAACAAGAAGAACAAGAACAAGAAGAAGAAGAAGAAAGAAAGAAAGAAAGAAAGAAAGAAAGAAAGAAAGAAAGAAAGAAAGAACCTTTCTGTGTGAAGGGTTTGTGTATGTAAGAAAAATTCAGTCTTTATGTGTAGAATGCATGATTTACAGTGATTTACAAGAAACACTATTATTGTAAAAGGCAATTTAGTGTGAAATACAAACCTGGGAGGTGCATTAAAACCTTTGGTGGATGTATAAAGAAGAGAACTCATAAGCAAGATGGTGTGACTGCAGTAATGACGGCTAGGTGACACCATGCCACATCACCAGGAGAAAGGTGTTAGTGTAGAAATGGGCTTGCAGCAGGGGTGGAATCGAGCCTTATTCCCTTGGTTTTGCTCATGAGCTTTTTGTTATCAAATCCTTAGAAAGTGTTATGAGCATTTGTTAGACTAACGTCTTCTGGAACTTCCATCAGAAAAGAACTCTGATCAAGGAGAATTTGCAGCATCTTCCTCAGACATGGGACCATTTCTTTAACAATTTTTTCAGTTGTTTTATTACCCTCTGTGAAGTGGTAAGAAAATATTTAAGATGGAATGGAACTGGCTTTCTTAGGAAGTAGTAATCCTTTCCTGAAACTTGAAAATGCTCACTGGGCATGTGAAAGGGAGGAGATAATCTTTCACTATTTCATATCCCAGAAAGAACAAAATGGGAGTCTGTTTTTAGTAAAGAGGTAATGGGCATAATCCTACTTCATGTCTGTCAAACCTTCCACAGTCTAAAACCTCTGTGCCCGTACCAGAAAAAAAAAATACCCACAATATAACCATCTAAATCACAAGTCAATGGTAGAAAATATTATGACTTTGTTTCTGTGTTCCTAAAAATTATTATCTCAAAACTCAGATGTAACTGCAATAATACAAATGACTATAAGCTCACTGTGACTTCTATTTGAGAGATTTTATTTCTAAATTAGAAGAAAATGTATCAAGTAGTGAAAATTTCGTCCAATTTCTGTATCTTGTTTTGGTCTTTTCCCATAGACCCATGAAAGCAAAACAAAAGTATATCCTCATGAATCTAAGTATATTATTTAAACACATTAAATATACCCTTACTTGTACTGATTTCCTGGCTCATTATCTGGGAACTCTGATCTCTTGTTCAACAGAAATATCTGAAGGGGCTGAGGCAATGTTTTTCTGTTAAAGTCTCTCCTGGGTGAATGACCTGAGTTTGTACCTCCAGAACATAAAAAATCAAATGCAGTGATGCATGGTTTTAATCCCAGCACTGTGGGGGGTGCAGAGGGTGGATCATGGAAGGTTGTCGGCCTATCACTCTAGCTTCAGATTCAGTTAGTGGCCCTATCCCAAAAAAGTAGAAAGGGGATTGTGGAAACAAAGTATCCCAGTGTCAACATCTGGCCTCTGTGTGTGTCTGTATACATGCAGACACATATTCACACACACACACACACACATACACACGTGCATGCACGCACACACAAGAGAGAGAGAGAGAGAGAGAGAGAGAGAGAGAGAGACCCCTAAATGTTTATAAGTTATAAATCAAATAAGACATGATTTTTTTTATTTGTTTTTTTTTTCCAGACAGGGTTTCTCTGTGTAGCCCTGGCTGTCCTGGAACTCACTCTGTAGACCAGGCTGGCCTTGAACTCAGAAATCCGCCTGCCTCTGCCTCCCAAGTGCTGGGATTACAGGTGTGCACCACCACCGCCCGGCAAGACACGATTTTTTAAATAGTTTATGTTCTTGATGAATGTATTTCTGTTCTGATAAGGTTACTTGTTTTATATTGTTTTGAGTTTTCCAGAGATGTGGCATTGGGTGGAAAGATGGGGGAAGCCAGGGCCTATGACTTGCCTCCTCTTTCATGTCCTTGGCCCTTTGGGCAGCACCAGCTCCCCAGCACACACATGCTCACACACTCCCACACAGCGGCCCTGGGGGTTGTACACTATTTGGATAGTTCCTCTATCATAATCACTGCTATCGTAGCATTTATTTCTCTTATCTCAGTTTACATTTTTGGTGTTTTTTGTTTCTGGTTCTTTTCTCTTTCTACTTAAAAGTAATCCTTGCAATAAATAAGCAATTTTCTGCTACCCTGAAAGTTTCATATGTATGCCCCCTTTATGTTGCCTCTTCTTGACTGCTGGGGATCAGATTCACAGCCTAATGTGTGGGAGGCAATATTCTACCACTGACCTCCTTCCCCAACCCACTTCTTTTTATTTTTCTTCTTCTAGTTACAGCAAACTTACCCTTTTGCACATTTACCCTGTTTCTCTCTAGCTATTTCAGGACCATATATCTATTGCTAGTCTTCTTAAATTTAATTTTGAGACTATAATATTATTCCCTTCCATTTCCTCCCTCCAGTTTCATATTACCCATCCCTGCTCTCCTTCAAACTCATGCTCTATTTTTCACTAATTTTTATTTCATATTTATGTGTTGCGGTGGTTTTAAGAGGAATGCTCTCATAGTCTCACATATTTGAATGCTTGGTCACTTGAGAAAAACTAGGAGATGTGGCCTTGTTGGAGTGGGTGTGGCCTTGTTGGAAGAAGTTTGTCATTGGGAGTAGGCCTTGAGGTTTTAAATGTTCAAGCCAGACCCAGTGACTCTGTCTGCAGAGAGAGACATAGATCCAGACATAGAACTCTCAAGCTACTGTCCAGCACTTATCTGCCTGCATGTAGTCATGCTTTCTGTCATGATGACAATGGACTAAACTTCTAAATGATAACCCAGCCCTACCAAAATGTTTTCTAAGAGTTGCCATGGTCATGGTGTTTCTTCATAGAAACAGAAAACAAAGACAGAAGTATATCCATATATCTTCCTAAATATAAACTTCTCATACAATGTTACTAGTATGTATGTTCTCAGGGTTGACTGGTTTTTTGGCATCGGACAATTAAATGACTTATTCTTCCCTGGGGAAGACTCTACTGACTACTCCCAACTTTCTTCAGTTTTCTACAGTTCTTTGTAGGTTGAGATTGTATGTTATTCTTTTTAGGGTAACTGAAAAACTTCAGCATAATTTAACATGGTGGGTAAAAATTCATTCTTTTGGGTGTGGGGTGATAGGCTGATACTTTTAATCTTTGGGTGTATATGTTCAAAATGCCCAGGTTTTGAGGTATGAGTGGGCCTGTGTCTGATATCTAGTCTGGGGAACAACATTACTAAGGTTTGATGGGCTCCCAGCCTTCTATACACAGAGTGCATTTCTATCAGAGACCTGCTATAAACAAGTATGCTACTCCTGGGACCAAGGACAAAGAATTTAAATCAAATACTCCTTGAAAACCCAGTTTCACGTGAGGACCCACTCTTGTTTGTTTCCCTAATCTAGTATCCAACAACTTTCTGTCTGCCATCTTTTATTTATCTATTTTTATACATAGAATTGTTCTGAATTAGTAACCCATTGTAACTCTCTTTTGGCATCTCCATAAATAGAAGAAAGGACCCATCTCTGTCTTTTTCACTCAAAGGCTTTGAATGTGTGTGGCTGTAAATGTGTTAGGGATAAAGCCATTCGATAAGCACGAGTCTAAACTATTGCTGTTGGTTATCATCACTGCCTGTGAAATGCAATGATACACTTTTAAGAAATCTATCTCAAAATCAGAAGTGTTCAAGGAGATTAAATTACCCTATCTGCCCATCATACTATGTACCATGTCAATATGGGAGAGAAGACATAGAGATATCATACTCTAATAATAACACACAAACATAGCACCTTCTGGGGAAAAGCCAGAGGTCTTCCTGGTACTACTGACTGCAGTGAACATTTGATGATATGCATATGGCAAGACTAAGGACTCTCTACAGAACTGTAGATCATTCCGTTTTCTCTCTAAGCTCAAATCTATTTGTATGCATATAGAAAAACAGAGAAAGTAAAATCTATTACATAAATCAAATGGTCCATTTATGTTATGATGTGACATTCTAATGACAGAAAGGAGTTTATCTAGTTGCTCAGCTCGAAAGACAACTTATTTCTGTAGTGACATGTTCACTGGTGGAACTTTGACAGCACAGGAGAGAGATGTGTATCTTGGGTAAGATTACAACTAGCCTCGATCTTGAATTGGTCCTAGAGTTTCTCAAGTACCAGTGTTAAACTGAAAGAACATTGCAGTGAACTGATAAACTTGATAATTTGAAACCCAGCCACAGTGGGCATATTTGCACTGTAGAATTTATCAGCTGCATGACTAGAGTGATGGCTCTTTGGGTAAGTGTCTTTGCTACACTGGGACTTGCTGACTGCTATGTGGCACCAGGTTCAGTAAGAAGCCTAGTCTCAAGGGAAGAGGACAGACAGATATAGAGCAGGACACTGGACATTCTCCTCTGGCTTCATCTCTGTTTCTGTCTCTGTCTCTCTGTCTGTCTCTCTGTCTGTCGGTCTCTCTCATATACACATACCTATAACTCATACACACACACACACACACACACACACACACACACTCACACATGTGCACTAACATGCAAACACACACCAAAAAAGGAAGAAAGGAAGACATCAGCAATGGTAAAAATCAGAGTCATTGTAGCTCTTTACATTTATAAATCCCATCTATTATTTACACCACTGTATGACAGTTCAGAAAGAGGAAGGTGAAAGTAAGTAGACACTATCCTTCCCATAGTGGTAAGAGGAATGATTCAGTTTGCATCAGAATACCACGAAAGCTTGGGACTGCTGCCTGCTGATACCTTCAGTCTATAGATCTGATAATTTGTTTCTTTAAATTAGATTATATCATAATGACAGTGTAGCATAAAGTATTTTGAGTCTTATAGCTTATAAAAATTTTTAATAAACTCCAAGAGTAATTTCAACATACAGCCAATAAAGAAGATAGATCAAAGAAGCAGAACATAAAAATAATTACACATTTCCGAAAAGAAGTAAGCAACTTTGTAGGAAATCCAAGTCATCTTCCTCTCTGTTCAGAATGGGCATGTGGAGAAGGCTGGCACTGGCAGGAAGGACAGGAATCCAGATGAAGCAATAGAGCAAAAGCAGCCTGGTTAATCACCGTCCTGCTGGGTGTGAGTCATTGAATGGTAAGGTGTCCTTTAGGACTCACCTTCAGGGTGCTGAGGTGGCATTGCGAGCTAGTCAGAGAAAAATCCTGTTTAACATGGCAATTAAATCATAAGAGAAATCATATAGGCATTTGTCTCAGTATTCTCAGAAGTCATCTTAATCAAATAGATGCAGGCATCAAAAATCCATTGCTTAGAGAGAGACTCCAACCAAAGGGACCGAGGGAAATATATGTACAAACATCACAACATCAAGAAAGGCCTCAAACCTAACAACCCAGAGATGGGGAACAATTACCCAAGCAAGATACATGGTTGAGACTCAGTGCATGGCACAGAGATACAGTTATATACAGAAGTATAGTAAGTAAGGGCAGAGAAAATGGACCAAAGTTATTTTAAAAGAAAGGCAGCATGGTGCTGCAATGTTGCCAAGCAACCATATGGAAAGGAGGATCCTTTGCTCTGGATTCCATATCATAGTTACCTCTCACCTGCCTAGTATGTAGTGTCTTGCTGGCTGAAGTTATTTTTAGTTATTAAAATGGAGGAGTTTTGTTTGAGAAAATATTTATTATGCATTACACAGATAAAGTTCTGCCAAGACTCGGATCTTGGATTAGCTGGTTTGAGACCATAATATTATAGCTACACCACACACACTCTCTCTCTCTCTCTCTCTCTCTCTCTCTCTCTCTCTCTCACACACACACACACACACACACACACACACACACACACACACATTTATATGAAAAAAATTATTATGTAATAATATGAAGGGATTTTCGATAAAGGGATTTTCCACCTGAAACATTATCATTTACTTTAATTTTTTGAGATCTTATTAATTTTTTACCTTCTACTGAAAATCTATTCTTTTCTATATATTATAGCCCAACTGTAGTTTACTCTTCTTCTACTCCTCTCAGCTCCTCTCTTCCCCACCTCCCTTCTCTCTGAGCCTGCTCCCTTTTTGTCTCTTGTTAGAAAAGTCTTCTACGAGATAACAACCAAACACTACAGTATGAAATATAATAGGATAAAGCAAAGAATATTATACTAAGTTGAATCTAGCAATACAACAGGAAAAAAAGAGTATCAAGAACAGGTACAAAAAAATCAAAGACCCACTCATTCTCAGACTTAGTAGTCCCATCAAAATACTAAGCTAAAAGCTATAATATATAGGCAGAGGACCTGGTACAAACCTATGTAGTTCCTGTACTTCCTGCTTTAGTCTCTGTGAGTTCATATGTATCTTTCTTATTGATTCAGAGAGCCTCCTCCATACTTCCTGGCTCTTACATTCTTTTTGCCTCCTCTTTTGCAGAGTTCTGTGAGCTATGAAGGAAGGTATTTGATGTAGACACCTCATTTAGACTCTCTCTCTCTCTCTCTCTCTCTCTCTCTCTCTCTCTCTCTCTCTCTCTCTCTCTCATAAAGTCTGACTGTGAGTCTTTGCATTTGTTGTCATCTGGTGCTACAGGAAGCATCTCTGGTGTTGACTTGATAAGGCACTTATTTATGAGTTTAGTAGAGTAACAACAGGAGTCATTTTATTGACCCTTTGTTTTTAGAACAGTAGTGTTTAGTTTCACCCTAGGTTTCTGGGCTATCTACTTTCTGGTTCTTGGTTACCTTAGCAGTGTCCAGCATGGGTTCCATCTTATGGCGTGAGCCTTAAGTCAAATCAAACATTAATTGACTACTCCCACAAATTCTATGCTACCATTGCCCTAGAATAGTATTCAGGCAGGACAAATTGTAGATCAAAGGTTTTGTGACTAGGTTTGTAGTTAGATTTCTCTTTTGATACCCTGCAGAGTACCTTCCCCAAGGCTCCATGTAGGCACCAGTTCAACTGATCCATGTTCAATGAGTTGTGTGAGTACTGTCCTTGGCAATGGTGCTCCTACACAGTTGGCAGAGAACAACTCGGTATCTTAGCAACAGCATGAATTGTTTGGGGATTTCCATGGGACCGCCATGGCCAACAGTTCAATTGAATGCAACCAAGTCCTGCTTCAGGAAGCCTTGTCTGGTTACAGAAAATTACCAGTTGAGACTCCATATTCCCTATTATTAGGAGACTTCATTAGGCGCATTACGGAATTTTGAAAGTTTCCACTTTGTAAATAGGTTTCTACATCATCCCTCAAATGTTGCTCAATTTTATAGTCTTTCTCCACATTCTCTCCCTTTACTCTATTTCCCCTTCCCCTCCTAACCTGACCCACCTACTCCCTTCTAGACCCTCCCCCAGTCTACCTATAAAATCTAATCCTAGTTCTCACCCTGAGGGAGATCCATGTGGCCTGCACTGACTCTTCCTCTATACCTAATCTCTCTGGGTATGTAGTTTAGTTATCATATGCTTAAGAGCTAATATGCACTTATAAACAAATACATACCATATTTACCTTTATAGATCTGGATTTCCTCTCTCAGAGTGATTTTTTTAACAGCTGAAAAACACTCCGTTGTGTAAGTGTACCATATTTTCTTTATCCATTATTCTGTTGAGGGACATCTAGGTTATTTACACTTTCTGACTATAATGAAAAAAGTCATAATGAACATTGTTTGAGCAAGTATCTGTTTGGTAGATTAAAACATCCTTTGGGTATAGTCCCAAAAGTATCTATATAGCGGTACCTTGTGGTAGATCAATTCCCAACTTTCTGAGGAGCTGCCATGTTGATTTTGATACTTTCTGTACAAGTTTACTTTCCTACCAGCAATGAGGAGTGTTCCCTTGCTCCCTTGCTGCAAGTCCTTAACAGCATGAACTGTCACTTGGGTTACTGGCCTTAACCATTCTGACAGATGTAGATGGAATATCAAAGTAGTTCTGATTTGCATTTCTCTGATGACTAAAGAACATTTGTTTAAGGGGTTCTCAGCCACTTGAGATTCCATTAATGTGAATTCTCTTTTTATATCTGTGCCCCATTTTTAATTGGATTATTGGTTTGTTCATGTCTATTTTTTTATTTTTTATACATTTTAGATTTTAGCCCTCTGTGAATGTGTAATTGGTGAAATCTTTTTCCTTCCGTAGGCTACCACTTTGTCTGATTGGCAGTGTCCTTTGCCTTACAGAAGCTGTTTGGTTTCCTGAGGTCCCATTTATTGTTGATCTTAGTACCAGCACTATGAATGTTCAGTCAAGGCTACTCCCCACTTTCTCTTCTACCAGGGTCAGTGTATCTGGTTTTTTGTTGAGGTCTTTCATCTACTTGTAGTTGAGTTTTGTGCAGAGTAATAATTATGGATCCGCCTGAATCCTTAGACATCTAGACATCCAGTTTGACTAGCACCATTTGTTGAAGATGCTGCCTTTTTGGATGTATATTCTTCTTTATATAAAAATGTGTCTTCTTTATTAAAAATTAAGTGTCCTTATGTATTGGGATTTATGTCTGGGTTTTCATTTGATTGTGTTGATCAACATATCTGCTGTTTGCAAATACTATGTGGTTTTTATCACTCTTGCTCTGTAATACACTTTGACATTGGGAATGGTGAGACCTCCAGTTGTTAAGTTCATCTTCATAATTCTGGCTTTAAGATGTTTTTCTTGTGCTCCAGCTAGGTTGTAATATCCAGGGCCAGCCACGGCAGGATAGCAGGGCTCACTAGAGCAAAATATTGCTCTGGCTTTGATTGACTGTATTTTTTCATACTGGTGTCTAAGCATCTGGTATTGTATTTATTATATGCTTAGGTGCTGATTTCTTGATTTGTTTTCATTGGGTGGGTGTTTTGTTCCTTGGTTTCTTTTTCCTTTAGTTTCACTTATCAGAGAGTGTAATGCTTGTACGTTACCTGATTCCCTACCCCTGAGCAGTTGCTGTATTCCCAGTGAATGACTGCTAGTATTGGAAGCTGGGATACTGGGATGAGTTGGTGGAAGAAAGGTTGAAGGAGAAGATCTTTGTGATCTGTGGGAGCTGGTTCAGAGAGGAAGGAAGACTGGAGCAGGTATTCTTTGCAGAGTTGGATCTGGAAGAGAAGAAGGAGATGTGTGGATTCACTGTCTGCTTACTCATTGCCTTTACTCATTGGCTGAAGTCTCACTCGATGGCAAAGTTTTGTAATCTGTATGAAGGTCCCACACTCTAGTCTATAAGAGCTTGTATCAGAATGATAGCTCTGCTGTGCATGCTGACACCCTGTCCCTCAGATATTCTAACAGGGAAGTTCTAAACAACCAATAAAATGTTATTCTTTCTCTAAAATATTTCAAAGAAGCCAAAGACAAATTATATTTATTAGAAAATCAAACTGATTCAGAAGGCTTGGGTCTGGATTTCTATTCAAGAGGTAGTGTAATAGGATATTTCAAATGAATACCTTTGAAGCAATACCATCTTTTCTCCCAATGTTAAAAACAGCATGGGAACAACACACCCCCATTTCAGGCTATCCTTTATTGTTCTTTGGCCTGTTCCCCCCCCCCCCCAGCAGCCACACTGAGTGTTCCTGATGAAAAAGTGGGGTTTAACTAATATTTTATCCTTTCCATAAAGGATAAAACTAATATTTTATCCTTTCCATAAAGAAACATACCAGATAGTGAAACTAAAAGCTTATAATTTTCCTACCTTGCCAAATATAAAGACAGAGGATAGCTCTACGGGGGAGATGATTGAGGATTTCCTTAAATAAACATACCATTATGGAGCAGCTGTTTTGGAAGTCCCTCTGGCAGGTATGACAGTTACAGAATGGAGTCTAATATATCTTCTACTCTTAGGGGAATTAGAAAATATCAATGGAGACACTTGGAAAAAAAAATACCACATAGCTAGGGTTGTAGCTTGGTAGGAGATCGTCTAGCATGCATACCCACAGGACCCTGAATTCAATCCTAACACTAAAGAAAGGTAACTATAACACACATTAGCAAGTGCAACAAAAATAATATGCACACATGTGAACTGTAATACACATTTAACTAATATACATGCTTGCCCATAGAAAGGCTAGCTTACTCAACTTAAAATTACTTTCTAATTAATTATGGAAATGATAAATTGATTATTAATTATAATTCCTCTGGATGAAAAGTAGTTCAAGGTGTTTTTTGTGTTGTATGTTTATTTATATATTTTGTGTTTTTGCATGTCTATGTACAAGTGCACATACATGCCGATGTTAGAGAAGTCAATTTTCTCCCTCTACCATCAGGACTTGAACCTAGATCACTAGATTTTGCAGTGAGATATCCACCACTGAGATATCTTACTAGCCCTCATTGTGTAGACACATGGAGGCAAAACAATCACACAAAAATTTAATAGAATATGAACCTAAATTTTTTAAATAAGGATTAAATGCATCCAAAATTTATTAGTAAATGAATAGATATGGAAAATCTTTACCACTGTTTTGCATGAGGGCATGCAGTTTGTAATGGCACAGTACTGCAATGCTGTGAAATTACTTTTCCCATGCTGGGAACGGACAACTCGTGTGTGGAAATGAAAGGCAGACTTAGACATGAGCACAAGCTTGAATATATGAGGCCAGTTTTGAGTGACAAAGAAGAGAGGGCAGGGCAGGCCTGAAAATGTTAAAAATCAGGACAAAGCGTGCTTGTTTCCATAACAACGTAGCATTTAATGGGCTGAAATTGAAAAATGTTATCTTCCTTCCTATTTATTTTGCTTTCACATCTACAATTTATATAAAATCAGCATAATTGAACTTGGAGCTAAAACAGCACTGATTACTTTTTCATTGTTTCATTTTTACATTTCTATTTATGGACCAAACACCGTGTTGCCTGATTTACAGACAACCAAATCCACTCTATTCTCAGAAATGTGCCTGAAGAGGTGGTTCCTATGTACAACCAATAAGAGCAAAATTAAAAGTGTAAAGTGTTCCTTAGCAATTCATCCTGCCATCTTGTAACCTAATTGCAGGCGCTGTTTTCAGAGCCGTAGTTATGCAACATGCAGCAGTCTAATTGGATTAACTCCTATCAATTATTTTTTTAAGTTTCTTTTAGGTCAACAACTCTTGGTTTTCAATTATTAAGGCTAAATGTGAGTCAGGTTCAAGATAGCATTTACTAGGGACGAGAACAATCCAAGTTCAGAATGAAGAGGGAAGCTAAGAAACCTCTAGATCCTCACAGACTGCAGATTCCTGGCCATAAACTATGTCATCACAACAGATGTTCTCAGCTCTCCAGACCTCTGTTCTCTGTGATGACCTCTCTGTGTGCAGCTCAGAAAAATATCAAGCTGGGGCAGGGTGGGGAAGATGACGCTCTCTTACCAAAAATATATCCCAACTGTCCCCTAATTAGGAACTCAGTGAAAAACAGGCATCTTCAGTGTAAACATTGCAGGGATGATGGAGAAAAGTTTTTTGGAATGCTACCTTAGCTCACATAATTCTGAAAAACAAAACAAGAAGTTTCCAGAGAGTTATTCTGGTATGGCTCTTTAATAACCCAATCTTGTTTATGAAGAGTGATTGACATATAGCCTGTTGCCTACACAGAGTGGAAAGAGAGAAGAGACATCAATTCACACAATTAATGCAATGCCACTGGCCAAACATATCCTAATATTGCAATGATTCTTCCAAGGAGAAATCTAATGCCACTTCTTTCAGTTCAGATAAATACTATGTAACATATTCAGGCTCAACATGACTCTGTTGAGTAAGAACTCTAAAAAGAAAAGGTCTGCATAAGCTTGGCCTCTTTTGGACTATGGCAGATTAACCTTAAAAAATACCATTGATAAAAACTTAAAATGGATGCTTGATCTAGATCCAGTGTAGGAGGAAGTAGTAATCTAGTGTCTTTGAAATATCAATTCATCTTTAAAAGTTTTATTATTCAATTGTGTGTGTGTGTGTGTGTGTGTGTGTGTGTACATGTGTGTGGTTATGTGTATGAGAGTGTAGTTGTCAACAGGGACTAGAAAAGTTGGATACCTTGGAGCTGGAGTTATATTCAGGTAGTAGTGAGCCCTGCTGATATAGGTTCTGGGAACTGAGCCTGGATGCTTTGCAAGAGCAGATAGACATGCTCTTAACTGATACGCTGTCTCTCTATCCCTATGTATATGATCTTAATCTTTTGCAGACCTTTTCCAAAAAAGACTAAAGGCTGCTTGCAAAAGAATCAAGAAGGATGGCAAATGGCAGCAGTTCCTATCTTTCTTCAAGAAGGAAACCCTCTAGCAGACCACACCTGCATCCTCACCCCCACCCCAGAAGGCAGATTAAAGCCCAGCTGTTAACTGAGCATACTCACATCAAAATGTTTTTCTAGCTATGTCATGACTGTCAAGCTATGTCATATGTCATACATCAAGGAACTATGAACAAGCTTTCTGATAAACACACGTCACAATCATCTTGCCAGCTACCCTCATGATGCATTATGGTTCTGAAGAAGGCTCCAGAAACTATTGGTTTTAATATTCATGACAAAAGAGAGATTTATCTGTTTGAAGACAAGTCTACAAACAGATAACTTCTCTTTCTCAGTGCCTTGGTGAATTCTTGGGCCACATCATGAAATAGCCTCTCTTTTTACCAATAAGCAACATAGAAATTGCACAATTACCATTTAATCATAGAGCAGTGGATTAAACACTGCACCTTAAACTGAATTTTCACAGTCAACCTAGAATTCTTTAATTTTATTTTTAAGAATATGCTTTATGTTGAGCAGGGTCTCAGTAAAGATTTATACATTGATTATTGATCTAACTTATTTAGAGTATTTTTAAAAATAAGAATTAATATTAGAGCACATAAATGCTTTAAACATACATAAATATGTATTTTCTGTTCATAGAAAAATAAAATAAAATGGAGATTCTAGAAAATATATTGTATCATTTGCAAAGAGCTTATGCAAATAAATGCATTTTATAGAAAAATATCTCAAATATATCAATGTGAAGCAGAGACAGAATGTTAGATACCAGAAAAGAACAGGTGTGAAGGCCAGTGTTTCCCGTACACTAATCAACTGTACACTGTTCACCCCAAAATAAAGTGTGATAACAAAATTATTACTGTTATTGCTACTCCAGTATTTATCCACAAAACACACAACGGAGTCCATTGATAAACAGACAAGTATTTTTCTTTTTCAGAAAAGTCTTAATCAAGGCTTCTCAGTATTTACAGAGAATTGAGGAAAAGAAGTGCTTTTGTATAAGAGAGCATATAATATTTAATAAAAGCACCAAAAGGAAAAAACTGGAATATGGCTTTCCAGGCTGAAAGAATATTTTAGAAGAAAGACATATCCTTTTTACATGGCTTGAAGGCGAGAGAAAAAAGCATGCCCAAGGAAGAGAGACTAAAATTATTAAGTTTTCCAAGTTGCTCCAACATTTCAATTATTTTAAGAAACAGGGACACTGCTCGATGGGGTGTTCTACAAATAAAAACCTGAGTCTTCTAATGGCTTCTCTGTGATACCATAAAAAGTCATTCATAATACCTATTTGTTTGCATACATGTTTAAGAAAGTAAAAGCATTTGGGTTATGTGGTTTAAGATAATACAAGGAATGACAATTAGGAACTAAGAAATAATAGAGAGCCTAGAAATACACACACACACACACATACACACACACGCACACACACTGATGATGATTTTAAAATAGTCTTAAGTAACAGTATAGAAATTAGTCTTTTAAATATTTAAAAGATAGAATAAATATTAAAAGACAGAACTGGGTAGATATATAGAAGATCCCATGAAAGTCATTATTCAATATCATAAAAATTACAAATTCCAGACTAATCTATATGTGGAACTAAAATAATGATGGTTTTGAAATTTAAAAATTTCAAATCCTCCTAAAGAAGACCTTACACAGACACATATGTATCTCATAATAATCCTCTTAAACAAGCCAGAAAAGGAATGATGTTTAAACATAGCAAAATTATGTCTGTTGGCTCTTTACAGTCAGAATCCCTATATGCACACTATCTCTGTGTGCATATAGTTTTAAGTGAACACATGCAAACACCTTCTCCTAATTTAAGTGCTGGAGATCAGACCCAGGGCCTTGTGATTGTGAGGCAAGCACTTTACCACTGAGTTACATCCCCGGTACCTCAAGCATATTTTTGGATCACAGTACTCTATTTGATGGTGCTCCAAATTCATTACATCTTAAATCTAAATCTTTGATTATGTTGAGAGAACCTCATCTTCCCACTTGCATTACTTATCAAATCAGAATCCTTCTGTGTGATTTTTCCTTTAAGAACTCTATCCCCACTTCACAGACAAGTGAATGCCATTCTCCTCTTTATATTACACAGTGGGTTTTTTTTCAGCTGTCTTGACATGTAGTCATACCATGTGTGTATGGCAGGTGGGGTCATGTGTGTTGTACTCTTGGACTAGTAAGTGGCTCAGCCTCTTACAAATTTGTACCTAAAACACTTAGCATAATTTCTAGAACAGTTGTTAGACAACATGCATCCAATTCAGCTGTTCCAATCCCTCCACCTTCCCTCATTCTTTCCAAACATGGCACACATGACTTTCTGATTGACATGGTATAATCAACACAATTTTGAGAATCCCTTGTCTCTTGAAGTTCTTTACACAATGACTTTTCCTTGGGATCTTTAATAATCTGCTCAGGAAAACATAAAGAGAGATAGCAGTGGTGCTGGACCAGATGGTTATTAACCCTGAATTAATGCACAGAGCCAGCTTTGCATTTGCAATTTGATCTTCTCTTTCTCAATTATTTTGGGACCACTAACTAATGAAATAAAGGGGTTGGTAGTGTGTAACGATCAAATAAGGTTTCAACAAGAGACTAGAAGGCAGCATTCTGCCACATTCATGTTAACAAGACATGGCTATAAGGAGGTGACTCTGTCAGAGCTTGACATTTTATTGGCATGTAGAAACTAATTAAACTGATTACATTATAAACATCGCCATTTGTGTTTATGTATTTGTCTCTGACAGAAAAGGTGTCAAACATGAATTCTGATCTTAAATGAAGGCCTTCAGTGACATTTACTTTTCTGATCTGCATAGCCAAGTTAAAGTTTATATAGTTCTTTATTAAAGCCAAAAGAAATATAGGTTTGAGTCAAAATTGCTTTTATGACTCCCACATGAGGAGCCCAGGCTGAGTTCATAAAGGCGAGGCAGGTCCCAGGGGCACTGCTGTTAAATATGGAAAACGGTTTTCTTCCACGGAGCTAGGCTTTGACAACAATAAGATTACACTGGTCACCACGTAGTAAAGAACTGGGATCAAACATCTTCAGATGGACCCAACCAGCTCCAGGACTGCAGTTTTCAATGCCTCCATGTCTGTCCAGAAACAACAGAGAAATGAGCCCAACATAAATGGCGAACTAATGAACTAACATGGTTTTTACAATGTTAAGAAATGTATCAAATAACGTAAATCCCTGAAGGGAGACTCAAGGATAAATAAAGGCCCTAAGAAAGTTTCAGGAAAAAAAAGCCAGGAATATTTTTTGGAAATTATAACCACTGTGCTGTGCTTGGGAGTCAACTTGGCACTAACAGCCAACTGTAGGAGTGATTCACTTGGCCGAGAGAGGTGCTTTTTGTGAGTACATGTGAGCTATAAGCTCCTTTGATCCCCCAAAGGAAGAGATGCACAAATCCCCACATCACTTACCAAAAAGGAGTGTGGACATCACCATGACGCTGCCTTGAAGAAAATTGCACAAAGAGTTCTGGCCTGAGACTAAGAAGACATGGACAATGTACCAAACACCAAACCTCATGAGAATCATGGGACATTTGTGCCCGCCTCCTCTTGGAGAGAGTTGGCAATATTACAGTTGACTCTGGAAAATGAACTTTTAAAAGTCTTTCATCACAAGCAGAAGTATGTGACACATACATTGCGTGGGACATTTGGATTCAGAGACATAGAATTGAGTGAATCCGCAATTGAGGTTATGCCAGAAACCTGCCACACAAAACTTCTCAATTGACACATTTTGGAAGTGAGGTACATGCATAGCTTTATTAGGGTTGAAGCAATTTGAGTGTTGGATGGCACCTCTTTACTGATCCTTAAATGGGGCAATGATGAGACGTTTCAGCACCATCTGGAAGCCTGAGACCTGAATTTTGTTCCCTTTATCCACTGCTTCATCTTCTCTCCCTTGCAGTGCTAGCAACCACCATTGCCTCCCTTTTACTGTGCCCACCTTTAACACTGCTGAACTACACTGTCAGAGCTTACAAACTCACCCTTGTCAGGATACCATCTAAAGTGTTAGCCTTCCCAAAACTCAATACTTCTATTTAAATTATTGTTTATTAAATCTTAGAGAACTTTATACATGTATATAATACTTTTTAATCACAAGCATTTCCTTTCCCACCTCTGACTTCTACCACTGTCCCCACGAACCCCTCCCATCTTTATTTCCTCTTCATTTTTCCTTGATAAGTCACTGTGTCAAATTAAGGCTGTCACATGCTCAGGGGTATTCATGTGCATAGAAAGATGTGCAGCCTATGAGATGCTCCTCCGACCACCCATCAACTGCCAATAGCTCCTCAGCTAGGGAATGGCCTTGTGAGCCATTCTCCAATGCATGCTAGAATGCTGACTAGGTTGATCTTGCAGATCTTGTACAGGCAGTCAGCATTGCTGTGACGTCAAAAGTGCAATTGTTCTGTTGAAGACATTATTTTACAGCTGTCCTCCCTACCGTCTGGCTCTTACAATCTATCTTCCATCTCTTCTGTGATTCTCCCTAAACCTTGTAGGCAAGGTAATATAAATGCTACTCCTGGTTGAACATTCCACAGTAACTTATTCTCTTCAGTTTGTCAACAAAAACATATACAAACAAAAACCTGACTTTTTCACTTTTCTGATTGCTTCTAGATTGCTTTTTTTTTGGAATATACTAGCTCATAATAAACACCAGTTCAGAATTTATCATGGCACTCCTAGAGAGATAATTAGGAAAAATGTCAGAGTTGGTCCATAGTGATGAACTGTACAGCTCTGTAAAGATGTGTCTGCTATTACAGTTGCTGTTAGATTAGCATTTGTAATCAAGATCAATGGAAAATTAACAGAGAATTAGGACCCTGTGGTTTCTATCAACTAAAACCTTACTTAATAAATGTTAAAAATTGGCAGCAACAAAAAGTCCTTCAACTTGTGGCTATATAACAAAGTAAATCATATCTAGCTAATGAGACATTACTTATCAATAAAAAGACTATATGTAGGAGAAACTTAAATGTACAGTGTTATGTGAAAGTCAGTCTGAAAAAACTGTATATGACTCCTAACTCTACAAAATTCTGGAAACATACAGTCTGTCTGATAAGTACATGAGTGCAAAAGATGGGAAAATTTGGTAAGCAAGTACTTTACTAATTGGTATACCATAGATTAACAATTTATGGAACAATGTAGTACACAAGTACTAATTATAGAACTTGTAAAAAATGATTGTTTTTCTGATCATTGATAAAGGAAATATGCAACAAGCTCTGTCTTTGTGCAATTTATGTTCTAATGAATAAACGGTGAAAATGACATCATAAATGAGTTATAAAATGTAGGGAAGCATAAGCATCATGGGAAAAATAAGATTAATGGATCATTATAATGCAAGTATTCCAAGCAGTAGATCAGAAGTAACATGGCAGACTGTGAGTTCTCTGCAAAGGCTAACCTGCAGTGGACATCTGGAGAGCCAGGGGAGACTGGTGTGAAATGGAGAGGAAGGCGCCAAACCATGTGAGCTCAGGGTAAAATTCTGAACTCTGGAACTCCCATCACTACAAAACAATGCTGTTCCATTGTTGTAAATAGTAAAAACGCTGTTAGACTTTTGCAAAGAATTAACAGAAGGAAGGTAAGAGGCAGCGTGGCCAGACAAGAACTAACAGTACAGAACAACCCTGGTGTGGTTTGGAAGACAGTGGCAAAGGATGGAGGAGACAGAGAGAGAGACAGAATAACAGAGACAGAGAGACAAAGACAGACAGAAAAGGACACCAGGGAGAGAGAGAGAGAGAGAGAGAGAGAGAGAGAGAGAGAGAGAGAGAGAGAGAGAGAGAGAGAGAGAGAGAGAGAGAGAGAGAATGGGAGAGAGAGAATGGGAGAGAGAGAATGGGAGAGAATGGGAGAGAGAAACGAAGGCAGTCTTCTGAAGGCCTTATGTCAGGATGGTTACTGGTGTCTGACTTCAGCAGTGAGGTAAATTGGTGGAACAAGAAATGTCTGTGCCTACTAAATGAGTTTGCACTGTCTCCATTGCATCACTAAGAGGAAGAGACACCTTATGAATCTGGAGACGGGTATCACTGTGTAGCATCAGCATGTATGCATCGGCTTCTGTGTACAGAAACTGTTCGTTACTATATCAGACATCTGCAAGTGGAAGCTGAAGGTGTGGTAGAATGTGATGTGGTAGTTTCACATCACAGAGATCTCCACTGCAATTGCTTCTACAGTTACTAGTGAAGTTTGCTCAGTCGTAGCTCCCTCTTATGCAGGTGAGTATCATGATTTCCACAAAGGATATTTTATCAGCTTGGAAAGGGGAATGTCTTTCTTCTTGCTGTCAAGAACCCTCAAGTCTCTCTTTTATCTTCTTCATTTCCCCCTCTCCACACCATGTATTTTATGATTTCTTATTTTAATATTATTGTCAGGAGCAGAAAATTTCCTCCAATATGTTCCCAGTATATCAATTTGATTTCCATATTCTTCACTGACAGTTGCATTATTATCTGCTGTAGAACTTTTAAAATAGTCACTGTAGAGTTATTTAAGATTGGAGGACACATATTTTCATTGCTCAGCACTCTGCCCATAACTGCACATGCTAAACGTCTCCTCTCTTTATACAGTTCCAGAGTGACCAATAGGCACAGTTTGTCGAACTCTCAATTAGAAGTCACTCCACTTCTACTTCGCTGCACTAGGCAACAGAGTTGGGAAATGTAGCCAAGACTGTGTTTCTTAGGCTTGGGAATTGGAAATACAATTTGGGTGGATGACAAGAAAGGGAAGGGTAGGTGTTGATGGGACTTTCTCAAAGAAGAGATCATTTTGCTCAAACTTTAAGAGAAGTCAGGAATTAAAAAAATGACCCTACATAGTACAATACCTATCATTATGTGGAAGAAAAGAAGGGATAAGCAAATGGGAAAGTATGTTAGCTTAGTGGGACCTGAGTTTGTTATTTCAGCGAGATAATTATGTCAATTATTGATCTTAAAATAGACTAAGAGAAGAAACATTGTAAGTAACAAGGAAAAAAGCTTGTTAGGGTACAAGACTATTTTGGCTAGAACTATAGGAAAGGATAAGTGTCCTTATTGGATATCAGTATACACTGTAAAGCACCATGTTTTTTTAAAAAGAAATGTATATAAAAAAGATTTTAAAGAAATATGTGATGGAAACATGGTAGGGAGGCTCCAAATTAAAGGGTTAATTGTGGGGAAATGTAAGGATTTAATGAACAATTGTTGGGTTATTTTCATAGTGATATACAGAAAATATATATCTGTTAAAAAATACTCAAGTGTATCAAGTAGGTAATTATCAGGAGAAATATCACTATTTTAGGGAAAAAATTTTTAAAGCTTTAAAATGATATAGTATTCCAGATTCTAAAACATAGAAGCCAAAGAAAGATGAAAGATTAAGTTGCAAAAAGTATTCTAAAAATTTCCAAGCAAAAATTTGATTGCAATTAAAATGCTGGGGGAAATTAGGTAAAACAAAAAAAATGGTATAAAACAACAGCCCTATTGGAAAAATAAATGTAAAATATTCATAATTTTTGCTGACATTGTAACACCTAGAAATTTATCCCAAGGAAACAGCAGACACATAAAAGAGCTAGGTCTGTGGAAACAATTTCAAGATGACAATACAGTAATTTGGTGCCATCTCTATAGCTATTAACATGTTTATTTAGAATATCATTCAGTAATATAAGGTATTTGATGTAATAGTGTAAGGCTAATGTTATTCAGGTACACTGCAAAGGCAGGTATTCTCTTTGTGAATTAGGGATGTATGTGAATGATCTTTTTCTAAACTTCTGTGCAAAAGTTTAAGATATTGTGATATGGTGCAAGTCTGAGAAGATGGAGCAGAAGAAACAGCAGGTGAGGAGACAGCATGAAGCAGATTTCCAGTCTCTGTGGAGCAAGAACAGTAAGGCATCCAGGCTAAGGGCTGGAACTTTTCTAGGTTAACTCTGATGACCCAAGGTCATATTCTTCTCACCATAATTCCCCAAGTTGCACTCAAGTAAATTTGTGTTACTCACAGGGGAAGGTTTGCTCAGATGGCTGACTTAATTATGCCAGACGTGTCTCCTCCCATTTGTGCCTTCTTCCTAGTAACTACAGGCAATCACAATTCAGGATAGTCTACCCCATTCTTCTTAAATATGTTCAGAAAGTTATTTCCTATTTATTTTGACTCCATGTATCTTCTCTTCTAGAAGAGGGAGTGGTACTCACAATGACAAACTCATGGTTTTCTATTGTTTTAGTTGTTAGTTTATTTTGTTTTGGGGGGTTTTGTGTGTATGTGTGTGTGTGTGTGTGTGTGTGTGTTTTGTCCCTATGACACCAGGCTAAGCAAGACTTTCCTTGACTCTAATTTCTTATTTAAAAATTAATTAATTAATTAATTAATTTACATCCAAAATGCTGCACTCCTTCCGGTCCCCCCTCTCAAAGTCTCTCACCCATTCTCCCTTTCTCCTCTGAGAGGCTGCCCTGCCCCGGTATCCCCTGCCATCCCACCCTGTCACATCAAGTCTCTGTGAGATTAGTTGTATCCTCTCCACTGAAGCCAGACAAGGCAGCCCTGTTGGGGAACTGATTCCACAGCCAGGTATAGTTTTAGGGACAGCCCCCTCACCACCACCGCCTGGAGAGTGAGCTGCATGTGTGCTACATACGTGCCAGAGCCTCCTTCCAGCCCAGGTATGTTCTTTGGTTGGTGGTTCCCAACCCACCCAGAAAACTTTCAACCCAAATATTTATCCTGTCTGAAAAGGAGCCTAGCGTGGCTATCCTCTGAGAGGCTCTACCTAGCAGCTGACTGAAACAAATACAGCTACCCACAGCCAAGGGTCGGGGATGCTTGTGGAAGAGTTGGGGGAAGGGGATCAGAACTCCACAGGAAGACCAACAGAGACCCTTGGAGAGTCTCGGAGACTGAACCGCTAACCAAAGAGTGTACATGAATTGACTCTTCTTTCTACCTGTTCTTCATTATAGTTTAATAATGACTCATCAGAGACATGACAAATGAGGAAACCTAACTGTAAGAGGAACTGTGGAGGAAGAATATAAGATGCTGTCTTATACATGGTCATAAGAAGCAGGAAGAATGAAAGGGTGAGGGCTACTTTAGAATATTACAGAGCTTTCAAACAAGCACTGGGAAACTGGGGACTGGAGGGAATTACCTGGGAGGAGTTGTTCTGGAGCTGAATCTGATAAGACTGAGTGTTCCCAGCACACACACATACACATGATGGTTATGGGTGGAGATGCATGTGCTAATTAATTTGATTCTGGTAATTAGTACACAGTAGATATCAAATGATTACATCATGTACCCAGACTAGAATGCCTTTCAAACTAGTGTTTCTTTGAATTACAATCTATTCCTGCCATAAAGGAAAACTTATACAACAAGGAACTATAAAGCTCCTCCCACTTCTGATGGGTGAAGACCACATATTCCAATGCTGCTTTGATTGGACAATGAGCCTTGGCTGGTCAATACCTCTCACCCTGGGAAGGGGGAATGCCAGAGCACCAGAGCCTGGTGAAATGACTAAGACAATTTAACCTAGACATTCTCTGTGGGGTTTCATGTGAACACCTCCAGTGTCAGGGCCACATAGTAAGAGATGCCAACAGGGACACAATTCTGCAGAAAACTCCGTCTCATACCAAGACCTCTGTGGTCCAGAAAAATGATAGGTGTATTGAAAAACAAAACCAGTGCTTTTATAAGACTTTCAATATTTCTTTTCTCCAGGGGTAATATTTAAAATGTTGATCAACCTGCTAGGGCCTGCTTAGCTCTGGGAAGAAAAAAAGAGGTGAAGTGTGAGAATGTCACTGAAAAGTAGTCTCCATTTCACAATGACGTGGAACTATTTCAATGTTTCAACAAAACATGGCCATGTCAGTCATCACTGCCAGCCTTGATCCATCCTCATCTCTTCCTTCTCCTAGAGCTGTGCCTTCTCCTTCACTTTTCACCCTTCTGCTTCTCTCTCTCTCCCCCCTCTCTCTCATGCCCTCCTTCTTCCTTCTCCTTCTCCTCTTCTTCCTCTCCCTCTTCCTTCTCTTAGTGTTTCTCCTCCTCCATTCTTCTTTTTATTGTTTTTAATTTTCTTTCTTTCCAGTCTCTTCCCAGGCAGAATTTCCTCTCATGCTATTCACTGGTGACTTTAAATACTTAATATCCTAGGTGAATGTGTGCATGGTTGTGACCAGGATTCTACACACAGACTTAATAATTGGATGGGAATGACATCAAGATAGGGGTGATGTAACAGCTAAAGTAATATCTTCTGATGTTGATGATGTCATGTAACATCCTGTTGCAAGCAGAAGGCCAGAATGCTCAGTGCTAGCCAGTGTCACCTGATGGGGTGGAGTATGAGTTTGGCCATCGGTGAGAGCACCCTGACAAACACCTTCCTGCCTGTATCAGCAGTATCGAGTCATCATCAATAATAGCAAGCAATAGTGATCAGGGAAGCCCACCCTTAACTTTCCAAATAAGGCAGAATTTGGGCAGGCTGCCACATGCTAAGGAAAACTTCCTCCTGATGTAACACCTGTCTAGGCAGAGTGGGTGATCAGGATGTAGGCTGTGTTGTCCCATTATTTGGGGTGGAGTATTGACTCTTGCAACTTGCTACCTTTGGTCACTAGGTCTCTCTAAATTAACATTTCTAAAATATGAAGCATAACTGTTTCTAATTAATAAGGCCATTGTGGAGATTAAATGAGTTAGTATTTGTTAAGGGCGTAGGCTAGTGCCTTGTATTGGAAAAGGAAGCACAAAGATACAAATACTGTCACCATCACATTACTTTTAAGCTTTGTATACTACTATTGAGACAACTAGCCTGACTCGTCTTCATCAGTCATATTTCTGAATTATACACATATCCAGATTTTGAAATTAGCTTACTTTATGTGGAGACAGTGTCTTGATCTTTGGGATTACTCTCACTTTCATTAAACAGAAATCTTATATCTAATGCCTCAAGGTGATTTTGGCATATTCCTTAGTGTCTCTTGCCTCTGCCTACCTTTTCTTTTAATTTTAATTTTTCTTATTTTGAATTTTATATATGATTGTTTTGTTTTCATACATATTATATATTGTAAGTATATAGATATAAATGAAAGACTGGTACCTTTAGGAGAACATTGGATGGTGTCAGACCCTTGGAACCAGAGTTATAGATAATTATGACCCAGACCTGGGATTATTGGGTTTTCTGGAAGAACCGCCAATACTCTTAAGTGCTGAGTCATCTCTTCAGCCCTTTGACCTTTTCTTAACTCTGTCTCATTTCCTCTTATGGTGAATCATAGGCATGTATCAGAAGCGAGCCTAAAATTTTAATGACAAAATTACCATGTAGTCATCTTGAGCATAATTACACAATTCACAAATACTTGAAAATTTCACTACTATTAATTCATTGAGAGAGACCATATTAGGATCACCTCACTGAATTAAAGAGACTTGAAAAGTCAGATCTACATGAAGAAATTACATATTTAGTAAATACTTAACTGGTTCCAAATTCAGAGGACTTTCTACACTTAAAATTCAAGGAAGAGGTTAAGTTAGCAAACCAAAAAAAGACAGAAAATGGGACACTGAACAAAAATGATACATTTCTAGAACCTCTGATTCAGATTTATTTCATAAGTAATGAGATTTTTAAAAAAGGTTTTAATCTGGATCCAAGATAGAAAGAAGAGACGAAACAGCAAATCAAGTATTTACAAACAGTGAACACACAGGGAAGATGTCTTCCCAAGGCTGCTTTTTGTAGTGACAGCCATGGAATACAAGTTTGAACAGTTGGCCTTTAAAATCTGAGGACTAATATATGTAGTAGTAGTTTGAGAAAAGGTGATTTTGGTGTCTTCAAATCTGGCTTTATGGACATTAAAACCAAACTGTGAATTGACAGACGGCATAGTATAGTTATAGCAGACGTGACAGGTACCCAAACCATCAGGAGGTAGGAAGGAAGATACTCAAATGTACCTCTTTCCCTGTAAGACACTTAATAAGGGCATTAGAGAGGGAAAGTCATAAGTCTTAAGCAAATAAAACTAGAGGATCCTACTTTAAACAGAGATGAAATGGCTACCACTGAGAGACATAGATATCATATGTCCTCTTATATAGTGCACTTAAAAGGTACACACATGATGAATGAGGGAAATTAAAGAACCAAAGGCCACCTTACATCCAAGATAGATCCTGAGCCAAGAGAAATAAAAAAAAAAAAAGAACAAGGAGGTTAGAGTAGTATATGAATGCTTCCTGGTATTCCCAGAATATTAACAGAGATTCTTGTTGACAATTTTTGATAATTTTACTATGGCTGCTTAGAACAGTGAGATTTGATGAGAGAAAGAACAGAAACTCTTTGAAGGATTGTTGCAATTTTCTGTTAACTTTGAACTTACATAAAAATTACAAAAATTAAAATATAGATTTTTTTCAAAAAATAAAGATATAATAAAAATAAAAATATAAATATAATAGTACTAAAAATAATAGCAAGCAAATGATGGGCATGCTGGCAGTGGAAATTCGCATCAGCTGGAGCACCCTGGGTACAGCAGGAAACCCAGCCAGTCCCTTGCAGAAACCTGGTGCTTGACAAATCCTATAGCTTGACTGACTTGAAGAGAAACTGGAAGAAGCATTAGCCCATGTGAGAAAGACTGCCAGTGACCTGGTCTGACTTCTTGGCAGTACAGGTGTACAGGTTATACCTTAGTAGCAATAAGGTAGTACTGGGCAAGTGATGTGCTCCAGAAGCAAAGGAGATGAAATTCCCTTCCAGACAAGACTGTCATAGCAGACCTAGCTTCTTCCTTCCTTCCGGCTGCCTTCACATGTAAGGAAAAGAAATGTCCTTTTTTTTCTTTTCCTGTTAGCTAAACTAATCTTATCTCTCATGCCATTTGTTCTTACTCAAAGATACAGACCCTGATTTAATCAGAAGACCATGCTTGCTCCCCCACGCGAGAAGTTTTTCCTGAATGCCAGACACATTACATTACCCATTATATGCCTTGCTTTGCACAACACCCTCTTTATTATCTCCATAACACAGTCCACCAAAGTTCAGAAGACCAGGCTATGGGCACAGGAGGTGCACTGTATTCCTAAAGGCAACTGTCACATATACAGTCTGAAGCCGATGAAAAGGCTTTATATACAGAATGTTAGGCCTTTAAGCTCCTCCCAACCCATCCTGTGAACACCTCTTCCTCCGTGGTCCTGTTCCTCTATGCTGTGCTTCATAGACACCTCTGATTTCTGCTCATCTATTCCATGGGTTCCCTGATGCCTCTGAGCTTCTAGAGTAAACTGGGATCTACTAGAAACATTTTCCCTTCTACTTTGTCAGTTATTCACGCCCCCTTTTTTCTCTTTTTTCTGATTAACATCATCTTCTGCAAATACACTCAATCCTTAGAAGACAGGGTTAAGACACCACTCTGGTGTGGTGATATCTTAAATTCATCTAATCCTTACGCCAGAATCTATCACATTACAGTGAAGTGATACATTAGCTGTGCCTACTTTTCTAAAATGACAGACTATCTGAAGATACATGTTAATCATGTTTATTCTCATTGGTGTGATAATGGATAAACATACAACTTCCTTAGTTTTCTCAAAGTTTCAAAAGCTCTTGTGAGACCACCCAGACTCCCTCTGAGCCCAGCTGCACAGGTTTCATAGCAACCGGTTTGCTGGAGTATTTCCCAAAGAAGGGGTGGGAATGGGAATAGGGAAGACCGTCCTCTGGGCCACTAATTTCAATGATCTCATCTTTACTCCTTGTAGTATCCACTAAGTGCAAGCAAAGCAGGCTTGATGGGTAAAAAAGAGAGTTCCACGTCAAAAACCGAGACCAAGGCAATCCAAAGTTTTAAAAGGGGGTTGATCACTTTGACATAGCCAACCCACACTTATTTATTCGCTAGAGCAAACTCCAGTTAGTAAAGAAATATAAAGCACACAAAATATTTGCATTTGAATAAGGGAAACTGTAAAACCTCAGGGCTGTGGAGAGGCAGCTGTGATGCAGAAGAAAGGTGGCTTGGACTGGGACTCCAGCTCTGGGCTCTGGGCCTGGCATTGCCTTTCAGTAGCTCTCTGATTGTCTAACTGTGTCTGGAGCTGAGTTTCCTCTTTGGTGAAAGAAATACTGAACTAAGTGACCTCTAGCATCACTAAACAACTTAAAATCTCTCTTTTTGTTGTCCTTTTCAATGGGGATAGATGGCAGTTCCTGCTCCGTGCCCAGCCACACCCTCATGAGTCTGGTGGGAAGCTTTATTTATGTGTTTTCTTTCCCTAACTCTCTCTTTACATTTCCATCAGAGGAAATAGTGGTTGGCAATGCTTTCAAGCCTTGAAGACATTCACAATGGGTACGGGGAGTGACTCAAGTTGACCAAAGCCTACAGAAGTTTCTCCTTTTTCTTGCTTTACACTGCAAAATCTTTTTCAAGAGCTGAGAGGATATTTTGTGTATGACCTATAGGGTCTAGATAAGCTCTTGCTGTCCACAGTTTTTCTCCATTCTGGAGAAAGAAGCCGGGTGTCTTTTAGAACAGCTGTCAGTGTATCAGTTCTGTTTATTGATAAATGCTCTACATTTATTTTATGGTATTCCTCTTGACTCCTCAAGTTGATATTTCAAGTTGTTATTGGTATTTTTGCTTCCAAATGTAATAGCTTTTGCTCTTAGGTGAAAATAGTTATGATTAATGTCAATATGCCATATATAAGTTACTACAATGGAAAATTTTAATTATTTCTTTTATTTTGTTTTTGTACACAATTATATTACCCTTTCCCTTTCCATTCTCCAAATCATCCCATATAACTCTCCTTATGCTCTTTTAGATTCATGACCTCATTTTTATTATTTATTGTTACATATGCATGTATGTATATGAATGTATATATATATATATATATATACATATACATATATATATATTCCTTTCCTAAATACATAAATACAACATGCTTAGTCTGTATAATGTTACTTGTATGTATGTTTTTGCGACTGACCATTTGGTATTGGAGAGCCAACTAGTGTGTTATACCCTGGGAAGACTATTTCTCCCACGCTCAGCAGTCCTTAGTTGCTTGATTCTTCTTTTGTACACGGCTGAGGTTTCATGCTTCCCTTTCTCCAAAATCCATCTCCTTGAGCATGTCATGCATATATAGTCCCGTTGCTGAGACTTTGTAGGTACAGCTTCTGATGTTACGAGGAGACACAATTTCAGAGCAAATCTGCAATGTTCCTTGACATTTAGTTTCAGGAGTTTATTGGAATGAAGATGTAGAAGGAAAAGCTAGAAGGCTGTAAGGATGTGCATACTGCTAGAATATGAGAATGGTATGTCTTTAGATTGCTAAACTAGGCAGTGTACATCTAAACACCATAATCAAAAGAAGTGAGGAGTTGATGGTAGAGAGAGAACAGATAGATACTTACAAGATCTGGAATGCATGTAAGGAAATTAAGAAGAAATGTGTCCATTGTCAGATGTGGCTCCAAACGGTTATTAGACTATGTTTACCTAATCTAACTTTAGTGGTACACCCCTCGTGCATCACATCTCTAGGTAGAGAGATAAGAGGATCATAAATTTGAAGTCAGCCTGAACCATATTACCATATAGTCAAGCCACTATAAAATTGTATCTTAAAACAAAACAAAATCAAAACCAAAAAATCTCGAAGCCTAAAACCATAATATCAAAACACCAGACTAATCAAACTAACCAACTAAAGAAATGTTGAAACCCACCCAGCAAACTCTGGTTTAAATATTGTATTCAAGCAAAATATGAAGTTATGTGAAAAGATTAGGTTTATGTTTTAATTTTGTGTTTATGTGTATGTGTGAGGGTAGGTCTGAACATTTGAGTGTAATGTACGTGGAGGCCAGAAGAAGGCTTCAAAGTCAGATGCTCTGAAGCTGAATCCCCAAGAGCTTACAGCTCCCGTTAGAGCTTGTAGTAAGCCTACCCCACTCCTCTGTGGATGCTAGGAACAAACTCAGGTGCTCAGCCAGAGCAAGCACTGTGCTCTTAACTGCTGAGTCACATCACCACTCCAGCAGATAAGCATTGTAAACACTAACTATAAAGCCAGAGAGAAACAGGACTTTGAATATATGTTTCATAGTACATACATAAATAATACAAAAATGTACTATTTATGAGGTAATAATTAAAAATGGAAATATGTAGAGAACAAAAGCAAGAAAAAGAAATCATTGCAGAAACTCAGATAAAGCAGGAAGTAAATACAGGAAAACTAGTACTAGATAAAGCTGAAGAGAATTTTAAGAAAAGAGTAGTCAATGGTATAAAACTTGGTCTTAAAATAATCATTACTTTAAAGTTACTTTAAAATCATTGCAATTAGAATACTCTACTTGGGAAATAGTGAAGTAATTTGTGTAGTTTTTCCATCATGTATAATTTTTTTCAATTTCTTAGAGACTTGAAACACATATTGCATTAGCAAAAAAATATGATTCAAGTAATGAGATCCAGTAGATATTAGTAAAGAAATTTGTCTTTCTTTTGTTTCCCTTTTACGTAATTTTCTTTTTTTTATTCCATGTATTCTTTATTTACATATCAAATGATTTCCCCTTTTCTGGGTCCCCACTCCCCGCAAGTCCCATAAGCCCTCTTCCCTCCCCCTGTTCTTCCATCTACTCCTTCCTGCTTCCCTGTTCTGGAATTCCCCTACACTGCTTCACTGAGTCTTTCCAGAACCAAGGGCCACTCACTCCTCCATTCTTGTTGGACATCATTTAATATGTGGATTATTTCTTGGTTATTCCAAGTTTCTAGGTTAATATCCACTTATCAGTGAGTGCATACCATGATTGATCTTTTGAGACTGGGTTACCTCACTTAGGATGATGTTCTCCAGCTCCATCCATTTGTCTATGAATTTCAGGAATTCATTGTTTCTAATGGCTGAATAGTACTCCATTGTGTAGATATACCACATTTTTTTGTATCCATTCCTCCGTTGAGGGTCACCTGGGTTCTTTCCAGCTTCTGGCTACAAATAGGGCTGCTATGAACATAGTGGAGCATGTGTCCTTATTACATGCTGGGGAATCCTCTGGGTTTATGCCCAGGAGTGGTATAGCAGGGTCCTCCAAAGTGCCATGCCCAGTTTTCTGAGGAACCTCCTGACTGATTTCCAAAGTGGCTGTCTTTCAAGTTTTCTGTTTTTATCTGTCTACTTGTTTGATTGTGTGTACATGTTTGTGTGTGTGTGTGTGTGTGTGTGTGTACTACATGGGTGCATGGAGACCAGACATCAAGGTTGTGTGTATCCTACAGTTGCCCATCATATGATTTTTCACCACATGCTGTGCCCTTTTATTCTTCAAATAAGGTAACTATAATGAAGATGTGAATAATATGAGACTGAGAATTTTTATGGTAATTATAGCTCTTTTCCTAAAGTATGTTTATTCTGTTACAATGATGCATAACACACAGTGAGAAAATCAAGGTTTTTGGTGTTTTGAGATCCCTGGATGGTCAGTCAATGTTCTAAAGAAGTTTCAGAAACGTCAAAACTAGGATTATTTAAAAAATAGTTTCCACTATCATTAACAAACTCTATTATTTGAATAGTTAAAATTTTTGTTTAAAAATGACTATGTTTAGTAGCAATTTCAAAAATTGCAGCCTACAGGAAACTTTCAAACAGTAAAAAATATAATTTGAACTTTGGACCTCTTGTAACATAAGCTCCTCACAGAATGATGTGTTAACACTGCCCAAATAAGGGCTTATTTTTTCATTGAAGGTGTGTTAGGATTGAGAAGCAATATTATATATGTGAGCTCATTAGTATTCATTTTACCCTCTTTTCTTTTTTTTATTCCTTTTTTCTTCTCTAAATGTTATACCCAGGTGTGCATTTGTTTATAGATACATGGATTCATTATAGGCTAGGATTCGCACGCAAGGTTGAGAACTTGCAGTTTGATTTTTCATTTTGAGTTTGGCTGAATTTCCTTATACATTCTGTTCCAATTTTCTGCACATTTTAAGATTTCTATTTTCTTTGGAACTTAACACTATTCCATTTTATATATGCACCATATTTTTCTAATCCATTCATCTCTTGATTGACAGTTATGTCAGTTCTAGTTCCTTGCTTTAGTGAATAGATCACCAATATACATAGGGGTGCAAGTATTTCTATGGTACTGTACAATGTTCTTTAGGTAGATACCCAGGAGTGAAACAGCTGGGTCATATTGTAATTTTTTTTGAGGAACCCCCACACTGATTTCCATAGTGGCTACAGTAATTTTTACTATTACTTGCAGTGAATAAGGGTTCCTCTTTCTCCTCATCTTCAATATTTCTTGTCAAATTTCTTGATGATAACCATTCTGCTGAAGGGAGATAGTATTTCAAAGTAGCTTAAATTTTCATTTCCTTGATAATTTGAGATGATAAACACTGACAGACAGTTGGTAGCCATATTTATTTGTTTTTGTGAAAACTGTTAATTTGGTTCATTAGCCTATCTGTTGCCAGGTCATTTCATTTTCTTGGTATTTAATTTATATATCTTCTTATAAATCCATCTTCTGTGATGCTCCGAATGGGAGCCTTTCCCATCGGCTCAGGCTCAGTTATTTGAACTCTTTGTCCACAGTTGGTGGGTTGTTTGGGAAAGTTTAAGTGGTGTGGGCTTGCTGGAGGAAGTCTGACACTAAAGGCAGGCTTTGGGTGTTTACAGTATCCACCCACGACCAGTTCTCTCTTGTCAATGTAACTTTTAGTCATCTGTTGTGAAGGTTGTCTCGGAGGCTTGCTGCCTCTACCTGCTAACCTAGGCCTAGTCCTGAAAGCTTCTAACCTCCATTAAATCTAATCTAGGCCTAGAATGTTTTCAGCCTCTGAGACTTTCCTGATCAATAAACTCACACTTTCTTGGTCTTTCTGAACTCTTGCTGGCTGGTTCAATTCAGTGGTTCTGGCTCAAAACTCCTCTACATGCTAACTGATTCAATAGAGCTTCTCTCAACTTCTGAATTGTCTTGCTCTGGATCTCATATTAACTTTGGCAATATGGTCTAATCTTCTAATTCTCTGGCTCGGTCTGTCTTTATCTGTGTCTCGCTTCTTCTCTCTTCATCCTGTCTCTGAATAACTGTCCCAGCAAAACTGCCCTTGTCCTCTTCTTCTTCCTCCTCCTCTTCCCCTCCTCCTCCTCTTGCCCTCCTCCTCCTCTTCCCCTCCTCCTCCTCTTCCCCTCCTCCTCTTCCTCCTCCTCCTCCTCTTCTTACCCCCTCCCTTGCTCTCTTAAGTAGCTTCCCTTTCCTGTCTCTTATCATGAAAGTTAACCTACGTCTGACTCATTCTATCAAACCTTTCTCTGATTCATCACTTTTTCTGCCAGTCAATTAGGCATCACTTTCAAACATGGGTACAAACTAACTTTACCTTCATTGTTTGGGACTAAAGGTATGTACTAAGGGCTTGACTGTATTCTAGCCAGAGGAATTAAAGGGCGTGCTAAGGCTGACCTACACCACAACTAGACATAGGGTTTTTTCAGTAAATAACATAATCTTTGGGTTTACAATATGAGCAAATATCCAGTAACTCTCAGTCAGTCTATCTGTCTGTCTGTCTGTCTCTGCGTGTCTGCCTGTCTGTCTCTGTCTATCTGTCTCTGCCTGTCTCTCTGTCTCTGTCTCTCTGCTTTGTGTTTGAGACTGAAGATGTCAGCGTCAGGCTTTTTCCTCCTGTTTCCATGCCTACTGCTTGCTGTCATGCTTCCCCACCATGATGGACTCTTATCCTTCAAGAATTATAAGGCAAAATAAACCCTTTCTTCATTTAATTGTCTTGACCATGACATTTTATGGCATCAACCAAAAAGAGTAATTAATATAGCTCTTTTTCTAAAATATAGCAAACATATTGTTATACCTATCAAAATTATTTTATTATAATTTTTATTTTCTATATTCTATGTTTACATTCCAAATGATTTTTCCTTTCCTGGTTTAACCCTCCCCATAAGTTCCCTAAGCCCTCTTCCTTCAGCCCATTCTCCTATCAACCCCCTCCTAATTCTCTGTCCTGGTATTCCCCTACAATGCTGGAACAAGGCTTTTCAGGATCCAGGACCTCTCCTTCCTTCTTCTTGGGAGTCATTTGATATGTGAATTGTGTCTTGGATATTCAGAGTTTCTGAGCTAATATCCACTTATCAGTGACTGTATTCCATGTGTATTATTTTGTGATTGGGTTACCTCACTTAGGATAATATTTTCCAGATCCAACCATTTGCCTAAGAATTTCATGAATTCATTGTTTTTAATTGCTGAGTAGTATTCTATTGTGTAAATATACCACATTTTCTGTATCCATTCCTCTATTGAGGGACATCTGGGGTCTTTCCAGCTTCTGGCTATTATAAATAGGGCTGCTATGAACATAGTGGAGCATGTGTCCTTATTGCATGCCAGGGAATCCTCTGGGTGTATGCCCAGGAGTGGTATTACAGGGTCCTCCGGAAGTGTTATGCCCAGTTTTCTGAGGAGCAGCCAGACTGATTTCCAGAGTGGTTGTACCAACTTGCATTCTCACCAGCAGTGGAGAAGTGTTCCTCTTTCTCTACATCCTCGCCAATACCTACTGTCTCCTGAGTTTTTAATCTTAGCCATTCTAGCTGGTATGAGGTGAAATCTCAGGGTTGTTTTGATTTGCATTTCCCTAATGACTAATTATGTTAAACATTTTTTAAGGTGCTTCTCAGTCATTCAAAGTTCTTCATGTGAAAATTCTTTGTTTAGCTCTGTATCCCACTTTTTAATAGGGCTATTTGGTACTCTGGCATCTAACTTCTTGAGTTCTTTGTATATATTGGATATTAGTCCTCTGTCGGATATAGGGTTGGTGAAAATCCTTTCCCAATTTCTTGGTTGCCATTTTGTCCACTTGACGGTGTCCTTTGCCTTACAGAAACTTTGTAATTTTATGAGGTCCCATTTGTCAATTCTTGATCTTAGAGCATAAGCTATTGGTGTTCTGTTCAGGAACTTTTTTTGTGTGCCCATGTCCTCAAGAGTCTTCCCTTTTCTATTAGTTTCAGTGTGTCTAGTTTTATGTGGAGGTCCTTGATCCACTTGGAGTTGACCTTAGTACAAGGAGATAAGAATGGATCAATTCCCATTCTTCTGCAAGCTGACCTCCAGTTGAACCAGCACCGTTTGTTGAAAAGGCTATCTTTTTTCTACTGGATGGTTTCAGCTCCTTTGTCAAAGATTAATTAATATCATATCTCATAGAACTAGAATTCATACTGAATTACCAAAGACTACAGTTAACCAAAGTTAAGTCTAAGAAGTAAGAATACCGACGGCATCATCACTGCACCCAGCTTCAAATTATACTACAGAGCTTTAGTGATCAAGGCAGCCTAGTGCTGGCATAAAAAGCAGATGGGTAGACAAATGCAACAGAATAAAGGACCTCCAAATAAACCAGTAAATCTGTGCCTGCCTAATTATTATCAAAGGAGGCAAACACAGGGAAAAGAGAGTCTAGTTAACAAATGGTTCTGGAAAACTGGATTTGTACTAGCAGAAACTGGATTCACTTATTTCACATTGTATAAGAATCTATTCTAAATGGATCAATGTTGATTTAGGACCCGAAATGCTGAAAATTCTAGATGAAAACAGGGGATACTTAAGACATTGGGGCAGACAAGAACATTCTGAACAGAAGATCAACAGCTTAGAAACTACTCTCAAGTATCAACAGATGGGGCTATATGAAATTAACTTTTTCTGTATATCAATGAATACCCTTAATCAAGGAAAATGCTTTCCCAGCCATACCTCTTTTATTTTATTTTGTATTTTAAGGAAGTCTCTCACTGAACCTAGATTGTACCAATTTGGCTAGGCTGCTTTGTCTACAAAGCCCCAGGGATCTCTGTCCTCCCCCCCTCCCCCACACTAGGACTATAGGGATGCACCTGGCTTTTTCATATTGATTTAGGGGTTGAGCTCATGTCTTCAGGTTTGCAAGACAAGATTTTACTAAGCCATATTCTCATCCCAGCCCCTTTCATTTTTTCAACACTATGAAACTAAATCTTAAAATTTTTATGCATCAAATATCTAAGGAATTTATACTTGTATCTTGGGGGCAATTGGATTGCTAATAGAAACTCCAGGATAAATCCTCTACTACAAGGAGAAATCTCAGAAGATGAATTTGAAGTTGGGAGTAGAAGCTCACACCTGTCATTCTAATAATTTGGAAAATGAGGCAGGAAGACTACCGAGAGTTCCAGGTCAGCTTAGACTACAGAGTGAGCAGAGTAAGATCCTTTCTCAAGAAATCGAAAGCAGACCCCCCACCCCACAAAAAAAAAAACCAACCTAATAATGACAAAAAGATGACTCCAATCATGTGATCATGTGATTAGGTACTTGATGAGTACTTTCAACCAGTGATATTAGTTACTCACTGTTTAGCTCATCTGTTTCCTTATGTAACTATTTTTCTAATTTAGAAGCAGTCCAAAACTGATCCTGATGCCATGAATATTAGCAGTGTTGACCTTATAACAGTGGAAACAACCTCATCATCACCCTTGCTGCCAAAACCAAGCAGAACATACTGTGTTCCTAGTTTCAGATAAACAAGACAGAATAAAGATTGTCTTCCTGTTGTGGGTAACTGTTCATGTCTTTCAAAGAATCCCAGCACCTTTTGACATCATGAAGCTCTGGCTGCTAGCTAAGAGCTATCAGAGAGAGAAGGCGCATCAAGCCTGTAAGGACAGTACCAAAGCTGGGAATGTGACCACATCAGGCTTGCATGTTGTACATGGAGAAGCCTCGGAAGAACCCCTCATAGTGAAGGAGTACATCTGAGAGTCTTTTTCCTTTGGCTTCTTTCAGTCACAGGGGTTCAGTAAACTTACTACAGGCTCCAGGCCAGTGTTGAGGTTCAGATTTAGTAAAACCTTTCTAAATTTCACTTGGTTTTCACTCATGCACTTTCTAATTCCTCATTCTATTTTTCTTTTGCCCATTCATCAAATATTTTCCAATACTCTGATACTCTGATACACTCAGCTAATAATAAACGTGATACAGGTTTAAATTTTGACTGATTTTTTCTTTTTATAAACAACAAAACCACTTCACCAAACAGGTACTTTACAGATATTCCTACTACACAGGCAAAAATATACAAAACATCTTGAGGCAGTGATTTTTACTGTCATTGTGGCTAAGGCATTAAGATTATCATATGTCTAGACTAACCTTCAATAAGGGGGCAGGGGACATACAAAATATACTCTTCTCTGAATGCATTTGAACAATAAAGTTTATTTTATGTCATCTTATTCGTGCTGAAACAAATAAACATAATTTCTTTTATTGTGAAATGCTGTGAAGGAAGCAAAACCATACAACAGTTTAGAGAAGGCAGGCATCAGTCACGATGATTTTACTGAGGGCACCCAGAGAGAACTGTTTCCATTTAGGAAACAGGAATAAACTAAATCGGGAAAAGACAAATGAGAAAAGACAAATGGGCAGTTAAAGAAAGAAGTACATGTGAAGGTTTGGGTGCAAAAATGTGTTGTATTAAAGAGACAAAATAAACTGGGTCTGCAGTGACTGCTAGAGAAATGGGGACACTGCTGAAAGGCAGTCAGGGGGTCCACAGGGAAAATAGATTTTTTCTTCCTTTTTCCTTTTGTTAAATTATTTTTATGCATTTTATATTTTATTCCCCACCCCGACAACCACTGTCCACCCTCTGACTGTTCCACATCCCATACCTCCTCCCCTCCCCCTGTCTCCACATGGATATCCCCATGCCCCATCCCACCTGACCTCTAAACTCCCTGGGGCCTCCAGTCTCTTGAAGGTTAGGTACATCATGTCTGAATGAACACAGATCCGGCAGTCCTCCACTGTATGTATGTTTGGGGCCTCAAATCAGCTGGTGTGTGCTGCCTGTTTAGTGTTTGCGAGATCCCTGGGGTCCAGATTAATTAAGACTGCTGGTCCTCCTACAGGATCACCACAGCTTCATTCAGCCTTCCCTAATTCAACAGTGGGGATCAGTTGCTTCTGTCCATTCGTTGGGTACAAATATCTGCATCTGACTCTTTCAGCTACTTGTGTTGGGTCTTCCAGAGTGCTGGCATGCTAGGTCCCTTCTTGTGAAGACTCCATAGCCTCAGTAATAGTGTCAGGCCTTGGAACTCCCCTTGAGCTGGATCCCACTTTGGTCCTGTTGCTGGACCTTCTTTTCCTTGGGCTCCTCTTCATTTCCCTCCCTGTAGTTCTTTCAGACAAGAACAATTATGGATCAGAGTTGTGACTGTGGAATGGCTCCCTCTCCCTCATTTGATGCCCTGTCTTCCTGCTGGAGGTGGGGAGCATAGATTTTAAGTTAGCTGCAATAAGCAGCTGTGGCAGAAACTAAAGGGAAGGACTCCAGATTTGGCAGCATATTTAAAAGTTTATGCCTGGACCTGGAAGGGAAGAGCATGGTAGAGTGGTGCATGAACTGAGAGAGTCCAGGCAGGCGGATGCTGCAGCGCTGAAGCCAGGGAGGAGGCCCAGGAGCTGACTGGTTAGGACTTCCGGGGACCACCAACCGGATGAGAAGGGGAAGGGAACAAGAAGAATCATAGATGATGCTGGACAGAGGGCATTTGCTTTCCTTTTCTATGTGTGAGGGTCAGCTTATAAGGAAAAGTTGGTTTGGTTTTGTTTCTCACACTTTGCTCTGTGATAAGTTGGCTTCCGGCCTGTGATAAGGCAGTGCATCATTCAACAAGTACGTTTATGGAGAAAAGCAGATCGTGCCATTGCCAGGACTCAACCAGAGACAAAGGAAGAGAACAGGCTCCCACAATCCTTTTCAAGTAAGTGGCCTTACTTCCTTCTTCTAGGCCCCACCTCTTAAAAGTTCACCCGACTTCCTGTGGCATGGACACTTGGGAGCATGGGTCTAGCAGGGATGCTCAAAATCCACAATAGCTGAGGGATTTTAATAACTGGTGTATACAACCACACGATGCCACGACCAGGTGACTGAGATATGCAAGGGGCTGCCACACGAAGATTAGCACAGTATCGTGTAAATGGGAAGCCGTAGAGATCAGTGTTTAAGAAAGGCAAATGATTCTGAGATAGCCTTAGACAGTTCTTACTTTCCAGTTTATCACAGGGTGCAGACATCCGGAGGCTCCCCTTGGAAAGGTTTAGAAAACCATTGATGCCAAATGTAAAGAGCAGAATGTAATCTCCAATCCCGACTCAGAAAGGACAGACAACATGAGCCAACCTCATGAGGCATACTCACGTCCCTTTATAAACAGTCAGGACCAGAGCCCTGAGCTCCCTTGGAGGTTTGCCACTGGAACTTATCTCAGAAGCAGAGAATTAGTCACAGGATTGCAGGTAACCACAAAAGAGAGGAGGGACACAAACTAATCGCATAATGAAGCCTTGAGTGCCAGCACTTGCAAGAGCATCTGTTAATCTTACAAGCAATCCTGTGAGAAATATGTGGCTTCCTTCAACTTTTAGAAGAGCAAACTAGAGCTTAGAGCCACTTGGAAACAAGTGCAAAGAATTATGCACAATATTCAGGGCAGGCTGAGTCTATCCTGGAGTGCCATAATTGCAAACCACACATCCCTCTCCCACAGACCGGAGACTCCAACAGTAATATGTACTGTCAGTTCCATCATCTGGCCTTGGCTGCTGAACATCTGTCAGTGCCGGGATCACATCAAAATAGGACTTTAGACCCATAGTCGAAAGGTTCTTTTCTGGATTTTTCTCTTGCCACTTTCCATCAGTATGGCTTTGCTGGACTCTGCCACTGACTTTTTAAAATCCCTGCAGTAGTGTTTAGGATATGAGCTCTGGCCCTCTGTGTGGCACAGATCAGAGAATACCCTGAGGAAAGGGGAAATACCTCTCCTCTTGGCTTGTATGTTGTTTCTTCTGATGTCTTCCTATTGTCACCTATATGTGGAGTCAGAGACCATGGTTATCTCCTGTTACGTTAACTGAGATAGACACTTCTTTGCCATTGCTGAGAAGTAATGTTTTAAAGAAAATGATTCTGAATCAAATAGTTTGGGAAATGGACTATCTACTTGATAGTCTTCTTTTCTTTTCCTCTGTAGGATTGAGTGAATGAATGTTTCTTGGCGATCCCTAACACCCTAGCTATGTGTCCTTCCATAGAATATACAGACTTAGAGTCAGTTCCGCCATCTTTCCTAGGAGTGTTCCTGCACTGCCCTCTGTGTACGACTATCTGAAACACAAATCAGGGTTTCTAGAGGGATTCAAGTACTCTTTAAAAAAAATAGGGTGCTATTTCCCAGTGGATTTATACTGAGTTTACACCATCCAGCAGACAGGAGTGTCCGTAGTAGTAAATATTGGACTGATAGCAAACTGCTGCACTTTTGAACCATGTTAGTGATAGCTGAAAAGAAAAAGTTCTTAATATGCTCTTGAGATGTTTAAAGGATAGTTATTGATCGCAGATAGCAATTATGGTACTAGAAATGACTTCCAAAGCTACTTGGAAAAGAACATGAAGGGAAGTAAGTCCAGGGACTCACCTTCAGGCACCAGGAGGGTTTGAATGCAGCCACTGTTTTGTGAATGTGTTCTTGGTGTAACATCGCCATCTTGTGTCTTTTCCAGATATTTCATATAAAAATACGCATCACCATGGTTCTTTTAATGTTTAATCATTGTTTCCTAGTGCAGACTTTACTTTTTGTTTCAAGATTCAAACTAAATAACACAAGTACATGTATATAATTTTATACCTTCCACTTCCTTGTTTGGGTTTGCTAATTATACAAAATGATGAGTTTATGACATTTTCATACGTGTACATAGTCCATGTCAATCAATAGGCTATTGTAAACAACTGTATTATAGTATGGTGTGCTGCCTAGTTTTGTGTTAACTTGACACAAGCTAGAGTCCTTAGAGAGGAAGAAACCTCTATTGAGAAAATGGCTCTGCCTGTGGGAGATTTTCTTAGTCACTGATGGGGCAAGACCCAGCTTCTTGTGGATGGTTCCCTTGGACTGGTGGTCACAGGTTTTATAAGGACAGCTCTGCAAACCATTGGGAACAGTAAGCAGCACTTTTCCATCGACTCTGCATTAGCTCCTGCCTCCAGGAGCTCCTCCTGCTCTGCTTGAGTTCCTGTCCTAACTTCTTCTACCTCTATAAGGTGGTGTGAAAATGTAAGCCACATAAACCCTTTCCTCCCCAGTTTGCTTTTAGTCATGGTGTTTTGTCACAGAAGTACTCACCTCACTAAGACATATAATAATCAAAACTACAATGTTATACATTGCATAATAAGCCAATTACTAGTTATAAAAGTTATATGTTGAAGGGGTTGCAACAAATGCTTTCCCCTCACAACTAGCAACATGAGACTTTGAATGCTACACACCTCTGTTCAATTGCCTGGCACTGTACATCTCCCCCATCTCCTCCCACACCTTATCCTACCCATAATTTTCCTCCTCCTCTCTCCATCTCTCTACCTCCTGTGATTATTTTATTCCTCCTTCTAAGTAGGACTGAAGCATCCACACTTTGGTCTTCCTTCTTGAGCTTCATATGGTCTGTGGGTTATATCATAGGTATGCCCCAAGTTTTTGCCTAATATCCACCTATGAGTGAGTACATAGCATGTGTGTTTTGTGACTAGGTTACCTCACTCAGGATGATATTTTATACTTCCAATCAGTTGCCTAAGAATTTCATGAAGTCATTGTTTTTAAGGGCTGAGTAGTACATTGTGTAAATGTACCACATTTTCTATATCCATTCCCCTGTTGAACATCTGGGCTGTTTCAAGATTCTGGCTATTATAAATAAGGCTGCTATGAACATAGTGTAGCATGTGTTCTTGTTATATGTTGAAGCATCTTCTGGGTATATGCCCAGTAGTAGTGTAACTGGATCCTCAGGTAGTACTATGTCCAATTTTTCGGAGTAACCACTAGACTGATTTCCTGAGTGGTTGTACCAGCTTGCAGTCCCACCAGCAGTGAAAGAGTATTCCTCTTTCTTCATATCCTCGCCAGCATCTGCTGTCATCTAAGTTTTTTATCTTAGCCATTCTGACTGGTGTGAGGTGGAATCTTAGGGTTGTTTTGATTTGCATTTCCTGGATGACTAAGGATGTTGAACACTTCTTTAGGTGCTTCTGAGCCATCCAATATTTCTCAGCTGAGAACTCTTTAGCTCTGTACCCTATTTGTAATAGGGTTATTTGGTTCTCTGGAGTCTAACTTCTTGAGTTCTTTGTATATATTAAATATTAGCCCTCTATTGGATGTACAGCTGGTAAAGATCTTTTCCCAAGCTGTTGGTTGCTGTTTTGTCCTATTGGCAGTGTCCTTTGCTTTACAGAAGCTTTGCAATTTTATGAGATCCCATTTGTCTTTAATTGGTCTTAGAGCTTGGGCCATTGGTGGGGTAACTGCCAGAAAATCCCAGATTCCAGGACAGCAAGAGGCTTCCAGGACCCAATGGGGATGACGTTACCTGAAATACCCAACTAAGGGGAAAGAGAACCTGTAGACACCTATCCAGAGGTTAGGCATAGTGGCCTCTGGTTGAGGGATAGGGCCACCTACCCTTCTCAAAAATATTAACCCAGAATTGCTCCCCTCTAAAGGAAATACAGGGACAAAAAGTGGAGCATGGAGGAAAAGCCATTCAGAGACTGCCCCATCTAGACTGCTTATCCATCCCATAAGCAGGCACCAAACCCAGGCACTATTGCTGATGCCAAGAAGTGCTTGCTGACAGGGAGCTGATATAGGTGTCTCCTGAGAGGCTATGCTAGAGCCTGACCAACACAGATGTAAATGCTTGAATGCAACCATTGTGCTGAGCATGAGGACTCCAATGGAGGAGTTAGGGGAAGGACTGAAGGAGCTGCAGTTTTCAACCCCATAGAAAGAACAATATGGATTAACCTGAAACCCAAGAGCTCCCAAGGAGGACCAAATCACCAAACAAAGAGTACATGTGGAGGGACCCATGGCTCCAGCTGCACATGTAGCAGAGGATTGCCTTATCTGGCTTCAGTGGGAGGGGATGCCCTTTGTCCTGTAGAGGCTTGATGCCCCAGTGTTGGGGAATGTAGGGGGTGGGAATGTAGGCAGAAGTGGGTGGGTGTGAGTGGGAGCACTCTCTTAGAAGCAGGGGTAGGGGGGTGGGATGGGGGTGTTACAGAGGGGAAACTGAGAAGGGGGAATAACATATGAAGTGTAAATAAATAAAATAACTTAAAAAAAAAGACTTTGAATTCTTCCTTCACTTTGCAAACTTACCCTTGGGCCTGTTAACAGATACCAGTCCCAGTCCCTGCCTCTCGTAGAATGTTTTCTCTTACTGTCTGTCAACTTTGACTTAGTTCATTTGGCAAGAATTATACAGTCTATACTCTGTGTCTACCTAAGTGTTTTTTCTTTCAATGTAGTATTTTTCTGTACTGTTTATGCCAGTGGTTTCTAGGATAGACAGAATGGAAATGAAATCTGTAATGCCTGCATCTTAGACTTTGGAAAATGAAATCCAGTCTTTTGCTATCAGATATGACAGCATGCATCTTTAAAATGTTTTTCATCTGTTGGAGTGAGATTCCTTTCACATCTACTTTGATAAAAACATTTGTCACAAGTGTGGGTTATATTTTGTCAGGTGCATATTTTGCTTTTTCTTCTGAAGAAGTTGGAAACCTTCCCAACCCTGTTTCTTTTTTCTGTTAATGAGTTGCATTGATTTTTGCCAATAGTCAGCCAATCTAGGATTCTAATAGTATTCATTTTTGAAAGTGGTCTTCTCTTTAGTCTATATTGACATATATAATATCCACTTTGAGAATTTGCACACATTTCCTATAAATGTCTAAATACTTGGCTTGCCTGTATATTTGGTTGGTTGTTTTTTTTTAAGACAGGGTTTTTCCAGGTAGTCCTGGTTGTCATGGAACTCTCTTTGTCGACCAGGCTGGCCTTAAACTCACAGAGATCCACCTGCCTCTGCCTCCTGAGTGCTGGGATTAAAGGCATGTGCCACTACCCTGGCTAAACATTATGTATTTTAAGTGTGTATGCCTTATGGACCACATAATTTCTATGGTTGTACTGTGTGCCAAGTGAATGGATGGGACTGTAAAAAATTACACATTTCCATTGTTTCAAGAATTTCTTTGTGGTCGTGATATGTTTATTATACATAGCTGAATTCTATCTATCAGCAGGCTAGGGATGGTTGAATATAGACATATCTGGAAGATTAGGCATTAGGTTAAAGTATTTGTAATGCTGATTTCAAGCTCTGAACTGGAAAGGGCTTCCTTATCTTTGTTGGCTCTCGGTTAGTGTACTCTCTAGGATTTCTCCCCTAGTCTAAAGGAAAACCAGTTCACTAGTCCAGCACTTCTCTTATATAAGTTAGGAATTCAACTCCATTAATGTATCTGTAGTTATATGGATTTTCCATCTATATCTTGTTAAAAAAATTAACTAACATTGATACATTAAATTGAAACACACAGTGCACATTACGGTTCATTCTCTTGTGTAATTCTACAGGCTCCCACAAACACAACAGATGTCAGCACTGAAATGACATCCAGAAGGATGTCACTAGACAATCTAACTGCACTGAGAGTCTCCCCTCCTCTATCATTCCCTCCTTTCTATATCCCAGGACACTCCTGACTAGCGGCCGACCTTCTTCTGTCCTTCATAGTTTTCCTTTTGTAGAATATTGTATGGATGAAATCAAAGGGTACATAGACTTCTCAGATTGGCCTCTTTCAATTAGTAATCTGACCTTAACTTCATGACTTTTCATGTGGATCACTAATTTATTTTAGGGCAATCTTGATGTGCCCAGCTTATTTAATCACACAGCTTTGAAGTGTATTATTTTTCTCTGTTATGGCACTTGAGGAAAAAAAAAGCTAATGAAATAGCTATAGGTTTCTGTGTAAGCATAGTGTTTTTTATTATTGGAGAATAGTATGAAGAAGTGTCCTAGTTGTTTTTTTGTCAGAAGTGTCCTAGTTGGTTTTTTGTCAGCTTTACACAAACCTAGATATATCTGAGAAGATGAAACTACAATTGAGACTATGTCCCAAAGAGCCCATGTAATTAGCCTATAGGTAAGCCTGTGGGACACTTTCTTAAATAGTGACTGATAGGGGAGGGCCCAGCTGATTGTGGGTGCTGCCACCCCTATAAAGGTCTAGGGTATATAAGAAAGCATGTTGAACAAGCCATGTGGGTCAAACTTATGAGCAGTATTCCTCCATGGCTCCTGCTTTGGAGCCAGTTCCTGTTTTGGCATTGCTGCCCTGCTTGAGTTCCTGCCCTGACTTCTCTCAGAGCTGGACGGATCCTTGGAAAATGAAATAGATCCCTTCTCTCCCCAAGTTGCTTTCGGGCATGGAGTAAACACAGCAGTAGAAAACCTTAGCTAAGACAAGGACTATGGGTATCTTTGTCAAGGAATTGCCAGTTTGTCTCCCAAAGTGACTGTATCATTTATGTCCGTCCCTACAAGCAATTTTAGTAAGCCCCTTTAACCTTGTATCCTTGTTGAAACTTGATTCTATGTTTTACTTTGTTTTTTGTTTTGTTTTATTTTGTTTGTTGTCCTATTGCTGGGTATGTACTCAACAGAATTCCAAAAACAAACACATCTGCTCTTTCATGCTTCTACGGCCCTTCTCATGACAGCAAAGATATGGAGTCATCCAAAGTACCTACAAACAGAAGAATGATGTAAACTATGATATGAACATACAATACAATGAAATTCATTCATAAAAAGAATAAAATTCTTTCAGAACACTGAAGAACCTGGAGTGTGGCGATTTCTCATGGGGAATCTAGTAAAGGTGATCCCACTGAAGCTAGTAAACTGGTTACTGGAAGAGGAAAAAATGCGATGTTGTCAAAGTATATAATATTAGGTAGGAGAAATTTCTAAAATATGCCTTGGGATAGGCTGTAGTTCAGTGTTATACTAATTGTCTAGCACACACAAAGCTCTGCGTTCAGCTCCTTACACCACAAATAAGCAACCAAGTAAGCAATAACAACAATCACATAAATATGGGAGGAAATGAGAAGTAAATACAGGAAAATCACATATATATATATATATATATATATATATATGTGAGTGTGTGTGTGTGTTATTTTATTTTTTTGAATTTGCTTTTAGTAATTATTGTTATACACTCCATATTTTATTCCCTACCCTGACAACCCCTGTCCACCTTCCAACTGTTTCACATCCCATACCTCTTTGCCTCCACCTCTCTCAACGTGGATGTCCCTACTCCTCACCACACCTGACCTCTAAACTCCCTGGGACCTCCAGTCTCTTGAGTGTTAAGTATATAATCTCTGAATGAACACAGATCCGACAGTCCTCTACTGTATGTTCTATACAGTACAGGGCCTCTACATATGTTCAGGGCCTCAAATCAGCTGGTGCATGCTTCCTGTTTGGTGGTCCATTGGTTGAGAGATCTCAGGGGTCCAGATTAATTGAGACTGCTGATCTTCCTACAGGGTCGCCCTCAGCTTCATTCAGCCTTCTTTAATTCAACAGCAGGGCTCAGCTGATCTGTCCATTGGTTGGGTGCAAATATTGGCATCTGACTTTTTCAGCTTCTTATTGGGTCTTCTAGAGGGCAGTCATGCTGGGTCCCATTTTGTGAGCACTCCATAGCCTCAGTAATAGTGTCAGGTCTTGGGACCTCCCTTGAGCTGGATCCCACTTTGAGCCTGGACCTTCTTTTCCTTGGGCTGCTCTCCATTTCCATTCCTGTAATTCTTTCAGACAGGAACAATTTTGGGTCAGAGTTATGACTGTGGAATGGCCCCCCTTTCCCTCATTTAAAACCCTGTCTTCCTGTTGGACATGGGCTCTATAAGTGGGAAAGAGCCTTGAACTTATTGGCATGGGGAAATTTTTCCTAAACAGAACTCCAATGATCAAGAACTGATACATGGAATCTTGTGAAAATGAAAAGCTTCTATAAGGCAAAGGACATACTCTATAAGACAAATCGGGAACCTACAGACTGGGAAAAAAATCTTCACTAACCCCACATCTGATAGAGGGCTAATATCCAAAATTTATAAGGAACTCAAGAAGCTAATCACCAAAACAAAAACAAAAACAAAAAACAAAAACAAAAGACAAACAACCCAATCAAAAAGTGGGGTATAGAACTAAACCAAGATTTCACAACTGAGGAATCTCAAATAGCTGATAAGCACCTAAAGAAATGTTCAAAGTCCTTAGTGATCAGAGAAATGCAAATCAAAATGACCCTGAGATTCCACCTTATATCAACCAGAATGGCTAAGAGCAAAACCTCAGGTAACAACACATGTTGGAGAGGATGTGGAGAAAGAGGAACACTCCTTCATTGCAGGTGTGATTGCAAACTGGTACAACCACTCTGGAAATCAATCTGGAGGTTCCTCAGAAAATTGGAAATAGATCTTGCTGAAGACCCAGCTATACCACTCTTGGGAATATACCCAAAAGACGCCCCACCATGCCACGGGAGCAAATGTTCCACTATGTTCATAGCAGCCCTTATTTGTGATAGTCAGAAGCTGAAACTTCCCACAACAGAAGAATGGATACAGAAAATGTGATTCGACTACATAATGGAATACTACTCAGCTATTAAGAATGAGGACATCCTGAGTTTTGCAGGCAAATGGCTGAAACTAGAAAATATCAACCTGAGTGAGGTAACTCAGACCCAAAAGGACATACATGGTATATACTCACAGTGGATATTAGAAAAAAAAAAAAAGCTTCCAGAATACTCAAGATACAGTCCACAGAACTCAAAAAGGTCAACAAGCTTAAGTGCTCAATAATTGAGGACACCTCAGTCCCACTTGGGAGGGAGAAGAAAGCAATCACAAGTGGGGGTGGGGAGGGGGAGAAGGTGCCTGGGAGGGAAAGTGGATGGGGGAGGGGAACCTGATCTGGTATTGGGTGAGGGAAAAGGACTGAAGGTCTGGGGACCAGCAGAAAGAATGGAAACAGGCAACCTCGGGAGATAGGAGATTGGAGTGACCCTCCAGGATGTCCCAGAGACCTGGGAGGTGAGAGACTCACAGGACTAAGAGGGAGGGACTTTAGATGAAACGCCTGACAGTAGAGAGAGGGAACTTATAGGTAGACAGACAGTCTTAATTCCCTATATTTCCATGATTAATAGCAGAAAGTCACTGTCCCGGAATGGAGAACATTTTGAATTAGGTCGTTCATATTGTGATGCTAGTTTAATTTTTGATCAGTGACATTATTTACATGTGCAGCGGGGAGACTCAGAGCTGTAACGCAGACACTCATTAACTAGCGACCATTTCGTGGATTTACGATGAGGTTGCTGGAGAGGCTGCGCCCGAGACCGGAAGGTGGATAAGCGGGAACGAAGGTCCCCCACGGACAGACTGACAGCTCTCCCGGAGAGACTCAAATCGCTCAGGCCCGCCTCTGACCGGAAGTTGGGAGAAACACACGTAGCACTGCGCCGGCGCAATGACGTCTTTGCGTGAAGAGCCAATTGAAAGGAGGAATGGGCGGGCTGTGGGTTGCCAGCTTCCGGTTCCGTTGGGCTCAATTCTCTCCTAAGCTACGTGTCTCTACCCTCTCAAACCGCCATCCCGTAAGTAAGGATCTTCTCATGGGTGGTGGGTAGGGCAAAGCTGGTCTAAGGTCCAGGGTTCAAAGCGGCCGCGGGGTGGGAGGCCAGGGGCACGGAGGGACCAGGGTGCATGAAGAAACTGGAGCTACGAGCGTCCGGTGGGCCGATTGGGGCCGGGAACTAAGGGGGCGCGAGATGAGCTAGCCTGGGATCGTTGACGTCAGAGGAACCCCCGGGGAAGGGGGCGGCGGAGGGGCGACGGGCAGGGCGGGCTGGGGTCCCGAGGGCGTCTTTGACACGCCTGGAGGCAGACCTTGAAGCGGCAGAACTGTGGACCAGTGCGCTGAGCCGGCTCGCTAAGCTCCGAGCTCGTGAACTTTTGGAAACCCTCCTCTAGGGAAGTCTTGGCTGGACAATTCCATCTGAGGCCACGTAGGTAGAACCTGTGCCTGGGTTCTGCCCTGTTCGTGTATGAATGGCTCTCTGTCCACCTGTCCAGCAGCGACCCGGCTTAGCGTCCGGATCTAGGGTTCAGCCTTCTCCCTGCCTGAACATCCCCTCCCAGTTGGTGAACTCATTGTCTCTCTTGGCTTCCAGAGCCTGATGCCTTGAACTGCTTGTGAAGTTCTGTTCAGGTGTCGCAGTTTAAAAGTGTTGATCAGTCGTATCAAGAAGTCTTAGTGGACTAGTGCTCTCCTTTAACATCGAGTGCAGTGGTTGGTCTAGTGTAGATGTTAGGGCTTTTGGGTTTGAAGAACAGCTAAGTGAAACACCGAGAAAACAGGCATCCTTTTGCTCTTTTGTTCCGGGCTGTGAATTGATTTCTTGGTGTGTATCTTAAGTCTTTCAGCTATTTGTCCACTGTTCACGACTTAGGTAAGAAAACTGGGATCTAACAGGGCTTTTGTTTTCTAGCCAGAGAGTGTAATCGTCATCTGGCTTCTAAGACCTGGACGAATACTGCGGCTCCATTACCAGTGGCTCTCAGAGTTGTTGTATAATTGAAAAGCATTCTTGTTAATTAATAGAGTTTCAAAGGAACCCCAAAATGTTCAAGTGTAAGCATTTAACTGGAGGCTTTGCAGAATCTGAATCTTGCCAATTTTTATTGTTTGGAATTTTCATCTGTCTGTCCATCCCAACAGATGTACTTTTACTTAAATATATTACATGGATGTGACTTCTAGCAACTTGATTGGAATGCAATTTTGCCTCGATTTTAGGCTCTTGCTACATCATAGCTGGAACTCATTGTAGTAGATCCTACACTTTCACTTTATATATTTTATAGTTTGAACTTTATAAAATAGTTATTAAGCCTAAACATTTTTTTGGTTTCTTAGCAGGAATGGTTAGATGAATGTACTTGATTGTTGTTGTTTAATCTGTTGTTTAATCTTGTAATGAGAGAATCCTTTAATGAGTGTGTACTCCTTTGCCAGTGAGGATAACATTGGTAAGATCAGTACTTGCTTCTTTGTAGCCATGTGCTTTCTTGTATATGATAACAGAACTATAAATTTAGGCTTGGAAAGTTGCTTTTCTTTATGAATTGAATTCAAGACTATGCTACTTCTGTGTATAACTCAACAAGTCCTAATATGTGAGAGAATACTACTAAGTATGTTGTTGTTTTTTGCTTTATTTTTTTAAACAGACAAACATGGATCAGGTAATGCAGTTTGTGGAGCCAAGTCGGCAGTTTGTAAAGGACTCCATTCGGCTGGTTAAAAGATGCACCAAACCCGACAGAAAAGGTATCTTGACCTTGAGAGTGAGATAAAATACTAACTCTTCCCAGGGCTGGAAGTCAGCTCAGTCTTGGAGTGCTGGCTTAGAACACTGTTTAAAGGAGCATGGCACTGGTGTCACTGCCATGGCCCTGTCTTTCTTTATGTCCTTCTTAGCAAGAACTGTTTAAAGCTTTGCTTTATGATAGGAGATTATTCAGGCCTTATCATACACGCCATACTTTAGTTAGTTATAGTGTTACTAGTGTAGGGGAAGCATTGACAGCTGCCCTCCTCTGCTCTCTAGTCAGTAAAAACTTGACCTGAAATGAATGGCATAGTTATTACAACCTAGAAAGGAACTTTACTTTCTTATGTCAAAGCTTAATAGGTGTGCTAGAATTTGTCTGCTTTAATTTATGAATTGATTGGGTTACAGTTTAAGGCAGACTATTATAATAGAGTAACCTATGGTTATCTGTGATGAACCACCATGACCAAAGGCTATTTGGGGACAAAGGGGTTTATTTGGCTTAGTATCTTGAATCACAGTTCACTGAGGGAGGAAATGAAGCTAGACAGGAACCTAGAAGCAGGAGCTGCTGGAGAGACCATGGAGGAATGCTGCGTATTTGCTTGCTCCTCATGGCTTTTTCTGTCTGCTTTCTTAGAGAACCCAGGGCCTCCAGCCCTGGGCTATGCCCCACCCACAGTGGGCTGGGTCCTCCCTTATCAATCAGGAATTGAGAAAATACCCTCCAGGCTTTCCTGTCTCCTGCTGGATGTTAGGCATTTTCTCTATCGGGTTTCTTCTCTCAAATGACTAGCTTATGTCAAGTTGATATAAAACTAACTAGCACACATTGAATATGTGAATAAAATAGTAGATACTGGTCCTTATTCTTATAAAGCTGGGGTCTGTCAGGGAAGTTCATCCAATCATTACCGCAAACATTTTGATTATTCCTACCTTGGTGGAAGTATGAAGAAAGATAATGAGGAGTTCTGGTAGCGCATATTAGTTGAGCTAGGTAAAATGGTCAGGGAACTTGTCCTTAGGAGATAGAATAGGACTGAAATATACCAGAGTTGAAATCTTTTTGTAGAACTGCTCCCCTTAATGTGAATTTTCAGTTCTTTGTATTTCGCTGTGGTACTAAAGACAATTGGTTGTCTATAATATACCCAAAAGCTATGGTTTTATTGTTATAATCAATGTTGCAGTTTAAAAAATACTACAAAACACTACTTAGGTTGACCTCAATCCTTTTTTCTTTTTGTGTTTTTGTCACTGAGAATAATAAATACTTTTGGTGTTTATTGATGAACTCAAGAGCATAGCATTTTTATTTCTGTTCCCTGTACAGATCAACAAAGTATGGGATTTAAAAACCCGTGAATCACCATTTATATTATTAGTACTCCAACTTTGTCTTTGTTTTTAAACTGATGTGTCTGCTAATCGGTATGCTGGTATCTTTATTAATATTACTGATGGCTCTTCTTACTTTCTGTGACTGATGAAAACTAATTGTCAACTTTGTGTTTTAAATTCAGAATTCCAGAAGATTGCCATGGCCACAGCTATAGGATTTGCTATCATGGGATTCATCGGCTTCTTCGTGAAACTGATCCACATCCCCATTAATAACATTATTGTGTAAGTCACTTTATAAAATAGACTGTCTAGCACTGACTGCAAATGAAACCATTTCAGTTGAACATTAGCCCATTTGATTAATGTACAGACATAACCCAAGATATTTTAGTAATGTTGTACTATTTATATTTAGTGATGTGTACCAATTAATACCTTTAAAGGGCTTTTGTATCTACTACCATCTTTATAGAAACTGTGTGTGCTTTTTAGTAGTAAAGTAATTGAAGGCACAGTGTGTTACTGTCAACTCTTCAGTGACAGCCTGGATTCCTAGCAAGTCCTGTCTTTCTTGTAGCTTGTTGTTCTTTGTAAGGTACTGGGAGCCCATGCTCCTTCTCAACATCACTATTTTAGTAGAAATCTGACAGAGCAGATTGCCTATGTCTTTGTTTTGTTGAGTAGCCAACATAGCCTTAGGTAATTTAATTAAGCATTGTGTGAGAGGACAATAGTTCTCTCTTGGATTATGTTGCAGATTAATGACTTCAGAAGAGAGCTACCTAGAGTGGATGCTGGGAACTGAATCCCTGTCCTCTCCTCTGCAAGAGTATGCTCATAACAACTGAGCCAGCCTTCTAGTTTCTTCTATAGGCTATAATTTTGTAGTCATAATGTGTCAGTCTCCTCTCCCAGTTTGAATTAATAATACTGACTTTATGGGTGGTTAAGTTCAAATCTACTTAAAAAACTCCTTAATTATAAGTCTCTTCAGATTAGATATTTTATCACTAATACTGGTAGAGGTTTTTTTGCCTGACATGTGGCTAACTCCTATTATTAGATGTGTTTAGACAGAAGTAACACATAGTGATAGTTTTGAATAATAATATAGCATATAATAATATAGAGTTAGGAAGGGCGTGCTTGATATGTGCCTAGGATTCTCCAGCTTTAGGGTAGAGAGTCAGGAGCAGGAAGAGTGCTTCAAGTGCAAGGTCATAGGAGACCATGAATCAAAACAACCCAGAACAACAGGAAAGCTGACGGAACCAAGTCCTTGAATCTTTTGTGTCCATTGAGAAACCTCATTTCTGTTCCTAATGAGAAGTGTCAGCTTTGGAGTTGTGGAGTCTGGGAGAGAGTTCTGGCCTGTTGCCTTCTCGGTGGGAAGAAGTGCAGTAGCTCTTCAGATCAGGGTTTGGGCTGCTCTTACGTCACAGCACAGCCACCGCCTGGCAGCCTCATTTTTACCAAGGTTTCTTTAATTGCATAGAGTTTGTTTTCTGTGATGATGTCCTTAATTTTGCCCTCCAGAACAGCAAAGTAAAGCCTTGGGTTTCTTTTTGTTTTTTTGTTTTGTTTTGTTTTTTGGGTTTTTTTGAATGTCATTTTTTTCTTCCAAGCATTCACTTACTTTAGCAGATACTTTTATCTTTCTTGACAGACTTCAATGTGCTTGGGTAGTACTTTGATATGTGCGTCTGCCACCTTAAGATTGTGTGTTTGGAGGCTGGACTGCTACTTATCTGCCTGTATACTTTGTGTTTTTCTGTTTTTGCCATCCCTTCCCCAAAATGTTTTATTTCTAAACTATATTTATTTCAAAATAAACATTTTTTGAGATAATCGAATTCTAATAATACGAAATATTTTTTTTTTCCCTTTTGACACTGACTATTCTAGTTTGTAGGAAGACAGGCTGGTGAATATTATTATCAGGTGCTCTTCTGCTGTAGTCTTTGGACTGCTATCATAATACCCAAAACTGGGTAATTTGGAGTTAATAGAAATTTATTTTTCATTGTTTTAGAAACTGACATGCAAGTTCATATAGTGTGTTGCCTATCTGTTGAGGGCCTGATCTTCAGACACACACACACACACACACACACACACACACACACACACACACACACACACACATACACACACACAAATGAGGGGAAGAGGAAAGAAGAGAGATTGATATTTAGGTGTTTAGAACACTGGATAAATATTAGTTGAATTAGCTAAATGACTTGAATTCTTTATCTTTTTCTAATAAAGATGTAGATGGTGTAGATGGTGTTTTTGCCATCCCTTCCCCAAAATGTTTTATTTCTAAACTATATTTATTTCAAAATAAACATTTTTTGAGATAATCGAATTCTAATAATACGAAATATTTTTTTTTCCCTTTTGACACTGACTATTCTAGTTTGTAGGAAGACAGGCTGGTGAATATTATTATCAGGTGCTCTTCTGCTGTAGTCTTTGGACTGCTATCATAATACCCAAAACTGGGTAATTTGGAGTTAATAGAAATTTATTTTTCATTGTTTTAGAAACTGACATGCAAGTTCATATAGTGTGTTGCCTATCTGTTGAGGGCCTGATCTTCACACACACACACACACACACACACACACACATACACACACACAAATGAGGGGAAGAGGAAAGAAGGGAGATTGATATTTAGGTGTTTAGAACACTGGATAAATATTAGTTGAATTAGCTAAATGACTTGAATTCTTTATCTTTTTCTAATAAAGATGTAGATGGTGATGATAGCCTTTGTTGAGACCTTATCCTGTTAACGTTGAATGTTTCAGGAAGAAACTGAGGTACAGAGAGACTGAGTAACTTGAGTGACTCACAGGTGCTAGAGCCACATGGAAAACATGTTGGATGCTAACTACTTGGAAAAATGTTTCTTGTAGTTAAAACACAATTTCGTTGTTTTACAATTTACCATTTATTATTAATTTTTTTCCATAATGAAACCCAAATAAATCCGGCTTTTTGTGGTGGTGGGGCTACAGAAAACACACATTCCATGCGCCACAGTATACTAACTAACCTTAGAACTCAAAGACATTTCTTTTAGGTGCTTGAAATACAGTAAATCAAAGAAGATGGAAAGAGAAATCTACCCTCAAACTCCTCACTAGATTGACTTTGAAATCCCATTTTTTTTTCCCTCATGGTTTTTTGGGGGTGATTTTTGTCTTTTTGGTTTTGTTTTACAATTGTCAAAATTAATGTACACAATGCTGTAATTCAAAGGAGCCATATAGTGCTATGCTTTTAAATGTAGGTTGTCTTCTGTAGAGATGTTTTGTTTTCATTGTGCTTAAACCAGATTTGTGGGTCTTCCCAATGATCTGCTGGTTGAGGAGACCATCTTCTTTAATTCTTTAATTCTTCTTTAAATTGGTTTCTTACTTGTATGTCATGTAAAATTGAAAACTTCATGAGTAATTAATGCATTTTATTATGTTTAGAAAGACATGTCAGCCTGTTTCAAAATGACATTTCTTAAAGGCACATAATGAGAGTTAAAATACACCTGCCTTAGAAGCCACCTGTCATTAAGGACCTTTTAACTTCAGATTTTAATTTAGTGTTATTTGTTATACTGTCTTGGATAAAGTTAGGTTCTCTTGAAAATGGGTTTGATTTCATAAAATCACAGCGTGTTGCATTTCAAATGATATGTGACTGTTTTTCTTTCTCTTGCAGGGGTGGCTGAATCCTTTTTCATCATGGGGCGAGTGAACCAGTGAGGGGGTGACAAGCTCATGAAGTAAACGTTGCCTGGATGCACTGTGGTTTTGTTTTGTTCCTCCTTCCTATGAGGTTTTCTATTTCTAAATTAAAGTAATTTCAAAATAAACACCTTTTCCATAACAGACATTTATCAGATTTTAGTAAAAGATGATACTAGACCTTTTATATATATATATATATATATATATATATGTATATATATATATATATATATATATATATATATTAATTGCTAAAACATTGTAAATTCTTTTATGCCTTAGACTATGTGGGCTGCTATAACAAAATACTCGAAGCTGAGTAATTTCTCGGGATAGGATTGCTTTTTCATATCCTGAGAGCTATGAAATCCAAGTGTAGCAGTGCCGGCAGGTTCAGGGGATGCTGGGAACGTGGTCTCAGCACTTCACAGAGTGGCCTGGGATGCTTCCTGAGGCTGAAGGACAGACAAGGAGCTGTATGAAGAGGCTTTAATAGTGGCCATAATCCCCCTCCCCCATAGGGAAGACCAAATCACTTAAATATCTGATCTCCTAGATCTCATAGCTGGACGTTAAAAAGAATGACACATTAAAATCATAGGTAGCATTTCTGACATGTTTTGCTGTAGTAGAAACAGTGGGTAAATGATGAGAAAGATTATTTTTGAGGTAGGATAGTAATTTTGTACACATTGCACTTAAATTGTAGACAGATAATGCAGAAGTTTAGGTGATACTTGAAACAGCTTTTTGAAAATCATGGTTAAAATCTGGAAGTGACTTCCTTTCCCCACAATGTGCTGACTAGTCACACCTCTGTGAACATTGCCATTCTGAGTTTATTGATTCTGAATTTGTTGTTTGTCTGCTCATCAGCACACATGGCTAAGCACTGGTGATTACTAAGGTGGTGGGAACTTTACGCCAGGCTAGTGTCATGGCACGTATTGACTAACTTTCTAAAAACTATCAGAGTTCCAAACACTGGGAATTCCAGCGTCCAGCAAAGGATTTGCTGCTGCCCCATCCTTTGATTATGGCTAAGAGCAGGAAGTTACGGCCAGCAGCTGTTTGGTAATTGTCTCTAAATCCATTTATGAAAATGAGGACTTTATGGTTTAACTTGTGACTGGGCCTACCACTCAGCTCTTATTTTGCACTGGGGATGCATTCAGGTTATAGGAAATAACCCAGTTTTCCCCTTTTCGGGTTCTTCATTTTTCATCATTGTGATTATAACTGATAGTCTGATTTTGAAGTGATTGAATCACAAATGAATCGTTGTCCTTGGAAGAGAAGATGTAGCAAATCATTGGTTATCCCTAAACATGCAGGACACCAGAAACCTGCATGTTTCAAATAGTTCCTTAGAGGCTAAAAGTATGTAGATACAAATGTATATTTACCGGTACATCTATATATGTCTGCATAAATGTGTAAACACCTACTTGAGGATTTATACATGTTAAGCACATGAATATATTTTGTTAGAGGATAGACTTGAGTGAGCTTTAATTTTTTGTTAGAGGAGAAATGTGGCATGTTGATGAACTTGATAATGACTGATTTCTGACATGGAAATAAAGGAGTAACCTAAGTATTTTCTACACAGCATAAGAACTCCTATAATAGAAAATAATCTTTATAAGCTGCAGTCAGTGTTCCTAAATAGAAAAGAATATATCAAATTATTTACCTAATATATTCAAGACCTGATGTTATTTTTGTTGTAAAGTGGCACACCTTTATGTGTTGCCATAGGCAATTTTTTTAATGTTTTTTTATTGGATATTTTCTTCATTTACATCTCAAATGTTATCCCCTTTCCTGGTTTCTCTCCCTCCTGGAAATTCCCTATCCCATCCTCCCCCTGCTTCTGTGAGGGTATTTCTTCACCCATCCCACTCCCCCCTCAATTCCCCTACCCTGCGGCATCTATCAAGCCTTCATAGGACCAAGGACCTCTCCTCCCATTGATGCCTGACAAGGCAGTTCTCTGCTACATATGCAGCTGGAGCTGTGTGTGCCCCTTGGTTTATGGTTTAGTCCCTGGGAGTGCTGAGGGTTCTGGTTGGTTGATATTGTTTTCTTCCTAGGCAATTTTTAAGGCAACTTGTCCAGTGGTCTTTTTCATGCTGGCATTTATACTTTGATGTTGTTCCCTGCCCCCAAGGTCCTACCCTCTTGCTTGCCTGCTCCTCCACCCCAACCCTCCATTCCCATACTGCTTTCATATTTGCTTTTACCCTCTCTTTAATCCTCCTCTAAGAGTCCTTACTCTCTCACAGTCCTCTTTACAATTTTGTGATTTATATGTACACACAAATTGATCCTATGTATGACAGAAATGTGATGTTTGACTTTCTGGATTTAGCTTATTTTACTTAGCATCTTTATATGATTGGTCTTTGCAAGACACTTTGGAAACTAGTTTAATTTCTATTGGTTCTCTACTTATTTACTTATTTTGATGTATTTTCTACCATCTTGCCTAAATATTTTATTTTTGCTGTCTGCTAAAAGGTAGAAGGTAGGCATTTTGACTGATTTACCACTTTATCCCAAATGTTTAGAGTTGGTATCTGCACATAGAAGCCGCCTAACAAACATTTTTTAATGGAATGAAATTGAAATTTATTCATTCCTTATAACTATTAATTAGGGTTCTCTAGAATAACAGAACTTACAGAATGAGTGAATCAGTGAATCTATCTGTCCATCCATCCAAGGGGGATTATTAGAATGACTTATAGACTATAGTCCAGCTAATCCAACAATGGAGGGATGGCCCAAGGATTCAGTAGTTGTTCAGTCCTCAGGGCTGATTCTAGCCCATCTGCAGTATCACTGGAATTCTGGAGAAGCCGGCTCTGATGCCAATGGAGAGCTGGAGTTGCTAGTGAGGAAAAAGCAAGCAGAGAGCAAAAACGTCCTTCTTCCAATCAGAAGGTGTGGCCCAGACTCAAGGTCTGTTCTCTTAGCTCAAAAGATCAGGATTAAAGATCAGGATGCATTCCTGCTACAAAGATGTGGGTATAGAAGTAGATCTTCCCACTTCAAGTCAAGCAAAAATCTCCCACAGTTGTGTTCCACTTTAGGGTTTTTGTTAATTCCAGATGTAGTCAAGGTGACAGCCAAGAATTGAGATCACATATACCAGGAAATGTGATACTTGGGCCTATTACAGTATGAGAAAGTAAATCTTCATCCTTTCTGGTTGAGTGGTCTCCAAGGACTGGTCCTTTCAGGACCTTCAGGGACTGGCTTGCCACACATTGCTAGGCTTCACAGCTTTCCCCAAACATAAAGTAAGAATATCACAACTCCCTTATGTGTTTATCCTTCATGTCTCTGAAGCAGGAGCCATGTGGACCACACTCCCAGGTTCTGCCTTCTCTGCCTGGGTGGGAGCCTGATCCCACCGAGTCACATTTGCAGAAGCTTTTATTTGTTGTCTTTGGGAAGGAGAAATTCTTAGGCTTTTTTCATTTACAAGTTGGAAGCTTAGCTGGGTGGAGGCTTGCTCTAGGGGGATCCCTGCCTTCCCACTGCTGACTCAGCCCCCCTCTACTCACTCAGCAAGAGCCCTGGCTCCATCATTAAATTTCCCAGTGTTCCTTTACTCCTCAAACTACTTTTTTGGGGGTGTGGTGGGGATGGGGTTTGGTCTTTTTGTACCATTTGCTCTTTTTCACCATAGATAGACCTGCAAAAGAGAGACTGCTAATAACCACAGGGCAGATTCAAAATAAGGTCCATGATCTTCACTAAAGGAATCTCATTACTTTTCAAATTTCTAATTCTTCCCAAACAGCTCTACCAACTGAGGACCAATTATTTAAATGTAACCTATGTGGGTCGTGCTCATTCAAACAGGTGTGTGGGTGTATGTGTGTGTGTGTGTGTGTGTGTGTATGTGAATTTTGCTTATTGCTCCTTTGCTGAAATGGTTTATTGGCTATAAAAAATTCTTGACTATGTAAGATCTTTTCTATTTACTATAATACCCTTAATAGGATATAATTGACATCTTTTTCTTACTGCTCTAGTTAAGGTTTCAATGACTTTATTCAATGAATACAATAGACTGAGTACCAGTCTTTTGCTCCAAATTTTCGAAGAATATTCCTCCCCCGAGAATGTTGGCTTAGGCTTCTCATACCTAGCCTGGGTTATGTTGAGATGTGTTTCTTGTGTAGGTAGGTACCTTACATTTTTTTTGTTTCTTGTGTAGTACCTTGCACCTTTTTTTTGTTACGCCTTTTTTTTTTTTTTTTGCATCTATTGATAGGACTCTGCTTTCTATCCTTGAGTCAGTCTATTAATGTGATATGTTAGATTTATACATTTATGTACATGTAACAAACATTGTTATTTGAGATAAGGTCTCTATCGTTGTGGTTTGAATAAGAATGGCCCCATGGCTCATATATTTGAATGCATAATCACCAGGGAATGGCACTATTTAAGGATTAGAAGAATTGGCTTTGTCGGGTGAAGTGTGTCACTGGGGATGGGCTTGGAGGTTTCAAACAGTTCACAGCAGTCCCAGCAAGGATCAGGATGTAGAACTCAGCTATTTCTCCAGCACCATGTGTGCCTGTGTGTTGCATGCTTCCCACCATGATGGTAATGGGCTAACCTCTAAAACTGTAAGCCAGTCTACAGTTATATACTTTCTCTTTTAAGAGTTGTCTTGGTCATGGTGTTTCTTCACAGCAATAGAACAGTGACTTGTGTAGCTTTGGCTGTCCTGAAACTTACTGTGTAGACCAGGCTGGTCCAGAACTCAAATAGGTTCACCTGCTCCTGGAATTAAAGGTGTGAGCCACCATGCCTAGCCATGCAACAATTCTTGTCTCTGTAATGTAGCCAAATTAATCATTCTGAATTAACGTACTTGACAGTGTGATTCTTAATTCAGCTTGCTAGTTTTTTAATTGAGAGGTTTTTATCTTTGTTCATCAAGGAGATTAGCCTATAATTTTGTTTTGTTTTTATCTGGTTTTAGTGTCAGAGTATACCATTATGAAGTAAATCTTAGTATTCCTTCTGTTTCCATTCCCTGGATTAGTTTGGGGAACACTGGTATTTTGTCATCATTAACATTCTGGTAGCATTCATCAATGAATCTTTGAGCTGGAACTTTTTGAGTTAAATTTTACTACCATTCAGTCTCATTATGTGTTAAGTTGGCAGATTAGTTAAGTTGCTAGTATTCTTTTGATTTATTTTTTGTAAGTCAAACTTGAATTTATTTATAAAAATAATTTTAGTATATTGAAATACATATATAAAGTATGCTGTAATGAGTTTTATTGAGAGCTGCTATGTGTCTAATTTTATTAACTTAGGTCTTTTGATTAGTGTTTGCCAATTTAAAAAATCTTTTTGACAATTTCTTTAATCATTCCTTCTTCACTTAGTAAATGTGTTGTTTGTTCCTGAGGATTTAAAGTTCTCAGATTCTAATTTTAAGAGTTTAGAAATGGTGATAAATTGAATCTGAAAAAGGGGGAGGTGACCACGTGGAGTGTATAAGAAGGCATGGTCTGTCATTCTGAACTACATACACCTGATGGTTTGTATATGCTTGGCCCAGGGAGTGGCACTATTAGAAGGTGTGGCCTTTTTGAGTAGGTGTGTCACTGTGCCGGTATACACTATAAGATCCTCACCCTAGCTGCCTGGAAGTCAGTATTTCACTAGCAGCCTTCACATGAAGATGTAGAACTTTCAGCTCTGCCTGCACCATGCCTGCCATCCTCCTGCCTTGATGAACCTGTAAGATAGCTCCAATTAAATGTTGTTATAAGAGTTGCCTTGGTCATGTTGTCTGTTCACAGTAGTAAAATCCTAACTAAGTCAGTACAGGAAACACCATTCTATTGATGACTTATTTTCTCATAATAAACAGCAAGCCAGTGAAACTTAAAGCAGTCCCATTAAAATCAGGAACAAAACAGCTGTCCACTAGCTCCATTCCTTTTCAGTTTAGTGCTAGAACTACTAGCTGGTGCAGTAAAGCAAAATAGGGAAATTAAAGAAATACAGATCTGAAAGAAGGCCCAGAAGCTTGCAATACCCAAGACACAATTCACATATCAAATGATGTCCACGAAGAAGGAAGGAGAGGCCCCTGGTCCTGGAAAGGCTCAATGTAGCAGTGTAGGGGATTGCCAGGACAGGAAAATAGGAGGGGCTTGATTGGGGAACAGGGGGAAGGAAGAGGGCTTATGGGACTTTGGGGGGGTACTAGGAAAGGGAAAATCATTTGTAATGTAAATAAAGAATATAATAAAAAGTCAATCTATATTTGCCAGTGGTATACTACACATAAGAGATCCCAAAGATTCTACCAGAAAACCAGAAGCAACAATTTCAGCCAACTGGCAGGATACAAAATCAGCTTTTAAAAAAATCAACAGCTTTTGTATATTCCAGCAAGCTGAGAAAGAGACCATAGATACACTCTTATTCATAAAAGTCTCAAAGAAAGTAAAAGATCTAGGAATAAAGCTCACCCACGAGATGAGAGAACAATGTAATGAATGCCTTACAGCATTAAGAGATTAACTGAGGGTGACATTGGAACAATGGAAAGGTGAACCATGCTTGAGGATTGGGAGGGCCTATACTGTGAAAGTGACCATTCTACCCAAAGCAGTTTTTTTACTAATGCAATTCCAGTGAAAACCCCACAGCATTCTTCAAAGAAATAGGAAAGAGTCCAAAATTTCACAAAGTACAACATTAAGCCCAGAGAGCCAAAGCAATCTGAGGAAAAAAAAAAATTGCTAGAGGGATTATAACTAGGTTTCAGGGCATATTACAGAGCTACAGTAATAGAGACAGTATGGTATTGGCATTAAACTTAGACATGTAGGCCAATGGAGCTCAACGAAGATGACCCTGACGTGAATATGTGTAACTACAGCCAGCTGATACTTGACAAATCCCAAGAATACACTGGAGGTAGGAAAATGACTTCAATAACTGGTGCTGTGAAAGCTGAGTGTCCACATGTACAGAATGAATTTAGATCTGCATCTCCTAACCCGAACAAAAGTCAACTCAAAATGGATAAAAGACCTCAGTGGAAAACCTGAAATGCTGAAACTCTTGGAAATAGGCAGTGTGCCACAAATACATGTGTGTGAAAGAACTTTATATGGGATTCCATTTGTCCAAAAAATTGAGACCAATACTTGACAAGTGGAAGCACATAAAGATCTATACAGCAAAGGAAACGAGTGGGAGTCAAACCTTGCCAGACATGTATAGGCTTTGTCCAGAATATAAGACCTTAGAAAAACAGGCCAAACAAATGGCCCAATTAAGTAACAGGCCATGGATTTGAAGCATTCTCAAGAGATGTAATAAAGTGATAATAAATGTCTGAAAAAGTGTTCGTCAAATGTAGCAATTAAGGAGATGCAAATTAAAACTACTTGAAATCTTGTCCTATCCCAGTCAGATTGGCTAAGATTAAGGAAATGCTGGTCAGGTCTCCCAAGGAAGGAGACTCCAGTAGAAGCTTCTGGTATTTGAAGGAACCATGGTCCATCATTGGAAAAATTTTCTCCTAAAGAACTTATCTCAGATCCATATTCCCCTTTCCTTGTCAGTGTTCTTGGCCCCTATGCTTTATGACATCCTTGTCTGTGGGGCTGGATGGGTAAGAATCCTTGCTACGTGAATGTTCCCTCTCTGTTGGTGGGATTGCAAACTGATGCAACCATTCTGGAGATTGGTGAAATTTCTCGGAAAGCTGGTACCACTCACTGGTATATGTGCAAAGAATTCAAAGTCCTACTTCATAGGCAATTCCTTAGCAGTGTTGATAATAGCTAATACGTGGAAGTAATTGAAATGTTCTTCAGCTGTTGAGTGAAAAAGGGAAATATGGTACATATGCACAACAGAATACTGGTCAGCTGCAAAGAGATTTGAAATCATGAAATGTGCTGATGGAACTGGAAAATATTGTATCAAGGAATATAAGTCCAGAGATCCAAACATGGAATATTCTTTCTCATCTGTGATTCCCGCCTCAAAATCATCACATGTGAACGTAGACCTGGTGTAACAACAGGCACCAAGAAAGTACAAAGGGGCTTTTTGTGGTAGGTACCCTAGTTCAGCTGGGGGCTCTGGAGTGGAGGAATAATAGTACAAATGATATCGGGGAATTGAGAAAATTTTTAGGTAGTAGAGAAGGAATACAGTATAGAAAGAGGGAAGGAGGGTGTCTTAGTCAGGGTTTCTATTCCTGCAAGAACATCATGACCAAGAAGCAAGCTGGGGAGGAAAGGGTTTATTCAGCTCACACTTTCCACATTGCGGTTGATTACCAAAGGAAGTCAGGACTGGAACTCGCAGGTCAGAAAGCAGGAGCTGATGCAGAGGCCATAGAGGGATGTTAACTTACTGGCTTGCTCAGCTTGCTTTCTTATAGAACTCAGGACTACCAGTCCAGAGATGGCACCACCCACAAGGGGCCCACCCCCCTTTGTCACAATGTGAGAAAATGCCTTACAGCTGGAGGCAATTCCTCAACTGAAGCTCCTTTATCTGTGATAACTCCAGCTTGTGTTGAGTTGGCACAAACCAGCAAGTACAGGAGGAGAGGGGATAAATAGCACTAAGAATGCTTGAAATAGCCACAGGGAATCATTTATATTTACCTAAAATGGGTTAGAGTCAGGATTACTTTGTGTGTGTTTCATGAAGCCTATAGAGATATATATGAATTAATGCCATTTGAGATGACAGTGAGCCCTAGACTAACAAAACCCCAGTACTGGGCATGAGAAAACTTGAAATGTTGGTCCGGGAATTTAAGAAATTCACCAAACAATATAGGCTGTTTGTACTCTTGGTTACCTCTCAAACATTAAAGGTACATCCCTATTGCTGAGGACACCACACTGGATACCGGACTAAGAGAATTCCAACCGGGTCTGACCCAAAGCCTTCTCCCTGAGGATTAGATTTTACAGTACTGGAAGACACTGCAAGCTGCCACAGGATGAATTAGACCACTCATTAGCACTCCAACAAAGGAAACAGTGGGGATATAGAAAGGGTGCCTACAAGTGTTTGATAGGATGGAATAGCTGTTAACATTTCTCTATTGGTGCCTCAATACTACTACCCTTGTTATAATGCTGAAAACAGTGGGGTATGTTGAATACAAGATCCATGGTAGGTACTCAGACATTTATTGGTGAATCTATGTAAATGATGACCAAATAATTTCTGTGAACTTCTCGGATATCAACAAAGACAGTACAAAAAAGTGTCAGTGAGTTTCTAGACAGCCGATGTTATAATAGGTCACCCCTTCTGTGTTGCATATAAAGGAATGATACCTTGTGTTAATCTTAGTCTGCAGTTCATTCACATAAATAGACTTGATGTAAAAGTCAGAAAAATGTAAGTGGCTACAAATACATAATCAACATGTTTGACAGTAAAATAATTGTTTTAGTTAAGTTTCTAATGTCAAGGAAACCAATGATTATTACATTGAGAGTCACAAAGATTCTAATAGCCTAGTAGCTAACTGGAAGGATGTAACACGAATGAAGATGTATTAAGATACTTATGAATCTTATGAACCTTAAAGAAAGTTGAATGTTCAGGAAGTGTCTAAAGTAACTAGATAGGTCTGAATTCAAAACAGAAAGTAAATTTTTCTAAAAATTGAAGGCCATATGAATTTTGTGTAACTTTAATTTAGTAAATCCTGTCTGAATGTATTCTTTTTTCATGGTCAAGATAAACCTCCTCCAAAAAGTTCCATTTCCCTCCCCACTGACCTTGCCAAAAAAATAGTGTCTTGCAATCAACCAGCAGGGCTCATTTAGAAGGTGGACTGAGGAGGCTTGGAGGGAGCTTCTGCGTAAGCCAGCTCCTCTTTGTCTTTTGAATGCACTTTCATTCTGTACCAACAGCTGGCTATGATTTGAAAATGTTTTCCTACTTTAACACACACATATTTCTTAAGTGCCTTCTTATTGAATTTTTAAAGTAACATGTTAATGTTTAAAGTAGCCGTGAGGACTCAAAAGGGAAAATGTTTGGTCCACAGAAGATGGACCTAGAACAGGAGCACACAGCTGTGCAATCCCAAGGACCTCACTAAGGATACAGCATTGTATGATGCAGAAACTTCCTTTCCTTTGGCTGTTTCCCTGATCTTCCTAGAAAGCATACTTTTCCCAGTAGAACTTTTTTTTTTTTATTCGATATAATTTATTTACATTTCAAATGATTTCCCCTTTTCTAGCCCCCCCACTCCCCGAAAGTCCCGCAAGCCCCCTTCTCTTCCCCTGTCCTGCCACCCACCCCTTCCCACTTCCCCGGTCTGGTTTTGCTGAATACTGTTTCACTGAGTCTTTCCAGAACCAGGGGCCACTCCTCCTTTCTTCTTGTACCTCATTTGATGTGTGGATTATGTTTTGGGTATTCCAGTTTTCTAGGTTAATATCCACTTATTAGTGAGTGCATACCATGATTCACCTTTTGAGTCAGGGTTACCTCACTTAGTATGATATTCTCTAGCTCCATCCATTTGCCTAAGAATTTCATGAATTCATTGTTTCTAATGGCTGAATAGTACTCCATTGTGTAGATATACCACATTTTTTGCATCCACTCTTCTGTTGAGGGATACCTGGGTTCTTTCCAGCATCTGGCAATTACAAATAGGGCTGCTATGAACATAGTAGAGCATGTATCCTTATTACATGGTGGGGAGTCTTCTGGGTATATGCCCAGGAGTGGTATAGCAGGATCTTCTGGAAGTAAGGTGCCCAGTTTTCAGAGGAACCGCCAGACTGATTTCCAGAGTGGTTGTACCAATTTGCAACCCCACCAGCAGTGGAGGAGTGTTCCTCTTTCTCCACACCCTCTCCAACACCTGCTGTCTCCTGAATTTTTAATCTTAGCCATTCTGATTGGTGTAAGATGAAATCTTAGGGTTGTTTTGATTTGCATTTCCCTAATGACTAATGAAGTTGAGCATTTTTTAAGATGCTTCTCCGCCATCCGAAGTTCTTCAGGTGAGAATTCTTTGTTTAACTCTGTACCCCATTTTTTAATAGGGTTGTTTGGTTTTCTGGAGTCTAACTTCTTGAGTTCTTTATATATATTGGATATTAGCCCTCTATCTGATGTGGGATGGGTGAAGATCTTTTCCCAATTTGTTGGTTGCCAATTTGTCCTCTTGATGGTGTCCTTTGCCTTACAGAAACTTTGTAATTTTATGAGGTCCCATTTGTCAATTCTTGCTCTTAGAGCATACGCTATTGGTGTTCTGTTCAGAAACTTTCTCCCTGTACCGATGTCCTCAAGGGTCTTCCCCAGTTTTTTTTCTATTAGCTTCAGAGTGTCTGGCTTTATGTGGAGGTCCTTGATCCATTTGGATTTGAGCTTAGTACAAGGAGACAAGGATGGATCAATTCGCATTCTTCTGCATGCTGACCTCCAGTTGAACCAGCACCATTTGTTGAAAAGGCTATCTTTTTTCCATTGGATGTTTTCAGCCTCTTTGTCGAGGATCAAGTGGCCATAGGTGTGTGGGTTCATTTCTGGATCTTCAATCCTGTTCCATTGATCCTCCTGCCTGTCACTGTACCAATACCATGCAGTTTTTAACACTATTGCTCTGTAGTATTGCTTGAGGTCAGGGATACTGATTCCCCCAGATTTCCTTTTGTTGCTGAGAATAGTTTTAGCTATCCTGGGTTTTTTGTTGTTCCAGATGAATTTGATAATTGCTCTTTCTAACTCTGTGAAGAATTGAGTTGGGATTTTGATGGGTATTGCATTGAATCTGTATAGTGCTTTAGGCAAAATGGCCATTTTAACTATATTGATTCTACCGATCCATGAGCATGGGAGGTTTTCCCATTTTTTGAGGTCTTCTTCCATTTCCTTCTTCAGAGTCTTGAAGTTCTTGTCATACAGATCTTTCACATGTTTGGTAAGAGTCACCCCAAGATACTTTATACTGTTTGTGGCTATTGTGAAGGGGGTCATTTCCCTAATTTCTTTCTCAGCCTGCTTATCTTTTGAGTATAGGAAGGCCACTGATTTGCTTGAGTTGACTTTATAACCTGCCACTTTGCTGAAGTTGTTTATCAGCTGTAGGAGCTCTCTAGTGGAGTTCTTTGGGTCACTTAGGTAGACGATCATGTCGTCTGCAAATAATGATAGTTTGACTTCTTCCTTTCCAATTTGTATCCCTTTGACCTCCTTATGTTGTCGAATTGCCCGAGCTAGTACCTCAAGTACAATATTGAAAAGATAAGGAGAAAGGGGGCAGCCTTGTCTGGTCCCTGATTTCAGTGGGATTGCTTCAAGTTTCTCTCCATTTAGTTTGATGCTGGCTACCGGTTTGCTGTATATTGCTTTTACTATGTTTAGGTATGGGCCTTGAATTCCTGTTCTCTCCAAGACTTTAAGCATGAAGGGATGCTGAATTTTGTCAAATGCTTTTTCAGCATCCAATGAAATGACCATGTGGTTTTGTTCTTTGAGTTTGTTTATGTAGTGGATTGTATTGATGGATTTCCGTATATTGAACCAACCCTGCATTCCCGGGATAAAGCCTACTTGATCATGGTGGATGATCGTTTTGATGTGTTCTTGGATTCGGTTGGCAAGAATTTTATTGAGTATTTTTGCATCGATGTTCATAAGGGAAATTGGTCTGAAGTTCTCTTTCTTTGTTGGATCTTTGTGTGGCTTTGGTATCAGCGTAATTGTGGCTTCGTAGAAGGAATTGGGTAGTGTTCCTTCTGTTTCTATTTTGTGGAATAGTTTGAAGAGTATTGGTGTTAACTCTTCTTTGAAGGTCTGATAGAATTCTGCACTGAAGCCATCTGGTCCTGTGCTTTTTTTGGTTGGAAGACTTTCTATGACTCCTTCTATTTCTTTAGGCATTATGGGACTGTTTAGATGGTCTAGTTGGTCCTGATTTAATTTTGGTATTTGGTATCTGTCAAGGAAATTGTCCATTTCCTCCAGATTCTCCAGTTGTGTTGAGTATAGGCTCTTGTAGTAGGATCTGATGATTTTTTGGATTTCCTCAGTTTCCGTTGTTATATCTCCCTTTTCATTTCTAAGTTTGTTAATTTGGATACTTTCTCTGTGCCCTTTGGTCATTCTGGCTAAGGGTTTATCTATCTTGTTGATTTTCTCAAAGAACCAGCTCCTGGTATTGTTGATTTTTTGTATGGTTCTCTTTGTTTCTACTTGATTGATTTCGGCCCTGAGTTTGATGATTTCCTGCCTTCTACTCCTCCTGGGCGAAATAGCTTCTTTTTGTTCCAGGGCTTTCAGGTGTGTCATTAAGCTGGTAATGTATGCTCTCTCCATTTTCTTTTTGGAGGCACTCAGGGCTATGAGTTTTCCTCTTAGCACTGCTTTCATTGTGTCCCATAGATTTGGGTATGTTGTGTTTTCATTTTCATTGTGTTCTAAAAAGTCTTTAATTTCTTTCTTTATTTCTTCCTTGACCAAGGTATCATTGAGTAGAGTATTGTTCAGTTTCCACGTGTATGTGGGCTTTCTGTTGTTTCTGTTGCTATTGAAGACCACTTTTACTCCATAGTGATCAGATAGGAGGCATGGGATTAGTTCGATCTTCTTATATTTGTTGAGGTCTGTCTTGTGACCAATTATATGGTCAATTTTGGAGAAGGTACCATGAGGTGCTGAGAAAAAGGTATATTCTTTTGTTTTAGGATAGAATGTTCTATATATATCTGTTAAATCTAATTGGTCCAAAGCTTCAATTAGTTTCATTGTGTCCCTGTTTAGTTTCTGTTTTCCTGATCGGTCCATTGAGGAAAGTGCAGTGTTGAAGTCACCCACAATTATTGTGTTAGGTGCAATGTGTGCTTTTAGTTTTAATAAAGTTTCTTTTACGAAAGAGGGTGCCCTTGCATTTGGGGCATAGATGTTTAGGATTGACAGTTCTTCTTTTTGTATTTTTCCTTTGACCAGCAAGAAGTGTCCCTCAGAGTCTCTTTTGATGACTTTGGGTTGAAAGTCAATTTTATCTGATATTAAAATGGCTACTCCAGCTTGTTTCCTGAGACCATTTGCTTGTAAAATTGTCTTCCAGCCTTTTACTCTAAGGTAGTGTTTGTCTTTGACCCTGAGGTGTGTTTCCTGTAAGCAGCAAAATGTAGGGTCCTGTTTACGTATCCATTCAGTTAGTCTGTGTCTTTTTATTGGGGCATTAAGTCCATTGATGTTAAGAGATATTAAGGAATAGTGATTGTTACTTCCTATCATTTTTGACGTTATTTTTTAAATTTGAATGCTTAACTTCTTTTGGGTTTGATGCAAGGTTACTATCTTGCTTTTTCCAGGGTGAAGTTTCCCTCCTTGTATTGGTGTTGTCCTCCTATTATCCTTTTTAGGGCCTGGTTTGTGGATAGATATTGGGTAAACTTGGTTTTGTCATGAAATATCTTAGTTTCTCCATCTATGGTGATTGAGAGTTTTGCTGGATATAGTAGTTTTGGTTGGCATTTGTGTTCTCTTAGAGTCTGCATGAGATCTGCCCAGGACCTTCTAGCCTTCATAGTCTCAGGTGAAAAGTCTGCTGTGATTCTGATAGGTCTTCCTTTATATGTTACTTGGCCTTTTTCTCTTACTGCCTTTAGAATTCTTTCTTTGTTTAGAACATTTGGTGTTTTGATTATTATGTGACGGGAAGTATTTCTGTTCTGGTCCAGTCTGTTTGGAGTTCTGTAGGCTTCTTGTATATTCATGGGCATCTCTCTCTTTAGGTTAGGGAAGTTTTCTTCCATAATTTTATTGAAGATGTTTGCTGGCCCTTTAAGTTGTAAATCTTCACTCTCATCTATGCCTATAATCCTTAGGTTTGGTCTTCTCATTGTGTCCTGGATTTCCTGGATATTTTGGGTTACAAGCTTTTTGCATTTTGCATTTTCTTTAACTGTTGAGTCCATGGTTTCTATGGAATCTTCAGCATCTGAGATTCTTTCTTCTATCTCTTGTATTCTGTTGTTGATATTTGCATCTCTGACCCCTGATTTCTTCCCAAGGCTTTCTATCTCCAAAGTTGTCTCCCTTTGAGTTTTCTTAGTTGTTTCTACTTCTGATTTTAGATCCTGGATGGTTTTGCTTAGCTCCTTCACTTGCATGTTTGTGTTTTCCTGTAATTCTTTAAGAGATTTTTGTGTTTCGTCTTTCATGACCTCAGCCTGTTGACCAAAGTTCTCCTGTATTTCTTTAAGAGATTTTTGTGTTTCGTCTTTCATGACCTCAGCCTGCTGACCAAAGTTCTCCTGTATTTCTTTAAGTGTTTTTTGCATTTCCTCCTTGTTGGCTTTTGTATTCTCCTGGATTTCTTTCAATGATTTTTGTGTTTCCCTTGCAAGGGCTTCTAACTTTTGATCCATTTTCTCCTGAATTTCTTTATGTATGACCTTCATGTGTTCCTGTACCAGCATCATGACCAGTGATTTTAAATCCAAATCTTGTTTTACTGGTGTGATGGGGTATCCAGGACATGTTGGTAGAGGAGAATTGGGTTCAGATGTTGCCATATTGCCTTGATTTCTGTTAGTGACGTTCCTGCGTTTGCCTTTTGCCATCTAGATCTCACTGGTGTTAGTTTATCTTGTCAGTGCTGGACTCACCAGTGCAAGCTGCCCCTTCCCAGTTGGCCTCTGGTGCACAGCTTACCTCCTGCACTGCTTGTAGACAGTGTGCTGCTGCCCAGGCTGTTCTGATCCCAAAGCAGGCACCCGAAGGCTCCCGCTGGGGCCCGCTGGATTCGCTGGAGCACACTGACTTCTCCCAGCTGGCCGCCCGGAAGCCCAGCTAGCCACTTGCAGGACTTGGAGATGTAATGCTGCCGCCCAGACTGATCTGGATCCGGAAGCGGAGAGAGTAGAGCTAAGGGCTTCTGCCTGAGGCCTTGCCCCAGATTGTGTCTGTGGAGCAGATGGAGCCCGTGTGCACTCCCAGGGAGTGCCGACGGTGTATGCTACTGTGACCTCCCCTGTGTTCCGCTCACTCAGCTGGGCAGCCGATCTGCCAACCGGGCTGTCGCACACAAGGTTAGCCTGGCCGCCCAGTCCCTGAGTCCAGGCAAAAGCCTGGGAGGCCAAGGTCCGAGCAAAGTTCCCCTAGGGCTTTGACTGTTAATTGGGTTTGCCAGGTGACTAGGATGGCGGGCGTGCGCGCCCGCGCCGGGAGAGTCTGCTTTGCTAACAATCACCTGGGCGGGTTGACTCACAGATGGCCCACCAAGCCGCCCAGTTCTTGGGGTCAGTCCTGTGCCTTTTGGGGCCTGGACCCCCGCTTTGTTAGCCTTAGGCTATGCCTGTTACAGGTCTGCTCGCCTGAGCTCTCTGTCGTCCTGCAGGCAAAATGGCGGCGGTGCACTCGCAGGCCTGGGCAAAAAACCTCCTGGCTGGGTTGGCACCCCGATGGCCCCCCGACCCGCCCAGGGCCTGGGTGCAGGCCAACGCCCGTTGGGCTCAGACCACCGCGGTGTTGGCCTCGGATTATGTTTGTGTACCTCAGTCTGTCCGATTCCTGGAGTACGGAACCAAGATGGATGCTCCTCTCCTGACTGGTGGGAGGCCGAGTTCTGAAGTGGCCTCCGTGCAGGAAAGGCGCTGCACAACTGCAGCTGCTTGCTGCCCGGCTGGTCAGCGAAGGTCAGTGGTCGTGGGCACAGGGCCTAACTGGTCCCTGTGACGCCTTGGTTCCACTGCTGATGGCCCTTCAGCTGGAGCAGCCACTGCTGCCGCTGCCGCCACCGCCGCCGCCGATCTCCCCAGTAGAACTTTTTTAACTGAAGAACTAGGTCATGTCCTACTCTGTGTATATTCCCACGAGAGCTCCGTTTCTTTTCTCTACCACACAACTTTGTAAAACCTTAAATTCAGTAGCTTTTGTGTGAACTTTTTTCTCCCCTCTTTCATAGCAGATTCCTGTCACTCTTTCTTCTACTCCCATTGAGCCTTCTGTGGGAAGAAGCAGAGGAGTAGGATCACTGGGAGCCTTTGGAAGTGAAGGATGTTGTCTTCATTTCTTTTGCATTTTTGTTCCTTCACCAGAATTTACCTGAAGTATCATGTATGTCCTCAGAAGAGACCCCTGCAGTGTGATGAACACAAGTGACTAACTGATCCTCAGAGCTGAAGAAAATTCAAGAACACAAAGCATGATTGGGTGATGTCATGGAAAGCACACAATTTTTCTCAATTTGGCCAATATCTTGACATGTTAGCAGCAAACTGAAATGCTGTTTTTAATCTTAGAACATTTAGTGAGGTAGATTTTTATTGTCAATAAAGAATGAAATAAACACACTGCCCTCTGAGTTTTGTTACATCTCAGCACCTGCCAGAGTTCAGACAACAGAATATTGGCTTTGTCCATTCTTTGGTCCTATTGCTGTAAATCCTCTTGTCATCTTATAGTGGATTTTTAACGTTTTGAAATGTTTTTAATTTTAAGAGTTTATTTTTGTATGCATGTGTACACGCATGTGATGGACATATGGTGTATAGGGATGGGTATGTAAAACCATGACACTTGGAGTTCAGAGGAACTTCATGGAGTCAGTTTTCTCATTTTTACTTAGATTCTGGGGATCAAACTTGGGCCGTCTTTCTGGGGTGGCAAGAACTACCCACCAATAAACCATGGTGACAGCATATCATTAAAGTTTTCATGATTATCTTATCTCCTTACAACTCTAAATATGAAGCTAAAATATACTTTCAATTTAAAGTAGGCAAGTATTCTTAAATCATGGTTATTAGTTGTTGGGAAGACTCCCTTCCCCACCATATATCACAAACAGAAAGATTATGTCCTTGTGGTCAGGAATCATGGGCAACACAGTCTGCCAACTTAATCAGAGGAATGCATTTCAGAGCTAGGGCCTGAATGTTCACACGGAAGTGTGGCTGTTGGTGATATTGTCAATACAATGTAAAGGTCTTGGTAGATGGGTCATGCTTCCTTCCTTCTTTCCTTCCTTCCTTCCTTCCTTCCTTCCTTCCTTCCTTCCTTCCTTCCTTCCTTCCTTCCTTTCCTTCTTTCTGCTTGCTTTGCCTTTCTTTCTTTATTGGAGATTTTCTTTATTCACATTTCAAATGTTTTCCCCTTTCCAGGTCTCCACTTCAGAAACCTCCAATCCCATCCCCCACCCCCTGCCTCTGTGAGGGTTCTCCCCTACCCACCCTCTCCTGTCTTCCCACCCTGGCATTCCCCTACACTGGGGCATCAAACACACACAGACACCTTCAGACCCTCTCCTCCCACTGATGCCAAAAAAGCCATCCTCTGCTACATGTGGAGGTGGAGCCATGGGTCGCTCCATGTGTACCCTTTGGTTGGTGGTCCAGTCCCCAGGAGCTGCATGGGTCTGGCCAGATGGCACTGTGGCTCCCTCCATGGGGCTGCAAACCTGTTCAGCTCCTTCAGTTTCTTCTTCAACTCCTCCATCGGGGACCCCATGCTCAGTCCAATAGTTGGTTGTGAACATCTGCCTCTGTATTTGTCAGGCTCTGGCAGAGCCTCTCAGGAGACAGCCATGTCAGGCTCCTGTCAACAAACGCTTCTCGGTATCCACAATAGTGTCTGGGTTTAGTGAGTATATATGGGATGGCTAATATCCACTTATCAGTGAGTGCATACCATGTGTGTTCTTTTGTGATGGAGTTACCTCACTCAGATGATATTTTCTACTTCCATCCATTTGCCTGTGAATTTCATTCCTTTGTGTAAATATACCACATTTTCTGTATCCAGTACTTTGTTGAGGGACACTTGGGTTGTTTGTACCTTCTGGCTGTTATAAATATGGCTGCTATGAACATAGTGGAGCATGTGTCCTTATTACATGCTGGAGCATATGCCCAGGAGTTACACAGTATAGATGGTTCCCCGGGTAGTACTATGACCAATTTTCTGAGGAACCGCAAGACTGATTTCCAGAGTGGTTGTACAATCTTGCAGTCCCACCAGCAATGGAGGAGTGTTCCTCTTTCTCCACATCCTGGCCAGCATCTGTTGTCACCTGAGTTTTTGATCTTAGCCATTCTGACTGGTGTGAGCTAGAATCTCAGGTTTGTTTTTATTTGCATTTTCCTGATGAATGAAGGCTGTTGAACAGATGGTCCAACTTTTCTTACGTACAGTTTTTCACACTATCTTAAAATTTAGTATATATTAACAAATTAACATATTTGACAAAGCAGTGTGTGTGTGTGTGTGTGTGTGTGTCCTCAGGAAAAGCGCAGGCATCCTGATGCTTGGAGTTCTGGAGGTGAATTCAGTGTCATGAAGACATCTTGTCATTTAAGAGAACAGTCTCAGCACTAAGGCTCACTAAAATTCTATGAAACCAGCTTTCTGATGGTCACTCGGATGATTTTATTTATATATAGAAATCTCTCTTTCCATATTTTTGCTGTGACAAACTTAATCTATTTCAAAGTAATCATGCTGATCAAAGGAAAAGCACACATGCCCTCTTCTGTCACCAGTACATTGGTTCTTACCAGTTTCTTTCCATATCCCAGTGGTTTTAGTCCTGTCTCAGCATTGCTAAAATCTCTGTCATATAAAACACATACTTTGGATATGGTCTTTAAAAGTCCCGCAGAGTTCTTCTGGCTCTTACAATCTATCTGCCCTCTCTTCTGTCATATTCCCTGAGTCTTAGGTGTAGAGAATGTGTTAAAGACACACCTGCAGATGAGACTGGGCACCCCACAGTCACTTTTCTCTGCATTTTGACCAGTTGTGGCTTTTTGAAATGAACTTCTATTGACTAAATATAGTTTTAATTCAAAGAAAGATAAATTACGTTTTTCATGGCTTGATAAAATGTATAATTATTTTAGTTATTAGAGTTTCAGCTATAAGAATTTCTCTCTCTGTATGTAAAAAATCTTAATAAGTATTATAATACACATTGAAAAAAAGAAAATGTTATAGGCCTTTATTATATAGTTATTTAACATTATAATAGACATAAAGAAGAAGAAGAGAACTAATTGCCTACTGAATCAATAGTAAATGTTTTTATATTATGTTTCTATCACTGAAGATCCATCAGGATTTCATTTACATCATCTCATCATGTTTTGTCAAAATACTACAGTACTTTTATAATTATCTTAAGCTTGAACCTTGTATTTTCAGTTTCATACTTTATCTATCTACAATGTATACGCATGAAGACATTTGCTGTAGAGTTGAATTTATTTGCTATTTACTTAATAGCTGGTTTCACTGACTGTGACCTTTACTTGATATAAAGGAAAGCGTGCTTCAGGAGATTCTTTTGTCAATAGGATACAATTATCTATGCGATGATTCAATGAAGAGAATAATGGCAGAAGAACTGTGCTGGAAGAACTATTTAAAGACCATAGGACAGTTACTCAAAAAACACACAGACGCAGAAATTTCATTAACCTGGACTTGGCATAAGCAGGGGCTATTCTTTCTTCTTACTTTATGCTTAGGCAATCATAAATATCAGTAATATGGATGAAATATATACTTTATTTCTACAGAATCAAATAAAGAATATTATGCTTGGAGAAATGTTCAGTTCCTTGTGTTTTAGAAACTTTGAAGATAGCAGGCATTGATCATAAAATGAAGCCATACTTTATGTCCAGCTCCTCCCAGCTTGTTCTCTTTCATAAAGCCTGACACATCTTCCAGAAAGTCCTATTGGAACACGTAGAAATAGCTTTATTGCTTTGATCTGGACATTCATAAAATAAAAGTTACTGTGCTATAATGGGAAATGTGTTCTTTTATGTTTATAATAAAATAGGCTAACAGTTTAAAATTTGCTCCGCTTTCCCTACAGCTTACACTCAGAATTTATGAAATGTCAAAAGCATGGAAAGGTACAGACTTCATGGTGATTACTGCTGAAGCATGCATTTGGCATTAATTCTGGAGTGCTGCCATTTGCTTTATTTTTAAAATGCCAGAAATAAAGACCCATGGGTAAGGAACTGAATTCATTTCAGTGTGAATAGAAAGGTTAGTTTCCACACTCAGAAATCTATAGAATGCTTTCTTCTACATAAGAAATTTCTTCTTAGTTAATGTAAAGCATGCATAAATATGTTTTGCACACACACATGTATGCATATATGTTTTTTATTAAAAGAAAAAAATCACCTTAAATTTAGCAAGACTTTCCAGGAACTGGTTGACAGTTTCAAAGTGATTTATTTTATTTTTTATTGGATATTTTATGTATTTACATTTCAAATGTGATCCCCATTCCAGGTTTCTACTCTGGATCTCCCCCATCCCATTCCTCACCCCCTTGCTTCTCTGAGGGTGTTCCCACTCCCATTCACCCACTCCAACCTCACCATCCTGGCATTTCCCTACACTGAGAATGGAATCTTCACAGGACCAAGGTCCTCTCCTCCTACTGATGCCAGACAATGCCATCCTCTGCCTCATATGTGTGTACTCTTTGGTTTTTGATTTAGTCCCTGGGAGTTCTAGGGGATCTGGTTGGTTGATATTGTTGCTCTTCCTATAGAGTTGCAATCCCCTTCAGTTCCTTGAGTCCTTTGATTTATTATATAGCTTTAATCCAAGAAAGAACTGGTCCTCAAATACTAATGCATTCATAATCTAAAAAATGTAAAACACTGAAAATTATTTAAACTTTTAGTGATAGTTATCCAGCTTAGAGATGGCCATTCTTTTTAGAATTCTGTTGTAATTTAATACAAGTGTCCTGTGTGCTGCTCTGTAATACCCTGCAGTAGCACAAAAAGTTACTGGTCATTAACTAAATATAGATTATTTACTATTATACAATAGATACTCACAAAGCAGTGTCCGACACATCAGCAACTTACTATTAAATAGAAATTCATGGGTTGTGTTGGCCTCAACTGCTGATACTCCTGAAGATCTTGAGATTATTTATCCACATGTATTCACATGACAACTCAGCTGACCTCTTGTTATAAGCTTTCTCACCATGTGATCTCATTTATTTATCATATCCTGATATACAGCTGACAAAGCTCTAGAATAATAAATTATCTTAGCAAATAGTGATGCCCTAGAATGAAGCTTCCAGTATCTTCTACTGTAAAGTGATCTACAAGGCCGGCTCATAGTCAAGTGAAAGACTTGTCTTTGGATGGAATGAAAAACATGATTTACAGAAAGAGAAGGAATCGATAGTTTCTTTTACTAAATACTGTATAATACTTTTCAATGATGATATTTATTACTAAGCTCTTGGATAAAACATGAAGAAAGGTCAATATATTGACATAGTTCTTATATTTATAATACATTAAGAGTTCAGGAGACTAGCAACCATATAACATATAGCTTGCATCCTATATCATGGCAGATAAAACAGAAAAAATGTGGATAAAATTTGCATGAATAGCTAGGAAATTTGAAATAGCAAGAAGAAAATGCCAACTTGAGAATCCTAAATGCAGAGTGATTGATGGTCTTAGTTTAGTTTTCATTGTTGGGAAAAGATACCATAACCATGACAACTCTTATCAAAGAAAAGAGTTTCTTAATTGGGGCTGCCTTACAGTTTCAGAGGTTTAGTCCATTATCATCATGGCAGGACGCATGGAAGCATCCAGGCAGACGTGATACTAGAAAAGGAGCAAGAGTTCTACCTCAAGCATCAGAAACTGGAAAGAACCCAGATGTCCTTCAACAGAAGAATGGGTACAGAAAATGTGGTTCACTTACACAATTGAGTACAACTCAGCTATTAAAAACAATGAACTCATGAAAGTCTTAGGCAAATGAATGAAACTAGAAAAAAATCATCCTGAATGAGGTAACCCAGTCACAAAAGAACACACATGGTATGTACTCACTGATAAATGGATATTACCTCAAAATCTTGGAATACCCAAGATACAATTCACAGACCACATGAAGCTCAAGAAGAAGGAAGACCAAAGTGTGGGTGTTTCAGTCCTTCTTAGAAGAGGGAATAAAATACACACGGGAGTAAATATCGAGACAAAATATGGAGCAGAGACTGAAGGAAAGACCATCCAGAGACTGCCCCACCTGGGGATCCTACACATACACAGACACCAAATGCAGGTACTATTGTGGATGCCAAGGAGTGCATGCTGACAGGAGCCTGATAGAGCTGTCTCCTAAGAGGCTCTGCTGTAGCCTGGCATATCCAGAGGCAGATGGTCATAGTCAACCATTGAATTGATCATGGAGTCCTCAATGGAGGAGTTAGAAAAAGGATTGAAGGAGCTTGCAACCCCATAGAACAATATCAACCAACCAGAGAACCCAGGGTCTAAACCACCAACCAAGGAGGGACCCATGACTCCAGCTGTATTATGCAGCAGAGGACAGCCTTATTGGGCATCAATGGATGAAGAGGTCCTTCGTCCCATGAAAGTTCAATGCCCCAGTGTAGGGGGATGTGAGGGCAGGGAGGCAGGAGTGGTTAGGTGGGTGAGGGTACACCCTCATAGAAGCAGGAGGAGGAGTGATGGGATAGGGGATTTCTGGGGTGGGGAATCAGGAAAGGGGAATCAGCTTATTTGAAATATAAGCTAAAAAATATCCAATGAAAAATGACTGAGCAAAAAAAAACCCCAAAATATTAAAATTTAAATAATTCTGTGAATCCTTTCTGGCTATAATGCAATAAGCTTAAAATCAATATCAAATGAATCTCTTATAATTCCACAAATCATGGAGATTTAAAGAACTCATTACTAGATGATGAATGAGTCATGAAAGAAATAAAGAAAGAAAAATGTAGTTTCCCAGAATTGGATGAAAATGACAGCCCAACCCAACAAAACCTCTGGTATATATTAAAGGCCATTCTAAGAAGGAAATGGACAGATCTAAAAGTCCACAAATGAGCACAATAAATGACTTAATGACACAGCTCAATAATTTGGAAAAATGAGGACAAGTCAATCCAAAATCTAGTAGAAGGGAAGAAATAATAAAACTGAGAGCCAAATTTATAAAAATTAATATAAAACTACTATAAATAATAAATGCATCAAAGCACATATTCTTGTAAATGATGAGAAAGATTGACAGACTTTTGACTAATTCTCCAAAAGAAAGAAAGAGATGACTCAGAGGAATGCTGGTTATTGGTTTCTCTTCATGAATTGCTCAGCCAGCTGTCTTGTACCACGTAGGACAATCTGTCCAGGGACAGCATCACCATCCATAGCCTGAATCCTCCCACAACAATCAATCATCCATAGTTTGAAACTTCCCATATCAAGCAGCCAGTCAATCAAGTTCCACAAAGACTTGCCTACTAGCCTATTTGATGTTGACAGTTTCTTAATTGCAGTTTCCTTTTCCCAGGTGACTCTAGTTTCTGTCAATTTGACAAAAAACTAGCCAGCACATCTACCTTTAAAGTTTCAACGCCTCTGTGAGTTTCAAGATCTAGATGGAAGTTCTGATCTAAGATCAATGTCAAACTCTAGACTCAAGACCAAGTTCAAGGTATGAGATAACGTCCACTGAACAAGAAAAGGCTGGTGATCATAAGGATTAGCTCCAGTGTCTTTATTCATGTACTACCTAACTCATTATGACTACACCCTCAATCTCATGTAAAAACTACCTGGACATAAACCTACATGCTACTCACACAGACCACCTCATTCTTACCCACCATCTACAAATCTATACCTATTTAGTACCCTTTAATCACTCAACTGAGAGTTAGAATGATAGAGGTAGTTGCTTTTCAAATATACAAGAGATAGGAATCTACCTTACAAGCCTATGACCTAATCCTGTAAACAACCCAAATATATATATGGGTTTTCTTTCTCTATATATACAACATCACTGCATGCCATTTACTATATCCTCCTACTCTTATACATTTGATACTTACACATCATCATATATACTCAGCACCTACCCATTTATATTTACCCATTCTCCAATTCTCACCCATATTTATTGAACACACACACACACACACACACACACAGAGAGAGAGGAGAGAGAGAGAGAGAGAGAGAGAGAGAGAGAGAGAGAGAGAGAGAGAGAGAGAGAGAGAGAGAGAGAGAGACGTATATGTATCTTCCAGTCTATGTTCATTAACTATAACTAGACTCACCCAATGAGTACCTCTTCTCCAATTTACTCAACCATTACTATCTCCTCCCATACCTACTCACTACCAACTCCTATTCTTCACTCACTATTCTGTTCCCCCAAACACCAACTACCTAAACCCCTCTGGCTTTGTGTCATCTTGGCATAAGCTAGTTATCAGAGAGGAAGGAGCTTAAGTTGAGAAATTGCCTCCATGAGATCCAGCTGTAAGGCATTTTTTTCAATTAGTGATCAATGTGGAAAGAACCAGCCCACTGAGGGTGGTGCCATCCCTGGGGTGGTGGTTCTGGGTTCTATAAGAAAGCAGGCTGAGCAAGCCACAGGAAGCAAGCCAGTAAGCAGTGCCCCACCTCTGCCTCATGCCCTCTGTATCAGCTCCCACCTCCTGGTTCCTGCCTTATTTAAGTTCCTATTCTGACTTCCTTTAGTGATGAACAGCAGTGTTGTATAAGCTAAATAAACCCTTTTCTACACAACTTGCTTTTTTGTCATGGTGTTTTGTAGCAGCAATAGAAGCCTCTATTCTTAGCCTAATTTTCCTGAGTAATTATTAGTTTTTCAATCATTCCATGTATTTGTTCATATATATATATATATATATATATATATATATATATATATATATATATATATATATATATATGCTGACCTTATTTAACCACTTACCAAGAAGCTTTTAAATGAGAAATCCAACCATTTTATCATCCAAAATCTTTTTATTTATTCTCTTATATAATACATCGCAACTAGAGCTCCTGTCCCTCCCCTACTCCTACTCCCCACATATCTCCTCTCCCCCAGATGCACTGCTTCTACATTTTCCTTCAGAATGGGGTAGGCCTCCCAGAAATATTAACTGAACTTGGCATAACAAGATATAATAAGACTAGGCATGTGCTCTCATTTCAAGGCTGGACAAACCAACAAGAATGCAAGATAAAGCACTATAGCATGAACTCAGGGCCTGGTGCAGATTCATGCAGGCCTCATGTTTGTCTTTTCAGTCTCTGTGGTTCCCCATGAGTCCTACTTAATTGATTCTGTGTGCTGTGTTCTCCTTCTGTCCTTGGCCCCTCTGAGTCCTACAGTCCTTCCTCCCTTCTTTTACAGGGTTCCTATAGCTCTGCCTAATGTTTGGCCGTGGGTCTCTATATCTACTTCTATCAGCTGCTGGAGAAAGCCCCTAATGATGACTGGGTTGGCATTGATCTTATAAGTATAGAAGAATATCATTAGAAACCATTTCACTGACCTATTTTTTATTGATTATAATCTTCATTTACATTTCAAATAGTAAAACCTTTCCTGGTTCCCCCTCTCCCCAAACTCCCAACTCCTCCTCCCAACCCCTGCCTCCAAGTATATGCTCCTCCACCTGACCCACTCCCACCCCGCCTCGATTTCCCATTGTTGGGGCCTCTATTGAGCCTTCACCAGACCAAGGACCTCTCCTCCCACTGATGCCCGACAAGGCATTCCTCTGCCACATTTTTGGCTGGAACCATGTGTACCCTTTGGTTAATGGTTTAGCCCTGGGAGTCCTGGCCTGTCCGGGTGGCTATCATTGTTCTTCCCATGGGGCTGTAAACCCCTTCAGCTCCTCTGGACTGCCCTCCAACTCTTCCATTGGGGATCCCATACCCAGTCCAATGGTTGACTGCTAACATCTGCCTCTGTATCTGTAAGGCTCTGACAGGGCCCCTCCAGAGACAACCATGACATGTTCCTTTTGGTTTGTACTACTTGTCATCCATAATAGTATCTGGGTTTGGTAACTGTTTATAGGATTAGTCCCTAGGTAGGGCAGTCTCTGTCTGCACTTTCCTTCAGTTTCTGCTCTACATTTTGTCTCTTTTATTGCTCCTGTGAGTATTTTGTTCCCTTTCTCAGAGGAACCAAAGCACCCCCACTTCAGTCCTCCTCCTTCTTCTTGAGCTTCCTGTGGTCTGTGAATTATAACTTTTTTATTTTGAGCTTTTGGGCTAACATCCACTTATCAGTGAGTGTATATCATGTGTGTTCTTTTGTGATTAGGTTACCTCATTCAGGATGACACTTTCTAGTTCCATCCATTTGCCTAAGAATTTCATAAATTCATTGTTTTTAATAGCTGAGTAGAACTCCATTGTGTAAATATACCACACTTTCTGTACTCATTCCTCCACTGAGGGACATCTGGCTTGTTTCCAGCTTCTGGGTATTATAAATAAGGCTGCTATGAACATAATGGAGCACGTGTCCTTATTACATTTAGGAACATCTTCTGGGTATATGCTCAGGAGTGGTATAGCTGGGTTCACTGACCTATTTTTTAATCAGTTTTATTTGGTTCTGCCCTAGGTCTGTTATGTTCCCCTTTTCATTTCTCATTTTCTCCATTTTGATTCTCTCTCTCTCTCTCTCTCTCTCTCTCTCTCTCTCTCTCTCTCTCTCTCTCTCTCTCTCTTAGCTTGGATAATGGTCTAGCTATCTTGTTGATTTTTTTCAAATAACCAACTCTTTGTTTTATTTATTTAGTTAGTTTCTTTTCCTTTTGGCTCCCAGTTTGACTATTTCCTACCGTCTACTCTTAGGCTTTCAGGTGTGCCGTTAAATTGCTCATATGAGATCTCCCTAATTCCTTTATCTCCATAAACTTTACTGTATACTTAGTGCTATGAACTTTCTTTTTAGCCAAACTGTCATTGTGTTCCATAAGTTTGGATATGCTGTGCAATCATTTTCATTGAGGTCTAGAAAGTCTTTAATTTCTTTATTTCTTCTTTGACTCTGTATTCATTAAATAGAGAGCTGTTCAATTTCTATGAGTTTGCAGATGATCTGTTGTTTCTGTTGTTGAAATCCAGTTTTAATCCATGGTGGTCTGATAGGATGCAGGAGCTTGTATCAGTTTTCCTGTTTCTGTTGAGATTTGCTTTGTGATTAAGTATGTGGTCAACTTTGGAGAAAGTTCCGTAATTTGCTATGAGAAGTACATAAATTCTTTTATGTGTGTGATGTATTCTGTAACTTTCAATTTGGTCCATCTGGCTTTATAAAGTCTGTTAGCTCCAATATTTCTGGATGGCCTGTTTATTGATGAGAGTCAGGTATTAAAGTCTCCTATTATTAATGTGTGAGGGTCAGTGTGTGATTTAAACTTTAGTTTTTTTTCAAACATTGATGCCTTGCATTTGGGTCATAGATGTTAAGAATTGACATGTGATCTTGGTGGAATTTTCCTTTGGTCAGTATGAAGTATCTTTCACCATTTCATTAGTTTTGGTTTAAAGACTATTTTGTTAGATATTAGAATAGTTATACTGGCTTGCTTCTTAGGTCCATTTTCTTGAAAAAAAAAGTGTTTTTTTTTTCAATGCCTAACTTTAAGGTAATGTCTATCTTTTATATTGAGGTGTATTTCTCATATGCAGCGGAAGGATGGGTCCTATTTTTCACATCCATTCTATTATTTTGTGTCTTTTATTGGAGAATTGAACCCATTGATACTGAGAGGTATCAATGATAAATGATAAATAATCTATGTTATTTTGTTGTTGGTGGTGATGCTGATGATGTGTGTTTCCCTTCTTTTGGTTTTACTGGTGTGAGATTACTTATTTTCTGTGTTTTATGAGTATAGTTAATACCTTTGGGTTATATTTTTTTCTTTTAGTATCTTCTGTGGGGCTGGATTTGTATATAAATACTGTTTAAATTTGACTTTATCATAGAATATCTTCTTTTCTTCATCTATGGTGCTTGAAATTTTTCCTCAATTTAATAGCCTGGCACAGCATCTGTGATCTCCTAAAGTCTAAAGAACACTTGTCCATGCCCTTCTAACTTTTAGGTCTTTATTGAAATTGAGGTGTAATTCTAATAGGTCTGCTTTCATATGTAACTTGGCTTTTTTCCCTTGCAGCTTTTAATATTCTTTTTTGTTGATCTATATGTTCGTTGTTTTGATTATTATATGTTGTGTGGACTTTGTTTTCTTATTCAATCTATTTTGTGTTCAGTATGCTTCTTGTATCTTTATAGGCATCTCCTTTAGGTTAGAGATATTTTTCTTCTATGATTGGTTTTATTGGCTTTAATGAAAGCTAATTTTCTCCAATTGTTTGTTTTTTCCTCAAAATTTTAAAAGGGTTGCTATCATCTTCATAAAGATGATTTTATGGTCCTTTCCTTGTGCTTCAGTTGTGTTGGAATTTTCAGGGCTTGTAGTGGTATCATAGCTAGATTGTGACATATTTCCCTGACTATCATTGATTGTGTTCTTATTGGCTTCTAGATATCTGAGGTTGTGGCAAATATATGCTTAGGTGATGTTATCTGGTTTTGTCTTTGTTGGATGGATTATTTTTTTTTCTTGCTATCTTTTTCCTCTCTGGTCTTCTGGCTTGTCTGGCCTGTGGAGAGCAGATAGACTCCATCTGAGTTGGCACATGAGTATCTGATGGCTGGTGGAATAGTATCTTGTTGAGCAGGTGGTCTCTATCCAAGCAGAGGGCAGGAATTCTGGCAAATTGCTTGGCTTCTGTTCAGTAGGAAGTCTCCACCGAGTTTAGAAGCTGGAATTCTCATGATTGTTGTGGCCTCTGGTCCAGCAAGGAATGTTCTTTGGAATTGGGGCTTGGATATTGCTGTGAGGAAAGGAGAAGGACTAGATATAGGGTGGACCTATCTCAATCTTATATCAAGTGTGGCCTATGATTGAGCAGGACCTTCTGCCTGAGGGAGTGGAAAATGTGAGGGGCAGGGTTTACGGGTGGCTTGTCTATCTGTTCCTCTAGGAGGCGGACATGTAGTTACACAGGGGTGTTTGCTGGAGAGAACCTAGAGAGTGGGGAAGGTCTGTAGACAGGGCACCTATGTGGTCTGTGGTTGGGAAACTCATGTTCCTAGGGGGCAGAAATAGTCACAGCCCAATATCTTAAACCAGAATCCTCATCTCATACTTACTCATTTAACAAATCTTTATGCATCTCCACAGACAGTTTTGCACACTGGAGATTAGACAGTATCATGACACTAAAGAATTTCTTTGTTTATTTTCTCATCTCCTTGGTGAATTTCATGAACATACCTAACATGATTTCCTGGAAATTTACAAATGGCCATTTTCTGGGCCCAAAATGTAAATATTAAGACATTGTAAAAGACATGTTGACATTGCTTAGCATGAAAAAATATCCTTTCATGGCAGTATTTTAAAAACAAAGAAATGAAGGGACTTTATGATATCTAGAACCTAGTTTCCATAGACATCACATCTCTGATATCATAATTTAGAAGGGTTCCAAGTTATACAAACCAAGAGATATTATACAATTAAAATTTTACTAAGGAAAATTCCAACATTAGTGATTTAAATCAAAAGTGTAAAACAAACCTGAAATACTTAAGGTAAAGAGGAGAGTCTTTTTTATGAGTATTTTATTTAACACAGTACACAACTTGAGTCTGACAAAACAATGCAGACTCGGTATCATGTTGCTCTTCAGAAATCTCTTTAGTGTCCAATAGTTTTGAGATTCAGTGCTTCATTCATCTACTTATAATTCATAAACAACTCATCTGCTTTGTGATTTTTGTTTTTGAGTCAGTAACCATTGTCTGTCCAGGTGTTCCATAGCTCTTCATCGGAATATCCACCCAGTCAGTAGTGAATGAAAGTAAAACTTAAAATCTGTTTTGAACAATGGTATCACAAATGTTTTACAGCACACAATTTCATGTTGCTTATTACTTTTCTTCTATAATGAAATATGTTCTTACATAAATTTCTGGAAACAAATTTTTGCAAACCATGTGATTTCCACTGATTTCTTTAAAATTGGTCATTATAATACTAAAGCTTTTTATTGATAATGTTGTAAGACAAAAATTCTATGTATCCTAGAATATTAGAAACTATTTATTGAAGTATAAAATGAATGATTATTTTAGTAGTCTTGAACTAGGGGTTTTGTTAGGATCTTAGGCCTCCAATGACAGAATTTAGATGATTGTTTTTGCATTTTCGGCATATTGTCTTCTGTCTGCAGCTTGTCTCCAACCTAGGCATCATTGTGATTGAGCTCATTTTACAATCAATGATGACTGAAACAGAAACAGAGGTGAGGTTCTTAGTGTAGCCCTAGGATGGGAACTTTATATTATTGTCTATAATCTTTTGTGTTCTAGATAATCTATGTATATTTTTTTGAAACATTATTCATTTTTCTATTGTCCTATTAGCATACTGAATACATTAGTTCCTAATTTTATTTTAACCTTATGACCAGACTTGAATCTTGGTTTACCTATTTAACCAGTATCCTTTTGGAATAGAATGAAGAAAATGCTCTTTAACTTGTCTAGCCCCTCTACCACAAATCTGGCCCTCCTCCAAGAGCTCAAATTTTGATGGTTGGGCTATGTTGTACCAGTCCACAAAACCATGCTGCCTATGTCCCTATGCTTAACAATTAGTTATGACTCTGAGTCTGCATTTGTTCTTCTATTCAGCTTGCTTACTTGACTTTTTTCTATCTCAGTTGGCATCAAACTTTAATATGCTTTTAATCTCATGAGTACCTTTTAAACACAGTACATAAATGTCACACGTGCATACACACACACACACACACACACACACACACACATACACACACACCCTATATGAAATTTAAGGCTGTTCCACAAGAATCCCATCTAACAAAAACACCAGTAACAGGAATGGGAAGTCTAAGTGACTCCCAAAACAGAATAGATTACCAATATATCCCCTGGCTACCTCCCAGGCATTGAGGGTGTGCCTCTATTTCTGAAGATTATGCAAACTTAGAGAAGAATCTACTCTGCCACTTTGCTAGACCTGTATATATCCTTTTTGCACTGTAATCTTATCCTTATATCCATGGATAAGAGCAGCTGGTAGCCATTATCAAAGATGTCTGTCTTTGCTGCAAATGGAGACCATCATATAAAACCACAATTGAACACAATGCAAAAATCAGCAGATTGTGTATAGCTCTGCCCCTGTGAATGTATCTATACCACATAGCTCTTGAATCTATGGCTCAGAGAATATTGCTGAAGAGGGGGTAGAAAGTCTGTAAGAAGCAGGATGTAAGGAAGTCTGATATGAGGTGGTCTATCTTAGGAATGGTTGCATAGACAATACTGGGACAATAGTAATATCAATATACATGTTTATATGGAAAAGAGGAAATTTCATGGGGTCCCATACCTAGACAGGAACTACATGCCACTGCTACAAGGAGAAGCCCCCTTATATGTCTAAAGCAGCACAGTCAGGCTTGAAACCATATACAAACCAACACTTACTACCAATTCAGCAGGTTGTGTGTGTGTGTGTGTGTGTACAGTCTTTTACTTCACATACCAAAAAGATTATTTCAGATTTAACGTTTTGTTCACTTCCCAAATTCCAAACATATTTTCACTGATTTAAAGTTCCTCTTCTTTTCCACTCAATATAGTTTTCATAAATTTATATGTGTGTGTACAGCACAATAAGGAAATTTGCCCCAACTACCTTTTAGATCGAAGGTACTCTTGATGGTCGTGGAGAACTGAGTTTGAATCTACTAAATTTATGTAAACAAGTCTCTTAACATCTTTTAAATTTGAATTGCCAGAGTATGAATAAGATAGGGAAGAAAATATCATAAAACTAACATTACTGAGTGAGGTTATGTTCTACTAAAATCCTCCTGATATTTTACTGTAAATATTGTGGGCTACGGGGAATTTTAACCAGAACCTCAACAGAATGGAAGACAGGAAATGGTTATGGGTTTTGCTGAGGTAAGCTTCTTCCCAAGGACAGATAAATAGGGATTTTGATGATTTTGGATTTTTCTTTCATGGTTAATATTGTAGGGAACACACACATATATAGAACAACTGAAAAAAGACTTAAAATTAGAAAAGGGGTTGGATTATTCACTGATTCATATTTCAGATGCTAAAGAACAAAAATTTCTAGGCCAAAAGGGAAATAAAAAATAATTATAGCTTACTCAGAAAATGAAATTATTGAGAAGGATATTTAAATGTTGATTGGATTTAGTCAAACCCTGAAGCCTAATCCTTTTGTTCTTGGGTGAAATAAATCAATCAAGCAGTCAGCTCAACAAGTTAGAGTATACAATCAGATTCCAGTCAAGATGGAGTATGAAGTCCATTCTTCAGTGGATTCCTTGTCTTCACCTCCAACCCGTAATTGTTAAGACGTAAGCTAATAACACATGAGAAATGCTGATAGCCAAGATTTGGGGCTATGACCTATACCACCAATGCTGGTTACTTAAGAGTGAAAGTTTTGGCTTGAATCAACTGAGAAATAACTTCCATGTTCAGGAGAAGGGAAAGAAAAATACTATAGTCTTAAAAGAAAATTTTGGGCTAATGTGAAAGTCTCCTGGAGGAATGGCTGTCTGGTCATACCTGACTAATGCTGTTTTAAATTCCTATCTGAGAAACCAGGGAGAGTGATCCACAAAATCTCATCACCAGTGCCAAATATTGTAGAACATGCTTTTAATATATGGGCCTTTTGAAAAACATGTAATATTTTTCTCAGAGCTGGGAAAATGGCTCAGTTAGTTACCCTGAGGTAATAAGGACCTGACCTTGACTCCAGAATCCATGTAAAAGGCTTGCATGTATAATATTTGTATGTATAATCCCATCATAGGTGAGTCAGAGACAGGGGGATACCTGTGGCTCTCTGGCCATTCAACCTAGATCACTTGGTCAGTTCCTGCAGAGCAGTGACAGTACAGAACCTGTCAAAAAATAAATAAGATCTGAGGAGCAAATTCAAAGCTCGTCCTCTGGTGTCCACACACATGAACAAATGCTCACAGCCGTACTCAGTCACCCTAAACTAAAGCAATATTAAAACAAAGACCAATAAATAAATGAATTTTAGAACTTAGCTTCAAAGCACAAATAAGGTCTTTGTGATAGATAAGTGAAAAAATATCTACTCTTGATATACAATAAAACACAGAATATCAAAGAATGTCTACTGCACATTCTGGAGAAAGGATGATAATCCATAGAGGGACTGGATATCTCTGCAGCAGGCAGATGTTGGTACATGGAGAAAAGTCTTCCCAAGTGCTGATTTAGGAAATGTAACTGTGTATGAAACAGACCCAACTAGAAGGTGGCAAAATTTCAAGTCTTTGTTCCTCAGTTTTTATTTAAAATATCTTTTTAGAAAATGAAATTCTTTTTCTTTTTAAAAATTCACATAAATTTGATATGTCTGGGGTTGATAAAAAGTTCTATAGGAAGTTTAAGATAGAAAACATTTTCAAACAACTCTTAGACTGTGCAGCCTCACAGCATAGTTGATGTTCCTAAATTGTGTGCAACATCTCACAACTGATCCTCTTCTCAACTGAGATACGGGGAGGGGAGAGGGACAGAGAACTCTCATGTGTTCTGATAGAGATTAGATCTGCACTTTTGAGCACTGAGTAATGGCACTGTTTAAAACTGATTAATTGTATGACTTCCCTGTGCTGTTTGGACACCTTCCTGGACAGATGTTTCCTTTCTTGCAGCTGTGTCTTCCCATCTGGCTTCTAGGTTTAAACATACACTGTTAAACACTAGCTTATGGTGCTGAGCTCCCACAACTCATCTGGGGAAACTGATGGGACAAGACCTCGGGGATCTGCAGCCAGCTTGAACATGGCTTGAGTTCAGAGCACAGCCCATGCTCAGTCCACTGGTAAAGTTCAGACTTCCTTTGGTCCTGACATAGTCTGTAAGTGTTGCCAAATTAGCCTCATAATGCCATGTGTTCTTCTATTATTTTGTCGGGAGCTGGCCTGTGTCACTCTAGTTCTTCAAACTGGCAGGCAGAAACTGGCATGCATTGCCCCCCACACTAGCTCACCTACTAAGCTACCACGTCTTTAAACTAGAACTGAATGCTAGGAAGGGGGCCACTTCACCCCTGTGTCACAGAGCAGAAGTGTAACATACAACAAAACACTTTTCACATGACACAAGAAAGGCTGTTTAACCATTGTTACCTCTTTCCCGTGACAGCACACTCATCCTACAGGATTAGGTGTCTCACACCAACCATTGTACCTTGGTTACTTGACTTATACATCTTAATATCTTGTGAGACTGACAGAGTTACTTATATAACAGAGTTACCATTCTAGATAAATGAAAATTTTTAGGTATAAAGATACTAAAAATGGACAACTGTTTAGATGCAGTAAAATATATTTCAGAAGAAAAATGAACTTTAAAGAAGGAGTTTAACAATGAGAATATGTGTAACTATTAACTTTTTAAAGTTTTTGTTTTATGAAAGCTATATAGGCACAAAATATAAAAGAAAACAATTCTCGGAGCTTTTACATTTATTATCTAAATCAAATTTCTAACTCTCCTATCCCTTAAGTTTTTCTCTTATTAATTATTGCCTTTGGGGTTTAACTAATATATTAATTATGTGTATTAATTGGGCCCAGTGTGCTTTTTTATTTTTGTTTTTTTCTATTTGGTTTGTACAGGGTTTCTCTGTATTGCCCTGACTGTTATGGAACTCACTCTGTAGACCAGGCCGGCCTCGAACTCAGAAATCTGCCTGCCTCTGCCTCCCAGAGTGCTGGGATTACAGGTGTGTGCCTCCACCACCCAGCTGATATTTTTTATATATATGCACATAGTATGTACTAATCAGATCCAACCTCCATATAGCCTTCCTGTTCTCTATCAGTATTGTGCTAAGCCATCTCTGTTAGACACTGTTCCAGATTCGGGTCAATTTTGCTTAGTTCCATGTGCCCCGGAGAGTAGGTGATACTTAGTTTTCTGTGTCTGGTTCATTTTTCTTCATATAATCTCCTCCACTTGAATTTAGTACATATAGCAACATTTTATTTTTCTGTTTTCATGAATAATATATTTCATGAGGTACATATATATCCTATTTTCTTTATTCTAAGGCTCTTTTCATTGACACTGAGGTAGGCTTTATTTCTTAGTTTTGAACAGTGCTGCAGTAAATGTGACTATACAGATATCTCCTTGGTGTGCTGGATGTTTTCCTTTGTGTCTGTAATAAGGAATTGGGTTGCTGAATCATATGGTCATCCTAAGAACTGGTTGTTGTTTTATATTTATTGGCTTAAATTTTTTCATATCATTTGTTTGCTTTTGCTTGTTATACTGATAGTTTTTATGCTTTTTGAATCAATGAGTTTTACTGGGGCTATGGTTTACCTATAGGAAAAGAAATGACTCGAGACAGGTCCATCATTAAGAGCTCACCCCAGCTTAGGTGAGGGCTCACTAAACCTGGAAACTTGAAGCACACTGCACAACTTGTCGGTAGCTCAACAGGTAGATTAGTGTCTCAGCCAACCTGGGAGGTCTGATCCTCTTCCAGGATCTGATGCTGGTCTCTGTTACTAATTTATATTCCTAGCAACTATATATTAAGAATTTATTTTTCTTGACATATTTGACTGCATATTTTGTTGAAATAGCCATTCTAATTGTAGTAAGATGGGATCATATACTAGTGTTGATTTGTGTTTTCCTGAATGTTAATGATGACAAATATTTTTTCTATACATTGGCAACCATTAGTATTTCAACCGTTAGTATTTTTGATAGTACATTCAATAGATATTCAATACATTAGAATTAAATTCTTAAGTTTCCTTTCCAAACCTGCATCTAGATTTGTCTTTAGTGCACATATTAATACATTTTCATACTTAAACACATATGCATAGGTACTCTAAATTCAAGTAGAAAATATCTCTACTCCAAAAGAACATGGCCTATCAGCCTTTTCCAATTGACGGCTACCCTAAGGAAATAACAACTGAAACATTATGCCTGCCATCTCCCATTACTGCTGATCTTTAATTTCAGATGTAAGTAGGCATTGCTTTCTGTTTCTTCCACATTCTGTGCATTGTTTATGAAGTGTACCCATGCTGTGGCTGTGGCTCTAGTTCATTCTTTCTGATTGTTAAGAAGTTTTCTACTCTATGAGTGTCTCACTATGTATGTATTGGTTTCTGACTAGTGAGAATGTGAGTTCCTTCTGCTATGTGGAGTTATGAGTGCTCCATATGAGTCAAGGAGAGAACAGATGTTTCCAATTCCTTTTGTATAGATCCAAGAATAGACTACCTGATAAGGGAAAATGTTACGCTTTACTTTTAGAAGAAACTTTCAAACAAGTTTCGGAAGCAGTTGCCCCATGTTATACCCTGCATGCAATGACTACTGGCTATTTTGTCCTCAATTTTCTACTCTGGCTTTATCAGAAAAATGGAAACTACTTACTAAGCTGGAGGCTACAATGACAACATTATAGAATCTAAAGAATTTTGTATTAGAACTAGATTCACTCTAATACTTTTCAAAATGTTAGACATAGGTGCTATCCCACCATAAAGGGCTGTGACATAAATTACTTCTATGTGTTATGTTCCAAGAAAGTTTTCAAATGATTCTAACAAACATCTACTGTCTGTGATAATGTTCTGCTGTCAATCACACCAGCTTTCAACTATAAATATCTGTTTTGAGCTGAATTACTGAGTTGAGAGAGTGCATTCTCTCCCATAGAGAGTTAAGTTCCAGCCATTATGCTTGTGAATGTGGCCTTACAGGGAAACTGAATCTGAGTAGATATAATCCAGATCCTGATCCAATAACTAATGTCCTCATAAGGGGGAAAGATTTAAACATAAGACACAAAAGGAACATATAAACACTTCATGTGTGATGGTCATCTTAAATGTTAACTTGAGTCATTAATAGTGCTCAGATTTTGGAACACTATATTCTGAATATTTCTGTGAGGGTTGATTTTTGAATAAGATCAAAATTCATTTGCTAGATGAACTAGATCAATCTTCATAATTTTAAATAATGTTCTTCTAGGCAAATGAAGGCTTGACTAAAACAAAAACCTTGACTTTCCTCTTAGTAAAAAAGAATTCCAACTACTTCCTGGCTTTCCAACTATGAAATCAGGGTTTTTATGTCTTCAGAACTGAGCTGAGCTTTAAATCTTAAGTATGGATCTGGAATTTGCTTATCTTTGCATGAAAACCATAGTTACAAACTTTCCCCAGGCTGTTGGACTTGTAATGCATCAAAGCCATAGCCCTTCTCCACAGCCCATTTCCATTTTCAGATACCAACTTATCCTATGGTTCTTGAGACTCTGTGCCTCCAGCCTCTGTAATAGTTGTCTTAGTCAGTTCTGTGTTTCTGGGAAAGGACAACATTACCAAACTCTTATAAAGGAAAGCATTTAACTTGGGATTTAACAGTTTTAGAAGTTAGTCCATTATCAACACAGCAGGAAACAAGGCAGCATACAAGCATGCAAGGTGCTGAAGAAATAGCTGAGAGTTTTATATCCTGATCCCTGGAAAGATAGAAATGTCAAAGACCATCTCAGTGACAAATGTTCACAACGAAGGTCATACCTACTCTAACAAGGCTGCATCTTCTAATCCTTCTAATCCTTTCAAACAGACCATTCACTAGTGACTAAACATTCGAATATATGAGCATATAGGTGTCATTTTTATTTAAAATGCCACAGCAGTGAAAAGCTTTACCTTAGGGAAAACAAGATTAACAACAACAACAACAACAACAACAACAACATTTCTTCTCCTTTTCTCTGAACAGCCCTGACTAAAGCCCATTAGATGAATAGGACCTATGGCAATGTACATACAACAGAATTAATTAATATGTAAAATTAAAATTAAAAAAAGTCTATTTACCAACTGTAATACTTAAAAATATATTTTCTTAATTTGAGTTTTTTTAAATTCATTTTTTCAGTTGTAAATGTTTTATTTTCAGATACATAGCTTATACCTTTTTAAAATTACTTTAAACTCATGATTGCCTTCATAATGTAGGTCTGGGTTACTTGTCTTTTTTCTCTCTAGGATGTGAAAACAGTTTCTTTGTATCTGGAACATTTCTTTTTGCAATTATCTTGATGATTTTTTAAACATAATTTTTGGACCCTAAGAATGCTATCTTACTTAATAATATTTCATTAAATTCTTGTTCTTGTCATCCTGCTGATCTAGCACATATTTTCTATAAAGCTACACTTTTAAATTATTTTTATTGTGTTTTGAAATATGTATTGTGTATATGTGCATGAGAATCAAGCAAAGGGAATCAGATCCTTTGGAGCTGAAGTTACAGACAGTGATGAGCTATTTGAAATGGGTGCTAGGAATTGAGCCCAGATTTTCTGAAGAACAGTAAGTACTTTGAAATACTAAGCCATCTCCCCAGTTACAGTCACAACTTTTATGGCCACTTCAGTCCTTTTCCTTTGTTGGTACTATTACGAACAATGACTTGTCCATTGCTGCCTTTGATGTTTCTTTCATCTAAGACTCTTGTGGTTAAATGGATTTAACAGTTTTAAAAGATCAAGTAAATATATTTTACTCTTAATTATGAAAACAACAGCATTTGCCTACAGGATATATAAAAAAAATCATAAAATTGAAAGTATTAAAAAATCACCCATAATTACAAAACTAATGTTTGTTAATATTTTTAAGTGGGTCTCCAGGGACTGAACTCTGGATATCAGACTTGGTAGCCAGAAACCTTACATAGTAAGCCATCTGGCTCTATCCCTAAATGATTATTTTTGACAGACTTCAAATACAATTTTAGTTGAGTCTTTGAATTTCTATTATATGACAATGTTTGTCCTCATGTATGTTTTAATACATGCCTTTCTTGATTTTTTCAAGTAGTTTACCTTTTTAGAAAAGAGCTGTTATAAAATTGAGTGTTGTAGTATAGACATACGAGAATGAACATATTCAATCAGTAATTAGTAGTGATGATAAAAAAGTATATGCCTTTATGTGGGTGTACATATATGAACACTATGTAGTCTTTATATAAAATGCCTATATATACTTACAAAAGGCCTAATTTCATTGTGCATTTCAGTTTGAATATTAAAATTTACTATTCCACATATTTTCATTCATTCTCCTGGCCCTCTGGGTTTCTTTCCTGTCTCCCCCAAACCTGATCCTGCCTCCCTTTTCCCCTCCTCCTCCCCTCTCCCAATCAGGTCACTCCCTCCCTCTGCCTCACATGATTATTTTGTTCCCCCTTTTAAGTGGGATTTAAGTGCCCTCACTCGGGCCTTCCTTCTTGTTTAATCGCTTAGGGTCTGTGGGTTGTATCCTGAATATTCTGTACATTTTGGCTAATCTCCACTTATCGATGAGTATATACCATGAATACACGTTTGGGCCTGGGTTACCTCATTCAAGATTATATTTTCTAGTTCCATCCATTTGCCTGCAAAATTCATTATGTTCTTGTTTTCAATAGCTGAATAGTATTCCATTGTGTAAATGAACCACATATTCTACATCCATTCTTTGGTTGAAGGACATTAGGTGCTTTCAGTTTCTGGCTATTACAAATAAGGAACATACTGGTGGTATGGTGGAGCTTCTTTTGGGTATATTTCCAGGAGCAGTATAGCTGGATCAAGTATTTATAATTTTCTGAGGAACTGCCAGATTGATTTTGATAGTGGTTGTACCATTTTGCAGTTCCACCAGCTATGGAGAAGTGTTTCCCTTTCTCCACATCTTCACTAGTATGTGCTGTCACTTGAATTTTTAACCTTAGCCACTCTGATTGACACATATGTAGCAGAGGACTGCCTTGTATGGTCTTAGTAGGAGAGCATGAACATAATCTTGAACACAGTTAATGCTCTAGGGAAGGAAGATGTGTTCCGGGGGTTGGGGGGGTGCACTTTCTCAGAGACAAAGGAGATGGAGGATGGGGGAAGAACTCTGGGAGGAGGACTGAGAGATCGTCAAAATTTGGGGTGTAAATAAATAAAATAATAAGAAAGAAGCTATTAATCATACAAGAATTGACAAATGAGACCTCATAAAATTACAAAGTTTCTGTAAGGCAAAGGCCACTATTAAAAGGACAAAACTGCAACCAACAAATTGGGAAAAGATCTTCACCAACCCTACATCCGATAGAGGGCTAATATCCAACATATACAAAGAACTCAAGAAGTTAGACCCCAGGGAACCAAATAACCCTATTATAAAATGGGGTACAGATCTAAACAAAGAATTTTCACCTGAAGAATCCCAAAGAATTCCCTGACATGCAATAAGGACACATACTCCATTATGTTCATAGCAGCCTTATTTATAATAGCCAGAAGCTGGAAAGAACCCAGATGTCCCTCAATGGAGGAATGGATACAGAAAATGTGGTATATTTACACAATGGAATACTACTCAGCAATTAAAAACAATGAATTCATGAAATTCTTAGGCAAATGGTTGGAACTGGAAAATATCATCCTAAGTGAGGTTATCCAATCACAAAAGAATACACATGGAATGCAATCTCTGATAAGTGGATATTAATTAGTCCAGAAGCTCTGAATACCCAAGGCACAATTAGCATATCAAATGACTCCCATGAAGAAGTAAGGAGAGGATCCTGATCCTGGAAAGGCTTGATCTAGCATTGGAGGGGAGTATCAGGACAGAGAAAAAGGAGGGAGGTGATTGGAGAATGGATGGAGAGAAGAAGGCTTATGGGACATATGGAGAGGAGGAAACTGGGAAGAGGAAATCATTTGGAATGTAAATAAAGAATATAGAAAATTAAAAAAAACAAAAAACAAAAAAATCATACAGTTTATGTGCACTGTCTTTAATTTTTATATGAGTAACAATTTTCTTTATGTTTATTTACTGTTTAATGCACACACACATATGCACGCACACGTGTGTGTGCATATGTGTGTGTGTGCGTGTGCGTGTGCGTGTGTGTGTGTGTGTGTGTGTGTGCGTGTGTGTATAAAAATTATCAGATTCAGGCACACTACTAATATATACCGACGATCCTAGCATTTGGGAGGCTGAAGTGGATAGATTACACTTTTGGGGACTGTGTAAGCTATGGTACAAGAATTTGTCTGAAGGGAAAAAAAGCATCATATACTTGCTTTTTGCTGAGCTACCCAATTTATTCTATAATATTATGGTGTCTAAATAGAGCAAGTTATTCTTTATCCAAAGGTCAAAGAAAATTATATTCAAATTTTTCATAATTTTCTATTATTTTCATATATCTTCATTATTAAACTCATAAAAATAAACAGGTTGATAATTTTCAATTTTTCATTCCATATTTGTTCTTTTATACTACTTCACAGATTAATATTATAAATATTGTATAAATTATTAAAATAAATTATATAAATATGCAAAATTGTATAAATTATATGTAATTATACATAAATTATTAAAATAATCTGGATAGCAATAACAATTATTTTTATTATTGAGAAAAGGTTTCACTGTTTAGCCACTACTGGCCTAAGACTTGTTAGATAGACCAGACTGCCCTTTAAATTACAAATTCACATGCCCCTGTATCCTAAATGCTGAAATTAAAAGCATGTACAACCATCCCTAACTCACTTTGTAACTTGGTTTAAAGAAAGATTTCCAGGACAGTCAGGGCTAAACAGAACCCTGTCTCAAAAAAACAGAGAGAGAGAGAGAGAGAGAGAGAGAGAGAGAGAGAGAGAGAGAGAGAGAGAGAGAGAGAGGAGAGGGGGGGAGAGAGAGGAGAGAGAGAGAGAGAGAGAGAGAGAGAGAGAGAGAGAGCACAACAAACCCTTGAGTCCTGTCATAGGTGATACAATTTCTCTAGCAAGTCTGCTCTCCCTAAAGGTTGCATATTCTCCCTCCAGGATGTCACCATTCTGGTGACCAGGTGTTCAAATAAATGAGCCTATGAGTGACATTTCTCATTCAAGCCACCACAGTATTTTTGTCATGTAGACGTAATTACATTCAATATTTGGTAATTTTCCATAATATTTAATATTTGCGAATAACACAAACATGTAGGTCACATTTCTAATTATTTCTTTTGTGGAGTATATATATATATATATATATATATATATATATATATATATATATATATATATATGTGTGTGTGTGTGTGTGTGTGTGTGTGTGTGTGTGTGTGTATACATATATATATGATAAGTTTATGTATTTCTTTTGAATTTCAAGTTATTTTATTAATCCAACTGTACAAAAAGATCCATGCCAACCCATTTTCTTCCAAAAAGTAGCAGAGAGGAATAAGGGGATGGGCCCTCTCAGGGAGCATTTTACAAACCATGCCGACAACACAAAAGTAGCAGCAGGTAAGAAGGGCAAGCAAAACCACAGCACAACACAAAGCTAAGCAGAAAGTTTAGGAGTTGAGGGGCAGAGTATGAAGCAGGTCCACCCTCATCCTCCTCAGCTTCAAAGGCTGGCAACTGAATGTCTTCCCTCTCCCTATGCAGGAGTATGAGGGCTGAGACAGGACATCCCAGAAGGCAGCCTTCTGTGTCAAGCTGGGCACGTCCAACTCTCTCAGGCGGGGCCACACCCAAGTTTGCCTTCCCCACCCATTTGAGGAATGAACGTTTGGGTTAGCTAGACAGAAGAGCAGCTGAGAGGGGCTCCTGATCAGGCCTCAATCCTGGCACTGGCAGGGAGTGTTACAAAAACAGAAATAAACCAAGCTTAGTTGCTGGGATCACCAGGCCCAAGATGACATTGCAGGACAAAAAGGGTAAGACAAAAACTTTCAGGTTCTTTCAGCTTGCAGTACCATGGCTTTAAGGGTCCTGCTGCCTAGCTCCATGTACTCAAAGGCATAACATGGCCTCCCTTGGATATTTTCGTCAGGGAAGGAATGTGTTTAGGGCCTCATATCAGCTGGTGTGTGCTGCCTGGATGGTGATCCAGTGTTTGAGAGATCTCTGGGGTCCAGATTAATTGAGACTTCTTGTCCTCCTATAGGATTGCCCTCCTCCTCAGCTTCTTCCAGCTTTTCCCTAATTCAGCCAAAGGGGTCAGTAGCTTCTGTCCATTGGTTGGGTGCAAATATGTGCATTTGACACTTTGAGCTTCTTGTTGGGTCTTTCAGAGGGCAATCATGACAGGTCTATTTTTGTGAGTTCTCCATAGCTTCAGTAATAGTGTCAGGCTTTGGGACCTCCCCTTGAGATGGAGCTACTTTGGTCCTGTCACTGGACCTTCTTTTCCTCAGCCTCCTCTCCATTTCCATCCCAGCAGTTTTTTTCGGACAGGAACAATTATGGGTTAGAGTTTTGACTGTGGGATGGCAACCCACTCTCTTACTTCATTCCATACATTTGCTGTCTTCCTGCTGGAGGTGGGCTCTATAAGTTCCCTTTCCCTAATGTGGGGACATTTCATCTGAGGCCCCTCCCTTTGAGTCTTGAGAGTCTCTCACCTCCCAGGTCTCTGGTGTATTCTGGAGGGTCTCCCTACCTCCTACCTTCTGAGGTTGCCTGTTTCCATTCTTTCTGCTGATCCCCAGGGCTTCAGTCCTCTTCCCCACCGCTGTCAACTTTCCCTCCCAGGTCCCTCCCTCCCTCCCTCCCCACTGAGATTGCCTTCTTCTTCCTCCCAAGTGGGACTGAGGCATCCTCCTTTGGGCTATTTAGCTTGTTGACCTTTTTGAGTTCTGTGGACTGTATCTTGGGTATCCTGTACAATTTTTTGGCTAATATCCATTTATTACTGAGTATATACCATTCATGTCCTTTTGGATCTGAGTTACCTCCCTTAGGATGATATTTTCTAGTTCCATACATTTGCTGGCAAAACTCAGATGTACTTTTTTTTTAATAGCTGAGTAATATTCCGTTGTGTAAACACATTTTCTATATCCATCCTGTTGTGGGACCTCTGGGTTGTTTCTGGCTATCACAAACAAGGCTATTATGAACATAGTGGAACACGTGCCCCTGTGGCATGGTGGGGCATCTTTTGGATATATTCCCAAAAATGGTATTGTTGAGTCTTAGGTAAATGTATTTCGAATTTTCTGAGGAACCTCCAGACTGATTTCCAGAGTGGTCGTACCAGTTTGCAATCCCACCTGCAATGAAGGAGTGTTTGTCTTTTTCCATATCCTCGCCAACATGTGTTGCCACCAGAGGTTTTGATCTTAGTCATTCTGATTGGTTTAAAGTGGAGTCTCAGGGTCATTTTGATTTGCATTTCTCTGATCACTAAGGACTTTGAACATTTCTTTAGGTGCTACTCAGCTATTCGAGATTCCTCTGTTGTGAATTCTTGGTTTAGTTCTATGCCTCATTTTTTGATTGGGTTGTTTGGTTTTTTGGTCTTGAGTTCTTTCTATATTTTGCATATTAGCCCTCTATCAGATGTGGGGTCAGTGAAGATGTTTATCCCAATCTGTAGGTTGCTGACTTGTTTAATTGACTATGCTCTTTGTCTAACAGAAGCTTTCAAGTTTCATGAGGTCCCATTTATCAATTCTTGATCATAGAGTGTGAGCCATTGGAGTTCTGTTTATGAAATTTTCCCCTGTGCCAATGAGTTCAAGGCTCTTTCCCACTTTCTCTTCTATTAGATTCAGTGTATCTGGTTTTACAGTTTTGTAATTACAACATTAAAAATGCAAAACAGAAGCTGGAGAGATGGCTCAGTGTTTAAGAGTACTGGCTGCTCTTCTAGAGGATCTAGGTTCAATTCTCAGTACTCATATGGTTGCTTACAATGATCTGAAAGTCTAGTTCTAGAAGGTATGACACCCTCACAAAGGCAAACATGCCAGTAGAAAGAGAAATGTAGATTAAATGAAAATAAATTATTAAAAACATAGAATAAAGAAACAGTATTGAAAGGTTTAAGAAAGATAAAGCCTAAAGATAAAGTTTAGCCCATTAGAATAATACCTTATAACAAGATTGAATATTTAAAAGCGAAATGGACCTGAAAATATGTATTCCAAGTTCCAGAAGATAACAAATGTCACCCTAGGCCATTACACCCAGAAGCAGTATTAAAAATGGAGAAGAAATATACACATTGCAGGATTAAAACAGATTAAAAGGAATTCATAAATACTAAGCCAGGTACATAGAGAATATTGGAAAAAAATCTTCATTCTTAAGAGAAGGACAAACATAGTTTAAAGGTCACAGGGAATAAATAAACAACACCAGGAAAGCTCTCCAAAGAGGATGATTTAGTTGTGGTTATCATTGAAGTGACCATGACCAAATCAAGGTGGGGAGGAAAAGGTTTATTTGGCTTCTACTTCCATATCATTGTTCATCACTGAAGGAAATCAGGACAGCAACTCACAAAGGACTGATACCTGGAGGCAGGAGTTGATGCAGAGGCCAAGGAGGAGAGCTGCTTATTGGCTTGTGCCTCTTGGGTTGCTCAGCCTGCTGTCTTATAGGGCCCAGGTTCACCAGCTCAGGGATGGCACCACCCACAATAGATTGGGCTTTCCCTATCAATCACTGTGAAAATGCCCTACAGGTTTGCCTACAGCCAGATTCTATAGAAGCATTTTCTTAACTTAATTTAAGGTCTCAGATGACCTTAGGTTTCATCAAGTTGACACGAAACTATCCAGAGCACAGGTCTAAAAAATACCACAAAATCAACACAATGGCAGGAATCAACACACATTTTTTAATCATAAATCTTAATATAAACTATTTCAATTAACAAATTATAGAATTATAAACTGGATTAGAAAATAGGATATATCATTTTCTAACTCCAAATTAAACAAAACAAAAACAAACAAGCAAACAAAACCAACCATACTTCACCACCAAGGGCATATTCTACCCTGGATGAAAAGGTGGACAAAGTAGTTCCAAACAACTGTAACTAAGAAAATGCAGGTGTAACTATTCTAATATTTGACAGAATAAATTTCAAACCACAACTGTTCAGAGGAGATAAGGAAGGTCACATTGTACTTACTAAACAACTCTTAACTAAGAGGATGTTACTTTCCTAATGATATATCACCAAACACATGTAGATTCAATATCATTTTAAAACATGCTAGATAAAAAACTACAGATTAACCCAAGCAGAGTGGTATTGAGTGACTTAAATTGTCTATAGACAAGCTATCTAGAGAAACACTAGGCACAGAAAGATTGGAGTTAAATGATACCATAAATCAAAAGGACCTAACAGACATCTACCCAGCATTCTGCCAAACACACACACACACACACACACACACACACACACACACACACACACACACACTACTCATTCTTTTCTACTGCCCATGGAATATTCTACAAAATTAATCCCATATTAGGACACAAAACAAATCTCAACAAATGGAGGGAAAATGTGATAACATCCTGTATTCTATATGACTACAGAGGAACAATGCTAGATAATAAAAACTCCATAGATTACTTAAATTCATGCAAACTAACCCCATACAATCAAATAATAATTCAGTCAATGAAGAGTTCAGAAATAAAAATTAAAAATTCCCACAACTGAATGCAAAGAAAACACAACATACTAAAATCTATGGTGCACAAGGAAGGCAGTTCTAAGAGAAAAGGTTATAATGCTAAGTGCCTGCATCAGATAATTGCATGCATCTCAATTTTGTAATATAATGATGCACTTGAAGGCCTTGCAAAGACAAGAAAGAACAAAGTACATTGAAAAAACAATAGATGGAAATAGAAAACCCAAGTCAGCCACCATTGAGATTAGTGAAATAAAACCACACACACACACACACACTCACACACACACACACACACACAAAGAGAGAGAGAGAGAGAGAGAGAGAGAGAGAGAGAGAGAGAGAGAGAGAGAGAGAGAGAAACAACAATGAGAGAAACAGCTGATTATTTGAGAAATACACAGGATTGACAAATTATTTAAAAGACATACACACATAGAGAATACCCAATAGGATAAAATCAGAAAGAAAAAGAGGACTATTGCATCAGATAAGAACAAACTCCAGAAAAATATAATACTTTAAAAATAATATGCATTCAACCAAACTGGAAAATCTAAAAGAAATATACAAATTCTCGGATTCATGCTAAGATTGGAGGATAATGGATTACAGGTTAATAAGAATAAAGAGGTAGAATTCTGGGCATGGAAGGGCTTAAGGAAGAAGGGATGTGAGAATGTGGGGAATATTGAGATGAAATAGAAGAAGATTAAAACAAAGGAAGGGGTTATGAAAAACTATATTGAAGATTACTATCTCAGAACATAATTGTGTGTGTGTGTGTGTGTATGTGTATATACGTGCGTGCTCACGCAGTACACTCATCCACATAAAATAAATTTAAACTAAAAACAATGAAAAATATAATTGTCCAATTATAGACAGTAGAACACATGTTATGTGAAAGAAGGCATGGAGTAAAATACTGGGGTTAAAAAATTAAGCTGACAAGAGGACGGGGGCATGATAGAGAGTAGGAGGTAGTGAATGTGTCAACATAAACTAAGGGTGCATGAGAAAGCTTATGGAAACCTACTATCTAGTGAACTAATTTCAGAATACTACATTTAAAAAGAAAGAAAAATGTTTGAATGAAATTATCCTGCATAGGTTGACAATACCACTCCAAGAAGAGAAATCTATTAAATGAAAATCTTACTACATGACATGGGATACCTCCATACATGTGTTATTGACAGAATTAAGGAGGACCTAAAGGTCTACAAAGTACACAGGCTATTGACATAGCGTTTGTTGACCCACCATAAATAAGACCCTATTACCAAAGAGATGGCACAATTTGGCTATGGGATATGAAGAAATAAATCTTATTCTGAACAGGAAAAATCTTTCCTGCTTGACAGCTTTCAAGTGGTGGAAGGTGGCATGCAAACTGCTAGGGGAGAAAAGGTATCAATGGTCTTCTCCAGTACTGGATCCTGCATTTGTCAATGATAACTTTCTAGGCAAGATATGCCTACTGATGTTGCAGTGACACAAGTTTCATAAGTTATCTAACTACTTTCCCATTGGGTCTGAGTCCTGTTTAATAAAAAGGACTGTTATGCCTTGAATTATAATGGTCAAAAGCCCTTGGCCAGGGCTAGAAACCTAGGTTGTATGACTCAGCTAGTGTCAGAAACTTAAAATATATGCCACAGGATAAATCTAATAGTGTTATTTCACTAAATTGTCAGTTGTCAAATTGCATTTTAAATATTTACATTTATACCCATAAAACTGGGATATACTCTGACATGAACTTGCAGAAATAATGGTCTCAAACAGGTATGAAGTGGGAGAATTGAGGATGGGAAATAAAGAAGATAAGAAATAAAGTTTCAAAAAGCAATGTTTGGGACCAGGAGATTATGTATAAGGTGATGACTGATGTTGATCAAATTTAAGAAGTGCAACATCATGTATATTATTTGCAAGGAGACAAGTGGCCAAGAGTAGCAGAAAAATAAGCCAGACATGTTTGCTTTGTTGGCAAAGAGAACATGAGATACACAGATAACAGCTGCTTAGGACTGATAACCACATCCTAAGAAAAGGAGTCAGGTCCCCAGAAACTCCAACCTTGATTCACTCAAGGCTCTGGTTCCAGCTCAAGACTGGTCTTGCTAAATTCACTCTTGGTAAAGGACACAGACATAAAGTTCCCCCTTTCCTCTTGTCAGAGCCTCTGAGAAAGTCTTTGGTTGGCATGTCTCCCCTCATCTCCCTTCCTTAGCCAGAAAAGCTTATTTTTGCAGTGTAGAGCTGGAAAACTGGTAAACATACAGAGAATAAGAGATGGAATGGTCATCCATAAATGGCATAGGCATTTTAATTATTTGTATTAATAACTATATTAACCCCACTACCAACAAGGCTTAGACCACACTATGGAAAAAGAGGTATAAAGGATGCAATTTAAGAGTCAGATGATGTGAAGGGATAATGCAAATACTATCTCCTGGACATACCTTAACTATTGCACTGATGAACTCCGTAGTTGGGGATATCTGCATAGGACCCCACAAGATCATATGAGCAAAAATCCCCCAATATGAACAGGGTGGCTGTTAGCCAGGTAACACTACTTACTGAAGAGTTATTGGCAATGCATTGTTGTTCAAGGAGAGAGAATCATTCTTTTTTTGCACATGTGTCTATTGGTAGGTTTCCTATTCAGTGAATGGCCCCGTACCCAAGTACATATGAGCCACACTAACTGGATTTGGTTTTCAAAAAAAAAGTTAAACAATTGAAGTTGGGGGAAAAGCCATGTTTGGAATGTCTGGTAGGAGCTGGAGGAGATAAAGGGCATAGATACGATCAAGTTTCATTATTTAGATGTATGGAATGTTCAAAATAGAAACAATCCTTAAATGCATAGACCCATACATACATGATTCATCATAGAGGTTGGTGATCTAAATTGTATGTAATTTTAATTCACAGGCAATGGTAAAATACACACTATTCTTCATTATAGTATCAAGAAATTAAGTGACTTTCAGGGAAGACCTCTACTAACAATTTTTCAGAAGTCTTGTACCTTGAGGTGACCTATTGTTCTAACCTGTGAATGAATATAGTTCTCTGGTGAAGACAGGCCAGTGTTTTCCACTATGTTATTAAGACAAAATGAGACAATGAGGGAGCTTGTTTGCCAATGACCTCAGTTAGAGCTTGAGTATTGAATAGAATTTTGTGCAGTCTGTAAGGGTATTTCTTTGAAGATCTTAGGCTATGTGCAATGTATGAGTTATAGATATGCCTAAGCTTTAACTTTTTTTTTCATTGGCAAATTTTGTCCTTTGAGGTTTGAGGATGCAGTGCTGTGGAGGAACCTCACCCAAACATAGAGAAGGCCATAACAAAGAAATAAAAATTATCATAACCTTATAAAATTTAGACAATAACAAATATAACCAATCATGTGTCAAATTGAGCATCCATTAATTTCTGTTTACATATGATGTTTGTTAGCAAGTGAGAAGCTGAATGCAAATGTATGATGGGAACACACTATTACACCATATGTCCATCAGAAGTCTACGCTCTCCATATGTAATTTCAACAGGAAAACAACAATGATATGTACTTTAAGTGTATGGTATTTAGGTGCAAATATATTTTTGGTTGTGAGTCTAGCCTTTAACGGCTGAGCCAGCTCTCCAGCCCCAGGTGCAAATTTTAGCTGTGACTGTTTACCAATTGTCTTAGTGTTATATTGCTTTAAAGAAATGCAATGACCACAGCAACTTTACAAAAAAAAGCATTTAATTGGGGCTGGCTTACTGTTTCAGAGGTTCTGTCCAGTTTCAGCATAACCTGGAACATGGTGGCATAGAGGCAGACATGGTGCTGAGAGAGTTCTACATCCAGATTCACAGACAGAAGGCAGAGAGAGCCACTAGGTCTGGCTTGGGCTTCTGACACCTCAAAACACTCTCTCTGTGACACACCTACTCCAACAAGCCTACACCTTTTCACTCTTCTCATTAGTCACAGACACTTCCTGATGAAGACGCATTCTTACATATGAATCTGTAGGGACCATTCTTATTCAAACTACCATCTGACACCAAAATTTCTAAAAAAGTTGTATCAGGTAAGCAGCCTTTGTGGTTGCTCAAGTTCAATACTACTTAATGCTGAATGTGCTAAAAGCTTATTTGCTTATTTTAGTTTATTTCATTTTAGTTAAATGTCTTATCACACCAGCATTGTACGATTTCATTTCATATCTTCTCTCAACCTGGAATCTTCTCTCAGGAGCTGACCTCAAGTCCTCTAGCTCACAGTTTGACCAACGTTTTTAAAAGCTGTAGTCTATGTTTTGATTTGTAAGTACTGGAGATAAGGGCATTGATTTCCTGTGTTGCTCTCCTACAACAAATTACCATAATAATTTATGGCTAAATCAATATCTATATTTATAATTCTATGAAAATATACTTTGGAGCCACATGGTTAAAGTTTCCCATTTCTTATAAAGTCTTAATTTATTCTTAGTATTAATACTTTTAGCTCTTATTGATCAATTAGCTGATATTCATATTTCAACATAATTGTTTCTCATTTATTATAACATCTGTCCTCCTGAAATATCAATAGAATTTTCTATTTATTTAATAATATTAGTTGTGGGTTTAAGCAAACTCCTAAAACATTCTGTCTGTTTTTTCTCTTGCTGTGTAATCATCTTGCTGTGTAAGGGTGGATATGTCATCATCCTACAATTTTTTTTAACTTCTTGTTTTCCTTATTATTTATACTGTCCCATCTTTATTTTAAAAGAAATTGATTTATAATTCCAGTTTCTAATTTATACATGCAAATATGGTTTTGCCTCCTCCATCTTCTTCCAGATCTTCCTCACGCTCCCACTTCTCCAACTCTATGCCTTCTTTCTCTCTTCAGAAAACAAACAGGCAAATAAATAAATAAAAATACACAAAAAAACAAACGACACACATGCAAACACACACAAGTGGAACCAATATAATCAGAAAAGTTGAAACCCTAATAAACAAGCAAAATAATGTATGTTTTACAAGCCATCACTGAGTTGTTTTTGTGTTGGCAGTCTGGGGCCTGTGTTGTGTTAGTCCTGGGGCCTACTGTTAAGTGTAGGTTATAAACCTAGTCAGACTGCATTGGAGAAAACCAATATTTTGTTTGCAAGTTGACCCATATTTCTTACCTGTGCAACAATTAATGATTTTATTTTCCTTTCTAATTTTCTTTCTGCTTTTTACCTGTACCCTATCCCTTGAGAGCATATTACCATGCTGTCTTTCACTGACAGGATATTGTCTGTTTCCCAGACAGTGCCCCTGCTCCATGGTCTAGATCTTTGTGGCTGTCACTCCATTTCTCTCCTTCTCCTGTTGCTGCCTGGTGCTGTGAACTTTGAATGTTTACAGCATTATGAACATGGGAATCACTGTTGGATTCTTCTGTCCGGTTTGATGGTTCTTGCCTTCATGCCCATAGTTTTGTTGGTGGTAGAATCTCTTCTGAGGCTTGGCATTTGTGCTCTTCTTGCTTTTTGTTTGGTTTTTCTTTCTGTTCTCCCTTTTTCATTCCTTTTTCTCTTTGTTTTTCTTTTTCTTTTCTCTTTTCTTTCCTTCTGTCTTCTCTTCTCTTCTCTTCTCTTCTCTTCTTTTCTTTTCTTTTTTTTTTTTTTTTTGAACAGGGTTTCTTTGTTTAGCCAAGGCTGTCCTGGAATCAGGCCTGTATACCAGGCTGGCCTCAAACTCAAAGATTCTCCCACCTCTGCTTCCTTAGTATTGGGATTAAAGGCATGCGCCACCAATGCCTGATTTGGCATTTGGTTTACTGTCTTCCTTGGTCTTGATTTTGCAGTGGTCTGGCCAATATTACTCAGCTATGATTTTAATGCCTCCTGAGTGGAAAGAGCCCACATTAGCAGCTACCATGTTCTTTCAGCTTGAACGTTCATTCAGTATAATTTGGAGAACACTGTCTTGTACTATTTTTTATTTTTTATTTTATTTTATTTTATTTTTTTTAGGGAAGAAAGATTTGATTCAGCTTGTAGTTCTAGGTCCTAGGTGATAGTCCATCATGGTAAGAAGTCACAGTGGCAGGCACTGAGGAAACTATCTGTAGTAATCCTACTCAAGCAACAGAGAGCTACAAATGCATGCTTGCTGGTGTGTGCTTCACTTCTTCCAGTTTAAACATTCTAGGGTCCCCTGCCTAGGGGATGGTTCTGAATATAATTAGATGAGGTTTCCTATACTGGTTAGCATAATCAAGCTAATTCCCCATAGAAATGCCCAGAAACATCTCCCATGCTATTCTAGACACAATAGGGGTGGTTACATTGAGGATACATCTAGGTACATTGAGGATGGAGTAGTTCCTCTTCTTGAGTTTGGCACCTTAAAAGAAAAACAGGATGACAGATGTTGGGCATAAACAAGGACACATGGGACTTTTTCCTGCACTGATTCTATGGAGTCTGTAACAGAAATGTGGGTTACCTCAAAGTAACCACTCCAGAAAGGTTTTATGCATTGTGGGTGATGGCTTCCCCATAGTCACATAGATAAAGCCCTCACAGTCTGTATACTCCTGCACCTCCTCAGACCCTGAGGCCATGTACAGTTAGGGGAGCCTTGCATAGAAGTGGATGGGAATAGTGGGGGTTCTATGACAGTCATTCTTCCTACCTTCCAGGAAGTGTACTCAGGTACCACCATGATTGACTCCTGTAAATAAGCTTGGTTTCAAGGATAATATCTTCCAACAGTGTCTGTGAGAGTGTATGATATCTGTGTGTACATATGCTCTGAGAACATGTATGCTGTGGTGAGCATGGTATACATGTAGATGTCAAAGAACAAATTGGTGGAGTTAGTTCTCTCCTTCCAAGAAAGAAATGATTTTTCAAGCATAAGGTGTGTAAATCAAAGATTAAAGCCAAAACAAAAACAAAAGCAAAAACAAAAAAACAAAAAAAGGAAAGTGAAAAAAACTGTGATTAGATATTGCTGTAAGACAGTGTCAAGAATCCACAGACCACACTATTCCACATTATGTTTTTCTATGCACACTCAACGCTTCAGATCAAATTATCAAAGTAATGATGAAATTAAATTATGTTTGTTTGCACCAAGATGTCACCTCCTCCTCCACTTCTTCCAGGCTCTCATGTGACTTTTCCCCTTTGAATACTATAAAAAAACGTACCCTACTTCTGAGATGCTATTTGCTCAAGTTCATTGCTGAAATATGGAAGTGCATGCAGGAGTGAGCAAACTGGATAGAGATCTATACACATTAATATAAAAACAACTCTACTGACTCACAGCCAACCATTAGATAGAGCACAGGAGGTCTTGTGGAAGAGGTGGGGGAATGATTGACAGCCCTGAGAACATTAGGAACTCCACAAGAATACCAACAGAGTCAACTCACCTGGACCCTTTTGGGGGAGGGTCCTGGAGATGGAACAACCAATCAACAAGCATGCATGGGACCTAGGTGTGTTGGAGATGTGCAGCTTGGTCTTCATGCAGGTCGCTCAACAACTGGAGTAGGGGCTTGCCCTGACTGTGTTGCCTGCCTCTGGATCCTGTTTCTCTAACTGAACTGCCTTGTCTGGCCTCTGTGGGAGATGTACCTAGTCCTGCTGTGACTTGAGTCAGGATGGGTTGGTTTCCCAGGAGGGACTCCCCCACCCTTTCTCAAAGATAAAGTAGAAGGAGAAATAGAAGAAGGGGCCTTATGAGGGGGGAACTAGGAAGAGGGGAGGCTGCAATCATAATGTAAAGTGAATACAAAGTAAATAGAAAAATCCCAATTCTATCACATGACTCCTTTGTACAACTCGAGGGTCTCTACTCAAAGGACAAAAAGTCAACATATCACAGAGATACTTGCATAATAGGGCCCGTTATAATACTATTCATGGCAACTACGTTATGGAACCAACCCAGGTGTCCATCAACAGAGGAATGGTTGAAGGAAGTATGGTGCCTACACACAGCTACTTATTGTATAAAGAGAAATACAGTTACATTATTTACAGAAAAATGATACAACTGTTGATAATATTAAATGAACCAACTCAGTCTAAAAAGGGTCAATATCACATTTTGTCTCTCTGTGGCTCCTAGATCCTCCTACGTGAATACATAAGGTCATGTATATGCATATACAGTTAACACATGCCAAGTTAAATTCAAAAATTTATCTGAAGCAATGAAAATGTTGGATGTTTTAGTCTTGTGAGCATAACTGATGTCATTTGTCCTTGGTAGTCATGGCAACTAGAGCAGTTTTACAAAGGGATGAAGCTTAATTTTTTAAAAAAATAATCTTTGATAATTTCACATATGAATATAGTAAGTTTTGATCAGATACACTTTCATTTCCTTCCCTCAGTTTTCTCTCCTACTATTTTCCCCTTCCAATTTAATGGGATTTTATTTATTATTAACCTGATGAATCTACTTAGTGCTACCAATATATACATGGGTAGCAGACAATGTATTTGAGCCTCTACATATCCTCCCCAAACATTACTGTCCATCCCTATTAGCCAACATTGCTAATACATCTTCATCTAGAGGTTAGATTTTATAATCTACTGACTTGATCTTATATACACAATAACGCTTTCTGTAAGTTCCCGTGCACAGTGATCCTGTCGTGTCTAGAATATATTGTTTTGAGGCAGATGTCCACTACTTCTGGCTCTTAAAGTCTTTCTACTCTCTCTTCAATGATGATACTTGAGCTTTGCATGTCAGTTTTCATCATGCTGGAAAGTTGTATGCACACTTTCAGTGAGGAAATGTGAAAATAGGCTTTCCCAGACATGAACGCTTCCAGTAACATTAATGACCTGTTGAGGTGCATGCAGTGGCTCAAACATTATAGGAATAACCAACTGCTTTCTGATTTAAAGCCTTCCCACGTGACTGAACTAATGCCTGCTACTGTTAAGTATGCAAAAACACTATAGTTGGCTTTGTGATGAGCCTCATGGGGAGAACTTAATACTATTATTCTACTGAATGAACATACTAATAAACTGCTCCCTAAGTTCTGATCTTCATAACCATAATTCAATAGATCTCTCAGCTCTCATCAGAGAAGCTCCTATTTGCAGTAAATTAAAACAGAAATCTACAGTTAGTCAATGTGCAAAGAGTAAGAGGTTTAATTTTAAAACAAAAAATTAATAAGTCTCTCAGTTGAGTTTTATCAAGTAGGGTGAATTCAAACATCCTAGCCTTATTTTATCTATTGAGTCTTCAACAATAAATTCATTATCACCTGAAAAGGGATCATTGCTACTTACTCATTGAATATGCTTTGATTTTATGTTTTCAATTATTTGGTGTGGCTAACTAAAATTGTGCATGTGTGCATTTTCAAGAGCTCTCAATAATCTACAAAGAAAATATAAAGAAAAAAATCTTATAAGTATATATCTGAAGGTGGAAAGAAGGAAATAGAAGATTATTCTTTTTGTTTCAACCTTACTGTGTTAGGAAGTTTCTGTGTAACTTACCAGATGCCTAAAGAGAAAAAGATCATGGAACCCTTAAAGTAATTTCATCCATACTTATTGACTTCTTCCTGTACATGGGGTAAAGGACTGAATGATTTTTGTCTTTGAGTTTTATCCCAGCTTTTCTTTTAAGAAATGTGTTTGTTCTCCTTTTTCTAATCTGTTTTGTACTTAAGCACATCTTATCACTACTAGCTAATTTCCAGGTTCAAAAAAAAATAAAAAAGAAAGATATCTTTAAAATATTCTTGAATCTTTGCTATTGAACACTGTTGTACATTTATAAACACAAGACAAGCATAGCATAGAGGTGGGAAAGAGTCAGTCATAACATAATCTACACATCAAATGAGGTACAAGAAGAACAGAGGAGTGGCCCCTGGTTCTGGAAAGGCTCAGTGTAGCAGTATAGGGCAAAACCAGAGCAAGGAAGTGGGAAGGGGTGGATGGGAGAACAGGGGGAGGGAAGAGAGCTTCTGGGACTTTCAGGGAGTGGGGGGCCAGAAAAGGGGAAATCATTTGAAATGTAAATAAAAATATATCTAATAAAAAATAAATAAAAATAATGTTACAGGGACCTTGCTGCTTTTGTAATTTTAAAAAGCATGGGTTTTTTTTTGCATTATAATTATGACAACTCTATATAGGAAATATATAAAATGAAATAAAATAAACTTCTGGATGCATGGAAATTTTCTTTCCAGTTTATATAAAAATAAGTCATCCTATCGTTTTGTAATGTGACTTATTTTAATCAGGTATATATTCCTGTGCAAGTAGATTGATGCTAAAGAAAGTAACTGGGTTGGTGTTGGAGGTGAGGTTTATTCAGGTCAAGGTTGCAGAATGGGCTGATGGGCAACATTCCATGCAATTTTAGTTTGGAGCAGACATTTAATAAAAGCTAAACCAGGAGTATCTCAAAATGTTGTAGTGGCTCAATCTTTGTCTGCCCTAAAGCTTGCCTTCTCAAACTACTGCACAAATAGAAAAACATGGAAAAATTCCAATGTTTGGCAGAAATTCTTACAGAGAATCATTATATTCTGGCTTGTAAGAATAATACCTTACAAGATGGAAGTGAAGAGGTTGAGAGTATAATATACAAACTCTGCAGCTATGTCATAACTAAAAGCAAGAGATAAAGCTTCTACATGAAAGGCATCTACTCTACAAAGTAGCATCCATATGAATAACATTTAAAGTTAAGCCAAAGGGAATCATTATAAACAAACCTTTCAAAATGAATCCAAATCTTCCTAGACTCACTTCTTTACTGAACTGACTACCCTCCCTTCTTCTCTGGCTGTAGGAAGTTTCATAGCCAACTGGTATGCGTAAGTTATTGACACTGCTCTTTCCTTGTATTTCAATTCACTGAGAAGGCTCCAGAGCCATGAGATACTTGTGTGCACTTGGTTTTTCTTCACTTAATGCCAGTTTAATTTTTGATCTATGTGGGACTCTGGGAAGAAAGAATGGAAGTAGAATCTTGCCACACTATGCCCGGGCTCATTACCAGTTCTCTCTGAAGGGCCACTTCATATGTGTGAGACATCTGCACGATCTCCAGAGGGGCCCCACCTTCGAATGAGCTCGGCACTTCATGCTGTGCCGCTGTGATATGGTCCTTAGAATCATTGTGCAGAATTTGTTAGGGCCGTGCACATTTCGCATTTCCTCATACGACTGGAATTCTAGTGAATCGTCGACTCCAGAGAGATTCAGGAGAGCCACCAGATGACAGATGCACATCTATGGTGAGTGGGCAGAGGCATGACAGCCAGCAGACCTCTCAACTTACAGCTTAGCCAGAATTTATTCTACTTCAAAAGTATGGGGGTGGTGATTTCCATCCTCTTAAATATGAGCAACCAGAGCTACTTACAATGTTCTTCTGTCTTTTATTACTGCCAAGTGTAAGTTAACTATTTTGCTTGAGAGGATAAAAAGGAAACGGGAAAGGAGGTTCCAGTGTCTCTCTTTTTCTTTCAACCATTTCATGCAGCAGTAAAATAACAGAAGAATGTGTCAATGGAGGAATCACACATTGGAGTGTGTGGCAGAAGCAGTGGAGTTTGTGAACACCTGCTGTTCTGGTAAGAGCATAGTGTGTATTTACAAACAAGCTCAGAGATCCCAACTGCTCTTGGCTTGTTATCTAGGTTGTTATGATGCTCAATCTTGAGTGCCAATTTGACAAGATCCAGAAATATCTAGAAAACACACATTTTGTTTTTTTAGCTATTTTCTAAAGAGGTTTAACTGAGTCAGAAGGAAACCCACAGTGTATATGGGTATCACCATACCATAGGCAAGGGTCCCAGACTGGACAAAATCGGAAAGGTCAGTAGTGTACCATACTTCATCTCTCTGCTTTCTACCTATGGACATAATGTGACAAACTGTCTCATGTGCCATCATCTCTCACTGCTGGGCCATTACCATGACAATGGATTATACTCTCAAACTATGAACCCTAAACACCCTTCCTTCTTTACACATTTTGCTGTGACGAAATGCCAACTAGTCACTAGTACAGAGACTTGGTGACTAGGAGTCGAGATATTGCTGTGATAAGATTGGCCATATAATTCATGGGCCTTTGGGACTTATTTTAAGGAAGAATATGAAAGTATTTCGAGCTGCAGGCTAGTGATGCCTTAGAACATTGTAAATAAAGTTTAATCGAACACTATGAAAAAAGTCCCAAGTAAAACCATAATTTCAAGAGAAAATTCAGACAATAGAGCTTTCAGAGGTCAACAAAGACTGAGTTAGGTGAGCCAGAGTCCATCAGTATTATATTCTGGAAAAAAAAACTGTGTAAATTCTATCTGTGTCCTGAAAATATGGGTAAAGGTTTTGAATATCAAAAGCATTCCCGAGTAATTTATTACAGGAAATGCATGACATCATAACATCCAGGGTATAACATGGTTAGTGTTCAGTGCTCCTGGCTCTATACCAAAAAAGAACAGTGTAATATGGAAATGTGTGATAGGTTAAAAAAAAAAAGTTGTGAAAGTCTAAAGATGCCGACAAAGTAGGTGCATACAAAGCAGCCATTATATTTTTAAGAAATTACTGTCATTGAAAAAGCAACCTCTTTCACTGGGATAAGACTTTACCAGTGGACAGTTCTAACTATGGAAACCTCTAGAGCAGAAAGACTCCAAATTAAGGGTGTCACTGAAAGGATTCTCTGCAAAGAACCACCTCCCAAGGAAGTGTTTTTTCAGGTTCACCTGCTAAGGCACACACAGGCCATTAAAGCTGTGCTGTAAAAAGACATCTTTAAGTGACTGTTGAACTTGATTGAATAATCCACATAGTTTCTTTTTATAGAAGCATAAAAGTATAAGAGATTTCAGACTGTAGAGGTTTTCACCAAGGTTCTGAAAAACTGCTAAGGCCTGAAAATACACAGCAGGGTCAAGTTGTCTTGCAAGGAGGCTCTGAGAGGCTATTGCATGACATGGTGGTGAGGTGTCAAGTTGTAGTGGAAACCCCAGCACGATGAAAACACCAGGATCATGACTTCACATCCACTGAGGCACTCTCAGGTGTACAGTAGAACCAGCCTGAGTTAGAAGCTTCCTAAATGTACTTTATGAGGTAGAAGAATGGAAAGATGGGCTCCCTAAGCTCATGGGTGCATCATGCCGTGGTGTTTCCTAGACACTGAACACAGAGCTTCATGGTACAGTTCTGGCCTCACTGGGTGAATGGTTTCCTTAGGTCAGCATTTCTCAGCTATCCCTTGTTTTGACATGGAAAAGTTTGGCCTATGCCATTGTATATTGGATGTATGTAATTTTTTTTTAAATTTTAAATAGACTCAAAGTTAGGAATTTCTCTTGAGTGTCAGAAAAGATGTTGGGATTTCGAATAATACTAGAAGTATAATTTTTGGACGACTTTTATGGATGAACTAAATTCACTTTGAAGGTCACAGGTTGAATATTCTGTTTTAAAAGTTGGTTGTCACCTCAGACCAGTCAGAATGGCTAAGATTAAAAACTCAGGAGAGGGTGGCGGCGGCAGCAGCAGCAGCAGCAGCAGCAGCGGCTGGTCCAGAGGAAGGGCCATCAGCAGTAGAACCAAGCAGACAGGGTCCAGGCAGACCCGGCGCCCACGACCACTGGCCATCGCTGGCCAGCCAGGCTGCAAGCAGCGGCGGATTTACGGTGCCTTTCACCACACAGAAGCCACATCAGAACTCTGCCTCCCGCCAGTCAGTTACGAGGGCTCCACATTGGTTCTCGGTCGCCAGAGAAATCAGACTGAGGTACGCAAATATAACCCGAGACCAACATCGCGGGGGTCTAAGCCCGATGGGTGTTGGCCTGCACCCAGGCCCTGGGCTGATCGGGGGTCCACCGGGGTGCAAACCCGGCCAGGAGGTTTTTTTCCTCCCGGGCCAGCGCGCGCACCACCACCATTTTGCCTAAGGGAAGCCAGGGAGACCTAGCAGGCAAAACCAAACCGGCTAACAGGCATAGCCCGAGGCAGACATAGCAGGGGTCTCAGACGGTCAGGCCCTGGACTGCCCCCAGGTCCTGGGCTGCTCAGCGGGCCATCTGTGTGCCGACACGACACGGCCAGGAGCTTGTTTGCCTGGGCAGGCGCGCACCGCCGCCATTTTGCCTACGGGAAGCCAGAGAGACCTAGCAGGCAAAACCAAACCAGCTAACAGGCATAGCCCAAGGCGGACATAGCAGGGGTCTCAGACGGTCAGGCCCTGGACTGCCCCCAGGCCCAGGACTGCTCGGTGGGCCATCTGTGTGCTGACCCGGCCAGGAGGTTGTTTATCCGGGCCAGTTTGTGCACCACCACCATTTTGCCTACGGGAAGCCAGAGAGACCTAGCAGGCAAAACCAAACCAGCTAACAGGCATAGCCCAAGGCGGACATAGCAGGGGTCTCAGAGGGTCAGGCCCTGGACTGCCCCCAGGCCCTGGGCTGCTCGTTGGGCCATCTGTGTGCTGACCCAGCCAGGAGGTTGTTAGCCCAGCAGACTCTCCCAGCACTCTCAGGGAACTCGCGCATGCCACCATCCTAGCCACCTGACACACCCAATTAACACCCACAGCTGAGGGGAACTTTGCACCGACATTGGCCTGCCAGGCTTTTGCCTAGACTCAGGGCCTGAGCAGCTAGGCTAGCCTTGTGTGCACCAACCCGGTTGGGAGTTCTGCTGCCCAGATCAGCCTGGGTGGCAGCACCACATCTCCAAGTCCTGCAAGTGGCTAGCTGGGTTTCCGGGCGGCCAGCTGGGAGAAGTCAGTGTGCTCCAGTGAATCCAGCGGGCCCCAGCGGGAGCCTTCGGGTGCCTGCTTTGGGATCTGAACAGCCTGGGCAGCAGCACCCTGTCTACAAGCAGTGCAGGAGGTAAGCTGTGCACCAGAGGCCAACTGGGAAGGGGCAGCTTGCACTGGTGAGTCCAGCACTGACAAGACAAACTAACACCAGTGAGAACTAGATGGCAAAAGGCAAACGCAGGAACGTCACTAACAGAAATCAAGGCAATATGGCAACATCTGAACCCAATTCTCCTCTACCAACATGTCCTGGATACCCCATCACACCAGTAAAACAAGATTTGGATTTAAAATCACTGGTCATGATGCTGGTACAGGAACACATGAAGGACATACTTAAAGAAATTCAGGAGAAAATGGATCAAAAGTTAGAAGCCCTTGCAAGGGAAACACAAAAATCATTGAAAGAAATCCAGGAGAATACAAAAGCCAACAAGGAGGAAATGCAAAAAACACTTAAAGAAATACAGGAGAACTTTGGTCAACAGGCTGAGGTCATGAAAGACGAAACACAAAAATCTCCTAAAGAAATACAGGAGAACTTTGGTCAACAGGCTGAGCTCATGAAAGAGGAAACACAAAAATCTCTTAAAGAATTACAGGAAAACACAAACATGCAAGTGAAGGAGCTAAGCAAAACCATCCAGGATCTAAAATCAGAAGTAGAAACAACTAAGAAAACTCAAAGGGAGACAACTTTGGAGATAGAAAGCCTTGGGAAGAAATCAGGGGACAGAGATGCAAATATCAACAACAGAATACAAGAGATAGAAGAAAGAATCTCAGATGCTGAAGATTCCATAGAAACCATGGACTCAACAGTTAAAGAAAATGCAAAATGCAAAAAGCTTGTAACCCAAAATATCCAGGAAATCCAGGACACAATGAGAAGACCAAACCTAAGGATTATAGGTATAGATGAGAGTGAAGATTTACAACTTAAAGGGCCAGCAAATATCTTCAATAAAATTATGGAAGAAAACTTCCCTAACCTAAAGAGAGAGATGCCCATGAATATACAAGAAGCCTACAGAACTCCAAACAGACTGGACCAAAACAGAAATACTTCCCGTCACATAATAATCAAAACACCAAATGTTCTAAACAAAGAAAGAATACTAAAGGCAGTAAGAGAAAAAGGCCAAGTAACATATAAAGGAAGACCTATCAGAATCACAGCAGACTTTTCACCTGAGACTATGAAGGCTAGAAGGTCCTGGGCAGATCTCATGCAGACACTAAGAGAACACAAATGCCAACCAAAACTACTATATACAGCAAAACTCTCAATCACCATAGATGGAGAACCTAAGATATTTCATGACAAAACCAAGTTTACCCAATATCTATCCACAAACCCGGCCCTAAAAAGGATAATAGGAGGACAACACCAATACAAGGAGGGAAACTTCACCCTGGAAAAAGCAAGATAGTAACCTTTCATCAAACCCAAAAGAAGTTAAGTATTCAAATTTAAAAAATAACGTAAAAAATGATAGGAAGTAACAATCACTATTCCTTAATATCTCTTAACATCAATGGACTTAATGCCCCAATAAAAAGACACAGATTAACTGAATGGATACGTAAACAGGACCCTACATTTTGCTGCTTACAGGAAACACACCTCAGGGTCAAAGACAAACACTACCTTAGAGTAAAAGGCTGGAAGACAATTTTACAAGCAAATGGTCTCAGGAAACAAGCTAGAGTAGCCATTTTAATATCAGATAAAATTGACTTTCAACCCAAAGTCATCAAAAGAGACCCTGAGGGACACTTCTTGCTGGTCAAAGGAAAAATACAAAAAGAAGAACTGTCAATCCTGAACATCTATGCCCCAAATGCAAGGGCACCCTCTTTCGTAAAAGAAACTTTATTAAAACTCAAAGCACACATTGCACCTAACACAATAATTGTGGGTGACTTCAACACTGCACTTTCCTCAATGGACCGATCAGGAAAACAGAAACTAAACAGGGACACAATGAAACTAATTGAAGCTTTGGACCAATTAGATTTAACAGATATATATAGAACATTCTATCCTAAAACAAAAGAATATACCTTTTTCTCAGCACCTCATGGTACCTTCTCCAAAATCGACCATATAATTGGTCACAAGATAGACCTCAACAAATATAAGAAGATAGAACTAATCCCATGCCTCCTATCTGATCACTATGCAGTAAAAGTGGTCTTCAATAGCAACAGAAACAACAGAAAACCCACATACACATGGAAACTGAACAATACTCTACTCAATGATACCTTGGTCAAGGAAGAAATAAAGAAAGAAATTAAAGACTTTTTAGAACACAATGAAAATGAAAACACAACATACCCAAATCTATGGGACACAATGAAAGCAGTGCTAAGAGGAAACCTCATAGCCCTGAGTGCCTCCAAAAAGAAAATGGAGAGAGCATACATTACCAGCTTAATGACACACCTGAAAGCCCTAGAACAAAAAGAAGCTATTTCGCCCAGGAGGAGTAGAAGGCAGGAAATCATCAAACCAAGGGCCGAAATCAATCAAGTAGAAACAAAGAGAACCATACAAAAACTCAACAAAACCAGGAGCTGGTTCTTTGAGAAAATCAACAAGATAGATAAACCCTTAGCCAGACTGTCCAAAGGGCACAGAGAAAGTATCCAAATTAACAAACTTAGAAATGAAAAGGGAGAAATAACAACGGAAACTGAGGAAATCCAAAAAATCATCAGATCCTACTACAAGAGCCTGTACTCAACACAACTGGAGAATCTGGAGGAAATGGACAATTTCCTTGACAGATACCAAATACCAAAATTAAATCAGGACCAACTAGACCATCTAAACAGTCCCATAATGCCTAAAGAAATAGAAGGAGTCATAGAAAGTCTTCCAACCAAAAAAAGCACAGGACCAGATGGCTTCAGTGCAGAATTCTACCAGACCTTCAAAGAAGAGTTAACACCAATACTCTTCAAACTATTCCACAAAATAGAAACAGAAGGAACACTACCCAATTCCTTCTACGAAGCCACAATTACACTGATACCAAAGCCACAAAAAGATCCAACAAAGAAAGAGAACTTCAGACCAATTTCCCTTATGAACATCGATGCAAAAATACTCAATAAAATTCTTGCCAACCAAATCCAAGAACACATCAAAACGATCATCCACCATGATCAAGTAGGCTTTATCCCGGGAATGCAGGGTTGGTTCAATATACGGAAATCCATCAATACAATCCACTACATAAACAAACTCAAAGAACAAAACCACATGGTCATTTCATTGGATGCTGAAAATGCATTTGACAAAATTCAGCATCCCTTCATGCTTAAAGTCTTGGAGAGAACAGGAATTCAAGGCCCATACCTAAACATAGTAAAAGCAATATACAGCAAACCGGTAGCCAGCATCAAACTAAATGGAGAGAAACTTGAAGCAATCCCACTGAAATCAGGGACCAGACAAGGCTGCCCCCTTTCTCCTTATCTTTTCAATATTGTACTTGAGGTACTAGCTCGGGCAATTCGACAACATAAGGAGGTCAAAGGGATACAAATTGGAAAGGAAGAAGTCAAACTATCATTATTTGCAGACGACATGATCGTCTACCTAAGTGACCCAAAGAACTCCACTAGAGAGCTCCTACAGCTGATAAACAACTTCAGCAAAGTGGCAGGTTATAAAATCAACTCAAGCAAATCAGTGGCCTTCCTATACTCAAAGGATAAGCAGGCTCAGAAAGAAATTAGGGAAATGACCCCCTTCACAATAGCCTCAAACAGTATAAAGTATCTTGGGGTGACTCTTACCAAACATGTGAAAGATCTGTATGACAAGAACTTCAAGACTCTGAAGAAGGAAATGGAAGAAGACCTCAAAAAATGGGAAAACCTCCCATGCTCATGGATCGGTAGAATCAATATAGTTAAAATGGCCATTTTGCCTAAAGCAATATACAGATTCAATGCAATACCCATCAAAATCCCAACTCAATTCTTCACAGAGTTAGAAAGAGCAATTATCAAATTCATCTGGAACAACAAAAAACCCAGGATAGCTAAAACTATTCTCAGCAACAAAAGAAAATCTGGGGGAATCAGTATCCCTGACCTCAAGCAATACTACAGAGCAATAGTGTTAAAAACTGCATGGTATTGGTACAGTGACAGACAGGAGGATCAATGGAACAGGATTGAAGATCCAGAAATGAACCCACACACCTATGGCCACTTGATCCTCGACAAAGAGGCTGAAAACATCCAATGGAAAAAAGATAGCCTTTTCAACAAATGGTGCTGGTTCAACTGGAGGTCAGCATGCAGAAGAATGCGAATTGATCCATCCTTGTCTCCTTGTACTAAGCTCAAATCCAAATGGATCGAGGACCTCCACATAAAGCCAGACACGCTGAAGCTAATAGAAAAGAAACTGGGGAAGACCCTTGAGGACATCGGTACAGGGAGAAAGTTTCTGAACAGAACACCAATAGCGTATGCTCTAAGAGCAAGAATTGACAAATGGGACCTCATAAAATTACAAAGTTTCTGTAAGGCAAAGGACACCATCAAGAGGACAAATCTGCAACCAACAAATTGGGAAAAGATCTTCACCAATCCGACATCAGATAGAGGGCTAATATCCAATATATATAAAGAACTCAAGAAGTTAGACTCCAGAAAACCAAACAACCCTATTAAAAAATGGGGTACAGAGTTAAAACAAAGAATTCTCACCTGAAGAACTTCGGATGGCGGAGAAGCATCTTAAAAAATGCTCAACTTCATTAGTCATTAGGGAAATGCAAATCAAAACAACCCTAAGATTTCATCTTACACCAGTCAGAATGGCTAAGATTAAAAATTCAGGAGACAGCAGGTGTTGGAGAGGGTGTGGAGAAAGAGGAACACTCCTCCACTGCTGGTGGGGTTGCAAATTGGTACAACCACTCTGGAAATCAGTCTGGCGGTTCCTCCGAAAACTGGGCACCTCACTTCCAGAAGATCCTGCTATACCACTCCTGGGCATATACCCAGAAGTCTCCCCACCATGTAATAAGGATACATGTTCTACTATGTTCATAGCAGCCCTATTTATAATTGCCAGATGCTGGAAAGAACCCAGGTATCCCTCAACAGAAGAGTGGATGCAAAAAATGTGGTATATCTACACAATGGAGTACTATTCAGCCGTTAGAAACAATGAATTCATGAAATTCTTAGGCAAATGGATGGAGCTAGAGAATATCATACTCAGTGAGGTAACCCAGACTCAAAAGGTGAATCATGGTATGCACTCACTAATAAGTGGATATTAACCTAGAAAACTGGAATACCCAAAACATAATCCACACATCAAATGAGGTACAAGAAGAAAGGAGGAGTGGCCCCTGGTTCTGGAAAGACTCAGTGAAACAGTATTCAGCAAAACCAGAACGGGGAAGTGGGAAGGGGTGGATGGGAGGACAGGGGAAGAGAAGGGGGCTTACGGGACTTTCGGGGAGTCGGGGGGAGGGGCTAGAAAAGGGGAAATCATTTGAAATGTAAATAAATTATATCGAATAAAAAAAATTAAAAAAAAAAAACTCAGGAGACAGCAGGTGTTGGTGTGGATGTAGAGAAAGAGGAACACTCCTCCACTGCTGGTGGGATTGCAAGCTGGTACAACCACTTTGGGAATCAGTCTGGTGGTTCCTCCGAAAACTGGGCATGACACTTCTGGAGGACCCTGCTATATCATTCCTGGGCATATACCCAGAGGATTCCCCAGCATGTATTAAGGATACATGCTCCATTATGTTCATAGCAGTCCTATTTATAATAGCTAGAATCTGGAAGGAACCCAGATGTCCCTCAACAGAGGAATGGATACAAAAAAATGTGGAATATATACACAATGGAGTACTATTCAGCCATTAGAAACAATGAATTCATGAAATTCTTAGACAAATGGATGGAACTGGAGAACATCATTCTAAGTGAAGTAACCCAGTCTCAAAAGAACACTCATGGTATGCACTCACTGATAAGCAGATATTAGCCTAGAAACTTGGAATACCCAAGACACAATCCACCTATCAAATGATGTCCAAGAAGAAGGAAGGTGTGGCCCCTGGCTCTAGAAAGGCTCAGTGCAGCAGTGTAGGGGAATACCAGAACCAGGAAAGTGGGAATGGGTGGATTTGGGAACAGGGGGAGGGAAGAGGGCTTATGGGACTTTCAGGGAGGGGGGATCCAGGAAAGGGGAAATCATTTGAAATGTAAATAAAGAATATATCGAATAAAAAATTTAAAAAACAAAACAAAAACAGTTGGTTGTCAAGTTTACAAGGGGGTAGATGTGTGATAGTTAATCTTGATTGTTAACTGACAGCATAAAATCTCGTGGGAAAGACAACGGGCTTGTTTGTGAGTGTTTACAGAGAGGGTTAACTAGGAGCATCACACCATGACATCTAACCCAGGCTGAACACTGAAGAGAAAGCAGGTGGAGCTTGGGCATTCATCTGTCACTCTTGGTGACTGTGAGCTATGTGACCAGGTGTCTCTTGCTTCTGCTCCAGTAGCTCTGGTGACTTTCACCAGCACAATATCTGTGCCATGACAGGGAAATATACTCTTATGTCAAAATATAATCTTCTATTCTGATGCAGCATTTGTCAGGTATTTTTGGACAATAAAGAGAAAGTAGTTAATACAAGTGCTGTGGACATTTTAAAAAATAACATATCTTCAAGCACTCTAAGGTTCAGGAGAAAAGTATCAAATAAAATATAGCTTTCATTTTAGTGATGGGCAACTAGTGTTCATGGTATTGACCATCTTTTTGGGGGGGGGGCAATTTTGCTTTCAGGTGCTTTCAGGTGCTTTGAGGGCCAGGGGTGGAGTGTTATGATTAAAATGCTGGGTGCGACATTTATGTGAGATAGACTGGTGATGGTTAATCTCGGTTTTTAATGTGACAGAAGGACACAGTAAGACTCCTTTCCATATAGGAACTGTACCTCCTGATCCTTGCTCACTCCACTGTGGGTATCCCTCTTCCATGTCTCACTTGCCGAGAACCAACACCAACTGCAGTTTTCCTTCCTGCAATATTTAGTCTGAGATATTAGCCAATATCAGGTATTTTGTCTTAGGGGTTCATTATATAATCTTTGTAACTTGTACTTTGCGTAGGATCATCTTCTACATTTGTAAATTCACAAGCTTTCTGGAGATATGTGTGTTCTTCTAATGCATTTTTAGTTAAGAAAATGATAACCCCAAATTCCTATTTCTTTAAAATGTTTCATTTATGTAGGTACCAGAGAAGAGTGATTTGATTCCTTATAATTGATATAAAAGACCACATAGCAACATAAATGGACTTAAAATGCAGGTAAAGAGGTAAACTTATTCCTCATTCAAAGCCAGGGTTTTATATGCACATAGCAGGTGTTCGGTTTGTCTTAATTCAAGGAGTGAGCTTTAGATGCTAGTCTTTACTGATCATTGTGCCTTTAAAATAACAACTTAAAAAGCATAACATACTCTAATCTAAACAGCAGGATGATTTTGCCTGTGTGTGTGTGTGTGTGTGTGTGTGTGTGTGTGTGCATTTTCTAAGAACAGAGTCCCCTTTTGGTTAATTTACTTCTTATTTGTAAAACTCACTTTTAAGGAAAATTGTTCTGTCATTAGAAGTGATTAATCCACCTCCACATTTTCTATCATCACTGCATTTAATTAACATGGTGTGTTCCTTCCTTTGAGAGATTAGCAATTAAACAGTTCCAACTCACCTCATCAACACACACCTGAAAAATTAGAATAGATGCCTGTTCTTAATTGTTGCTGCACAGTCGTCTCCTTGCATGATGACCTTCAACTGGTTTTCTTTTCTTTCTTTCTTTTTTTTGTAGATTTTCATTCATATGAAGAGACATTTCTAATAATGTTCTGAGGTTTTCAGATAATTTCTATGCTTTACTAATCATCAACTGAATTAAAATAATTCACTCCTACTAATGCATTCATATTAAAGAACTACAATAAACATCAATTTCTTAAGCGAAACTGCATGTTTAAAGTAAAGTGAAGCAGAATTTGAGACCAACACTTTGCTTCCCAAGAGCCTTGGTAAACTATGCAGAATAACACAGAAGAATTAGTGGCCTGTCTTTTACAACATGGGACTTGTTTTATTACAGAATCTTGGCCTCACTAAATGGTCAATGCTTTTCATGTTGCAGTTAGTCATGTGATTATGGGCATATTAGATATGCAAAGTGATAGTTAGAATTGGCAAGGCTCTCTTGCTAATAATTCAATAATCAGTATTTGCCACAAATTTATTGGTTGGCAAGAAGCATGCTCTCATTTAAAATTAATTCTGAGCCATGATTGGTAAGCCTTAGGTACAGGAGTATCTTGGGACTGAGCGAAGGCTCTGCAATGTGATCAGTTGTGGTTTTCTGTACTGCAATAAGTTGTCTCCATGATGAGTAAACTTTTTCTAGAACAAACTATTGCCTTGTTTCTGTCGTCCAGGATTAGGCCTCAGGGACTATGAACAATGATGCCCACAGAATCAAGAGAAAGAGCACTCAGTATGCAAATTCATTAGACAGCAAGAGAAGGAAAAACTCTTGTGGAATGGAGGGGCTGGAAGAATAAGAAACAAATCCATTCACGAGTGGTGAAGTATGAGGTTATAAAAAAATGGTTAGCTGGAGAGATGGCGCAGCGGTTAAGAGCACTGACTTTTTCCAGAGGCCCTGAGTTCAATTCCCAGCAATCACATGTTGGTTCACAACCATCTGAAATGGGATCCGATGCCCTCTTCTGGTGTGTCTGAGGCAGCACTAGTGTACCCACATACATGAAATAAATAAATAAATAAATAAATAAATACGTAAACAAACAAACAAACAAACAAACAAATAAATGGAAGAATAATTGATGTAATCCTGGGGAGTGTGTGATGACTGATTTCTGGACAAGAGCTGCATGGACTGATGAGTTTACTGAAAGGCTATTGACTTCAGAGCCTTGCATAGGGCTATCTTGGCTACAGACATTAGAAGTGTTTGCTTCCATCTCCATGGCTTGTTTCTTACTGTCTAGGGATCATCTGACACTCATTCTAAAATTACTTAAGGCATATATATGCTCTATAAAGAGCAAGGATTTATTTTGATTCAGATTTGGGGATTTAGGCTATGATAGTTGTTTTGATCCTTGGGCAAGAGAGCATGTCCTAGTGGCAATAAAAGAAAACAAAATCATTCACTTAATGACCAGTACTTAATAGAGAAAAAAAAGAGCTAACACCATATAGTGCCTTTTGAGAGTTCACCTTAAATGATCTTAAGATCTCAAACGTCTCATGAGCTCCCAAGAGTGCCACTCTGGAGAAATATTTATATAAAATATAAAAACATATTTTATAAATATAAATACATGGTCATGGGAGGTGGAGCATTCAGGATTCAAACTACAGCAGTTGATAGAGCATATCTTGTGGAAGGAATACAGTATTGTTAAGATGTCTTCTAAAGTAACAGTGCAAACCAAAAGAAATATGTATATACATATATATATGTTTATACATTTATCTCAGTATGGCATATGGCATGGCTCTACAATAAGCTCTGCCTTAGTTCCCACTGTTGACTTGATATCCCCACATAAAGATGTCATGTGAACAGTGCATTCAGTTTATTCCTAAAACAAATACATGGTCTTCTCCACCAAGACTGCTGTTGGCAGACAATATTCATTACTAGTGGCACTCTCCCCTGCCCATCTGCAAAGCCAGGGATCTGAATGCTTCTTCCTCCTGTTCTTCTCTTTGTCTTCTTGGCCCAAATGTCAAGCTCTACAGCCTTTATTCACCCCCAAGCTATGTCTGTGCTTGTACCACACTGTCCTGTGCTCACTATACATCTGATTTACCACAGTAATCAATTGTTACAATGTGTTATTACTCACACATTTATCTCACCTAATAGAGTGAAAAAGCACAAGAGCGGTGAATGAAATAGTTTGTGTTCCTGCCATGTTTTGATTCCTTGCTTGGTTTCTGCAGGCACTCAGACACTCAGGCACTCAGAAAAGGCTGCTGTGTTAAGAAGAACCATGATTGGTATTAGAAATGAGTACCAAAAGGACTTCACTGATATCGCTGATATTCTTTGGAGGCTGTGTGCTGAGAGTGAAGATGTTACAAAGAAATGAGACTGGCTGGCCAGTGTCACGACTTGATGGCAAGCCCGACTGCTCTAACCTGCTACATGGGGAAGAGAGAGACATTTCTGTGTTAAAATTTGGGAACTGGGACTAAATAGACTATTGGACTAATATAAGAATTAGTCCCTCAAAAAGGAATAATTTTAGCTACAGAACCTTATATTTGATATTGATTTGAGGTTGGGTAGTGACCAGAAAGGCAGATGGCGAGCCATGCTATATCATGGAAATACTTCAGTACAATTATTGTCTATCATATCCTTGGAGAGAGTGTGTGAAACTCGTGGATTGGCAGCTGTAGTAAAAGTAATTGAAGATGTTGAGATGTGAATATATTATCTGCTACAGTAGGCTGTGATGGCACGATTCTCAAAGACAGAGAAGAACTCGGAATATATGGCTAATTTTCTAGAGGCTTCAATGTTCAAAGGCTTGAAAATTCCAAAGCATTGGGAACATAAAAAGCAAGAAGTAAAGTACTGAAATAAAAGTTTTTGAGCTGTAGTCTTATAACAAAACTTCATGGCCATGATCAGAATAATGTGTTTTGTTTTTGTTTTCTCCTCTCTGAAGCTGATGTAGGCAAGTATTGAGAAAGCAAATAAAAAAAAAAAAATGAAGGGTTGGCAAGGCCAATTTTACATTCTGGGAAATTTACATTTTCTGGGAAAATACTTTGGTGTGGTGAAAGATAAGTAGATCAGTTTGGAAGCAAATGAGTCAGAAACTCTGAGATGTATCTGGAATTATAGCGTGAAAGACATTATTAGCCGAAGAAATAGTGCCAGACACACGTTAAGGTAATGAAGCTGACTGAACAAGGAAGAATTCTCCAGAAGGCAGGTCCAGGGTAATTTAAAACAAAGAGAACCTTTCTCTCAGACTGCAGCATTAGACTCTCAGGTGGGCTTTTCCAGCCAGTGCAGAGGGCTTGGCAAATTCTGTCCTGCAGGGGTCTGTGCTGGCCTATGCCTGCCTCTCTTCTAAATGGCATGCTTATGGTCCTGTCCTTCTCTGTGGAGTGAGAGAGAAGCTCAGCTCATTCTTTAGTTGGTCCTTAGATAAACGGCTTCCCCACCTAGCTGTCCCTAGCTGTCCCTCCAATGGAAGGGCCTGATAGTGGTGTGGGTGGGGTGAGGTATATGACTGACTCTGAGGTTGTATATATGACTATATATTCATATATGTGAGTGTGTGTTTCTTTCTTCCTTCCGTCCTTCTTCCTTCCTCCTTGCCTTTCTTTCTGTCTTTCTTTCTTTCATTCTATTGGTCTGTTCTTCTAGAGAACCATGACAACACTTCCCCGGCTTCCTCTTCCTCAAACAGTGAACTCAGAGGCCATATTTTGTGTCCTTAGAGACTGAAGGACCCTGGTCATTTTTTGGTGTGTTCTGAGTATATGCGGTGTGATCTCTGTTCCAACTGCTCCGATGTTTTTCTTAGACTTTTCTCTTTCAGGTTTTAGTCTGACTTTAAAGACAGCGCTAGTTAACAGTGGAGACAGAACACTGTTATTCTTCAAGTTCAAGTTGATGCAGTCTCTTCCTAGCTCAGGAAAAATGACTTCCTTTTTCCTCCCTAGCCAGCAGTTGTTCTGTAGCAGCGGGAATGACTTTGCCTGGCTTCAGCTTTAAACAGGACAGCAGGTGGCAGCATTGCAGAGAGATTTAGAAACCCTGAGCTCTAATTGGAAGGCCCTCACTAGCTCCAAACTGAATTCTTGAACACCTGCTCTGTCCGCTGCGCTTGAGCTCTGTTGCAGAAAGCAGGCTAACATTGAAGCCTCCCAAGCCAGCGTGTGACTCTTAGAAGAGGAAACCCAAATTCCACGGCGCGGCTTTTAGAATCAGACGCCAAGCACGTGTCACTGAGGGCAGTGACCCAAGACCAAACCCTGAACTCTGATTTTGTGATAGATTTCTGGGAACTCAGCTGAATAATGCAATGCTAATTCCTGACCCTCTAACGCAAGGGGTGTGGAACACTAGTTTACGGATGTCTAACAGATCTCAGACTGTTGAAAAATGCTGTTTCCGCTCTCCGTCACTTTGGATCTTCAGTGAGTCCCTAAAATAAAGTCCGATGACGTCACTTTAGGTTCTCCCCGCCACTCTCCTTCTCTTCTTTTCACCTTCGTCATGAAATGAAATCAACGGCGTTTTCATCAAAAGTGGCTTAATTTTCAATGTCACCTGACTGAGATTTCTTATTACCTTTCTGTACCTTCTTGTGGAAGGGTTCTTCTGCGGAACCTCATTAGTTCTGCTTCTAGGATAACACTAATTTCTGGGATGCCTTCCTACCCATTTACTTTGTTGGTGTGCAAGATGGACTCTTTTTATTCTCCCCTCATTCTGGTCTGACTGGAGCATTCCTAAATCTATTCCAAGGTAGGTGAGACCCTGGGGACTTCACACACAGAAGACCTGTCTAGTGCAGGAAGCACCAGTTTGTAATGATTTATGCAAGGTGCTTTTCCTCTGCTGGATAATGAACTCAGAGTTCAAGGGTATGACTCTCACTGCTTGCCTGAAGTGTTCCTGCCTCCAGCACTTTATCTCTGTTTACATAATGAATTTATGTAAGGTCAAGATCCTGGTAATTCTCATTGCTGAAAACATTCCCCTGCTCCAGGCTTTGAGTTGTTTTTCCACAGGGACACTCAACTTCCATCCCCTCGTGTAAAATGTATTTTATATGATTCTCTAAAGTTAGTTACAGTACACATTCTGTGGTTGGTCGTCTTTCAAAAGCAAGCTGTTCATCTTAGGCCATTGCCTGTCTGATTTAGGAAATGGTCAGGGTAGTGCCTTGACCATGCCCACCTAAGGGAGGCACACAAATGAAGCAGTTTAGTGCCCCGGGGGCATATTTGATTTAGGTTTATGAACACCCTAGAACTACTGCACCTGGAAGCCTTGTCCTTTACCTGCAGATATGAGCACACAAACCATGCACTTCAAACCATCAGAACCAGCTTGACCTCTTACCTACATGCACCTCATCTCTTAGCCGGAGTGTAAGGGTCCTTAGCCCCAGGGACAATTAAATTTAGACAGTTTCTATTCACATGCATTGGTAATGTATCTGGGCACGACAAATAGAAGGTCAGTCCAGCCTGGGTGCATGTGGAATAATGCATAATTGTATCTCCTAGTACTCTTTTAGGAGACGATATTATTTACCATCTCACTCCTTATGCATAACTGGACATGCATCTGACTAAAATTAGATGTGCTATGGGGAGGGGAAAGTGAATATATGAGCTAATCTTCCAGTAAAGACAGAGAGCCACATTCACTACACTTCCTAATTACCAAACTACTTTTGAACCCTTATGAAAGGAAGGTCCTGGAGTTCCTTGAGGTGAGTTGTCAGTCTTCACATCGTCTCCTTTGATAATCACACTGTGGTTTTGCCTGTGAGTAAAGTTACCTTGATTATTTTGCAAATAGGTGCGAGCCCTTATTTTCGACTGTTTGGATAAGAAGGCCAAGAACCTGGGCATTCTTGGTTCTGACCTGACCAACTGTAACACTCCCAGGTGAGGAGAGGGCCAACCTGACTGAGGACAGTGCCAGTACCTGCCCTCCTTGCTCTTCATTCAGACCTATATTGATTTCATACTCTGTAGATTCCCTTGTGAAATACTGGCAGACAGATTTTAGCCGTAGTTGAAAACAGTGGAATTCTAGTATTCGCCTAAAGTAACTCGATTTGGTACCTCATGCTCTCAAGACTGTCTCATCTTTCCCTTGCTTCCATGAAGGCAATCTGGCCTGAGAGTGCTCCCACACAATATGTTAGCTAATATTTGCTGAAATAAATCTTGCGTATTACTTAAATAGGTAAAGAGGAAAGTGTAAAAAATATGACAATTTGAAAATGAAGCAGGTAAAATAGTATTGGAGGGAGGATGAGAAAGCTCTAAATATATGACATATGTTACTAGACAGCAACAGATTAATGAATAATGAATAACAAATTTTGACAGTATGTTTTTATCCCAAAGACCTTCACAAATCAAGGTAGCAGCACTACTTAGTCTTCTCCCATATTCCCCTTATGTTTTAGAAAATAAAATAAATTTTATCTATTTAAGGATAATGTATAAGAATATACTGAGTTATAGTTGACATGTTTATTAATTGCATGGTTCTATTGATTCAAAGATTTGGTACTACTTTATTACTGCTGAACTTTGTGCTCACTCCTTATATTAGAGATGAAGAATATGAGGTTGTAGATCAATCATTTAGTGTTGCCACTACCTACTATAACAGAAATCAGCCACGAGTTATGCAGGGTCTTGTAGGCCCTGAAAAGGACAGTGGTCTTAGAAGCTGTTGATGATGGAACCTTCCTTCATGATAAGCTTTGGACTCAATCCCCCACTTACCATATGCAAAGTGGATGTATTGGGGCTACAGTTAAAGCCCATAAAGGCAAAGCTACATCTCCTAGCCAGAAGAATGGACGATGAACTCTGCTTCTTGCCCTGAGTGGAAACATTCTGATCTGTCCCCAAAGATTACAGCTTTGCATACCGTACTTATCATTAGTTATTAATCCATCTGAGTCTGTCAATCACCTGGTCAGGAGACCACTGCTAAGGAAAGCCAATTCATCTAGATAGAGATAGGAATAATTACCTCCTTAATATACACTGCACATACATGCTCTAGGAGCCGCTCCCTACAGGCAGTTACTTACATATTGTCACTGCTAATTTTGTCTGCCTTTAAAATTATATTAATTTATTTTTAGAATATCTTCTATGAGCAATGTATCTTTATTATTTTATATCTCCCTTCCGCACCAAACTCCTTCCATGTTCCCTATCCCTAAATTCATGGACTCTTTAAAAATTATTGCTGTTACACACACACACACACACACACACACACTGAGTCCATTTACCATTGCTCCTGTATTTATGTATACAGGGCTGATTCCTCAGGAACAGATATCCTGTGCAGGAGCTTGCCAATGAAGAAAATGGATTCTCCCTCTCTTGGTAGCCATTGACTACACATAGCCCTTTATTTATCTATATGGTAGACCATAAAGAATTTCCCCTGTCCATTTTGGCATGTCAATTGGTATTTCATCCCACTGGTCTTGTTTAAGGTTACCCTATTGTTGAGATTATAGAGGTAGGTACATTTTCCCTAACCTGCATAGGGCATGCTACCTATCTGTGGGAGAGATCTGGGGCTCTGGCTCTTATAATCTTTCTGATTCCTCTTCCATTGTTTTCTCTGAGCCTTAGGTGTAGGGGTTGTGTTGCAGATATACTAGTTGGGGTTGAGCCCCACTATTTCTTATTCTCTTCATTCTCACCAGTATCATTTCTAACTATATTATAAATACTTATCTTTACAAGCAAAGGTAAATATAGACTACATCAAATAAGTTTCTTTGTGGAAGAAGTTGAGACTATTTCAGAGATGCACAACCCTTTGAAATTTAGAAATATATGGGACTGTCTGCTGCCTTGAGGTCTAACTCAAGTTACTGTTCTTTCCCCCTTTCTGTACCAGCTTTGGATAGTGCCCAAAATTTTAAACATATTTGCCCAGACATTGAGTTTTCCCTCTATTTCTCTGAAACCTATCTTCCTTTCTACAACTGATTGCTGATCTACACTGCTGACCTTCATTCAAAAGATTGTAACACTGACTGTTCCTCTTTTCCATCTCCTTCCTTCTGGTAGCTGCTAGAATTTACAGTTTCTTTAATCTATGGAGTTTTTGTTTTCTTTTGTGTGTATGTGTTTGTGTGTGTGTGTGTGTCTCAAACTCTGTTGAAATGGCTCTCCAAATTCTTTTTCAATCTCTTTCTAAACTCTTTTATCACTAAGACTAAGAAATTTAAAAAAAGGCAACCCTAATTTTCCAATAATCTTTACTTTGACCAAATTTGTTGCTGAATATACAAAGAACCTAGACATCCTATCATAGGACACCTTGAATCCCTTCCAATATCAGGCCTATGGTAGAATGGGATGGCTAGATAGAAATACAGTTAATTTGGAGGAAATATTTCTGCTGCACATTGGGTCAGTCCATTCTATTGAACTCACTAAGAGTAAGATAAGATTAAGATAACAATTGAATCTTACTGAACCAATTGGTTGACTTGAAGGTGATGATTTCTGAAGTCCTGTCCTTGACTACAATTCTTTTAATTGAGTTCAGAGAAGGATGCAGACAATGTTTCCTGTATGTCATGGATGGGTGTGGTTGGTAGTATGTCTGACATAGGCCATGATTTGCCACTTATTAGTTTATTGGCTCTTTTCTGAACTCATTCTTTGTGGCACTTTGGAAACAATGAATATTACTTCTGCCATAGAAGTTTGCTTCCTGTGGCCTTCCTGACATAGACACTGTAGGCTTTGATCCTCAGACATAATAGGTTCTAACGGTTGCTGTACATTGGCTTTAGGTTTTTTTTTTTTCTGTCATAGAGGGAAATCATCCTTTGTTCAGTAATTGTGTACCAGCATGGCAAATGCAGCAAAATTTATCTTGATCCAGTTGAACGTATTAACTGCACCCGCCGTGTCCTTTCTTAGATTCACAAAGTGGTCAAGACTCCTCAACAGCAATGAACATCTACTGTTTCTATGAGGCTGTTTAGACCAAATAGCCACTCCTCATATCAGAGAAGTACAAGTTCTCTCTACCACTAGTGTCACCGAAGATGGCCAAATGCATCCTATTTCTTCCATAAATTAACTTATCACCTATCTCCACCTTTCTATGACCCCTGAAACTATCGGATGACCGCTACCCCATTATTAAATAATAGTTACTAGCTTCCAGCTATGTAGGCAGATGTGAAATACCTAGCATGGGCATTTTGTTAAGCTCCAAATGTAATCTATAAGACTGAATCTATTTTAATTGTCATTTTCTGATAAGATAATAGAAACTTTAACTCACAAATCTAGAAAACATTAAAACAGGCTTCTCAGTCAATGGATGTGTGTGTGTGTGTGTGTGTGTGTGTGTGTGTGTTAATTCTACTTCTCTGTAGGTATAAATCTTTGAATGCTGAAGTTTTTATGAAATGGCTTTATATTTGCATGTAAACTATGCACCTTGTCCTACATATATTTAATCATTTCTAGATTGCCCATAATACCTAATATAATGAAAACAGTGATTATATTGTATTTATAGGAAATAACAAGAAGAATATTTGTACATTTTTTCAGCAAAGGAGAGTTTTCTCCTTAGATTTTTAATTCATGAATGGCTACAACCATGAAGGTGGTGAATATAAATGAGAAAGGCTAAGGCTATTCCTTGCTTACACTCTCAATTTTAAATAAAATAAAATAAAACATGCAGAATTTCAGTTGTAGTAGCCACAACATCACAGTTCAAGCTCAGTGATTGCTTATGGCTGTTGGGTATCAATTGATGGCAGAGTATACAGGGCATTTCCATCACTCTCACAGATAGGGTTGCTCCTAAAGCATAGTTCTCCATAATCTCTGTAAAGCATCTGTTAGTTTTTAGTTTTGGCTTTGTTTTCAGTGCACCAAACTTTAAAAGATATAACTAAAACATACTGAAGCAGAACTATGTGCTGTGTTAGTCAAGACATTGGAAGAAAGCAGCAAACATAGTGGCAATGGTTATGGGGTAGCATTGGCAAACGCCAGGTACCGAAGCTGTGAAAGCCTAGCTAGAAACAAGACATAGCTGCCACACAAGGCTTGTCCCTTCACTTCTACATTGTTCTCATTTAATGTCTAATGTCTGCTTACCAGACCACACTCAGCTATGTTTGCGTTCTCTTTCCTTTGCTCCTTGATAGTTTTTCTCAGACCAACCTGCAGTTGGGAGCCCCGTGTCAGATGCCAGACATCTGGGGTTGCTTTAGATTGTCCAGTTGCAGTTCTTTACTGCTTTTTCTTTTTTCTTTTAGACAAAAAAGATCTCATCTTCTTGCCTTGTATCTTTAGTTTCCTTTTGTCTATAGTTTTCTCTCTTCATGTCTTATTTATCTTTCAATACGAACCACTATTCTTAATCTGATTACTTTTCTAGTCATACTTTCAGTAACTGACTTGTAATAACTTTTCTTGTACTTGAAATAGATTCTTTGCTTATATGATATATTTTGATTAGCGATTGCCCTCCCTCTACTCTTCCCAGTTCCTCCATACCTCCCTTTCCCTTTGCACTCCCCTTTCTGTGTCTCACTAGAAAAGAACAGACTTCTAATAGGTAACAACCAAATATGACAAAACAAATATAAGTGAAGCAAAAACCATCATATCAAAGTTGATATGATATCAGAAGGAACAGAATGTTAAGAGCAGATACAAGAGAATCATTTGAGAGATTAAATTTTTGGGTTCAGACTCCATCTTAGAAAACCTGACCTAAGTTTAAACTCAGGCAAACGAACAGGAAAGTACCTAGCTCCAGTTTCCAGGTTATACCCAACGAAACCTGTGTCTCCAGGTTATTCCACCAACAAATCCAGCATTTGGTACCAGTTTCCAAGTTATTACTCAACAAATCTGCACCACATTCATTACAAGCCTACCCCTGCCTAACAACCACCAATCAGGAGGAAAGAAGAAGTTAAGTTTATGGTTTGGTTCACAGCACCAGCCTATTATGGTAAAGGCCCCAGATGCACCCCTTAGACACTTTATAGTCTAGAGATGCTCACCCCTCGCTTGCCATTTTCTCTAAAACCTTGTCCCAATGAGTATTTAGGGCTCTTTCCTCAGATGGAACCATCCTGTGGGTAGGTGGTGAGTTTAGCCTGAGCTCGAGCTTGTAAATAAAGACTCTGGTGTGATTACTGGGCTTGTGATTGGTCTTTTGGGGTTCAAGAGCACTTCTTTGGTACTACATTTAGGTACATCTGCTGATAAGTTCCCTATGGTTTTCAGGACCTCTGATCCGGAGGGTCTAGATGCTGGCAAATCTAGGCTAGGTCCATCTATATGTGTGTTTGTGTAGCTGTTTCCTATCTGTCTGTAAGCTAAATCTGTACTAAGAGCTTCCTGTCTATCCACATGCTAAATCTATTCATATGGTCTGTGCTGCGCAGAAGTTTAGTTCTACATAGTGTCCTGGTCTGTGCTGGAGTTTTGCGTACTGAGTGTCTATATAGCACTGCAGTTCATTTGTAAACTCTGAGTGATGCCACATCTGTAATTCTGTTTTGAAAAGAGGCCCTGAATCCGTATCTGTGGCCAGGATGCGGTTAAGGTAGACAAACTAGAGGGGTGGCCAGTAGGGGTCAGGAGACATTCTAAGCCCCAATCTGAAGTGGGCTCTGAGAGCAAAGAACTCCTCACCAATCTGATTACTTTTGTCTCTTCCTGACAAGAAGGAAGGGATTTCTTTTCTTGCATGTGAACACAACCTTCTGTTTTTTTCTTGTGTTTGCCTGATAGAGAGGAAAGGTCAAATTTGTGTTTCTATGTGTTACCTGATAGAGAGGAAGGGATGAATTTCTCTTTGTGTGTGTGTATGAATGCCACTTTCTGGTTGATTTTCATTTCTGCCTGATAGGAAAGGTCAAATTTGTGTTTTTGTATGTTACCTGACAGAGAGGAAGGGATGCATTTCTTTGTGTGTGTGTGTGTGTGTGTGTGTGTGCGCGTGCGAGTGAAACTTTCTAGTTGTTTCTCATTTCTGTCTGATAGAGAGGAAAGGTTTTGTGTGATATACTGGGTTCCTCATTATGAGATGACTTTGACATATTAACATGGTGCAGGCACCTTCAACCCCATTATGGTTTCTTAATCATTTTAAGAATGTTAAAATGAGGGGGTGGTGGAGACTTTCTTGGTCATTATTAAGAAACGTAAATTGACCATGTTCTGCAGGGCAGAACATTTTCAATACCAGCTGATCTTCAGAAGGATCCTTGTGCCTGAGAGTGGTTGAAGGGATCAAGAGAATCATTTTCAAACCCAAATTTGGTCACCTAGACCAAATATCTTCTGTAGTGCTTTGAGTAGACCTCCTAAAGGACCCACCCACTTGGCTGAAACTTTTATTCCCCACAAAACAGGCAGAAGTTCTTTCCTTAGGTATTAAAAAGCCCAAAGGTTCAAAGAAAGAGATACCTGGCCATCCATCTTCTTCTGCACCACTCCTTTACCTGGTCCTCCAAGGAGGAATGGAGAAGGATGCTATCTTTTCACCCCCACCTTATTTAACTCCTCACACAGAATATCAGCTACCACCGGCATCACAGGTGGGGGGCAGGAGACCTGCTGCAGGGACACAAAGCTGAAGTCCATGGGGGCTGCCTCCTGAGCCAGTGTCTGTTCTCCTTCCTTTGTGTGTAAGTCGGCTGGTCAACAACCAGGGGAACCAACCTAATCACCATTGGCCTTTTGCCACCAATGACTGAGAACTTAGCATTCTCCGTTTTCAGACCTCAGAGGTCTGCTCAGTCTTTTAGAAACAGTCCTCTTCACCTACCAGTGCACTTGGGATGATGGTCAACAATTTTTGCAGTTTCTTTTCACCATAGAAGAGAAGGAGAGAATCCAGGAAGAGGCCAGGAATCTGGTTTCTGGCCCCACAGGGGAGCCCACCAATAAACAAGCAGTAATTGATCCTTGCTTCTCCCTAACTTACCTGGACTGGGACTTTAACACCGTTGAAGATAAGAGGAGACTCTTGGTTTACTGTCAGGCTCTGCAGAAAGGTCTCAAGACAGATGGCCCACAAATCTGGCCAAAGTGTATGACATTAGGTAGGGAGATAATAAGAGTCCTGCAGCTTTCATAAAGAAAATCATGGGGGCATTCCAACAATATACTCCCATGTACCCTGAATAACCAGAAGCAAAAGCAGCAGTAGCTCTAGCTTTTATTAATCAGGCAGCACCAGATATCAAGCAAAAACTCCAGAGGGTTGAGAGGTTAGGAGAAAAGAGTATGAGGGACTTAGTGATAGTGGCAGAGAGAGTATTTAATTTAAGAGAGACTACAGAGGAGAAGCAGATGAAAGGACAGAGGCAAAAGACTCAAGACCTGGCAAAGATCCTGTTGGCAGCCATAGCCGAGCCAGAAGACTGTAGGAGATGCCTAAACCAGATAGCTTCCAAAGAAGGAGGTTAAGGGGTGCCCTAAGGGTCTAGAATTCCCCTGCTTAAGAAAGAACCAATGTGCTTATTGTAAGGTGGAGGAGCAATGGGCCAGGGAATGCCACAAGGAGGAGGAGGAGGAGAAGGAAGAGGAGGAGGAGGAAGAGGAGGAGGAGGAAGAGGAGAAGGAGGAAGAGGAGGAGGAGGAAGAGGAGGAGAAGGAAGAGGAGGAGGAGGAAGAGGAGGAGGAGGAAGAGGAGAAGGAGGAAGAGGAGGAGGAGGAAGAGGAGGAGAAGGAGGAGAGGAGGAGGAGGAGGAGAGGAGGAGGAGGAGAGGAGGAGGAGGAGGAGGAGGAAGAGGAGGAGGAGGAGGAGAGGAGGAGGAAGAGGAGGAGAAGGAGGAGGAAGAGGAGGAGAAGGAGGACAGGAGGAGGAGGAGGAGGAAGCCTATCCAAACCCTGGCCTTAGAGGATGAAGAATTGGGGTGGGGGTTAGGGTTTGGATCTCCTCCCCGAGTCCAGGGTAACCTCAAAAATTGAGGGGAAACCCATAGTTTCCTTGTTGACAGCTGAGCTCAATATTCTGTCTTGCTGAAGCCTGAGGGTAAAGTTTTCTTCAAATAAATCCTGGGTCTAAGGGGAAACAGGAATTGAACAATACTCATGGACCACCCAAAGAACAGTGAACTTGGAGATACTAGGGTAACCCACACATTTCTGTTGTACCTGAATGTTCATGCCTCCTCTTCGGGAGAGATGTGTTGACAAAAATGAGGGCACAACTGCATTTCTTCCCAGAAAGAGCCAAGCTATTAGATTCAAATGGGAAAGCTGTTCATGTCCTGACCACAATTCTAGCTGAAGAGTACTGCCAGATGTAACTAAGCACTTTTGCTTCTTCGTGGACAAGAGATCTGGGGGTAGCAAAAGGAATATTGATACAGACTCTTAGGCCCTGAGCCTGACCAGTAGCCTACTTATCAAAGTAATTAGACCCAGGAGCTAGAGGGTAGTCCCCTTGCTACACATAATTGCTACAATGACATCTTGCTCAAGAATGCTGTCAAACTGTCATTGGGCCAGAGTCTAATAGTCACTATACCTTATGCTACTGAAAGGGTACTTAAACAACCCCCTCATCAATGGCTGACCAATTTCAGAATGACTCATTATCAGTCTCTCTTCTTAAGCCCCTTGATAATCTTTCAGGCCCCAACTGCCCTGAACCTAGCTACCCTGCTGCCTGATCCAGATCTCAAAGGGCCTCTGTATGAACAAACATCCTATCCCACATCCAGGGGACAAGTACAGATCTTCAAGATGCCCCTTGGTGGATTCAGAGACAACACGGTTCACTGATAGTAGTAGCTTCATTCATGATGGACTTCTGGGGCAGCGGTAATCTCAAACAGTGAGATCATATGGGTAGAGCCACTCCCAGCTGCAACATCAGCACGGAAAGCTGAATTAATAGCTCTAATAATGCATTAGTGTTGGAAAAAGATAAGAGATGTAGCATCTATACTGATAGCCTTTGCTACCCCTCATATCCATGGAGCTATTAATAGGAAGAAAGGCCTTCTGTTGGCAGAAGGAGACTACTGAGAATTAAAAGAAAATCCTCTCCCTACTGAAGTCTCATTCTCACAGTTAGGAGTCCCATAAAACTGAAAGCTAAAAAATTTATTCAGAGGACCTGGTGCAGACCCATGTAGGACCCGTGCTTGTCAGATCAATCTCAGTGAGCTTTTATGTGTCCTGCTTAGTGGATTCAAAGAGCTCTGCCTTCCCAGTGTCCTCTCTCACGGATCCTTGTTCTCCTGGTGTTCCCTCTCCTCTCTGGCACTTACATTCTGCCTGCTCTCTCTTCTGAAGGATTCCCTGAGCTATGTCTGGAAGGATTTGATGGACCTCTCATTTAGACTTGCTCTCTAAGTAATGTCTGGCTGAACGTCTCTGCATGTATTCCTAGCTGCTGCCAGAAGAAATCTTGCTGATGATGTCTGGATAAGGCACTAACCTATGAGTTCAACAGAATATCATTAGGAAATATTTAATTGGCACGGTTTGTTTGTTTGTTTGTTTATTTATTTATTTATTTATTTAGACCAATAGTGTTTGGCTTTATCCAAGGTCTCTGGTTCCTGGTTATCCAAGCAATGTAAAGTGGGTTCCTTTTTGTGGAGTGGGCCTTCATAAAAATCAGACATGTGTTGCCCACTTCCACAAGTTTGGTGCCATCATGTCCCTAGCACATTTGCAGATAGGACAGGTTTTAGGTCAAAGTTTTTGTTGCTTGGTTAGTGTCCATGTTTTTATTTCAGTAGCCATTATTGTGCCTAAACAAACAGACTAGAATGTAGGGTGGAAGGCTCCATGAGATACCAGCTCCACTTTTCCATGTTCCAGGAGCTTATTGGCCTTGGAAATGGGGCCCCAATGTCAGCTTGTGGAGAGCAACCATTTCCTTAAGCCACTGCCTGGGTTGTTTGGGGGCATTTTTATAGGATCCCCTTGGCTACCAAATCAACTGAATGCAACCCATTCCTGATTTGTAAAGCTTTGCCTAGTGAGAAAAGTCGCTCAGGTGATACACTGTATTCCCCCATTACTAGAACTCCTTATTAGAATCGACTTTTCACATTCTAGAAAGTTTAATGCATGCAATGCTATCTGTTTTGAAATTTTCTTTAAAATTATTGCAATAGCTGGACAGTGGCGGCTGTCCAGCACTTGGGAGGCAGAGGCAGGTGGATTTCTGAGTTTGAGGCCAGCCTGGTCTACAGAGTGAGTTCCAGGACAGTCAGGCCTACACAGAGAAACACTGAAAAACCAATATATATATATACACATTGCAATAAAAAGCCATATTAAAATGACTTTTGCTGTATTTTCACACTGGACATCAAAACAACAGAAATGAAAACATAATTTCCCATACCACCTTAATGTGCAAATAGAGTCTATTCCCCAAACAGAAGACAGAGAATAATAAATCAAATGGTCTTGTCTTTGTTGAGTGAGTTTTGTTCTTTGTTTTCTATTGCCCATTCTTTTCTTTGGAGAATACAGTGGCTATATTTTGCCTAGAAGTAGATGCTTCAGAAATCCTGAGGCCACTTGGTCTAATCTTATATCTTACTAGAAGAGACTAAATGGGCCTATGGTAAAAGAATGGAGATAGTTTCCAGAATAGAAGCAAAGAGGATTAGGTATAATGATATTAGATATTAGGAATATCAGTAGGAATCATTTAATTGGCACTATTTATTTATTTATTTATTTATTTATTTTGACCAATAGTGACATTTGACATTTATTTATTTATAGTGTTTTGACTTTATTCGAGGTTTCTGACTCCTGGGTTTCCAAGCAATGTCAAGTGTGGGTTCCTTTTTGAGGAGTGGGCCTTCATACACTCTAGAAGATCTTCTCCTCTAACCCGCCACCCACCCTCAACAATCATTCTCTTTCCAGCAGTTAGTCCCTGGGAGCCCATGGACCAAGCTTTCCAGAGAAATTAATAGACTAACTATGCAAGTTTTAGGCAACCTTCAATTTCTTACCACTTGGAAAAATCCAATCCTCCAGTCTCAACCCCAGGTTGGTAGCAGCTGTGGATTCCCCTCACTCTTGGACCATATTGCTAGGGGATTAAGCAGACCATAGTTGTAGACTCAGATTTCTTCCCTTCTATTGAGGCCTTCAGCACTTCCTAACACCATTTTAGTCCATCCCCATCCCTAAGTGTCAGTACCAATGCCCAGAAACACTTTGTACCTGGAACCCTAAGTGGTCACATCTGGAAGGATTCCTGAAGCATCCACTTCTAGGCTAAAGAAAAAAAACCCATAGCCACTGCATCCTCCAAAGAAAAGGCAACAGAAAACAAGGAACAAAACTCCTACTCAGCAAAGACAAGACTGGATATCAGCTTTAAGAATTACAATCATCACAAATTCATATGGCTAGATATCAGTGTCAAAACGCAATCAATAATAGCCAAGACAACATATTGCCACTAGAGCACAGCAACCATATAAGTGTGGGGCCACAAAAAATGCAACATACCTGAAGCACAAGTCAAGGGTCTTAAAATGGCCTTTATGAATATTATAGAGGTTCTTAAAGAGGAAATAAATAAATCCATTGATAAAACTTCACAAACAGTGAAAAGAAATATATAAAATAGTTCAAGACCTGAAAGTAGAAATGGAATCAATAAAGAAAATCCAATCAGATAGAAATATGGAAATGATAAATTTAGAAATTGAAATAAGAAGTTTAGAGACAAGCCTCATGAACAGAATATAAGGGCCATAAGACAGAATCTCAGACATTGAAGACAAGATAGAAGAAATGGATACCTCAGTCAAAGAAAATGTTGAATCTCAAAGTATTCAAGCATACAACATGCAGGAAAACTGGGACAGTATGAGAAGACCAAATTTACAAATAGAAATACAGGAAAGAGAAAAACCCAGACCAAAGGCATAGAAAATATTTTCAACAAAATCCATAGGTGAAAAATTTTCTAACTTAAAGAAGGTGTCTATCAAGGTACAAGGACTATATAGAACAGCAAATTAACTGGGTCAGAAAAGAAATATTCAAATATTGATAATAAAAGCACTAAATGTAGAGAACAAAGAAAGTATATTAAAACTGCAAGGGAAAAAGACAAAGTAACATATAAAGGTAGACTTATTAGAATAATACCTGTCTTTTCAACGGAGACTCTAAAGGCCAGAAGGGCCTGGATATTTGTTCTATACATGTTAAATACACTCTAAGAGGTAACAGCTATCCTGGACTACTACACCCAGCAAAGCTTTCAATAATAATAGATGGGGAAAGAAAGATATTCCACAATAAAACCAAATTTAAGAAGTATTTATCTACAAACACAGACTTATAGAAATTTCTAAAACAAAACAAAATAAAACAAAAAAAAACCAAAAAAAAACAAACAAAAAAACAAACAAACAAACAAAAAACCCCTGCAAACCAAAGAGGTTAATGATAGCCAAGAAAACACAAATCAAAGACAAACAAATCCGAAGAGAGGGAAAACACAACACAAAAACAGAATAACAGTAATCAACAGACTCAGGTCATTCATAAGTCTAAACATCAATGGTCTCAATTGTTTCCATTAATAAACATAGTTCACTCATAAATAAATATCAGTTGTCACAATACCTGCCCCCAGCCCAATATCTTAACAGAATGCATGTATAAACAGGGTCTTCTTTCTTATAGCATCCAAGAAAAACACTTCAACATCAAGGATAGATATAACTTCAGGATAAAAAGATGCAAGAAGATATAAAGGACCTAAGAAGCCAGCCAGTATAGCCATTGTAAAATATGAGTAAATAGATTTAAATAATAACTAATTAGAAGTGATACTCATCATAGAAAAAAATGACTAAAATGACTTTGCAATTCTTAAATAAAACACTATTCTAGCTTAAATTACATATTAATCCTCATACAGATAGTGGGGGACTTTAATACCGCATTTTTGCCAATAGACCAATCTTCCATCTAAAAATTAAAAAGAGAAGTACTGGTATTAGTTGGCAGCATAAACCAAATAAGTGTAATAGATATCTACAGAATATCTCACTCCAAAACAAAATAATTTAATTTCTTATTAACATCTCATAGAACTTTCTCCAAAATTGACCACATGCTAGATCACAAAGCTAGTCTCAACAGATACAGGACCACCTCGGATTAAAGCTGGATAGCAATGACAACAAAAAGTTTTCAAACTCATGGACATTGAACAACTCTCTTGAATGAAAACAGGTAAAGAAAGAAATTAGGAAAGAAACCAGAAACTTTCTAGAGTGGAATGAAAACAAAAAAATAGCATACCTAAACACATGATACACAATGAGAGCAGTGCTAAGAGACAAGTACAAAGCACTATTTACATAAAGAACTGGAGTGATCTCATACTAGTTAGTGAACAGCACACTGACCTGCACATCTCCTTTTGTGCCGTGCACACTCTGTTTACATTCCTTTAACACTGTAGTGTATCTTCAAATCAGTTATGATGACATCCCCAGCATTACCTATGTTTTTGCTGAGAGGGTGATCTTTGCTGTGCAGCCTTTTGTACAATCATATAAATTTTAAAATGTTCTTATATGTCTCTGAAGAAAACTGGTGTTTTCATTAAAATTACATTGAAATTGTAGATTGCTTTTGAGAGATGGCGATTTTCACAATTTTCTTTTTTTTCCTATGTATGAGCATGGTAAATCTTTCCACCTAGTGTCACCCTCAATATGTTTCCCTTCAGTCTTTTAAAGTTCTCACTGTGAAGAGTTTTCATTTCCATGTTTATGTTCGAAGCTATTTTATGTTTCAGATGTTATAAATGGGGTTGTTTCCTTAATTTGTTCCTCAGTAGGCTTCATAATTAATTTATAAATAGGAATGTTACTAATTTTTGTATGTTAATTGTGGATTCTGCCATGTGACTGAAAGTGTTTATGAGTTTCATGAGTATTCTGATGAGTCGTTTAGAGTTCTGCATGAATTCTATTGTCTTTGAATAAGGACATTTAGTTCTTACTTTTCTATTATTATCTCTTTTATTCTCTTCACTTTTTTATTATGTTTGCTAAGATTTCAAGTACTATATTGAATAGGACTGGAGAGAGTAGACATCCTCTCCTCACCCTCCATGGCCAATTGGATGTTTTTATCTACATTTTCAGTCTGAAATATTCCTCCAAGTATTCTCTTTAGAGTTATCTTAATGGTAATAATTCATTTAGTCTATTTTTATCATGGAAATCTGACTTTCTCCTTCAGTTATGACAAATAATTTTGATGAATACATTAGTCTGTGTAGCTAGCTGTCACCATCCAGAGTTTGAATCACATTTTTCAGTACTTGCTTTTGAGTTTTCATCAAAACAAACAAAAACAAAAAAACAAACATATTAAAAAACCCAAATAACAATAAAAACCTCAAAACAAAGCAAGCAAACAAACAAAAAACTGTCTAAACAGCTGTTTTTGGTTGGACTTGCTTTAGTGGTAATGGGCCCGTTTCTTTCAGCTTTTGGTTCAGTTTTGTGTGTGTGTGTGTATGTGTGTGTGTGTGTGTGTGTGTATGTGTGTGTTTATATGTTTAGTGTTTTGAGTATAAGTTGATATGGAGGAAATTTATTTTTTGCTTATATCTATTTTGTGTTCTATGTGCCTCTTATACATGTATGGGCATCTCTTTTCTTAACTATGTAATTTTTAAATTTGATTTTATTGAAAATATTTCCATGCCTTTGACTTATAATTGTCTTTCATCTTTGCCATAATTCATAGATTTGGTCTTTTAACACAGAACATGTTCTAGTCCTGTGATCATCACTTTCTTTGACTGGATGATTGAATTCCTCATTTGCTTTCTACAAGCCCCACTATTCTGCCCTGTCTGTGATTCTTTTCTTGATGAGGCTTTCCATTGAGATTTCTATTTGATTTGTTTTATTTTCAATTTCCAGCTTTATCTCAGTTTGGCTTTTCTTCAGCACTTCTATTTATCAACTCCCATTTTCGTATCCTGAGCTGAATTTAATATTTCATTCAGCTGATTATTTATGTTCTCTTGGAATTCATTCATGAATTTATTCCTTTGCTCTTTAAACTCATTCAGTAGTTTATTTGCATCTATTTTGAACTCTTAGAACACACGTATCATTGCTCCTGTGAATTCTTTGTCTGAGTTTTGTGTAAGTGGCTCTCATCAGGAATCATTGCTATTATTGCTATTGGTAATATTTTTTCAGAAAAGCTGTATTGATTTTCCTGTTGCTTGTGGTTCAGAATTTTGGGCATGCACATTTGGAATTAGTTTTTGGCTGAGCCTCATTTACAAATCAGGGTCGACTAGCAATTACATTGTTTCTCAGTGTTCCCTTAGCTTAGCAGATCTTGGCTCCACTAGGTGCTGCCTAAAGTTCAGTTTTGGGGACTCTTGATGTTTATTTATGGTTAGGAAGGCTGAGGTACTTTCTTCTCAGGTATGCAGTTATGACCTCTTGCCTCAAGAGAGGGGTTTGCAGAATATGTCATCCATGCTAGAAAGTTTTCATGTGTATGGTGACCTCAGAAGCTAGGGTCTCTGGTATGTAGGCTTGAGGATTAGGCAAAGGATTCACACATTGAGGGTCTTTACCTTTATACATGGATGATTAGTGTGTGTATGGCTAGCAGTGAAAGATTGATCCTGGCAAGAATTTGGGGTCATGGATTATGGGTCGCAGGTCTCTTCCCTCATACAGGTGATCAGAATCTCTGTAGATCTTAGAAAGGACCTGGAGTTAGACAAGGAAATAGGGTTTTAGTTCATGGGTCTCAGATTTAACCTGGGCTTGTTGGCATCCTCATGGTTCCTGGTAAGTGTTTTGAATCTGGCAAGGGAAATTAAGGTTACAAGTTGAGAGTCTTTGACCTTCATGGTATAGTCAAGAGCAAGGAATCTTGAGAAAGGTAAGGGGATCTATCTTATTTCATTTAAGAGACTCAATCATTATTGGAGTTACTACTTTTGGAGCATTCTAGAACCAATTACAACTACAAAGGGATGATATATATGAGGAAATGGCATGTTTGCTGATTTTCCTTTTATTACTATTTCTCTCTCATTCTTTCTCTGTCTCTGTCTGTCTGTCTGTCTTTCTGTGTGTGTGTGTATACATGCATATATACGTGTGTGTGTGTGTGTGTGTGTGTGTGTGCGCGCGCGCGCACATAAGCACAGAGGCCAGAGGTTGGCATGGATTGTTCTCTTCAATTATTCTTCATCTATTTTTGAAGAGTGGCTCTCACTGCACCTCAGACTTGCTGATGGGTAGTCTGGCTGGCCAGCAAGCCCCAGGGAAGCTCTTGCTTCTTTTTCCCTGTGCTTGAATTACAGGCACCCTTTTTTTAACTTAAGTGCTGGGAACTCAATTTGAGTTCTTATGCTAATGAGGCAAACACTCCACTAGCTGAACCATTTCCCCAGCCCTGTTTGCTATTTCCTTCATAGAGTGACATTGTAACTGGAACAGCATGGGGAGAGAGGGCTATAGAGATGGCCATAAATCCACAAATACTACAAAATATCAGCAAAGATATTGCAAAGCATTTAGGGTACTATTTGGACAGGAGCACTACAGAAGGTCACATGTATACCTGAATGAAAGAAGCAGACATCAAGAATGAGAAAAGTTGGGAAAGTTCAGGTTGTGGAAACAGCTAAAACAAGTACTCTGACTAACAAGGCTGAGGAGCTCCTTAGTGGCTGGAGCCTGAAACCAGGAATGACATAGCCCAGTGCTCTAAGGCACTGGCAGTGGGGGCTCTATTTGGCTTCTATTTTGTGTGTAAAAGAAAGTCACTGGAAAGTTGGAAGCAGGAAAGAAATAAGTAGGTGTTCATCTCTAAAAAAGATGATTCTGGATTCATATAATACTCACTGTACAGGAGATTTAAGGTTAAGTCATTGGATACACTCTCAAAGTAGGGCAGACAGCATATACAGAGAGGCCACATATATGTGGTAATTTAAATAAGAGGAACACAAAGATTTTTTTCCCTCAATCTCTGCTTTGAGCACCTGGGAAGAGCTAGTGGGATGACCTTACTGATTGAGAGGTGGGCAAGAGCAGCTTTGTGTTCGTGAGTTATTAAAGCACACATTAGATTCCCATAGGCATGCCAAGGAGGTGATTGTAGACTCAGACTTTGACAATAAGGAGGCTGCCAGAGGTATGTGATACGATAAGAGTCACTGGCAAAGAGTAATGGGACTGAAGCAGCCCTGAGTGAGCACATGTACACAGGGAAGGTTGCTCAAGATAAATTTCCAATGTCTGCATGGAATGGGGGTCAAAGAGAGGATACTGACAAAGATGGCCCCCTGCGGTCAGATTTAGTCCTGCAGAGCATCAGGGCATAGAAATGAAGACAAATAATAAGACTTGCTCTGGTGCACCTTCCCACTTCCCAGACTTTTCTGTCAAAGCTGCTACATCATAGAGCTGTTTATTATCTTGCTTATTTCTTTCCTCACATTGAAGGTTAGTGGTGTTCTGGGTTGTATCTTCTATTGCTAACTGCAGCCTGTTCACTGTAGGTTCTCAAAACTGTGTTGAATGAGATATATCTTATATTGTCATAAAGGCTTAAATTTTTAATCAAAATCAAGAGTTTGATGAGCTATTGTTATTAAAATGGATAGACATACTAATATATAATTTTTACTTGTGAACATTTTTGGAATTTTTCACTCAGAACTTTGGCCTAACTACTTGTAACAAACAGCTTCAAACCATATTTGTCTACATGACTTCATTAGCATATTCACATTGGCAATAATAATCAACTGCACCATTTCTAATCACTGCATTCATCATGATTTAGATAAGCAAATGATGATTTAAACCCAACACTTAGCAGTATTGTGTTTTTAGTTATTCTCAAGGCTGAGATAATTCTATAGCTGTGGAAACTGAGTTTATGATGATTGCAGAAACACTGAATGAAGCTAACTATTTCTTATAAAATTTGTGTGAGCATAGAAGGCCACATAATTGTCTTCTGTTTCTAAGCATCATTGTATACTGTTCTTAAGTGTCAAAATGCCTTCTAGTTAGATTAGAAATCAGCTCAGGCACTTATATGATTTAAGGGATTCATGAAAACCTTGTGGACTAAAGTTTAAGATGCAGAAAAAGGTGAGGTGGGATTAAAGTTTTTTAATAGCACATTCATTTGAAATGTATATTTGACTTTAGTTGTAAACGGGTCTCCTCAGGATTTGCTCATTTTAGAAGTGTTGCTAGCTTTTCTGCAAGATAACGGAGTTTGGAAGTAGATTGGATGTAGTACAGATGAGCTGTGTTTTAGATGTATTAGTTGAGACTGGATTCCATAACTCTGCATGTTGTTTGGTTGTCATTTTCTATAGTGGTGTCTGCCTATTGCAAAGAGAAATTTCTTTGATGGAGGATAAGGGCTACACTGATTGTTGGGATCTGTGGGTATAGGACAAATTTAAATGGTAATTAGGGATAATGGTGGTTTTGTAAAGCGGAGGTTGTAGGTTCTTCTTCAAGACCCATGGCTTCACTGGCCCTGGCTAGTTGGCTTCATTTCTAATACTAGGCATTATTTCCCTCTTACTGAGTAGGACCTAAGACTTATTAGAGATCTGTTGGTTACCACCAAAGTACACATGCAGCTACTACAGTTTTGGGGTTATGGTCCCATTGTTATTGTTCATAGGCATCTTAGTTTGGTAGGACTGTTTGTTGCTTTGGAAGTTTGCGTGACACATTCTGGTCCATGAAAGTTAGTCCTCAGGAAGGAGGCTTTCAGGACAGTTCTAGCTCAAGGCTTTTGCACCAGGCATCTGAAGTGAATGGTTTCTTCAGCAGTAGAGATTTACCTCCTATTTCTATGAGTCCATTAAAAGCAAAATCGGTAGGGATAAACCCTGGATAACAACTCAAAAAAGGACTCTAAGATGATAAGAAATCAGAGGTAGAGGATCTCTGTGTGTGTGTGTGTGTGTGTGTGTATGTGTATGTGCGTGTGTGAAAGAGAGAGATTGTATTCATTATCTGTCTTATCTATCTATCTATCTATCTATCTATCTATCTATCATCTATCCATCTATCTATCCATCATCTATCTATCATCTATTTACATCCCAAAAGCTGTCCACTCCCACTTCCCTTCTCACCAACTCCCTCCTCCTCCCCTTCTTCTCTGAGAGAGTTGATCTCCCCTGGGTATCCCCCCATTCTGGCCTATCAGTCTTTGCAGGATTAGAATACATCTTTTTCCACTAAGGACAGACAAGGCAGCCCTGTTGGGAAACAAATTCCACAGACAGGCAACAGCCTTAGGGATAGCCCCTGATCCAGTTGTTGGGGATTCCACAAGGAGAACCAGATACATGTCTTCTATGAATGTTCCTCAGTTCAGCCCATGTATGCTCTTTGGTTGGTAGATCAGTATCTGAGAGCTTCCAGGAGTCCAGATTAGTAGACTCTGTTAGTCTTCCTGTGGAGTTCCTATCCTCTTCAGGGACTTCACTTTCTTCCCCAACTCTTAAGAGTCTACAACCTCCATCCAGTGTTTGACTATGGGTGTCAGTATCTGTCTGAGTCAGCTGCTGGGTGGAGCCTCTCTGAGGACAGTTATGCTAGGCTCTTGGCTGCAAGCATAACAGAACATCTTTAACAGTGTCAGGGATTGGTGTTTGCCCATGGGGTGGGTCTCAAGCTGGGCTGGTTATTAGTTTGTCATTCCTTTAGTCTTTGTTCCGTCCTTGTCTTTGCATTTCTTTTAGACAAGATCAATTTTGGATTGAAAGTTTTATGGGTGGGTTGGGGCCCTTATCCCTCCACTGGGAGTCCTGCCTGGACAGGAGGTGACCTACTCAGGTTCTATATCCCCACTGTTGGGGATTTCACCCACATAGACTTCTGGGAGCCTCCCCTCACCATGGGTCTCTGGAAAGTCCTAAAGATTCTTCCCTCTCCCTGGCAGCTGCAAGTTTCCTTTCATTTTTCTGGTCCTTTGGCACTCTCTCCTCTCTGTCCACATCTGTTCCTCTACTGTCCCTCCCAATTCCCCTACTCCCATTCCCTCTCCCACCCAATTTGTTCCCTCCTTCTCTCTCCTATGACTGTTTCATTACCCTTTCTAAGTGGGATTCAAGCATCCTCACTTGGCCCTTCCTTCTTGTTTAACTTCTTTGGGTCTCTGGGTATATCCTGGCTATCCTGTACTTTGTGAATAATATCCACTTATCAGTGAGTACTTACCATGCATCATGTCCTTTTTGGTCTGGGTTACATCACTCAGAATGATATTTTTCTTGTTATATCAATTACCTGCAAAATTCATGATGTTCTTGTTTTTAATAGCAGAATAGCATTTAATTGTTTGAATGAACCACATTTTCTGTATCTGTTCTTTGGTTGAGGGATATCTGCGTTGTTTCTAGTTTCTGGCTATTCTAAATAAACCTGCTATGAACATAGTGGAGCACATGTCCTTGTGGTATGGTGGTGTGTCTTTTGGATATATGCCTAGGATGGATATATAGCTAGGTCTTCAGGTAGAAGAACTATTTCCAATATTCTGAGAAAGGGAGGAGCTAAACTTATAAAGTCTTACCAATATGGTTGCCTAAACATGAGCTGAAAAAGGACACTAGTAAATATTTTAACATGGAAAGGGGAAAGCTCAGCTCTGTATAAAGAGCAACAGACAACTAAGCAATGCTGAGAAAAGGAGAATTAACCTTCTCTATTAAAGAGCACACCAATCAGTTATCAACACCAACTGGTCACTTCTGAAAACACATGCATACAAGTGACACTGTGTGCTTAACAGGTTGTACTTATGTAATAGGAATATGTAAGCATATATGTACACATATACATGTCTCTAAGAACAATTAATGAAAAAAGGCCATGGATTTTGAGGTGAGCAAGGAGAGACTTCTTGAAGGGTTTGAAGAGAGTAAAGGCAAGGCGGGGAGGAAATGATGTAATTATATTATGATCTCAAAAGACAAAATAAAGAATTTAAAAAGATTCTGAAAAAGTCATACAGTATCTTATTATTTTATAAACTAATTAAAATGTGATTAAAAAGGAAAAAATGAGTACAGAAGAGTGGAGCTTGTGGGTAGATATGCTTAGAGCAGTGGTTCTCAACCTTCCTAATGCTGTGATCCTTTAATACAGTTCCTCGTGTTGTGATGAGTCTATGCATAAAATTATTTTTGTTGTTACTTTATAACTGTAATTGTGGTGCTATTATGGATCTTAATGTAAATATTTTTAGAGATAGAGGTTTTACAATGGGGTTAAGACAGGTTGAGAACCAATGACCTACAGGTTAGCTGCAGGTGAGACCTGAGCATTTCTATTAACATTCCCGAGTAATTTAAATCTTTGGGGACATAAAAGTCCTATGAAGGACATGGAGAGAAAATGAGAGGGTAATATGTTTTTGTAGTTGGATAGTGCTGAAATGGGAGTGGCTAATAAAGTAAAAAAATATTTCAAGCCATACAGAGAAGCTGAAATATCTGAGTGCTGAATGTTGAATGGTACAGCCTTACTAGCATGGAAATATCCAAGGTATATATACAAGGAAAATGTACCAGCATCCTTACATCATTTAGGGTGTGACCCGGCAGGCCCAGTTGGACGTTTCTCTTCAGCATAATTTTGTTTGGTTTGGTTTTGTTGTTGTCATTGTTGTTTCATTTTGGTTGTATTCCCACTTGCTTAAGGTGTTTTTTTAAAAAGATGGGCTTTTTAAAAAAAATTGTGTAAATTTTATTTTATGTGCACTGGTGTTTTTCCTATGTGTGTGTCTGTGTGAAGGTGTCAGAACTCCTGGAGCTGGAGCTCCAGACAGTGGTGAGCTGCCATGTGGGTGCTGAGAATGGAACCCACATCCTCTGGAAAAGCAGCCAGTGGTCTTAATCACTGAGCCATCACTCCAGTCCTCTCAAAATCTTTTATACTATGAACACTGATCCTAAGTTTCTTTAGTGTGCGCGTACAATAAAATTATTCAGAGGTTTTTGAAATTGGTATTCTGGAGACTGATCTATACTAATGTTACATGTTCACATAGTACTGATGAAGCTACACAAAAGAGTCAACATTACACATATGTAGTAAGGAGCAGGGTCGTGTCCCACTTCATCATCCTTCTCCGGGAAATAATTAATTTTGTGGATTCATTTTAATAATGATCTATATTATTTGACCTAGAATAATGGCTTTTAGAATGTTTCAAGAGCAGTGTTTACCTCTGTTCTTTCACATTATGCTGTAATGTCCCTATTGGGTCCCTTGGGCATCTCCTACCCAGGGTGCACAACTCCCTCCCCTGCCCACTGCCAGGGCCAGATACATAGAAGAAAGCATGAGGCTAGCTGAGACTCAGCCTGTGTCCTGCACTCCAGCTTAATGCATTTTAATCAGCATCTTTTTCTGTAACATGACATAGGAATAAAAATAAGCCAGAGAGCAGTTTGTTTCCAAAAAGTTAATATATGCATCCATATATTTAAGAATGTCAAAAGTGAGGTAAGAGAAATCCGAATGTTAATTCTGTTGTCTTTTACTTTCATTATGAATTTCAGATTAATTTTTATATTTTCATGTTAGCGATCCTGGTATCTCTGTGCCATTTGCCCTGAGATAGTTTGGAACAAGATTAAAGGTACATTCTGACAGAGAAGCCACAGGAGTAAATGATTCCTGCTGGCATCACCTAAGAAAAGAATAATTTCTAAAAAGCATTAATGTCTATAAAAGCCTTGAACAATCTTCTTGTCTTAAAATGCATTTAAAAAAATTACAGCATGCAATTGAAAACTGACATTTTATTATTTAATCATGTCCTATTTTAGATGATGTGCTAAGAGGACACATTAACATGAACATTTTCCTCAATGTGAAATGCATTAAAGTCATAGAATCATGGAATTGAGAGGTGCTTTAGGAATCGTCTTGTCAAATGTCCTTCTCTTGTAGAATTGCATTTACAGGCCTGGAGCTGTGTCACCACAGGGACCCTGGGTGAGCATTCAGGACAACTCTGGATTATCTTTTTCTTGTCACTCTTCTATAGAAAAACTGGATGCCTATCAGAAGAAACCATGACACATATCGGAGAACAGAATTCTCTTGCAGTTCCTGGGTATGTCCTCGAGTATCTGTCTTTGCTTTGTTTAACCTCTACTTCCTTCTATTTGTTGTCTACATGCCTTAAGGTGTTTTCCTCAATGGCAACAGAAGAAATACAGACAAGAACACTTAGGAAAGGCCTGCCTCCAGGTTCTAATAATCTGGCTGCAATGACACATGTTTATGATAATGCATATTTTACTCACACTAATAACAAATAAGAATTTGATGGGAGATGGAACATGGGCATCTAGATATGTTCTTCTTTTGTAGTTTTACAATACATTACAGGAATTACTGAGATTTTTAGGAAAATGTAAGCCACTTTAAGACAGAACTTTGTAAGGTGTAGTAGGGGTTTCATGGCTACAGTCGACAACAGTTATTTCAGATACTACCACATATATTTGCTTATATTTTGAGTGCAAATATCATTAGGTATGTGCAGTTTTGGCAAGAGTTGTCTTTAAATATTTAATCTTGATTTTATCTTAGGGACTTGGTTCTTCTGCTAGCATGTGCATCTATGGAGCACTGGTCTTCCTGGTACCCACCAAGGTCAGAAGAAGGTGTCAGATCATCTACAACTGGAGTTCCAGAAGGTGGTGAACTTTAACACGGGTACTAGGAACCGCACACTGATCCTCTGGAAGAGCATCCAGTGCACATAATCTCTCTAGCCCCACTTTTCTTTGTAATTTTGTAGCTACTTATCTTGAAACATGGTCAAAATTTGTGGAAATATCTGTGTCCACATCATTCATGGACAAACAACTTAGTAAATTCTCTTGTATGCAATAAGATCTGAAGAATTTTAGAAAGTAGAGCTTAATATTTTCTTTCAGTTTAGTGCCCAGGATGTCTTTTAAAAAGTATTTTATAATTTTACCTATGCTGCTGTGTGTCTGCATTGGGATGCACTCATGCTTTGTCAGCTCTTTCCTTCTACCATGAGGGTGCTAGGAATTGAACTCAGCTCATCAGGTTAGGTGGCAAGTGCCTTTACCAATTGAGTCATCTTGTTGGTCCCTGGTAGTATCTTTTGTAAGTCCTTTGTACATTTTATATTGTGACTTGAGCTAAATGGTGGCCTTTATCTGTGTTCCTTATTTAATCTAAAATCCAGGGAATATAGGATCCAGGTTTTGTCTTTGTTAGCAATTTTCTGCACATTTCTTTTACTGGGGAAATTCTTTCCTCAGTAAAAGAATTTTGCATATACATATATGCATATATATGCAAGAATTTTGCATATATATGCATATATATACACACACACATACATACATATATATGTAAAAGAGTGTTAAGTCTGAAACAAGAACCCAGATTTCAATGTTTCCTTCCTCCAACCTAGGTCAGTATCGTGGCACTCATGCAGAGGGACAGTGGTGCTTAGGAGAAGCAGCTGAGGGCCTTGCTCATGGAGTTGCTTCTAGAGCCTCATTACTGAAGTACTTGAGAACACAGACAGAACATCAAGCTGTTTCTCAGAATCCCAGCATCAGAGCTGTCAGCAAGACTAGCAGAGGATGCCCATGACTGACGGAGTAGGTACTGCCTGATGTTTCTTCATGGTTGCTTCATAACCATATCCAGTCCCACAACTTACACTGTGAGCTCTGGATTGTGAAGATTGAGTATGCTTGTATTGGAATTTATTAAATTAGTAAAGAGTTAATCTGAAATATGCATAAAAATGTAAAAAATAATTACTTTTTAATAAAATGATGAGACACAAATGATAAAATTGAAATAAATGGTAATTGTGTAGTCATATTATTTCTCTCTGACTTCTTGGTTTATATTTTTAGAACTTTAATCAGCTTCAAAATGAGTCTCATATCTTATTTAATCATCCTCAGAAAACTCTCTCATAAGGGGAAAAATAAAAAGTGTTGGAATGAATTTCTTTTTCCTTTTTTCATGACTGAATTGCATTATGTTAGATATCAAAAAGCATTTTTTTAATTTTTTGACCAAAGTCTTCTTTATCCCTTTCTATTAATTAGCCCTTTTTACTAATATTCTCTTTTGTTTTAATTAAGATTAACATTCACAATAATTACACCAAAGTCCTATTGCTCCTTATTTTATATGTTCAGAGAGTATCTATTTGATTATTTGTAGTCTTCATTATATGTGGTAGTGTCATCGCAAATGCTTACGCACATTTTAGAGGAAACAAATTGAGAAAGCTAAGAAGATTGACATTGTGACAACAATGACAGATAGAGCAGCAGGCTGAATCACTTTGCTCCCAGGGGGAAAGTCTGGAGACATATTTGCTTGCTATAGTTGGGTGGTGGTGCTACTAGCAAATGATGGCCTGGGTTCCTGGTCAATGTGTTAAAAAGTACAGTGTGGCTCCCATGAAAGGACAGATTTAAAACCTCACAGCCATGGTACTGAGAGATTTCACAACAGGAAAAGGAGAAGTCCCCCAATTATGTTGGTAGAATAAGGGAAATAAAGGCAGGCAGGCAAGATGGTTTCTTGGAAACCATGTCCCCAGGAGCATACAGAACAGAAAGAACGGAATAAACAATGACCTGTCAAGAGACCAAGCCAGGATTCTTATTCTTATTTTTCAACTCACACTAGTCCAGGCTGTCAAAACCCCCAAAGAAGGGCTAGATTCAGGCATGATATCTGTATTGGTCAGCATTTTAAGACTTGAAAGAATACCAGAGATAATTAGGTAAAGAAGCGAGAAAGGCTGTCCAGAGTTTTAGAGATCACCAGTCCCTTGATCTGGTTGCTTTTGGGCCTGTGGAAGGCAGTAGTAAGTCATGGTGGAGTGTGTACTGTGGAACAAGGTGCTCTCTTCACAGTGACTAAGTAACTAAAGAAAAAGGAACAAGAAAAGGCTGTAGATCTCAACTGGCCCTTCAGAACACATCTCTAATTAAACAGCTTCCTCCTAACAGGCCCTGCATCTAGAAGTTTCTATTATCTTACAGTGCATCATCAGCTGGAGGCCTAATCCTGTATTTAACACATGTGTTTATCTTAGGGTATCGCAGACTTAAGCTTCAGCAATATCAGAGACAATGGAAACCTACTTCAACCTTACTAAACCATTTGTTTTTGTAGAAGTTCCCCAAGTTTTTGAAATTGCTTAAATTCTTTTAATTTCCTGACATACACATTGCTTCATAATCCAAACATCCAAATATGTTAATAGATTTAAATCTGAAGATTAAGGAGAATTCCATAAATTTCCTCAACCTGCTTCAGGTGCTATAGAAATAGGAGTGAAAACCACGAGACTCAAAAGCAGTTGGGAAATTTCCCACAAACTCTGGCTCCTTGGTAATTTGCATTATTTACTATTTATATTTATGTGTTCACAGATAGAAAGGAGTTATGCATAAATAAAGCAAACAAAGAGAGACCCTCTATGTTTCTACAGTTCTGTAACACTTCAACCACATAATTGCTGAAAGCAATTAAAGGATTTTTATAAAGTGATTTAAAAAAACAGTATAATAATCCTCATTAAAATGTTAATTTATTTTTATCCATTAATTAATAAGATTGTGCCACAAAAAGAATGGAGAACATCTCATTTGCTCATTTCTTGTCTGACAGAATTTTAATACTCAGAAGGAAGGGTGGGAGGAAACTGGATAGACTGAATTGTCTATATAAACAGATTCTCAGACTTGCGAAGGAGAGTTTAAGTTTTGTCATAAAGAGGTTGGTTTCTACCATACTATTCATGCCACTGTTGCACAAATAGGTATGTCATATCAGGTCAGTTGTCATTGCAGCTTGGAAAGTTCATGCCTAGGTAAGATTACTGATGACTTTTCTCCTCCAGTAATCTGCAGAACATTTTCTGGCAACTAAGAAATCCAGCCAGTAGGAATGAAGCTTCCTGGTCAGTACCAAATTCAGTTCTGTATGTCCTATGACTCGGTTGGAAGAATCTTCAGCTATAGGATATTGCCGCAAAGTTCTGTAGGGTAACAACAAATACGGCCTGTGTTGCTTTAGGCACACATAGCACACTACTGACCAATAATTTGAAGGGGGTGATTCATACTTAGCCCTGGGCTTTTGTTTATTAGTTTTTGGCATCTGGGTGAGGTGCTCCCTCCCTCCTATGTGACATAATTTAAACTTTTTATATATGTACATATATAAAATATATGTTCATACACACACACACACACACACACACACACATATATACACACATTTTAGGAGATTCTAAAATAGTATCTAAAATGTTCCTCTATGTTTTTTTTCAAAGGCCTTTAGTCACTCCCCTTCTTACTCTCTTGTATAACTTCCCATTCCCTGTCCTTAACCCTTATTCTCCTGTTATTCTTTCAGCTTTCATACCACCTATGTTCTGCCCCTCCCTTGATGCCCCAACCATCATGACCTTTCTTTAATTCCCTGGGTGTTATAGGTGCTGCAGGTAAAACACATACATATAAACATTTAAAATTAGGGTTTTTCTAGGCTTGAGTTGCCTCACTCAGAATGATTATTTCAAGCTCCATCCATTTATTGGCAAATTTCAAAAATTTACTACGGACTTAGCCAAGAACCCACGGCTAGTTAAGTCATAGGCCCCAGGAAAGAGCATACTGCTATTACTCTGCAAAATATAAAATACATACCAATAGATTAGTTCAGTTCTCACCCCTCTTCCAATAAGTTTTTCTCTTCATCAGATGCTGATTAATATAGAGTCTCACAACTTGTCAATACAGCAGAAAGAAACCATGGAGTGTTTATTCATAAATGAGATGTCCACAGCACATTCCTCTCTCTACCCAAAAGTCCATAAACCTTCAGTGATCATCAGAGATGGGGCCGGGGGTGGAAAGATTGTAGGGCCAGAGGTGGATGAAGATTGCCGTAAGGGGGGGAATATGTTTTGTTTGTAGACACATCCATTGCCAGGCTCCCTGTGCTGCAGCAGATGCCATCCACTCATGCACATACCTGGCAGCACTAAGTGGACCCTGCAGCCTGAAAAGCAGAGCACTTAAAGCTGGGAGGGGAAAGTGGTGCTGAGAGGTAGAGGAGGAGTCAGAGATAGTTAGATCAATACATATTATATGCATTTATGAGACGATCAAACAAATTAAAACTAACCAACTTTGTATTAATCAGAAAACATCTGGATCCTCAAGAGGTGAGGGAGTGTAATGGTTGTCAGTTCATGGACCATATTGGTGTGTCACTACATCACGATTTCAGCAATACACAGGCAAATGGATCAAGTAAGAAGTCAAGATAAAGTAGATTTGGAGCTAGAGAGATGGCTTAGTAGTTAAGAATGCTTGTAGCTCTTGATGAAGACCAACACTTTCGTGGAGCTTAGGATATAGGTCTTAGATGACTTAAACTGGATCTGACCTGAGAGCCTCTTTCGTGTACTCTAGCTTCTGTAGTTTCAGAAAAGTTTCCTATGCAAGCAGTCCTCTCCAGCTGAAACACATGTGAACCATAGCAATTTACCAGCCTGGCAAGATATGCATAAAGACCCAGGAAAGCTGGCACAGTCTCAGATTTGGGAAGAAAATCTACTATGCCCGCTTTGCAACACGACTAAAATTCCTTATTACATTATAAATCTTATCCTTAAAGCCATGGATAAGTTAATGCTTTTGAAAAGACTGGGTGATACAAGATGAGGGAAAGAGGAAGATGTCTGCTGCTGGTGGGTTTTACATCTATTACTGCTTTTGTTTCTGCTCCCAACACAGGGACTTCCTGTGCAGCAGAGGTAGGCCTCCATCCTATGAACCTTCTGTCTCAGCCTTCTTGGACTGTGACTATCAATGTGCCCATTCCTCCTTCCTGCCTTCAAGAGAGACTTTATAAAATACATTTTATTGCATTTATTTAAGGAATAAAATATAATGTTAGAAGTGGGCATGGTGGCAAAGCCTGTGATTTAAGCAGTCAGGAGGTAGAGACCAACCCTATCTCAAGTCACCAAATCTAAAGTGAACTACATCAAAACAAAACCATGAAGTTATATAATGTGCTTGTTGTAAAATGGTTACTATAGTTCACTAAACAAATGAACATTGCAACAGTTCCATATTTTCCCATTTTCCCTATGCAATGAGTAATTACAGTGTCCCCAGTGTGCAAAGGACTTGAGCACAACACTCTATTTTCAAGGCCAACTGTGTTCATCCTCTGTGTTTGTGGTCTTGCAGCCTTTGACCCAAAGGGTCCATTTCCTCCCAATCATACCTTATGACCCCCTGTTTTCCAAAGAGATGGCTGTCATAGGAAATGAACTTGACATCTTTCAGGTGGGACTTAGAAGCACTATTGAGGAAAGTGGTCATCTCTGTGTTGTTTTCAATAACCATTCCAATTTTATTATCAGATCTTCGTTCACCGAAGAAAAATCAACACATTTAAATATTAATCACTCTGAGCAACCGACTCCTGATTCAAGAAAACCTTGCATCTATTAATAGAACAGATAATGAAGCCCTTTTTGTGAAACCCATGAGCAGGCTGATTAATACGTTTCACATGTTATTGAGAGAGATGAAAGCGAAGGATAATAACTGCGTGATGAAGTGATTGCTTCGGCTTCGTGGGATTATTGTTTTGCTCCTCGCTGCTAATATCCAGATACACAAAATGCTAACATCACATGCACAGTTATGAAATGTCTGGATTGTTAAAAATTCACCTTTACTTTTATACATTTTCTAGAACTCTCGGGTGAGTTAACTCGGTTGGGATTTGGGATTGCTGCGTCACTCTTAGATGGCTAGTTAGTTAACTGGCTGGCCGCTTACCTCAGGAAGCTTGGTTTTTCCCATCTGTTAATCGATAATTTTATTATTCTAAAGGATACTAAAAATGTATATATTAATTTTGAAAGACCCAATGAAATTTTTATTTCTCACAGCCCAATTTCTTTTTTTGGTTCCTAGCACATACTCTAAATTTTTCATTTGAATTAGACATTTCATGGTCTAGAAAGAATCATGAGTCAAAGCCCCATGGCCTTTTCGTCCAGTCACAGGCCTTACCAGTGCTTTACGTCTCCTGTGTATCCCAACTATTTTCTTTGTATGACATATTTTTATTATTAACCGTAATTTTAAATTTTTATATCAATTCTTCCTCACTCTTATATCCAGACAATCTTTAGTTTCATAATATGTTTGTCTTTTATATAATCACGCACATTGTCTGACTTATTCACTCCTCTTTATGATCCACAGGAATGGTATTTATTTTTCTCCTATTTAAAAATTTATGCATTTTAAGTTATTTTATATTTGTGGAGTTTTCAAAAATTTAAACAGGAGCCAAATTTTTATAATTTCAAACAGATTAATATTTCTCTCTCTCCCTCTCTCCCTCTTCCCCCCCCCCTCTCTCTCTCTCTCACACACACACACACACACACACACACACACATACACAGACTTTCAGGCAGTTTTCACAATCTATTTATAATCACACTTTGCAAATATCATAGTGGTCCTTATTTTAAGCTAATGTTAATCCTAATCATACAATCTCAGTAGAAATGGCTCTCTGAGATCACTGGTGGCTGGGGCGTTTTCGGGACTTCCTTCCACACCTTGTGTTGTATGCTAAGACCTTTTAATGAGTTCCTCATGTTGCAGTGACCCCCACCCCCAACCATAAAACTGTTTTTCTTGCTCTTTCATGCTTGTAATTTTAGACTGTTCTGAATCACAAAGCAAATAACTGTGTTTTCCAGTGCTCTTAGGTGATCCCTGTAAAGGGGTCATTCACCCTGACAGGAGTTGGGACATGCAGGTTGAGAACCACTGGCATTCTTAGTGCCCTATACCTCCCTCCCTCATCTTTTAAATGGCATTGCCTTTTTTTTTGCTATCCTGTTGTTCCCAGTTTACACATTTTTTTAATGATTCACCCTTGCATTTAAGAGCTTTGGATTTTGGGGGATTTATGAATCCCAGGTAAGGATCCAGGCATAGTTGAAGATGGCCCCATCTGTATCTTCATTTTACACCAAATCCTAGCCATTTTCTCCTATGAATCTTGCTTCCCATCTGTATTCTACATCTTAACTGTAATCCCATTTATTATTTACCCATTTCTCTACACAAGCAATATGAAGATAAGTTATATCCTTTGCTATATTTTGCCATAAGTTTATATTTAGTTCTCATTCATTTAACAGAATTATTACCTGTGAATTTTATTAATATGATTTTAAAATGACCATGTACTTTTCTTTTTAAGTTTCAGCCTTAAAACATTTAATGATGATGTAGTCATGTGTGTGGGTCTGGGTTTTGCTTTGCTGCTGGGGGGTCCCAGCCAGTCCATGTTTCTCAGGGTGAGAAACAGCAGGGCACTAGGCCTAGACTGTGGATCTCAAACTCCTGTGCACCAGTCGCTGCCACTGGAACCCTGAGGAGTTGAGAAACAGGCCTTATCTTCCTGTGTACTCTACTGTACACTACTGAGACATTACTGAGAACTGTGAATAGCTGGGAAGGGGAGGTGCCTGAGATGAGCCAGGGTGGTGGTGGTGGGATCCTGCTTAGCTCAGGGTGAGTGCCAGGAGTGCACACAGGCTGAAAGAGAGGCCCTCTGCTGGAGACTTAGGCATCACTCTGTGTGACCCCCCCCCACCCCCCCAACCCCCATCCTGCACCCCCCACCCCAGCACTGTGGTCCTTGATGAAGGAGACAGTCCTTGCTTGTCTAACTGTTTATTCATATTGGATGAGGATGCATAAAATTTACTCAGGGTAAACTAGAGATTAAATACCTTTTGCTGGAAGGAATGCCCAGGATGGGAAGCTCACTGGCTCGACACTAGGGGCCTATCTAGATACCTCAAGAGCATGGAGAACTCTGGGGTTTCTATGCTATATGACCAGTTGTTCTGGGTCTCTTAGTGGGATGTCATGGTCATGTGCTTCAGGACAGGAACCTGGTCAAGAGCTGATTTAAACATCTACCTACCATTATTAATTATGAGATTTACCTTTTTTTGTTTAATCTGCTTGACATTACCAGATCTGCGTGGTGGCATGGTTCCACTTGCCCCACACATGTGCACCTGGATTTTAGGTCTTCTGCATTGGCGTTTTTTACTTAGGATGTTTCTCCTGAGAGGGTGTTCTTAAAATCAAAGCTATGGAGGCAGTTCAGTAATGATGTAAGAAGTGGCTTACTAAGCTGCAACTAAAATACCTGTGAAGGCACAGCGACCAGATGACCAGATGAGACTCATGACTGCGCCAGGGGAAGGAGAGCTCCATGTCAGAAAGTGAGACCAGAATCCCAGATGAGCGAGCATTCTAAACGAGTCTACGCATATTTCATGCCTCGTGGCAGACTGTCTGTCGGGCTCTTTAAAAATGTGGAGTATGGGAATGGGATCAACCGGCTTGGCCCTCCACCATGCCTGCTTCCTTGGTCTGCTTAGAGAGTTACAGTCATCACTGCCAGGCCCTGGGGAGCTCTGTTCTATGTGGCACTTCCTCTTGTGCTGGGTCTCTTAGAACCTTTTAGCTGTTGGCACACTGGGTTATTTTCTGCCTTCACTCTCTCTCTCTCTCTCAGTTGACGCTAAGTAAGTCATTTGGTATTGTTGGTTTACCATTCCTGTATCTCCAGTTCCCTAGTGATTCTGGGCAATAATAGAAGTTCAGCACAAATGCTTGCTGAATTGAAATAACACAATGGCCATTTGATCAGTGATTTGATAATGTAAGAAGTTTTGTCATATACTTCCAATGAAAATACTGAGATAAAGCATTTGCAAAGCTTCATCCATGATGCTTTAAATACTTTGTTATATTCAAAATGTAAGTTTTTCAAAGCTAAATACATTCATTCTGGTGAAGAAATGAAAGCAAATCATATCTCTCTAAGACCTGGCTGTGTCACACATTGCATAATGTATTTATCAGTTAAGCTATTGTCTTCCAGGATAAGCAAGCACAATGCTGATTTGTGAATGGTAAGACCTTACACGCAGCTCTCAAGCCAAATTCCCAGGAACCTTTCCAGATTCTGTCTTACTCCTCTCTCCATATAACTCTATGAAGCCAGTTCAAGGTAAATTCAATAGGTAGACCCTTCATCTTCACAGGAAGTGTCCTAATTGCGTGACTTTCATGCTCACATTAAGCCTTTACATGTAACCTGATTCTTGTGCCTTTTGCGTCTTCATGTAGCACTTTGTTTAATATTTTTTAAAAACAATTCTTTATTTTTTAAAGTCATAATTATATTACTTCCCTCTTTTCTATCCTCTCTCCAAATCCTCCCATGTATGCCCTGTGAAATCACATATACATACAAGTAATGTTATATGGACAAAGCAGGTAGAAGTGTGTGTGTGTGTGTGTAACAACAATAAAAAAGGGACATGATTTTTGTTCAGTCTTGTACTGCAGTGAGATTTATCTATGACCACAGCACCTTAACCCCACCTTCTGAGTCCTACACCCTGTTCTGCCCACTTCCGTTTGTATATTGTTCATCATCCCTGCTTGCTTCCTTCATGATTATCTCACTTCCTGTGCCTCGTGAAGTCAAGAATGCCAAGTCTACTAGTCATAGCAAGTGATACAGTGATCCATCCTTTTGTCTTATTATCATTCATGTCTATTTTCCCCAGCAATGGTACAAGAAATATATATATATATATATGTGTGTGTGCTGGCACAACATGGACTTAGAATTCAGATGTCGTATGTCACATACCTTCTTCTGGCACAATCTTCTACCCATATCATGTCACTGCTTCTTTCCTTTAATTTCCATACAACTAAGCTGAAAATCTTACCAGCATTTAATTTCTACTGAAGTGAGAAGAGAAATTGATAGACAAGAAGTTTAGAGTGAAGCTTACTTCATCCAATGGTCTACAATTTAAAGATAGCATGGCATTTCTGAAACAAAGATCAGATTATTATCTTTTGAACTTTCCTCTTGTCTTGGGTAGTGAGTATAAGTGAACTTATTCTACACCTGGTGGTCTAATGTGCACTCTGATCACACTTTGCATGAGCTAATGGTAAAGTTGCACCAATAAAAATCCATGCAAAGGTGTTGTGTAGATGAAGAAAATATTTTTTTCTGTTTTCTGATTTGATCTTTAGCATTTCAGTTGTGTGACATTCCACAGGAATTCAGAGTCTGTTTCTACTGTGAAAAAAATTCCATTGCTCTTGTATGAGACTCTTTGTTTTTATTTATTTTATTAAGAGAATAAACTTGAAGTGCTATTTCTTCACTTGGCGAGAACAGGCAAGGAGCATCTTTTTCTTGTTTATAACAACTATAAAAATTGAAAACCTTGACAGTACATACTTTATATATTATTAGAGAGTGATTTCATGAATCATTAGGATGGACAGGTTTATCAAATACTATTAAGAACGATAATCACAACTGAAAAGAACTTTTTGTGCAATTGTTTTTAAATGATTTACCTGTCACTATATGTTAGCCAGAACTATTTTGTTGTTCGAATCATGACACTGATAAAGATAAAGCCTTCAGCCTGTGTGCCACAGATAATGTAAAAGACAGTCAGGATTCCATTAGCAGAACAAACGCTAACTCAGACTGCTGCTGCTTTGAACAAAGGTGAGGAAAACTCGCTTTATGATTCTTCTTGCCTTCAGGTCAAGTTCTAAGGAAGAAATATAAAATTAAAAAGGAGCTGTCTAGTACTCTTTCACAACAGGAAAATGCGTATTTTTATGTAGGGGAGCCTTGCTCAGTGGATGACATTGAATTATAAAGCTTCACTGTTTGATAACAGTAACGGGGAGGCCAGTTAAAGAATGCAATGTGTGAGTATGTTCTGGGCATTCAGTTTCCTCTCACAGATTGCTGAGATGACTCACCAGACTTGAAGATGTAAAGGAAAGTCTTTCATTGCTTTAGAAGGTGGAAAGAGGTAACTACTTTTAAGAAAGTAAAATAATTTGTTCTACTTTTGTCAATGGACATAAATGGAATTCCAGAAAAGAGACAAGTCAGCTTCTTCAAGCATGTTAATGAGTCCCACAAGGACTTGTAGGAAAATTCTGCATGAGCACCTCTCGGGGTCCCTGGGGCAGATCTCCTGCTCCTTCTCACACTCCAGGGAAGAGGGGAGAGCTCTGACTCACACAGCACAAATATTACACAGGGGAGGTAGCTTTATCTGTGCCTAACCCACAGGGCCTGAGAGAAAGCTTTTCTAGGCATGCCTCATTGAATCTTGCGTGTTATGATCAAGTGAGAGCCAATGTTTCCTGCTATTAGTATATAGCTATCAGTGGGGCTTTCTCAAAGCACTTTAAAATAACTATGGCACATAAGTGAAAACTGCAATCATGTGCAGCTCTGTTTTTGAAAACAGGCAAAAGTGAGGTGACAATGACACATGCTGAGTCTAGTGCTGCATCGATGTCTCTGAAAAGTCACAAAAGTGCTCAAGACTTGCAGTTTCTTGAGAAAAATTGAAAGGTGTTGGAAAAACAAGGTTCTTGGATACACTGATATTTATAAAGCATTAGGTTTCATTGCATTTTTTATTCACATTTATTCAATGAAAGATCTCTGAGAATCTAATGAAAATCATGAGTGTTCACCCAAAAGAACAGGTATACCAGCAAACATAAGAAAAGATATTTGCATAAAAATTTAGGGGTCTTGTAACATCCCTAAAACTTACTTACTGATTTCATGCTGTCTCTGTATTTGTTTGGGCTTATCAAAGAAATAGAACCATTAAGATGAATTAGATATTTGTAATTCTGTATGTTAACAACTATACCTATGCTATATTTACAGGTAGAAGATTGTGAATATATTCATGGAGAGAGAATATATACAAGTATATACTATATATATACATACATATGTATATATATACATATGTACACATACACACACACATATATGACTGTTGAGGTAGAGTATAAGTAGCTTTAGTTGGCAAGTTGGAGATTCAGGAGACACAGCAATTTGAGTCTGAATCCAAAAACTAAGGACTCAAATCAAAGACAGACAGGTACAGCTAGAAAACTTTTCATTATGAGTATTATTTTATCTTTTAATAGTGGGCTACAGTCTATCCACTCTTGGAAGAACAATTGCTGTTGACTAACAGTGTAGTGACTGAAACATTAGTGTCATGCAGACACATCTTCATCCATATAATTAAAAATAATATTTAACCAAGTATCTAGATACCCATGGCATGGCTAAGTTGACATCTAAAACTATCACCATATTTGATCTAGAAAAAAGCATATGACTATAGCATGCTTAGAAGAGCAGTTAGATGCAGGGGCAATCACAGTTGCAGGGTCAAACAATCACAAGGCAGGTTTTGGAATGTGCTGAGAGGCACTGGGATCCTGGTTCTGTTTATCTCACTGGCTGTGTGCTCTTTGCTACTATTTCCTAGGGCAACACCTGGGTTTGGTGAAGAATGCTCTAAGAATGATGGCTGTGACTGTCATATTCACATGGCTAAGAAGGTGGTTATTTAGCTTAATATTGCCCTGGAAGTAGTGAACAAAATATTGTATAGTATTGTATAGTTGAAATAAAACTAAATCTTTTGAAGTAGAGAAAAAATAATATTCTCTCTAGCTGCCCTGGGCTGCTCCAAGGTGCATTTCTTATTTTTTTAAAGGAGAGAAAGCATATTGTTCTTATAACATTCAAAAACATCAGTCAAGGTAGCATTGGAGGGATAATCACATATCTGTGGGGGGGAAAATGTTATTCAAATAATAGCCAATAAACATTTATGTGTATGCTTTTTTACCCAGAAGGCATAATATATATAGATATAGATATAGATATAGATATAGATATAGAGATATAGATATAGATATAGATATAGATATAGATATAGATATAGATATAGATATAGATATAGATATATATCTTCTCATTAGAAAACATGAAGCCAGAAGCACCAAATTTGGTTTAACGGTCTACACATATACAGCATGGCTATGACACATAGCTGAAAGATTAGTTCAAAATTTTTGTTTGAGATGTATTTCTATAATTTTCAAATAGTGTGTACAAGCCCAGATTAAATGTTGAACCTTGATAGAGGTTGCTTAATAACAAACATATGTTCAGAAAATATGAAGATTAATTTCTAAAAGAATTAGATATCTACTCTAGGTTATTAAGGTGACATCGAATTGAAAATCTTATATGGAGCTACAGACAGTATAAGAGCAGCTAGATGAGAGTCTTTTTAAATTATATTTGGTATACTCATCATTTTTAAGTAGTTGAACTGTTTGTTTGCTTTTTTTTCCAAGAAAGTTCTAAGCATTTTATATTTTTTTGCTATGTATGTATGTATATATTTGATATATTATAAAGCATATCAAGATACAAAATATTTCAGGTTTATGGATTTTTCCCTTACAATACTAAATAATCTCTTATCTGATACATCAAATACAACCTGCTATACAAGCCTGACTTTTATACAATTTTCATTATTTTGTCTTACTTCCTTGATTCCGGTGGAAAATTGTGAGCTTAATTTACTTTCATTGAGCACACGGTATATAGTCTAGGATTCCTGGAGGTCCATCTGCTTGGACTCCTGTTCCAAGCCCAAGTTGTGCAAAGCACTGAACTCTGGGGTGTGGGAACAGGTTTCCCAGGCAACTAGTCTGTCTTCTGTCCTCTCTAGCCGCCCTGGACTGCTCCAAAGTGCATTTTTTATTTGCATCCTAGGTTGCTGTGTTTCCAGCAAACAGGTCCTCTTTGCACTCTGCTGTGCTCCTCTGTGACACCCTGATAATCTTGTTATCAGGGAAGTAGTGTATCTCAGTTGCATCTCAGCCTACCTCATTCCTGTTACTTCCCTCATCTGCCCCAAGGTTGCTTCTTGCAAATAAGCTGCCAATGCCTCCCTTCATTATTGCATCTTGCAAAGCTAGTTAAGGAGTAATTCTACAGCAATGTTTGCCCTTATTGTAACTTATGAGGACAACCATCCTATTCTTAATCCAGTAAAGTAAGAGAAAACATTATTTCCTTAAATGATAGAAGCAAAATGAGGAATGATAAAGGCACATTCATGTACATGTCAAACAGTAGTTAATTTTTTCTATTGAATATATTCATTTATATTTCAAATGTTATATCCCTTCCTGGTTTTCCCCCTCCCAGGAAACCCCCATCCCATCCTCCATTCCCCTACCTCCATGAAGATTCCCCTTCACCCAACCTACTCCCACCTATACCTTCTTGATTTCCCCATGCTGGGACATCTATGGAGTCTTCATAGAACCAAGGACCTCTCCTCCCACCAATGCCCAACAAGGCATTCCTCCACCACAAATGCAGCTGTAACCATCTGTACCTCTTGGTTGATGGCTTAGTCCCTGGGAGCCCTGGGGGGTCTGGTTGGTCTACATCACCATTCTTCTCTAGAGGCTGCAAAACTCTTCTAACTCCTCCATTGGGGACCCCACACTCAGTCCAATGGTTGGCTGCTAGCATCTGCCTTTGTATATGTAAGGCTCTGGCAGGGCCCCTCAGGAGACAGCCATATGAGGCTCCTTTCAGCAAGCACTTCTTGTCATCCACAATAGTGTCAGGGTTGGTGACTGTTTATAAGGAGAATCCCACGGTAGGACAGTCTGTGCATGGCCTTTCTTTCAGTTTCTGCCCCCACACTTTGTCTCTATAATTGTTCCTATGAGTATTTTGTTCCCTTTTTCAGAAAAACCACACTTTGGTCTTCCTTCTTGTTGAGCTTCATGTGGTCTGTGAACTTGATCTTGTTTATTGAGAGCTTTTGGGCTAATATCCACTTATCAGTGAGTGCATACCACGTGTGTTCCCTTGTGATTGGGTTACCTCCTCACTCAGGATAACACTTTCTAGTTCTATCCAGTTGCCTAAGAACTTCATGAATTCATTGGGCTTTTTGTTTTGTTTTGCTTTTTTTTTTGTTTTTGTTTTTGGTTTTTGGTTTTTTGGATTTGGTTTTTCTGAGACAGGGTTTCTCTGTATAGCCCCGGCTGACTCTCTGGAACTCACTCTGTAGACCAGGGTGGCCTTGAACTCAGAAATCTACCTGCCTCTGCCTCCCAGAATGCTGGGATTACAGGCATGCACCACCACCACCCAGCTGAATTTATTGTTTTTAATAGCTGAGTAGTACTCCATTGTATCACATTTCTGAATCCATTCCTCTGTTGAAGGACATCTGGGTTCTTTCCAGCTTCTGGCGTTTAAAAATAAGGCTGCTATGAATATGATGCAGCATGTGTCCTTATTACCTGTTGGGGCATCTTCTGGGTATATGCCCAGTAGTGGTATAGCTGGGTCCTCAGAAGTATTATGTCTATTTTCTGAGAAACCGCCAAACTGATTTCCAGAGTGGTTGTACCAGCTTGCAATCCCACCAGCAATGGAGGAGTGTTCCTCTTTCTCCACATCCTTGCCACCATCTGCTGTCCCCTGTGTTTTTCATCTTGGACATTCTGACTGGTGCAAGGTAGAATCTCAAGGTTGTTTTGATTTGCATTACCCTGATAATTAAGGATGCTTAATATTTCTTTAGGTGTTTCACAGCTATTTGAGTTTCCTCAGTTTAGAATTCTCTGTTTAGCTCTGTATCCCATTTTTAATAGGGTTATTTGCCTCTCAGGAGTCTAACTTCTTGAGTTCTTTGTATACATTAGATATTAGCCCTCTGTTGGATGTAGGATTGATAAAGATATTTTCCAAATCTGTTGGTTGCTGTTTTGTCCTATTCACAGTGTCCTTTGCCTTACAGAAGCTTTGCAATTTTATGAGGTCCCATTTTTCCATTCTTGTTCTTAAAGAATAAGCCATTAGTGTTCTGTTCAGGAAAGTTTCACCTGTGCCCATGTGTTCAAGGCTCTTCCCCACTTTCTCCTATATAAGCTTCAGTGTATCTGGTTTTATGTGGAGGTCCTTGATCCACTTGGACTTGAGCTTTGTACAAGAAGATAAGAATCGATCAATTTGCATTTTTCTACATGCTGACTTCCGGTTGATCCAGCACCATTTGTTAAAAATGCTTTTTTGCCCCTACTGGATGTTTTTAGCTCCTTTATCAAATATGAAGTGACCATAGATGTATGGGTTCATTTCTGGGTCTTTAATTCTATTCCATTGATCTTCCTGCCTGTCTCTGTACCAATACAATACAGTTTTTATCCCTAGTGCTCTGTAGTACAGGGATGGTGATTCCCCCAGAAGTTAAATTTTAAACAATCTTATTAAAATATTTAATTTATATTTTATATCTTAGAATTTATTCTAAGGACATATGTGAATTAAAGAAGGAAAGTCTGTCCACTTTAGTATGACTAGTAGACATATGTTACAATGGGGATAGCATCATATGGTCATCAACTTTGAATTCAGGAAATCCAGGTCAGTTAGATGATCACATTTTAAATGTTTCTAATGGAAGGGGGTGGGAGATCCTGAGAGGAGAATAAGGACCAGGCACTGGGATAAGGTCGTGGGAGAGGGGATGAAGGAAGGGGGAATCAACACAAAAAGTATGTATGAAAATTTCAAACAAAACTCATTATTTCATTCTAATTAAACACTAACATAAAAGAAATAGCACAGATAAAAGAAAGGAGAAGAAAATTGTCATATGTTTTCATATTTCTTCTTAAGATTAAACAGTCTTTGAAATGATGTTGTCTGATTTTTCAATCTTTATGATAAGTTCAAAATACGTAGCCCAAAGTAAAGTGTTTCTAAAGAATTTACAGTAAACATGAAATGCTCTGCTTTATGATAACTGAAAGTAATAAGCCAATTACACTTTTTATATTACTAAATGGAGATTCTAGCAGTGTAAAATATATGAAAGGGTTACTGAAAATAAGAAAATGGTTGTTTGGACCTAATTGCAACAGAGTGCTTTTTTCTTTTCTTTTTTATTCTAGAGTGCAAATTTGAAATGAAAGAAAATAAATTCCTTTTATGAGAAAAATTAAACAGAAGGTATATAATTTGAATATGCATAATTTGGCAAGACAGGTTTAGTATTTTAAAAGAAAATCTCTTTTTACATTCTGGCTTGCCGACTTTCTGAATTTTCATTTGATCAAGTATTTTTCTTCATGTGAAGTTTTCTTCAGAAGTGTAGTAGTTGGCAATGTGAAGTGAAAATGTCTCATACAGAACCACATTCTGTTTCTTCCCCTTTAGTCTTTTAACCTACAGAACTAATCCAGGGGAAAAAAAAACCTGACATGACATGTCTCTGTGAAGTCAGGAATAAAACTATTAATATGCAAGACTAAAAGGTTCTTGAAACTCCCAATGCCAGCGGGTGCAATACGCAGAGACTAATACTGTAGTAAAAGTGGTATAATACAATTTAATCTGGCAATTTCTTTTTTAGCCCATGGGGGATATAAGAAATAGTTTAATAATGAAAAACTGTATAAAGAATTAAAAGGCAAAAAGCAGCAGGAGAAGCAACACAGAGACAAAACCATGCTCATAGGGAAGAATTGGCACCAGTGTGTGCATATTCTCCACTGTCTCTCCATTACGGGGCATCGATGGACATTTAAACTCATTCTCAGTTTTGGTGATGGGAAATGGCTGATGGAGGCTAATGTGCTTAAAGCTAATTGTTGATCACTCTCATTTTTTTTTTTTTTTTTGCATCTCATCTATATGATGCAGTGGCTTGGGCATCTTCTTCCAAAATAGCATATGCTAGAATCTGAATCATCATGGATCATGGACATGGTGTCCTTGTGAAGAGGATGATGTCATCTCTTCCAGTGAGTGAGTACTTTCTCTCACAGGCTTAGATCAGTTACTTAGAACAGTTTGTCTATAGCAAAGTTGCCCCATGTTTCTCTGTCTGTCCAACCATGTGACCTACTATTTTCTGCCATGAGTGTAAGCAGTGTGAGGACATCAGTGGGATGTGTGCATCTGGAATTTCTTAGCTACCAGAACTTCAAGTTGAATTGTACCTCTGTTTATTAATTATCAAGTCTTAGACATTCTGACAATGGAAATCGATCAAGACAATTACCAAAGTTAACTAAAAACATAGAAGCACATGGAAGCCAAGATCTCCATTCAGCTGGTGCTAAAGAAGAAGAAAAAAGTCATTTTTGAAAGACTGAACTAATTTTTTTATCTGTCTCCATCTGAATCAATGTGATATTCTACTCTGTCTCCTCAGCCTCCTACTTTTTCCATAGTTTTTGGCAGAAATGTGAACACCATCCCATAACAAGTTTTAGGATGTTGCTTAATTGTACCATCAAGCAGAAATACATGTTAGCTTCCTTGGTCACACTTGTCTCTAGTATAAGAAGCTGTAGGGAGAATTCAGGGGTTCTGTGTCAAAACCATGTCCCACTGCAGCAAAGCTTTTGACAGCATCTACAACAGGAATTGATTCCCACCTTTGTAGTTCTTCTGTACTTCCATTGTTGCTGGTTAGCTCCACCTAGATTCTCTACTATCATGCAGCCCTGCTACTGCTGGCTGATACTGCCTGCAGCCTCCATTGCTGCTTCATAAAGACTACCATCTGCCAAATCTCACTATATTTCTTAAACTGTCCAATATCTGAAGCTATGTTGTGCTCTGTGCAGAACTGAGGACTTCTTTTCCTTCTGCCTTTCTCTGTGCTAAACTTGAAGGTTAGCAAGTAGTATTGGATTGGACCTGTCCACCCCTCTTACATGATGTACAGACAAAGACGCTTTTCACATTTTGAATTACAGCTCCCTTCTCATGGGAGTTCATCTAGAAGTCCCAGATAGGTGGGCCAGGTCACATGAACTATTGTGATGGATTCTTTATAAACTCAAATTACTTTCCTTCACCACCTGCTATGGCTATATTTATAGACGTTTATAACCAACTCTTTTTAACTTGCTTTTGTTTTTCTTTATAATTAATTTTGTCTTTGAGGTCTTCATTTGTAAATGGTTTTTAACATAGACCAATTTCACAGTTTTAAGTGTTTTGGGTCTCAGATTTGACTCTTGCCAACAACCCTTAGAATGACATTAGATTCTAGGTTCAACTTTTCATGCTATACTGATAATGATTTAAATTGGTACTAAAAAAAGGAGATGAAAAGTTCAAATGTAATATAGAGGTGACTTTATTTAAAGATACATACATAAATCAAAGTATCAGATAGATTCCCCCAGGCATAAATAATTGCCATTTATCAGTTAAACATAAACAAGTTATTTATAGCCTTTATTTCTGTAGGTTTGTACTGGTATTTGTTTTTAGAGAAAAAGAGATGTCAAATGTATATAGTTGTATCAAAGAAGAAATAGAAGGATTTACATATTTAAAAAAAAAGTTTTGGGTAACTACCTTAGCTTCATGGAGAAAAAAATTGCACTAAAAGCTGATATGGGAACCTGTTTTAATTTTTCCTTTAACATGTTTCTTCCTCAAATGTTAAATTTATAATCATCACAAATGAAGAATATTTCATTATGTACTTTATCAGCCCAGGATTGTGAGCAGCAAGAGAGGGTACCTGTATTAGCAAATGTTTTGGGGTATAGAAAGTCTTTGACCAGCAAATATTTTATACATATTTTAAAACAAGTAAAAATATTAAATTATATCAACATATAAAGTGGTCTCTGCATCAGTGTCTCAATATTCCTAACCTAAATTGTGACAAATTTAGTCACTTAATTTGAACTTATTTTCCTTTAATTCTGCTTTTGGAAAGGCAGGAAACAGCAGCCATTAAGACAGAGAATTTGAGGGCAACAACTTTAGGTGGTTATAACTGTCTAATCTATGCAAACTCTCCAGAAATTTGAGTGTGCAACCCACACTCTGGCTTTTCTTTTCACGGCAGCATGGGAACACTGGTTCATGGGACTCAGTCACCATCTGTAGGCCAGCCTATTCTGCCCTCTGTCTTGGTGTCAGAGGTGCTGGAACCCTCTTGCATTCTCTTCACACACCCTATGCTCTCACATGTAACCCAGAAGGTTTGGATGGATAAGAAGACTCACACAATAAAGAATCCATTCCTCTCTAAGTTGATGTGCAGATCCAATCTGTTTCCTACTAAATTATGGATCTTGTCAGTAGCCACATAGAAGGTCAATTCACAATTCTTATAGAAACAAGGATATCTAGATGAACAAAACATTCTGAACTAGGATAAGGAATCAGTTTTGTCTACTGAACTCAGTGCATGCTAAATATAATAACTAAAACCAGATTATGGGGTAGGGAGCTAGATAAGTGGGCATAGAACAGAGAAAGTAGGAAAGATGCCCCACCCCCCATACACCTCAAATAGGCTCAGTGGGTTTGGTGAGATCCCAAAAGTAATGAAATGGAAAAGGGAACAGTTCCAACAAATGGTAAGGGGGCATCTGTAGGGTTAGATTTTTCAAAATTTTCTTTATTGAGTTTTCTTAAATGCTTTAACCGTCCTTCTAGCCTACCACACACCAGAGGTAGTGAAAAGGAAAGGTTAATAGAGCAAAGGAGAATGTGGGCCTGTTTAAAAACAGTTCTTTGGAGTGAGTCCAAACTGTGTTGTCAGGATATCAGCAGTTCAGTTCACGAGAAACAGCAGTGGCAGCTAAATCTACTGGCAAACACCATTCATGAATCAGCATTGGCAGTTACATCCAGAAGAAACCCCAAGGCTCTGCCAATCAGCCTGAGTCTGCCAAAGTGGCAGGAAGTAGCCAGAAATACCACCAGAAGTTTTTGGTGCATTTTACTATATAAGGTCATAGCAAGCAATGTTCAGCAAGGAATGGCAAGGTGAACCAATAACAACAACAACAACAACAAATCAATAATCAGAAAAAGTCCATTGACAATCAGCAAAGAATTATAAGGCATACCAATACCATAAAACATCATCCATTGTCTGTTGGGTGATATTCATACTCTTTCCAAACATCATGATTTTTCTCAAGTGCCACTCTAGCAAGGCATCACATGCCAGGCTGCTTCCAGAAAAATACCAGGTGTCTGTTCGTCGAAACATCCTCCCACGTGTCTGCTTCAGCAAAAACATCCTCTCACACCACAGTTTCCAGAAAAACATCACATGACACAACGGAGTCTGCAAAGAAAGCATAAATGTTCGCTTCAGGTATCAGAAGCAAAAGTAATTAGGTACAATCCATGAATAAAGCCTATAAAACTAGATGATAATTGTATATGTAAAATGTACAATTTAAAGATATTTAGAAATAAATAAATAAATATCTGAAATATTCCAGATATGGGTTTAGGCTTAGGATAAAAATTGTTGATTTTCATCAAAACTGAAAACACGTTTCTGTCAAAGACTCTGCAAATAATTTGTTTTGACATTTTTCTTTTATTTTAAGTGAAAGACACAGGGAGAATATACATGAAATTGGGTAGGTAGGGAGGTGAGGATGATCTGAGGGGGACTGGGGGGACAATATGGTGAAAATATACTGTAAGGAAAAATTAATAAAAATAAGTTAATTTAATAATAAAATAAAATTCTGCTTTGTGGTTGAATTAGGTAAAGGCTAGAAGTTGAGGAAGAAGGTGGCCTATAGGAAGACCAGGAGTCTGGATAAACTTGTACCCCTGAGATCTTTCAGACACTGAGCCACAAATCAGGCAGCATACACTAGCTGGTCTGAGGCCCCTGACACATACAGCAGAGGACTGTCTGGTCTGGCCTCAGTAAGAGATATGAACCTAACCCTGGAAAGGCTTGAGGCCCCAGGGAATGGGGAGACCTGGCAGGGTGTAGAAGGTGTGGAGGATGGAGATATCATCCTCTTGGAGACACGGGAGAAGAAATGGGATGAGGAACTGTTGGAGGGAAGAACAGGAGGAGGATAAAGGGTGGACTGTATAAAAGATTGAAATAAAAAAAGGTAATTGGAGAGAAAAACAACCAATGTTGCTCTAAAGGTGATGGGAAGAATCATGATTTTGTTTCTTAGTTATTCTACTCAATATATTCCTTCATATTTTTTTAAAACACTATAAAAAGGAAAAGAAGCAGAATGAAAAATATTTGCAACCCACATATCAGAAATGCTCATCGTCTGGAATGTTAAGCACTCTTATAACTCCATAGCAATAAAGAAAGCATTTATTCATGTGGAAAATAGGCAAAAGGCAAGAGATGCTTTAATGAAAGCGTTATGAAGTCAGGGAAAAAGCATGTGAAAATATCTCTATGCTATTAGGCAATGCAAATCAAAGCCACAATCATATCTTTGCATTACTTTCTCCCACCTGAGATTGAACATACAGTTCTCAAGTGATAACAGTGTTGATCAAGACAGAATTTTTAGCTAATCCCTGGGATATCTGGTTCTTCTACCCAGAACTTCAACCTCAGATAAGCAATTCATTCTCTGTTTTTTTTTTCCCCTCAATTATTTAGTTTTGATTATTTCTGTTGGGACAGCATTTTTACATCGTTATTGGGAACACTAAGAGAATTATGTAACTATATCCTACACAAATTGATTAAATCAGTATAATCAACCCTTCCACATTTCCTTAAACCATAATAATTTCTAGGTATAGTAGTGAGTTGGGATTTCAGGTTCTTCTGATTTCTTTGAAACTTATCATATGTTGTAATAACTGACAGTTTTCCTACTATGCTACAGAGAACCAGAAGCAGTTCATCCGCTGTTCCAGAGCCACTTATCTGGCCTGTTCCCATTTTTTCTATTCCTCAATGGCCACAAAAGATAAGAGCTATTGTGGTTACAATATTTGTGCCTGGCTTATGTTACTTCCCATAATGACCTTAAATTCCACCCACATTGTAGTAAATGAGAGAATTTCACTCTGTCTTATTGATGAAGACTATCAAAGTCTATTCTACATGAAGTGAGCCTTCACTAGCTGTGGCACAGAAGTTGTGTTTTGCCCAAAATGCCTTCCTGGTAGTAAATTCACTGTGCTGCTGCTGGGAGGTAGACTGGAATCTCAGTAGACAACACTCCAAAGACTATACATCTCTTAACCAGAGGCTTAAAGAGTGTCGATGAATTGAAGCTTCTTAGATTCTGCTTTACCACTGGTCAAATATCAGTCTTAAGATGACATTGTCAACAGTTGTGCCCTACTTTACTGTGTCATTTTGAGTGAGATAGGATTTGTTGAACTCTGTATCCCAGCAAAGCACAAACCGAAATTGTGAAGCAGGATTTTTATAATAAGCTACATTTAAAACTTTGGAAAGTAAGCAAAAGACATATCATGAAAAGGAGACAGGAAATGAAAAGCCTCTCATAGTTAATATGTAACTCAAGGAAATATCTCTGCCAATTTACAATGCAAAGGGAAATTCCTGAAAACGGAATTGTATTTGTTTCTTGCTGGGTTGAGCCTCAGTTGGAGAGAGAAAATGATACCCACTACAGTCTCCAGTCTTCAGGGTTATTGTTTGTCTTAGTCAATGACCTTGACCACAACAACTCTTGTAAAGGAAAGCTTTTAGAGGTTTGCATTTAACTGGGGCAAGCAGGCAGACACAGTGCTAGAGATGTAGATCAGAGTGCTACATCCAGATCTGCAGGCTTGCAATGGGTTTTTTGAACCATCAAAGCCCATGCCCTGCAGCAACACCCTTCTTCCAACAGAGCCCTACAGGCTACACCTCCTAATCTTTTCAAATAGTGCCACTCCCGGGTGACTAAGCATTCAAACGAACAAATGGGGGCTTTTCTTATTCAAACCACCTCTCTGTTGTTGGGAGTTTTAATTGTTGATGGGCATGCCTGGCCCTCTGGTGCTGTCCTCTTAGCGGTTTACAGTCCCCTTTCTGATGCCAGGAGTCATCATCTGGTTCTGAAGCCATCTCCTTCCACTCAATCTAGTACATGATGTTCTTTTTCAGCAGCCTCTAAAAATGACAAAATTATTTGCATAGTTGGCAGCTTGCGCAAAGGGACTTAATTTTATAAAGATACATAATTTCACTCTACAAAAGCAGCATTCCATGAAGCAAGATAAAAGCCATTTTTAATCTCTAATTGATTCAAATACTTTTTTTTTTGTCTTTTAGAAGTTCGTATTAAATTACCAGAGTTACTTTTTCACAGTGCTGCAGTCTAGAACTTACATCATGATTTCTGTTAAAGTCACTGAATGGAAAAAGAGTACTTGCTAGGAAATACATGAAACATTCATCATTTGAAACTTTCCATCTGGCTCGTATCCCCACTTCAATTCTCCCTTTCCTCAGTTAGAAACTTGCCTGCAAAAACTGGAAGATGAAAATTCATGACACTGAAAAAGAAAAGTAGCAGACTACTTCTAGGATTTGGGATAAATTTACACCGTTGCAAAAGCATATGGAGTTGAGTTAGAGCACAAGGTAACAGCTGATCTTATTAAAGCCTTCCTGCCTGAATGGCTCTAAGTATTTTGTTTTCTCATTTGGTTCAGAGACGTTAAGAACGCAGTGTTTATTAGAATCTTAGGCAGTTGAACAGGCACAATGTCTATATGCATTTCCAGGAATCATTTTATTGCAGCTTATCTTTAAAGTCAATCCTGGATTTTTACAAGAGGACAGAATGAAAATACTGATGCAAACAAGGCAGGAATCAGGAAAAATCTTGGCAGAAATTGCTTTGTGGTGACTGGATTCAGAGGCTGAAAACACCGGCTAGCATGCAACCTACCAGATCAGAAAACACAAGAAAGAAATCCAAAGGGAGATGAAAATCTAGTAAAACAATATGCGCATGAATTCTAAGATTAAAGTGGATACGCGTGTCAATAGCTCTTGTGCCCATTTTTCAGTTTGCAGATTTTTATGGATGAATATAGGACACAATGTAGAGTTGAACCTGTGGATGAGATTTATCAGAGAGGAAGGCCCTAAACTAAATCAGCTAAAGAATAAGATGCAGGGTAGAGACAGGAAGCCTAAGGACTTTTTTTTTTTTTTTTTTGCTGAATGTGTTTATTGAAACTCTCATTCAATCATCATTCCTGAGAAGCTCATTGTAGACTGCCCTCCCATCCAAAAGCAATAAGGACACATGCTCCACTAATTTTTATTTTTAATTATGTCTCTGTGTGAGCATGTTTACAAGAGTTCCCAGAACCAAAATGGTTTCTCACAACTATTTGTAACTCTAGTCCTAGGGCATCCTACATCTTTTTCTGGCTTCTGTAGGTACCAGGCACACACATTGTGCATAGAAATATATGTGGACATATATGGGTACATATATATATATATATATATATATATAATAAGCTAATTGCTTACAATTTAAATAATATTGTAATCAATGTGGAGTTTTTGTGGGTATATACTATTCATTATTTCATATATATATATATATATATATATATATATATATATATATATATATATATATATATATATTTAACTCTAGCTTACAGAATATTTAGCCATCAGGCAGTACCTGCAATTTTACTTGGTTACTGGGTCTTAGATACAAAGCAGTGCTACAGTTAGCAGCTCAGCTATCCCACTGAGATGGACAATTTAGGTTTTTTATTACTATACAACTATTCCCAGTAACAGCAAAAACAAAAACAAAAACAAAAAACCCAAAAAAAAACAAAAACAAAAAAACAAAACCACTTCCAAATGCGATTGTGTAATGGTGTTTAGTCAAGAGAATTAACAGAAAAAGGAATTAAATTACAGAAGAACCCAGTGATTAAAAATATTATCTAAAGATAGATGCTTAAGTAGGCTACAGCGTAAACATGGCTCACTTTCACTCTACACTTATCACAGAGGGAGACAAGCGCCTTGTAGGCATGATAAATGTATCTGTGATTGGACCAATTGGAATTACACGGTCTGAAGTATTATAGATTTATCAGTCTTGCTCAATTGTTTCCAGAAAAGTGACTCAATAATATTGTCCATGTATCTAGTGGAGGGTAACATAAAATTAGATTGTGGGTAACTCCAGGCAATTGGTCTTTGTTCAGATGCATTTTTTATATTATGATAGTGTTTTTTTGCTTTCATAAAACTTGGAACTCGTGTGACAAGTAACAGGTCATTTGTTTCTCTACCACATACCTTTGTTTTATGGTGTGAGGATTTAATTTACATGACATTTTTCTAAAAGGTATTTTAAAGATGCTAAGAAATAATAGCGACTATAGTCATGTAAGTACCACATGATAACCAGTTGTGCCATTTGGATTTCTTTTAGCAAAGATTATCAGCATTTCACATTAAAGTAATTATTGATATATATTTAAGGATGTAATGGTAGATATGATATAAAGAAGCAAATGGTAACCTCCAAAATGGCTTCCAAATACTTAATGTATTCTCCTTGCTTTATAATATGTGTGACAACCAGTAGAGATTCATGGTGATTCCATAAAAATATTCTGACAGTGAATGACACAGGCTCAGTCTACTCTCAGATGACAGTAGTGATCACAAGATTTGTTGCATCCTCCATCATAAACTCAGGGCAACAAAATATAAAGACAAGATAGAATTCTTTCAAGACTTTGGTTGATGCAGTTAAGGCTCATCTTAGATGTCTGTCTCCCTTCTGGATTCTGTTTTATTGCTGGCTGTGTGTCAACTCCTCTTAGTATTCCTCTCTCCGTATAACTCTATGAAACCAGTTCAAGGAAAATTAAATAGGTAAACCCTTTATCTTCACAAGAAGTGTCCTAATTGTGTGACTTTCATGTTCACATTGAGCCTTTACATGCAACCTGATTCTTGTGCCTTTTGCATCTTCATGTAGCACTTTGTTTAATATTTTTTTAAAAGTTAATTCTTTATTTTTTAAAGTCATAATTATATTACTTCCCTCTTTTCTATCCATTCTCCAAATCCTCCCATGTAGGCCCTCTGAAATCACATATACATACAAGTAATGTTATATGGACAAAGCAGGTAAAAGTGTGTGTGTGTGTGTGTGTGTGTGTGTGTGTATGCCGGGCAGTGGTGGCACACTCCTGTAATCCAAGCACTTGGGAGGCAGACACAGGTGGACTTCTGAGTTTGAGGCCAACCTGGTCTACAGAGTGAGTTCCAGGACAGCCAGGGCTACACAGAGAAACCCTGTCTCAAAAAAAAAAAAGTGTGTGTGTGTGTGTGTGTGTGTGTGTGTGTGTGTGTGTGTATGTGTAACAACAATAAAAAAAAAGGACATGATTTTTGCCCAATCTTGTACTGCAGTGAGATTTATCCATGACCAGAGCACCTTAACCCCACTTTCTGATTCCTACAACCTGTTCTGCCCACTTCCGTTTGTATATTGTTCATCATCCCTGCTTGCTTCCTTCATGATTATCTCACTTCCTGTGCCTCGTGAAGTCAAGAATGCCAAGTCTACTAGTCATAGCAAGTGATACAGTGATCCATCCTTTTGTCTTATTATCATTCATGTCTATTTTCCCCAGCAATGGTACAAGAAATATATATATATATATGTTGGCACAACATGGACTTAGAATTCAGATGTCGTATGTCACATACCTTCTTCTGGCACAATCTTCTACCCATATCATGTCACTGCTTCTTTCCTTTAATTTCCATACAACTAAGCTGAAAATCTTACCAGTATTTAATTTCTACTGCATTGAGAAGAGAAATTGATAGACAAGAAGTTTAGAGTGAAGGTTGCTTCATCCAATAGTCTACAATTTAAAGATAGCATGGCAGTTTTGAAACAAAGATCAGATTATTATATTTTTAACCTGCCTCTTGTCTTGGTTAGTGAGCATAAGTGAGCTTATTCTACACCTGGTGGTCTAATATGCACTTTGTAGAAGGAGTAAAAGATAAAAAGCAGCTGTCTTAGTTTGCTTTTCATTGCTGTGGTAAACACCCTGACTCAAAGGAACAACCCAGATGAGGAAAGGGCTTGTTTGGTTCGATGGGTGTGGTTGGTCCATCATCAAGGGAAGCAATACAGAAACACACATGAGAACCCACAGGCAGGAACTGAAGCAGAGAGTATAGAGGCATGCTGCTTACTTTATGCAATCCAGGGACCATTTGCCCAGGAATGGCATGAGTGTAGTGATCCAGGCCTTCACATATTAATCACGAATCAAGAAAATATCCCAGAGTTATGCCCATAGGATAGTCTGATGGAAGCAGTTTCTCAAATGATGTTTCCTCTTTCCAAATAATTCTAGTTACTGACAGGCTGACAAAAATTAGCTAGTATAGCCATTGTAGAGAACTTGAAAAATATAACAAACAACAACAAAAAAAGACAAAGATAAGACTAGGTACGATCTCTTCCATGAAGAAAGGAACAGCTACCTGGCCATGCTAAGTAACATGTTCTGACCTCAACCTGTTAGAAGAAGGACCAGAAACACCAGGTACAGCTAACGGTGCACACAGATGGGTGAATCTCCCTGAAACTCAGAGACAGGTTTCAGCAGCCATAGAGCAGCAAATGTCATCTTAAAATCATAAAAGTATCTGTAACTGAAATAATTCCAACACCCATAATCCTCTTTCCTTACCCTTGGGCAGAGGATCAAGTGGTCAGATTGCTGAACTGTGGGAATGTGGGAAGTGATTAGAAAAGGCTGAACCCAGCCCGTTGGAACATAACAGGAGAGAAACTACCATCACTCGCAGACACTTCCCTGGATGATGGGCATATAACCTTGAGTTCCTAGAATATGGTAAAGTATCTTGATGGGAGCAATAGACATGCAGGCTACATAGAGTGTACTAGCAGCAGTAGAAGTGTGGTAAAGGAGACTGAAACTAGGAGATTCTCAACTTGGCCTTGGCAGAGAGTAGCTCTTTGGATCCAAAGGTTTGTGGCAGAAGTTTGTTCAGTGTCTTGACAGAACTAACATACCAGGAGAAAGCCCTTTCCCACCAGGAAAAAATATTGACTGGATATGTTATCCTTTACCTCACTATATCACTATATTGCTCATTTCTCTCTCTCTCTCTCTCTCTCTCTCTCTCTCTCTGTCTCTCTCTCTCTCTCCCTCTTTCTCCCTCTTGTCTCTCTGTCTGTCTGTCTCTGTCTGTCTGTCTGTCTGTCTCTCTCACACACACACACACTTCCTTTCCATTCCTGTAAGTCTTATATTTTACTTATCTTTCTTACCCTATCCCTTCTTTTTCTCTTTCCTATCCCCCATTCACTTTATTATTCAAGTATCTACAGACTTTTCCACATTTTCCACATTCTAGCACTCCTGTCTTTAAACCTTTTAGAGATATAAATTAAGAGTAGTGTTTCCTCCTCTAGCCAACGCTGGGAATGCTGTCAAGCTACTGTAAAGGGCTTCTACTTCATTGGGTTTCTCCACTGAATATGAATCTACATGAAGTCAATTGGCCAGGAAAATCACAGAAAATAAAACAGAGGAATAAAAACAGTGGATAAGTGAGGTCTTGCATTTGGCCTGGCCGCTCAGGTGTGAGATTGCAACTTCAGTAGGTGAATCAGATAGATGCATTTACCCTAGCTATCAAGTGCTGGGCTAGTGGGAAGTGCCAAAGCAATACTGGGGTGGGAGAATACAGCCTGGTCTGGGGACCCCAGCCGAGGTCCCTAATTCTAGGACATCCAATTGCAGCGTGAGACTGCATAGAGTCTGGACAGAGGGGGCCCATGGCTTTGTGAGGAGGAGCCCCAGGCTGAGGTTCTGAAATTTCTGGGCTTCCAGACTCCACTGGAAGTTGCAGGAAGTTGGAGATGGAGGGGGCCCAAGGGCTTAGGACTGCAAGCCTCCGTAAGGGGGAGGGGAACTCCAGTTCAACTCTGTGGCAGTGAGTCCAACAATGCAGAGTGGCCTTCAGCAGGAAACAGGCAACTCTGCTCTATAGTCGAAGGCTTTCTCCATGTTTCCCATGGCGATTCTTGCTAAGACAGTCCATGCTTATCAATACAGTTTATTGACTGTTCATTGTAGAAAATGGGTGCATACCACCTCTTCATGGTGGGCAAGAGATTAATTAACTTTTGCTGGAAGGAATGTCCAGGAAGAGAAACCTATTGGATAAATATTCAGAGCCTCTAGGTACATCATTAGCATGGAGAACTCTATTTTGGGTCATGTGAGCAGTGGGGCGTGTGGTTACATATTCTCAGCCAGGAATCTTGGTAGGAACCAGGGAGACACACATCATCCTCACATGGGTGGGTGAGTGCTGGCGTCTCTTAACACACTCAACCTTACCAAGTTTCCTGTCATGGTCCCCTGCTCCACAGATAAGGAGTACATCCTATAATCATGAGAATGTATCCACCTCAACAGGCCCACAAAACACAACAGAGACAGCAAGAAGCTCTAGGCAATACTCTACTATGACACCCATGCATGATGACACTAACCTAGTACTGGAAAGTGCACATGATGGAATAGCTGCAATGCCATAAAACATCCCAGAAACACTTTTGGAAAGAACCCTGGCTACAAAGAAGACTCATTAACAAGCCCAGGGAAAAGGGTTCCTAAATCATTCTCAGATTTATACAGAAGGTTACACAAGTAGATGAAAGATTTGTAACTTGGAAGAAAGATTTTAAAACACAGAGGAACAATTCACAAAAGTAATTGAGATACTATAAAAGAACCAAATAAAAATTCTGGAAACAAAATAATTAATAAAATAAAACAGAAAGTATCATCAAAAGAGGAAGGCAAGGCAAAAGAATACATTTCAGAGTTAGAAGACAATGAATGACAATGTATGTAAATTACATTGTATGCAAAGAAAAATAATGGACATACCAAAGCAAATTTTGGAGACATTCAGTAGATCTGAATTTTGAATTTCAGTTTTATTTTTCTTACTCGTAGTACAATGTTCTATTGTATAAACATACCATGGTCTCATTATTCATTCATCAGTTAATGGGCATCCCAGCTGTTCCCATTCCCTGGTGATTGTGAACAGACCAGCAGTGAACAGGAATGAACAACTATATCTGTAGTAGGATATGGAGTCCTTTGGGTATATACCCCAGTGGTATGGGTGAATCATTGGTTCATCTATTCCCAGCTTTTGGAGGGACATCCACTCAAATTTGCATCCTGTCTGTACCAGTTTTTGCCCCTGTGAGCAGTGAATCTGTGTTCTTCTTTCCTCACATCCAAGCCAACATTTGTTGCCTTATTTTAATTTCATTTACTCTGACATACCAGTCATGAAATCTCAAAGCAGTTTTGTTTTGTACTCCCTCCCTTCATGGCTAAGGATATTAATCATTTTTTAAAGAAAATTCTCAGACACTGGTATTTTTCTTTTCTTTTTTCTTTTCTCTGTTTAGAAATTGCTGCTTTTTTCCATGTTCCTCTTTTAAAGTGGATTGATTTGTTTTCCCATGTGTAGGCTGCCTAGTAATTGAAGTGATGGTGTCCTTTTTGTGCAGAAAGTTTTGTTGCATGTGGTCCAATTTGTTGTTTGTCTTAATGCTCATGCTGATGGCATACTGTTCAGAAAGACCTTTCCAATGCAAATAGTTCCAGTCTATTTCCTACTTTTTCCTCTGTCATGGACAGTGTATTATGTCTTATGATAATGCCCTTGATGTCTTTGGAGTTGAGTTTTATATAGTATGACAAAGAAACATTATGAAAATGCTGAGTTTTTTTCTAATGCATGTATCTAATTCATTAGTATCATTGTGAAAAATCAGTTGGCTCTAGGGGTGTAGGCATATATGTTGGTCTTTAATTATATACCATTGATTAATGAATACTGTTCTTGTGAGAGTACCATGCTGTTTTAATTACTATAGCTCTACAGTATGACTTGAAATATAGGCTGATAATCTCATGGATTTGTTCATTTTGAGGATTGTTTAGCTATCATGGGTCTTTTGTAGTTCCATGTGAAAATTAATATTTTTTCTTTTCCTTTCCATAAAGAATTTCATTAGACTTGGATGGAAGTTGTTTTGAATCTTTGGGTTGTTTTTGGTAAAATGTCTGTTTCTCTGATCTATAACTCACGGAAGTCTCACCTTCTTCTTCTTCTTCTTCTTCTTCTTCTTCTCCTTCTTCTTCTGTATATTCAGTTTTCATTGTTAGAGGCTTTCACTTCCTTTGGTTAGACTTACTCTAAGACTTTTGTTGTTGCTGGTGATTTCTTCCTCAGTGATTCTCTCTTGTATATAGCAATAGTGCTGTGTGTGTGTGTGTGTGTGTGTGTATGTGTGTGCGCGTGCGCAAATTATATATCCCACTACTCTTCTGAATATATTTATCAGTATTGTATGAATGTTTTGGTGAGTATTTTGAGTCTTTTATTCATGGAATCATATCATCTACAGATAAAGATGTTTGGCTTCTTCCTTTTCTATCTATATCTCCTTAACTTGTGTAGTATTGCTCAAGATGATGCTTCAAGTACTAGATCTCACATAAACTGACCAGTACCTTTGTGTATAGAAACTTTTTGTTTGTGTATTTTGCTTTATGTGATCATATTTTTTTTGTGTTTGTCTTATTTCCTGAGCTGGAGGAGCATACATATAAAATTGGTGCCTGTGCCTATATGTTGAAAAGAATTTCTTGCTTTTTTTTCAAACAATTTTGGGCTATTAAGTCTTATTTTGAATTTGTAGAACCATTTTCAGTTGAGTTTTCTGTGAGGTGAGAAGTAAAGATATACTTTTATTTTTCTGTATGTTGAAATCCAATTTTCCCATTGCCATTTGTTGAAGGTACAGTCTGTCTCTCGGGAAACAGTTTTGGTATCTTTGTTAAAATGCAGGTAAGTATATGAAAATACCTTAAGAAAACATTTTAATTTGTATAGTATTTAGAAATATTTGATTGGTGAAATGGTCTAGGAAATGAAAGCACCTTCTACTAAAGCCCGGGAATCCGAAATTGATCACTAGAACCCATATAAAGTTGGAAGGAGAGGATAATGTTGCCCTTTGAACTCTACACATGTGTAGTGGTACACAAGTCCTCTCTCATACATCATATACACTTATGTATGTCCGTGCACAAACACACACAGAGGTGGTAATAATAATTTATCTTTTTTAGATACTTAAATTTAATTAATTGTCATAAACCATATGTATATATATATATATATATATATATGTATGTATGTATGTATACTGTACTGCAGGACATTTGGAGGCATTTTGCTGTGAAACTGGACTCCCCTTATATGTAAACAGTGATAACCCTTCCCATGCCTTTGATACCACTGTTCTATATTCTGTTTCTTTAAGATCTGAAAGCACTCTAAAGCCATCCATATTATTTCATATGTGTGTGTACTTGAGCTGTGTGCACTGGGTACATATGCCTTTTAAATCTTAATTCCATCATTGTATACTTACAAATGTCAAGTTTAGTTCCAAATCCTTGATCAGAAAAGTTTTGTCTCCTAATGTATGCTTTTCTGTTTTTGATTTCTGGTCCTAAGTGGTCTCTTGTTATTTTTTCTGGCATTTAACTGGGTTCCCACTGAGCACACTTACACTGCCCTGTTGAGCTATGGAAATTGCAGTTCCATTCCTGATATAGGAGATGATAGTTTAATTCCCTTACATTCCTCTTCTCTACTCCTACTATCTAAGATAAAATTGTGGCTTTCATGGCCATTAATAGGTGTGCTGTTGGACCATGAACTTCTGTAATTCTGAGACTAATATAAGTCTGTCACAGATGTGACCCACAGTAGGAATACCACTGTCCTCTTTCTAAGTAAAACCAATTCTGAGTCTCATATATTGACATTGAAGAGATTAAATCTGTAGAAAATGCCACAGTCCTGTTTATAAATCCAGTTATTAAAAATTTGCTCATATTTTAATTCAATGAACTAGTAAGAGAAACTTGTTATAGTGTACTATTCCTGCAGCACTTTTCTCTACTTGTTGAGATTTTATCATACAAGCAAGCCACACAGAGATCTATATGTGAATAGTGAACTGCTTATAACACAGAAAGTCTGAGAGCTTAGTCATTTTAAATGTTTGCCTTGAGAATTCTCATCCTTCTATGGTTACTCTAGTGTTTATTTTTGCATAATTTAATTTTTTTGTGTTGTGTTTATACCAGCCAGAGAATCTTGTGTTTTTAAGAACATTTCTGTTTTAAGTTAACGTATTCTAAAATTGTTTTTCTTTTGGTTGCCATAGGTTTTGAAACTGTGAATCATCGCCATCTGTGATCTTGTCCCTGTGAAGACTGTGGCTGACAGGATGATAACAACACTGATTATGTAATGGGTACTGCAACTTTGCATCGGGGAAACAGGAGAATGTTTAATACAAAAGCACATGGAACACTAGGAAACTGTTTGACATTAAGAGCCTACCAGTCCGTGATAAAAATAACAGAAATGAAGAAATGGAAACTTTGCAAGAAACTATAACTTGCCAAAAGAAACCAGAAGGTGGAAATTATATGGAAAAATCCAACTGATGAAGTCACTTTCACCAAAGAAAGAATGAATCACCACAAAATCTTTCTATGAAAAAGCTGAAAATAAATGAACAATATTCACATGACATCAAGATATTAAAAAAAGGGGAGAAAACAGACCTGAGAGTGGATGAAGGATTGGAAGGGCAGAGTGAGGATCAGGAAGGATAAAATCCTCACATACGAGAAGGGCAGCTACTATGAAATCCAAGATGGTTAACATCAGCTTTCTGGAAAAATACAAACTACCAAAATGTCAAAGAAGAAATACTTTTAGTCCTTTTTATGTTCTAAACTCCACTTCATTTTTTTTTTAATTTTTGATAATTTTATATATGAATATTTACTTCATTTCACTCACTCTTCCTCCACTCCCTCAAACTTATGACTTTTAAAAAAAATATTTCACACACACACACACCCCAAAGGACATTTAAAGTTGCTTAAAATTTTTATTATATAGGTGAAAAAATGAGGAAGTAATTTAAAAAAACATATTCTACTGAGAATGGTTAATAGACCTGGTCTCAACAGATGAATTTTAAATGCATTAAAATTTTTGACAGTTATTGGAAATATTATAAGGCACAGAGAATGTATAAATCTTCCTTTTACATTTATGATTCTAGTAAAATTGTAATAATAAAAGTTATGGTAGCACTGAAAATAAAATTACAGTAAATTAGAGTAAGAAAATGAAGATCTGCCGGGCAGTTCTGCTGCACACCTGTAATCCCAGCACTTGGAAGGCAGAGGCAGGCAGATTTCTGAGTTTGAGGCCGACCTGGTCTACAGAGTGAGTTCCAGGACAGCCAGAGCTATACAGAGAAACCCTGTCTCACCCCCCCCCCCAAAAAAAACCCCCAAAATTAAAGGAAATGAATATCTAAAGTAAAATCCAAGCAAAGGAATCTAGAAATTCATGAGTGCAGCAATTCAATCAAGAGGCTTCATTATCAAAAATTTTTGGGCTGGAGAGATGGATCTCTGAGTACAGCCTTTCCTGTAAGGACCTATTTCAGACTCATAGAAGCCACATAAAAGTATCTTGTTATAATGGATGTCTATAATCTCAGTGAGATGAGGGGTAGAAACTAAAGATAGTCAGGTGTAGATGGAGACCAACAAAAGGTAGTGTCTTTAGCAAGGTTAAAGGGGAGAAGAAACACCTGAGATTATCCTCTACTTCAGAATGTAGGCTGCGGAACTCATAATGCCAACATTTTTACAAACAACACCTTCAACACACACACACACACACACACACACATACACACACACACACACACACACACACACACACCACACCATATACCAGAACACACATGCACACACTCAGGAAGCAAAAGCTTAGGATATTAAGATAGACATTAAGGAATCCACTAAATCAACAAATTACAGAATTGAAATATAACCATTTCCATTTGATGTTAAAAAGTTATCTCATGAACAATAGAATCAATTCCTTTTATCTCTACACTTAAACCAATAGAATTGATAGTGGACTTATCCCTCTTCAAAGATGGTTTACAATGAAGACCTTTTCATTACTTTCTCACAAACAAAATTGCAGAATATCAAAAAAGTCTTTATAACATTAGAAAGCTAATGTATATCATCTACAGAAAAATGGCCAGTTTCAACAAATACCTTAAAAATACTGGCAAGTAGAATAATTCAGGCCATATTTTCCCTCTGGTGATAGAAGTAAATTTCGATTCATTAAAACCCAAACAGGTAGTAATATCAACAGAACCCATATTTGGGCTATGTTCTTCCTCCAGGAGCTCTTCAGTGACATCTTCAATCATGTCTAATCACCTTCAGGAAACCTTTGCATCTCTACCAGTCTTTGCCAGTGCCTAAGTCTGAGCCCTCCTTAACCCTTTTATAACAATCTGTAACATTCAGTTATAGCACACACACACACACACACACACACACACACACAGACAAACACACACACACACATCACTATGTGAACTATTGTAGAATGTGAGAATTAATCTTAGTTATTCGGATTGGAATTAAAGAATGTATAATTGCCAGTGGCAATTCAAACCAGTTTCAAGGAAAATCAATCAAAAGTACTTGGTAAACTGAAGTCAAGGACACGAAATTAGTTTGTGAATTTATTGTTATTCAATAAATTCTGACTTGTGGGTAGGCATAAATGTGTATGTCTACATATAGGCATGTATAAATACATGTCAATTATTAAAGAAATACATGTCAATTATAATATTAAAGAAAATATTACTTGACTTTGGGATAACCATTAAAATTAAAAAATAGAATAATAAATTATATAATATGAAGGAAAAATAAAATCAGGAGGTCAAATCAACTATATTTGCAAATTTTTCAGTTAAGGCAAAACGGTAAAAAATGGTAAACTAGAAACAGAAACCCAAATAACAAAAGCTAAAAATAAAACAGTAAAAATTAATGTAAAAATTCGTGAGGAATGAAAATTTCAGCACTGCAATTATAACAAATATAAGAGAAATAAAATGGATATTTTGTAGTAATCAAAAATGTAATTTTAATTGATACAGGATTTCATGTAGCCCAGGTTGGCATTAAAGCTTGCTGTGTAGCCAAAGTTGACTCTGACACCTTGATTCTCCTGTATCCAATTCCACAAACTGGGAGCACAAGCATGCACCACTATACCTACATTAATAAAATTACACAAATTTAAAATTAATTAACCTGTCTTTAAACCATATAGTTAAAGTGCTCACTTTCTTGCTGTGGCTGCTGACTTCTATACTGAAAAACACTTATAGAGAATGCTTCTGATATGGGAATATAGGAGTGGTTTAACTTTTATCACTTGTTAGGTGCACATTGCTTGCTGGGAAAAGGATTCTGGAGACTAAGTAGTCTCTAAAGCTATTTTTGAGCAGTGACTTTCGGGTTCTGTCTCACAGACTGCAGTTGTTGAGTAGAGTTCAGAAGAAAAAAAAATAAGTCAAAAACCCCCAATGATCATGGTTCCGACAAGAATTACCAATACCAAAGCAAATGGTTTTCATGGGAACAGCTAAGAAGAGTTTCTAGTAATAGATCCTAAAAGAACAATTACAACTATGTTCAAACAATTCAAAGGAGTCATAAATATACTCCAAGAGTACAAAAACAAAAGCTGAATAAAAAAAGATGTACCCCATTTTCAATTGGCTTATTTGGGCTGCTGGTGTCTCACTTTTTGAGTTCCTTATAAATTGTGGGTGTTAGTACTCCATCAGATGTAGGGTTGGGTAAGAGCCTTTCCCTATCTATAGGCTGCCAATTTGTCCTATTGACAGTGTCCTTTACAGAAACTTTTCAGTCTCCTGGGGTCCCGCTTTTCAATTGTTGATCATAGAGCGTGAACTATTAGTGTTCTGTTCAAGGAACTGTCACCTGTACCAATGCTTGCAAGGCTATTTCCTACTCTCTCTCTTCCATGAGATTTAGTGTATGCAGTTTTATGTTGAGGTCTGTGATGCACTTGGTCTTGAGTGTTGGGCAGGGTGAAGTGAGGAAGCTTGAATCTCACTTAGAAGGGGATATAAAATAGATGTAAGAGAGAGATATAGAGAGGGGGGAATTGTGTGGTAGAGGGGATGTGGAGGGATATGGGGAGGGATATGGAGAGGGGTTTAGGATCAGGTGTGAGAAGGGACAGGAGAGATGACCAGATGGCCATGAGAATGCATGGAAATATGCCACTGACTAGCTTGGAGGCATGGGGCAAAAGAGGGAGGCATCTCCAGGACATGACAGAGATCTGGGATAAGGGAGGCAACTGAGATTAGGGAAGGGTACCACATCACAGCTTTGGGGATATGGAATCTGGAGAGGCCACCTCCTGTAGCCAGGCAGGAACCTCAGTGGAGCAATAGGGACACCAACCGGCACACAAAACTTTTGACTCAAATTTTATCTTGTATAAAAGAAATGCAGGGACAGAAAATGGATTGGAGACTGAGGGAATAGCCAACCAATAATTGGCCCAATCTGAGGCCCATCCCATAGGTAATTACCAATTCCTGACACTGTTAATGATAGGCTTAACTATAAATATTAAGCTTGCAGATAGGAGGCTAGTATAAGTGTCCTTTGAGAGGCTCAACCTAGCAGCTGACTCAGACATAGGTAGACACCAACAGCCAAACAGAAGATGGAGCTTGGGGACTCTTATGGAAAAATCGGAGGAAGGATTGCAGGCCTTGAAGTGGATAGGAACAACAAAGGAATGACAACAGAGTCAGGTAACCTGGACCGTTGTGGCTCTCAGAGTCTGAACAACCAATCAAAGACATACACGAGCTGAACCTAGGCCTCTCTGCACATACGCAGTAGATGTCCAGGTTGGTCTTCATGTGGGTTCTGAATAACTGGAAGGGGAACTATCTTAAAAGCTGTTGCTTGTCTGTGGGATATATTCCAGTTGAGCTGAAGTGGGAGAGGATTTGCCAGGGTGGGAGGAAACCTGAGAGGGAGGTTGCCCATCTTCTTAGAGGAGAAGGGGTAGGGGTTGAGACAATTGTGGGAGGGGGTGATTGGGAGGGGGCGTTGAACAGGATGTAAAGTAAATAATTAAAAAAAAAACCCTCTCCCAATATTAATAGCCTCATTTCCCCAATAGACTATTTTGTCAAAGAGAATAGCACATTAGGTCTAAAAATGAACCAACTTTTTGCTGCTACCCAGAAATGCAAATATATTCCATTGTTTGGAATATCTTTTTCTAATATTTTTACCCTAAGAATGGGAAAAGATATTACAAACAATGGAAATGAGGGACAGACAGGAATAAGGAATCTGATAGCTGATGAAATAGATTTTAAGCCAAGGCTAGCCAGAAGAGATAAAGAAGGTCATTTTATACTTATTAAAAAAGACACTTTCAAGAGTAAATTTTAATTTTAACGTAATCCCAAAACATAGGTGCACACAGTTTCATAAACGAAATACTACTAGATATAGAGTTAAGATTAACCCACTCAGTGACAGTGAGTGAATTCAGTACCACATTCACTAGTGCACAGATTGACGGACAGGCAATGAACAGAGAAACATCATAAATAAAATAAATATTACACAATCTGTGGAGCATTCCACCCAAACACTGTAGGACACAAATCTTCTCAGCAGCCCATGGAACTTCACTCAAAATACAGCACAAAAGATAACACAAATCAACAAATATAGGAAAACTGAAATAGTGTCTAAATTCTGTCTTAACACATGGAACTAGATATCAGCGGTGATAGAAACTGAAGAAATCCTGGAAACTCTGGGAAATTGAACAATACACTATTAAGTGATAAGTCACTGAAAAAGAATTAAAAAGGAAATAAAAATTCATCTCATGAAATGAAAATGAAAAAACAATATTTGTAAATCTGTATGATACAGTGCAGGCAGTCCTGGGAGGAAAGTTTTCAGCAAAGTGCTCCTGCACTGGACAATTTGAGTACTGAAGTAAGTGACTCAGTTATGTGCCCTAAGGTCTTGAGAAAACAAGAACCAAACAAGAACAAAATACAGTTTAAAAGTGTAGGTGAAGAGAAAGAATTAAGAATGGGGAAAAGATCAGTGACATAGAAATTAAATGAAAAATATTGTTATTTGAAAAGATAAACAAGATTAAAAACATCATTCAAATTACCCAAAGAAAGAAAAAGAATATGCATATTAATACAATTAGAGGTGGAAAGAGACAGACATTATAAGAGATACTACTGAATTTAAGAAAATAATTAGGACCTGCTTTAAAAACCCATATTCCACTTAATTAGAAAAATCTAAAAGAAATAGATGGATTTACAATAATATTGAATCAGGATGAAATAATTAATTTAAATAGATCCATAACAAACAAGCAAGCTGAAATGAAATTTTAAAAAAATCTCCTAACTAAAACAAAAAGTTCAGCATCTGACAGATTCACTGCAGAATTCTAACAATTTTTAAAGAAGTGCTAACACCAATACTACCGCAGCTATTCATAGACTAGAAAAGGAAGAAATGCTTCCAAAAATCTTTTATGGAGCCTGTTATCTTCATATCAAAACCAGATAAAGGTACATAAAAAGAGAAAATTATAGACCAATCTTTCTGATGACCACAAATGCAACAATTCTCAATAAAATACTTGCAAACTGAATCTACGACTACCAGGATCAAGTTGGCTCTATTCCAGAAACATAGGAATGGCTTAATTCAAGTAAATCTATAAATTCAATCCATCACATAAATGTACTCAAAGAGACACCTCAATATCATTTCAATAGATGCAGAAAAGACTTTTGGTAAAATCCAAGACTGATTTATGATGAAAGCCATGGTGAGGTTAGGGTTAAAGGGAGTATACTTCAACATAATACAGATTATATGTGTCAAAATCCATAAGCGACACTATATTAAATTCCTCAAAGTATTTTTACCAAGATCATGAACAAGACACAAATGGCCACTTGTCTACTCTTATTCAACACAGTACTTGAAGTCTTAGCTATTTCAACAATGACAGAGAAAAGAATAAAAAAGAACAACAGAAGAAAAGACCAAAGGAAAGTATCCCTTTCTGAAACTGATATTCTATACATAGAGACACCAAAGATTCAATCAAGAAACTCTTATGGCTGATGAACATGTTGACGTGATACAAAATTAATATACAAAAGCAGTGGGCGTCCTATATGCCAATGACAAACAATCTGAAATCAGAGAAACAATAGCCATACACTAAAAAATGAAATACCTTGGATTAAACCTAGTTGGAGAGGTAAAGATTTGTACTGATGAGAGAAGGGGTTTCATGAGACCCCACCCACAGGAGTCAATGGTAGTCAATATATGCTGGAGGAGGAGTCATTATCTTTAGTGGTAAAGTCCCTGATGGGTCCTCATACTTCAGTGGGTAGCTTTACCCGCAAGCCTGCACGACTAGATTTAATAGTTCTAGTAAGTTATAAAGCAAAAACAAAAACTTGGGATGGGGACTTGATAGGAAAAAATGGAGTGGGGTTAATAGGAGGCATGAAGATCTAGGAATAAATGTGGACAGGGCGTATTATATACATATATGAGGGTGTGAAAGAATAAATTTAAAAGATATAAACAAGAACCCAGGTATCCCTCAACAGAAGAGTGGATGCAAAAATGTGGTATATCTACACAATGGAGTACTATTCAGCCATTAGAAACAATGAATTCATGAAATTCTTAGGCAAATGGATGGAGCTAGAGAACATCATACTAAGTGAGGTAACCCAGACTCAAAAGGTGAATCATGGTATGCACTCACTAATAAGTGGATATTAACCTAGAAAACTGGAATACTCAAAACATAATCCATACATCAAATGAGGTACAAGAAGAAAGGAGGAGTGGCCCCTGGTTCTGGAAAGACTCAGTGAAGCAGTATTCGGCAAAACCAGAACGGGGAAGTGGGAAGGGGTGGGTGGGAGGACAGGGGAAGAGAAGGGGGCTTACGGGACTTTCGGGGAGTGGGGGGCTAGAAAAGGGGAAATCATTTGAAATGTAAATAAATTATATCGAATAAAAAAAATTAAAAAAAATATAAACAAGGTAGACAAAAAAGAGGAAAGGATGGTTATGCAGTTTACATAATTCTAGACACTGAAGTAATTGTGTTAAGGAGCGGGTCTCAGGCATGGCATTTCTAAAGATAGACAATGAGCCTGGGAAGACGGAAACTTCTGTCTCAGAATGTGAATGTTGACAATGAGACCCTCTAGACTGCCTGTAGTGGTATGCGATCCTCCAGTCACCTCCTAAGAGTTGACCCACCCCTCTAACTTTCATGAAAAGACACCAATCAGCTTCTTCTACAATGGGCACAAAAATTGTCTTAAAATTTTATTCAAAGCTGACTGTTCTGCTCTAAAGATCCAAAACCACTCAAGTAGTCATAGGACTCCAGCAAAGCAGGATCTTTATTTGCATTAGGCAGCATTTAGGTACAACAGCACAGACTCTGCAGCTTACTATGTCCTCCAAGGATCATCTTGGTCACTATTTAAACAGATGATAAAAATTTATTGTACTTAGGCTGCTCTCGATGGATCAAGTTTCAGAAAACACTCAGGAGCTGAATGTCATGGAGTCTTTTTTAGCCTAAAATTGAAAACATCTCTGCCATGTTACAGTTACATTTCCCCACTCATCAGGATTTAGGAACAGAGAACTTTCTTAGGAACATGTCTTTGTGGTACACTTATCCTATTCCCATTAGTTTGCTTATTCACCTGTGTAGGGCAGCTTGCCTAGTATTCATTTGCCAGGCAGAATATCAGATACCCACATACATCTCTCTTTCTACTAAGCAGGATGTCAGTTAACCAGGGAGGTCTTGGGAACTTAAACTTTATTTGACCCCCTATTCAAAGTAAACGTTTTATTCAAAATTGATTCAGTTTGGTTCCTACTTGCATGACTAAAATTTTAACAGATGATTGAAAATAGTCTTAAAATTATGAACCTAAAGAAAGATAGTTAGTATCATTTAGATGCGCAGTCACAAGAACAAACATCAGGTATATTCCTGCCTGTGAAAATAATAGAAATAATTTTAGTTCTGTCCTTATAAAATACCATATTATTTGGAATGCTTATTTTATAACACCCATCTTGAGAAGCAGTTTTGCCTATATTTGGAATTTGAATATTTTTGAAAAGGAATAAAATGTGTTAATTTCTCTAGCTAGCTTGTTATAGATGCTTCAGAAATCCTGAATCAGTATTCTAAGAACAGCATGCTGAATGAGCATCTTCAGCTGGGCAGCAGAACAACCAGAGAACTATAGTTCTGATTGAAGGAACCACAATGACAGAGTAAATGAGTGCAAGTGAATGGCTTAAATATTGTTTGCGGTTTGCAAATTAGATCTACACAGGCAAGAAAAATGTTTCTATACTTTCCTTTACAATTAAGGACAGTTTGTTAAAATATTTCCCACAAATAAGGGGATTGAATCTCTGAAACCTGGGTTCTGATTTTGGCAAAATAAAGTTTCAAATAACCTTGATTCTGCGGCATACAATTCCAAATCAAAGCCATTTACAGTGCAACTTGGCAGATCGCAATCCAAAATCAGGGTTCTTTAGAATTTCATCATCCCCAAATGTGAAAAACAAAATCTAAATGAGTTTTCTTTTTCTTTTTGAAAACTTTTCTTTGAATTAAATATTCATGTATGATTTTAGATGGCAAATGCATAGGAAAAAAATCTCATTAAAAGAAGAGCTCTACCAGTCAGGGTCCTGGCCTAAACAGATGGCACATTCAAATTGGTAATTTGAACCAAGTTTAATAAAGAGAACTGTTATCAATATATAGGCATGAGATAGACTGCTACAGTGCCTTGGGGCATATTGAGCCTGGAGAATGAAATGTAAGAGATGATTAGAATGTGAAAGACAGTGAGAGGGCATTATCTATGGGGGGTGGGGTGGGTAGCCAGTCCATACAACTCCCAGTGGAGGACGTCTGAGGAATGAACACCCAGTCACACTCGCTGTTTAATCTTCTTCCTTTAACTGATTTCTTCTTCAGGCCTCCTGCCGTCTGAACTCAGCACATTGGGACTGAAGGTTGAGGCTTCAGTTCTTCTTGGGTGGCCCCATGCTTAGCAGAGCATCTGTGGGTCTGGAGAGCAAGTAGAGGGAATTCATTCATGCCTTGGCAAATCTTGTCAACATAATGGGATCTAGGAACACCTAGCCAAACCTCTAGGTATAGCTGTGAGAGTATTTTTAGAAAAATTAACCCAGCTCAGAAAACCTAGCTTGAGAGTCAGGAGTGGTGGGGTCCACACATCCCAGTGCTTGGGAGCAAGTGGCAGGTAGATCTCTGAGTCTGGGCTCAGCCTGGTCTACAGAGTGAGTTCTAATATAGCCAGGGTTACACAGAATTTCTATCTCTAAAAAAAATTAAAAAAAAAAAAACAAAAACAAAACAAGAAAAAACTATAAAAACAAAATATAGCCAGGGTTACACAGAATCCCTATCTCTAAAAACATAAACAAGAAAAAAAAACTATAAAAACAAAAGCCAACTAAATAATAAAGTGAATAGTGCCATTCCATGGGGCATATTCTGGAGATGAGGGAGAAAGCAAGTCCTGCATTAGCATTCATTTTTCTATGCTTCCTGAGTTTATATGCAGGGGGGTTAACTCTCTCAAGCCCATGCTGTCATGCCTTCTCTGCAATGATGGACTGTATATTCAAACTGTGATCCAAAACAAATCCTTTCTTCCCTTAATTACTTTCGTTGGGTATTTTGTATGAGAAAAGTAACCAATACAATTGCTCGATTTCTTTGGTCTTTCAAACTTGAGCTTTGTACAGCTTTCATGTTGTAATGAATGAAACTGAAAGGAAACTAAACATCCCAACGGCTATGGTTTCATCACAGAAGATGTCTGCAGGCATACCAGAGCCTGATAAGTTATAACTTAGTTACAATTGACAGTCTTGAAATAATGTAGCAGAAAACTTATAGGAAAATAAGAATTACTGTCGTCTGTCTTGATGTATGAAGCCTATGCGATAGCTATTATACTTTCTTCCATGCTAATTTTTGTTCTCCTTATACTTAGACAGTACATTATCTGAGTTGGATCCTTTGCTTGCTAAGATGGTTTCATTCTCACAGTGGTTAACAACTACAAGAGATTTCTTGTATCTCCTAGCCTTAATAATGTAGTGGTAACCCATCAAAATCAGTTACATCTGATCTTGTTAACCATTCTCATTTGTGGGTCTGGTGATAGTAAGGGTCCACAATGGGTAAAGAGTAGTCTCAGCTTTCAAATCATGGAATCATGGATGTGTTCTCTTATGAAAGCATCCCTTCCTGGGGTATCAGACATCTATATAGAACACAGATGAGATTATAAAGACTGGAAGGATACAGTCATCAAGGATTCTATTAGTCATTATGACTGCTTATATTGACATTCTCTGTTTTTAAACATGACCATGAATAAAATTGTACTCTATACCAACAATTAGCTAAGGGATATACTGTATAGTAAAAATGTTTCTATCCATGTTAAGACAAATCAATGACCTCAAATGATCATAATCTTCCCATTCTCATGATGATAAGAATCCAATATATTGGTAAGCTGTAAGGTAGTAGGCTAGCTACCCTTGTGTATGGTGGAAGCTTAGAAACTGTGTTAAAACTTTGGATTGCTGTAGTGGCAGCCAATCTTTCCTGGTGCAGATATGTTTCCTACTCCCATGTATGTAAGCAAACCAGGATTTCAAGTACTCAGTGGAGGTATTTATCTCTTACATTTTCTGGGGAAGTTATGTATTATTTTTATTATCTTGAAGTTGGTGGTAGTATGAGTCCTTCATAATCTTCCATCTGGCCTCATTTGCCATATAGATTTAACTTGACTGGCCAAGAAATTAACAAAGACATTTTCCTAAAGGTAGAGTATATTATCTTTTTAAAAAATATATGTTCTATAAATGAAGGGACACACCAGAATAGATCTATAGTCCAACCAGTACCACTGTAGAAAGAACTCAGGTGATGGTAACTACTCACTACTGGGCTAGCATCAGATTACAGCCAGCCTCTGCATGTCTTGGAAATCTCCAGCCTTTTCTGTGTTTGTCAACTGGTTACAGACAATAGACTCCTCTGGTAAGTATGTAGACAATTTTGACATATTCTGAATGCACATTTCATGCACCTTCTCCAAAAGATCAAGCCCTGTTCCCAATTCTGGACCTGTAGATTTTGTCATTACTTATCTCTGTGTGTACTAGAGTCATCTGTAACATTTAGAAATTGTTTGGTGTTGCCAACACTACAGACTGTAGACTTAAAGATCATGCTTAATCCTTAGTTTTACAAGACTCATGACTCCAGGAGCTGAGGAACACTTACACTTTTCCAATCTGTTGCCAAGATGTTGTGGTTTCTATTTATGATCCCCACTTGATAATTTCTGTCTCATAGTTTTCTCTGGGACAGAGTTTCTTGACTTTATTGTTGTTAACCATTTAAGTTGGCTAAATGTGGGGTGATTATATGGTATTGACTAACTGTAACCTTGGCATCTATTCACTAGACATTGATAGTAACTTTCTGTCTCCAAATTAATATTGTCTTCAGACACTGTCAAAAGTATCTTGGAGGGCAGCATTACTGCAAGCTGAGAAACATTGCTTCCGAGCTGTTAGACAAAGCAATGTAGTGCCATAATCTTCCAATCCACATTATCATCAGAGGGCTGATTGTCACAGTAACTGACATTGCGCAATTTGCCCTATATTTGCCCTTCAGTCTCTCCCACTTAATTTGAATACTAATCAAGCTGGTTGCTTTGGTCCCTTCTCCCTGAAGCAAGGAGCATGCTTTCTCAGAATCCCATGTTGAATTCTGCTTCCTAGAGCTATGTCTAGTACCAATTCCTCTATCATTTAATTTCACAGCAGGAAACAGATGTTGTACCATGCTGAAGCCATTCAGCAACAGTTTAATCAAGGAACCATTTACATAAATGAGGCCACAATATAGGAAAGCCAAGAAGAAGGGACCATCACTAAGTTGGTAATGGCAGATTCCATTCTTATTCAGATCTACAGACCTGAATAAGCAATGGTTAAAGGAAGAGAATCCCAAGAATCTCAGGACTGGAGAGAGAGAGGAGAGAGAGAGGGAGGGGGCATTAGAATACCTGACAGTAGTCTATTTGTAGTGAAAACTTGGAAAACATCCCCCCATCCTTGGTATTCTTTACTCTGTCAGGGTCCCTACTGGCAGAGCCCATCTTCAAGGCAGGATGCAAGGGAATTCCATGGATAGGGGTCTACGTGATTTCTTATGCTTCGCCCACATGGTCCATGGTAGAAAAAGATGAAGGTCAGCTCTAGAGAGGTGAAAGACACAGGAAAAATGCTTAAGAGCTTCTTGTTACCCTGAAAAACAGAAGGATGCCTATTACAGGTAAAGTAAGACCTGTACATGAAAAGGGTGTCAGCAACTTAACAGTGTAAAATAAGAATAAAAAGTGAGAAAGCTTGATAAATGGCAGTAAACATCTTTAAAATAAAGGACGTGGAAGAATACAAGCAAATCCATGAACACATGTGCTCCCTCACACATACACATCCTCATATACCTACACACAGGAATACATACTAATGTGACATGTTGGTGCAGTTATTTTCTTTGCAGGTTCTGTCACTAGGGGAAAAATTTCAAGTTAAGATGTTTTGTTTGAAGTTTAAATCTAGATCCTCACCATACTGTTTATTTTGCATATAACAACTGCTAACTACATGCTCTTTATTAATTTCTAGCCCCTAGGTTTGTTCACACAAAATCTTGTTTTAGGACAATTTCAAAGATAAAAAGGGTTGTAGCTAAAGGGAGATGGCTCAGTGGTTAAGAGCAAGTGACACTCTTGCAAGAGGATGTGAGTTTGATTGCCAGGCCCCACATTCAGTGGCTTACAACTACCAGTGATGACAACCTAATGACTTCCTCTGGCCTCTTTAGGCACCTGTACTCATGTGCTGGCATACATACTTACACATCTATACATGAAGTAAAAGTAAATCTTTAAAAATATGTCATCTTCCCAGGCTTCCTAACGTATCCTCCTCTGCCACATTAGTTTATGTTGTAAAAAAAAAAAAATAGCTGATAGAAAAAATACATAATTATATTCTATATTGCATGTTTCCAACATCAAATAAATACTCCAAAAATCCATGCTACTATCTTTGCTTCTCGAAAATAGATCTCCTATGTACAACCTCCTTCACACAACACACCCCCATGTACAACCTTACATGATTCTCAGGGAGAATTAGTACAGCTTACTTTCAGATGTCAACTCAATTACCATCCTTCAGTAGAAATTTCCCCAAGGCATTTAGGAACATTTAATGCTAGGAAATAAAGTTTGTGCACTCACTAAAACTATTAGACATTCTTGAAAAATATTTTGTGTCAAGAAAAGAATATGAGATCCATCTTCTTAGAACCATTGTTTAGTGTATTACTCTTCTACAAATCAACACTATCAACATAAAAATCAAAACAATCTCACTTCTTCTGCTTATTAAGTGATTGCATGCCATGGTATAGATACGATACGATCTCAATCTCACCAACCAATGACTATTTTTAAATGAATATAAGAATTCTCAAATGTGAAAAGACTAAACAAATCCAAATTCTTGACCTTATGAGGTTAATTTTGGAATTTTAAAATTTATTATACACACCATGATATTAGCATTGCTGATATTTCTATGGTTCTACTGCAGTTTCTCACCAGTTCAAAGTTGGCTTTTTATTGGCTCTATAGTGATGGCTTTCCATGTATTAAACTCCTTCATCCTGATGGTAGTCCTATCTGAGAAATGATAGCCTCCTTTAATATTTGATGCGACTGAAGCAGTGGTCATTCATAATGATGGTATTAGAAAATGACACTTTCACAGACCTCTTTTTCTTTGGGGTCTATGCCTGCATCCCTAAAAAAGAATGGCTTTGAAATTCAGTTCAGCAACAATCATGCTTTCAAGATGTTAGAAAAACGTGATAGACTTTTTCACATTCAAAGATTTTCATGATGATTTATTTACTGTAAGGGTGGGAGTGGGACTGCATGCCACGGCACACCGTGGATGTCAGAGACGGCTTTCCCAAGCTTGCTCTGTCCCTGTACCACATGGATCAAATTCATGTCACTTGACATCTTATCAGCCCTAGGAACACATTTTAATGAGTCATGCCACCACTCTTGTGAAAGACTCAGCCAGTGAAGTTGTTTGCTATAACATGGCAAAGACTCACTGCACAAATTTAAATGGAATAATATTGATCCATGACACCATCAAACAATGAACAGTGTATGCCAGAGGTGAAATAAGGGCGAAATAGGAAGGAGGCTTAACCTGACCACACTTAGCTGTGGAGGTTAAGACGCTGTCTCACAGAAGAAGGCAGAACCAGGCTCTCAGAGTATGGAGGGCAAATGACAGAAAGGTCAGGCTACACAACAGGAATGAGGCACAGTTTTCAAGGTTACGTGCTCATATTCTGTTGTCACGATGGTCTTGCAACTAGTTGGTTATATCCAACTAGGAACTTCAAAATATCTAGAAAAAATACACTAAATATTTTACCATAGAGAGATGGCAAATGTAGGAGGTAATGGTTATGGAAAGTACTCTGACTAGATTATTACGAATATCTACACATTGAAAAAAAATCACACAAACTACTGACACACATATACAATTATGTGTCAACTAAGAACAAATTTTTAGTTCTTGGCATTGAACCCAGATGCATGCTAGGAAAGCAAGCATTCTATCACTGAACTGCATCTTTAACTTCAGAAAAGGTTTACAAATATATACAGCATATACAGCACTTTACATAAATATTCATGTAATAATCTAGTCCAAATGTACATTTAATGCAGTTTACTTTAGTGGATGTAGCGTCATCGATGATTTTTGTTCCTCATTTATTCTTTTCCATGTTTCATATGTTATTTTCAAAATAATAAGGAAACAGAAACACTACCACATTTAGGGGAATAAGACCTGAAAAATTGATGAATATTGTGGACTCTGGACTGGTGGTTCTTACCGTTGAGTTGCAATAGAAACAATTAGAGAGACTATAAAAAGTGTCTTGATGGACCCTCCTTCATCCTCATGTGCGCGCGTGCGTGCACACACACACACACACACACACACACACACAGATTTCAACTCATCAGGTCTAAGAAAAAGTATGGGAATTTAGGTTTTTACTGTAGCCACAGGTGAGTAGTCTTTGAGAACATAACTTTGGGTATAATACTCACCAGGCTTTTCCTAGGCAGCAAGAGTTCCATTCTAAACTTGCCTTCTATGGTTCTTGCTGCTGTGTTTCCACATAAACCTAATTTTTAATATCTGGATTCACTTATATCCTCTTGTAAGATGTACTCTTTACTAACTTCATGGAAGGAAGAATGGGAATTTTTTTCTGTTTTTATTTTGGAAACCTTGTTCTTTGGACTCTGCCGTATTGCTTTCTGACTTCTCACATTCCAATGCCCCATTGATTTCCCATTCATATTTATTCTATATCTTCATTTAAAACTCCACAATGATGAAACTTCAGGTAGATCCATCTCCATTCTTTTGATAATTTGGCCAATTTCTTTAATAAATTTAGATATTTTTAGGATAATTAGACTGAAATTAAAGATTATTTAGGAAGTGTTATCTTTTTTAAAAAACAGTTCAGTCTTTCTGGAGGACACTATCTAATTCTTCTCAATTTTCCTATTTTATTTTATGTTTTGTACTAAATTGTTCTACAGTTTTCTTTTCAACCTTTTATGTTCCTAGGTGACGGTTTCTTCTCAGAATTCTATGAAGTGTCTTCATGGCCCCTCCCTCACCCTCACTGCACACACACACACACACACACACACACACACACACACACACACAAAGAGATTCCAATTCATCAGGTCTAAGAAAATCTAGTTGTTGTTGTTGTTGTTGTTGTTGTTGTTGTTGTGAAAAACTCTTTTTAAGAGGTGGCACATGCCTTTAATACCAGCACATGGGAGGGAGAGGCAGGTAGATTTCTGAGTTCGAGGCCAGCCTTGTCTACAGAGTGAGTTCCAGGACAGCCAGGGCTACACAGAGAAACCCTGTCTCAGAAAAACTAAAAAGAAAAAAAGAAAAAAGAAAGAAAGAAAGAAAGAAAGAAAGAAAGAAAGAAAGAAAGAAAGAAAGAATTGGTTGTCAACACTACACAAAAAATTTTTGTATTTTGACCTTTATGTTACCCACTGATTACTCAAAAGATATACTACTTCTAGATTTTTCCTGGTAACCTATTTTTTTTCCAGACATACCAGTTCAGCTGACAACTGAGAGTTTATTCCATCATGGCTTAGACATCATGGCATAAAGTAGTGACCACACTGTATCTGCAGAAAGCCAAGAGAGGTGAACACTTGGGCTTTAACTGCTTTCTTCCTTTTGTTTAGTCCTGGCTCTCAGTCATGGAACTGTGCTACCCCCATTCACAAATGATTTTTTCTTTCAGATAAACCTTTTTGTAGACACATATCCAAAGGTCTCTTTCCATAGTGAGTTTAAACCTTTTCAAGTTGACAAGAAAAATTAAATTCACAATCATAATATTTCTCTAATTTCTTAATTTATTTTAGGGATTTTCTCCCCCTTTTACTTCCTTCCTTCCCTTTCTTCTACTGGGTATTGAACCCAGGACCGTGTCCATGCAAGGCATATAGTCTACCACTAAGTTACATGATAAGCTAGGCATTTGTTTTTAAATTCTCTCTATTTGTCTGAGGAATAACTGGTTTTGAGGCCAGGCAAGTTTCCTCTTATTTTATTCATACAATTTTGTTTTGCTTAACAAGGACATAGGGTACAAACCTGGGGAGAATGATCAGTGGCTAAGAGCATCTGTTTTTCTTACATAAGATCTAGGTTTGGTTCCCAGCACCCATACAATGGCTCAGAATTCTCCATAATTCCAGTTTGAGGGGATTTTATGCCCCTTTCTAACAACCATTGGTACCAGGCATGCACATAGTACACACACACACACACACACACACACACACAGAGAGAGAGAGAGAGAGAGAGAGAGAGAAAGAGAGAGAGAGAGAGAGAGAGAGAGAGAGAGAGGCAAAACACAAAACAATGAATAATAAAAATTTAGGGTGCCTAGTACGATACAGAGAAGAATTCTGTAACATCTTACTTGAGGATTGAAGCTCCTGCCCTACTGCTACCTATTATATATGGCATGTGCACTTTTTGTCCTAAAATATTCTTGCAGTTTACAAAGAAAACTAAATGCAAAATGATAATAAATGATAGAAAGTACAACTGCCAAAAAATATAATGAACCAACAAGAAAGACGTAGATGGTACCAGAAATGATGTAAACATCAGGAATGAGGCAATGATGAATAAATAAGGTCAATTGCCAATTAAATTATAGATGATAATAGCAAAAATAGAAACCCGTGGCAATCCATGCCTAGGAACTAAAAGTCAGCTAAACATTCACAAGATGCAAATCAAGTTTGTTTTTGTTATTGTTTCTCAAAGGTTCTCTCTGTGAAGCCAAGGCTGGCCTAGAATCTCTTATATAGATTAGAGTGGTCTCAAACTCAGACATCTGTCTGGCTGGACCTCCTGAGTGCTATGTCTACAGACATGTGTTACTATATCCCACTACAACTAAGGTTTTGTAGGCACTAGTGTTGACTTTTTTAAAGAAGAAATCAGGGCTTGCTTTACAAAAAATTATTCAAGAAAGCATAATTTTAAAATGTCCATTACATATTTACATTTTTTTCACATTATGCCCATTAAAAATGTATGTGCTGTCACACTACAGTGAAGTTACATAATAAATCTCACAGGCCCATATCCTGTCCAGATATTTCAGTCTGATTTCCTTTGATTTGGAGATCAATAGTTATCTCCTGGGAAAAATGACAAACTTCTCCCTAATGTGTGGTTCATCTCTACAAACAGTTTGATTAGTAGTAGGTAGCAATGAGTTTAACCTGGTGCCATGTTAGATGTCTTCACTAGGCCTGTTGTCTGTTGTTACTAGGTGCCAAGTCCATAGGATGTTTCACATACTGCCTTGTGGGTAGTTGATATGCTCTGTTGAAGCTTAAGAATAACGAAACTTCTGCTTAGATGTAAATGTACATTCATATATTGCAACAAGACAGTCTTTATAGACATTATCAACGAAGGTAAAGTGATACCACAGAGGCTGGCTGCCGGATGAAAACTAGAAAAATCAAGCTTTGCTAAGACACAGGGCTTAATCCAAGAACTCTAGGATCTACTGATGTCCACATAGAACAGTTGTCCAAGAAAGTTAGATAGTTACTAGCCAGAATTCAAGTGTTAAAACTTAAGATTTTTTTTAGGGGGATATAAGATAACTCCAAATTAAACTTGGTTTCTTTCCTGCTTGTAATCTTGTAAAGAGATGACATTCTGTAATCTCATATTCCATTTCTATCCAGAAGCATGTAAGGCAGTTGTTACTAGTGTGTATTTGTAATAAGGGAGTCTTCTAGATTGTTTTCAATTAAACAAATCACCAATGCATAGCAAACAGCCTCCAATCACATAAAATCACTCCTACCTTGTTAAAATCTCATTTGTTATAGGAACTCTCAAAACGTAAGGTGTCTCGGTGGAAAAATTATTACCACTCATATTGCAACAGGAAATAATGTTCCATATAAATCAATACCAGCAGGAATGTTCTTATTAAAAAGGGATTCACAGGTCAATGGCTAATTTCCAGCTGATGGTATAATTCAGCAAAGCACATCCCCTCACTGTTGCTGTGGTTAGGAATTATGTTTGTGAGGATCTGCTAGAGGCAATTTGCAATAGAAATAAAACGATCAAAATTATATATTTTATATTATAAATGTTTTTATTTTTTTGACATTCTGGAATTCAAATGGACTTGTGAGAGAATTAGTGAGAGGTGACTTTCTTGGCCTGTTGCGTCAGGTAGAAAACTCATTTCACCAAAGGAAAACTGGAGTTCTTGCTCTTAAAGGCCCAGAAAAGAACAAAAGAAGGGCAGAAAACTATGGCCCTGAGGGTGTAACCTTGGACAAGACAACCTCCCCTATTTCCTGTTTTTCTGTTGCCTATAGTTTTTTGTGTAGGTTTAAAACCTCATGAGCTTTTCCCCCATGAAGTGTGGGATAATTGTCAGTGTGCTCTTTGTTCTGCTCACATTTAGGCTGCCTGGTTGAATAGACTTTATGGGTAGAGCTTGTGATATTACTAGGAAAAACAACCCACACCTAATTCCCTGATCCTCTGACTCTTACAAACTTTCCCAGGCCCTTCAGCTATGATCTCTGAGACTTAGATGTGGGAATGTTTTGTGGATGTATTCATTGGAACTGGGCTCCATAACTCTGTATATTGATTAGTTATGGTTTTAAGTGTGGTCTTCATGTGTTGCAAAGAGAGGTTTCCTTGATAAAGAGTGAAGACTACACTTATCTGTTGTACACTTATCTGTTGAAATAAAGACAAAAGTGTGTGTGTGTGTATTTATACACACACACACACACACACACACACACACACGAGATTGTTAAAATAATGGATGAAAATTCTTCTTCAGTAACCACGATTTCCCTAGCACTAGTTAATTAGACCAGTACCAAACATAGTATCCCACCTGTTGAATGGGTCTTAAGTACAGTTAGAGAGCTGATGATTGCTAGAACTATGTGTACAACTGCTGCACCTGTCGGGTTTCTCATACAATGCTGGGTGATGACTTTGTTTAAAAAAGTAGTTTTAAATAACATATGAATACTTACTCTATGGGTGCTATTCTAATTAATCACTTCACACCACCACTATTTTACTTCCACAACCTCTTATTGAATCCTCACAGTCATACCATTACCCGTGTCCTATTAATCTTATCTTATGATGGAGGGAGTATATTGGGATGTGAAGACTAAGTACCTTATCCAGGCTGTGTCTTTATTTCAACAGATAAGTGTACATTGGACTGGAATGGTCCAATGTGTGGGTGTCTGAATGTGTTGGCATAGTGTGTTCTGTGCAAATAGTTTAGGTTCTCTTTTATTGAGTAGCTTTGAGAGTATTATGACTCCTTTCATCACTGGCTATCTGATATTCTCAATATTAATAATAGTTTCACTCTTTTATGTTATCTGGTGTAAATGCATTGTCTCTCATAATCTTTCTGATATTGAAATGTATTGCTATTTTATATGATTGAAAACCTCAATTAAAAGAAGAAAACTCTCTAAATTAAAAAAGGAAACATCAGCCACAGAAGTGAAGTAAGTTGCAATAGCAGAATCACTGTGCCAACAAACATATTCCTGTAAAGAAAATAAACTCTATTTGATCCATCAGTGCAATTATATAATCATGCCTTTCCTAAGTGTTTATTATCTTTCTTAGATTTGTCTCCCTTAGATAAGTAACAATTTTAGATACTTGAGAAATTAAAAATATTTTATTTTCATTTTTTAGAAGAGAGGGAGGGCTAATATCCAGGATATATAAAGAACTCAAGAAGTTACACTCCAGAAAACCAAATAACCCTATTAAAAAATGGAGTACAGAGTTAAACAAAGAATTTTCACCTGAAGAACTTCGGATGGTGGAGAAGCATCTTAAAAAATGCTCAACTTCATTAGTCATTAGGGAAATGCAAATCAAAACAACCCTGAGATTTCACCTTACACCAGTCAGAATGGCTAAAATTAAAAATTCAGGAGACAGCAGATGTTGGAGAGGGTGTGGAGAAAGAGGAACACTCCTCCACTGCTGGGGGGGTGGGTTGCAAATTGGTACAACCACTCTGGAAATCAGTCTGGAGGTTCCTCAGAAAACTGGGCACCTCACTTTCAGAAGATACTGCTATACCACTCCTGGGCATATGCCCAGAAGATTCCCCAGCATGTAATAAGGATACAAGCTCTACTATGTTCATAGCAGCCCTATTTATAATTGCCAGAAGCTGGAAAGAACCCAGGTATCCCTCAACAGAAGAGTGGATACAAAAAATGTGGTATATCTACACAATGGAGTACTATTCAGTCATTAGAAACAATGAATTCATGAAATTCTTAGGCAAATGGATGGAGCTTGAGAACATCATACTAAGTGAGGTAACCCAGACTCAAAAGATGAATCATGGTATGCACTCACTAATAAGTGGATATTAACCTAGAAAACTGGAATATCCAAAAACATAATCCACACATCAACTGAGGTACAAGAAGAATGGAGGAGTGGCCCCTGGTTCTGGAAAGACTCAGTGAAGCAGTATAGGGCAAAACCAGAACAGGGAAGTGTGAAGGGTTGGGTGGAAAAACAGGGGGAGGGAAGAGGGCTGATGGGACTTTCGGGGAGTGGGAGTCTAGAAAAGGGGAAATCATTTGAAACATAAATAAAAAATATATCGAATAAAAAAAGTTAATTCCTATACTTAAAATTACTTAAGTATAAAGAGGAATGGACAATAAAATATAATATATATTATGTATGTATAATATATTAAAAACATACACACACAAAACACAATCTCAAAGAATGAGCTATTCTATTTACGTGAAAATAAAAATTTTTGAAGAGAATAATTTTAAGGCAATTTATTCAACCACAGGAAGGCACATATTATATATTTTTCTCTCTTTTTTATTTCTTAAAATTTCATAAAAATGTATGGATATTTGGCATGAAAGAAAAGTGACACTTTAATGAGAAACCAAAGGAGTGAATGAAAGGCTTAAGAGAACAGAGGAGGAGGGTGAAAAGAAGCAGGAGGGTGGGGTGGGATGGGGGAAATATATTCCATGCACAACATGTACTGAAGTCATAATATGTTAATTTCCTCTAAACTCCATGGTGGGCTCCTCACAACCCACCCAAATGTTTTGAATTCATGAATGAAAGACACACACACACACACACACACACACACACACACACATACACACACACACACACAGAGAGAGAGAGAGAGAGAGAGAGAGAGAGAGAGAGAGAGAGAGAGAGAGCCTTAATTTTAATATGCCCTAAGCAGCTCAACAGTGGGGCCACTCCTAAATTTCTGCATTGCTAACTTCTCCTCTCTGATGTTCCTAAATTATTACTTACTAAAAATCTATATTTCATCAGCTACCCTGAACTGAATCAGTTCCTAGGCCATTTTCCAGGAATCTTACATGGTTGTATTTTTTCTCTCCTGTAGCTCTCAGGCTTGATCTTTCTGCTTTCCCATTATGGTGATTACAAAAACTCTTTCCTTGCATTCCTTGCCCTGGAACCTCAAAGAAAAAGGATGCCCCAGTCTCCTTGTCCAACTGTTAGCCTCTGGCAACTTCATTTACCAATTAGAACCAGCTGGGGACAGGGACCATCAGTGTTTCACATGCAGACACTTGAATTCTCCTGCAGTTTGGAAACTTAATTAACACAATATAAGCAATACATTAAATCCACAATAATATACTCATAAACTTTTAAAAATATTTTTCTGAAAAATCTAAAATGAATAACATTAAAAACAATCCAATTAAAAGTTGGAGCATATGATGTCAAGAAGCACTTGCTGACAGGAGCCTGGAATAGCTGTTCCCTGAGAGGCTCTGCCAGCACCTGACCAATACAGATGCAGATATTCATAGCCAACCATCTGACTAAGCACAGGACCCTAATGGAAGAGGTAGGGAAAGGACTGAAGGAGCTGAAGGAAATTGCAACTCCATAGGAAGAACAATATCAACTAACTTGACCCCCCAGAGCTCCCAGGGACTAAGCTATCAACCAAAGAGTTGTCCCATGGGGGTCCCATGGCTCCAGCTAAATATGTAGCAGAGGATTGCCTTATCAAAGGGAGGGCAGGCCCTTGGTCCTGTAGAGGTTCAATGTCCCAGCATAAGGGGATGCTAGAGCAGTGAGGTGAGAATGGGTAGATGGGTGGGGAGAACCCTCATAAAGGCAAAAGGGAGAGGGATGAGATGAGGGGATTGTGGAGGGGAAACCAGGAAGGGAGACAACATTTGAAATATAAATAAATAAAATAACCAAAAAAAATTGGAGCACAGAGCTAATCAGAATTCTCAAAAGGAGAAATATGAACATTTGAGAAATAATTTTTAAAAAGCTCAATATCTTTAGACATCAGAGAAATGAAAATTAAAATTACTTTGAAATGTTTTCATACCTCAGTCAAAATGTCTAAGAGCAAAAAACAGAATAATAACAAATACTTTCATGAATATGGCGAAAAATCACTTATGCATTGTTTGTGGGAATGCAAACTGGTGCATTATCTGTGGCAGTCAGTGGAGGTGCATCCAAAAGCTAAAACAGATCTAGCACATGATCCAGGTACACAAGCTCTAGTCACAGTCCCAAAGGGCCCAATGTCCCACTGCAGAGATAATTTGTTCATCTATATTCATTGCTTATCTAGTCACAATAAACAAAAATTGAAGCAGATAAATGAATAATCAAGATTCGCTACATATACAGAAGGTAAAAATATTGTGAGGTATTCCCAGGTAATGCTGACAGAGAAAGAAAAAGTTGCATATTCCTTACTGTGGATGCTATCCATGAATCTTTAGATATGTGCTTTAAGCTGCAGTATCTATAGAAGTCAAGATACTAGCAATGGGCCATGGGGTAGCATTACAAGGGATGGGGACTAGAACATAGTAGTGATATAAAGGGGGAAGGAAGACAATGTTTAAATAAGATGAGGCTGCAAGATGTGGTTCAAAGGAGGTATGTGAAGCGAAAACTAACACTAAAAATCATTAAAAAGCTTTAAGTAAACCTACTACTCTAGAATATACATGGATACACACACACACACACATACACACACACACACACACACACACACACACACACACACACACACATACACTCTCACACTCTATAGAGTATCAAAACCTACAGCCAGGTATTTGTAACCTCTTTTGAAGTTTTTGGTTAATGAAGTCTCAGAACTCCCTCTATATTCTCTCTCTCTTTCTCTGTCTCTGTCTCTCTGTCTTTGTCTCTCTTTCATTGTGTGAATGTGTGTGTGTGTGTGTGTGTGTGTGTGAGAGAGAGAGAGAGAGAGAGAGAGAGAGAGAGAGAGAGAGAGAGAGAGAGAGAGAGAGAGAGAGAGAGAGAGAGAGAGAGAGAGAGAGAGAGAGAGAGAGAGACTCACTTATTCTTTATGGGACATTTCCATTGCTCTTGGTTACCCTCCTGACCCCTCAACCTTGATGGTAAAAACACTACATTACATGGAACAATCAAGCTAGTGCCACCTGTGAAGCTTCATCCCAATTGGATAGGCAAACAGTGTGAGAAGGTGCAATCTTAAAATTAGTCTCATTCAGCTGTGAACCCTGTGAGCTCTGGTAATTACTAGTCTTCTCATCTATGCCTACTGGTGAATTAGGAGTAAGATATTATAGAAGTAATTAATATTTTCCCGGGGCAGAAGTCTTCCCTTTGCCATTTGCACCAGGGAGCCAGGAAACTCCACAGCCTTCTTTGCATAACCCACCAGGAGAGAATGATCTCCCAGCAGCACTTTCACTTCTGAGCACAATCTCTAACTTCTCTCTGGAGGGGACTTGCTAGGAGCACACAGGGCCTAAGATCAGTGGAGCAGCTGGGATGGAAGTCTTCCTGCCACCATTTGTACCAGGAATTCGGGGAAACTCCACAGCCTTCTGTGCATAGCCCTCCAAGAGAGAGAGATCTCCCAGTAGTGCTTTCACTTTTGAACTCAGGAGTAAGGACACAGGCTTATAGGCCCACAGGAGGAACAAACTCTGTTGTTGTTGACAACAATGCCAACTAGCACCAGAGATAACCGGATGGTAAAAGGCTGCCAGGAGCCAAACTGACTTTACTTTTTGTTTAGAGTTTAATAAAGATAGGCTTGGGTTTTTACTTCTCCTCAGCTACAGACCTTGGAGAAAATGAGTGGTCACTGTGCCCTCCCAGAAGAAGAAAACATCTTGCAGTTGCCAGAGATTCACCTTGGCTGAATGCTCGGGCTACATGAAGAATCCCACTTGTTCATTTCTTCCCCTGCCTGTATAAGTTCCCTGAGAAAATATAGTTTACGAGGTCTTGAGCAGTTAATTTGTCTTGACCTCGTTCTTCACATCTCCTGTCTCTGTTTCTCTGCCCTTCTCTTCTAGGGTCCCTTGTCAAAAATCCCTGTGGGCCGGGGCAAAAGGCAAGCATAAGAACCCTACCAACAGAAACCAAGGCCACATCAGAACCCAGTTCTCCCACCACAGCAAGTCCCAGATACTCCAACATACCGGAAAAGCAAGAGTTGGATTTAAAATCATATCTCATGATGCTGATAGAGGGCTTCAAGAAAGACTTAAATAACTCCCTTAAAGAAATACAGGAGAACATGGGTCAACAGGCAGAAGTCTTTAAAGAAGAAACACAGAAGGGAAGACCCTTGAGGACATGGGAAAAAGTTCCTGAACAGAACACCAATAGCTTACGCTCTAAGATCATGAATTGACAAATGGGACCTCATAAAATTACAAAGTTTCTGTAAGGCAAAAAACACTGTCAAAAGGACAAAACAGAAAGTCAGCCAACAGATTGGGAAAGGATCTTCACCAACCCTAAATTCAACAGAGGTCTAAAATCTAATATATACAAAGAACTCAAGAAGGTAGACCCCAGAGAACCAAATAACCCTAAAAAATTGGAAGAGAGGGAATGGGGAACATATTTAATCAAAATGTTAGGGTTAGTGTTAGGGTTAGGGTATGCATTATGAAATTATCAAACACTAAATTCAAATATTTAATGATATATTGAATTATAAAATTATTTATGAATACTGGCTTCAAATGTCATTGAATCACAGTGATTAATATGGTGATCAGCCATATTTTGATTTCTGTCTAGAATTATGTACACACAAATATCTTCCTCTTTGTTTTTTGTGTTTTAAAACAGAAATACTCCTCATAGGAACATGTATTTGAGCACTTGGTTCCCAACGTACAGCACTGTTTGAGGAAGTCATGGAACATTTATGGGGTGCAGAGGAGCCACAACACTGGAAACCAGCATAAGTGTTCATAGTCACCCCACTTTCAATGAATACTCTCTGCTTCCTGTGTGGGAATAGAGATATTATGTCTCAGCTTCCTGTTCCTCCTACCTTCCACAGTTCCTTGCTAGCCATTATGGACTACCCCTTTGGAACTCTCAACTTCTCAAAACTCTTTCCTTTAGGCATGATATTTTAATTATAGCACAAAAAATAGCTAATACAATGTGTAGAGTTATTTGTATACAGAAGAATCTGAAGTCATACTGATTTGTTTCTAGTTATGATAGTCCTACAGACTCTCTGGTATTTGCCATTCAATTTCTCAATCAAGGGTGTTTGTTCAAGGAATTAATAGTCAGGCATGGTGGCCCTTGCCTGTAATCTTAGCATAAGGGAATATGATGAGTTCTAGGCTTACCAGGAATACACAATTCTCTTTAAACTTTGTCTTTGAAGAGTTGGTTATTTGAAAAGATGAACAAGATGATTTTAGCCAAGTTAATAAAAATAAAGAGCTCTTCTGTTTCTTCTGCCCCTTTCACAGCCTAGTTCTTTCTGCTGGGTCAGACTTGGCTGGTCTACTCCAGTGAAGACACCATTTCCTGATCCATCCTAGAGAACCTGCTGCACTCAAAGCAGTTGAGAACCAGCTGCATTCTGAGCAGTTGACCCAACAGTCTGAAGGCCTCCTAGGAGATTTACTGCAGCCAGGGCAACAGATCAGAGCCCTCTCTGCCCCTGTCAAGAGGCCCCCTCCATGTCCGAAGGCCCCATAGATGGTCTGCTACAGCCAGAGCTCCAGACCTACCAGGAGAACTGAAAAAATCCAGGGTCAAAAGAGGCAGACTCCCTTCACAATTGTCAAAAATAATATTACATACTTTGGTGTGGCTCTAACCAAGCAAGTGGAAAATCTGTATGACTAGAACTTTAAGCCTGTGAAGAAAGAAATCAAAGATCTCAGAAGATGAAAAGATCTCCTATGCTCATGGATTGGGATTGGCAGGATTAATATAGTAAAAATGGCCATTTTGCTTAAAGCAATCTTCAGATTCAATGCAATCCCCTTCAAATAAGCTCAATTCTTCATAGAGCTAGAAAGAGCAATCTGCAAATTCATTTGAAATAACAAAAAAAACCCAGAATAGCAAAAACTATTCTCAACAACCAAAGAATTTCTGGGGGAATCACCATCCCAGAACTCAAACTCTACTACAGAGCAATAGTGATAAAAACTGTATGGTATTGGTACACAGACAGGCAGGAAGATCAATGGAATAGAATTGAAGACCCAGAAAAGAACCCACACACCTACAGTCACTTGATATTTGACAAAGGAGCTAAAAACATCCAGTGGAAAAAAAGATAGCATTTTTAAATAAATGGTGCTGGATCAACTGGAGGTCAGTATGTAGAAAAATGCAAATTGACCCATTCTTATCTCCTTGTACAAAGCTCAAGTCCAAGTGGATCAAGGACCTCCACATAAAACAAGATACACTTAAGCTTATAGAGGAGAAAGTGGGGAAGAACCTTGAACACATGGGCACAGGTGAAAATTTCCTGAACAGAACACCAACGACTTATGCTCTAAGAACATGAATCGACAAATGGGACTTCATAAAATTGCAAAGCTTCTGTAAGGCAAAGGGCACTGTCAATAGGACAAAACAGCAACCAACAGATTGGGAAAATATTTTTATCAATCCTATATCCAATAGAAGGCTAATATCCAATGTATACAAAGAACTCAAGAAGATAGACACCAGAGAGTAAAATAACCCTTTAAAAATGGGATACAGAGCTAAACAGAGAATTCTCAACTGAGGAAATTCAAATAGCTGTGAAACACCTAAAGAAATGTTCAGCATCCTTAGTTATCAGGGAAATGCAAATCAAAAACAACCCTGAGATTCTACCTCACACCAGTCAGAATGGCTAAGATGAAAAACACAGGGGACAGCAGATGTGGAGAAAGAGGAACACTCCTCCATTGCTGGTGGGATTGCAAGCTGGTACAACCACTCTGTAAATCAGTTTGGTGGTTCCTCAGAAAATTAGAGATAGTACTACCTGAGGACCCAGCTATACCACTGTTGATGCAGCAGCTACAGTTAACCCGGTCCTGGAAGAGAAGCTGAGGGATAGATGGGGGGGGGGGAGGGCGGCAAAAAGAGCGAGGGCCAGGACAATAGTTTACTGATCAAGGCTGAAACTTTAATGGAGATCAGACCATTTAACAGTTTGGGCAAGCCCCTCCTCCCAACCTCTGGGTGTGTTTTAGGAAAGTGGTCTGGCTGTTCGCTGGGTGTTGGCTCCACTGCTCAGGCATCTGGGCGGGTCACCTGCTTAATTCAGGAATTCATAGATCTGGATGAACAATGAACTTCACCTTCACTCTGAGTGCCCTACCCTAGGTGGAGCAGGATCCTGACTAGCACAGGATTCCCTGCTCAACAAAGGCTAGGAGAAGTTCACCTTGACCAATGTCAAGTTCACTCTGAGCACTCAACCCTAGGATAAAAATTCCTGCTGTAACCTACCTCCCTATTATGCCCTAATGTCAGATTCCTGCCCGAAGCCCTGTCCTTGGCCAATGTCAAGTTCCTACCATGTGGCATAACACCCCAATATGGCTCTGTACATACCACTCCTGGACATATACCCAGTACATGCTCCAACATGTAATAAGGACACATGCTTCACTATGTTCATAGCAGCCTTATTTATAATAGACAGAAGCTGGATAGAACCCAAATGTCCTTCAACAGTGGAATGGAAGCAGATAATATGGTATATTTACACAATGGAGTACTTACTACTCAACTATTAAAAACAATGACTTCATGAAATTCTTAGGAAACTGGATGGAACTAGAAAGTGTCATTCTGAGTGAGGTAACCCAATCACAAGGGAATAAACATGGTATGCATCATTATTAAGTGGATATTAGCCCAAAAGCTCAGAATAAACAAGTTACAGTTCACAGACCACATAAAACTCAAGAAGAAGGAAGACCAAAGTGTGGGTGCTTCGGTTTTTCTGAGAAAGGGAACAAAATACCCACAGGAGTAATTAAGTAAACAAAGTGTGGAGCAGAGACTGAATGAAAGGCCATCCAGAAACTGTCCTACATGGGAGATTCATTTTATAAACAGTCACCAAACCCCAACACTATTGTGGATGCTAAGAAGTACTTGCTGACAGGAGCCTGTTATGGCTGTCTTCTGAGGGGCCCTGCCAGAGCCTTACAGATACGGAGGCGTATGCTAGCAGCCAACCATTGGACTGAGCGTGGGTTCTCCAATGGAGGAGTTGGAGGGAGGACTGGAAGAGCTGAAGGGGTTTTCAGCCTAATGGGAAGAAGGATGATGCTGGCCAACCAACTCCAGGCCATCAACCAAGGGGCATACAAGGTTCTAGCCACAGTTGTGGTGGAGGAATGCCTTGTTGGGCATAGATGGGAGAAGAGGTACTTGGTCCTGTGAAAGCTAGATAGATGTCCCAGGGTGGGGAAATTGAGGGGGGGGTGTAGGTGGGAGTGGGTTGGGTGTAGGGGCATCCTCATGGAGGCAGTGAGGGAGGATGGGTTGGGGGTTTTCTGGGAGGGGGGGAATAGGGAAAGGGAATAACATTGGAAATGTAAATGATCAATATATTCAATGAAAAAAGAAAGAGACCCACACAAATAAAGTTATCAATGGAAATGGAGCTATATCAAAAGACAACTGAATGAAGAAAATCATAAGAGCATAACTGAAAAACACTATTCTTTATAAAACTCCACTAAGGGCTTTTAATTGATTCTGGGGAAGTGACAAGTCACTCTAGTCAAATGTGTACCCACAAAAGAGCTGCACAGGCTCCTGCAGATAACCCCACATTCATGCTCATGATTCTGGTTACACTGAATAGATCTCAGGAGGAAAGGAAGGAGGCAGAGATGGGAAGTGAAAGAGAAAGAGACAGAGAGAGACAGAGAGACAGTGACAAAGGAGACAGAGAGACAAAGACAAAAGAGACAGATTCAGAGATATAGAGAGAGGCAAAGAGTCAGAAAGACAGACACATAGAGTGACATTGGAAGGAGAGTGAAAAAGAGGAAGAGGAAAAAAGAGAGAGAGAAAGAGAGACTGAAAATGAGAGGAGAAAGGAAAAGATAGTAATGCATTCACATTAACTGCAGGAAGCAGACTTGTAAAGAGCAAGGGTAGAAAGTTGAATTAGAGTAGGTGCTAGCATAATTATGTAATAAAGAGACTGCACACTGTACATATGTGAAATTGTAAAAGATTAAAAACTAGAAGAAATGGATGAGTTTATAATCTGTAAAATCTACATATATTAAATCAAGATGAGATGAATATTTTAAGCAAATACATAGCAAGGAATGAGACTGAAGAAATAATAAAAACAATCTCCCAGACATAATTATTTTAGGTACAGAAGGATTTTTTTTTTTTAAGAAAATTGTGTCAGTCCTTTTCTTTCTTTCTTTTACTTTTTAAATAAATAATTTACTTACTAATCATGATGTTAATTAGTCTTTAAATGTGTCATTTATCTTTGAAGGAAGTCATTTTTTTTTCTAGCAGTAAAATGCTACCTTATATTTGTAGTCAATACTCTTCTTCTTCTTCTTCTTCTTCTTCTTCTTCTTCTTCTTCTTCTTCTTCTTCTTCTTCTTCTTCTTCTTCTTCTTCTTCTTCTTCTTCTTCTTCCTTTTTTGGATTTTTGGATTTGTTTTTTCCAAGACAGGGTTTCTCTGTATAGCCCAGGTTGCCCTGGAACTCACTCTATAGACCAGGCTGGCCTCAAACTCAGAAATCCATCTGCCTCCCAGAGTGCTGGGATTACAGGCGTCCAGCACCACTGGCTGGCTTAATACTCTTCTTTTAAAATATATTTTTATTAATTCTTTGAGAATTTCATACAGTGGGCTTTTATCACATTCATCCCCACTCATCCTACTAGGACTTCTCAGATACATTCCAAATCCCTTTCAACTTTGTATTCTCTAAAAAAAAAAAATCTACCAAGTCCAATTTGTGATGCCCATATAATCATGAGTATAGGGACAACCACAAGATAATGAAAACAGCTCTAATGAAAACTGACTTCCCCCACTACAAAGCCATCACCTGTCAATGCATTATTGATTAGGATTTGAAACTCATGAGCATCTCCCACCACTATGATAGAAGGCTGACTGGCTTGGCCTTATGCAGGTCTTAGACCAGTAACCCCTGCTACTGTGAGTTTGTGAGTGCAGGGGTCATATCATACCCAGAGGACAGTCTTTTTGCTTTACCTGTTACTTCCTAAACTTTGGCTCTTACAAATTCATTACCAATTAGTACAAAAATATATTTGAAAAACATAATAAGTAAAAAATAAACTTTATAATGAAACACCCAAGAAAAATATTTAACTAGACACTAGAAGTTGGAAAACCTGCCCATGGATATGCTTTGAAAGAATCATGATTGTGAAAATAATGGTCTTATCGAAAATAATCTACAGATGTCACATTATCCTTATCAAAATTCCAACACTAATTTTAAGAATATTTGTAAAAACCTTAAAAATTATCGTCACTTAAATTTACCTAAAAACCACAGAAATGCATATATATATGTGTATATGTATATATATGTATATGTATATTTATCTTAAGCGAAGTTAAGCCACTTAGACTGACCATAAAAACATCTTATCATCAAGCTTGAGAAATCTTTTGAATTATTGTTCAAGAGAGTGCAGGAGACTCCCATGACTATATAGGCTATCTTGGTAACCTCCCAGAGGCTGAATGTAAGATCCTATTGATGAAAATACAATATATTTTAGAAAAAGAACTTTGAAAATTTGAGCTTAATCTTGTTTGAAAACCTCTTTTCTGAGGATTAGTTTTCATAGTACCAGTAGGTCCTATGCAAGCTACCAAAAAAGAAAGTCAGTCAATAGTCCTACCCAGATGTGACACCTATGAACTATGAATGGAGCTCCTCTATGTAAACACCTGCTCCCAGAGTCTGTGTCTGTTGTCTCTGCATCAACTCACCCCCAACCCTCAAAGGCAGGTAGGGTTGGGCCAAGAGCTGGCCAAGGCACAGGCAACATCTGGCACTCAATGTGGTCCATTAACTAAGTCATCATTCTCATTTTGTGGCTGCTTGTGGACCTCCTTTTCTGGGGGTTCGAGGTTTTTTTTGCCTATTGCTGCAAGGACGATGCTGTGGTTTGCCCTCATCTGCTCTGCTTCTTGTGCTGTTGCTGTTGTGCTTCCTTCGGTTGCTTCTTTAGGGAGTTGGCCCCTTACTGTTTTATTCTGTGTGTCCCGCCAAGATGAGCACATGGACCTCATTTCTGTCTTCTTTGTTTTTTGTGTCTGTCCTTCCCAGTAATCTCACTTTTGGTCTCAGTTTGGTTTGAGGGTGAGCATGCAGTGAGCATAAGGCAAGCATGTATCAAAGGTGAGGCAAGTGTGTGGAGCGAGTGTGCAGCGAGCTTGCAGCAGTCATTTCTCTTGCTTTTTCTTTTTTCTTTTCTTATCTTTTTTCTTTTTTCTTTTTTCTTTCTTTCTTTCTTTCTTTCTTTCTTTTTTTTTTTTTTTTTTTTTGAGTGAGCATGCTGTGGCATGCTTACAGCATCCATTTTTTTGTTCTCCTTTGTTTTGGGTGAGCGTGCCATGATAAGTGCAAAGTGGCCATCTTTTCTGTCTTCTTTGTCTTTGTCCTCTCATTTTCACTTTTGGTCTGGATTCATCTTGGTACCTGACATAGGGGCTCCCAAATGCCTTTTCCTTTCTGGGTTCACTGTTCAAGTGTAAGGCCTTTGAGCTACACCTGAGGGTGTCCCCTGTTTAGTACAATGTTACTTTCATCATCTCTTCTGTCATATTTTCTGTATCTTTTCATTGTTTGTTTTCTTTATACTCGTCATCATCCTTTATCCTCTACCACCAAGAATCTCAGATTAGGACTCGGAAAACCCTCTGGTTACTTGTGGACTCAAGGTTAAGACTCACAATCTGGACCAATTTGGGGAGGAGGAAGCTATATTTGTCTCCTGGATATCCCTGGAGAACATGTGGGACCCTGACCTCTGGACGCCTGCTCTCTTCCTTGCCTGCAATCGCAAGGTACAGCCTGGCATCAACCTCGCCCTTGTTCTTTGTCCCCATCTTCCTTTCAGTCATGGCCAGTCTTAACAATTCTTTCCCATAGGGAGTGGTGGCAGCTCATAAAAACACTGCTGGGATAAGGCTAATATTTGTCTATCCATTACTGACCCAGTCTCACTTTCTCTAGACAAATGGGTTGATTTTAGCAATGAGGATGAAGGTGCCTCTGCTCCAGCCTTCCAGCAGTCAGGCTCCAAGCCTTCCCCCAGTGCTGTTGTCCAAGGTCCCTACCTCACTAGCTCAGCCCCACAGAGGTATCCTCAGCTTACCCCTGGGGTGATTCAAAGGGACTTTCATGGTAATCTAACTCCCCTTACTAATTACAAATCCCCAAATGATTCCCCCCAACCATATCACATCCATTCCTGCTTCGCTGTCCAAGGGCCCTTCTAATGCCTACTTTTGTGAGACTTCCTATCTCTTGGGAGCACTGCAAGCCTACATTAGGTGTAAAATGCACTGGCGACTACCTGACATTGTTATCTAACCTCACACTTGGCATGTGAAAGTTTACCTCACATGATGCTTCCAATATTACTCCCTATGTTAATTGGGATCCCATTATATTCTGATATGACCCCATTAACAATTGGGATTTATGTGGCCCCTCTAATTGTCTTGATGTAAGCCCCTTTACTTCCCTAAAGGGTGGTCAACTCTTTAATGGGACAATATTAAGAGGCTGTTTGACCCCTCATGGATAGGTACTTATACTATGATGGGAGGAATTGTCGTACTAATAATTATTTTGTTTAAGTGTTTCACACAGCATATCTCTAGGCAGCATTCCATAAATAAGGCCACCCTCCAGGTGCTGATGGCTCTCAAAAACCCTTATTGTGCCCCCCTCACCCCCCCAGGAAGTGATCAAAGCCTACATGGCAGAGATCAATGACGGGTAAGCTCCTAGAAGACAGGACAACCTAAGACAGGCACAGTCCAGTATACTGGAACTTCCCCAAGTTGGGGTCAGCAGTGTCAAGGCAATGGCATCCCAGTTCCCACTAGGGTGTTAAAATCTAAAAACAAAAGGGTGGATGCAGGAACAGCAGGGATGCCTTTATGTAAACACTGGGGGCCCTGACTTTCTGCAAAAGCATCTCCTGCAGAAGGACCTAATTGAGGACTGCCTGTGATACCCACATTCATGTAGGAGAACCTAATTGAGGACTGCCTGAGAGAGCAAGGATTGCTGGTGCAAATAATGCCAGTCAATCAGGAACTGTTGTTTGGAATAGATGCTTTCTTGGACCCCCAATGGGGCGTGAGTAGAGGGTATTAAAGGATCTTGCAGCAGTGCTCAGGTGAGCTTGCTGCAGTGTTTCTCACCTGCTCCCTGAGTCATTGACTCTGCACCAACTCACCCCCACCCCCCTAGGGCAGGTAGGGTCAGGCAGAGAGCTGTCCAAGCACAGGCATCAATGAACAACAACAATGATCAGCATGACAAGATAACAGTAAAGGAACAATAGTGGTACTCATATCTGAGTGGTAACCAATAGCTATCTAAACTGACTTAAGGTTTGATCAGCCAGAGTGAAATAAGTTCTAGTACTGAAAACAGCCAATTATATTATTGAGAGAGGTCATGGATCTTAGAGAAGAACCTATTACCATCTCTTTATTAGACCAGCATAATTTCTAATTGTATAACTATAGCTCCCAACCCTCATTGAAGGAGCTTATTCGCTTAATAGGCTGATCATTATCCACAACCAGTTAAATTGTTTTCTGTAAAACAATTGATCATTGGGTGTTCAGTTCAAGTGGATATATCTATAACACAACTCCTCCACCTAAGGCTCAGTGAATGTCACAGAAGAAGAATGATTGTAAGAGCTAAAGGGCCAAGATGTCTGTGGGATTATGTCTATAGAAATGACAGGGAGGCTTTCTTCATGATGCTGCAACAATGTAGCAGCATAAACAAGACCAGTGGAATGACATCAGTGGACAGACACACTAAGGTAAAAGGGGAGTCTTGCGGGTCCTATGCTTACACAAAGATCTATGTGTAATTAATGTATGCTGAGAGAAAAAATATTTGTTTTTCCTAAGATGACACTGTAATTTGTTGTCTAAATCCTAGTGATCAGCCCAGATATCATATGCATGATACATATAAAAGCAATAATAAACAATTCTATTTAGTTTTATACATCTATGATTTTACATATATTAATATAGGTTTGTATAAGTATAACAATAATATTCAAAGAAAAAGATGCCATGAATTTGAGACAAACTAAGCAGGTAATGGAAGAGTTAGCATGAAGAGATATGGAAAGAGCTGAAAAAAGGAAAGAAAATGGGAAAAATGATGTTTTAATTTTTAAAAATTATTTCAATACTATTTTCATAGAAATTAAAAGAGAAATCTTAAAATTTATCTGCATGCTAAAAAAATTCTCAGATAGTCAAATCAACCCTGTGCAAAAGCCAATTAAGCATGAAATAATCACAACATACAAGTTATTTAACAAAACCATAGTGGTAAATCAGCATGGCAGTGACACAGAGGCAGACATGTAGATCAGCAGAACAGCAGTTCAAGATATAAGACCATATAGCTATTGACACTTACCTTTGGAAATGATGTTAAAAATTGAGATTGGAGAAAATGCAGCATCCTTAACAATTGGTGCTGGATAAAGTAAATGTCAACTCCAAATGACTTTAAGGTCTGACATCACACACACACACACACACACACACACACACAAATCATTATATTTTAAAGTGCCTAACACTTTCAAACTGCCCTGCAGCTAGCACACACTCCCCTTCAGTATTCCAGAGTTAATATTGCTGAATTTATATTTCTTCGCTGCTACCCCAGAGTGGGAGTGGCTTCTGGGTTTGCTTCTTACACATTGGGGTTGGGGTGTGTGTCTTAAGTCTGATTTCTCTGCTTCCCTCTCATGGTGAATCTTTCCTTTGTGTGGTCCGTCCTCTGGCCATCTCATGGCAGATTCCATTCCTTCTCTCCTCTCTGTTTCCTCTCTGGGAATCCCATGAGTCCTACTTCCATCACCCTGCTCAGGCACTGGCCTCTGGCTCTTTATTGATCAATCAAAAACCAGTTGGGAACAAGGGCATTCTACATCTGGAATGTAGATTCCTATGTGATTTGGGGAGCCAAATTAAGGCAAAGCATTAGAAATAATCCCCAACAGGAGGGAGGGAGGAAAGAAAGAAAGAATTCAGGACAAAAACATTGAAAAAGAACAGCGTCTGCTTCAAATCATATGAGAATGAAAGGACTTAATGTACATAAATAATGTGGAAATGTGAATGGCACATTGTGTCTAGGTGAACAAATGCTTATCTACATATTTTACACAGTAGTTCATATATAATATTCTCACTTTTCCAACAATGCTATAAATAATCCTTTTATGCATCAAAATATCATTTGATATTGTATGTTGTCATTTGTGTTAGCGTTGACTATGGGGAGACTGCAAATTATTAGTATCATAGCTAACTCATATTGGGATCCTTTCCAACTTTGTTAAGTTCAACTAGTTTGGAATTTGCAATCTACTTCCCTATAAGTTCTTTTTGTAAAATCCGAATAAAAGGAGCTTATCCTGTTTGTTCTCTGGATATGTGGATGGAACTCTGATCTTTTGATGACTTCTTTTCTTTTCTTTTCTTTTCTTTTCTTTTCTTTTCTTTTCTTTTCTTTTCTTTATGAGACCTAGTTTCACTATATACATTGCCTAACATGGGATGCACTATGTAGATCATGCTGTCCTTGAGTATTTAGGAATCCTGCTGCCTCTGCTTCCTGGATGTTACTATACCTGTCAAACACCCTGTTCCACTGTGAACTTCCATTCTAATCAGCAACTGCTAGACTACCTAAAACATCTAGGTACGCATTCAGGAATCAATCTAATGTGGTTCTATTGGGTTGAAATAAGATTATTCTTCAATGTACCTGGCTTATTCACTACCCCTGGAGATGTGCTGGCATAGATGAAAAGCCACAATTTTCTGTCTGCTTGAACATCAGACCTCTTCTCACTTCTCTTTGACCTGGACTACTTGTTGGGGTGTATATTTCTTTGGCATATCTCAATCAGTCACAGTAAAATGGAGTTAAAGCTGCTTTTTCCTCTGGGGTATAGCCATTGTGTAGTTGTGGGTATAGACAGGGAGGCTTGCTCTGTTCTGAGATTCAGAGACTGAGACTGCCAAGAGCAGTTTGAAATCCAGATTCACTGGCAGTGTAATTAGCATAATATCCCTGCAAACTCTGGCAAAACACTAGCTCTCTGTCTTAGCTTTTGCAGACAGAATGAGTTTCCATCATTCTTCATCGGCACGATTTCAGAATTTTAAAGTGAGGCTTCAGTTTAATCTACACACTATCTTTTTTCCCCTTCCAAACCAGAAGGAACTGTAATTCCCGGGAGAATTTTTCTAAGATTCCCTAAGTACTAAACTCTTGAAAATTTGCTACTTCTTTAATGTCTAAAGACAATTTCAGCTGGATTTTGGGAAGTTGTGACTCAGCTGAAGTTTAATGCAGTCTTGATTGGGTTCCTGCCTGCTCACTGTTTTCAGTGTTTTCCTTTCATTCTTGGGAAAACATTCTGTTATGCAACTTCCATTATTTTTCACAGCAACACAGCTGGTAAGAGGTTAAATTTGCTGCATCTAATCCCAGGGCTCTCTAGCTGTCTTCTGTGTCAAGATAATAAAATGACACTTTTAATCTTTTATTAGCATTTCAGAAATTTCTTCACATACATTGTCTTATTTGCTTCTTGTAGCTGCCATGTGAAACAGGCAGGGGAGAACTCATTACTTCCTCTGACAGGGGAAGAGACTGAGGGGCAGGAGGGTTAAGTGGCTCATTACCACCACACTCCTTCATTGGTGAAAGGTGTCATTGTAGACTGGGGAGGGAACCTGGGGAGGGTAGGAGGCAGCGCCTGGAGTCTTGTCATCCCCATAGTCTATACTGTCTTGGCAATGCTGTTTAGGTTCCCTGAAGTCTAACTCATTAAGCGAGACCCCCTAAAGCAAAGCAGTGTCAGGGATAGTGTAAACACAAGCTCATAAGGCTCATTTAAAACTACAGATAGGAAATCAGTCTGGTGGTTCCTAAGAAAACTGGACATGACACTTCTGGAGGACCCTGCTATACCTCTCCTGGGCATATACCCAGAGGATTCCCCAGCATGCAATAAGGACACATGCTCCACTATGTTCATAGCAGCCTTATTTATAATAGTCAGAAGCTAAAAAGTACCCAGATATCCCTCAGTGAAGGAATGGATACAGAAAATGTGGTATATTTACACAATGGAGTACTATTCAGCAATTAAAAACAATGAATTCATGAAATTTTTAGGCAAATGGATGTAACTGGAAAATATCATCCTAAGTGAGGTAACGCAATCACAAAAGAATACACATGGAATGCAATCATTGATAAGTGGATATTAATTAGCCCTGAAGCTCTGAATACTGAAGATACAATTAACATATCAAATGATTCCCGTGAAGAAGGAAGAAGAGGGCCCTAATCCTGGAAAGGCTTGATCTAGCATTGTAGGGGAATACCAGGACAGAGAAAAGGGAGGGGGAAAGATAGGAGAATGGATGGAGAGAAGAGGACTTATGGGACGTGTGTGGGGGGGGAAACTGGGAAAGGGGAAAGCTTTTAGAATGTAAACAAAAAATATAGAAAATAAATAAAAAGAAAAAAAAAAGAAAAAAGCTACAGATAAAGGCTGAGGCAGCAGAGAGTAGGTAAGGGAGAATGGGCTAACCAGGATAAAACAAATGATGGAAATGGAGTGCTAAGGAAATTGTCATGATTACTTGCCTTGGTTCTCTGTGTTGAAGCATTTATCTGTATGTATAATCTACCAAAGGCCCGGGCCACATTTTGTAATGAGCCATGTGGGGTTTATTGTGTAGGACATTATCCCTTTTCTTTTTCCTTTTACATTTTTTATTTTTTGACAAAATTGAACAAGCAGCAGGAAAATACACTTTAAAAATAGCTTGATCTGTGCAGCCTGGGGCTTGAGCGATGTGTAACTGGGTTGTATGTTGCTAATGACAACATGCTGAGCATTGGGATGTGATGAATAGGGTTCTGTTGGACCTAGGGAGTGCTTTGTAAAACCAGTGTTGGAAGGTTCTGAGATGATAGGGTGAGCCCAGGGCTTAAAGAATTCCAATCACTTGCTTAGATAATTTATGGTCTAAAGAAATGGGGAAGATTGCAGTGCTAAGCACAATCATACTCTACATTTGTTAGATGAAGGCACACTCTTATAACAGAAAAAAAATGAAGTCACTTTACAATTTAAATTATTTCCAAAAGGTCAACCATATATTACTATACATTACTATAATTATAGTTATTTCATTTACTTGAAGTTTATTGCAAGTATGTTGATTAAAATAAACATGCTGTGGCTATTTATGAAAACTCTCAGTGTAACATTCTCCACCATGTGTTCTAGGGAGAACAACACTGGGCCCAAAACAAACTAGAATGTACCAGGATTCACTTCAGGGCTTCAATTTTCTGTGAGTTGAATGGGGAGGATAGAACCTTTGTGGTTTTTTTCTAGCTTTTACATAACCAAATCAGTATTTATTTTTAGAGACATTTCATTGAATTCTTTTCTATCATGCGTAAAGACTGGTTCCCACTCATGGCTTCTTCTCAAGATACTTAGAATAAATTATAGTTGAGTGTTCAGTCATAAACAGAACATTTATACCATCCTCTCTAAGTCTAAGGGCATTTTGAAAGAGGGAACCTAAAGAACATAAAAACTGAAAGATAGAAGAGATGCCAAATTCTATTTTGTGGAATGACTGCCATTGCGAACATAATCTTAAAGCAGCTGTGTTTGCCTTCACTATGCCTGCGCAAGCCTGGACCTGTCAACAGCTAGTTACACATCAGAGAGGCGCTCAGGAGGTCCCTGCCATTCCCTGCAAACCACTGGCAATGGATGTTTTTCTGGTCCAGGAGATAACAGTCTTCAGTTGTATTCCATGGTGATCTCATCAGGCTCCAGAGTTGCAAACCAGTGGCCACAGGCAAGATCCTGGTTAAAATCAGCACACACGCACACGCACACGCACACGCACACGCACACGCACACGCACACGCACACGCACACGCACACGCACACACACACACACACACACACACACACGCACATACATACACACGTCACTTTCTTATTTTTGGCCTCCAACTCTTTTGGTACTATAAAGATTCACCAGCGCAGAGGAAACTTTTATGTTTGTACCAGCTTGCTTCCTCCATGTCTGGCAAAAAAAGTATGTGATACCTTACCATTGAGTTTTGGTGTGTTACCATGAACAATGACAATAGACTAGTTGACCGTCTTGTTCTGGGGGTGGGAGAGCATTTCTGGAATCCTCAAAAGCTGGCCAACAATTTAAGTGAAGACTTCCTATGTCTGATTCTGGGATTTTTATTTACAACCTATGGCTCTTTGGAGGACCACATGAGTAACTCTGGTTAAACCTTTTTGGCATATATCCATTCTTAGGAACTTTGTAATATAGTGGGTTAGCAGATTGCCTTTTCAAACATCCTTGGTGTTAGGTATCCCACCCTTCATTCCTCCTCCCCTCCCTACTTTCCTCATCCCTCCCTCCCCTCCACCCCTTTCCTCCCTTCCTCCCTCTACTCTTTTCCTCCCTCCCTCCTTCCTTCCCTCCACCCCTTCCCCCCTCCTCTCTCTACTTCCATGTTTCCCTCACTACTTAAACTTCCCCCAACTTTTTTCCTTTATCCCTTTATGTTATCTGTGTTCTACCAACTTCTTCCTTAAAATCTTTCTTCCATCTTCCTGTGATCACATCCTAGCTTCTTCAGGTTAAGCACATTTATGTATTCGACACTTGGATCCTTGTATGAGAGAGAACATTTGACAAATCCGTATCTAGGTTATCGGTTATCATGCTCACTACATTCCCTACCCGCAAGTTCTACCCATTTCCATTTATTTTCCTTAAGGCAGTAATGCTTATGGGAAGTAAGAAGAGGAATTTTGTTTTCTACTCCAATCTGCTACTCCATTCTCTTTTTTAAAATGGGGAATCCAGACCATTTATGATTACTGAAAGGTATGCAATGTTTCTTGCCATCTTCCTGATTTTATAGTTTTTTTATTTGTGTTTTCTTTAGTCTCTTGCTTGTGTTTTTCTTTCTCTACCAGCATAAGTCCTTCTGTATCTTCTGAATCTTCAAGTTTTACCTTGTGTGTTAGACTGGCGAGCAGTATCTTCTCCCAAAGTTTGAAGTGTGTCATCCATTACAAGCCCCTCTAAGTGTGTCATCCATTACAAGCCCCTCTTGCTTTCCTACTTTGAATTGAAAAGCCTGCGTCTTTCTGAGAGGCTGCCTTTGAATGGGAGTTCATTTTTTTTTTTCATCTTTCAAAGTATTTTCTTTGTTCTGAGGAGTGTTTTAGGGACATTATGACATGAACAGTCCCTTTTATAGCCCTGTATATTTGGTGTTCAGTGTGTCCCTTAATTCTGAATGGTTCTTCTTTGCTATATTTAATACGTTTTTGCGTATGACTCATTAAAAATATTTTATATTCCTTTATTTTATATTGCATGAAATTGTTCCCTATAATTTATAAGTTCTTATTTTAGTTGTCTGAAGATGTGTCCTGAATGATCCAATTCTTCTATTTTGCATTAGTATCTTGATATTTTGTCTTCTACTCTATTGGCAAGGTTTTCCTGTTGAGTATTTTATTTGATCCAATGTGGTTTGAATTTCCATTATCAACAGTTTCCTTTTAATGAGTAATTTCATCTCTTCTTTTAAATTATAATTTCTTTTTTTGTAATATTTTTATTTTCTATATTCTTTGTTTACATTCCAAATGATTTCCCCTTTCCCGGATCCCCCCTCCCCATATGTCCCATAAACCTTCGTCTCTCCATCCCTTCTCCAATCACCTCCCTCCTTTTTCTCTGTCCTTATATTCCCTTCCAATGCTAGATCAATCCTTTCCAGGATCAGGACCCTCTCCATACTTCTTCATGGGAGTCATTTGTTATGCAATTTGTGCCTTGGGTATTCAGGGCTTCTGGGCTAATTAATATCCACTTATCAGAGATTGCATTCCATGTGTATTCTTTTGTGACTGGGTTACCTCACTTAGGATGATATTTTCCAGATCAAACCATTTGCCTAAAAATTTTGTGAATTCATTGTTTCTAATTGCCGAGTAGTATTCCATTGTGTAAATATACCACATTTTCTGTATCCATTCCTCCTTTGAGGGGCAGCTGGGTTCTTTCCAGCTTCTGGCTATTATAAATAAGGCTGCTATGAACATAATGGAGCATGTGTCTTTATTGCATGCCGGGGAATCCTTTGGGTATATGCCCAGAAGAGGTATAGCAGGGTCCTCTGGAAGTCTCATGTCCAGTTTTCTGAGGAACTTCCAGACTGATTTCCAAAGTGGTTGTACCATCTTACAGCCCCACCAGCAGTGGAGGAGTGTTCCTCTTTCTCTACATCCTTGCTAACACCTGCTGTCTCCTGAGTTTTTGACCTTAGCCATTCTGACTGGTGTAAGGTGAAATCTCAGGGTTGTTTTGATCTGCATTTCCCTAATGACTAATGATGTTGAGCACTTCTTAAGGTGCCTCTCAGCCATCTGAATTTCGTCAGGCGAAAATTCTTTGTTAAGATCTGTACCCCATTTTTTAATAGGGTTATTTGGTTCCCTGGGGTCTAACTTCTTGAGTTCTTTGTATATATTGGATATTAGCCCTCTATCAGATGTGGGGTTGGTGATTATCCTTTCCCAATTTGATGGTAAATTCTAATTTCATATATTAAATTGGCATCTATTTACAGACAGCTATTTGTGTTGTCTTGGAAATATTCCTGTTTTTAGTTGTGTGGCTACAATTAAAATCACTTTCCTTGAGTTCTTTATCTGAAAATTTTCTGACTTGTTCTCATCTGATTTCATTGCTACAGGGTTGGCAGATACTTGAGGACAATAGTTATCTTGCTTTTTTATGTTCCTGTGTTTTTGAGCTGGGATCTGCCCATCTGGATTTTAGATTTTGTTTTTGTTGTTGTTTCTCAGAAATGGATTTGTTTGGATTACATCCCAGGTCATAGTCCATTACCGAGGGAATCAGGGCAGAAGGTAAATAGGAAATTAAAGCATAAACCATGAAGGACTGTTGCTTGCTGCTTCATCCAACTGATTCATGATTAGAGAGCTTTCTTTTTATGAATTTTTATATACTATATTTTGATTATGTTTGCTAATTCCTCCCTACCTCCATATCTATTGAACTTTGTGTTCTTCCTTTCTCTCTTTCCCTTGAAAATGGTAAAGATATAAATCCAGATACTGTAAACCAGATCAGTTTCTGGAATTGGAGAGATGAGGAATGGGTGTAGGAAAAGATTAAGGAAAAGAGTGAGGGCTGAGGGCTGTCCTGCATGTCTTTGTTTTCTTCCCCTGTCTCTTTCTTAGAAAAAAAAGAAGCAAAAGGAAACAACAAAAAGAAACAAATAACCCCCCAAAGACCAATATGACCAAAAATTGTCAAAATATAACAAAGAGTCCACAAACTACAACTGACTTAGTTTTATCTGGCAACTACTACTGGGCACAAGGTCTGCCCTGGAGTAGTGATTGATACACTCAGCAGCTTGTCAATGAAGAAAAATAGTTTCTATTTGCCAGTGGGTTTCAGTGGCAGTGAGATTCATGGTTAGGAGGAGGATTCATATTCACTTCCCCCTCCCAGTGCTGGGACTCCATCTGGCTTGAAAGTGTACAGGTCTTGTACCTCCTACAAGAAGGTCCTGTACCTCAGTCTCTGTGAGTTCATATGTGCATCAGTCCAGTTGTGTCTGAAACACAGTTTCCTTAGAGTTACGTACCCACGCTGGTTCTTCCAATCATTCTGCCTTCTCTTCCATACGGATCCCTGACACTCATGGCAGGTGTTTGTTGAAGACATTCCATTTAGGACTAAGTCTCCAAAGTCCCCCACTCTCTGCTTGTTTCTAGTTATGAGTCTTGTCGGTTCCCATATACTATAAGAAGAAGGTTCTATGATAATGGCTGAGTGAAGCTTTGCTCTGTATGTATAGCAGTGTGTCATTAGGAATCACCGTATTGCTTTGCTATCTTAGCAGAATTATATAGTATTACGCTTTCATATAGACCTCACCTATTAGTCTTAGATTCGTGGCTCCTTCAGCAGTGTCAGGTGTTTTCAAAGCATGAAGTAGGCCTTAAATCCACTTACTACAAGAAGTGTTTGGTTCTTTCCAGAGTTCCTACTTACTTCAGACTCTCTTCTTTTAGTGGCCATATTTGCAGTGTTGAGATGACAGTATATTTTTATATGTCAAAGTGTTTTTCTCCAAGATTAAGTTTAATCTGACAAAATTCCAATGTTTCTGTTGGTCTTTCTGCTCTGACAGGAAGGTGTCCTGGAACTCCAAAGTCCAGGAACTACACAATTCTGTGGTGGGACAGTGTCTCAATGGAAGGGCATCCTGAGACACAGGGATGCTGAAACCACACAGCTCTGAAGTGGGGCAGTTTCCCAATGGACAGATATCCTAAGACATAGAAAGCCAGGAACCACACAGTTCTGAGAGGAAGTCTCTTCAGCAGAGGTGATATAGGTCCCAGGAAAGGGAAAAGCATTTGGAATGTAAACAAAGAATATATATATATATATATAAGCTCAACTTTGTGACTGTTTTGACAGTTAGGAATGTCTGTGGGAAGGGCTTGGATGCTGCAGCCCTTTAGGTGTGGCTCTTAAGGGTTTACAATGTTTACAAAGGGAACCCACCCCATGGAAAGCTTTTATGCCTCTTAAGTGTATGAATATCTAACATTTTCCCAACCCTCCCCTTAAATAGCCTAGAATATTTCTCACAGTCTGTGGCTTTGGGATGGACTTTTGTCTTAATACCCATTCTGGAACATGGTATGCTGTGATATGGAACATGAAACAAAGAGATTTTTTTATGTTCTCCTTGGATGTGTGGTGGAAATTTTCTTCATTTATGTCTGCTTGGCATATTTCTTCTTAATTTTATTCTTTTCTATTATTTGAGATTGATTAAAGCACCAGGATCTATCACACATCCATACTTACTGACTGAATATTGGTTGGAGCAATAATCACTATTCATCAGTAAATCCACACTCATAACAGTACAGGTGATTGCAAAACAGACATTTGTTAAGTTCCAGGTGATGTAGTGAGAAAAGGGTCCAGACAGTACTGAGTGCACTAATATGTTCATATGAGTCAGAAGGAAAATGAAAAAAGAGGTAAACATTTATTGTGAGATTAGAGGTTAGGTTGCTAAAGGGGCAATGGGGAAAAACTAAAGTACAGATGTGGAGGTTTGATTAATTGGTCAAACTATAAAACGGGGGTAAAGATATATATGTAAATGTGATAAGCTAGATCAGTTTCTGGGCTTTGGAAAAGTCATAGCAAGAAGAATGGCTGGGGGGGGGAGGAAAAAAGAGGAGGAAAGGGGGATGAAACTGAGAAGAAATGCAAAATGTGAAAAAGGTGTGTGCATAAGTGAAAGGGTTGGTGTGCATCTTGACCTAGTATTATATAAATAGGCAAAAGCTGTTCAAAGGAAGGGGTGCTGGATAGTGACATCACTGGCAGATAAGGAAGAGCTGTATCTATAGAGCTAGGTGGAAATCTATAGAAAAGAGATTACTAGTCTTCTTGGTGGATTCTCTGTTTAATTTTTCTGGTCCTGGTCCGGGTTGTACTTGATGTAATTTTTGCCTATTCTGATCTTCTAGACATTCAGGTCCAGATAGTGTGTAGTTATTGAGCCACTGTCATATTGTTTTAACTATTAAACTTTTAATTATTTTTCTGCCTTTATACCTTCTATTTTCCTTCAGTTCTTCTTGAAGTTTAAGTTTAATTTTACAAAATTCTCACATCCCCTGTCCCTCCCTCACCTTAAACGACCTAGAATATGTTTCACACTCTGTGGCTTTGGAAAGGACTGTTTTCTTAATGAAGACTTGTACAGAGCCATATTGGGGTGTCGTGCCTCATGACATTAGCCAAGGACAAGGGCTTTGGGCAGGAATCTGAAGTTAGGGTATAATAGGGAAGTAGGTTACAGCAGGAATTTTTATCCTAGGGTGGAGTGCTAAGACTGTACTTGACATTGGTCAAGGTGAACTTCTCCCAGCCTACTTTGAGCATGGATTCCCATGGTTAAGTTCATTGTTTCTCCAGGTCTAGGAATTCCTGAATTAAGCAGGTGACCCACCCAGCTGCCTGAGCAGTAGAGCCAAGGACCAACAGACTACTTTTCCAGAACTCAGCCTGGAGTCTGGGGGAAAGGGCTTGCCCAAACTTTAAAGGTCTGACCTTGATTAAAGTTGGGGCCTCTATCGGTAAACTTGTCCTGGCCTCATTCTTTTTGCCCCTTCCCCATCTATCCCTCTGTTCCAGCAATCCAGTTCTTAGTAGCTGCAGGCAGCTACAGAATACAACAAAGACTCATTCTGGAGCATGGCATAATTTTTCCAGTTGTGTGGTGGAATTTTTCTTCTTTTAAGTCAGCATGGTATGTTTCTTGTTACCTTTATTCTTTTCCTATTATTTGAGACTTTTATGCATTGGGGGACTCTATTTTGATCAGATCTATTCCCTATTTTTTTTTTTTTTATTTCTTCTGTCCTTCGAACCACTCCTGCTCACAATTTCATGGGCTCTGATTTTAAACCTACTGAGTCCACTTAGTACTGGGCACTAGAGTAGGACCATCTACTGGATCATGTGCAGCCTCTCAGAGATCACATTCCAGAACAAATTCTGGCTCTTCCTCCCATAGTGGAGGAAGCAACTCTTCACATTTTACCCCTAGCAGAGGACCTATGAATAACTGTTACTCATGGTTTTGTTATTGCTGCTTGTTCATGTACAAATTTTGATATCCATCTTTGCTGTCTTTATTTTTTTCTATATTCTTTGTTTACATTCCAAATTATTTCCCCTTTCATGGTTCCCTCCTCCCAGAAAGTCTCATAAACCCTCTTTCCTCCCCCTGTTCCCCAATCAATCCCCCCTCCCACTTCTCTGTCCTGGTAATCCCCTACATTGCTGCATCAAGCCTTTCCAGAACCAACACCATCTCCTTCCTTCTTCTTGGGAATCATTTGATATGTGGATTGTGTCTTGTGTATTCAGAGCTTCTGGGTTAATATCCACTTATCAGTGACTGCATTCCATGTGTGTTCCTTTGTGATTGGGTTACCTCACTTAGGATGATATTTTCCAGTTCCAACTATTTGCCTAAGAATTTAATAAATTCATTGTTTTTATTTCCTGAGTAGTATTCCATTATGTAAATATACCACATTTTCTGTATCCATTCTTCCATTGAGGGACATCTGGGTTCTTTCCAGCTTCTGGCTATTATTAATAAGGCTGCTATGCTTGGTGTATGAATATGTCATCTTTCTGCATGTTGGCAACTACTAGTTAGAAGTTGTAAGTTTATTTTATATCTTACAGCTGCCACTATGCTTCCTTGAATTTGTGGTAATTATATTCTTTTTAGTTTTTTCCCTTAATTTTACCATTTTTAGTGGTTCAATGATCAGGGAACTATTATATTTTAAATAGTATTGAAGATCTTGTGTAGCTTTCTAAGCTAAATGAAAGTGTTCATAGAGTTTAAATGTTAGCTTAAGACATTGCTTTTGCCTTGGTCAAAACTTGAATTTTAAATTCAACTTTAAAAATTGTGTGTGTGTGTGTGTGTGTGTGTGTGTATTTGTGGGAATTTTGAACTATATAAGTTCTATGTGTTATCTATAAAAGTGACCACTATATTTTAGTCTTATTGCCATCTTTCCTCATCTTAAAAATCTTACAAGTGTGTAGGCCTAGAGACAAGTCTTACCAGACAAGACACATATGCCTCCACCAGGTGAAAAAAATCACTATATCACGGCTTATGATTACCACCTGTCCTTTGAGTTCCTCACACCATAAAATCTATTGTACGTTATCATGATATGTTTGTACATAATTTTGTGATATTTGTGTCTCCTTCCTTATTGATTTACACACATTTTTATTTTTATCCACTTTCTTCTGAAGCATATCATATTTCTGGAAATTATTCTTGTTTTTTTTTTAACCTTCTTGCATAGAAATGCCACTTATGCCGTTTTTTTAAAAATTGATTCCAAAACACTTTGGAATATATATTTTTCTGAAATTTCCAATTTCTATATGAAAAACAGTCTTTTCTCACTCCATTTGAGCTGCTAAAAATGCTAGACTGGATGAGTTTAACCACACCGGTTTATGTTTCATAGTTCTAGAGGGAACAGCATCAAAAATGACATTTTTGGAAGATTACTTCCTAATTCTGACATGATTGTCTTCTTGCTGGGACCTCAGTGTGTGAGGTGCTGGCGTGGAGGGTTAGTGAGGAAGAAGAACACACTCTAGCTGGTCTCCTGTGTAAAGGGCACTAACCCCACTCATGGGGCTTCGATTTCTGATCTCGTACTAGAGTTAGAATGTGGAAGAAAATAAATGCTTAGATCATCCATCACAATCAAGGTATAATTGGTTTCTTTTGTTTCAACAAGATTGGACATTTTCATGTTCATCTATGTTAGTTATTTATGCTTCTTAAAAAATCATAATCTTTTGTCAAATTTTTATACAAATAAGGTGATTTTCTTTAAGTAACATTAAAAAGATGCTGTATATTGAGTTTTGGATAATCATATGTATTGAAGAGTTTTCTCTTCCGTTCACCTGCAAATTTGAAAATTTTTCTATAATTTAAGTTTCTCACTAATATTCAGAAATAGGACACTCACAGACACTCTTAAAATGGAAGAAGAAATCTTCATTCCTGACTGGTGACTGCATAGGGAACGTATACAGTTTACCCCATCCAGAGCTTCTCTGTACTATTATGAACAAAACTTAAATCCTGGTTTTACACACTTCAGTTAGAGAGAAAAGTTATCTAGAAGCAAAAACTACAGAAACCAAAAGAACAAGATTAGAGATTTCAGGAGTTTCTGGATCTACCTGGGTCTCTGATAGATTAGGTCATTGTTCCTGTTTTGGCAGATGTTGGGTCTTACCTGCAAGGTTCTCAAGTCAGCATGGTGTCTCAGACTAGGTGTCAATTGTGGTAAGGTATCAGGACCTGTTAATCTCTTCTTACTTGCTATTCATTTTCTTTTGTATCTTCCCTACAATTATGTATTACTACAGGGTTACTTACAATTTCCATCAGTCCTTTGAGATGTTTTTATTTATTCTTTCTTCTTTCCTCTTTTTTCTCTTGTCTTCACATTCTATTTTTTGCCGTTTAATATCTGTTTAGCATTTTGCCATATTTTATATGTATTCTAGATATTTTAAAGCAAGAGTATTTTCTGGTTGCAAGTCCATTGGTAGGTAAGGTCTAAAATTTTTCCTCATAAATGGCAAGTGTCTGCAGTGCTATAGGACGGACTATATAAGGACTGACAATGTGATAGGAACAGATCCTCAGGCTTCAGACATGTTTGTGAAAATTATGTGTACATCCTAATCACTTTCTTCTATTTACTTCTGTACTGGCTGGTTTTGTGTGCCATCTTGACATAAGGTAGAGGTAACAGAGAGGAGGGAGCCTCAGTTGATGAAATGCCTCTAACTCTAAGGCATTTTCTCAATTAGTGAACAATGGGAGAAGGCCCATCCCATTGTGGGTGGTGGTATCCCTGAGCTGGTTATTTTGGACTGTATAAGAAGGCAGGAAGAGCAAGCCATTTAAAAGCAAACCAGTAAGCAGCAGTCCTCCATGGCTTCTGCATCAACTTCTACCTCCAATACAGCCCTGCTTTTGTTCCTGTCCTCACTTTCTCCAGTGATAGTTTATGACTTAGAAGTGAGGACCAAATAAACCCTTTCCTTCCCAACTTTATGTTTTGGTCATGGTATTTTTATTGTAGCAATTGGAACCCTGGCTAAGACAACTTCCTAACAAATGACCTTGCTACGTTGTTGTTGTTGTTGTTGTTGTTGTTGTTGTTGTTGTTGTTTTGTTGTTGTCTGTTGTTAGATTGGTTACTTGCTACAAAACATAAGACTGTGCTAAAATGTCTGCTTGTCTTCACTGCCATGTTCTTATGAAGATTTAAGTGGCTTCCAGTAATCTGTCATGGTTGATAATGAGACACCTTGCACTCCACAGCACCTATATTATCCTATTGGTTAAAGAGAGCTATTTTTATCATTGCCTGGACCAGGCTTAAGATCCCTTTTCTCCTGGTTTACAGTGAAAATTGGCAAGCTTCCAGGTCTGCAGAAAACAAATCAAACATTGACCTGATATGTGTTCTTCCAGAAACCAAAAGGAAGCAGTAAACACATGTCTATTCTTAGTGTTGGAACAGATAAGGTGCCAGAGATTCTTCTTTGAAAAGGAATTTTCAGACCTGCTTCAGTATCTGATTTAATTTGCATGATTCTCTCTCTCTCTCTCTCTCTCTCTCTCTCTCTCTCTCTCTCTCTCTCTCTCTTCTTTCTCTCTCTCTCTCTGTGTGTTGTGAGTGTGTGTGTGCATGTGTGCTAATAGGTGTATACACACATAAGGACAGTATGTGAAAGCCCATACTTTACTTGCTTGCATTTTCCCTTTATTTTTGGAGACAGTGTCACGATTTGAACCCCTAACTCATAGATTCAGTCAGTGAGTGTGGCCAATGAGCCTAAGGAATCTATCTCTCTTCCCTGACCTCTCAGGGTAGGAACATACCACCCTGCTTGGCTTTTAGTGTGGATTATGAGGATCTGAACTCAGGTCTTTGTGTTGCTTGGTAGGCACTTAACCGATGGATTCATTTCCCAAGGCCTATTTCTATTTTACTGAGAAAATTAGCACTCCCTCCCAAAACAGGAATATAGTGTACATATGTGTGTTTGCCGACATGATCATGTATACATACACACATGTACACACACACACACACATATGTATATAATGTCAATAATATATAACACACACAAATTCCTTTATGACTTTAATCAGTCAAGATGACTTTAAGATTCATCTGTAATGAATGTTGTTATAGAAAATGCTAGTATATTCTTATCTCCACATTCTTTTTGGTAAACAAACCTATGGTTTATATGATTTGGTACTTTGGCCCTTTATGTTTTTCTTAACTAGAGTTCATTAAATGCTTACCATAGATATGAGAAATGAGCATAGTAGTGTCTAGGTCTTCAGTTTTGTCTATAAAGGGCAGGTGTCTAATCAAAAACAAATATTTAGTTTCATCAAATGTTGTTTGTTTTCTCCCATGAAATCCATGTAGGCTTGTTCTCTTTGGGTGTGGGAATGCTTGCTACAGCAGGAACTGTCATGGCCATATCTACAGTAGCAGTTCATCATGTGAAAACACATCCCCAGCTGTCAAAACCTGTACTTTTTTTTATTTAATATAGTCTTGGAAGCTGCACAGGGATTGTTGTGTTCTGTTCAGGAATGGTGAATTTTATACTATCTGTGGTTCTCCATGAGGTGAAATACCCTTTGCTAATTCATTTTTGTCTTGTACTTCATCTACTACAAATGGCCCTGAATAAAGTAATTGTAAACAAGCCCTCATCTTGTGACTACTGTAAAGTGATCTTTTCTAAGACTTCTGTGAATGTTATTGGTGTCTTTTCCAATTTACTTTTCTAGAATGCATCATGTTCATTTCATATGATGTACTATATTTTGCTGGATTTGCTTGGTCATCTGTAGTCATGAGCTAGAGTGATTTGTACATTTCCATTTCTTTTACATGTTATTGTCAAATTTTCTAGCAAGATAATACTAGTCTCTTAAGGAACTGAGGAGTGTACCATAATTTTTTATTCTTTGTAAAAGACTAGAAGTAATAGTTTGTTGGATATTTAAAGATGAATTTAAAGGCAAATCTTGTCTATATTTTTATAAAGTTTATCTACCAATGTGTAGATAAAATCTGTATTCATGTTCTCAGATCTCTAAGGTACTATATTTTCCTGCTATCTGGATCTTTTTAGAATGTTACCCTAGGATCTGGCCAAGCCAGAGTACTGTGTGGTTAAGTCCTGCAGAGTCAATGCAACCTTGAGATGAAACAAATGATAAAGAGGCAATAATTGTATACCTTCCAGGTGTAAAAATATCTTGTTTTAAGGAATTCTAATTACAATAAAGTAGAAGGTTACTCAAGGATTGGCTTTGTGCCAGGTGTCGAGAATGCTGCTCATTTTCCCCTGGAAGTAAGCTGCACCTGGACCAGCGGCTATAATTGTATGCAGCATATGATTATGCTATGATTATCCATACTCAAGATTTCAGTTGCCTTTCATATCACCAAAGACAGATATACAGGCTTTATCCTTGTAGCTGATAGTATCAGAGTTCCTTCATTTACTAAGAGAAAACAAATCGGTTTTTTTTTTTTTTTTTTTTTTTGACTGTTTTGGTACAGAGGTGAAATTTCAGGACCTTTTCTACATTTATAGCCACTGCCTGGCAGGACAGAAAAATCATAGTGGACTCTTTTTTTTTCCATTTCTAAAGCCATACATTTCAATTGTGTGTTTCAAGCCAGGGGAATGTCTTCTGGTAAACACTGTAGCTTTATCCGGCCTATAAGGACTCTCACATTCTATTGATGACATGTACCAGAGTCCTCAGAATGTAACAGTTGTCCTGAGCCATAGTCTGAGAACACAATCAGATGTAGGTATTTTCTCTTTTTCTCATATGTTTTTCAAAAAGCTTCAATTTTGAGTAGGGATAACAAAAGTATTTCTGCTAGGATGTTCAAAACATTTTTAGGATAGGTGCTTTCTTTTATATAATGCCCTACCTTCATTAAATGACTTTAGTAGTAGACTAGTAGACTCTGACTTTATTATGATTTTGGTTGTGGACAATAATTTTATTATGATATTTAGACCTCTGCTTGCAAGGATAGAGAATTTTTATTAGGCCATGTAAATTAAAATCAAGTGAGGATTGAGAAAAAGGTTTCCTTCTGCTTCTTTCAAGACTCCGTAATCAATCTGCCATTCAAATTAGGTCACTAACTTCGATGTCTCTTTCCTTGTCCTTGGGCAACAGGGGCAACATGGAAACTGGCTTGAGTGCTGAGGTATTACTCACCCAAGTGCTCCTCAGATCTTCATAGGCGAAATGTCTGTTGCCAATTAAACTTAGCTGAACAGCCAGGAATAGAAGGCAGGAAGAAAAACACCAAGCCTGGTCACAGTCACCATCAGAGGACAGGGCATGTTTCCTTGTCTCTGGTTCATCTTTCCTGTCCAGTTTTCAATAACACGATGCAAATTTACTTGGCATTTAATTGTGCTTTGGAATAAAATACACCTATGATTGCTTTAAAGTATATTTGTAAAGTCAAATTAATGTCTTATAATCAGCATGAATAAAAAAAGAACAAAATGAAAGTACTAGCATGCATGAACAAAATAATGGGATAATTTTGCAAATCCTGTCATGTATAGTGAAATATAATAAAATACTTTATTCTTTATATTTAACACAATTTTAAATTTCATATGGTATACAGTTTGTTATGTTTATTTACTTATAACTCCATGTTTAATTATAGCTGTAGCTGGGGCACACAGGAAGCATTGCTTATAAATGTCCCCACATCTGGGGCTGGCGAGATGACTCAATAATTAAAGGTGGATTGTGCAATGCAGAGTATCTGAGTCTGGGGCTCAGTACCCTTGTAGAGCAGCTAACAGTCACCTGTCACTGGAGCTCCAGAAGGCACCAAGGCCTCTTTCTGCCCTTCGTGGGCATCTTCATCTCCTGCACACATACACATTTACACAGTTAAAGATTCTTTTAAAAGGCAAAGTATCTCATTTTTCAAAGATCCTTGTCTATTTCAAGATGCTTTTATTGTTTTAACAGTGAAATTATCACAACATTTATTTAAGATGATTTGGAGTCAAATTTCCCCTGAAAACTCTGCAATCTTTTGTTTCATTTGCTTAGACAAAGCTGTCATTTGAAGTTTAGGCTGGCCTTTCTTCCTGCCTCAGCCTACAGGTATGTAATGACATACCTGTCTAGGGCTCGAACAGTTAGGACCTAACTGTTTGATATACTGTCTTCTGTGATATTATTGTGGAGAGTGCCTCAATCTTAATTTCTGATTTTTAAAAATAAACATATGTATTTGTGGGTATGTAGTAGAATCAATTCTCCACCTTTGAAAAAGTCTTTCCAATAAATGTTTAAGAATGTGTGCCTGTTCTTCCAATCTGTCCTCCCTTTCCATTTGAATAAAGAAAAGAAGTTTCTCTCCTCTTATTCATTGCAGAAGGGGATGTGTTCTAAGATCCCCAGTAGGTGCCAATGCCACAGGATATTCTATATACTCTATTTTTCTATGCTGTATTCACAGCATAGTCTATATACTCTATTTCTCTGTATGTACTCAACTTTAATGTAATTGAGAACATTCATCATTTTTCTTAAAGTAAGCATTTAATAGCTTCTCTTTGTCATAACTGAATTGCTACCATCACTTCTCTTGTGACTGTAGTTAGTTGAAGGTTAGATCCAGAATACCATTGCAATGCACTTGCTGGCTAAGATAAATGCTAAGTGCATAATGGGTATATAGCATGTATTTCTTTAATAAAAGATTGATTCACAGGGTGATGTGCATTTTATTACACTACTGAACATAACATACACTTGAGTTTTCCATTTACTATTTTCAAACTATGGTTGACAGCAGATAACTTGAACTAGAGAGGGAGCAAATGTACCCATGCTTTTATTTTAAATCACCTATGCAGTTACAGTAACTAGCTCATTACCATATGTCAAACAGTCCTAAATATCTTTCAATCTCATTTTTCCCCTGAAGAGTATCAATTGTACATTAGCATTCAAACCCATTAATGTCCCACATCTCCTGTATCAGTATGAAAGCATGACCAGTCTGGGTCTAGGGAGATGGTTCAGTGGGTAAATCATGTGCTACACAATATGGGCAAGGCCGAGAATGAAAAAAAAAACCAACAACAAACAAACAAACAAACAAACAAACAAACAAAAACACAGGAGATGGGGGATTCCTGGACCTGTTGTCTTCCAACTTGGTTCTAGGTTCAGTAAGAGACCCTGTCTCAAGGGAATAAGGTAGAGAAAGAGAGAGCAGGACACCTGAAATCCTCCTCTGTCCTCAACATGCATGCATAAACACACTGCATACAAATGCCTCTCTCACACACACTCACACAAACACACATACAAACATACAGCCCACACTTACAAACACACAAACACACACAAAAACGTATAAACACATAAAGACACACAAACACACACATGCTCACACATACAAACACACGAAGACACACAAACACATACACACTCACACACACCACAACCAATTTGGGAACTTCGGTGTTATAACCAAACAGAGTTTACCACAATACATTTCAAAAAGGCTTCAGCATGGCAGAAAAAGCCTGTTTTCTGGGAAAAGAATATCACTTCTAACAGGACTTCGCAAGCTCGACCTTTGCTTCCTTTCTGGTCTCAGTACTCCCTTGACTCTTTCTGCCTCATGCTCTCTCTCTCTCTCTCTCTCATGCTCCTCCCCTGCCTCTCTTTCTCTGTATGCCCCTGTTCACAGCCTAGGTCTTAGACAACTCTACCTGATGTTTGCTTCAGGAGATTGTCATCGCTGTTCCCTCTTCGAAATTCTGTGCTTGCTATCATGTAGAATGGCATGACCGCATCGCCAGGGCAACCTCTTCTGCCCTCCCAGTCACTCTCCTTATATCCTCCTATTGAGTTTTCATCAAATCTATTGGCATCAAGTATTTTATTACTTTTGAATACTTTCTGTTGTCTCTCACTGTGTATAGGGAAAACCTTATCTACTTTATGCTGATGTGGGTCACATTTGACATTTCCTGAGAGGAAAGCAAAGCGTTTCCTTTGCTAAATAAAAATCCCAAAAATAACTTCTTTGGGTATAAAAACTTGAAACTTCGTGCACTCACGATGTCTTAGCTTCTTCATCTTACTTCTAAGGTACGATCATCAGTATGTGTTTCACCTCAAGAAAGACTGCATTTACCTTTTGAGAATATTCTTTATACAAATTAACAGTACATCAATGTTTTGTTTTCTAAGGAGGATTAATACAGGACTAATGTCTATGTGCTTTTTGCAAAAAATTAAACTAGCATATTTTATTTTAATTTTTGATGAATCAGAGTTTTACCATGTAGACAGGTTGAACTTGCACTCATGAGTTTCCTGTTCCCATCTTCTGAGTACTGTGATTACAGGGATATATCACCATGCCTTTTTAAAAATTAGCATCTCTTATAAAAAAATCAACAAATATTACTCTATTATTCCATCCCATGTATAATCATTTTTTTAAAAAAATTCTAGGCCTAAAAATATGTTTTATTTGCCAAATGTGTGTGTGTGTACTAATATAGTTATCTGAACACATCTTGCTTCTGAGAACTTTTAAGTAAAGAACTTGAAACAAATAGTAGTAAGGACTTCTGAGGTTCTCAAAAATCACTTATACATTTCTTTAAGAGGGAAGAACACCACGATTAAATTACTTCTCATAATTAAATCATGCTGAGGGTCATCTCTATAAAATAAGTGTTGGAATATACACATATATATATATAGCTCTTGCCCTAGATCTGTAGATAGCTGTATAGGCCAAACATTGGCTACCAAATTGTGTGCGTACTCAAGTCTCTTAGATAAAATGGTATAATATTATAATATGATATACACAACCTCTTATACTTTAAATCATTTCCAGTGATTTAATATAGCACAAATCCCACATGGATAGTTGCTACAATGTGCTGTTTAAGGACATGGAGGGTTGACTGAAAACAGGACAGGTTTCTAGACTCCATGAAGTCTACTTACTAACACAGATTACAGCTTCTATTTTCAAGAATTACATCATCTTACTTTGTTCAGGAGTATTTTTATTTGCTTTCTTTGCCTTTTAGACTGTCTGTAAGTCTTTAAGAAACAAAGTAAGTAATTTCAGCTTTTTATAAGTCTCTCTTATAAAAGATACTATATAAACTTGGAAATAAGGTTGAGAAAGCCAGATATTTTCTTTTGCATTTCTATTCACTTCCATTGTCATGGTTACATAAAAAGTTATATTTCCAAAGGAATATAATACAATATACAAGTGTTTAGAATGTCTCAATGATCTGCAGTATTTTCTGCTCTAATACCTAAAGGCCTATACTCTTTTGGATTTGGAGCAAACAGATTGTTTGCGATACTTTTTTTTTTTTTTAATACAAAGTTGAGGGTGGGGTGGACTTTGGTCACACAGTGATAAACAGGTCTTTATTATTTTGGACACTGATACAATGGATCTAGTGAGCATTCTTCCCAAACTAGCATATGCCCTTTTATTACAAGCATGGTGAACATTACTGATAAGGATACATGTTTGTCTTGCTGTAAAATTAGCTGATATCATTACCTGAACATTGAGTAAAAGTATAATACAAGATGCTTTTTTTCCCAGTTTGTTTGTCTTTAAATCAGTATTCTAATACATACTGCACTGTATGGGATTCTTAAAGCTTAAAGAGACCAAGTGAGTAATATTTATCTATTATCATTTTATATAACTTTCAGATATTTAAGTTAGAAAGAAAATACATTTGTATGATAATAAAGTATCATAATTAAACCTTTATTTTATTCATTAGAATGAAATAATGAATCAAATGAAAGAAGAAAAATGGCAAGGAAAGATCTAATATAAAACAATATTTCTTAAAGGAGAACATCAAGCATGTTATGAAAATATTCACATTGCTTCTAAGTGCATGTCAGAGTCCAGTCTTTTACCAGAAAAAACAAATGTATTCCTTGCCTTTAAGCTACAATTTAGGGCCTTACATTGGGAATGGAACATTCCTACATATATGGTTTCTGGTATTATAATGAAAATAAAATAATCTCTCTGGAAGACTATCTGGATGTGTTCTTTCTTAAGCCACAACTCTTCCATCCTGTAAGAAGGGATGTATTGGTTGTTCTATCTTTCTTTGCCAGAGAAAGATATAATTAGAATAGGTCTAAACAAAATATCATGAAGTCAAAAATAATGATGGACTATTTAAAATTATAATTATTGAGTCAAGATTAAACACCTATCTTCTTCGGTATGGGCTTTGCAGTCATTTGCATATTGTATTCAGCCAACAACCACATTTTAATTTTTAATTAGTAGACATTAAAATATAATTAGCAGCAAATAACAGAAAGACAAATCTACAAAAAAAGTCTTGAAGAACAAAGGAAGCAGCATTATTTAGTCAGAGTGTGAAGTGCTCTTCCCAGATCTTGGGGAGTCAAAATGTCTTCTTAGTTTTCCCACTTGGCCTTTTTCTTTCTCCAAGATAGAATATTGATAACATGAGGAAATCTGTCAAAAACCTGTGTGCATTATTCAGACACAATTCAAGATCCCCAAACCTTAATAAATCCATGTGTAACAGAACACAGCCAATTCCAACATAGCATACATACAACAAAATTAATTCATTTATCAGAGACATACACAATTTTAAATATTTCCAGAAGGAAGGAGAGGACAACAGAGACAAACTGTAGCGGTCAAACCAGTGGAACAGAGAAATACACTACAAAATTCACACAATACATGAGGTACAAATGAAAAATAACGCTTTAGGAAAAGAAGTTGGTGGCCTAATATATGCTCATGTATATATTTGTATATAGAATGAAGAAAGTCAGCTTGCATGAGCGTCATAGCCTATCTACCTTGAAGTCATATCACACATACTATAAGCAATTTACAGAATTTGCCAGGTTTGCCTATACAGAAATTGCCAAATGAATTAAAATACATCGAAATATACCACACTCAATATGTATGAATATAAACTTCCCAGGATTGACAAGGATTGGCCATAATTGGCACTTGCTACCATTGAACAAAAACGGCAATCAAGGAAAAGAAGGGAAACTCCAAGATAAATTCCACGGGGCAAAAAAGGAAGTGAAAAAAACTTTCTTTGATTATTCCATACGTAAATTAAAGTTGTCTGTTGTTGATTTGCCATGTTCAGCATTTTGCTTTTTGATTTGTTCCCCAGCTGGGGTGCTGTTTGAAGACACTTTGTGTTTCTTAGGTTTTCCATCTTTGTTTGCTTCTTGCAGATTAGGTGTCCCTTGGTAGGAAATTGGTGGAATCCATGGGAATATTTAGTATACTGATGTCATTCAGGCCAACTCCTGAGCAGTCGGTGAAATGCAGGTTTTACTTGTTGAAATAAAAGAAAAAAAAATTGATCTTGTAATTAGAAAATGTCCTATCACTTCACATTAATTCTCTTGAAAGAAAAGATCAGCAACTTTCCAAAGAAAATGTTATCAATAAAGCGTGTGATATTGTCTTCACTTATGCTTCCGGAAGCTGATGCTCCTTGTGTAGATAACTAGAGTACAGGGGTGCAGAATGGTGCTTGGAGTTTAGGGTCAACTTTGCTGTCCGCTCCGAAGATTTTACAGGCGATTTGCTCTTTGCTTTAAGAAGAGAAAGTGATATTGGAAAAAAGTCAGCACTTTAGATTAAAGCAAAGCACCCTTCACAAAGCCACAAACAAGAAGCAGGACAGAAAGTCCATGGCTTGTAGCTATCCTCGCACCTGCGGAAGAAGTTATAAGATATTCGCTCATCTTGATGATTTCCAATGCTCCTTATTAGGCTGTTTTAAACATACACATATATATATTTAATTAGCTCGCCAGCTTGGCTCTGGTGCTCATGAATGTCTTGGCATGCACTGCAAACAACAACACATACAAAACATTTCAGTCCCAAGAAGCTGGTGGTTCTGTTTTCAAACAATGCCATCCCGCGGCTGGGAACTCTGAGAATGAACGAATCCGAACATTTTTTTTCCCTTAAGAAATTGTGTGAGAATCATTTCTGATGGTCATTTGGTTATTCCTACCCTTGTCCCTGAGAGCACCTCTCTATTTCACTAGTGTGTTAGTGTGAAAGTGCAGGAGAAATCCAAAGCTTAAGAGCACCGTGCTGATCCACGCGGATGACTGCTGTGGAGGATACAGCGTCTTGGGGACAACTTTCAGAGTATGACCTTTCTCATCTTTATTCCTCAAGTCTAGGGAAGAGCTGGCAATGTCAGTAATGAACAAGCTCTGAAACTAGTTGGGTACGATACGATAGCGAGGGGATTAAATTGTGTTATCACAATCCTTCCTTTATTATTCAGTCAACTTCTAGCATTAATGACATAAGTAACGATTAGGGTAAGGAGGGACAAAAACATGCTTCCTTCTTTGTTTAGTTAAAGAATCGTTATAAGGAATTGGAAAAGGGTGAGAATTCAAATGTTTCGTCATTTCAGTGAAAGCATGTCGGTTCTTTCATTGTAATGATAGAAAATGATTTGTTGAAAGAATTGCCGCTGAGTAAATGTGTAAGGGTTTGGAATGGGCCTTTGAAAGAGCCACCGTTCTGAGGTTTTGCCAGGCTTCTTTCTCTAATGCTGACGCTGATTTGCTTGTCTAGGCGGTGGCCTGTGTATGGTACCCGGTAGGAATCTCGATTCACCAACCTAAGGACTGGAGGCTCTTTAAGTGCTCTGTACTCAACTTGTGTGAAAAAGTTCAGAGACCCAAAAGTTACCCTCATTTCCCATGTGTCTCTAAGTACAGAAATCATGCAAGAAAAACATGTATTCTAATCCTCTAACTGCTTGCAACTAAGTGTGTATTCATGTTAGATTTTGAAGAAAGATATCTGACAGAAAGAAAACGACAATTTGTAAACAGTTCTCTAAATAGCTGATTGCAGTTGATTGGACACAAGTATATATGTGACCAAGAGAAATTTTTAAAAGAATGAAAGTAGCACATCTTGACCAAAGGATTCACTCTGGGAATTATTTTGTGAAATAGCATTTTCCTTCCCAGTGTTAGGTGTTGAGTTCTAACTGAAATTGCTGTTTTCAGATGCTCCTTTCTTAGGAAACTAAGACTCTGCTCTTCCCACAACATGCCTGGCCCGTCATCCCTCTAACACATTAATAAAAGAACAGCTGCTTCATTTACACTCAGCATTTTCTGTCATATGTCTAGCATGTGCAAGTTAAAGCATAATTTACACGAATGTTTTAATGGAAAATAAATAAGCCAGTTGTACATGGTTGAAAATATCTGAAGGCCACTGGAAATTTGAATTGTTTTCTGATGCAAAATCCACCATTGGAACACAGAACTTTCTTTTTTCCCAGGTTGGAATCTTTCATCCACTCTAGGTTCCTAGCATATTAGATGAATTTAATTCCTCTGCACAATCCGAAGACTTTGTTTTATGTGGTAAATTCTACATCCTGTTTCATCAATCATGGAGGGGTATTCACTTCTTTTTGTGTCTTGTGTGGAGATGAACTCTGAGGCTCTAAACTGCTGCAATGTTTCTTATATGTTTGTAACAAGTTACCAACATCGCTGTTTTCATTAATATTCATACTGTTTTCAGAACACAATATTGTCAGCCAACATACTCTTGTTTATTACATAGAAATATTAAAATATTGTTTTTGTTTGGTTGTTTATTGTTTTTGTTTGATTTTGTTAAGAGAAAATCAGTAACCCCTCAGGTACACTTCTCAACTTCCCATACAAAAGCACTTCATTTCTGCCGGGCAATAAGCTGAGCTGCAACCAGAAACCCCGAGTTCCAAGTTCTACTGTTCACTTCTGAGATGTTAGGTGAGATATTTACTTATTATGTGTCTTCTAAAATTACGCTAACCACACACTATTACAGATTTTTTACTTCTTTGGCATTTTTACATTATTAAGCCAGATCTGCCTTAGAAATGATTCGCCTCCTTTGTTTCATTCAGTGTTCTTTCCTCTATTCCCAGGTTGACCATGTCATCTACTACACACCCGAAATTATTATACATTTAAGCAATCATTGTCCTCAGGTGACCTGTTGTACACTGTATCTTTTTTTCTCCACAAGACTGGACATTTTCTCCTCTGAACTTTGCAAGCATTTTGATTCTGCTTCTCCTGCCTCGTCACATAGTTAACATTGTTTGCAATTAATTTTCTTTGTATATTTTCTCACTGACCATACCAGTGATCCATTAAAAGCAACAAAACAAATTCATATATATATCCTTTTGATGTTTTAAACTTTCATATCTAATATAAAATACCCTGTGAAGAGGAGAGATGTTATTATGAAACTGTTGGAAGAAAATGTGCAGGTAGTACATCTGGGCTAAGACAGGCCAGATCTGACAAAGAGCTTTGTTCCAATTTCAGAAGTTATGCCCATCAGAATGTAGCTAGCCAATAATGGCACCTGCCCCACTCTTCACCATCCTTAATCATGTCCTTAATCATCTAGGGCACGTTTGGGTGTTATCCCCATGTCTGTGCAAGCTGGTGGCAGTATTTTCTCTATTGTAAGTAGAAAAGAGGTGTCCAACACATCTTTAAAGTCTGTGAAATTCAGAAGTCTAGCTCCTATTTCTTTGAGGCCTCATGGTTTTTGCATTATCTCCAAAGATGCAGACAAGCATGCAATCCTCTGGAATATGAGAAATAGGCCTTACCAAGGAGCAATGAAGAAAAGTCTTAGCAATTCCTTCATCATCACCATCACCATCATCATCACCATCACCATCATCGTTATTGTTATATAATAGAATAGTTCACTTGTTTATTTTCAATAAATTAAAAAATGACTCAAGCTCAACAGTCAAGACTTGGAAACTTCCTCAACTGAGCCAGGAATGGTATGTTTTACACAGCCTTCTGATATCAAATGTTCCAACAGCTATGCTCTGTTCCAGGTCATCAACAGAGATCACATTCTAAAAAGCCTCATACTCCGTCTTCTCCTTATTTGCTGAGTCTGTGCCAAGCAGTGAAATTGGTTATTTCCTCTTACCCTGTGCCACTCTTATGTGCCAGATGGAAGAATTTGGCTTCCCATACCATACTTTCCATTAGCATTCATTTGAACTGCACAAGCTATGATTACGATCTACAAAAACAGGTGAGATGCATGGGGAAGCTAGCATGTATCAAAACAGTACGCATTCATAGACAGAGTCTTATTCCTCAGAGCAATACCAGATGCCTAATGCACAGATTAAGAACACAACCCTCAGTGACAGAAGGTCATTCCATCTGAGATACACAGAAAACAGAGTCTGGTAAAAGCACATCCAAGAAGCCTGCATAGACTCAGCTAAGAGCCCTGACAAGCTCCTGACTGAACTCTGGGGCAGTGACAGTCCGTCAAGAGCCTCATCTCTGTTTGGGCATCATTTGAACAGTATGCTTGAGAAATAAATCTATATCACAGACTTTTTTTTTTTGCTATGACTTGACACATGCTGGATATGGATGCATCCCCATGTCCAGGTGAAGTTTCGCTGGGCTTTATCATGGTGCAGACAGGGCATGACACTTCCAGAGGACCCTGCTATACCACTCCTGTGCATATACCCGGAGGAGTCCCTGGCATGTAATAAGGACACATGCTCCACTATGTTCATAGCAGCCTTATTTATAATTGCCAGAAGCTGGGAAGAGCCCAGATGTCCCTCAATGGAGGAATGGATACAGAAAATGTGGTACATTTACACATTGGAATACTATTAAAAACAATGAATTCATGAAATTCTTAGGCAAATGTTTGGAACTGGAAAATATCATCCTAAGTGAGGTAACTCATTCACAAAAGAACACACATGGAATGCAGTCACTGATAAGTAGATATTAGCCCAGAAGCTCTGAATATCCAAGACACAACTCACATATCAAATGATTCCCAAGAAGAAGGAAAGAGAGGTGCCTGGTCTTGGAAAGGCTTGATGCAGTATTGTAGGGCATTACCAGGACAGAGAAGTGGGAGAGGGTTGCTTGGGGAACAGAGGAGGAAAGAGGGCTTATGGGGAGGGTCGAACCAGGAAAGGGAAAATCATTTGGAATATAAACAAAGAATATAGAAAATAATAAAAAAAATATCTTGGTGCAGGCAGCACATGGCATGGTGTCTTGAACTTTTCACCTCATAATCTTTTAGAGCTTAAAGTTTCTTCAAAGTCTCTTAAGTGTTTGAGTGAGATGGGGGTTCACCATTATTTGGACATGACTTGGCTAAGAATTTCTTTTTCCAAGGTTTTGACTCAAGACAAAAATATACAGGTTAGGTGCTGAATAGACCATTATTTATTAGCTATGGGGATGGAAGGAATAACAGCCTCATGGCTTGAAAGAGGTATCACCAGGAGCAAGTATCAAATGACCAAGTGGGAAGTGAAAAGAAGTATTTCAAACTTTACCTCATGCTGCCTGAGAACCTCCTCATCGTCTTTTCCCTGACCACCTAGTATCATAAACAGGAACAAGAAAAACAAAAGGAGAAGGATATCCTCTGCCTGTGTGGCTCCACTAGTCTGAATATAGAATATTTGTTTTGCAAGAATTAATATCAGAGATATTCATCATATGACCAGAATTCCTTCAAGATAAATGCAGCAATAGTCTGATATTTTGTTGTTTGAGAAGAAGTCTGTGTTTCTGTTTGTGCAGCCCTGAGAAGAGCGGTACCTCTGACATACTTTCCTTTATTACAGATGCCAGCTTGAAGAAGTGAAAATGACTGTGGGAGAAAAAATTGAGCTAACTTTTGAAGACAATTTTATTCCCGCTAGCTTGTCACTACTAAGGGGAAAGATCAAATATTATTATGATTTTATCCTAGAATATTTTCAAGAATTATAGCTTTTTATTCAAAATCCTAAGGGTCCAGTGACAATTTCTTTGAGAAATTTAGCTTTCATGAATAAGTGAGCATCATTTTGACTTAATACTTAAATTACTGACCAAGGTGTGTCCTGGCATTCTGGCAGCTTAAGATTATTTTCTTGCCTTCCTTTGGTTGGCAAATCACAGCCTCTTCTAATTAAAAGACCTTTCTACTGAGGATCAAAGAGAAAGTTTAATTGTCCCTAGATTCCAGGTCTAAATGACAAGATGAAGCAGTGCATTGTGGGCCAATTGAGAGACCTCGGCTCAATATATGAGGTGGAAAGTGATAGAGGAATATGCTGTGTCAACCTACAGTCTTTACACACACATGTATGTTCATGTGCACATGGCACACACACAGGGAACAAAATGAATACATATATAAACACAAAAGATGTACTATGATCTTAGTTGGAAGGAAGCAACATTCCTCTTACAGATCTAATCTTCCTTAGACTGCAGATACCTAAACTTTAAAGTCACTGATTTTAGCCAAAGAGAAAGACTAGAACATTCTGTTGTGATTGGGGCATTATCCAAATGCCTTGTCATTTAGACCTAAGTTTTCTCTGTCTCCAGTTCTAATGTGTTAGGATTATAAGAGGCATTCATGCTCTGCCTGACACTTATGTGGATACTGAGGACTCAAATAACAGCCTTCATGCAGGGAAGCACTTCTCTTCACTCAGTCAATTCTCTAGCCCTGAATTCTGGTCCTTATATTTGCATGGAAGTATTCACTTACTGAGTCAACTTCAGCCTGCTATCATAGGGCATCTTATCTAAACACATGTTCATAGTGATGTTCCCATCCCAGTAAGCCTGATCATTTTGATCTTGTAACTATGACATGATGATTATGACAGGAAAGCTAATATTTCTTGGGCACTTTAACCTCTGATTATGATCCTGTGAACTAGCCATAGACCTTTTTTAAAAAGAGGGTTTATTCAATTTGTTCAGATTTACGTATCTGGTAGTCAGTGTCATCAAGTTCCAAATCTACATTATGCTAACTTTAGACCAGTTAATGTACCCCATACTTTCATCTAGTAATTCTTCATACCTCTCAAATCTAACATTTGTCAATTTTAATTGCTAAAAATGAAGGGAATATGAGTGGCTTTGATAAAATCAAAACAAGAAGACTAACACTTGGTAGATAAATAAAAGGTTCTGAAGAAGGAAGTTTGAATATCATGCTTTAATAACAATTCTAATGCCTAAGAACTACATATAATTAATCGTAAATATTCTGAGATATGAGTAAATGCTGCTAGTGTTCTTAAAACTAGTTACTCGCAGAATTTTTGCTTTCTGCATGTATGCATTTATTATTACCTAGCAAACTGTTCTATAAAGTGAAGGAAGATATCATTTCAGACTCTGAATATTGAAATTCCACGCATGTAGTTTTCCTACACTGATACTATTGAAGAGCTCTAAATTTAACTGTGGGGTTATGTAATTGGGGAATAAAAAGACAATGGCATTGGCGTGTGATGACAGGAGCTTCACACATGGTCCACCTACCTAAGAGCAGCATGAAGACCAACTCTGAGTTAGGAAGCCAATACAAAGTGGACCACAGCTAGAATTGTTGAATGCTAAGTGTAGCAGTCAGAGGAATGTGTTGTAATGATACCTGTATTGATGAAGTAGAAGTCAATGCAAATATTTAGGTAATTACTAACTGGCGAAATAAAGAACTTCTTACTCACTTCCTGTATTTGTTCAGACCTCAATCCTTAAGGCCACCAAGGGAAATTTCTTATCAAAGAAGGAAAATATCTCATGTTCAAAAAAAGACAGTGGAAGAATTCAGAATGAAAGAGTAAAAGGAAAGTGAGCAGCAATTGTCAAGACAGAACTTCAAATTTCACAAATCTTCCTAAATAAACTGAAATGATGTCACCATGATTTGGAAAATAATTTCACAGGACTTACAATTTAGCTTTTGCTGTTCGGCACACTTTTGTTTTTGATGTGGCAATTATTAGAGCACCGAATGCCAACAAGACAAAGAAACCATCAGTGCCATGGTCTTAACAACACAGTTCTTCAACATAAAGCAAAGGGGTAAGATTCTGTGTGTGCTTTTATTAGCTTAGTGATATGTTTTTTTACTGTCCCCTCTATTTTTATGATTCTTGCTGTCTTAAAATTTTCTGAATTTAGATGCTTTTTTAGAAGATATTTATATAACAGAGATTATCTTCTTGGCTATCAGCATTAAATAATTAGAGATTCTAAAGTGAATACTATATTTTTTTTTAAAAAAATGTTTCCTTATCAAGACATGCAAATAACATATGTAGTAGAGGATGGCCTTATCTGGCATCAGTGGGAGGGGAGGCCCTTGGTCCTGTGGAGGCTCAATGGCCCAGCTTAGGGTGATTCGAGATCAGTGAGGCAGGAGTGGGCAAGCCAGTGGAGGAGCACCCTCATAGAGGCAAAGGGGAGAGGGAAGAGAGGGGATGGGGGGGGGCTTGTGACAGGGAAACCAAGAAGGGGGATAACATTTGAAATGTAAATGAATAAAATGATTAATATAAAAAGACATGCAAATCAAAGAATCAACAAAACTTAGTACCAGAGAATGTTCCTCTAACATATACAACTTGTCAGTAAGTATCACTTGAAATACCAGTATGATTTTTATCATCAAGCCTGTAATGAAGAATGGTCCAAGTGCTATTTTACAGTTTTCTCTGGTCATTATTATATAAGTGGCCTGATGCCATTTTCTTAAATAATAGTGAACTTATATAAAAATGTGTGGATCTTTTTTAACAATGACGTATCCTGTTTGTTTTCACTCAGATAAATTAAAACATAAATCTTCAAATCCTAAACACATTCTTTTTACCCTAATTATATTAGCTAAATGTTGTAAGGCACTAAAATAACATTAAAAGCACCAAAATGCAATTCAAAGCTCTAAATGTTCTATAATATTTTAGATGGTTTGAAATAGAGTTTTCAAATTCTGTAAATGTTTTTTCTTTTTACTATATTTAGTAGTTGTAATTCTATTGATTGCTCCTTGAATGCAGCGTCTTTCCACATTAAGGCTAAAATGGGAAAGTTGTCTTTAAACCACATGGGCTTGTTTGATCAGAAAAATTTATAAATTTTACAATTGGCTACAAAATATGCCTTTGCATATTTGTTCATAAAACATCTAAATGATACAAGAAATGAACTGATGTTACCATAGGTTCTGTCACAACTTTATCTACACCTTTACACCTCAAACTTTGAGAGTATCTGACTGAATTATTTAATGTTCACTAAAATGTTTATGGCTTTGAAGATGAAACTGCTTCATTTCATTTCACCTTCTGTCTTTATCTTCCTAATGGTTCCATAATTGTCTGCTTAATGAAACCAAGACTTGGAAATTCTGGCTTCACTGTTTGCTTTGGGTCAAACAGAGACTTTGAAATAGTCAGATGAAATACTAATGCCTCTTGTTTACAAATCCTTCTGTGCATGCATTCATTTGACATTCCCAGTGCTGACACATCACCCATCTTCTTAATATTTCTTGGAATTGTGAGGTTGAACCACTTCATTGAGAGACCAAAAGAGTGTATATTTTATTTATGGTTATTATGCATGGGTGCATGACAAATTCATCAGGCTCAAATCTTTCTGCTGAGAAACAATGATTTGATAGACAAATTTTCTATTCAATGTCCAGAAAGTATGGTCTTGCATATGTGTATGTGGATATAATATTTCTAATTTTATATCCTACATGAAATTCTCCGTATAATACTTCCATAATAGTTCTTCACTATAAACATGTAGGGGTATGTAACATGCATCTATTTTAATTTTTGTCACGAGCTCCATGTCACCTAGCTGTATTATTTTACTTCTGTTATGGCACTGTCATGAGATGCCTACTTTTATTTTTCTACCAGGCACAGTTTAATCATTAAATTGTTTTTAGTTAATTATAGCAAAGTAGTAAGTTATTGTACCGACAGTATAAATACGAACATCAAATGTTAACATCTTGACTTTTTAACGTACATTTTCTTGTATCATTTTATTAGTTTTTTATAAACATAGTGATGCTTTGTAAAACATGGTATGATACAGTAGGATGAGATGCTGAAGTGGACCCACGCTGAGGCACTCCCCGTTCCCCAAGGCAGCAGCCACGAGATAGCTCTAGTATGAAATGAAGTTTATTAGATAAAAAGAGGGGACAGAGAAGAGAGAGGAAAGAGGGAGGATGGGAGGGAGAGAAGAGAAAAAAAGAAGAGGCTGACCAGGAACACATGGGGAGAGAAGGGGTGGAGGGAGAGGCAGAGAGGCCAGAGGTGAAGGTTAGAGAGAGAGAGTGAGAGAGGCCAAACCTTTCATAGCAAGCCAAGCTCCTTCCTACCTGGCTGTTGCTAGGTAACTGTTGGGTGGAACCTAGACGAAATACTAACACATAGATCAGATTGATTTAACATTTCACATATGATTTGGTTTCATTTAAGTATTTTGTACCCTCTAGCTGAATTATATGCTGAATATTCCTATTATCATTAAATATTCCATAAAGTGTAATTTTTGAAGCTTCATAATATTTAATGTATACTTTAATACATTCATCAGTTGACTTCTCTGGTTTTAGTCACTGTGAATTTTATAAGAAAACCTGTCATGAGTATGAGTGGTCAGGAGTTGGCATCTGATTCACCACTGATTTAGAACGTACTTCCCACAAGTACAATTTAGAGAATACAAATCTAAAGACCCACATTTGACCTTCCTTGTCAAATCAAGTTGTCTTTGGGAAGAGTTGTTCTGTCCCAGTACAGCCTGGTAGGACACCGAATTCACTGGGACCTTGATAATCTCAAGACCATAGGCAGCATTTACTACAATCATGCCTGCCAAATTTTAGAAAAATTACTTAGGATTTTAACTTCATTGAACATATGGATAACTACAAAGATTCTGACAACTGCAGTACTGAGTCTGGCCATCTAAATCCATAGTGTTTAGTCAGCTTTAAATTGTCTCAGTAAGTTGTTCCATTCACATTTATGTAACCTGTCATTATTTATTATCTTTTCCAAAAATGACTCCTTTATATCTTTTCCTTTTGAATATAATTGGAGATTCTCTGTTATGTCTTGATATTTTCCTCCCTGGTCATTGTACTTAGGTACAGGATTGAATTGTGTTTGCTCATTAGGTTAGTTTTTGTTCTTAGCACATGATTTCCCCTGCTTTGTAGCTCACATGATCACAGCATATTTTACTTTTGGCACGCTAACCTCGTTTCCTAAGAGTTATACAAAAACATAGCTTTCTACATTGTTTCAAGTTTCCATTAAATTTAATTAAAGATTTAAATTCCTTATAGTAAAATATCATTTTCACCTGCTAACTATTTCAGAGCCTCAGATTTCTGATTTGACCTTTCTATTTTTGATTTTATTTTCATTTGGAAAAAGATTCTAAATTGTGGCAAAATGTTTCTTTTTTGCTTCTTTTAATTTCTCTTCTATTTTTGTACTTAATTAGTTTATTTCACACGATTTCAGAATTTTCCAATCTTTGTTCCCTCTACTCACATTTGTGTTTCTTTAATTTCTTCTTTTTTATTTAATTTACTTTTTATTCTTTAATCTTTTTTTATAGTTCAGTCTTTATCCCCTCCAGGTCAACCCTCTGACTGTTCCCCATCCTATACCTTCCCCTACTCCCTGTCTCCAAGAGGATGTTCCCACAACATACTCTACCCCACCAGACCTCCCCAGTCCCTGCGGTCGGTCTCAAGTCTCTAGAGGGCTAAAAGATGGCCATTTGATACAGGATTTTGGGAAACAGGAAGAAGGTGGGGAATATTGAATTTACCTAAGTTCTAGGTTTGGTTGTTAGATGTTTACAATTCACAAATGACCTGGGGCATGAGCATTGTCAAACCAGTTTTTATGATAAAAGCACTTCTAAAGTTCAGAGTTATTCTGAGGGAAGTTGACCCACAATAACAGACTGGTAGACAATGAACTGAGGAATCAGCCTGTGTTCACCTGGAATTACAAACTAGACCTTCATCATCTTTCATTACTGGCTTTACCTTTTTCTCTTTTCCTACTTAATCTTTTCTTTATTGTTAAGTGTTTTGAAAATATTTTCATTTTTATATATTTTAGTTGTTTCTCTAATCATTTAATTTTTTTTCAAAGACTTTTTTGAAGGCTTGAATCTAATTTAGATGACAGAAGGTCTGTATTTGTACAGTTTTCGAGGCCTTGCTGATTATTCAGCCCGATTTCTTAAAATTCTCTGAAATTTTATTGCATTTTACATTAAGGATCTAATTACAAGTGTGAGCAAAATAGCTGCTGACCAATAAGATGTGGCTCTATAGCTGAAAACCTAACACTTACTGATGGCGCTGTGACAGAAAGAGGAAGAAAGTTTCGAAATTACAAGAGACAAACCTAGAAGACTTTAACTTATCACATCTCTCGTCACAGAGCTACACATGCTTGATCATGGCTCCATTTTCTTTACTGTGGTACTCTATTCCTCTGCTGGAATCAGAGCCAGGGCAAGGAGTCCAGGCCCCTGGGCTTCTCAGCCAAGACATACACTAGGTGTAGATTATTGGCCCCAAAGGGAAATATCTGCCTCACCCAACAGGTGGAGCTAGCCAGTTACAGCCTTCCTTCTAATCTACAGTTTTCTCTTTCTCTGTCTCAGTTATCTAAGGTCAACTGCTTTCCAAAGTTGTATCTGTCTTATGTGTCTGAAGAGATAGCACAGTGGTTAAAACCATTGGTTTCCCTTTCAGGGTTTGATTTGCAACACCCACACAGCAGCTCACAAGCATCTGAAACTCCAATTCTAGGGAATTCAATACCTCTGTATGGCCTCTGCAAACACTGTATTCATGTGTTACATAGACATATGTGGAGTCAAAATATCCACATGTACAACATAAAAATAAATGAAAAATACTAAAAATATTTGTCTTGATTCTATCTAAAGAGAACACATAGTCTTGGCTTTTTAAATAGTTCTTCTAACTTTGTGATTATTTTTGCTAATCTTTTCCTATGCCTTATTTATAGTTTAAACTGGGTCATCAGCATATACACCAAAGCAAAGAACAGTATCTGTAGGGTTTGTGGTATCTAAAATTTCATGGGTCCTGAAATGCATCCCCTGTAGATGAGGATGAACAAGTGTACTCTCATCGCTTTGTGCTGGCAATAACATGCAAGCCTGTTCAGAGAGCTGTGGTAACTAGTTACCATTTAGAGTTAAGATGCTACTGAGTGCCAAGCCCTTAAGACGTAATTCTCAGAAGTCTGAGGATTGTGCTTTAGTTTGCTGTCAGGGAATGGAGAAGTTGAACCACAGAGCTACACATACTTGATTATGGATCGATTTTCTTTTCTGCGGTATTCTGTTCCTCTGCTGGCCTCAGAGGCAGGGCAAGGAGTCCAGCCCTTGGGGCTTCTCAGCTGAGACGTGCATTAGGTGTAGATTATCTTCCTCTCCATGACAGCAGCATTTCTTGGATAAGGAATGCTGCCTTTCATTTCTCTTTCAAGAGCTGTGCTCTTTTGACCCATAGGGTAAAATATGTCTGGTAGCTTTCTAAACCTTTTGTCATCCACCCAGTAAGATGCTCATTTAACAGCAGCAGCTTCTATTACAAGACCTATCACAAGACACACCATTTGAGAGCCAGTTTAGGGTACTGACAGATTCTGCTTTGTGTAGCAGGTGGCTTAACAACCACAAGTGAACCTTCACTGTGAGCTATCTACTCAGGAAGAAGATAGCTAGCTTCAGTTAGCAAGATTTGCTAATGGTTTCTGGAAGTTAACCTGTCTGGAGTCCTGATCTACATAGTTCCTAGTTTAGCAGCTCTGATACATTCTTTGGTCTGTGGTATCCAAATCATTGCCTCTCATCTGGCTTTCTCCTTATTCACTGACTATCCATTTACACAGCTGCCTTTTAGTTGATTGAATGACAATGACCAAATTAACTTATCCTAAATGTCGACATTAACATCTGAGTTGTGTGATGGTTCTGTTACCTCAGTGTGGAACAGCACTTTCTTCTATATCACATTACTTTTCTTGAAAGACCTTCAATTCCTCAGCCCACTTTTCCAATTACTCTGAAATTCTGATTTAAGGACTTTTATACCTAGCCACTCTTGGAGAGCTGCCATGTTTGTCAGCAGCCGAGGAGCTCCGGCGCGCCCTGGGCTTCTGGCAGCTTTTGCAGCAGCTGACTCTCTGCTCTAAGGATAATATGATGGTAGAAAAACAAAAATTATGTCTCAGAGTTCAGAGAACCAGCATTCCCACTGAGTGACGAGAGGCTCCACGTGTGGCACCAATACTAAAGGCATCCTTACCCACTGCCAGCCTTCTCCACTCCTGCTGTTCATCCCGGGAGTGAGGAAAAAGCTTTGCAAGTCCCTCTTAATACTAGAAAAATACAGTAGGCACAGAGAAGTATTTTGAGATGCTGGCCACCTCTTATTCTTTTCTTGTTCCAAATGACTTTTGAAAACTAGTTATTCCCATAGTTTACAAACATACTGATGTCCCATTTTTGTCTTTAGAAGCTCTAACCAAGTGCTGGACGGGGTGTTAGCATAGAAAAGTGACGCACAGTCTCCTGTGGACTCTTGCTGAGTGAGTGTGCATGATTCAAAATCACTGTCAGTAGTTTACATCATTTGGAAGATTGTGGCATAAATATTCACTTCTTCTAGGCATGTGGAGTGCTCTTAAATTCTTGCAATATCTACTGTCTGTTACTAAGGAAGTGTTAGTGTACCACGTCAGGCCGGAACTTGAGGTTTGCAGAGGGAAAAGAGGCATTTTTCACAACACAAGGTACAACACTGGCTTCAGAGCAGCTATGACCAAACTGATGAAGGAGATCTCACTGAAGAAACACGGGATTTTATTTCCTGATTAGGGAGCATTGCTCATAGGAGATGGACTTGGGGCTGAGGTTAGATCCTGGCTGGGAATGAGGGGTGTTCAAGATGGCTTCTTCATGGTCATTGGCCCCCAAGTGGTAAGGGTGCCTCTGAGTTCTTGTAAGGCCTACAATTGGAATCACATAACTTTCCCAACATTTATTAGTTATATGGTCCCAAGCCAACTAAAACTCAAGATGAAGGAAAACAGACTGTATTTCTTAGTAGTGGAACACCAACAAATGAGCTTCTCTCTTATATTTGTCACAAGGCTATGAGTACCCACAGTTCAGAGATGTTTAAAGGGACAATTATGAACTGGTAGTCTGGATCTCCTGAAGGAAATTAGAATTGTGAATAAAAACATTTTATAAGGAAATTATCAGTCAAAACTACAGGACAAGGTCGAGAAGTTATGAATGACAAAAGAATAGCATCATAGAAGAAACTGATGTTAAGGAGAAAATGAATCAGAGAGAGGCAAAGAACAGGGAACCAGCCTTGACATGCAACAGAGGTCAGAATCTCAGAAGTGGGCGATAAGAAACCAGTGTTGCCTAGATGCTGGAAAGGATAAGTTTTAAGAGAACGTGCAGTGCAGTAGACATCAGGGACTTGATGGAGGCATCAGCAGTACTCTTAGGAAGTGAGCAGTACCCCGAGGTGCTGAGGTCAGCTAGGGAAACACTCGCAGAGATCTGGCTCTGCCCAGTGAGAATAGAGTCAGGAAATGGCTTCCTTTGGGCTTTATTTGTCTATTTGTCAGGTGGGCTGGAATGATCAGTAAACGAGAAGGAAAGAGAAGAAAAGAGGCAAGCAGACTAGGTCAGTGTAGGAGAAATTTAGACCTTGAAGGATTGTGGATGGGGAATGGATGAGGCAGGAAACAAAGACAAAGACAGGTTAGTTTGGCCATTCGGGGATATGGGGAGGGTGGTCAGGAGCTAGAGGAAATCTCCAACTTTCTGGAAAGTTAACTACACTATTCCACCCTGACAGTTCACATCGTGCTCTCACCACTTTCCTCTCAGAGAAAACTTCCTTTATTGTCTCTGGTGGAAAGATGGAAACTGCACTCCTGTAATTGAGCCCCTTCTCCTAAGGAGCCTTTATTGAATCATCCAGGGAGGAGGACATTTCTTCCTCCTCAAAACATCATTAGAACATTTCTTTAACTTCCATTTCCATGCCCTGATTGTGTCTTGCATTAAATCTGATGGCAAATTTTTCTCTCTCTAAGTTTTGTGTACCATAAAAATAAAACATAACAGAACAAAAATATGATGGAAAACCTGAGTTTGATATGAACAAATTCTGTTCCAGGTACACAGAACTGGAGAGAGCTTTAAAGAACTGAAGATTAAAAAAATAAAGTCTAAGAAAGTTTTGTCTATCATTTTGCGTTATCTATTTTTTTTATTATTTCAGTTTTAGTTTGGTTATAAAATAAAAATAAAATTTAAATAATTTTAAAAGTTAAAAATGTATAGCCATTTGTCATTTATGAAAGATTTTATAAAGAGAAAGAAAATAATTACAAGAAAGAAAGGACAGCATATAATCACTAGCTTTGATGAAATTATTGGGGGAAAAACCTAGGACTAGTTGCACTATTAACTCTGGTGGAATACGTAAAGTCACAGGCTATGTAGTAGGTCACAAGGTAGCTTTTCCCTCTTCCTTTTCATCTTAGTTTTGCTTTAAAGTTAAATTAACTTTTTAAACAATTTGAAGATTTTATCTAGAGCTATTATCAGCTGTTTCCTTCGTAAAGATGCAGGAATGACTTGGCAGGAAAATTGTATGAATTTAGAGTTAAACATATGAATCTAAAGAGTCCAGCCAAAGAGTGTAATAAAAACAAAGAGCTAATAAACTAGTTTATTGTTGGCACAAGTTATTATGATAGTGCTAGAGAAAAATAATCTCCAACCTGTGGGTCATGACCCCTCCAGTAGCTGAACTACCTTTGCACAGAGGTCACATTTCAGATATCCTGCATATTAGATGTTTACATTCCAATAAACGAGTGTAGCAAAATTTAGTTCTGAAGTAGTGCCAAAATAATTTATGGTTGGGTGTCATTGCAACATGAGGGTCTGTATTAAAGGACTGCAGCATTAGGAGGGCTGAGAACCACTGCTGTAGATGGCATAAGCCTCCCTGCATTTGTTGATAAACTAGCAAAGTCCAGCATAGACCTTTGCCACTCACAGAAAGATTTTCATTTTTATGTCTTCACCATAAAAACTGCACACTATATACAATCTATGGATGTCCCTCTTTTTAAAAAAAGGTAAACTAAACAAATCCTGCAGAGGGAGTAAGTGTACCTTTGATTTTTGTGTTCCTGTGTTCGTCATGCCTTCCAGACATGGAAGGGAAATGAGTAACTAAATGAAGTACTGCAATAAGGTGCACTTGAATCTATTGCAAAAGTTGCAAAGCAAAATTATTAATGGGACAGGAGTGTCACATATTAAATGTATATGTAATGTATACATATCTGTCTCAATTACTGTATTGTACGAGGCAATCTTACACACATGAATCTTAGACAACACAGTAGAGTGGCTGGAAACCCTTGGCTTCTGAATGAGACAGACGATTAGAGGCTCTGGATAAACATGCAGGGGAGATTGTCCCATATTTCCTGGTAGAAGAAGGAACACTGAATGTTATGAGGAATTTTAGGTTCATCTTTGCTACAGCCAGGCAGGGAGTGGCACAGAGATTTTACTGGATAGAGGTTTCCAGGAGAGAACACCCTTCTCTCCTTTAACCTTTAGGAGAAACGGTTTTGCATTAAGGGAAGATGCGAAATGAGCAGTAATTTTACTTGAAAATTGTTTGAAGATATTCCGTTCATAATTTAGTTCCAATCGTAGCTCCAAGAGAGAGCAAAATAAAGCAGATATTTTTAGAGTACATTATTTTATATCACAAAGTGGATAGGATATTTTAGAAAGAGAAGGCTTCATTCTTTTTAGACTCGCACATGAACTAATTGCTCAACTTGACTTTATCACACAGATTTATGGCGTCTAGCTTGGAATATTCTATATATGCTAATAACTTCTCTTTAGAGTTTAGAGTTCTCACTAATTTTATTGTAAATTGACTGTCAAGGGCTGCTGTAATTCTACAGGTAGAGTTTAGCCTCTTGGGGTTTTAATATAAAAAAAGATGAAAAGATCACAACTTCATCATTGGAAAATAATTGTTGAAAATCATAATTGAGATATAGGGATTTGTGTCTTCTCACAATGAAACCATGATTACCTCTACAGGCTTTGTTTTTGAATTTGGGAAACAAAAGAGATCACAAGAAAAATTAAACAAAGCCAGAAAAACTGGTTTCCAGAAAGGCTCAGCCATCATCCAGCAGATGGCTATGTAATTGTGATTAAAACATAACAGGGGTCTCATCAGCATCTAAAGCAATGAAAAGGCACAGGACCCCATCTGAGCTCCCTGATGGATCTACATCACATCTATTCAAACAGAAAGAGAAGATGAATGTCGGCATACATAATTTTATTAGTTTTTATTGATTGATTGATTTTTTCTATGATGCTGGAGAGTGAATCCAGAGCTTTACACAAATTAATAAAGTGCTGTAAAACTGAGCTATACCCCAGACCTGGCATATGTATTTCTTAAACATATTAACAACCTAGGATTTAGAGGTGTGCATTGGCTATTGCTAATGACCTTCAGCAAGGCCTGGGCCTGTGTTTCTCTAGCTCCCTATACTGGGAGCAGCCTCGGTCACCCTGCACTTCTGTAAACCCTTAGGGAATGTCAAGCTTTTGGTGGATATTATCATTTTGGACTTCACTTTCTGAAAAATTGCAAGTGGAAAAAAAAAAGAAGCATTAAATCATCACAACAAGTGATTGCATGTTTATCCGGCATACGCTCGAGCAGGTTGCCCCCCTTATCCTACATTAGGCAAAGCGTTTGAGAAAATAGGACAGCCAGGGGTCTTGCACAAGGCTGCTCAATCCAACCAGCCTTCATCCCACATCAGGTTAGAAGTAGAGTGAGTTTCCATTGGTGGAAAGATTGCATAAGTTAATGCCATTCAGAATTACTTTAACCTGCACAGCTGACTCCAGAGATGTGTGACTAAGCTTCCAAATTGGTATCCAAGGCACATTCATAGGAGCTGCCTTATCTCTGCAGGGCTTCCTTGGCCCCCCGCCTCACTTCCTGCCATTATCACCATCAATTTCATCTCAGGCAGCTGAAGTTTCTCCTTCAAAATCAAAAGCCCTTGGAGAATAGCTCTGCTTAAAGCCAGAGGTCACTAAATATATGGATGATTATGGTGAGTCTTTTTCATTTCCATTTTGATTAAGTGAAAGCCTCTTAATTTGGGTCATTATTGATACATAAATCTGTAGAGAAAATGAACATGCATCTATAATGTAGCCAGCATTCCATGATTTATTGTTCTTGCAGTGTGTAAATACAGAAAGAAGGAAAGAATAACAGGGTGCAGCTCTCAGATCCCTGGATATGAACCAGTGCCAGGGATTAATGAAGCAAACTCATCCTGAACGTCCAGCCTCCTGTTCTCAATGGCCCAGCTCTCCTTATTTCAATCGAACTCAGTGTCCTACTTGAAAAGCCATCTAATATTAATCTTTCTACGCGACTGAACTGAGCTTTGGGTGTCAGGTTTGTGAGTGATAAAATGAAAGGCTCAAAATGCGTTTCCATACCTGATTGTGGACTTTGCTTGGGGATTTTGGCTACCGCTTGAGGGCTGGAGGTGGAGTGCGTTCGTTGGTTGGCAGAGCTGTGGATGCTGCTGGGAACCACCGACGATGCGTTCTTTCGAGGCTTCGTGTCTTGTAGCCACATAGGCGAGGCTTCAAAGGCCTGCATCCTCCGAGCGTGGCTGTTGGCATTGACTTTCAGGTAGGCCTGGGCCTTGTGTTCCTGAAGCTCCCCGTAGTTAGCGTCGGTCACCCGGCACTCGTATAAGCCTTCATCCTTTTTCCGCACTTTGGATATCTGAAGCTTGTGGGAGATATCATTGCCTTGGACTTTCACTGTCTGAAAAATTGCAGGTGGAAAACGAAGTTTCACATCAAAGGGTTTTATCCCCACTCTAGCTTTACTAATGTTGGGAAACTTCAGGGTCTTACTAGATTCACAGCAGAAACCTGACGGTCATATTTATCCTGTTCTGTGAGCTAGCCCATTCACAGACTTAAGCTCAGTTTCAGCAGTGCCAGAGTGGCTCTCCTGTCCTCATTTCCCAGACTCTCATAGCACGGGATGGGTCTCTACCTGGCTGGCTCAGCTGGATGAATCACTAAGGAGCCCATCTTTGCATAGAGTTTTCTTCTGTAGGGCTGTATGACAACCCCACCAAATATGGGGCAAGAAGTAAGGGGAGAGTTGGTTATAATAGTTTAAAAGAGAGTGCACTTTATGAAGACACTACGTATAGACTTAGTAATATTTTTTTTAATTGTCTACTAGCAGAGAGTAACAGGGCTGAGGCTACCGAATAAAGTTCAGTCCTATGCTCTAGTCATTATATAAACTTATGATGTTGTTAATTGAACACTGATTTTATTTTCAAAACTGAAGACAACCCCATTTACTCCAATAATTTTATCCATATTAATAATAAGATCATATGTCTAATGTATACTATTAAATATATACTATATGTATTTCATATATATATATGTACACACACACACACACACACACACACACACATATATATATATATATATATATATATATATATATATATATATATATATATATCAGAGCAGTTAAATTGGACATATATTATATGTCAACCCATGATTGAGAGAGACTCAAAGATTACGTATGTCAGGTTTAAGGATTTGATTGATTTTTTTTTTATAAACATAGAAATAAAGGATGATGAAGAAGGATATTTTAGCCATGGATATTGAAATTATTACAAATAATCTGCATCTTTATATTATCAGCAGGCCAGTCTGGGTTAACAATAGGTGATTATCTATATTTACTTTGGTTTTATATATTTGTGATTTGTTTGAAGACTATATTTAGAAAAACATTGCATGAATTATAAATGATATCCAAATTGAGTTACACTGTTTCATTATATTTCAAAGTCCTAGTGGATGGTTTCGTTTTTGTTTTCTAGAGATTTTTATCTTATATTGAGAGTAGGGACTTCTATTATTTTGAATTATTAAAGCTATTAATGTTAAAGCATTACAGACCTTCACTGTTACCTTTAGGAGAGTGTGAAAAAGAGTAATAAAAATCAGTTCAATAATTCTATTAGCTAACAAAATAATATTCTAGCTAATTTGTAATTATTTACATGCTTACAACATGCAATTTTATTTATGGACTCTAAATTCGGCTCATTTTTTAGAGATTTAGTGAGGTATAAGGAGAGAACTGCCTCCCATTCTGAATTTGTAAAACTACCTCTTCAAGCTCAATGAATTAAACGGTTTCTACTAAGGCCCATATTGGGCCTGTTTGGCAGTTTACTAAGGATGTGCCCCCTGTCGCTGGTCCCTGTGACACTCACACTAATCTTGGTCCCGTCGTTGTCCGGGTCTCTGTCGGGTAAGAGCTCCACCTGTAGGACAAGGGTGCAAATGCTCAACCTCGCCCGAGTTCTTCAGCCCCAAGCGCCGCGATACCGCAGCGCCCCAACAGCTAGTAGAGATCCTGCCTTCCATTCTTGAATTGCTTCAGACAAAGCAATTTAAGAGATGGAAGAACGAACCCAGGTCCCAACCGCACTCAGTCCCGAGGCCAGGCTAGCGACTGGACTGCCTTCGTTGTCCCTCCCTGGAACAATCCCCGAATTTCCTTGTCCCCGCGCCAGATCCCAAGCAATCCCCGGAGTCTCCAAGTCTTTCCTGGCCACCACTGTGAGAGACCTCGGCTCTCCCCACGAATCCCTAATGTCTCCGTGGTCCCCTCTGTCCTAGTGACACCCTGGAGTTCCTGTTGTCCCCAAGCATTCCAATGGTCGCCGCGGTTTCCGTGGTCCCCAAGCGTAACCGAGGTCCCTGCGGCTTCCTCTATCCTAGAGACACTCTGGAGAGTCCCTGTGGTCACCCCGCAGCCCTGCATGCTGCGCTCCCCTTGCTGGCCCGTGCTAACGTCGCAGCGCTGCCGGGTCTTGTCTCTCGCAGTTCAGTTGGCCTGGCCTGCGGTTCCGAGAACCCAGGCGAGGAAAGGAGTGGGGATAGAAGTTTTCCGGACGAATTTCTATCTCTCTACCCTCGCCGCTAACCAGTCTCCAGCTCTCTTCTACAGACTTTCTAATCCCCAATCAAGGTCTCAGGTCCGAGTCCCTTTAGCTTCGTGGACCTTCCAGTCCCTGCTCTTACCATGACTCTTCTAGATTCTCTTTAGGTTTTCCTTCCTCCTCTTTTCTCATTCTCCCTTCTCCTTTACTCATCTCCTGCTCTACAGATTTCCTCTCCAGTCCAGGGCCTCTCCCTGATTTTCTGATGCCCACCCCATCTCTTCCCCCACCCTCCAACCTCTTTCTCCTCCCCCACCCCAATCCCTCCTTCCTTCCCTCCCTCCTGCCCGCCTCTTTCCCTCTGAGAGGAGAGAAGGAACATCCCTTGATGTTGGGAAAACAAAAGGCTGGTGGAGAGAATGGGAGGGTGTCCTGAGCTGTATCAGAGATACAGAGAACAGAGATGCCTGTTTAGACAGCTCCGTAAGAGCTGGTTACTAAGAGCTGGTTAATTCCATTCTAAATTGAGAAAAACTCCTCCAGCTACTGCAACTTCCTATTGTGTTTTTCACTTACTGTCACTAGGACAAATTCAGCCTTGCCCACTCTCACAGAGTGAGACACATGGGCAGTACCTTGAGCCCTGGCTTCTGGTTAGATCTGAAAGTGACAGAAGGGGGCTATGTGTGCTTTGAGCTATGGCTACCTGCGAGCCTGCAGCCTCAGTCCCTTGCTCCAGGTCCTCTGGTCCCCGAAGGAACCACCACTGGATCTCCAGGTACACCGAAGCAGAGCCGCTTTGGAAAGCGCAGGACATCTCCACATTTTGCCCTTCGGTCGCAGTCACGTTTCGCGGAAACTCGGTAAATTTTGCTGCAAGACAGAAATGCATCGTTTTGGTGTATCTACACCAGCTTTGCCAATGTCTCTTTCCTGGAGAACTCGACACAAGTTTTTGTTTGTTTGGCCTTTCTTTTTCGTGGGCTTCGAAATAAGAAAATAAAAACAGCCATAACAAGCCCTTCCGATATCCCTGTGGCGCTCCCATCCCCATGCTCTCTGCCTCTGCATGCCTTGGTCTTGGTATCCTGCCTAAACCACTTTGTTGTTGATCAAGTCCAGATAATGGAGAGGTTAATGAGCTTGCCAATAGCTCTCTCTGCTAGCCAAGCTGCCCAGAGTTAGATCCAAACATCTTTTGTCAGATTGCAGCATTCCCTAAAACTTACTGAGAGACCCAGGGCGGTGCAGTTTAGACCATCTGTCAAGTTGATCAATGAGGAAGCCTCTAGATTCTTAAGTTTCTCAACACTCTGTGACTAACTGGGATGTTTCCTGTTAGAAGTGGGTCATAAGTGTATGTCAAAATGCCCATTCTTAATCTCTCAAAACAGTGGCTAGCGATTTTGTTCTGGAGCCCACAGCGGTGAAACGAGTTGCCCACTGTCTAAGAGGCATACGTTTCATCTCCACAAGTTAACCTTCACATGTGCTCCCTTCAAGCCATTGTAAATTGCGATATGTCAGGGGCTATAAAAAATCATACATCCGTGTTTAGTTCAGATCCAAGATTATTTGAAAGATACCACAGAGACTCAGTCTAGCCCCTTTGCAGCTAACCTTGACACTGCCAGCTTGTAAGATTAATAGATCTATGTGAAAGTCACAAAAATAAAATCCCCTTGCTCCCAAGAGGGATTCCTTGAACATGGGATTTTTTTTTTCTTGTTAAGAAGACGATTGTTCTTAGCTTATCTAAGGGGCACTTTGCAAAGAGCTGATGGCTGTCTGGAAGGAGCCTTTTATTTGTGGCTGAGAGAAGGGGACAACCACAGGCACACATATGAGAGGAGGGTAACTGAAATGCTGGCAGGAATGATTCCAGCCACTTTCTCATCTTTTCTTAAAGACAGTGAATCTGGGTGAAATCCCAAATTGAGCAATAATTAAAGTGAACATTTTATGCTTCAAGGAAATGGACATTATTCAGAACATAGAGTGTCTGCGAAGGCTTCTCTGCTTACACTGGCTAGTGGACTGGGGCATTTCTGTTTGCAGAAGTGATGCAGCCTTCAGGAGGCAAAAACTGTGATTTGCTCCTGGTGCTGAAGCAACCACTGCAGCCTGCAAAGTCCTGAACAACTGGGCCCAGCAGGCTGCTGCCGCTTATGATGCAATTCATAGCTCTGGTGGGTCCTCTGGTAAACACACGGGGAAGAAGTCACAGGGGCCAGAGAAGGAGACTAAAGCTTTCTACCTCCAGAGAGTACTGGCAGTGAGAAACCCTCTTCCAAAACAACAGCTTTGTATTCCTGAGTGCTTGCCTTGTTCATGCACAGTGAACACACACACACACACACACACACACACACACACACACACCTGTGTATGTGCTCACGGAGGAACTCACCCATTGCTGGGCTGGCATCTACTAGCTTTTCTCTGAAACCTGGCTTGTTTGCAATTAATAAACTTTGGGAGAAAAAGCCCAAATGAACACTATTCATACTACCTAAACCCGCTATTGGCTTGGTTTGAGTCACTCTCCAGCTGTCTGTTCATTCTTCGAGTTGGTTCAGCACACACACGCATCACCACAAACACATTACAAGCAACCGACTTACCTTGAGAAGAAAGCCCTTGTTGTACATATAACACGGAAAAGAACATAAATCCAACAGACGCCAAAAAGATCCCCATCATGCCAAGAGAGTGGGGCACATCCGTGTAGCCCAGAGCCCCCAAACCTAAAAAGACAGGCAGGCAAGCGTGTCGGCGGGCTGCTCTCAGAGCCCGGGGCGCGATACTGCATGCATGCTGCCGCTCGCAGCAAAGAGTGGCTTGGGCACAGGGGATTGGCAAGGGTTAGACTGAGCTGGCTGCGATCCGGAGGCTTCAGGCGCAGACCCGGGCTGCCACACCGTGAAGTGTCTGAGCCGGCGGCTGGCTGCTTCCGCTACCTGGCAGCTCGTCCCACGTCAGTCGCTCGGCTTGCGTGCTCGCCGCCCTCCCCACGCCCAGCGAGCCCGCGGCGAGTGGAGCGGGCGCGGGGCGGTGCGGACTGGGCTCTGGGCTCGCGCGGCGCCCAACTTTGCCTCTAATGGCTGCGATGATGCCTTTAACTCTCTGAGAGCCAGCACTGCGCACCTGCTGGCCGGCCAGGGGTGGGGTGCGAGGCCATCCCAGATCTCTGCTCTCCAGTCCGCCTTTATCCCTGTCAGTTAGCTCCCGTTTAGTTGGATCAGGTGGCTTTGTGCAAAGAGAGGACAGATTTAGGGTCTTGGGTTTTGCTTTGGGGTAGGGGTTAGGGATTTCAGGAGGAAGTTGAGGCATTGTTAAAGACGGTGGAGGAATGGGATGGGTTGGGAGTGACTGCTTTGGGGCGATGGAAATAGCCCACTAAGGGAAAAGGCGCTTAACCAGTTATTAACTGCTCCAGCTAAAATGATCTAGAATGTATTGTGAGCGAGCAGCTTGCAGCCCAGAAGAGGCCATGCATGCAGGCACCAGATCACTGCAGCTGGCGAATGGAAGGCACATAAAGTACAAAAGTCGTGTATTACAGAATGCTCCAGAAGGAAAGGTCCATCATGCTATGAGTATCCTCTTTTTCATTCTTATACCCATTGCCTGCGGTGCCTCCCTCCCACCACAGTATTCCGGGTGGGGGAGGGGTTTTGCAAATCATTGAGGTCCTCTTTACAAGATTTATTTTTGTTTTGTACAGCTTCTTTTGCATAACATTAATTACATAATAGCCTTTAGTATTATATGAATAGACAATATTTTAGCAGTCTCTCTCTCTCTCTCTCTCTCTCTCTCTCTCTCTCTCTCTCTCTCTCTCTCTCTGTCTCTCTTTCTCTCTGTCTCACACACACACACACACACCTCCAGTAAGTTTCAGGACTTGAAACAAGTCTAGTCATTTGCTTTGGAAAGTCTTGAGATGTATACTGTATTTTTAAAATTAAGAATCTTAAAAGAACAAACACACCCAGAAACTCTTATCAGTTCTTGTCCAACGCAACACTGAGTCAATGAGCTTGCATTTTAAAATTTATTTTTCGTCAAAAAGCACAGAATAATTTAATGTATTTTCATTATATTTTTCCATGTAGATAGACATAGTCTTCATTATTAATTGGAAGTATGCATTCGTCTTAACAATGCTACCGGAAATCAATGAAATTTATATATTTCCATCTTTGAAGTTGAGTTTGTGCTTGGCTGGTGGCTTTTCTGTCACAAAAAAATTTAACCCTAACATGGCTGTAGTATTTTAAAGCACTTGTCTCCTATAGTTTAATGCAGCAGGAACTTAAAATATCAAAAAATGAAGGCACATGAACTTCATGTCAAAACTTCAAGGCAAAATGAACTTCATTTTATTTTGTGAAAATATAGTTACTCCCATTACAGACAGGCATGGGGGATATTTTGCATCTATTCATGTTTAAGCTAGGCATATTCTGCATCTTCCTTGCAATCAATGTGGGAAAGGGATTTTGAAGTTTGTCATGTTTAAAAAAAGTATTTCTTCTGTTCTAACATTTGTCTTGGAGAAGCTGTTCAGTGCATAGAAATACAATGCAGGTAAACACTTCACACCAATCTCTATTTCTGCAAAATCAAACAACGTTTGCTCATTGGCAGATCATCTTCTAATTTAAATGTTGTGCCTAACTTGACATGTGGGAGGTGATTACAGGGTTTTAGCTTTCTTTACAGCATTCAGCATAAACACGAGCTTATGTGTCTTGAGAATGGGCTGACTTCAAGATTATCTGCTGTCCAAATAGTTTCCAGTACAGAGAAAGAGCTCCCCCCCCCCAGTCATAAACAAGAAGTCTGTGTGAGTCAGGTTAGCAAGGGAGATGCCAGTAGATGGGGAAACTGAATACTGTGACTGGAAAAGTTCGATGGGTCAAGTTTGAAAGTGGAAAGAAGAAAGAAAAGAGTGATTATTAGACACACCATCAAAATTCATAAACAGGAAGTGATAGTGATAAAGGGAATGAGAGAAAGGGTGAGTGGGGAAGACAAAAGAAAAGAAAAACTGGAAAAACATTTGATTCTTCTAAAAAATGTCTCATAGATAGCTTACTTTCAGTTTTTCCAGTGTAGACCAATGCTTTTTCTTAAATATCCATTCCTACTTCTTAACTAGGATAAACAGTGCTGGCAAAAGCTTCATTCAATGTGACACCTTTACCTTACTGAAGACAAAATATATGTTAAAAATGAGAAGTTTTCTGAAACAGTCCCTGTAGTATGCTGTGACTTCCAAGACTGGTGCTGAAGCGATTGTAAAGGTCAGTTTTCTGCATCAAGGAAACAAACATTTCCTTCCCATTCTTTCTCTCCCAAAAGATGGGTAATGTGTAGTTTTATAGAAATGACTGTAAATTTCTTCTTTTTTAAAAAAGATTTTATTATATATATAATAAAATCATATATATGATATGATGCTCATATCACATGCTATGCTTTTATATATCTATATATGATGAGCATACTGTAGCTGTCTTCAGACACACCAGAAGAGGGCATCGGATCCCATTACAGATGGTTGTGAGCCACCATGTGGTTACTGGGAATTGAACTCAGGACCTCTGGAAGTACAGTCAGTGCTTTTAACAGCTGAGCAGTCCCTCCAGCCCCTATAAACTTCTTAACATCATTTAATATTTGCTTTCTAAAAATGTAAGCATTGTGTTTCCACAGTTCTTTTCTCCCAAACTCCTGCTAGACAGGATTATCTGACCGTCTTCCTCCTCAACATTTTTCAGTCCCATTGAGTCTTTCCATTGTTTCCCATTGGCTTCTAAGTAGGTTGCAGTTAAGTAGTTTTTTTCAAATTCAAAGTTGCTTAACTTTGTCTTTCAAGCAGTTCCTTTGCAGGCTTTTGCATAAGCTTTCAGAGCTATTGATCACTGAGTCAAAGGGAAAGGGAGGACTAAGAGCCCTGTGGCTAGGGACCCTGTAATCTCTTTACTCTACAAGGTATGCAGGGGGTCTTTTTCCACAGTGAATTTGAAAGGTTTCCTCACTTTCTGCTCTCATGTGCACAGAATGTGTTTACTTTACATCTTACACTATCATTTTATTTTTTAAACCAAGTCCTGGGTACCAAATGAAATTTGGAAAAGAAGTTCAGAATAGTTTAAGGACATAAAAATAGACATTCTCTTCACGAATAGTCTTGAAAACGTTTAAAATATCTATGTGCAGAACTAAAGGTTAATCCCCATGGATGCCAGAAGATAAGCCTCCCTCCTTTGCAGGCCTTGCTGGCATCTCCCTGACTGGCTGAGCTGAGTTCAGATGCTTTCCCATCTGCATCCCTGGGGGTGTTCTCCAAGGTGTTCCTGAACACCTTCTTTGGCAATAATAGAAACTGCACAAGAAAGGATATTCCAGGGTATTGAGAAACATTTTTCACTCACAATTTCATGCCTGGATTAATTTATTTCTTACTTGGGAAAATAAAAGGAAGTACTACAAAGCTTCAATGTTGCAGTGATACAAAATTCTACAGAGAAATTTTTATTTTATCTGAAGAAAATAAGAGTCAACAGGAAAGTCACTATTTAGAATGATCAAAAATGGACTTTAGAATTTTGTTTTCTATGGGATTGCATGAGCCAAGGGATACAACATTTAAGTCTTCTTGGCATGTTGAGTCGGAAAGGTAGGATAAAGTTAAGGACGGATGGTAATGTCAGAAGGAATGTGACTGTCTCCTTTTGCACATGTGCAGCTCGCATCTTTAGAAACTGAGTCCACTTCTGAACTTCTACGGATTTCAAAGGCTTCATGCTGGGCCCGTGAGAACATGTGGCTGTTATCAAGGCAAACTACTCACACTTTATTTCTTCAAGATGCTATGATCTAAAATGGGCTGGGCGCTACAAGTCATCTGAGGAAAGGCCCACATAAACTTGATTCTTTCCGAGACATGCGTTAACAAGTCACTTGGCATTCAAGACGGTGATAGTTTTCTTTAACACACTTTGTGTTGCCTTGTGGACTGTACTCTGTAAACAGTTCATGCAGTGAGAAGAGCTGGTGCAATCTGAAAGGGGCTGAGCAGGGCACAGATAGCTCAAGGATGTTAACTGCCCACTGCACAGCTACTGCTCATTTAAATCCCCCACACAGCACACGCCCCCTTTTCTTTTCCTCTTGTACATGACAAAAATGCAAATTACTTAGATCTGCCTTTTATGCTAGAAAATTCTGTGTAACGTTGCAATTGAAGTTCATAAAGTTAGAATACAAATTATTCATGAGGCTGTCTTATGTCATTTTAGAACTGTAATGTCTGGCCTACAGGCGACCTCTGGAAAAAGCAAAGAACAGAGTCACATTTTCTTTAAAAGTTAATATCAAAATGTTAGTTGCCCTGTACAAAATGTACAGCCCCTCCCATTTTCTTTCTTTCCCTTAAAATGGTCTTATATGAACATATGTAATGTCTGTTAATTTCCTTAGCAAATAATTAACATCTCTTCAAAGCATTTCTAACTACCCAAGAGGAAAGGTTAGGATTTTGTCTGTGAAGCTACTCTCTCAAGAGAGTTCCTGCTTCTGAATTATGTTTCTGTTAAAGCTCAGAACTTGTACCTAATATTTACTAGCTTCAATTTTTTTATTTTTTTTTTGTTTCAAATCCAGTGGGTTTGATTAGACACAAGTAACCAGAATATACACCTATTTTTGAATAACTTTTAATTATGCTGTTGAAATTTTTTTAAGAAACATAACAATCTGTAGACATATAACTAGTCTAACATTCTGAGTATGTGTGTTGTCTAATTAAATGTACATTTTGAGTATCAGAGGCCTGGCACTAGCTTCTTCCTAATATGTATTATTTTATAACTTTAACAACTACCTTAAACTTCAACCTTATTCAATTTCCCTGAAAATAAAGATCCCTGTTTCAGACTGTGCTGATGCAGTAGAACAGGGCTTGCCATGAATTATTACAAATGTACACCTTGTAAATCTGATATTAACTTGTAAAAGAAAATCTGCAATGCTAGATTTTCTAATGATGCCCATTCAAACTCAGGTGAAATGCCACTATTATACTTAAAGTACTATAGTATTTTTAATTTTATTTATCAATTAACTAGAAATGTTGTTTGTTTTAAAATGATCCTTGGCCTTAAATGGCCATATCCTCTTTTGAGAATTATCTGTTCATTTTATTAACACATTTGTTGAATGACAATTTTGGTGTGTGTGTGTGTGTATGTATGTGTGTGTGTGTGTATGTGTATGTGTGTGTGTGTGTGTGTGTGTATGTGTGTGTGTGTGTGTGTGTGTGTGTGTGTCCTTCGCAGTGCTTTGTAAGTTCTGGTTACTTACAGCACGTCTGTATGAGGTATAGTTGGTAAAGCTTATCTAGCATTCTGTGCCATGGGGTGTGGGTTTGCTCCACTCATAGTTTCTTTCTCTCATTTGTTCATCCTTGAATCGAGTCCCTGAGCTATTGGCACACTGATGAGAATGTTCTTGCCTAAACCTATATCTTAGCACTCAATATCTCTTCTTTTTCTCTATTAGTGTTAGCACTTAAGGCTTCAGATTAAGGCCTTTTAGTAGAAGGGCGTAGGTCTAATAAAACAGACTTGGTTCAAATATTTAATTCATCTTTGATCCTTAAATACTTAATACTTAAGTGATAGCTAATAAATTGCATTCTAATTTAAGAAATTAAAACAAAATGTCAGTTTTCTGGTAAATACTCATGACCAAAGTTTTATAAATGTGAAATGAAAGAAGTCTCAGTATACTATACAGGGGTCTATTTAGGAGTGTTTTATAGGCATAATCTGAAATACCCCAGAAGTGCACTGGAAAAATTATATTCCATTGGTACTGGAATAACTAAGAATTTTCATAATATGAAAAAAAGTCACAGAAATTAGCTCAAAAAGTAGACTAAATAAAATGTGCTAGGAACTTGAGACTGTATTCATGAGACATAGATGTAAAAGGATCCTTAAGTTTAACTTAGACAAATTCAAATATGGAATTTTTGGGAATTGGTGCTTGTGTGACTTTAGTATAAATGTCAGAACACCTATTCCCTTCCCTAGGTAAGCAAAGCCAGAAATGTACTAAATAACTGTTAAGTGGTTCTGTTTGATAATGTACTTTATTAAAGTTAATATAGCCATAAAGAGAGAAAAACAGTGACTTAAATAAGAGGTCCACACTTTGACTGCTAGAACTCCCAAAAGCCTAAGACCTAGGTGAGTATCATTGAAGTCTTAGGTTGATTAAAATATTGTGAACCCAGTGGAACAGGTCTGGCTCATAGCAACTGCACTGAAGTGGTGCCTTAGCCTCAGAGTGTAGTCTGTTTTTTTTTTTTTTTTTTTTTTTTTGATTAAAATAGTTTAACTGTGCGAGCTAAAGTAAAATGGGAGGGCCTAGATGAATTAAGGATCATGACTGGGAAACTTGCAAGGTCCAAGCTTAAAGATAAAGTAAGACTGCTTTAAGAGGTCAGAATTCAGCAGTGTGAGACTATTTGAGCTTGGATGAAAGAAAAGATTGATCCCAGTAAGCCTATTCTGTATTCAAACAGTAGGAGCCAGCTCACCTTCTCTTTGGAGAGACCCTAGGTCCTGTGGGAGTAGCTGTGGATATCTGAGCTGAACGTTCAGTTAGTCTTCAAAACTGCAAAGATGGAGCAAAAGTACATTGAATTTAGGGAAATGTAAATACAAGATACTAAACCTTGGAAAAAGTGTATTGCAATTTAAGGAGGTGGGGGAAAAATCTATGTCGGGAAGGATGTCTGCTCTGTATTTGGAGGGCTTGACCACTAACTGTAAAAATTATGCCTGTTTCTCCTTCAGTGTGGGAAGAGAGAGGAAGACAGAAGAGAAGAGGCAGAAGAAGAAGGGAGCACACTGGGCTACAGTTTCACATTTGGAAGTGGGGAAAGAAGAGTAAACAAAGGATTTGGGAAAATGACGATGGAGAAGCATGGTAGGCATTCTTCCAACAGATGACTTCCGAGAATCACTGGTGCACAGATCGTAGGATTATGGGTGAACATTTCTGCTCATATTTCTGTGTTTCTGAATAAGTATTAGGACAGACATGCTTAGATGCTTGGAGAATCATACTGAGTAAGGGTAAGATGATTTGAAGTGAAAACACACCTACTGTAAGTTTGAGATGAACTGCAGTGAAAACACACCTACTCTAAGTTTGAGAAGGAGGAAGAGAAGAAGGGGTTAAAATAACACGAGGAGTGTCAGAACAGAAGATGGAATGGAGCTTGTGAAGTCGACTGATTACTATCTTGGGAGTGGTAGAGTAAAACAGCTTTAAAAGACAAAATGGTGGGGCACAGTATCCAAGTGAGTTATTTCTATGGTGCAACAATTTTAGGAGACAATGAAGTCAGCAGTTGAAATATATCCACTTCAGATAAAAAACAAACGAACCAACCAACCAACCAACCAACCAACCAACCAACCAACCAACCAACCAGCCAGCCAGCCAAATAACCAACAAACTACAGTTTGCTCAAATTTCAGAATTTCAAAAGCATCATCCTCATTTGAAGGCTGAGGTAACTAAGCGAGGATAGTGAGACATTGGGTATTTTGTTTAGTGATAAGGTACCAAAAATGAGAAAGACCATCTGAAAATAAAGACTTGTAACTTCCCACAGTTACTTTGAATGAGTTATCTGGAAGAGAAGTTGAAGATGTATGGGAAGGTGGTGAAAGAGAGCGAGACCAAGACAACACCTGCTACTCAAGGTCTTAAGGTTTAATGGAGGACTCCAAATATATAGGTGGAGGAAAACTCTTCCTCCAAAGGCTGGAAACTCTCTGCAGAACTGGTTTGGTTACTCCTCCACAGGTGGCTAGTTTCTAAGGAAGCTGCAGGTCCTTGTAGAACAATGGGCTTCACTTTTGTCTGAGTGCTCCACCCTAGGTGGAGGATAATGGCTAACACAGGAGTTCCCACTCAAAGGCTGGGAGAGGAACTTCACCTTGGTCGGATATCAAGTTCCTGCCAGGTGGCATGGCACCCCAATACGGCTGTTATATTTGAGACTGAACTACATGAGTTTCAAGCAACCACAGGTGGCTTAGGCCACTCTATACTATGTTTCAAATATTTAATCTAACATTTTATACTTCGACATTAGAATATTTTGACGTTCTAATGTCCAGTATTTTGAAGCTAGAATTCAGCCATAGCGAGTAAAATCCTAAGGATGCCATATCATAAGGATGGAATATGTATATATGTATGAATGCATGTGAGTGTGAGTGGGTGTATATTGTGTATATGCATGCAAGAGAGCAAACTTAATGATGCAGAGAACCTAGTTTGCAAATAACTTGACATATATTGTAGCAGAGAGGTGAAGAATGCTTAACCATCCTGGGGTGATCTAAATTTTGGCTATAAATTGCTCTCTCTACACTTCCATCATGAGGAATGAAGGTGACTCTTCTATGCCTTACGCATTAGCTGGTGGGAGAATTTCAAGTGTGTGTGTGTGTGTGTGTGTGTGTGTGTGTGTGCTTATTCTTTCAATAAACATGCTTTCTGGTCAACTGTAATTTTTTTTTTTTTTTTGGTATTGGAGGAAAAAAAAGCATCTGTAGACAGACCAGAATTGTGTTTAAAATAATCCCAATTAAAAATTATCCTAGGTTCTTGAACAGTATTCCTGAGATATGTATGAGAAGAAGACAAAAGCAACAGTTTGGACTTTTGTGTTTGATTTAGGTGTGTTTGAACAAACATACATTGGGTAAATTGCTTTAGAGTAACTCTAGTGTGTATGGAGGCTCTATCTTTGGTTCTGTTGTATCTGAGCATGGTGAGAGGATGTTCGTTTCAGTGTGTGTAATGTCTTAAGTCATGCAAGAACTAATGTTTTGTTTGTTTTTTCTACTCCTGTAAGGCAGTGTTACTTTCAAAACTAATCACCCATTCACTTTCTAGTGTCTTAATAACCAGTATGCTATAAGACAAATGAGATCCTTGTATGTTAAAATCTTTTTTATGTTTCTAGTTATTCTTTTGGCTTAGCATTGTCTTTTTGCTGTTAAGAATTGTCACCAAGTACTCATCTTAATAAAAATAGAAACAACTTGCAAGGTTGCACTGCAGTCATGCTACCACAGTGTTCAATCAATTGCTCTGAGAGACTTCATAATATATGAATGGGGAGTCAGCTGAGCCCTCTCAAGCAAGTGTCAGGCATGGCAGATCCTTCATGAGTGTGTTCTTAGTGGCTGACTTCTTTCAGCCATCTTCACTTTCTAAAGGCTTCACAGTCTTCAGATAGCACTATAAGCTAGAGGCCAGGTGCTCAAAATATATGTTTAATCTTACAGATTCAAGCCAAGTCACACATAAATTCCATTCACAAGGTTTAGTAGAAAAAAAATGTATTCCATTCATGATGTTGAGTTGAAATATGTTAGAACGTCATATCAGTGTACAGACAGAAAAATGCACAAATGACAATAGATTTGAAAAGAAATTTCCTTGTATATTTGTTCACTTTTATATAAAACAGTGGTGAGCTTCCTGTCCATACCTACATCAGTAGCAGTCATGGATAAGTGCACAGAACCACCTCAAAGCACTGCCTGCCTACAGAGAGGCTGTCTCTAACCTGACACACACAGCTTCACCTGCCTCCAGCTTCACCTGCCTCTCAGGAGGCTTCTTTCAACCCAGCCAACATCATAAGGAACCAGATAGCAAAAGGCAAGCCAAAGAATACAATCAATAGAAGCCAATGCAATTTGGTACCATCAGAACCTAGCAAGCTTTGGATACCTTAATACATTTGATGATCAAGATTCTGGCCTTAATTCGATATCATGAAGATAATAGAGGCCTTTAAAGTGAATATAAATAATTCCTTTAAAGAAATACAGGCAAACAGGCAGAAGCCCTTAGAGAGGAAACTAACAAATCTCTTTAAGAAATATAGGAAAATACAATCAAATAGGTGAAGGAAATGAATAAAGAAGTCCAAGACCTTAAAAAAGAACTAGATGCAATAGAGGAAATACAAATGGAGGCAACCCTTGAGATGTAAAACTAAGGAGAAAGAACAGGACTACAGACACAAGCATTACCAACAGAATATGGAAGAAAGAATCTCAGGCATAGAAGATACCATAGAAGAAATGGATACATCAACCAAAGAAAATGCCAAATGTAAAAAGTTCCTAACTTAAAACATCCAGGATATTTGGAATACTATGAAAAGACCATACCTAAGAATAATAGGAATAGAAGAGGGTAAAGATTCTGAGTTCAAAGGTCAAGAAAACATCTTTAACAACATCATAGAAGAAAATGTCCTTAAAGAAAGAGATGGACATAAACTTACAAGAGAGTTACAGAACGTCAAATAGATTGGGCCAGAAAAGAAATTACTCCTGCCACATAATAATCAAAACACTAAATATACAGAACAAAGACAGAATATTAAAAAGTTTAAGGGAAAAAGACCAAGTAAAATAAATGTAGATCTATCAAAATTATACCTGACTTTCCAACAGAGACTCTAAGAAAAGTATTTCTTTAAAGGAATTATTTATATTCACTTTAAAGGCCTCTATTATCTTCATGATATCGAATTAAGGCCAGAATCTTGATCATCAAATGTATTAAGGTATCCAAAGCTTGCTGGGTTCTGATGGTACCAAATTGCATTGGCTTCTGTTGATTGTATTCTTTGGCTTGCCTTTTGCTATCTGGTTCCTTATGATGTTGGCTGGGTTGAAAGAAGCCTCCTGAGAGGCAGGTGAAGCTGGAGGCAGGTGAAGCTGTGTGTGTCAGGTTAGAGACAACCTCTCTGTAGGCAGGCAGTGCTTTGAGTCAGAATCTGTCAGAAATCCTGGACAGATGTCTTGCAAATCCAAAGAGACCACAGATGCCTGCCCAGACTACGCAGGAGAACTTCTGCCCACCATAAATGGATAAACTAAGTTATTCCATGACAAAACCAAGTTCAAACAATACCTTTTCCCTAAACTAGTCCTATAGACTCTATGAGAAGGAAAATTTGAACCCAGTGAGGCTAACTATACCCCCCAAAACCCCACAGAAATAAATAAGTTCAAACCATTAAAACCAATAGAAAAGATCACACACACACACACACACACACACACACACACACACACACACACACACACACACACTGATAAACATCATCAAAATAACAGGAAATAACAATTAGAGGTCGTTAATATATCTCAACAACAATGAACTCAATTCCCCAGTAAAAAGACACAGTCTAACAAAATGGATGTGAAAATAGGATTTTTCATTCTGGTGCATACAAGAAACACATCTCAGCAAAATGATAGTCATTATCTCAGTATAAAGGGTGGGTAAAAGGTTTTCCAAGCAAATGTATACAAGAAGCAAGTTGAAGTAGCCATTCTAATATCTAAGAAAAGTGACTTCCAACTGAAAGTAATCAAAAGAGACAGGGAAGGACACCTCACACTCATCAAATGAAAAATCCAATAGGACATCTCAATTCTGGACATTTATGCCTCAAATACAAGAGCACCCACATGTATAAAAGAAACATTAATAAAGCTTAAATCATACATCAAATTCCACATATTAATAGTAGGAGACCTTAACACCTCACCCTCACCAATGGACAGATCATCAAGACAGAAAATAAACAGAGAAATAGCAAAACTAACAGAGGTTATGATTAAAGTAGAGTTAACAGATATCTATAAAACATTTGACCCAACCACAAAAGAATAAACCTTCTTCTTTGCTCTTCATGGAACCTTTTCCAAAATTGATCAAATAATCAACCACAAATCAAGGGATAGAAGAAGACTGAAATAACCCTATGCATCACATCATATCACTATGGACTAAAGTTGGACTTTAACAACAATGGAGACAAAAGAAAACCTACATATTCATGGACTCTGAACAAAACTCTATTTAATGATCATTGGTTCAGGAACAAAATAATGAACGAAATAAAAGACTTTCTAGAATTCAATGAAAATGAAGTCACTTCATACCCACACTTATGGAGCACTATGAAAACAGTGCTAAGAGGAAAGTTCATAGCACTAAGTGCTCTCATAGAGAAATTGGAGAATTCTCATACTAATGAATTAAAACTACATCTGAAGGCTCTAGAAAAAAAGAAACAAACACACCCAGGAGCAGTAGACAGCAGGAAATAATCAAATTCAGGGCTGAAAAGAAATGAAGAATTGGTTCTTTGAGAAGACCAAGAAGATAGACAAACCCTTAGGCAAACTAACTAAGAGGCAGAAAGGCAAATGAACAAAATCAGAAATGGAAATGATGATGTAACAATGGACATCTAGGAAATTCAAACAATCATTAGCTCTTGCTTCAAAAGCCCATAGTATACAAAATTGGAAAATCTAAATGAAGTGGATGATTTTCCAGACAGATACCAATTGACAAAGCTAAATCAAAACCACATAAACCATCTGAATAGTACTATAATCCCTGATGAAATAGGAGTCATTAAAAAGCCCCAACCAAAAAAAAAATGAAAAAAGAGAGAAAGAAGGAAGGAAGGAAGGAAAGAAGGAAGGAAAGAAGGAAAGAAGGAAATAAGGAAAGGAAGTAAAATCCCTGGGCCAGATGGTTTTAGTACAGAATTCAATGAGACTTTCAAAGAAGCACTAATGCCTCTTTGAAACTAATGCTCTTCAAATTGTTCCACAAAATAGAATCAGAAAGAACCCTGCCAAACTCATTCTATGAGGTCAGAATCACCCTGATACCTAAAACATACAAAGACTCAAGAAAGAGGAGTCCAGACCAATTTCCATTATGAACATTAATGCAAAAAATACTCAATAAAATACTCGCAAACCAAATCCAAGAATACATCAAAGACATCATCCACCATGATCAACTAGGCTTCATTCCAGGGATGCAGGGATGGTTCTATATATGAAAATCTGTCAGTGTAATTCACCATATAAATAAACTAAAAAAATCATCTACAAGATTATTTCATTAGATGCCAAAATTCATTTGACAAGATGAATTTTGACAAGATGAATCTAATACCACTTCATGATAAAAGTCTTGGAGAAAGCAGGGATGTAAGGGGGATACCTAAACACAATAAAGGCAATATACAGAAAGCCAATGACCACCATCGAATTAAATGGAAACTTAAAGCATTTTCACTAAAATCAGGACAATCTGTGTACTCTCTCCATATCTCTTCAATATAGCACTTGAAGTGTTAGCTAGAGCAATAAGACCACTAAAGGAGATCAAGTGGATACAAATTGGAAAAGCAATCAAAGAACTGCTATTTGCAGATGGTATGATAGTATACATAAGTGACCCCCCAAATTCTACCAGAGAACTCCTACAGCTGATAAACAACTTTAGCAAAGTGCCCTAAAACAAAATTAACTCAAGGAAATTAGGAGCCCTTCTCTATATAAGTGATAAATGGGCCGAGAAAGAAGTTAAATAAACAGTACCTTCTAAAATAGCCACAAATAATATAAAACACCAGGGTATAACTCTAAACAAGCAAGTGAAAGATCTGTATGACAAGAACTTCAAGTCCCTGAAGACAGATATGAAGGAAGATATCAGAAGATGGAAAGATTTCTCTTACTCATGGATCGGTAGGATTAACATAGTGAAAGTGGCCATGCTACAAAAAGTAATCTACAGATTCAATGCAATCCTCATCAAAATTCCAACACAATTTCTTCACAGATCTTTAAAGAACAATTCTTAACTTCATATAGAAAAAGGAAAAAGTCCAGGATAGCCAAAATGATCCTGAACAATGAAAGAACTTCTGAATGTATCACCATCCCTGACTTCAAAAAACACTGCATGGTATTGGTATAGAAACAGACAGGTGGATCAATGGAATCAAACTGAAGGCCTAGAAATAAACCCACATATCCATGGACACTTGATTTTTGACAAAGAAGCCAAAACCATATAATGGAAAAGAGAAAATACTTTCAACAAATGGTGCTGGTCTAACTGGATGTCAGCATATAGAAGAATGCAAATAATCCACATTTATCACTCCACACATAACTCAAGTCCAAATAGATCAAAGCACTCAACATAAAACCAGACACACAGAATCTCATAGAAGAGAAAGTGGGAAATAGCCTTAAAGGCATGGGTACAAGAGATAATTTCTTGAGTAGAACACAAATGGCTCAGACTCTAAGATCAACAATTGATAAATGGGTCCTTGTCAAAGCGCAAAGCTTCTGTAAGGCAAAGGACAAAGTCAGTAGGACAAATGAGAAGCCCACAGATTGGGAAAAGATCTTCACTAACCCTACATTTGACAGATGACTAATATCCACAATGTATAATGAATTTAAGAAGTTAAACTCCTCCAACCCAAATCACCCAGTTAGGCCATGGGGAGTGGCACTGTTAAGAAAATGTGTCCTTGCTGGAGTAGGCGTGGCCTTGTTGAAGGGAGTGGATCACTGTAGGGATTAGCTTTGAGGTCCTGTGCTAAAGCATAGGACAGTATCCCCCAGGGAATAAACTGCTTGAAGATCTTCCTGCGTTGCGTCATTCCTTGCTGGAGAGGGTGGTTGTGACACTATGTAACTGATGACCCCAAACCTATGTGTGTGCATGTGGGATATCAGAGACTTTAGCTATGTGACAGGGGCTGGGTGCCCAGAAACAGGTGAAATGCCTACTGTTCCTTCAGGGTCTCTGGGGTTTTTTTTTTAGCTCAACCAGGAACCAGGCTACCTTTCACAGTCCAGTGCCTGATGGAGGAGCATCCTCATAGAGAAGATCAGTGGGAGGGGAGAGAAGAGATGGAATGAAGTGTTTGTGGAGGAATAACTGAGAAGGGGATAATATAAGTGAGTAAAATTATTAATAAAAAAATACTTTGGTTAGTTTTTTAAGGACAAGATCATGTCATGTAGTCAATAAATACCTTAAAGGGTGTTTTGTCATTTTGTTAATTATTAAATGCAAATAGAGTACAGTGATTTGTCAGAACATATGGTCATATTTTATCTGTCTGTCTGTCTGTCTGTCTGTCCCTGTCCATCTCTATCTATCTATCTATCTATCTATCTATCTATCTATCTATCTATCTATCTATCTATCTATCTATCTATCTGAGACAGGGTTTCTCTATGTAGCCCTCCTATCCTGAAACCAGGCTAACTTTGAGCTCAGACATCCCCTCTGCTTCTGCCTACTAAATGCCACCTTATAGAAGAAAAGGCTCACAAGTTCAAGTTATGGGCTATGATAACAAAGAAATCAAGAATTTAGAAAAGTTTATCCAGGTCCTGTCCATATTCAAGATTACAAACAAACAAATGCTTTCATATTTTTTGTTGCTTCCTTGCTTGTCCTTAGGTCAGTTTCTGTACTGACACAGTCAGGATGCCCCTTCCTAGAAAATGGTGCCACTCACAGTAAGTTAGGTTTATTCATGCCATTAGTTTAAAACACTCTTATATAGATATGCCCACAGGCTGATGCAATGTAGATTGTCTCATTGAGACTCTCTTCAAGTGATTCTAGGTTGTGTCTGTGTGGCCTATGAAACCAATGCCATAAAGTCACATCGTGTGACAAATCTCATGTGGGAGTTTTCCTGGTACAGGGGTATGCAGAGCATACCTCTGGATGAGGATGAAGGGAAGAAGAGATTGGGGGAGGAGGGACTGGCCATTATAAGGGGATGAAGCACATGAGCAGGGTGCTGTGCAACTCTGGTGACAGTGGGACTGCATTGCATTTCGGCAGCTATTAATGGCCCTGCTGTTTCTCGGTCCCTGGGGCAGGTGGTGGAGATGGATGCTTGCTAAACATGTCAAGTTGACAGATAATCTAAACATATCATCTAATATCCAGAGTTAGACTATATCTGAAGTAATTTGGTGGCTCATAAACAACCTGGTGGGAATACTATAGACTCAGTCCTAGTTTTTAATCACAATTATAATTATGAGATATAAATATATTTATATTAGGCACGCTCTTTTCACTCCTGGATACATATTAGAAAGAATTTGGACATATACAGCACTAAATTTTTATAAGAATATCATAACAAGAATTTAAGAACTCACAGTAGAAATTTTAATAGCTCAAAATAGAAAATAAAATTGATGTCTATCTGTAGCAGAATATCAAAGAGATTATTGTGCATTAATATAATTAATTGCAAATAGCAAAGAAAAATTAAGAAATATAACTACAAAAATTGATAAAGCATGTAAACATATTGAACGTGAAGAGTCAGACACAGAAGGATGCATACTAATTAGTAGTGCTCAATAACATTTCAATAACTGTTTCACTTATGTTAGAAACTAGTGTTGGGAAAGAGAAGAGGGTTATATGGTACCAGGCTTAAGTGAAGATGATCTTATTCTAATTTTGATGTGGGTGTGTTCTACATGGTTATCTATTGATGTGGACATCAATTTTGCAGATATTTAAAAACAAAACATATGGGAAGAAGTTACAAATCAGCATCACTAAGCTTATATCACTGAATACTGATTTTGGCTAATTCCCTCAGTCATGCTTAAAACTGTTCTTTTTCACAGTAATAGAAGAGCACCTTCCCTGTTTCTGCTTGGATCACTTCATAGTTTTCATTGTTACTATTTCTAACACTTGTCAGTTGCCTGAAGTCTCCACGCACAGGCATCTTCCTTTGTGTGTACAAATACCTTCTGCTGACATAGCAAATGTTAAGTTGAGGCAATTGCAGGAAAAGTTCCTCCACTTTGTCAGAAAATGCACAAAGTTGCCTACATAGTTGAAGCGCTTATTTTTAGAAGGCAAGCTTATTAGTAATGACTAAATCTTATGTGTGATAAAACCCATCAATAACAGTGCCTCAAGCAAGGGCATGCTTCTTTGTTTGTCTTCTATCTATCTTCCACACATATAATCATGAATCAAGGCTAACCTGAAAGTGTGCCCTTTAAGCACTAGAGAGACTGAGTGGGACCCTTGTCCTCATGTCTCAGGAGGACCACTGTACCGGAAAGTACCAATTCCAAAGGCAAGCAGCAGGCTTGTGTTGTATGTAAGCGCGTCCTCTAGGTATGATTTGAGATGTTCTAATTTTCGATAATACATGCCACACAGATATTGTTGTGGCCACATTTTTCTTCCCACCTGTCCTCTTGGGACTTTAGTTCCAGCAGAGGCAGGTGGATCTCTGAGTCAAGGTCATTCTGGTCTATGGAATGAGTTCCAGGACTCATAAGCATACACAGAAAAACCCCATCTCAAAAATATCACTAACTAACTAACTAACTAACTAACTAACTAACTAACTAACTAACTAAACATCTTTTAAAGCTTGTTTTCTCTCTCCCTTGCAACATGCCTTACTGGATGGGATGCCCTCTTCACTGCAGTTAGTGCCTGTATCCAGCATTGGATACATACACATACATACATATAAAAAAATCGTCACTATTAATTCAACACACTCTGGACAAGGCCAACAAATTTTACTGACAAATTTTTCAAAAAGGTGAAAGTTTTTCAGAGAGTTTTCTCCCAAAATAAAATGAGTGGGTTTTCCTTCAATGCCTTTTCTGACTTGACCTTTCAATATAAGTGACTTTGATGGTCACCTCCCACTCCTCCGTTTTCCCCTTGATTGATAAAAGACACAGTCTTTTATTTTCCTCCTGCTTCTTGTCTGCCCTCATACTCTTCTTGGAAATTCTCTCTTTTTGTCCCCCACTTAGTACAAGTACTGATAAGAATTCTATTCCCTACCATCTTCTTTTTATTCTTTACTCAGTTCTGAACAATCTTGTCCCCCATGGTTCCAGTCACATCATTAACAACGTACAGACACAGTCTCCTCCATACAAAACATCTTTTTTTGTTGTTTTATGGAAAATTTATTGCAATTCTCCAACCACACATTAGTTTTTCTTTTCAACATCTTGTTCTTCAGCTTCCTTCGCCCTTTTTGTTCAGATGCCAAAGAGCCGGGCATTGTCGTGAGCCATGCGGAGACCGGCAAAATCCTTGAAGTTCTTCTCTTCTTTTGTGATGACACTGGCCTTTTCCTTTTTGTACACATTCTGGATGAGAATTACAGGTCCTGTTAGCTGGGTGGCCAATTTAAGTTCTTCAGCAGAACTGGTTCCCTTCTTTGGCTTCCTGGGCAAAAATATGAGCTTGGAGTGGCACTCCTTCAGTTGCAACACATTGGCCTGTAGTGATTCAGTGGATTTGTTTTGCCTCTTTGTGTCCACAGAGATGTGGAATGGTGTTGAAAGACTGCCGAATTGGGGAGACCCTCACTCTAGTCTCAGGAAAAGATGACGCCCCAGAAATTCACAAGAGATCGTTCTTGATGCAAGAACATGAGGTTTATTCAGGGAACCAGTACACTGGGGCCATTCTTATATCCTGCACAGAGGCAGAGGAGTTCAACCCTGAGCAGTTGCAGTTGAGAGTTTTTAAAGAAAAAAAAAACTACAAAGAAAAGGGCAGGTTAGGCAGTGATTCAAAGAAAAACTACAAAGAAAAAGAGGAGGTCAGGTGGCAATTCATGGCTCAGTGGAAGGTTACAGGATATCTCAAGCAAACATAGTTAAACACTGAGCAAGGGCCAGATGTCTCAAGAATGTGGTGAGCTAGTTCCTAGAACAGGGAGTGTTATCTTTAGGTTAATGGTTTCTCAGGCTGAGAACAGAAAAGCAAGTTGCTCTGTGTTAGGCTAGTTGCTAGGGGTCTAAAAATATCGAGTTTGGGTCTCTCATTTCCCACTCCTTCTAGTGAGTAGATCTAATCATAGAACTAGAGAATTAAATTTTTGATTCTATATATCTTCCATTGTCTTTTTCTAATTTCTGATACTGCTGGCACAACATAAGAATCTGTACAGCATTAACTCTTTGTTTAACAAAAGCAATTAGCCTATTAATTATGCAAGGTCCTATAGTTAGTAGAAAGAGCAAAAGCGGTAAAGGACTGAATCAAAATCAGTAAAGGACCGAGCAAAATCAGTCAGGGCTGAAAGCAAAGTTGTCATCCATGGTGATTTGCTGAACCAACCCTCATACCAGTTTTGGGTGGCCTCTCTGTCCCATTGGTATTTTTCTAGTTTCTCTCTGAGTTTGCTTCTGGAGTCCTTAATGGCTATGGGCTGATCTACATAGAAGCAACATACTTCTTTTAGAGCGGCACATAAGCCCCTTTCTTTAAGAGACAGTAAGTCTAATCCTGTCCTGTTCTGCAGCACCACCTCAGACAATGAAGTAAGGGACTCTTCCAGTTGACTAAGAGATTTTTCTAAAGCTCTTAGATCTTGGGTCATGGCCATTTGAAGAGTATCTCGCCCATTCTGGAAGTCTATGGGTCCCTTGATAAGAGCTGTGGTTCCAGTCCCTATTCCTGCCACTAATTCTAGTCCTAGCATAACTGCTAAGGTAAGAGAGACTGGTTCCCTTTTCTCATGTTGATGCTTGATCTCATAGGTTTCTATAACTCTTTCTTCTGGATGGTAATAAATTCTGGGAACCACTCTAATCATAACACAGAAATCTTTGCTTTGATTAAAGACAGTAGTTGACACATAAGGAGTGAGGCCAGTGCTGCAGGCCCACCAACTATTATTATCAGTAAGCAGATATTGTTTGGATCCGGGGGTGTTAACAGCCAGAGTATTATTGCACAGATGCTGGTGGGTTGAGGGCACATGACCTATGCATGAACCTGTCCCTGATACCTTAGTCAGGTATAGTTTACTTTGGGACCCCCCAGGGACAGTGACTGCAGTCTGTGGTAGCATAGATGGGACCAGTGACTGCAGTTCCTTCATAAAAAGGAGGACCTGACTGATGTAGTTGCATTGGAGTTTGTAGCATTTAGAGCTTGGAATGCTCCCTGAATTAGGTATAGTAACCTGTCTCCAGTGGTGGGGGGCAGAGTGACTAAAGTTGAGATGGGAGCATTAGTGGGAGCCTCAGTCACGACAGGAGGAGGGGGCTTTGGAATGATTCCTCTGTCTAGCAGCTTAGGGGGTCCCTATTCTGCAAGCACTTTATCATGCCCCAATGGGAACTGTTGGAGGGCTTTCAATCTTCAGTCTAATCTGAAATGTGAACCTGTTGTCCCATCTTGACATATAGAATCTAAGACCCCAGGTTTGTCCCTTGGGCCAAGCAGTAAACTGTTTCCCTGGGACTGTAAAAGCGATATCAAGGGAGTCAGTTTTCTGAGAGACAGTAATCAAGTCCCATGAAGATGTGGGATGCCAGGAGGCATCTCCGGTACTCTCGCATCCCCATTGTCCACAGTAGAATTGTCCCAGACCCCCGCATCTGTGGGCTTCTGGTCTAGATCTGCCATCTCTGGGGCATACATAAGAAGGGGTTTGTTGGAGTTTTCTCCTGACAGGTAAACTCTTACAGCTGGGATAAGCTGCCTCATATTGTTTTGGGGACATCTGGTAAGGGGAGTGAGGGCTTCTGACCATATAACATTTCTGTAGGCGGTGCACATCCTTATGGGTTAGCTCAGGAATGTTCCATGAGTCTAATCTGGCTATTAGGGCACAGATCTCAGGAAACAAGGAGGGCCACCAAGTACCTGGGGGAGGGGGGCAACTTTGGAAGTGGACCAGACCATGTCACCAGTTTGTGATAATGTGCCAAGTAAGGGTCATAGGCTGGTGGGGTTGCTATTCCTCAGTGGTGAGCAGGCGGGATAGGCGCAGCTTAAGAGGATCGTCTGTCTGCTCCAGCTTCCAGGAGTCATCTCAGGCTGTATGTGTGTGGGGGGGGAGAGTTGATGTGAGATGCATGGATCCAAGCCGGGATTCAGTTAACCTTGATGGTGGTGGGACTAATTAGAAGTACCAGGTAAGGTCCTTTCCATCTGGGCTCAAGGTTGCCAGATGGATGAGGACAGACCAGGATGGAGTCTCCCACTTGGAACTTATGTGGCACAGCTGTGGTACCTGGTTTGTATGCCCCGTTGAGCTGTTCCCAGGTGTCCTTTCTGACCAGTTCAAGAGCCTTTAAATGAGCTAGCAGGGGTTGGGAGAAAAGGCATCAGGGTCAAGTATCCCTCCTGATTCTGCCTAGGGGGACAGTCCCCCATGGAGGAGCTCAAATGGTGTGAGTTTTTAAATTTCCCCAGGGTGTTCCATACTCAGAACAAGGCAAAGGGCAAGAGGGCTGTCCAGTCCTTCCCGCTAGTCTCTAAGGCTAATTTAGTCAAGGTCTCTTTTAATGTTCTATTCATTCTTGCTACCTGTCCTGAACTCTGGGGTCTATAAGCACAATGTAATTTCCAATTAATCCTCAGCTGGGTGGCCAGTCTCTGATTTACCTGGGTAATGAAGGCAGGTCCATTGTCTGATCCAGTTACCTTAGGAATACCGAATCTCAGGAAAATTTCTTCTTCTTTTTAGAAGATACACCATAGGGAGTGTAGCTATATATTATTTTTAATTTTTCCATTTGGCGGTGGTCCTTGGGGGTGTACTTGAAACTGGTCTCTCTGATGTGGTCATAGTCTTTGGACTTTTTAATGCCCTGGTTGGCTATAAGAATCATGGCCCCTTGGGCTGCTTGTTTGGCTGCCATGTCAGCCATTTGATTTCCTTTGGCAATGGCATCTTGGCCCTTTTATGGCTGAGGCAATGTATAATGGCCAGTTTTCTAGGCAAATGTATGGCTTCTGACAGACTCAAGATTTCTTCTTTGTTTTTAATGTCCTTTCCAGCAGAAGTGAGTAGTCCCCTCTGTTTATAGATTGCCCCATGTATGTGAGTGGTGGCGAAAGCGTACCTGCTGTCCGTGTAGATGTTGATAGCCTTTCCTTCTGCCAGTTGCAAGGCTTGGGTGAGTGCAATCAGTTCCGCCTTTTGAGTTGATGTTCCTTCAGGCAAGCTGCTAGCCCAGATGGTCCACTTCCCATCTACCACCACCGCCCGGCTTTCTGCTTACCTTCAACCATGAAGCTGCTGCTGTTTGTGTACCAATTAGGGCACCCTGGCCAGGGCTGGTCGGTCAGGTCCTTCTGTGTGCTGGCTTCTTCTGCCAGGATGTCTACACATTGGTGTATTGGCAGAGAATCATCTGAATGGAGCCAAATCCCGACGGAGGGCTTCATTGAAAAGAGTAGGGGAGTTTTTGAATCCCTGGGGCAGACGCGTCCAAGTCAATTGTCCAGCCTGTCCTGAATCTGGGTCTCTCCATTTGAAAGCAAAGATCGCCTGGCTTGTAGGATGTAGTCTCAGGCAAAAGAAGACGTCTTTCAAGTCCAGAACCATATACCAATGTCTGTCAGGAGGGTGAGAACTGAGCCGGTTGTAGGGGTTAGGGACAGTGGGATAAATATCCTGCACTCTTACTTAACCTTTCTTAGATCTTGTACTGGCCGGTAATTATTGGTGCCTAGCTTCCTAATTGGCAGCAACAGAGTGTTCCAGGAAGACTGACAAGGAACCAGGATGCTTAGTTGCAGGAGTCTTTGGATGTGAGGTGTAATGCCCTCTCAGGCCTCCCTGCTCAGAGCCCACTTCTTGCGGGACTTCCAACACCAGGAAACAGAATCAGACGACCCAAAATCTCTTCTCTCCAGGAGAGATTTGGGTTCTGAGTCGGCACCCAGATGAGGAATCTCTGAGTATCCCTGGAGCTCCTTCAGACCTCCTGGGACATCTCTCAGGGTGACAGTCGGTTATCTCCTGACATGTATGTCGATAAGCCTCCCCTCTGTCCTGGACAGGGAATTCGTTTCTCTCATGAGCACAGATGACTGTAAACCAAAAATACCAGATTCAGAAATGGCCGATAGACAAGAACATAGACAAGGATAGAATTTTACCTTCAAGAGGGGTTTCCGAGAATTTGGGGGGGTCTCAAATCCCAGACGAGCCCCCACAATGAAAGATCCCTGAATTGGAGAGACCCTCACTCTAGTCTTGGGATAAGACGATGCCCCAGAAATTCATGAGAGATCATTCTTGATGCAAGCACACGAGGTTTATTCAGGTAGCCAGTACACTGGGGCCAAGCTCATATCCTGTTCAGGGACAGAGGAGTTTGACCCTGAGCAGCTGCAGTTGGAAGTTTTTAATGAAAAAAAAAAACACACACACAAAGAAAAGGGGAGATTAGGCAGTGATTCAAAGAAAAACTACAAAGAAAAAGAGGAGGTCAGGTGGCAATTCACGGCTTAGTGGAATGTTGCAGGATATCTTGAACAAACATAGTTAAACATTGAGCAAGGCACCAGATGTCTCAAGAATGTGGTGAGCTAGTTCCTGGAACAGGGAGTGTCATCTTTAGGTTAACAGTTTCTTAGGTTGAGAACAGAAAAGCAAATTTCTCTGTGTTAGGCTAGTTGCTAGGGGGTCTAAAAATATTGAGTTGGGGTCTCTCAGTGTGAGCCATTATTTTGTGGATACCAGCCACCCTGAGTTCCTCCGTGCTGAAGATCCTGCCTGCTCTGACTTTGGTGTGATATCTAACTGTAGGGCACCTCACGATGGGCCTGATGGGACTGGACATGGGATGAGAGGAGCAATGCTGGGCCTTGTACCTTACATTTGCAGATCTTGTGTGGGGTCTGGTTGAATCAATTGTCCACTCCTTGTGGAAGTGAGGCTTTAGGATCATGCCATTCTGGCTGTGCGCTATGGCTTCCTCCTGTACAGGAGAACAGCTGAGCAGAAAGGACAAAACATCATTCTTAAAGTCTAGAGTTATCTGAAAGGTAAAACGTTTTTTACTTTAATATCTCCTAGACACACCGAACTAAATATGTTTTTTTTTCCTGGCAACCTTAGCAAATTAGTACTCATTTTTTAATTCCTAATTTATCTGAGTTATTGTTACATATATTTTTTTCCAGTAAGGAAAATTTTGAATCCTTCTCTTGGCAAACTCAGAACCATCCACATTCCAAAATCAGGTGCTTCCCCTAGGCCGCCTTAGTGACCCAGCATCAGCAGCTTACTCATCACCAGCTGCCAAATGCAACAGAATTCCACCACCACTGTGAGTTGCATATTCTTCTGATGCATGCGTGCCACATCTTTTAAAGTCCCTGACTTCACAACTTACTCTATCTTTATCTTCTATAGAAAGCCTTTTCTAATCCAACTCCACCCTCAGTAAATGTCTCCAGTTGTAGAGAGCCATACTGGAGTGTCATGCCACCTGGCAGGAACTTGAAGTTGAACAAGGTGAAGTTCCTCTCCCAGACTTTGAGTGGGAATTCCTGTGCTAGCTATAATCCTGCTCTACCTAGGGTGGAGCATTCAGACCAAAGTGAAGCCCATTGTTCCCCAAGGACCTGCAGTTTCCTGAGAGGCACTAGCCACCTGACACTAGCCACCTGCAGAGCAAGTAAACCAGTTCTGCGAGAGTTTCCGGACTTTGGGGGAAGGGTCTCCCCCTCCCCCCCCACCGACCTATATATTTGGAGACCACATTACCCATTTTATAGTTTTTACAAGGTTATACTAATTCAATGTAAAGTTATTTTAATATCCTTTTAGGAAACTCTCACTGATCCATTGTATTAAACATGTTTCTATCCCTAGCTTTCCTTCCAGGTGACTGGGTAAACCTGTAGCTTTGGGCAACTACATCCAGTGAAGTCTGTTACCACATGTGACTTTGAGGCATTTGTCTATCATTCAACTGCTGGAAAAAAAAAATCCTAGTGCCTTCTGTTTGTTTTACCTCTTTCCTGAGTTAGTGTTTATCCTACTCTTAATTTCAGTACCTTTTCTGCACATCATCACCAGTTCATTAACAGCTTTTACAGGATGGCAGCACAGCCTTTGGACATACTTTTGTTTTATCAGTCTTGATGAAGCTACTCACTGTCTTTCCCACTAATCAGTAATAAGGTATTTTCAAAATTATGAACTGTATTTTGTTATTACTCCACATGGCCATTAAAATAATTTTTCTAACTGTATGGGAAGGATACTTTGTAATTAGATTCCTGGTTGTCTCCTTAGTCTTATCTGTTTCACTGCCCATAGAATTTTATGTTCCTCTTTCATGTCTATAAAACAACTATTTCTTGTTAGTATATAGGATGTTTTTCTCTTCCTGAGTACCATGTTATCACATTACCCATTTTATAGTTTTTGCAAGGTTATACTAATTCAATGTAAAGTTTATTTTAATATCCTTTCAGGAAACTCTCACTGATCCATTGTATTAAACATGTTTGTTCCATAATCAAACAACTGCATTGATTATAATTAATAAAACTTATTTATGTTTGTTAATTGTTATTAAATTTTTGACTTTCATGATACTCTCTTTGATTTGTTTATTTACAAGCTGAATTACATTCATTGCAATGTGTAATGATGTGTCTGTCAGTTTTAAAGCTTGTATCTACGAATTATTTATGCATATAACACATTAAAACTGAGAACTGAGAACATGAATGTAATTTTGCACACTTTTTCTACCATTGATGAAACAAAAACCTGCTTGCTTAAATAGTTAAAGTTGTTTAAATCTAACATTGTTGCTTCAAGAAATTTTAGAATATATCTTGCAGAATTAAAAGATATGATTATTGCTCACTTCGGCAGCACATATACTAAAATTGGAATGATACGGAGAAGATTAGCATGGCCCCTGTGCAAGGATGACACACAAATTTGTGAAGCGTTCCATATATAAAAAAAAAGATATAATTATGTAAGAGTAATTAAACAGAAAAGAGGTAGTATTCCTATGATTAACCATAGAAATATATGTATGTATATACCTACATATATATTATATTATATATAGTGGTGTAATACACACACACACACACACACACACACATATATCTAAGTGAATTAGATAATTTTCTTTTTAGGTACCATCTACCAAAGTCAAATTATGATTAGATAAACAATTTAAATAGACACACAGCTCCTAATGAAAAAGAAACAGTTATTAAAAGTAGCCCCACCATTCATAGCCTGTGGTAAGATGGTTTCAGCACATTAATTCACCAGTCTTTCAAAGAAGAATCAACACAAATATTCCTTAAATTATTCCACAAAATAGAAACAGAAGGAACATTAGAAACAGAAGGAACATTGCATAACTCATTTTGTGAGACTCAGTCACTTATCCTAATACTTAAACAACATAAAGACCACAAATGAAGAGATACATACCAAATTCCCTAAGGAATATAGGTATAAAAATACTCAATAAGGTATTTTTAAACCACATGCAAGAACATATCAAAAAGATGATCAACTCTAATCAATTGTGCTTCATCTTAGAGATGCAGGGATAATAAATAGTTTAATATATGTAAGTCAACAAATGCAATCTAACATATTAAGAAACTAGAAGAAAAAAAATCCACCTAATTATTTCATTAGATGCCACAAAGGGCTGTGAAAAAATTCAATACCCTTTCAGTGTAACAATCCTGCAGAGATTAGGTACTCAAGAAATATGCCTAAACATAATAAAGGGAGTTAACTATAAGCATATAGCTAACATTAATTGAAAAAGAAAGAGACTCAAAGCAATTCCACTAAAATCAGAGTCAAGACAAGGTTGTCCATTCTTTACATATCTATTCAGTGTAGAAATTGAAATATTAGCTAGAGCAATAAGAAAATTAAAGGAGATTAAGATAACACAAATTGGAAAGGAGGAAGTCAAAGTATTTTTACTTGCTAATATGATAATAGACATAAGTGACCCGAAAATTTCACAGGGGAAACTCCTCCAGCTTATAAACACCATGATTTTTTTTTTTTTTTTTTTTTTTTTTTTTTTTTTTGGTTTTTTGAGACATGGTTTCTCTGTTTAGCCCTGACTGTCCTAGAACTCACTCTGTAGTCCAGGATGGCCTCACCTCAGAAATCCACCTGCTTCTGCCTCCCAAGTGCTAGGACTAAAGGCACGCATTACCACAGCCTGGCTTTATAAACACTTTTAGCAAATTTGTTGAAGAGAAAATTAACTCACAAAAACAGTTATCTTTCTACACGTAAATGACAAATGGACTGAGAAAGTATATACAGAAATAACACTTTTTACAATAGCCACTATAATATATATATATATATATATGTGTGTGTGTGTGTGTGTGTGTGTGTGTGTGTGTGTGTGTAATATCTTGGGGTAACTTTAACCAAGCAAAGGAAAGACTTGTATGACAAAAACTTCATGTCTTTGAAGAAAAAACAATAAGAAGATATCAGGAAATAGAAAGATCTTCCCTTCTCATGAAGCTCTAGGACTAAGATTTGGTGGGAAATATTAAAAAAATGAACCCCTCCAATTCTCTGTGGGGGTCGGATCACACTGTTGTACTCCTACCACCACCAACTCTCTGGAGCTAGTCCTAGGAACATCTTGTCCAGAGAGTCACTAGTTCCCTCTCTGTCACAATCCCCTGTAACCAGCAGTCTCACACTCCAGTAGCCAAATAGAACTGCCAACTTTGTGGTTGCATAACACAATACCAAGTAAACCAGTAGAATCATGACTTTTTAAGCTTAATTCACCAATCAGATGTATGTATCAATAATATCACAATTTATAAGGTACCTATACAATAATTTCAGAGCAAGTTGGCAATGATAAGAGCTTTATCCCAATATTTCTAACCTTGCACAATCATAGAAATGATTGTGGCTGGAAAATGTCAGTCAGGTGTATCAGCAGCCATCTTCCTTCCTTCTCCTACTCTAAGACTCTCATTTATCCTCAACTCTTAGCTCTACCTTCTTTTCCCTGTCCAATCACAGGCCTCCCACGGGCGTAATGTGATTGGACAGGGAAAATTCTACAACACTAAGGTTTTAAAAAATGGACATCCTACCAAAGCAAGCTACAGATCAAAAGATTTTGAAAACATTATTCTCAGCTTCATATGGAAAAACAAACAGACAAACAAACAAAACTCCAGGAGAGTTAAATTATTCCTGAATAATAAAAGAACTGCTAGAGAGCTGACAATTCCTGATTTCAGGTTGTACTACAGAACTAGAGTAATAGAGCCTGCATGGTATTGGCATAAAAACAGATGTACTAATCAATAAAATTGATCTGAAGACTCAGACATAAATTCCCACACACATGAATACATGCTATTTTTTAAATAAAGAAGCCAGAAGTATACACTGAGGGGAAAATGTCCTCAACAAATGGTTAAACTGGTAGATGGTCTTTTGTGAGATGATCATCATCATTGGTACAAAGCAGCATCCTACAGAAAGACAAAAGGGTTTTTTTTTTTTTTTTTTTTTTTTTTACAAACTATACCTCTAATAGAGTTCTATATTTGAAAATACATGAAGAACTCAATAGACTGGATTTAGATATAAAAAAAGCAACTAATCCAATGAATATGAGACATTGTTGTAAACAGGGAATTCTTAATAGAGAAAACTCAAGTGGCCGAGAAACACTCAAAAAATGTAATCTATCCAGGAAAAACATCTATCCAGGAAATATAAATCCAAACTACCTTGAGATTCCAACTTACACCTGACAGAATAGCTAAGATAAATAATATAAGTCACAGTTCATGTTGGCAATGATATGGAATAAGGGTGATGATATGGAATCCCTTCTGGGAGTACAAACATGTACAACCACTATGTAAATCAGTGTTGCATTTCCTCAAAAAGGTGAGAATAGATCTATCTTAAGATCTAGATATCTCATTCTAGGGCATATTTCCAAAGGACTATCCACCCTACCCCTAGGGTATCTGCTCAATCATTTTTATTGCTGTATTCTGATACCACAAATTGGAAACAATCTAGATGTCCCTCAACAGTAGACTGGATAAAAAATGTGCTACATTTACTCATGGAATATTACTCAGCTATTAAAATAACATCATGATGTTTGCAGAGAAATGGACGGAACTAGGAAAAACTTCATACTGAGTGAGGTAACCCACAGTCAAAAAGAAAAATATGGTATGTACTCACTTATATGTGTATATGTTCTTAAATAAATAATAACCAAGTTACAATGTGCAGATCCAGAGGTATGTTATAAAGGAAGGGTCTAGAGTGGACACATGGATATCCCTGAGATTGAGAATTGGAATAGATTTTGCAGATTGACTTGGGGGAATGAGGGAGGAAGGGAACAGGAGGATAAAGTAGGCAGGGAAATGGTAGAGAGAGGGAGAGAATATGGGGAGAGACAGCTGGAATTTAGGGGCATTATTCCTCTTAATAATGGGGAATATAGAGTCTCAATTGGCCATCTCTTCTTCCTTATCAAGGTTCCCAGCAGTGGGACTGGGTTACATTCAATTAAATTATTGGCCAAGGTAGGCCACATGACAATCTCCAAACAAGCCAGGTGGTTGCCAAAGCAACTGTTTGCTGTCTAAACACTGACAGTGAGGCAGGGAGTACTGCCCAAGACAATAGTCATAAAACTTAGTGAGAATGGATAAGTCCAGATGGTGCCTACATAGAGCATTCATCCAGCAGTTTAGTTTCTTTGGTGTGGGAACAAAGTCTGTAGGATACCACCCTTTGATTTTCAATCTGTCCTACCTGCAAGATATACTAGGGCAATGATGGCACAGAACTTATGGGAGTAACCAATCAATGCCTAATCTGATGTGAGGCCCGCTGCACAAGATTGAACCACACCTGACACTTCTTGGGTGATCAAGAACCAGAGACTAGATCAAACCAAACATCACTGGTCTAAAACATATATATATATATATATATATATATATATATATATATATATATATATATATATATATATATATATATCAATGAAATGATTCCTAATCATATTCTGCTATCCTCAAATAGTAGAGCCTGAGTCAGTCATTATTAGAGAATATTTTTCCAGCAGCAGATTGGAACAGATGCATAGACCCACAGACATACATACTCAGAAAGAGAGTCTAAATGGGAGGTCTCCATCAATCCCTCCCCTCAGATTTCAGGAAATACTGTAGAAGAGGAAGCAGAGAGAATGTAAGAACCAGAGAGAATGGAGGACACCAGAATAAGGTCATTTGAATCAACTATGCAAGGTGTGTGTGAGCTCAGAGAGACAGAAGCAGCTAACAGGGCTGACACAGATAGCCATCATGCTGTCTACATATATATTATAGCTTTTAGCTTAGTATTTTAAAGGTACAACTGAGTGTGTGAACAAGTGGATCTCTGATTTTTGTACCTGCACTTGAGGCTCTTCTTCTCTTGCTGAATGGCTATATACAACTTTGATATGATGGATTTTACTTTATCTTACTATATTTATTTTGACGCATTTGGTCATTATATTTTAGAAGTGTGCTATTTTGTAGTGAGAATATATCCAAAGGGAACAAAAAAGTGAGGAGGAACTGGGAGGAAGGGAAACTTCCTTCCTTAGAGAGAAGGGAAACTACAATTAGGATATATTATATGAGAGACTGATTTTTAATGAAGGGAAGAAAATCCTTTCATAATAAAGAAGTGTAATAATTAAGTTCAAATCCATAAAACTTTATTGATATAAGAATACATAGGAGAAAATCAGTATCTTTTCCCTATGGGGAATGGAAATATGATAGGTAAAAAAAATGGAATAAGTGTTTTAAATTTAAACAAATATTAAAAATACACATTTAACAAATATCTTGCATCATGAACATGGAAAACTCTTAAATGTAAATAAAAAATAATGAAGTTAAAATTTGCAGGAAGAGAAACTGGCACCTTTACACCAACGATTACAGATTATAGGTAGGTAATCACTTTCCATATGAGACACACAGGAGAGAACTCTGTCTAGTAATGAGGTGCCACTGAATGTTAACTTAAGCAATAAAGTACAGTAAAATAATAAGAATTTTTAATAGCAATTGGATGAGTGTCTAGGAAAATAGGCATTCTCAGTCAACATGGAGATAAAATATAGTTCCACTATATTGAAAGGTAATTTGGCATGATGGAGAATATAGACCTCACAAAATGAATAGTACAAATGGTAGAAGAAATTTTACTAATATGAACCAGAAGTACCTGAGATGTCTTTCAGTAACTGAATACATAATAATCCAAGGAGCACTCATGAAAGTGGTTGCTCCTCAGCAGGGCAAAAATAGTGTGGATGAGTCTAAAATTCATGCTATTGAAACAAGTTAAATTGTAAATATTCATATCATGATTACACTTATAAGAGTAGATATTAAGAATTCAAGGGAGAAGAAGAATAGAGTTTTCATTGCCTCTCAAAACAGCAGTACTGGACAGAGAAGCCAAAACATAAGCCAATGGGGATATCTCAGATTTAATCCTTAACAGTATTAAATGTTGAATATAATAACATAATAAACATGTGTGAAATAATCTCACTGAGTAGTTGAAAGAAGAGCAGTTGACTTGTGATAACCTTGGAGACTACTTGAGTCTACAAGATCAAAAGGAAGGAAATAGGATAAACTGTGCCCTATTTAATAAGATTGTTTCCATGCAATAGGAGATAGCAATCCTGAAAGTATTACTGATTGCTAATTACATATTACAATATGCTGAAATTGAACAGTTTTAATTGTTTAACTGGAAGATAATGGGGAGCTCAGCTTCTCATTGTTGGGACGGGAGAATTATTACAAGGAGAGAACAGATGAATGACCCTTGAAGTAATAGATTGTAATTGTTTTATGTTTAATGTAGAAATTAGTTTTTCTGCATAACTTAGGAATTTTATATACCATTGCTTTACAGCTGAGAAGTCACAGGTGGAAAAACAACACAGTAACAATTGGGTCCTCTACCTCAAGAACTCAGGTTTCTATTGCATTCTTTTTTTTTTCAATATTTTTATTTTCTATATTCTTTGTTTACATTCTAAATGATTTCCCCTTTCCCAGAATAGGAAGTCAGATCTCATTACAGATGGTTGTCAGCCACCATGTGGTTGCTGGGATTTGAACTCAGGCCCTTCAGAAGAGCAGTTAGTGCTCTTAACTGCTGAGCTATCTCTCCAGCCTTATTGCATTCTTTAGTGAGAATAACAAGGGTACCTGGAAAAATGGCCGAGACAGTGCATAAAATATAGGAGATGACCCCGTAGAATCATGTAGTGCCAGAAAGCAAAGAAAAAAATGAAGCAAATAGAGGCAATAATGAGAATATGTTACAGAGACATAGTAGCTAACTGAAGGAATTTCAATGGTCAAACTTGAACAATTGCAAGAGTAAATTGCTTTCACAATGCAAGAATACAGTAAATGTATTTAAACACACACTCACCTGGAATAATGCCCCCCAACTATATTTTCCCCTTCTCTTTGTTAAAACCCTGAAGATTTATTTCCTCAAATTTGCAACTTGAGTATAATCAGGGGGAAGATGATTGGTAATTATTTGTGAAGTATTTCATGCTTATGAGATAAGAAGAATTCTAAATTCCCAAGGCCATTCAAAACATGAAAATATGCTGTGGTTAAAAAGAACCTGGAAATATCCACTTATCAGTGACTGCATTCCATGTGTGTTCTTTTGTGAATGAGTTACCTCACTTAGGATGATATTTTTCAGTTCCAACCATTTGCCTAAGAATTTCATGAATTCATTATTTTTAATTGTTGAGTAGTATTCCATTGTGTAAATATACCACATTTTCTGTATCCATTCCTCCATTAAAGTGGATATTAGCCCAGAAGCTCTGAAAACCCAAGACACAACTCACATATCAAATCATTCCCAAGAAGAAGGAAGGAGAGGGCCCTGGTCCTGGAAAGGCTTGATGCAGCATTGTAGGGGATTACCAGGACAGAGAAGTGGGAGGGGGTTGATTGGGGAATGGGTGGAGGGAAGAGGGCTTATGGGACTTATGGGGAGGGGGAACCTGAAAAGGGAAAATCATATGGAATGCAAACAAAGAATATAGAAAATAAAAAAAAGAAAAATAAAAAGGAAAAAATAAAAGAAGAACTTGGAAAAAATGAAACTAAGTGCATTAAGGTATATTGAAGAGTAAATGATATTAAACAAAACTAGGAAATATGGATAAGGTCTATCTGGCAATAATTTACTAGCATCTATGTATAAATTATAACAAAACTTATAGACTGAGTCTCTAAACTCCCAGTTAAGTTCATTTCCACAGCTTCAGAATCACGGAGGTTTCCTGTAATGGACCAGTCCTTGACTTGCCATAATATAAGGCTGATTCTTCAGCTGTCTTCATGGTCCTGTTACAGGATTTCCCCCAAACTAGGATGGTTCCACAGATCTAGTTTCCAGGTTTCCCTCATAAACACGGGATATAAAACTTCCCCTTTAGGGACAGGCTACAGAAATACTAATGGGACCCAACACTAGATAAACCCACATAGACCCAGGCTTCATATTATTTACCCATAGGTCTAAATGCAAGGAGAGAAAGTCAAGAACTTCTATAAGTGTGCCTATCCATATTTCCTTCTAACAAGCTTAATGAGAGTCTATTGATGTGCTGTTGATAAGCTTTCTCTATTAAAACCAATGTATAAACACTATAAGCACATTTATGAAAGTATTTAAGTACAAGGACAGTAGCATAGGCTTCGAAGACAACAAATATTTGGGGAAACATCAGACTATGTAGTGGGTTGGCCTGATGCTGCTTGTATTCTAATGCTAAGTGAAGGCCTCCAAGATCTATAGTCTGTGCATAGAGCGGGGAAGAAGAGACACAGGTAGGGTTTAGGTTTCCTGGGCTTGGGGTCAGAAGAGAATCAGGAGGAGAAGAAGAAGGTGCAGGAGGAGTAATGAGAAGCTGCCACGATTAGGTGAGACATTAAAAACTTGTCCCTGAGGGCTGACTGATAAGAGTTAAGACTAGTCAGATGAAATATAGTAAGTAATGACTCAGGGGTTGTCGATAAGAAAATAGATTCTAATAGCACAGAGAGTAGGTATCTGCCGAGCTCTAGTACTGATTAAGGGCATTGTAACTATAAAGACTGTGTGTCTTTTATCCTAGAACTAAAGGGTTAAAGGCAGGGTAAAAACCCTGGGTCAGGATTAAAAGTTTTTACAATACTACCTGATGAATAGTATGGAGATCTTCAAATTGCCTGACAGAAAATTAAAGAAAATACTCAAATATATTCTGTGAGTTAAAAATACATACAGCATTCAGACAAGAAATGGCAGCAAGAGAATGGTCTGTGAATACAACTGGAAGCTAAAAATAATCTTGAACTGAAGTACAATTAGAAAGCTGTTGGTTATTGCTAAGATAGGAATGGCACTATTGCATCCTTAGGACTAAAATGTCATGATGTTTGGTGTGGTTCACAGATGACACTTTTGGTTGGTTCTATCCTTTGGAAACTTGCACAATGCTGTTAGTTATCATGAAAGCTAGTCCCCAGGGAAAACACATTCAAATAAGATCTAGCTCAAGATCTTCTTGGGGTTGTGTCAGAAGTGCATGGTGTCCTCATCCATAGGAAGCTATCTCCAACTTCTATAGGGCAACTAAGGGCAACAGGAATCACATGTGTAGTTTTGGGTGTTACTTAGATTACCATGCACAACAGCTCAGAAGGAGGCTTCTAATGTCTGGTACTGGGGCATTTGTAAGTCAAGGGTTCTTGGGGGAAGATTTGTCGGAAGTGATATAACTTCATTTAAGCTAAATATGTGGTCACATAGACTTCTATATATTGTGTATAATTTTAAGTAAATAAATAATAATATATCTTATTGCTTTTAAAGACACCAAGTATTATTATCTCTCACAACTCATCAAAGAAACTTCTATTTGTAAAAGAAGGAGATCATTATTTTTTTTTAAATATAACTGCTCAAAAAGGCAGATAACAGTGATTGTAGGGTACCAAGATTCAGCTGTTATATCTATAACACAACTCCTGAACCTAAGGCTCAGGGCACATCTTGAAACAGGAGTCAGAAAGACAATAAGAGCCAGAAGACCAGGAAATCTGATGTGAGGGTATATATTTTAGAAATGACAGGAAAGCTATACCTCAACAAATAGCTGCTATACAAGACCTAAAGAAGCACAATACTTTTAGTCACGTTAGCAACGTGAAAATGGAAATCTCCTGGGGCTTCAACCATAGGCAAAGAACCATAGGAAACTAAGAAATGCAGAGAGAAGGATAGTCTTCCAGTCTTCCTTAGGTTTGAGAATGTTCAAATTCAATTACAAATGGTCAGCTCTGAAACCATATACAGAGGACTAACACCATACATACTGATATAACACTATAACCTGTATAACACTAAACAAGTTATAGTTATATGTATAAGCACAATCATTATACATTATGCAACCATATATATATATATATATATATATATATATGGTTGCATAATGTATAATATATATATTAGATAATGTATAATAATATATATTATATAATGTATAATAATATATATTATAATATATATATATTAGAAGAGACCATGTTTTTGAGAGGGAGAAAATCATTACATGCTCCTTGGTTTGCCACTGTTGGTGAAAAGTGATGTTTCTAACTTATACAGAAAAAAAAAGTTTAAAATATAGTACCACAAAAACCCCAAATAGCAAAATCAACCTGGATAAAAATAAAGCTGAAGGCATCATACTACTTGACTTCAAAGGAAACTATAAAATTATCCTAAGTAATAAAATATCATCCTGGCATTGAAGTCTAAACCTTTTTTGTTCAGAGAGGGAGACAGTGGCATAGCCACTGGAAAGTTGTCCTTATAATTCCTCCACTTACTCTCATACAGGCAACCCATATTAAATGTAATGGACCACCAAAAATAAAAATAAATAAAAGTCTATATGTAAGTTGGAAGGAGACTTGCTTGGAACAAGAAGGGGTTTGTTGAGAGGGAGAAAAAGATAAAAGAGAAAATGGGGGAGGATAGTCAAAGTACATTGTAAATGTATTATATGTGAAAAAATATGACACAATAGATTTATTACAAACAAAAATATTCATCCCTGTGGAGAGCCTTATTGCGGTGCTCTGCTGCCTGGCAGTAGCCTGACATTGACCAAGGACAAGAGCTCAATTAGGAATCTGACATTAGGGCATAATAGGGAAGTAGGTTACAGCAGAAGCAAGCTTCAGGAGAAGGAAGTAGGCTCAGGTATATTGGTCATCCTTACACACCCTTGAAACAACTGTCACTGAAGTGATGTGCGACTTTGCTTACTGCCTTGACAATTTTATGTTTACTGTCTTGCTTATTTCTTATTATGCTACTATTGACCTTAATTCCTGCATGTAATTAAAATGGTCTAAAATGGATTGAGAATTATTAAACTCACCATTCAGTCTGAGAATTGACTGGGGTCATGCTGCAGTTTTGTCTAATTCTCTCTTTCTTTTCAATCCTCACTCCTGCACTGGAGAACCTGTTGACTGAGCGGGCTTGATCACATCCCAAATATGTAGATTATTTATAGAAGAGAAAACTTATATATAAACCGATGGCCTTTATTATCAATTTATCTACAACAACAGCAGGGAAGAAGCCTTTTCAAAAGCATATGATTTGAATATAAAACAGAAGAGTGAATATTGAGTTGTAATATTATAGAATATCCTATGCCAATAGTAAATGTATTTAGTAATTTGGTAGTTACACAATTCTCTTTGTATATCCCCTCAAACCTTCAGACTTATTTTCTTCAGATTTTGTGGTTACACATAAAATTAATTTTTATATAAAACAAATTCAGTGATATTTTCCTCTTGTTTTTATGGTAAGAATGAATAACTATAAAAATTCAATATTGACTCTGCTTGAGCAGGTATATAGATCATTTAAATGTGAAAGTCACTCAGATATTTGAAGATATATCCTCCATGCATTTCACAGAGAATGGCCAACAGGAGCACAGAATGCTTTCTTTCACTTTGTTTTTATTTCATCAGTTTCTATCATCTCCCCATTGGCAATCCAAAAATCCTGAAGTTGTTTGACAATGCAAATTGGGAAAAACAGAGGACCTACTTTATTGTGAATAAGGGAGTTTTTAGTATGTCATTGATTTTATTCTCTGACTTTTAATTATAAAGGCAGAGTTTACAAAATTGTATGACTTGAAAATTTGCATTATAGTTGTGGGTGAAACTTTTGACTTATATGGATTTATTATATAAAGGGTTTTAAAATATATATATAATATATATAATGTATATTTTTAAAATTATGTATTTTAAAGCCACATGATTTTGAGGGTTCTGGATTGTAACAAATAAGAAAATACACAACAGATAATTAAATAAAATAAGTGAAATTAGGCAAAATTCAACATCATTTGAAGGGTCAAAAAACATTCAAAGCATTTTTCAAATGATTTGCAGTAAATCATGTATTGATGTGGTACAAATAATAACAAATTGTAAACTTTAATGATGACAGAAATTATTCACTTTTATAGTTCTACAATCCTATGAAATAATCTTTTTCTAAAGCATAAGGCAGATCTAAACATTAAAAACTTATAGATTCTGTGCAATACTAAGATATACATGATCTTTGATGATATAGTGTGGGCTGATAAGAAAGGCAATTGTAAGCATTACCTCCTCCAGAAGGAGAGATATGTGAGTATGTTTGATCTGTCTAAGAATGATCATACATTGCTTGTGGAAATAAAATGAACTATGAAAGGACGATTAAGAATATCACCATCTAAAAAGAGTTTATGCTTTTATATAATAAATGTTGCAGAATCTTCTTTCACAAAGTGATTGGTGAGTTTTGTATAGCTTGTATCATCTGAACACAAAAGGATATACCTTCTTCTCAGCACCTCATGGAACTTTCTCCAAAACTGGTCACATATGCAGAAACAAAACACGTTTTGTTTCAATGTATACAGGAAAATTGAAATAACACCCTGCGTCCTATCTTACTAGTATGAGTTAAAGGAGGATCTAAACAACATCAGAAACAACAGGAAGTTTACAAACTAATGGAAATCAGATAACTCATTTCTGTGTAGAAAATAGGTCAAGAAAGAAATTATAGAACAAAACAAAATAAACCCAAAGACTTCTTAGAATTAAACAAAAATGGAAACACAGCATATCTAAAGTTATGGGACACGAGTTATGGGATAAGGCACTCCATGTTCATAGCACCAATTTGCCTACATAAACAAATGGGAGAGATCTCATATGATTAACATAATGGCATACCCAAAAACTCTAGGACAAATGGAAGAAATCACACCCAAAAGGAGTAGACCACCATAAAGAATTAAATTAAAGACTGAAATTAATAAAAGAGGGATGATAGCAACAATAAAAACAATACAAAAAATCAAAGAATTGTTTTGAAAAAGGAAGATTGACAAACTATTAGCTAAATTAACTCAAAATTGGAGCAAGAAGATCCAAATTGGCAAATTTAGAAAGGAAAGAGGGCATAACAACAGATACTGAGGAAATCCAGAAAATACTTTAAAAATATAGACTCCACCAAATTGGAAAATATGAAAGAAAATGGCTAATTTGTTTTATGCATACCATTTATCAAAGTTAAATCAAAATAAGATAGTCAATTTCAAAGGGCCAAAAGTTTCTAGTGAAATAGAGAAATAATTAGAAGTTTCTCAGCCAGAAGAAAACAGAAGCTAGATGTGTTTTATGACAGACTTCCACTAAACTTTCAAAGAGGAGTTAATGCCAATACTTTTCAAATTATTCTACAAAAGTGAAAAAGAAAGAATATTTGCCAATTCAATTATGAGTCCACAGTTCCTGTTATACATAAACCACATAAAGACCCACATGAGAAAATTTTAAAATGAAAACAGATGCTTCAGTTCTCAATAAGTTACTTGCAAACTGAACTCAAAGGCACAATGCAAAAGTGGTCTACCATGATTAAGTTGGTTTCATCCCAGAGGTCTAGGGATGGTTCAGCATACATAAATCAATAAATGTAATCGATTATATAAATACTCTAAAAGACTAAAGCTATGTCAGATAAATGGAGAAAAACTGAAAGCATTTCCATTAAAACTGGAACAAGACAATGTTATTCATTCTCTTCATTTCTAACCAACATAGTACCTGAAATCTTACCTACTGCAATAAGACAACTGAAGATGATAAAGGGGGATACAAAGAAGAAGGAAAGAAATCAAAGTATCATTTGCAGATGATATGACAGAACATAAAGAAATCAAGTTGAATTCAAGGACACATAAAAATATGATCCATTAGGCTTAAGTTGGTTTTACCCTAGAGGTGCAGAGATGGTTCAGCATACATCAATAAATGCAATCCATCATATAAATACATTAAAAGTCTAAAGCCATATCAACTAAGTGAGAAAAACTGAAAGTATTTCTACTAAATTGAAAAGAAGTCAAGGTTGTTTATTCTCTCATCAGGAAAATACAAATCAAAACTACTTTGAGATTTCATCTTAAACCAATCAGAATAACAAGATGAATAAAACAAATGACGTAGCTCATGTTGATGATGTGGAGTAGGGAGATCACCGGTACATTGATGGTGGAGTACAGACTTTTATAACTATGGATATCAGTATGGTAGCTCCTCTCGAAGAGGGAAACTGTCCATCTGAGGCTGTTACTGACCTGAAAGCTACCGCCTAACTTTTATACTGTTGGAAACTGGTATTTATTATACTGAAAGAGAGAAATTAATCAGTAGTTTTACTCAGTCATATAAACCCTGAAAGCTCTGATAACACTGATTTGGCAAGGCATGCCTACTGGTACAACAGTGGCACAAATAGTGGGACAAATTTTATGAGACTAACCCACCACTATCTGGTTAGATTTAAGGCCTGTTTCACAGGATGAATCTAATGACTGGTATTGTTATCAAGGCCAACTACTTGTGGCTAGACAAGTTTTAACCCTACCTGTCGGAGAACCTACTATATATTCAGTGGACATGCTTTTCAACTGATTCCTTATGAAACCATTGTGCCCATAAATTAGTGAACTTCTTTTTTTTCCCACACATACGAGGTAGCAGGTGGACCCAGACCATACATCCATCCATCCATCCATACATACATACATACAACACACATACATAAATATAAGAGCAAATACTAAAATTGCCAGCATCTCTCACACGCATGCACACACACATGCACACACACACACACAATTTTATTTTATTTTTTTTATTCGATATATTTTTTATTTACATTTCAAATGATTTCCCCTTTTCTAACCCCCCACTCCCCGAAAGTCCCACAAGCCCCCTTCTCTCCCCCTGTCCTCCCACCCACCCCTTCCCACTTCCCCGTTCTGGTTTTGCTGAATACTGCTTCACTGAGTCTTTCCAGAACAGGGGGCCACTCTTACTTTCTTCTTGTACCTCATTTGATGTGTGGATTATGTTTTGGGTATTCCAGTTTTCTAGGTTAATATCCACTTATTAGTGAGTGCATACCATGATTCACCTTTTGAGTCAGGGTTACCTTGTACTAAGCTCAAATCCAAATGGATCAAGGACCTCCACATAAAGCCAGACACTCTGAAGCTAATAGAAAAGAAACTGGGGAAAACCCTTGAGGACATCGGTACAGGGACAAAGTTTCTGAACAGAACACCAATAGCGTATGCTCTAAGAGCAAGAATTGACAAATGGGACCTCATAAAATTACAAAGTTTCTGTAAGGCAAAGGACACCATCAAGAGGACAAATCGGCAACCAACAAATTGGGAAAAGATCTTCACTAACCCTACATCAGATAGAGGGCTAATATCCAATATATATAAAGAACTCAAGAAGTTAGACTCCAGAAAACCAAACAACCCTATTAAAAAATGGGGTACAGAGTTAAACAAAGAATTCTCACCTGAAGAACTTCGGATGGCGGAGAAGCATCTTAAAAAATGCTCAACTTCATTAGTCATTAGGGAAATGCAAATCAAAACAACCCTGAGATTTCACCTTACACCAGTCAGAATGGCTAAGATTAAAAAGTCAGGAGACAGCAGGTGTTGGAGAGGGTGTGGAGAAAGAGGAACACTCTTCCACTGCTGGTGGGGTTGCAAATTGGTACAACCACTCTGGAAATCAGTCTGGCGGTTCCTCAGAAAACTGGGCACCTCACTTCCAGAAGATCCTGCTATACCACTCCTGGGCATATACCCAGAGGATTCCCCACCATGTAATAAGGATACATGCTCTACTATGTTCATAGCAGCCCTATTTATAATTGCCAGATGCTGGAAAGAACCCAGGTATCCCTCAACAGAAGAGTGGATGCAAAAAATGTGGTATATCTACACAATGGAGTACTATTCAGCCATTAGAAACAATGAATTCATGAAATTCTTAGGCAAATGGATGGAGCTAGAGAACATCATACTAAGTGAGGTAACCCTGACTCAAAAGGTGAATTAGTGAACTTCTTAACCCTCATGAAAGTAGTTTCTTTTTGTAGGAGACAATGATCATCACAGAGACCCACAGCCAGTTAAGATGCACAAAATATGAGACTTGAACTGTTTCACATTAAGAGGAAATTATATGGCATAACCTTTTCTACCCAAGCTGAGGGCCCTGTATAAGGGTCACAGGCTGTGAGAAATAGGGGTGAGAGAGATTATTACAATGAAACAGTATTTGCAGAACATAACAGGACTGTTGTGTACATGAGCCCACAGTATTTGGGACAGTTTGAACAACTCCTATACAAACTCAAGATAGAAGAAATGCCAGCAATAGGTCATGGAGATTGACACAAAGTTTTATCTTTAGGTGAGGAACTACTTGTAATTGAGATACTTTAAAAAGGAGAGTAATTTTTTTTAAAATTGTGGCCCCACATATGTAAGCCATATTCCTCTAGATGGCTACATAGTCAAGACTACATGAGCAACCCAAGTTGTACTTGATGGTTGAAGAGAAAAGTGCACGAATTTGCTTTGGTAGGAAGGCAAAGGGATAACTGGAAGCAGTTTGGGAACAGTTGTGAATATGATTAAAACACGTTGTATGAAAACCTCAGAGAGTAAAGTTATTTTTAAAAGTGACCTTTTAGATGTTGCAATTAGTGTAATTTTTTTCTGACAATTTTTCTGTTTTAATGACTTCTAAGTATAGTGCTGAGGAGAGTCAGTAAGACTGATGTACCCAAGGAAAATGTGTCACTTTCATTTAGGCAGAAGTTAGTGTTATGAATGGGAATTCATTGTTAGTGTTTCAACAGAAACCATTCAGAACTAGTCTTCAAACAGAAATATAACTAAAGCAAGGTAAGTGCTCCAAAACTGGTGAAATTTGATCAGAGACTAGAGGGAGTCTTTTTCTGTATTTTCCCTAAGAATATTGATTTTTGTATTTCTACCTTTACTCCATAAGTTAATGGAGCAATTTTCATAAAACAAAGTTCTCTTTTTGGCACTAGTCAACTACACCTAGAAAATACTAACCAATCAAATCATGGTAGAGCAATGCCACAATCAAAACAAACAGACAAACATGAAACCCAAAAAACCCTAAATCAGCCCAAACCAACCAACTAACCACCCAGCCTACCAAAAACAAAACAAAAACAAAACAAGACAAAAACAAAAAATTACTACACTTGAAAGTAAGCGGTATTCTTTGAGATAAGCAAGATGTGAAAAGTGTTGTTACAAAAAATGTGTACTTATTAGTATTTAAATATAGATAATAAAACTGAGAAAAAGAGATTCATAATCAGAGATAGAGATTTTAATGTACCTCTTATAGTAACAGAATAAGAAATTTAATAACCATAAATTAAAAAAATCATCTGGACATTTTCAATAAGCACTTGTTCTAGTTGACAAATAGAATATCCCTTTTATAATCAGTGTTTTCTTTGCCTCCCAATGGGCATACATATCTACCACTTACAAAACTAACTACATGAGGGGGCATGAAGGAGCTTTAAAAAATATCTCAAATAAATAGACCTACTTTCAGTAGACTCTGCTTTCAGTGGAACTAAGCTAGATAAAAACCAACAGCCAAATAAATCATTAGAAAAATATCTCATTGGTTGAATGTTGACCAACAAACATAAATACCCCCAGCTTACAAAATAATCATAGTAAAATATTTTACATGGAAAAAATTTAGATCAGCCGAATTAAGAGACACAGGTAAAGATAGCTAAGAATTTATGGTTCACCTCACTGAATGAAGGAGAAAAGAAAAATGGATTCATATCAGGGATATATTTTCATCTTAAGTTAAAAAACATATTAAATCATCAAAATGGGAAAAAGACAAATGAAACAGAAAGGGGACACATAAAGAGGTTACACTAGTAAGCTGAAATACATTATTTAAAAAAAAAAAAAAAACAACCACTATTGAAAGCACCAGCAAGTCCATTGAAAGTCTACTTCCAAGGAAGAAAAGAAAATGCAAATTCTCAGTTGCAGGAATGAAATGAGGCATTCACCACAGAGTCTACAGGCAGTAAACTCATGGGATGAGGGCATTAGGACACCAATTTGCACACAAATTGTATACAATAGGTGAAATGGAAAAACATTTCTCTTGAAAAACATTTTATTATAAGCAATACAGCAATAGTAAAAAGTTAGAACAGTACTATATTTATAGGCAGGTTGATTCTGGAGACACTTTATTGTCCAAATATCATCAGTGGTAAATTATTTTCTAATGCTTCAGGAAAGAGTAATGTAAAGTCTGTAAAACCTTATTCAAGAAGTAGAAGTGGGCACATTTCTATCACATTTTATTCAGCAAGAATAGTCGTGATACTGACCCATCAAGGAAAGAAAATCACAGGTTCAGAAGTACAGGAAGGAGAATTACATAAAAATCACGAGAAACACATGCAATCAAATAAAAATTCCATATAAATTTCAGTATGTGACAATGTCTTGATATAGAATGAGTTCAAACTTTAATATAGATTATATTTTAAAATGAGCCAAAACATGTAATCGCTCTAGTAGATGCATAAAATATAGTAGAGTTTACCATGGATTTTTAAGGGATAGCATCATCACAGGCCTGTATGTCATTAGAAGCATAGGCTTAAAGAAGATATTATGAACCTCTCCTCCTTCATTTTGTTTCTTGATTGCAATGTGGACAGTTTTGTTTCATCTCTGATGTACTGCCTCACCACAGATCCAGAGCAACTAAACTAAATAAGTATTCATTGATTGCTAACTCCAAAATTTGCCAAAGTAAATCTTTTCCCTTTATAGTTTGATTATCTCATGATAATTGTGGCAGAAAACTAATACAAGTATAGGATCTACAATTCAAGTGTATGAACATGTAATCATATAGATAACATTCCAATCAAGACATCAGTGCCCCAAAAGATCTCTTATTCACTTTCAAATCTGCTCTCCTCTTTGCCAGAGACTATCCTTTGATCACCAGTGACTTATCTGACTATGTTTGAAATTCACAGAAGCATAATTTTTCATTGCTAAGCTATTATATTTAAGCATTTCCTTTAATACTAGAACACGGAATTTCTATTTATTTTGTATATACACAATTTAAACTTTTTTTTCAAACAGAGCTTTGCTATATTACCTAGGTTAACTTTGACATTAAATCCTCCTGCTTTCATTTCCCAAATAAATTTATGCCTTTTGTCATATCACTTCATGATAGCATCACTATGCATACCAAGTTCTTAACATATATGCCCAAGAGGGAAACAGGATTTACTTTAAAGTAATATCTCACCAAATATTTTTTAGTATAAGGCTACACAAACTTATTTTAGGAATTTGAAAATTTGCTACAAGTTAACTTTATTAAGTCTGAATTGTCAATATCATTTTTTTTTTTTTTACTGAAAGATGATTCTGGTAGTTTCTAACTTAGGTGGACCATAAAAAAGACATAGAATTAGACACACACACACACACACACACACACACACACACACACACACACACACTGCAGTGGCTCCAGTAGACTCTGTGAGACAAAGTTTTACAGACTGAGGAGAGAAATGCCTCCTGGAGCCCTCTGGAACACCTCTATTCAGAAGCCGAAAATCTCACTTGGCAATTTGCTTTGCTCCTAAACTCTCCACCTTCTTAGTAGCCGGGACTAAGAAAAACCAAGCAAATTAAGATGTAAAAGAATCCATCTTGAAATAAGTCACTAGCCAGAAAATTCTGCAATGCTTTGCTCCATTCGTTTAAATAATTACATTTACCTCCCAACAGTATATAAATGAAGTATGGCTCTGACACTATGGTATGAAAAGCATTAATTAGCACAGTGGTATAAATATATTTCACTTGTCTTGACTGTATATTGGCTTATAAGTTATTGGAAATAATTTAAAAGATATAATGTTATTAAGAAGAGGTTAGTTTAACCAGCAACACATGAAAAGTACAAGTTTCTTTTGTTTATTGACCCTCATAGTCATCATTGCAGGACAGGTGGATTTGAAACAATAGGCCCAGACTAGAAGATATTTACATCTGAAGAACCTTATGCAATGTCCTTGTTGAACAAGAGGGTGTTGGGCAAATTAGAAAGAATTTACATTTGAGTTGGTGCAAAGCTCAGAGCTGCCTCAATGGAAGCTTGTGAGGAAATGTTTTTGTCTTGCAGACCCCACCTTGGGGGGGGGGTCTTTTGGCCAAAACAACATTCTTAACTTATCCAGGTTTGATTCAGGATGTAGTTCATACTTATTACTCACGAAGACTCATTTAGACTCAGGGAGTTTGACAAAACTTCCTTTAAAGTCTCTTTAAAGGCTTATATCAAGAAGATTGATGGTGTTTGTGTTCGAGCTTCTAAATTTGTTACACGGGAAAACGTTTTACTTGGTTGATTTTATACTTCCTTGTGCCAAATGGTTATGCTAATTGTTCCTTGTGCTTCCTTTACTGGATACATCTTTTGATATGTAAATATCAATCCCTCATGCTTAAAGGCTCATGCCTCAAAACAGAAAAATACATTCAGATTCAAACCACCTCTGTGTGTGGTTGTGTCTGTCTGTCTGTCATCTCGCCGAACCTGTGCCTTTTCCTGAAATCCAAAAGTTCCCCCTTGGATCTAAAGCTTCCCAGCTGGGACTGTCCATTGCACACACACACACACACACACACACACACACACACACACACACACATTTATTTAATTAATATTTACAGTACTAGGTGGTGATTTTCAAATAGCACAAAATAAAAACACTCCCTGGGAATAATCCTGCCATGCCAAGCAGGGAAGCAGGTAGGTTTAATTCTCCCTCCTCTCTTTCAAATCTCAGTCTCATCCCTAGCTCTATAGCAGTCTATGTGCTGTGGTCTTTCCTTCCTCTCTTACCCTATCTCCAGAAAATTATGCAGATCTTTTCTTAAGGGGTCATTAACCCAAATCCATTGTCTAAGTCACCAACACTCAGAGGCACTCCCTGGGAATCTAGCCGGCAGTGCCTTGCAGGGAAGCAGATAGGCCAGAGAAGAAGGTAGGTAATTTTCAGACTTTAACTTTCCCTTCTTTTCTTCAAATCCAATCTTCTTGTGTCAACCTCAGTTGCATAGCTAATTAAAACTCTGGCCTCTTCTCCCTCTCTACCCTATTCATTCAACAGCTACTAAACATATCTTGCCAGCACAGCCTGGTTTCTTTCCTGCTCCCTGACACACTCCTTCCAGCTCATCTCCATCCCTAACTGTCATTTCCCAAACCTAGGAACATTTTGTACTTGGAAACCCCAAAGGCTATGCATGGAAAGATCCCAGAAACATTCCCAGCCAGACAAGGTATAGTGACCATATTTTCCTAAAACTAGAAAGGGCAACAGAAAACAGAGAATGGAAAACCCACTCAAAAAGTCAAGACAATAATATCAGAACCTAAAACTATGATCATCCAAACACCAGCTGCCTAGACACCAGCATGAAAACACAGTCAATAATGGCTAGGACAATATGCCACACTATAGCTTAGAAACTCAGCTATATTCATCCCTGAGATATCCAATATAGATGAAACATAAAACAAGGTCGTTAAAATAGCTTTTATGAATATATTAGTGGCCCTTAAAGAGGAAACAAGTAAATCCATTAATTTATGAAAACACAAACAGTGTAGTGAAATAAAGAAAACAACAGTCCAAGACAAGAAAGTAGAAATAGAATCAATTAAGAAAACCCAAACTGTGGGGAATGTGGAAATCAAAAATTTAAGAACTTGACCAGGAAACTCTTTCAAAAACAAAGTTAAACATATGTTTATATAATGCATTCAATTATCTATATTGACTTAGATATAGTGCGTTTCCAGTTTTAGATACAATAAATATTGATGTTCATACATCATTGCTGTAATACATATGCATTTTAGGTACATGTACAAGTTCTTATGTATATAGGTACATATATGTGTGCCTGTGTGCATGGAGATATGCACATATATATGTGGATGCTAGAAGAGACTCTCAGTTGTTAAGAATCCAAGGCTCTGCTTGTCTTCAAGTCCTCAGTACTGGCGTTACAAGATCAATCACTCATCTCCATGGATTGGGAAAACCATAATGAACTTCTGCAGCTGGGACTAAGCCTCACAAATACTCACAGTGTATCACCCATCTTCTTGTGATTGTAAGGCCTTTCTGGGCATAGAGAATGAAGGTGCTGGCTTCAGCATCCCATTAACTGTCTCACATCCAGCTGCCACATCTGTAGCAGACTTGTCCAGAAAGCTGTATTGCCCTTCTGAAAGTGCCTGGTCCTGTGTGATGTATCAGTGACAGCTCAGGAAAAACTATCTTATTTCTTGACCACCTGAACTCAGTCTATACTGGGCTTAAACATAACTCCATTTGTCAGTACAACATGGAAGATAGAGGCTGTTCTCTGATTTGCTTTCTGCAGTGTGGCTTCTCTCGATCTTCTATTGCCTTCACTCAATTGGACAAGACTGGTGCATTCTGTGGGACCTGGTAGGAGGTGGCAGACAGTGGACTGGGGCATCTGGAGGAAACTAAGATATCATTGCTTCTTAGTAGAGGGGACATTGGAAAATTACTGCTGCTTACCCAGTTCGTCAGAGAAGTGCCTTAGATCTGCAGATAGCCAGCAGTTAAAATAGACTCTCAAAATTTACTCAGCATGCTGAGCATTGATGACTGTGAAGTATTTGACCCTAAATGGCCCATGGGTATCACCTTTCCAAGACTCAAGATTCATTGTGTTGGTTCAAGCTCTTGTCACTATGGCCATGACTTCTTCAGTTTAATGTATCACAATTTTGAACTCTGAGCCAAATAAATTCTTCCCTTCTTGAAAAAAGTCAACGCATATTCATATTAGTAACTATGCAGTGCACCTAAAAGCTCTAGACTAAAAGAATAAATAACAGACACAGGGGGGTAAATGAAAAGAAATAATCAAACTTCGGGCAGATACCAAAAAAAAAAAAACAGAAACATAAAAATCAGTTCAAAAAATCAATGAAACACAAAGTTGATTCTTTGAGAAAAATCAATAACATTGACAAATCCTTAGTTTAATTAACTAAGACATAAAACAAAGATCTAAACAAAATTAAAGACAAAAGAGGGGCTATAACCGCAGACACGAAGAACACTTAGAGAATCATAAGGATATATTTAATAATTTGTACTCCCCTAAATTGAAAAAAAATTATAAGTAATAGATAGTTTTCTCTGTATATGCCATTTATGAAAGTTAAACCAAGATTAGATAAGGAATTTGAACAGTTCTTTAATGCCTAGTAAAACGCAAAAATCTTCCAAGCTAATAAATCTAAGGGTCAGTTGATTTTAGTGAAGAATTCTGGGAGTTTCCAAGAAGAGTCAATACCAACACTCATCACATTACTCTACAAAATAGAGATGGAAGAAACATTGCTCAGCTCATTTTATGAGGTCACTGTTACCCTGACACCTAAACTGTAGTAAGACTCAACAAATAAAGGGAATTGCAGATCAATTACCCTTATAAGGTACTAAAATTCTCAATAAGATATTTTCAATCTGAATCAACAACACATCAAAATGACCATCCATGGTGATCATGCAGGCTTCATCACAGAGATGTAGACATGGTACAATATAAACAGTTTGATAAATTTAATTCTTTCTTGTAAATTAGACTGAAAGAATGAACAAATGTACACTCATCTCATTTGACACAGAAAAAGCCCTTAACAAAATCCAGCACTCATTTATGATAAAAGTTTTGATGAGATTCAGGATACAAAGACTATACCTCAGTATAATAAAGGCAATTTGCAATAAGCTTATAGCCAGCATAAGCATTTCCACAACATAAGAATTTTCCACTCTCTTCAAATCTATTCCATGTATCACTTTAAATACAAGATAGAACAACCAGAAAAAATTGAAGGAGATCAAGGGAACACAAGCAGGAAAGGAAGAAGTCAAAGTATCTTTACTTGCAGATGATCTGGAAATATGTACAGAGGATCCTAAAAATTCCACTGGGAAACTCCTACAACTGATAAACACTCACAGTAAGATACAAAATGAACAGAAAAAGTTCAGTAGCCTTCCTGAACAAAAATGACAAAAATAATGAAAAAGAAACCAGGGAATAACATCTTTGACAACTGGCTCAAATAATATAGACTATATTGGTGTAACTCCAACCAAGCATGTAAAAAACTTGAATGATAAAAAACTTTAAGACTTTGACAAAAAAATTAAAGGAGATATCAGAAGATGCAAAGATCACTCTTGCTCATGAATTGGTAGGATTAGTATAGTGAAAGTGATCATGCTCCCAAAAACAATCTACAGATTCAATGCAAACCCTGCCAAAATTCCAACACAATTCTTTAGAGAATTAAAAAAAAAAACAATTTTCAGGGGGTAGGTCAGGGGCGGGGGTGGGGGCGGCAGTGGCAGCAGCAGCAGCAGCAGCAGCAGCAGCAGCAGCAGCAGCAGCAGCAGCAGTGGCAGCAGTGGCAGCAGCAGCAGCAGCAGCAGCAGCAGCTCATCCAGAGGAGAAGGCCACTGCCAGTGGAACCAAGGAGACAGGGTCCAGGTAGGCCCTGTGCCCATTACTACTGGCCACCGCCCATCAACCAAGTTGTGAGCAGCAGTGGAATTAAAGTGCTTTTCACCACACTGAAGCCACATTAATCCTCTGCCTCCCACCAGCCAATTAAGAGGCTCTTCACCATCTTGGCTCCTGGATGCCAGAGAGATCTGAAAGACCCAGGTACGCAGATATAGTCAAAAGGCTAACATCGCTTGGGTCTAACCTGACAGGCATTGACCTGCACCCAGGCCCTGCGCAGCTTGGTGGGTGGGCCATCTGTGTGCCAAGCCGGCCAAGACATTGTTTTCCCAGCAGACTCTCTGGCACTGGCAGGGGGCGCACGCTGCCATCTTGGCTATGGGATGCCAGAGACTTCTAACAGGCAAAGCCAGTTAACAGACATAGCCCGAGCCTAACATCACAGGGGTCTAAGACCGACAGGCATTGGCCTGCACCCAGGCCCTGGACTACTCGGTGGGCCACCTGTGTGCCAACCCAGCCAGGAGGTTGTCTGCCTGTCAGACTGCCAAGCACTTGTAGGGGCACATGGCACCATCTTGGTTACCTGAAAGAGCCAGTTAGCAGATATAGCATGAGGCTAGCATTGCTCGGGCCTAAGCCTGTCAGGCCTTTGCCTGGACTCAGGGACTGAGAAGCTAGGCTAGCCGTGTGTGAACCAACCTGGTTGGGGGATTGGCTGCCTGGCAGAGTGTTCAGCACTCAGATAAGGTTCCTGCAGCATCCACCATCATAAATCCCTGAAGGAACAAACGGGCATCACCTGTTTCACAGAGACAACCTGGGGTAAGGCACACTAGGGCTCCAAGGGCACCAAAGAGGAGGGCAGCACATCAGAAAGCTGTGCCAGGGGAAACCTAGCCATCCAGTGTTGTGTAAATAGCCTTACAGTCTCACAGGAGACTCAAACACCAGCCAGTGACAACAAGACCAACTAACGCCAGAGATAACAAGATGGCAAAAGGCACAGATAGGAATGCTACTAACAGAAATATAGGCAATATGGCAGTGTCTGAACCCAACTCATCAACAACAGCAAGTCCTGGATACCCCAACACACCAGAAAAACAAGATTTGGATTTAAAATCACTGGTCATGATGCTGCTAGAGGAACACAAAAAGGACATAAATGAATCTCTTAAAAAATACAGGGGAACATGAATAAGTTAGAAACCCATATAATGGAAACACAAAAATCACTTAAAGAAATTCAGGAGAATAAGGCTCAAGAGATAGAAGCCAACAAAGAAGAAAGGCAAAAAAAAAAAAAAACAAAAAAACAAAAAAAAAAAAAACGTAAAGAAATGCAGGAAAAAGTGAGACAAATGGCAGAAATCATGAAAGAGGAAAAACAAAAATCTCTTAAAGAATTAAAGGAAAACACAAACAAACAAATGAAGGACCTGAGCAAAACCATCCTGGACCTAAAAACAGAAGTAGAAACAAATAAGAAATCACAAAGGGAGACAACTTTGGAGATAGAAGACCTTGGGAAGAAATCAGGGGCCATAGATGCAAATATAAACAACAGAATACAAGAGATGGAAGAAAGAATCTCAGATGCTGAAGATACCACAGAAACCATTGACTCAACAGTCAAAGAAAATGCAAAATGCAAAAAGCTTGTAACCCAGAACATCCAGGAAATCCAGGACACAATGAGAAGACCAAACCTAAGGATTATAGGTATAGATGAGAGTGAAGTTTTACAACTGAAAGAGTCAACAAATATCTTCAACAAAATTATGGAAGAAAACTTTCCTAACCTAAAGAGAGATGCCCATGAATATACAAGAAGCCTACAGAACTCCAAACAGACTGGCCAGAGCAGAAATACCTCCCATCACATAATAATTAAACCCCAAATGTACTAAACAAAAAAAGAATATCGAAGGCAGTAAGAGAAAAAGGCCAAGTAACATATAAAGGAAGAGCTATCAGAATTATACCAGACAGCTCACCAGAGATAATGAAAGCTAGATGATCCTGGGCAGAGCTCATGCAGACTCTAAGAGAACACAAATGTCAGCCAAGACTACTATATCCAGCAAAAGTCTCAATCACCATAGATGGAGAAACCAAGATATTCCATGACAAAAGCAAATTTAAATAATATCTTTCCACAAACCCAGCCCTACAAAAAATAACAGGAGGAAAACTCCAATACAAGGAGGGAAACTACACACTGGAAAAAGCAAGATAGTAACCTTCAATTTCTCTTAACAGCAATGGACGCAATTCACCAATAAAAAGACATAGACTAACAGACTGGATAGGGAAATAGGACCCTACATTTTGCTGCATACAGGAGACACACCTCAGTGTCAAAGACGAAAACTACCTTAGAGTAAAAGCCTGGAAGACAATTTTACAAGCAAATGGTCTCAGGAAACTAGCCAGAGTAGCCATTCTAATATCAGATAAAATTTCCTTTTAACCTAAAGTCATCAAAAGAGACACGGAAGGACACTTCTTGCTGGTCAAAGGAAAAATCCACCAGGAAGAACTCTCAATTCTGAACATCTATGCTCCAAATGCAAGGGCACCCTCATTCGTAAAAGAAACTTTACTAAAGCTCAAAACACACATTGCACCTAACACAATAATTGTGGGTGACTTCAACACCCCACTCTCCTCAATGGACCGATCAGGAAAACAGAAACTAAACAGGGAGAGAGTGAAACTAATTGAAGCTTTGGACCAATTAGATTTAACAGATATATATAGAACTTTTCATCCCAAAGCAAAAGAATATACCTTTTTCTCAGCACCTCATGGTACCTTCTCAAAAATCTATTATATAGTTGGTCACTAGACAGACCTCAACAAATACAAGTAGATTGAAATAATCCCATGCCTCCTATCAGATCACTATGGAGTAAAAGTGGTCTTCAATAACAACAAAACCAACAAAAAGCCCACATACACATGGAAACTGAACAATACTCTCAATGATACCTTGTTCAAGGAAGAAATAAAGAAAGAAATCAAAGACTTTAGAATTTAATGAAAATGAAGGCACAACATAGCCAAATTTATGAGACACAATGAAAGCAGTGCTAAGAGGAAAACTCATAGCTTTGAGTACCTACAAAAAGAAATTGGAGAGAGCATATGCTAGAAGCTTAACAGCACAACTGAAAGCCTTGGAACAAAAAGAAGCTAATTTACCCAGGAGGAGAAGACAGGAAATCATCAAACACAGGGCTGAAATCAATCAAGTAGAAACTAATGGAACCATACAAAAAAAAATCAACAAATCCAGGAGCTGGTTCTTTGAAAAAATCAACAAGATAGATAAACACTGAGCCAGACTAACCAAAGTGCACAGAGACAGTACCCAAATTAACAAAATTAGAAATGAAAAGGGAGATATAACAACAGAAATTGAGGAAATTAAAAAAATTATCAGATCCTACTACAAATGCATGTACTCAACACAACTGGAGAATCCGGAGGAAATGGAAAATTTCTTAGACAGAAACCAAATACCAAAATTAAATCAAGATCAAATAGATCATCTAAAGAGACCCATAACCCCTAAAGAAATAGAAGGGGTCATAGAAAGCCCTCCAACCAAAAAAAAGCACAGGACCAGATGGTTTTAGTGTGGAATTCTATCAGACCTTCAAAGAAGACTTAACACCAATACTCTTCAAACTTTTCCACCAAATAGAAACAGAAGGAACACTATCCAACTCCTTCTTCGAAGTCACTATTATGCTGATACCAATATCACACAAAGATCCAACAAAAAAAAGAGAATTTCAGGCCAATATCCCTTATGAATATCGATGCAAAAATACTCAATAAAATTCTTGCCCACTGAATCCAAGAACACATCAAAAAGATCATCCACCATGATCAAGTAGGCTTCATCCCAGGGATGCAGAGATGGTTCAATATACAGAAATCCATCAATGCTATCCACTATATAAACAAACTCAAAGAAAAAAAAACCCACATGATCATTTCATTAGATGTTGAAAAAGCATTTGACAAAATTCAGCACCCTTTCATGCTTAAAGTCTTGGAAAGAACAGGAATTCAAGGTCCACATCTAAACATAGTAAAAGCAATATACAGCAAACCAGTAGCCAACATCAAACTAAATGTAGAGAAACTTGAAGCAATTCCACTAAAATCAGGGACTAGACAAGACTGCCCCCTCTCTCCATATCTTTTCAATATCGTTCTTGAAGTCCTAGCTAGAGCAATTAGACAACATAAGGAGGTCAAAGGAATACAAATTGGAAAAGAAGAAGTCAAACTATAACTATTTGCAGATGACATGATAGTATACTTTAGTGACCCCCCCCCCCAAAAAAAAGAAACTCTACCAGAGAACTCCTACAGCTGATTATCAACTTCAGCAAAGTGGCAGGTTATAAAATCAACTCAAGCAAATCAGTAGCCTTTCTATACTCAAAGGATAAACAGACTGAGAAAGAAGTTAGGGAAATGACACCATTCACAATAGCCACAAACTGCATAAAGTATCTTGATTCTAACCAAACAAGTGAAAGACCTATACGACAAAAACTTCAGATCTCTGAAGAAGGAAATCAAAGAAGACCTCAGAAAATGGAAACAGACTCCATGCACGTGGATTGGCAGGATTAATATAGCTAAAATGGCCATCTTGCCAAAAGCAATCTACATATTCAATGCAATCCCCATCAAAATCCCAACTCAGTTCTTCATAGAGTTAGAAAAAGCAATTCTCAAATTCATCTGGAATAACAGAAAACACAGTATAGCTAAAACTATTCTCAACAGTAAAAGAACTTCTGGGTGAACCAGTATCCCAGACCTCAAACATTGCTACAGAGCAATAGTGATAAAAACTGCATGGTATTGGTTCAAAATCAAGCAAGTGAATTAATGGAATAGGATTGAAGACCCAGAAATGAACCCCACACACCTATGGTCACTTGATTATCAACAAGTACTGATATATCCTGTGGAAAAAAGATAGCCTTTTTAACAAATGGTGATGGTTCAATTGGAGGTCAGCATGCAGAAGAATGCAAGTAGATCCATTCTTATCTCCTTGTACTAAGCTCAACTCCAAGTGGATCAAGGACCTCCACATAAAACCTGACACACTGAAACTAGTAAAAATGAATCTTGGAAAGACCCTTGAGGCCATGGGCATAGGGGAATAGTTCCTGAACACAACACCAATAGCTTATGCTCTAAGATCAAGAATTGACAAATGGGACCTCATAAAATTACAAAATTTCTGTAAGGCAAAGGACACTATGAAAAGCACAAAATGTTAGCCAACAGATTGGGAAAGGATCTTCACCAACCCTAAATCTGACAGAGGGCTAATATCTAATATATACAAAGAACTCCAGAAGGCAGACCTCAGAGAACCAAATAATCCTATTAAAAAGTGGGGTACGGAGCTAAAGAAAGAATTTTCCCATGAAGAACTCCAATGGCTGAGGCGCACCTTAAGAAATGCTCAACATCATTAGTCATAGAGAAATGCAAATCAAAACAAACCTGAGGTTTCACCTTACAGCAATCAGAATGGCTAAGGTTAAAAACTGAGGAGACAGCAGGTGTTGGCGAGGATGTGGAGAAAGAGGAACACTCCTCCACCGCGGTTGGGATTGCAAGATGGTACAACCACTTTTGAAATCAGTCTGGCGGTTCCTCAGAAAACTGGATATGATACTTTCAGAGGACCATGCTATACCACTCCTGGGCATATACCCAGAGGATTCCCTGGCATGCAATAAGCACACATGCTCCACTATGCTCATAGCAGCCCTGTTTGTAATAGCCAGAAGCTGGAAAGAACCCAGGTGTCCCTCAACGGAGGAGTGGATACAAATAATGTGGTATATTTACACAATGGAGTACTATTCAGCCATTAGAAACAATGAATTCATGAAATTTTAGACAAATGGATGGATCTGGAGAACATCATACTAAGTGAGGTGACCCAGTCTCAAAAGATGAATCATGGTATGCACTCACTGATAAGTGGCTATTAGCTTAGAAATGTGGAATACCCAAGACATAATCCACATATTAATTGATGTCCAAGATGAATGGAGGAGTGGCCCCTGGTTCTGGAAAGACTCAGTGCAGCAGTATAGGGGAATTCCAGAACAGGGAAGTGGGAAGGGTTAGATGGGGGAATAGGGGGAGGGAAGTGGGCTTATGGGACTTTTGGGCAATGGGGAGCCAGAAAAGGGGAAATCATTTGAAATATAAATAAAAAATATATCGAATAAATAGAAAAAAAACAATTTTCAGTTTCATGCGGAAACACAGAAAACTTAGAATAGTAAAGTACTCCTGAATAATAGAACTTCTGGAGCCAACACTGTCCCCAATCTCCAAATGGAGTACACAGCTATAGTAAAAAACAAACCAACCATTCCCACAAGAACAACAACAAATAAAATAATAAACAACAAACAAAACCCCATGGTATTCTCACTTAAACAGACTGGCTGACCAATGTAATCAAATTGAAGAATGAAACAATATTCTATACATCTACACACACCTGATTTTTTATAAGAAGCTAGAGATACACCTTGAAAAAAGACAGTATCTTTAAAATATTGTGCTTTTCAAACTTGATAGATTCATACTTATCATTATGCACAAAACTCAACTCCAAATGGATCAAATATAAATTCATATACACTAAACTTGATCGACAAGAAAAAGGGGAATTGCTTTTACTCTTTGGCAGAGGAAAAGACTTTTTCAACGGCACACCAACCCTAGGCACTAAGAAAAACAATTAATGATGCTACCTCATTGAACTGAAAAGTACTGCTTGGAAAAGGACACCATCATTAGGATAAATTGGCAGGCTACAGAGAGGGAAACTACTTGTATCCTAACATATGACATAGAACTAATATTTAAAATATATAAAGAGCTTAAAAAACTGGACATCAGCCAAAGAATAACTAAATTAAAAATGAAGTAGAGATCTAAATAGAGAATTTTCAAAATGAGAAACTCAAATGTCCGAGAAATACTCATTGAACTGTGTAACATTATTAGTCATCAGAGAAATGCAAATCAAAAGTACTTTAAAATATAATCCTATGTGAAACAGAATGGCCAAGATCAATAAGGAAATGACACAATTCATGTTAATGAAGAGGATTGGAGTAAGGGAAACATTCATCCACTGGTAATGGGAGTGCAAATTATATAGTATAGAAATCATTGTGGTGTTTCCTCAGGAAGATGGGAAACTCAATATCCAGCTATACCACTCAGGGGCATATACCCTAAGTATGCTTCATCCATCTACAAGAGATGCTTGCTCACACATATTCATAATAGCCAGAAATTAAAAATTACCTGGATGTCCATCAAAGGATTAAAAAAATGTGGCACATTCATAAATGGAGTATTACTCAGCTGTTACAAATATACTAATGACACTCACAAGTAAAGAGATGTAACTACAAAAAAATTTACTCCAAGTGTGGGAATCAGATCCAGAGAGACAAACATGCTGTATATTAGTTTATATGTGGATTATTAGCTTTTAAGTCATTGATAAGCTCACTACAATCGATATAACCAAAGAACTTAGATAAAAGTTAAAGACTAGGATGGAAAGATGAATTTCCCTAGGAAAAGGAAATACAATAGCTATGGAGGCATGATGAATGGAATGAGAGATTCAAATTTGGAAGGAGAGGGACAGTGAGGAGAAGGGAAGGGAATGTGGGGAGGGCTAGATAAAACTAAGGATCCTTTGTGGAGGCACATGGACACTTAAGAGAATAGAATGTTTTTGAAATATATACGTATATGAAGATGATCTAACTATAATCTCAAATAATAGAGGGAACAGAGACAACACAATTAGGCATCTCTTGTTACCAAATTAAGTTTCTAATACTGGGAATGGATTACATCTGACTGAGGTCTTGGCCATGGGGTACCAACAACAATACTCTATTGCCAACGTTTTTGATGGCTATCCAAAAATGACAGTATGGCTCTATTATCAAAGACAATACACATAAACTTATTGGACATGAAGAAGTTGAGCTGGTACCTTTGTAGAGTCCCTCCACACACATCCCCAGTACTGTAAGGTACTTGCTAATAAAGACAAAAAATGTAAACACCAACCTATTTACAACTCCTTCTCTATGAGTGACCTGCCTATGTGATATTCTGTTGCTCGAGACACACAAAGCTTTTGGGAGTAAGCAACCAATATCTGACCTGAGTTGAGGTCCATAGCATGAGATGGACTCAATCTACCACTGCTTGTGTGGCTAAGAACATGAGACATTGGATTTCATTGAGATCCATAGATAGGCTATGGAGCTCAATGAAAACCAAATACTACTTTCCTGCTAAAGAAATATAACAATAAAAGGCTCTTAAAGTCACTCTTTTATAGTCATAGATCTTTTTGCTCAGACACCATCAGAGAAGCTCCTTCCATCAGCACTGGGGACAAATACAGAGGCCCACAGTCAGCTAATATACAGAGAGCAAGAGACCTTGAAACACTTGGCCTTAAAAGGATGTCTTCATCAAATTCTTCCCTTTGGTACTTAGGAAACTGGGCAGAAGCAGAGGCAGTGGTCTGAAAAAGTATAAGAGCCAGAGAAGATGGAATCAAGGCTTTCTAGATACAAGAAAGCTGGCACAAATATGAACTCACAGAGGCTGTGGAAGCATATCCAGGGTCTGCATAAGTCTGTACCTGGGGGGGGGTGCATCTAGTCTATAGCTGAAGGAGGAAGTGGATGCATATCCCCCTGCCTGAATGCAGAAGCTATCTCTGATAAATAGCTACCTGCAAATGAGAAGTTAGTTTTCATTAAGGGAACTTCACTGAGTCAATAAACCATTCTTAAGTTTAGGCCCCATGTCCAGCAGTAGATGGCCAACCCAAATGAACTCAGTGGCATCTTTGGAGGGCCTTTATTTCATAACATTGAGGCAGGCAATTTATTGAATTTTTAACCTTACAGATCCTTTGTGTATGCAATTTCTGCTTTGGGTTTTTTAATGGGATTTCTGTATGTGTGTGAGCTTGTACTCTTTCTTTCTTTCTTTCTTTCTTTCTTTCTTTCTTTCTTTCTTTCTTTCTTTCTTTCTTTCTTTCTTTCTTTCTTTCTTTCTTTCTTTCTTTCTTTTGCCTCTTTGGTTGTTTTGTCATAATGTGAGTTAAGATTTTTCTTATTTTATTATTGTTCCTTACATGTTCTTTTTTTTCTAACAAGTGACAGAAAGGCGGTGGTTATGGATTGGAGGAGAGATATGGAGGAATGGGAATAGTAGTGTTTTGGGGTAGAAGACTGTGAACAGGAGATGGCTGGTGGCTATAGTGGGAGTTTAGATCCCAATGTAGCCAGAAGCATTTCTCAGTATGAGCATGAAAATTATGTCTACGATTGACATACTTCAGTTAACAAAAAAAAAAGCAATCATTTTATATATTTTCTCTGGAAGCTTTAATAGCACTTTCTGGTACTTTGGAAACTCAAGAAAAAGCTTTCTGGTCAGATTCAGCTCAAATATTCTGTATCTTCTGTCTGTAGGCATAGACATCATCAGCAATAGGAAGTTACTTTTAACCTCTGGAAGCAATCAGCAGCAATAGAAATGGCTTATGTTGTTTAGGAGTCTCTTGGAGTTCCCTCATCTGTGTTTGAAGGGGTTTTTGTTAGATAGTCTATGCTCTTGGGTGTCTAAATCAGCCCATAATGCCATTTGAATTAAATATGTACATTTATATACATAGAATTATGTATTGAATGCAATTTATGGTAATAAATATTCAAAAATAAAATAAAAACATTGTAAGAATTATAAAATGCATACTATTTATTTATGTTACATATAACACTGGGAAGGGCAGAGTTCTGTGGAAAAGGCAAGGTGCATTTAAGATACCATGCCAAAAGAAAACAGGAGGGAAATGCAAATACTTTGAAACTTAGCCGACAACAAACAAGTACGCTAAAACTCATTTAAATTTTGCATATGTTATCATTAATATTCTGTAACTTAATTATTGTGAAATAGTAACATATTATGTCTGCAGCTGCTAACACACAGTTCCCGTTGTCCTTAAAAATAATTATCTATTCTCACTTTTCACCTACTTTACAAACAAGAAAAGTTCTTACTAATGAAGAGAAAACAAAGGCAGAAGACCTAAGGTTACTTTACTAAGCACACTCCTGGTCATTTCTGGTCATAGAATATGCCTGAGTTTCATTTGTGGTGCTGTGGTACTATCCCCTCAAAAGAGCATCTAAGGGGAGAAAGAAAACTTTTCCTCAGCTTAAATTTCAAAGTCAAGGTTCATTATTGCTGGGAAGTCAAGCCAGGCATGTAAATGACCACAGCCACAGTCAAGATCAGAGACGGAGTAAACACTAGGGTCCTTGCTTGTTTGCTTGCTTCCTTCCTTGCTTGCTTGTTTGTGCATGTTCATCTAGCTTTCTTCACATTTATATAATTCCTAGTCCAGCCTGTAAAATTGTGCTGTCTATTCATGGTTGAGAGTAAGCTGAGATGCATCTCATCTCAATAAGTTCAATTATGACTATTTTCCACAGAGGTGTGTTGGCCAAGCAAATGGAGACAATCCCTCATTGACATTCTGATGTGAGTACAGGTTGGTTGTATCAAGTTGACAATTAATGATATCACAGTATGATTCAGTCTGACTTATGACATAATTCTAAGTATTCATATGTGTGTCTTAGGGTTTCTATTGCTGTGATGAAACACTATGACTAAATGGCAAGTTGGGGAAGGAAAGGGTTTACTTTGCTTACACATCCATTATTTCAGGAATTCAGGACAGGAACCCATGCAGGGTAGGAACCTGGAGGCAGCAGCTGATGCAGAGACCATGCAGGGATGCTTACTAGTATGCTCCCTATAGCTTGCTCAGCCTGATTTCTTATAGAGCTCAGAACTGAGACAATCCACAGTGTGCTGTGCCATCTACCGCAAATCACTAATTGAGAAAATTCCTTGAGCTCGATCTCTTGGAGGCATTTTCTCAACTGGGGCTCCTTCCTCTCTGGTAACTAACTTGTGTCAAACTTACACGCAAAGCCAGCCAGTACAATGTGTTCTACTATTATAAATATTCCTTTCCCTTAGTTTGGATAATGATACCTATTTGAAATAATTATATTTTGCTAATCCTTCTTCAGCAACCATTAGACAATGATATTGACTTATTTCAGTAGGACAAACACATGCTTAGTAGGTACAGAATATTAGTAACAATAAAGTAGTTGAATATAGTTATTATATTAGAATTTTGAAATTTACTAGCTATGATTTCGTATATACTGACTTTACAGTTTTTAAAATGCTCTCATTATATATTTAATTAAACCATGAATCTAAAACAAGGGACTTGATTCTATTGTATCTAAGTATTTTTCTGAAAGCATTCTAAGACTCTTGATTACTATTCTGCTCTAGGCAACATTTTCTTATCATTCCACATCATATCTAATTCCAACAATAAGTTACTTTTGATATTGCTATAAGATACACTTATATATTTTCAAACTGGTGCTGTTTTAATGTTCATCCTTAACTCTTTTCTGCTTTATAGCACAACCTCTTGAATGCTTTTGTCCAGTGCAACTGTATGTCCCTCAATCTTATCACCTCACATGCTCCATCATGTCAATTATCTGTTATCTAGAAGTGAAGTGACACATATCATAATGAACATAATCATATTTCTTTTTTAATCTTTTATTATTTATTTATTTATTTATTTATTTAAAACTCCAGATTTCATTTCCCTCCCAGTCTATCCTCTGACTGTTCCACATCTCATACCTCCTCCCCAACCCTCCTGTCTCCATGAGGATATCCCAGCCCCTCCCCACCCAACCAGACCTCTAAACTCCCTGGGGCCTCCAGTCTCTTGAGAGTTAGGTGCATCTTCTCTGACTAAACTCAGACCCAGCAGTCCTCTGTGGTATATGTGTTGGCAGCTTCATATCAGCTGGTTGATAGTCCAGGGTCTGAGAGATCTCAGGGGTTCAGGTTAATTGAGACGGCCGGTCCTCCTGTAGGGTTGACCTATTCCTCAGCTTCTTCTAGCTTTCCTATAATTCAACTACGGGGGTCAGCAGCTTCTGTCCATTGACTGAGTACAAATATCTGCATCTGACTCTTTCAGCTGCTTGTTGGGTCTTTTGCAAGGTAGTTACAATAGGTCCCTTTTTGTGAGCACTCCCTAGCCTCAGTAATAGTGTCAGGTCTTGGGGCCTCTACTTGAGCAAGATGCCACTTTGGGCCTGTCACTGAACCTTTGATTCCCCAGCCTCCTCCCCATTTTCATCCCTGCAGTTCTTTTAGACAGGAACACCTATAGGTCAGAGATTTGACTGTGAGATGGCAACCCCATCCCTCATTCAATCAAGAAATATGATTATGTAGAGGGCTCTACAAGTGTCCTCTCTTCACCATAGAGCATTTCATCTAAGGTCCCTCCCTTTGAGTCCCAGGTTTCTGATACACTGTGGAGGGTTCACCCACCTCCTACCTCCTGAGCTTTCCTGTTTCCATTCTTTCTGATGGCCCTCAGGGCTTCAGTCCTTTCCCTCCACCCACTACCAGGTTCCCCTCTTTCCTGACCCCTGTCCCTCCCAGATCTCTCCCTCCCTCACCACTAGTGATTATTTTCTTTTCCCTCCGAAGTGTGACTGATATGTCCTCTTTTGGATCCTTCAGCTTGTTGACCTTTTTGACTTTGGGGACTGTATTTTGGGTATTTTGTACTTTTTTGTTTGGCTAGAACCCACTTATTAATGAGTACATACCATGTATGTCCTTTTGGGTCTGAGTTACCTCACTCAGGATGATATTTTCTAGTTCCATTTGCCCGCAAAACTCAGAATGTACTTGTTCTTAATAGCTGAGTAGTATTCCATTGTGTAAATGAACCACATTTTCTGTATCCATTCTTTTGTCATGGGACATCTGAGTTGTTTCTAGCAATGGTATGGTTGAAGTGAACATGTCAGGCCAGTGTTTCTAGGAACAGCAGAAGATAAGATGCAGTTCTCAGAGTGTGAAGAGCTGAGGGGAAGAGAGACCATAAAAGAAACAAAAACCTGAGTAAGAGGAAACCACAGAGACAGAATTTTTTAAAGTTTGGATTTTGTCAAAAGATTTTTGTTTTAGAAAGAAAATGCCAATCTTATTTCAGAAAATGAGGTAGAAAAAATAGGAATGAAAGTATTAAAGGACAAAGATTCTGGTAATTAGAAGAATTTTGAAAGCAAACACAAGGCAAGATTTAAAAGACATAGAGGTATTTAGTAAGAATACCTACAATGGCTCTGTACTTAAAGAAGCATTTACCACTAGGCTCCTTGGAGAAATTCTCCAGGAAAACACTGCACAATGAAACAGAACAAACTGAACTGAATAGGAATGTGCTCCTATCTTAGAGTTCCAGATTCCTCTGTTGGCTCTCTACAGAGCCTTTCCATGAGTCTATCAGAAGCATTACAAAATAATGTGAGTTGCTTTTTCTATGCTTCAAGAGAACAGAGAGAACTTGTTGTGTGGATCAGGAAGCCCTGTCTCACCAGATACATATTCTGATGTTTGTAGTGTAGTAGACTTCCACACCCTCTGAGGCCATAATTAATAACATAGTGAACTATCTCATAAATCTCACCTGGATGCCTTGATATCATGCTCAGGATTTAGATCAAAATAATATTGGAAGGGAAATGTAACTATAACCAAATAAAATAACACATGTCCATTTAGACTTGTAACAATCATAGAAGAGAAAAGAAATGTGATCTGTTAAAGGCATATCAGAAAATATCAATGCTTGAAGAAGTAATTAGAAAATGTCTAATAAGGTAGCTATCAATGAAAAAAATCACCATTATGGGATTGCAGAGGATATTAATAACTGGAATATGACTCTCAGAATGTACAATTAATAATTGGAATATGACTCTCAGAATAGTCTGTGGAGAGACTAGCCACATAAAACAGAACAGCTAAAAATAGAAATTATGAAATGAGAAAGTTTACTGAAAAATAATCAAAATATTGTGAAGAATAAAATGAACTTACAATCTCAAAATAAATGAATCATCTTATAGACACATACACACAAGAAAGTACATGAAAATCAAATGAATCAATAAGTACTGAAGAAACTGAGTGGCAAGATAATTTTTAGACACTGCCTCCCTGTGAATGTATAATGAGAGGTCAGTATGTGAACACCTGGCTATTCCAGAGACAGAAAAGGGCTTTAGTTCAGTTTTGTACAGAGCAAGAGATTAGAGCTTTTTTCCAGTCTTAATTCCAGTCTTATTACCTGATGCTATCCAGTTTTCTAGGGACTGTTTGTTGAAGATATTGGATGAGTGTGGTTTTGGCATATTTGTCAAAATCCAGATAGCTGTAGTCTTGTGAATCTCACCCACATTCTCTACTCCAAACCATTGTTCTGCATGTCTGTGTCTGTGCTAGCAGTACTCTGGATTTATTATTATTGGTCAGTGATATAACTTGGAAGTAAATGTGGTTCTATGTTGTGGGAAATATTAAAAAAAAAAAAGAACCGGCACATTCCCACACTAGTGTTGGCAATGGACAGGCCATAGGGCTCCCACCGGGTAATCTCACTTGGCAGTCCCTCTGCCCGCTATCTCTCTGGTGCTCCTTCCGCCCCAGTTCCTCTTGCTACCACACAATTCCCCACACACCTCATGGTCAGCCATCTCAACACCTAATTACCCAGTAGAATTAAAACTCTTTAAGCTTTTAGTTAACCAATCAGATTTCTGTATCAGTAATATCACAATTTACAAGATGCCAATACAATAATTTCAGAGCTAATTAATGATAAAAGTTTTATGCTAATATTTCCAACCTTGTGAACTCATAGCTACTTGTGGCTGGTAAACACCATGTGGGTTCACATCTGCAGCCATCTTGCTTCTCCTCCTATCCTGAGATGCTCCCTCTCTCTGCAACTCTTAGCTCCGCCTCCCTTTTACTTGTCTAATCACAGGTCTCCTCTGAGCTAATGAACCTGGACAGAGAAAATCCTGCAACAATTCTATATAAAATTCAGAGTGGTTTTGGTGTGTGAAAGATGACTGTGGAGTATGGATCTCATTAAATGAGTACATTGCTTCTGGTAGGATGGACATTTTCAAAAGGTTATAACTCACTAGCAAGAGAGGTTTTCCAATCTCTGTGCTTTCTTCAATTCCTTGACAAAGTGTTTGAAAGTTTTTGTCTCTTTTTATGTATAGTCCCTGTTCAATAATGATGATAATATAATAATAATAATAATAATAATAATAATAATAAAATAGTATAATAATAATAAATAACAGCAGCAACAACAACGATATGGCTATTATTTGGTATGGCTATTGGGAATGGACCCTTTTTTCAGTATGCTAGTCACAGGGTTATAGGAAGGTTGCTGTGTTTTGTATGTTAATTCTATATCCTACCATGTTTTAAAAACTCTGTATCATCTGCGAGAGCTTTTTGTTGGAATCTTTCTATTCTGTCATGCATAGTATCACACAACAAGGATTTTTTTCTTTACTTCTTTTATTTATTTTTCTTTGCTCTAAGACTTCAAGCACTATATTGGATAGGAGTGGATTTTGTGAATATGCTTGTTTTGTAACTGCCCCGAGAAGAAGTTGAGACCATTAATATTGAGAATAATTATTGAGAAATGTCTATTAATTCATGCCATTTCGTTAATCTTGCTTTTTTTCTTTGTCCTTCTTTGCCTAGCTAGTGACCCAACATTATTTTCCCCTGTAGACTTTCGGATTCACTTACATTTTCTTGATATTGAGGTATTTTTCTTGTGTTTTCTGTAGGACTGTTTGATGATCATAAATTCATATCGCTTTATTCTATCATGACAGACGTCTTTATCCTTCAGTTATGACAGATTGCTTTCGAGGATACAGTGTTCTGTGTTGCTATTTGTGTTCTTTCAGAACTTGGACAACATCACTCAAGCCCTTTTGACTTTTAAAGTCACCACTGAAAACTCAGCTATATGAGCTTTCTCCCCTGAAGGTTTTGGACTGTTTACTTTGTTGTGATCATTTAATGTTTTGACTGTTATGACCCCGGGAATTGCTTTTCTGGTCCTGCCTATGCTTCTTCCATGTTTGTGGACATTACTTTCCTTAGATTTAGATTTTTTTTCTATAATTTTATTGAAACTATTTTCTATGCCATAGGCTTTTACTTTTTTCTACTTCTATGTCTATTTGTAGGTTCTATCATTACATGAGGTCACAAAGATCCTATATATTCCATTCATTTTCAAAAATATATTTTTTATTGGATGATCCAATTCTTCTACATTTAATTTGATGCCTGATAGTCTGTCTTACAATTGAATTATTTTATTGGTTAGGTTTTCTACTTAGTCTTTACTACATTTACTGAATTTCTTATTTTGTTTGAGTGTTGCTTAGTATTTCTTTCTAATCTGTGCTAGTTTTCTGTCTTTAAGTTTTCCTTTATTAAGTCACCTGTTTACGTTTTCAGTGGGCTTAATTCTAGTGTTTATTTATTCCTCCTTTGAATTCTTTGAACAAATTCATACCATTATTTTAAAATCAAGATCTTTAATGTTACTTAATTTGACCTCACCAAGCATCATGGCTGTGCATTTAATACTTTTCTTTTTTTAAAAATATTTTTATTTTCTATATTCTTTGTTTACATTCCAAATGATTTCCCCTTTCCCGGATCCCCCCTCCCCATATGTCCCATAAGCCTTCTTCTCTCCATCCATTCTACAATCACCTTCCTCCTTTTTCTCTGTCCTTATATTCCCCTCCAATGTTAGATCAATCCTTTCTAGGATCAGGACCCTCTCCATACTTCTTCATGGGAGTCATTTGTTATGCAATTTGTGCCTTGGGTATTTAGAACTTCTGGGCTAATTAATATCCACTTATCAGAGATTGCATTCCATGTGTATTCTTTTGTGATTGGGTAACCTCACTTAGGATGATATTTTCCAGATCAAACCATTTGCCTAAAAATTTTGTGAATTCATTGTTTCTAATTGCTGAGTAGTATTCCATTGTGTAAATATACCACATTTTCTGTATCCATTCCTCCTTTGAGGGGCATCTGGGTTCTTTCCAGCTTCTGGCTATTATAAATAAGGCTGCTATGAACATAATGGAGCATGTGTCTTTATTGTATGCCAGGGAATCCTTTGGGTATATGCCCAGGAGAGGTATAGCAGGGTCCTCTGGAAGTGTCATGTCCAGTTTTCTGAGGAACCACGAGATGATTTCCAAAGTGGTCGTACCATCTTACAGCCCCACCAGCAGTGGAGAAGTGTTCCTCTTTCTCCACATCCTCGCCAACACACCTGCTGTCTCCTGAGTTTTTGACCTTAGCCATTCTGACTGGTGTAAGGTGAAATCTCAGGGTTGTTTTGATCTGCATTTCCCTAATGACTAATGATGTTGAGCACTTCTTAAGGTGCCTCTCGGCCATCCGAATTTCTTCAGGTGAAAATTCTTTGTTTAGATCTGTACCCCATTTTTAATAGGGTTATTTGGTTTCCTGGAGTCTAACTTCTTGAGTTGTTTGTATATATTGGATATTAGCCCTCTATCAGATGTAGGATTGGTGACTATCCTTTCCCAATTTGATGGTTGCCGTTTTGTCCTTTTAACAGTGTCCTTTGCCTTACAGAAACTTTGTAATTTTATGAGGTCCCATTTGTCAATTCTTTTTTTTCCTTGTTTTTTTTTTAATTTTTTTTAAATTTTCTTTTTTTATTGATATATTTTTTATTTACATTTCAAATGATTTTCCCTTTTCTGGGTCCCCACTCCACACAAGTCCCATAAGCCCTCTTCTATCCCCCTGTTCTTCCATCCTCCCCTTCCCACTTCCCTGTTCTGGAATTCCCCTATACTCTTGCACTGAGTCTTTCCAGAACCAGGGGCCATTCCTCCATTCCTTTTGGACATCATTTAATTTGTGGATTATGTCCTGGGTATTCAAAGTTTCTAGGCTAATATACACTTATCAGTGAGTGCATACCATGATTGATCTTTTGAGACTGGGTTACCTCACTTAGTATGATGTTCTCCAGCTCCATCCATTTGCCTAAGAATTTCATGAATTCATTGTTTCTAATGGCTGAATAGTACTCCATTGTGTAAATATACCACATTTTTTGTATCCATTCCTCCATTGAAGGACTCCTAGGTTCTTTCTAGCTTCTGGCTACTACAAATAGGGCTGCTATAAACATAGTGGAGCATGTGTCCTTATTGCATGCTGAAGAATCCTCTGGATATATGCCTAGGAGTGGTATAACAGGGTCCTCAGGAAGTGTCATGCCCAGTTTTCTGAGAAACAAGCCAGACTGATTTCCAAAGTGGCTGCACCATCTTGCAATCCCACCAGCAGTGGAGGAGTGTTCCTCTTTCTCCACATCCTTGCCAACACCTGCTGTCTCCTGAGTTTTTGACCTTAGCCATTCTGACTGGTGTGAGGTGAAATCTCAGGGTTGTTTTGATTTTCATTTCCCTAATGATTAATGATGTTGAACATTTCTTAAGGTGTTTCTAAGCTCTCCGAAGTTCTTCATGTGAAAATTCTTTGTTTAGCTCTGTACCCCACTTTTTAATGGGGTTATTTGGTTCTCTGGGTTCTACTTTCTTGAGTTCTTTGTATATATGAGATATTAGCTCTCTGTCGGATTTAGGGTTGGTGAAGATCCTTTCCCAGTCTGCTGGTTGACGTTTTGTCCTTTTGACGGTGTCCTTTGCCTTACAGAAACTTTGTCGTTTTATGAGGTCCCATTTATCAATTATTGATCTTAGAGCATAAGCTATTGGTGTGCTATTCAGGAACTTTTCCCCTGTGCCCATGTCCTCCAGGGTCTTTCCCATTTCTTTTCGATTAGTTTCAGTGTGCCAGGTTTTATGTGGGGGACCTTGAACCATTTGGAGTTGAGCTTGGTACAAGGAGATAAGAATGGATCGATGCGCATTCTTCTGCATGCTGACCTCCAATTGAACCAGCACCATTTGTTGAAAAGGCTATCTTTTTTCCACTGGATGCTTTCAGCTCTTTTGTCGAAGACCAAGTGACCATAGGTGTGTTGGGTCATTTCTGGGTCTTCAATCCTATTCCATTGATCCGCTTGCCTGATATTGTACCAATACTATGCAGTTTTTATCACTATTGCTCTGTAGTAGAGTTTAAAGTCTGGGATACTGAATCCCCCTGAAGTTGTTTTACTGTTGAGAATAGTTTTAGCTATCCTGGGTTTTTTGTTATTCCAGATGAATTTGAGAATTGCTCTTTCTAACTCTATGAAGAACTGGGTTGGGATTTTTATGGGGATAGCATTGAATCTGTAGATTGCCTTTGGCAAGATGGCCATTTTAACTATATTAATCCTGCCAATCCACGAGCATGGAAGATTTTTCCATTTTCTGAGATCTTCGATTTCCTTCTTCAGAGACCTGAAGTTCTTGTCATATAGGTCTTTCACTTGTTTGGTTAGAGTCACCCCAAGATACTTTATGCTGTTTGTAGCTATTGTGAAGGGGGTCATTTCCGTAATTTCTTTCTCAGTCTGCTTATCCTTTGAATATATAAAGGCTACTGATTTGCTTGCATTGATTTTGTAGCCAGCCACTTTGCTGAAGTTGTTTATCAGCTGTAGGAGTTCTCTGGTAGAGTTTTTAGGGTCACTTATGTATACGATCGTATCATCTGCAAATAGTGATAGTTTGACTTCTTCCTTTCCAATTTGTATCCCTTTGACTTCTTTATGTTGTCTAATTGCTCTAGCTAGGACTTCAAGAACTATATTGAAAAGATATGGAGAGGGGGCAGTCTTGTCTAGTCCCTGATTTTAGTGGGATTGCTTCAAGTTTCTCTCCATTTACTTTGATGCTGGCTACCGTTTTGTTGTATATTGCTTTTACTATGTTTAGATATGGGCCTTGAATTCCTGTCCTTTCCAAGACTTTTAGCATGAAAGAATGCTGAATTTTGTCAAATGCTTTTTCAGCATCTAATGAAATGATCATGTGGTTTTTTTTCTTTGAGTTTGTTTATGTAGTGGATCGCATTTATGGATTTCCTTATATTGAACCATCCCTGCATCCCTGGGATGAAGCCTACTTGATCATGGTGGATGATCGTTTTTTATGTGTTCTTGGATTCGGTGGGCAAGAATTTTATTGAGTATTTTTGCTTCGATATTCATAAGGGAAATTGGCCTGAAATTCTCTTTCTTAGTTGGATCTTTGTGTGGTTTTGGTATCAGTGTAATAGTCGCTTCGAAGAAGGAGTTGGGTAGTGTTCCTTCTGTTTCTATTTGGTGGAAAAGTTTGAATAGTATTGGTGTTAAGTCTTCTTTGAAGGTCTGATAGAATTCTGCACTGAAACTATCTGGTCCTGTCCTTTTTTTGGTCGGAAGTCTATCTATGACCCCTTCTATTTCTTTAGGGTTATGGGTCTGTTTAGATGGTCTATTTGATCCTGGTTTAATTTTGGTAATTGGTATCTAAGAAAATGTCCATTTCCTCCAGATTCTCCAGTTGTGTTGAGTACAGGTTTTTGTAGTAGAATCTGATGAATTTTTGAATTTCCTTGGTTTCTGTTGTGATATCTCTGTTTTCATTTCTAATTTTGTTAATTTGGATACTTTCTCTGTGCCCTTTGGTTAGTCTGGCTAAGAATTTATCTATCTTCTTGATTTTTTCAAAGAACCAGCTTTTGGTCTTGTTGATTCTTTGTATGGTTCTCTTGGTTTCTACTTGATTGATTTCAGCCCTGAGTTTGATGATTTCCTGTCTTCTTCTCCTCCTGGGTGAATTAGCTTCTTCTTGTTCCAGGGCTTTCAGTTGTTCCGTTAATCTTCTAGTGTATGCTCTCTTGAATTTCTTTTTGGAGGCACTCAAAGCTGTGAGTTTTCCTCTTAGCACTGCTTTCATTGTGTCCCATAGATTTGTGTATGTTGTGCCTTCATTTTCATTAAATTCTAAGAAATCTTTGATTTATTTCTTTATTTCTTCCTTGACCAAGGTATCATTGAGTAGAGAATTGTTCAGTTTCCATGTGTATGTGGGCTTTCTGTTGTTTTTACTGTTACTAAAGACCACTTTTACTCCATAGTGATAGATAGGAGGCATGGGATTATTTCAATCTTCTTATATTTGTTGAGGTCTGTCTTGTGACCAACTATATGATCTATTTTGGAGAAGGTACCATGAGGTGCTGAGAAAAAGGTATATTCTTTTGCTTTGTGATGAAAAGTTCAATATATATCTGTTAACTCCAATTGGTTCAAAGCTTCAATTAGTTTCATTGTCACCCTATTTAGTTTTTGTTTTCCTGATAGGTCCATTGGTGAGAGTGGAGTGTTGAAGTCACCCACAATTATTGTGTTAGGTGCAATGTGTACTTGAACTTTAGTAAAGTTTCTTTTATGAATGAGGGCACCCTTGTATTTGGGGCATAGATGTTCAGGATTGAGAGTTCTTCTTGTTGGATTTTTCCTTTGACCAGCAAGTAGTGACCTTCCCTGCCTCTTTTGATGACATTAGGTTGAAAGTCAGTTTTGTCTGAAATTAGAATGGCAACTCCGGCTTGTTTCCTGGGACCATTTGCTTGTAGAATTGTCTTCCAGCCTTTTACTCTAAGGTAGTTTTTGTCTTTGACACTGAGGTGTGTTTCCTGTATGCAGCAAAATGTAGGGTCCTGTTTACGCAACCAGTCTGTTAGTCTATGTCTTTTTATTGGGGCATTGAGTCCATTGATGTTAAGAGATATCAAGGAGTAGTGGTTATTGCTTCCTATCATTTTTTATTTTAATTTTATACATGTGTGGTTATCTTCTTTGGGTTTGATGAAAGAAGCTTAATACCCTGCTCTTTCCAGGGTATAGTTTCCCTCATTGTACTGGTGCTTTCCCTCTATTATCCTTTGTAGGGCTGGGTTTGTAGAAAGATATTGTGTAAATTTGGTTTTGTCATGGAATAGCTTGGTTTCTCCATCTATAGTAATTGAGAGTTTTGCTGGGTATAGTACTCTCAGCTAGCATTTGTGTTCTCTTAGAGTCTGCATGAGTTTCACCCAGGATCTTCTATCTTTCATGGTCTCTGGTAAGAAATCTGGTGTAATTCTGATAGGTCTTCCTTTATATGTTACTTGCCCTTTTTCTCTTACTGCCCTAAGTATTCTTTCTTTGTTTAGTACATTTGGGGTTTTGATTATTATGTGACAGGAGGTATTTCTGTTCTGGTCCAGTCTGTTTGGAGTTCTGTAGGCTTTTTGTATATTCATGGGCATCTCTCTTTTTAGGTTAGGGAAGTTTTCTTCCCTTATTTTGTTGAAGATATTTGCTGGCCCTTTAAGTTGTAAATCTTCACTCTCATCAATGCCTATAATCCTTAGATTTGGCTTCCTCATTGTGTCCTGGATTCCCTGGATATTTTGGGTTATAAGCTTTTTCCATTTTGCATTTTAACTATTGAATCCATGGTTTCTATGGTATCTTCGGCATATGAGATTCTTTCTTCTATCTCTTGTATTCTGTTGTTGATATTTGCGTCTATGGTCCCTGATTTCTTCCCAAGGTTTTCTATCTCCAAAGTTGTCTCCCTTTGTGCTTTCTTAGTTTTTTCTACTTCTGTTTTTAGATCCTGGAAGTTTTTGCTCAGTTCTGTCATTTGCTTGTTTTTGTTTTCCTCTAATTCTTTAAGAGATTTTTGTGCTTCCTCTTTCATGACTTCTGCCTGTTGATCAAAGTTCTCCTGTATTTCTTTAAGTGATTTTTGCATTTCCTCCTTATTGGCTTTTGTATTCTCCTGAATTTCTTTCAATGATTTTTGTGTTTCCCTTGTAAGGGCTTCTAATTTTTGATCCATTTTCTCCTGAATTTCTTTAAGTATGTCCTTCATGTGTACCTGTACCAGCATCATGACCAGTGATTTTAAATCCAAATCTTGTTTTTCACGTGTGTTGGGGTGTCCAGGACTTGCTAATGTTGGAGAATTGGGTTCAGATGCTGCCATAATGCCTTGGTTTCTGTTAGTAACATTCCTATGTTTGCCTTTAGCCATCTAGTTCTCCCAGGTGTTAGATGGTCTTATTGTCACTGGCTGGTACTTCAACCTTCTGTGGATCTTTAAGGTTATCTCTGCAACACTGGATGACTGGGTTTCTTCTGGCACAGATTACTGATATGCTGCCTTCCTCTTTTGTGCCTTTGGAGTCCTTCTCAGTCTTGCCTCAAGCAATGTTATACTTAGGTTGTCAAGGTCAACCAGGTGTTCTCTGTCTGCTCTATTATGGAGCGAAGATGTTGTGGTGGGGGTCACTCCCTCTGTTGATTCTCACATAGGACCCAGGTCCTGCGATGGACTGGCTTGCAAATGAACCACCTATATGTTCAGTTCCTGAGTGCAGGCAGACCCCTGGCAGTTTGCACCACCAGCAATCTAAAGCTCAGGGTGATATAGTTCTTAGTGACCTTTTTCTTTCCCAGCAGGCAGCAAGTATGGCCGCGGGGCTTGTCTACTCCTGCAGCTCACTGGGCAGGACACAGGCCCTGTGCCCGGCGGGCTGGCAGACAAACCCGCCTATGTGCTCAGTTCCTGAGTGCAGGCAGAACCCTGGTGGTTTGCACCACCAGAAATCTAAAGCTCAGAGTGATACAGTACCTAGTGATCCTTTTCTGTCCCGGCAGGTAGCAAATATGGCCATGGGGCTTCTCTCCTTCCACAGCTCCCTGGGCAGGACACGGGCCCTGAGCCCGGTGGGCTGGCAGACAAACTGGCCTATGTACTCAGTTCCAGAGTGCAGGCAGACCCGTGGTGGTTTGCACCACCAGAAATCTAAAGCTCCGGGTGATACAGTACCTAGTGATCCTTTTCTGTCCAGCAGGCAGCAAATAAGGCCGCGGGGCTTCTCTCTTTCCCCAGCTCCGTGGGCAGGACACGGCCCTGAGCCAGGTGGGCTGGCAGACCCATTTGTTAATTCTTGATCTTAGAGCATAAGCTATTGGTGATCTGTTCAGGAACATTTCCCCCGTGCTCATGTCCTCTAGGATCTTCCCCAGTTTCTTTTCTATTAGTTTCAGTGTGTCTGGTTTTACATAGAGGTCCTTGATCCACTTGGAGTGAAGTTTAGTACATGGAGATAAGCATGGATCAACTCGAATTCTTCTGCATGCTGACCTCCTATTGAACCAGCACAATTTGTTGAAAAGGCTATCTTTTTTCCACTGGATGTTTTTGGCTCCTTTGTCAAAGATCAAGTGACCATAGGTGTGTGGGTTCATTTCTGGATCCTCGATTCTATTCCATTGGTCCACTTGTCTGTCACTGTGCCAATACCATGCAGTTTTTAATACTATTGCTCTGTAGTATTGCTTGAAGTCAGGGATACTGATTCCCCCAGAATTTCTTTTGTTGTTGAGAAGAGTTTTAGCTATCCTGGGTTTTTTGTTATTCCAGATGAATTTGAGAATTGCTTTTTCTAACTCTGTGAAGAACTGAGTTGGGATTTTGATGGGGATTGCATTGAATCTGTAGATTGCTTTTGGCAAGATGGCCATTTTAACTATATTAATCCTGCCGATCCACGAGCATGGCAGATTTTTCCATTTTCTGAGGTCTTCTTCGATTTCCTTCTTCAGAGACCTGAAGTTCTTGTCATATAGGTCTTTCACTTGTTTGGTTAGAGTCATACCAAGATACTTTATATTGTTTGTGGCTATTGTGAAGGGTGTCATTTCCCTAACTTCTTTCTCAGCCTGCTTATCCTTTGTGTATAGGAAGGCAACTGATTTGCTTGAGTTGATTTTATAACCAGCCATTTTGCTGAAGTTGTTTTTCAGCTGTAGGAGTTCTCTGGTGGAGGGTCACTTAAGTAGACTATCATGTCATCTGCAAATAGTGATAATTTGAATTCTTCTTTTCCAATTTGTATCCCCTTGACCTCCTTATGTTGCCTAATTGCTCTAGCTAGAACTTCAAGTACTATATTGAAAAGATATGGAGAGAGAGGACAGCCTTGTCTAGTCCCTGATTTTACTGGGATTGCTTCAAGTTTCTCTCCATTTAGTTTGATGTTGGCTACCGGTTTGCTGTATATTGCTTTACCGATGTTTAGGTATGGGCCCTGAATTCCTGTTCTTTCCAAGACTTTTAGCATGAAAGGATGCTAAATATTGTCAAATGCTTTGTCTGCATCTAATGAGATGATCATATGTTTTTTTTTCTTTGAGTTTATGTAGTTGATAGCATTGATGGATTTCCTTATATTGAACCATCCCTGCATCATTGGGATGAAGCCTACTTGATCAAGGTGGATGATCGTTTTGATGTGTTCTTGGATTCACTTGGCAAGAATTTTATTAAGTATTTTTGCATCAATATTCATAAGAGAAATTGGCCTGAAATTCTTTCTTTGTTGGATCTTTGTGTGGTTTTGGTATCAGTGTAATTGTAGCTTCATAGAACGAGTTGGGTAGAGTTCCTTCTGTTTCTATTTTGTGGAATAGTTTGAAGAGTATTGGTGTTAGGTCTTCTATGAAGGTCTGATAGAATTCTGCACTGAAGCCATCTGGTCCCGTGCTTTTTTAGCTTGGGAGACTTTCTATGACCCTTTTTATTTCTTCAGGTGTTATGGGACTGTTTAGTTGATCTATTTGTTCCTGATTTAGTTTTGGTGTCGGATATCTGTCTAGGAAACTGTCCATTTTCTCCAGATTCTCCAGTTGTGTTGAGTATAGGATTTTGTAGTAGGATCTAATGATTTTTTTAATTTCCTCAGTTTCTGTTGTTATATCTCCCTTTTCATTTCTAAGTTTGTTAATCTGAATACTGTCTCTGTGCCCTTTGGTTAGTCTGGCTAAGGATTTATCTATCTTGTTGATTTTCTCAAAGAACCAGCTCCTGGTTTTTTGATTCTTTGTATGGTTCTCTTTGTTTCTACTTGATTGATTTCGGCCCTGAGTTTGATGATTTCCTGCCTTCTAATCCTCCTGGGTGAAATAGCTTCTTTTTGTTCCAGGACTTTCAGGTGTGTCATTAAGCTGTTTGTGTATGCTCACTCCATTTTCTTTTTGGAGGCACTCAGGGCTATGAGTTTTCCTCTTAGCACTGCTTTCATTGTGTCCCATAGATTGGGGTATGTTGTGTCTTCATTTTCATTAAGTTCTAAAAAGTCTTTAATTTCTTTCTTTATTTCTTCCTTGACCAAGGTTTCATTGAGTAGAAAATATAGGGTCCTGTTTACATATCCAGTCGGTTAGTCTATGTCTTTTTATTGGGGCATTGAGCCCATTGATGTTAAGAGATATTAAGGAACAGTGATTGCTACTTCCTGTAATTTTTGATGTTATTTTTTAATTTGATTGGTTAACTTCTTTTGGGTTTGATGAGAGAAGGTTACTATCTTGCTTTTTCCAGGGTGAAGTTTCTCTCCTTGTATTGGTGTTTTCCTCCTATTATCCTTTGTAGGGCTGGGTTTGTGGTTAGATATTGGGTAAACATGGTTTTGTCATGGAATATCTTAGTTTCTCCATCTATGGTGATTGAGAGTTTTGCTGGGTATAGTAGTTTTGGCTGTCATTTGTGTTCTCTTAGAGTCTGCATGAGATCTGTCCAGGATCTTCTAGCTTTCATAGTCTCAGGTGAAAAGTCTGCTGTGAATCTGATAGGTCTTCCTTTATATGTTACTTGGCCTTTTTCTCTTACTGCCTTTAATATTCTTTCTTTGTTTAGTACATTTGGTGTTTTGATTATTATGTGACGGGAAGTATTTCTGTTCTTGCCCAGTCTGTTTGGAGTTTTGTAGGCTTCTTGTATATTCATGGACATCTCTCTTTTTAGATTAGGGAAGTTTTCTTCCATAATTTTATTGAAGATATTTGCTGGCTCTTTAGGTTGTAAATCTTCACTCTCATCTATGCCTATAATCCTTAGGTTTATTCTTCTCATTGTGTCCTGGATTTCCTGGATATTTTAGGTTACAGCTTTTTGCATTTTGCATTTTCTTTAACAGTTGAGTCCATGGTTTCTATGGTATCTTCATCATCTGAGATTCTTTCTTCTATCTCTTGTGTTCTGTTGTTGATATTTGCATCTATGTCACCTGCTTTCTTCCCAAGGTTTTCTATCTCCAAAGTTGTTTCCCTTTGCGTTTTCTTAGTTGTTTCTACTTCTGATTTTAGATCCTGGATGGTTTTGCTTAGCTCCTTTACTTGCTTGTTTGTGCTTTCCTTTAATTCTTTAAGAGATTTTTGTGTTTCCTCTTTCATGACTTCTGCCTGTTGATCAAAGTTCTCCTGTATTTCTTTAAGTGATTTTTGCGTTTCCTCCTTATTGGCTTTTGTATTCTCCTGAATTTCTTTCAATGATTTTTGTGTTTCCCTTGCAAGGGCTTCTAACTTTTTATCCATTTTCTCCTGAATTTCCTTAAGTATTTCCTTCATGTGTTCCTGTACCAGCATCATGACCAGTGATTTTAAATTCAAATCTTGTTTTACTGGTGTGATGGGGTATTCTGGACATGCTGTTAAAGGAGAATTGGGTTCAGATGCTGCCATATTGCCTTGATTTCTGTTAGTGAAGTTCCTGCGTTTGCCTTTTGCCATCTAGTTCTCACTGGTGTTAGTTGGTCTTGTCAATGCTGGACTCACCAGTGTAAGCTGCCTCTTCCCAGGTGGCCTCTGGTGCACTGCTGGTCTCCTGTGCTGCCTGGAGACAGGGTGCTGTGGCCCAGGCTGTTCAGATCCCAAAGCAGACATCTGAAGGCTCCCGCAGGGGCCTGCTGGACTCACCAGAGCACATTGACTCCTCCCAGCCAGCCTCTCGAATGCCCCTCTTGCCTCTTGCAGGACCTGGAGATGTGGTGTTGAAGCCCAGGCTTCTCTGGGGGCTCCCACCAGAGGCCTCAGTACTGGAACCTAGGCTCTGTGCTGCTGGAGCAAGCTATGTGCTCCCAGTCTGCTTCCGGGTGTACACCAGGCCTCTTGCACTTCCTGGAGATTGAGTGCTGTGGCCCAGGCTTTTCAGATCCCTTAGCAGACACCTGGAGGCTCCAGCAGGGGCCTGCTGGACTCACCAGAGCACACTGACTCCTCCCAGCCAGCCTCCTGGATGCCCCTCTTGCCTCCTGCAGGACCTGGAGATGTGGCGTTGCAGCTCAGGCTGTTCTGGATCCTGAAGCGGAGATCTGAGGACTCCTGTTAGAGGCCTCAGGACTGGAACCTAAGTTCCATGCTGCTGGAGCAAGCTGTGAGCTCCCAGTCTGCTTCTGGGTGCACACCATGTCTCCTGTACTTCCTGGAGACCAAGTGCTGTGGCCCAGGTTGTTCAGATCCCTAAGCAGACACCTCAATACTTTTCTAAGAAGCGTCATTGTCTTGACTTTTTATGATGTATGTATTTCTATGATGGAACTTTCGCATCTGGAATTAGATAGTTGCATGTATACTTTGCTTTTTTTATCTGCCCCTGCTTTGTTGAGTTGGCACTTACATTTGCTGTTAACTGAGGTTGGCAGCTTTTGGCTCAATTGGATGATGATGGAAGATCAGTCTTGTGTCACTCACTGGTGATTGATGTAACATGGGTTGTCCTGATTCAGCTATGATAAATTTCAGCTTTTGGTTTCAAGACCAGACAGACTGAACTGCAAGCAGGCTCTTGCTGTACTTCCTCAGAATTTGAGGAGGGAATACTAAGAAGTAGAGATAAATGCCACAAGTGGGACACACAGACATTCAAACAGATCCCCATATGATGGTGTTTGTATTTCAAAGGAAAGGAGAAGTGAGGAGTGCCCATGCAATGAGAAAGTACTAAGCCTGCATCCTCAGTTGTAGGTCTTAGGATCTCAGAAGGAGGAGTGGGGTTGGCATCCCTGTTGAGAGAGTAATAGACTCAGTGCATGTCTTCACATAGAAGAATTATACTCCCAGAGAGGACCAGAGAGGATGACCTATGTAATAAGCAGGCACTTGCAGAGGGTCTTTTGACTGGAGAAATATTAATTTATATTAGATGAAAACAACTGGTGAGAATTTCATGTTAAATTAAATGTTTTAAAATTTTCATATCTTAGGAATGAAAATCAAGCACTGCTATTTTAAACCTTGATGTTATATGTATATAAATATATCTAGGATAAACTCATCTAATTTAATCAGATATAATTTTCTATTTATTTTATACTCTGAAATCATTTTATGAAATACACACTATATGTAAAAAAAAATGTAAAGTAGGTCAAAGCCAAGCTCATAGAATATAGCATAGTAAAGAGATATCATTTTACAAAGATGATATTTATACATCCTGGACAACACATTTAAATTTCCATAGCAACTGGGGACTCTCAGGCATGGAGGCTACAGACTGATCTCTGGGAAATATCAAACACGGCATTTGATTGGAAACATCTGGATCAAACACTTGCTTCAAGTCTAGCACTGCCAATTTGAACTTGCTAAGGCTTTCTATGACCTTGATTTACTCACAGAGATTCATGAAAAGAGCATTGTAAACACTGTTGCCTAGTACCAAGGATGGAAACACCATGGAAAACTAAACTATATAAGAACATTTGAGTGTCACTAAGAGCATAGGTAAATAAATTATTTCTAGTGAATGATATAGCCCATCTCTTGGTGCTGGTAAAGTAAATCCAGTGGGATTAGCATCACATAACTGGCAGAGGAAACAAATTCAGAGCATTTATTTATTTTGAGGAATAATAGGAGAACCTATTAGATACTTCGAAGCTGAAAGAATGATTTTTTTTTAAATTTGGATGAATCCTTTTCTTCCCCCATTTTAATGACAACTTTTGGAAAAAAAAAACAACAAATATCTATGCCATTTCATTTAGGTATATTGAAAACAGAAAATATCTCAACAGGTCATTTACCTGTAAATTTATTTTCCATCTCAAATACATTGAAAATTCAGAAATCAGAAGTGAATATAGGTGCAGGAAAACATTTACATGCAGCACGAGCTACTCAATTGCAAAGGGTAAGTGTTATTTTGGGCACACAGTCCTCATTGCCATGCCTGGTTAATATCCACACTTGGTAAAGACTTGAGTTTTAGACTTGACTCTTTGTTACCAACTATGACAGTAATAGGATTTAATTTCTCTTCACAATCCTTACAGACATATTTCTGGGCCCACCGAGAAAGTCTTGTGAGACTGGAGGAGTTAATTAGGGTTGGCAAACTTTTCACCGAGGCATTGCAAATTAGTTGCTTCAACTATTTCATATTTCAAAGTAGGATCTAATTTTATTACAAAATTAAACTACAGGAACATTTTCAATGTCATTTTCAGGGCTGTGCACACTGCTGCTACCAAACTCAGTGAAAACAACCTGTTTTTAGGGGACTTGAGGGAACCATTTCCATCAGATATGGTTTCTGCTTTTAATGATATTCATCTTACATATATGAAACAGGCATGAGCTATGTGAGACTGGTCATATGTATACCGTTTACATTATATGATGCTCTGACTCCTCATGTCTTTGTTTCCTTGAGCAGGAATAACTCAGAGCCCCTCATTTGTCACTATCAGGTGGCAGACCTCTTTATCCAGGACCTTGGAACAGCCTTGGGATGGCAGGAGTGACAGAGAGCAGTTATAACGGCAGGTGCTGCATGTGCAGTTTCTAAATGTCTCCTGGCCACTAACTGAACTTCCCTGAGAAAATTTCACTAAGCGGGACTCTTCCTGAGTTTGTTATAAAATAGCAATATTCATAATTGAAGATTTGTGTCATTATTGTCTAGTCAATATTTTTACTTAAGGAAAATCATCAAGGGCAAATATATGGAATGTGTGTGTGTGTGTGTTTGCATGCATGCATACATATGTGTGTGTACATAGGTAGGATTATAACAAAAAATTCATAAATAAAGTTCAAAACCTGAATATAATAAGGAGAAGTAATTAAGAATGCATGGCAAGTACTAAGTTCCCTAGCGATAATAGCCATTTTTTTCATCTGGTCATTCAGTATTCTAATACAGCATAAAACAAAAGGCCCATGGCAATCAATTATCAGAATGGGGAATGAGAACATTTAGTTAATGTGTACATGGGATCTGAGAAACATAAGTTGAAATCCAATTAGATCTCAACTGTCTCAAACTGATGTTGGTTAAAATAAGCAATAAGATGGTTAAAATATCAAATAGGTGCATGGGAAATACAATAGCTAACAAAATAAAACACATTTACAGTATATATATATATATATATATATATATATATATATATATATATATATATATATATATGGAAATTATACATAAATGAAATAAAACACAAATCAGTAAAAATGATCACATATTATGGCAACCTTTCTAGAACTTATTTTATTTATAGATTTTAGAGAAGAATGTTTAAGAATTAAAATTCACCTGTCTCTGAAATTATTTCCAGGGCTGAGATAGCTTACTTGGTGGTATCATCATTTTTCTGTTTTGGCCTATTATATACATGTTCACTAGATTTTTTTTGGCCTACAGCAAATGAAAGAATTTAAAGTATATAAATCAAGTATTGCTTTTTGATTAGGGGATTTCTCAAGATTTTAGATACTGAGAAAGAAGCATAAGGAAAAGGGTCCAATTACTTAGTGTAGCAAAACATTATCAAATTATCTGGCCACCAAGAGCCCATGATTGGATAGGTTATAGCGCCAGCGGGAGAACATATTGCCATTACTCTGCTAAATGGACAGAGTATTACACTGTGCCCTAAGTTCATATCTTTGTATGCATACATTACTTTAGTTCTTGGCGCTCATCACAGAAACCTCTTTTTGTGGTAAAAAGTGGGTAATAATGAGACTCACATCTGGTCAATGAGAAGAGAATGGGAAGGTCTGCAGTACCTAGTTCTACACAGGACATCTGTATCACAGCTCTTCCCCTAAAGGTGTTGATATGATCTTGGGGGCAGGTTACGAACATTTTAAGTCAGAAGTGGTGTAGGACTGGTGTGAAAGACTATTTTCTGGATATGGCAGGGCTGTTGATTTAACCCTCCCGCCACTTAGTTAGATATGAGCTCTCAGGAGCTGTGACTATGTGTACAAGTCCTGTCAAGATCAGAGCAGCCAAAATTCCTGCACGGATTGAGAAGTGGCTCATGAAATACTGAAAAGTAAGGAATTGGGGAAGATTAGATTTAAAAGAAAAAAGCCTTATACACATACAAAAATTTCTCAAACAATAAATCTAAAATATTTACAGCAAAATTATGATCATAAAAGAGTAAATAGTAAACCTGTAAACTGGTTTTCAATTCAAACACTAATCACTAACACAGTGTCTTCCATCAAGTTAAGTATTCAGCGTGGATGCTAATCTCCTAGGTTCATATTAAATGGCTTTCCAATTGTCCTATAGTTCCTAGATTGCAAGGTTGGTAGAAGCTCTTATTAAAGATGTAATGTTATAATTTGGAATGATGGCTCACTTAAACAAGATGACAGTTGAAATAAATTTAAGGGTTAAGAAAATATGGGTGTTGAAAAGATGGCTCAGTAATTAAGATCACTGGTTGCTCTCCCAGAGGACTAGAGGCTCACAGTCACCTATAACTCTAGTCCCAGAGGATCCATTGCTCTATTCTGGCCTCCACGTGGTACACAGAGATACTTGCAGACCAAGCATCCCCACAAATAAAGAAATATATATATTATATATGATATATATGTACATACATATCACATATATCATATATATCTATAATGTTGTACAATTAGTACTTCACATATGTAATTAAAAATGTAAATATATATGAATGTAAATAACTATTTCCATATCTGTTGGATGTGGCCAATGCTGCTCATTCTGAATCTTCTTGCCACATTTGCTTTTGTTAAGTTTATGGGAATAGTATAGATTCTCTGGGCCAAGACTTGGTAATTATATTCATTCATATGTCTGAAAATACTTCATGAGCATTTACTACAACCCAGCCACTATTCAAGTCATTTAGAGGGTGGGAATGTCAACATAAATTAAGAAGACCAACTTTTGTCAAGCTTTAATCGCACTGTCCTTCTTTTCAATGATTTGTAACCAAAGGAAAAGAAGACAGTTCTTATGAGAAAATGCCAGCCACATTTAGAAAGCAAGTGTAGAACTTTATCTAGGAATTTGTTAGCTATATGGGCACAGTCAGGGCTAAGTGTTTAAAGGATCTCCTGAAGCACCTGCAAGGTTTCACCAAACTGCAGGGTCTGGGTTTGTGTCTTCATCTTTCTGAGTGCTTGTGATGATGTTGTATTGGCAAAACCCAGGGTTTATCAGTATAGAAGCATGATCCAGATGGTCTCTGCTAATTCAGGTGTCTTGTATAAGATATGGCTAAGGGAAACACTTATTCTATTAAGTCTTTGCCTATTGTACAACATTTGTTTGAAAATCCTGGATATTTTAGTATATGATTTGATTTTATCCATTGATAGAGACAAAACAGATTCTGAGGTACCTGAATTGTGGCTGTCCTTACATCTTTTCATGAGAAGGGAAAAAGCTATTTAAAGCACATATAGACTTTATCTCTTGAACCCCAAATACCCTGGAACTATGCTGCAGAAAAGGAACAAAAATACACAGCTACCACTCTTTTGGGTGAAGGAATTCGACCTCTTGCTAAGATCTTTTTAAACCCAAATGTAACTGCTACAAATCCTTATAGGCATACAGTATGTCTTTATAGTGACTGCAAAACAAAATGCTTAGAATATAACTTACTAGCTGCATCCTCTGTGTGACATGAGAGGAACAGACTTCAACAGAACATTCCTCTGAAACCAGGAGCACAAAATACAAATTATGTATCAATATATATATATATATATATATATATATATATATATATATATACATATATATATATATATGTATATATATATATATATACATACATATATATAAATTACAAATATAATAAATTGGTTAAAAAAACTAAAGATATGCACACTAGCATATTTTCTGTCTCTGTGTTTCTGTCCTTGTTTCTTATTCATCTATAAACATTCACACTATAAATAACATATATATTGAAAATATAAAATGGGTATATTAAATGCTGGTTGTTGGTGTCTTGTGAGATACTTACTAAATACATGCAAACACAAGTGTAAATGTAACTCCATTCTTCAGATTTCACATTGCTGATGATGCCCTGAACTTTGTTCCCTGTGTCAGTTAGCCACTGATCTTACAGATTACATATTTACATACCTGTCTTTTCAGTCTTCCACTAACATTTAGAGCGCACGTACTACATGTGTCTTTGTTCTGAGATATTATCCTAGAACTTATAGTACAGATGTGGTAGGACCTCAATGAATATTCATGAATGGTATGATGGAATTATAAAACTACATATTTTTCTATTTTGTGTGGATCATGTTGAAGAGTATAAGGAAATTTTGCTGTAATAAGAAATATCTTTTTTGATGAATAAACCTTTGAAAGGAACAGGATGAACTGAGGGCTAATCTCAATATTATACTAGAAAGAAATAGAATGACACAAGCAGAACAGTCATCATTTGGTACCCAAACATTTAGCTTTATTTTCTCCTTTGTGTATTTTCCTCCAGAAATGTTCCTGTGAATTAAATGAAAAAAAGTAATAGGTGAATTATTTATAGGAAAGTTATTCTTTTGGTGCCTGAAGAAGTTTAGGGAAGAGCATATGAGGAAACAAAACAATGGAGCTCTATTTTCTAAGAAAAAGCTCCAATCAAAGAGGTTTAATTTAATCATAGTGAGTTGGTGGCAATGAAACTCCACCAGTGCGGGTGCATGATCTGAATTTATCATAATCAGTTATGTGATAATGAACTGAAGAGGGTTAGGTGGGAGTTTTTGAAGTTATGTAGAAACACTTGTTTTCCAATGTTTCTTTAAAAAGAGTATTGAAATAATATCTGGGGTTGTGGACATATAAACAACTTGAAGTCATATTTAATTAATTTCTCTAAAGAAAGAATTATCTCAACTGATGAATCAATTATAGTTTGTTAGGCATTGTCTAGCAGAGGTCAAAGTTTGTTTTATCATAGGTAGGCATAGTGTAATACCGCTGATCAGGGGTCATGAATTAGGTTCTGTTATAAATCACTTGATAATTATTTACATTCTGTATTTCCATTGCTATTACAAATGTATATGTAAGTTAATTCACACACATGCATATAATTAAATAAATTTGTTTATAATTATTCATAATGTTCTAATAAATGCCATTCATTTCTTTTTTACAAAACAATCTTACTTGTAATTGTTTTTCTAAAAAATACATTCCTAGGTCAACAGGCCTTTAATAATGTCAAGGATTTCTCTATCATCTTTCTAATGCTTACTGATATTATCCTCCTCACGTCTGCTAAAGATGCTAAAGATAACTTCTCAATTGCTTCCTCAAATTTATTCAATTTTTGTATGATATCATTTGTAAAAATCAATTTACATTTAATGATTCAACAACTGCTTCCCTTATTAGAATAAAAAAGAGAAATTTGAAGAGATAAAGGCTTTGGTTTATGGGAGCATTATCTAATCACTTTTTCACATTCCTAGCTAACTGAGTTAGGCAATGTACCTCTGTGTCTGACAAAGCCACAAGCCAGTATAAATGTCACCATATTTTCACACAGTTTCAATTTTCCTCATGATGATTCCATGATCTGATTGGCACTTAGGGCTGATTTTCCACGAGTGATAATGAGTTTAATAACTAGTAACTCAGGAGAAAAGACATGGACAATGATGGACAAAATCAAATCATATTAGTGCCTGAATCTTGCTGGAATACTTTCCATATTAAGTCTAAAAAGGAGAAACCATGCTCAAATATTTCAAGTGATTTATTCATTCCTTGTCTTATATGTTCATTTGGTACTTATTGAATGTGTGGCACAAAGATAATTTTTGTCATGTATTTCATTTCCATCTATTTAGATTTGTCTATTGTAGTAGAACCAATAAAGAAAAGTTTTATTTTTCTAATATGAAAGCATTTTGACATAAACATTCATTCATTTTACAATGTTGTGCTAAACAACCTGAAGTTGTTATTTCCCCTTATTATGACTCATTTCTGTAGGAACTACCATATAATCACAATATATTTTCTATAATCAGTAAAATTTATATTTTTTATGTTTATAATCACAACACACTACCTACAAAATTATACATTTTTAAAAACAAGTATGAAGGTAGACTTCAAATAATAAAATAGAACTGCGTATATTCTATAATAAACATTTCTATATATATTATTAAAACCCTCTTAAAATTTCACTTATTTTATTTATTTACATTCTAAGTCATTGTCCCTCTCCAGGTCTGCTCTCCCACAGTTCCTCATCCCATTCCTACTCTTTGCCTCCAAGAGGGTGCTCCCCCTCACCAGACATCCCCCTTATCTGGGGCCTCAAGTTTCTCAAGGATTAAGTACATCTTCACCCAGAGTCCAGACCAAGCAGACCTCTGCTATACATGTGCTAGGGGCCTACTACTGACCCTTGTAGGCTCTTGGTTGGTGGCTCAGTCTCTGGGAGCTCCTTGGGGTCAGGATTGGTTGAGACTGCTGCTCTTCCTATGTGGTTACTCTCTCCTTCAGCTTCTTCATTCCTTTCCCCAATTGAACCATAGGGGCCCCTTACTTCAGTTGAATAGCTGTGGGTGTAAGTATTTGCATCTGTCTCAGTCAGCTGCTGATAAGGCCTCTCAGAGGATGCCCAGGCCAGGCTCCAGTCTGTAAGCACAACATATCATCAGTAATAGTGTCATGCCTTGGTTCCCCTCTCCCTGAATCCTCATGAAATAAAAGGAAGGTGGAGCTACAGTGGGGAGAGGTCCCTCATCAGCAGGACTCTGTGGGTGTTCCAACTGGTGTGCATATTTGGGCATCTTTGGTTACTGAGGACCTTTTTGGGAGGGACAAAGGCTGTGGTGCAGTGCCTGGGTGGGTATGGTGTCGCTGATCTGGCCCAGGGTTGAGAAGAAGACCAGAAACTTAAAAACCCTTCTTAATATACATATTTTTTTTGTATGAACATTTTAAAACTTGAATCTTTTAGTAGTTCTCTCATACAATACATTCCACCCTCAGTTTCCCCTCCCTCCACCTTCTAGCACACTCATTATCTCTCCTTTCCCCCATATGCACTCTGTCACCATTTCTCTTTCGGAGAAGAGCCAGTGTCCAAGAGACACAGCCAATGGGCAATATGAAATCCTGTAAGACAAAGCAAAAGTCCTCAAAATGGGTTGAACAAGGAAATTTAATATTAAGAAAAGAGTCTCACGATCAGTCAAAAGATTCAGACACACCCTGTCCCACTATTAGGAATTCCACAAAAATACTAAGCTATCAGGCCTAACATATTCAGAAAAGAACCTAATGAAGAACCATGAAGGCCCTGTGCTTATTGTTTTCATCTCTGAAAGCCCATGCAAGCTCTTCTTAGTTGATTCAGTGGGCTATACTGTCCTGGTGTCCTTTATCCTCTATTATTCCTACAGTCTGTCCTTCCCTTTTCTACTGAGTTCCTCTATCTCCAAAGGAGGGGCCCAATCAGAGATCTCCAATTTAGACCTTTTCTCTGTCTCTGTCTCTGTCTCTGTCTCTGTCTGTCTGTCTGTCTGTCTGTCTGTCTGTCTGTCTGAAAAATGTCTGGCTGTGGGTCTCTGCACCTGTTGTCATCTGCTGTGGGAGGAAGCCTGTCTGATGATAACTGATCAAGACACTGATCTATAAGAATACAATTAGGAATCATTTCTTTGGGATAGTCTTCAGTCCCTGGCCATCCAGGCTGTGTAGCTGTGTAGGTCATGAGCTGCCTTTCAAGGGGTGAGTCACAGGATAAACATTGATTGACCATTCCCAAATCCCCTGTATCATCATTTCTCCAGCATATCTTGCAGATAGAACAGATTGTATGTTGAGGGAATTGTTGGGTTGGTGTATAGGTTTTCTTACCATAGTCTACACAGTACTTCTTATAATAAAGAGTAAAATGTAGAAATGAAAATTCTAAGCCTCCACCAGCTCCACCCCTCTATATTTAATGAGCTGAATGAAAGTTGCCCTTGGTTATGGGCCTTATTTTAGGTTTTCAAGGTGACCTTCTGTCCTAGTATCAGCCTGAGCTGTTTAGAGATCTACTTGTAAAGTAACTTCTACAGCTAGCAACTCGACCAAAGTGGCCTTTTCCTGTTCCCTATTTCATATTCCCTATTGCTAGAAATCAAAGATAGGAAGCAAAGGATAAATTCCAGGAAGTTTCCAGTGCAGTACATTTCCACGCCATCCACATGCACAAACCAGTGCCACCTGTCTATTCACATTCTTCTGCCACCAGATCCCTTCCACTCACATCACCACCTGCTCCCAGTTAACCTTCAGAAATTGTTCCATTTCCCCTTCCCAGGGAGAGCCATGCTTTTCTCTATAGTCCTCAGCTTTACTTAACACCTCTGGGTTAAGCAAATTAATTATAAATTATTTATAATTAATTATAAATGAATTTTAGCATTTGCTTTGCAGCTACTATCCACTTATAAGTGAACCCATACATATTTGTACTTCTGGGTTTAGGTTACTTCACTCATATTGATTTTTTTTCTAGTCAAATACATTTGCCGGCAAATTTCATGAAGTCATTTTTTTTTAAATCCCTGAATAATGTTATGTTGTATAATTGTATCACATTTTCTTTATCCATTCTTCAGTTGAGAGACATCTACGTAGTTTTCAGGTTCTGAATATTATGAATGAAGCAACTATGAACATAGTTGAGCAAGTATTCTTATGGTAGATGGAGTATCTTTTGGGTAGATACTAAAGGGTACTATAGCTAGATTTTGAGATGTATAGATTCCCTATCAAAGGAATCACCATATTGATTCTCATAGTAGCTCTACAAGTTTGCACTCCCAATAGCAATGAAGGAGTTCCCATTGCTCTACATTTTTGCCAACATGAGCTGTCCTTTGTGTTGTTAATTTTTGCCATTCTGATATGTGTAAAATGGAACTTGGGTTGTCTTGATTTATATTTCCCTGATGTTTACCAGTCATTTGAGATTCCTCTGTTGAGGATTCTCTGTTTAGATATGCACTTTATTTTAATTAGATTATTTGGTTTGTTGATGTAGTTTTGTGAGTTCTTTATATATTTGGAATATTAGTCTTCTATATAATGTGGAATTGGAAAAAAATTCTTTTCTCATTACATAAGCTGCCATTTTGTCCTTTTGATGGTGTTCTTTGCCTTACAGAAGCTTTTCATTTTCATGAAGTCCGATTTATTCATTTATTAGTGCCTGTGGCAATGGTACACTCTTGAGGAAGTTTTCTCCTGTGCTAATGTATTCAATGATTATCCTGGTCTTCTCTATTATCAGATTTAATATATCTTGTTTTATGTTGAGATCCTTGATCAACCTGGGCTTGAGTTTTTTTTTTAATAAATATTTTTATTTTCTATATTCTTTGTTTACATTCAAAATGATTTCCCCTTTCCTGGATCCCCCTCTCCATATGTCCCATAAAACTTCTTCTCTCCATCCATTCTCCAATAACCTCCCTCCTTTTTTTCTCTGTCTTTATATTCCCCTCCAATGCTAGATCAATCCTTTCCAGGTTCAGGACGTTCTCCATACTTCTTCATGGGAGTCATTTGTTATGCGATTTGTGCCTTGGGTATTCAGGGCTTCTGGGCTAATTAATATCCACTTATCAGAGATTGCATTCCATGTGTATTCTTTTGTGACTGGGTTACCTCACTTAGGATGATATTTTCCAGATCAAACCATTTGCCTAAAAATTTTGTGAATTCATTGTTTCTAATTGCCGAGTAGTATTCCATTGTATAAATATACCACATTTTCTGTATCCATTCCTCCTTTGAGGGGCATCTGGGTTCTTTCCAGCTTCTGGCTATTATAAATAAGGCTGCTATGAACATAATGGAGCATGTGTCTTTATTGCATGCCGGGGAATCCTTTGGGTATATGCCCAGGAGAGGTATAGCAGGGTCCTCTGGAAGTGTCATGTACAGTTTTCTGAGGAACTGCCAGACTGATTTCCAAAGTGGTTGTACCATCTTACAGCCCCACCAGCAGTAGAAGAGTTCCTCTTTCTCCACAACCTTGCCAACACCTGCTGTCTCCTGAGTTTTTGACCTTAGCCATTCTGACTGGTGTAAGGTGAAATCTCAGGGTTGTTTTGATTTGCATTTCCCTAATGGCTAATGATGTTGAGCACTTCTTAAGGTGCCTCTCGGCCATCTGAATTTCTTCAGGTAAAAATTCTTTGTTTAGATCTGTACCCCATTTTTTAATAGGGTTGTTTGGTTCCTTGGGGTCTAACTTCTTGAGTTCTTTGAATATATTTGATATTAGCCTTCTATCAGATGTAGGGTTGGTGAATATCCTATCCCAATTTGATGGTTGCCGTTTTGTCCTTTTAACAGTGTACTTTGCCTTATAGAAACTTTGTAATTTTATGAGGTCCCATTTGGCAATTCTTGATCTTAGAGCATAAGCTATTGGTGATCTGATCAGGAACTTTTCCCCCGTGCCCATGTCCTCTAGGGTCTTCCCCAGTTTCTTTTCTATTAGTTTCAGCATGTCTGGTTTTACATGGAGGTCCTTGATCCACTTGGAGTGAAGTTTAGTACATGGAGATAAGAATGGATCAGTTCACATTCTTCTGCATGCTGACCTCCAATTGAACAAGCACCATTTGTTGAAAAGGCTATCTTTTTTCCACTGGATGTTTTTGGCTCCTTTGTCGAAGATCAAGTGACCAGAGGTGTGTGGATTCATTTCTGGATCTTAAATTCTATTCCATTGGTCCACTTGTCTGTCACTGTACCAATACCATGCAGTTTTTAATACTATTGCTCTGTAGTATTGCTTGAAATCAGGGATACTGATTCCCCCAGAATTTCTTTTGTTGTTGAGAAGAGTTTTAGCTATCCTGGGTTTCTTGTTATTCCAGATGAATTTGAGAATTGCTTTTTCTAACTCTGTGAAGAACTGAGTTGGGTTTTTAATGGGGATTGCATTGAATCTGTAGATTGCTTTTGGCAAGATGGTCATTTTTTTTTGATTTTTTTTTATTCGATATAATTTATTTACATTTCAAATGATTTCCCCTTTTCTAGCCCCCCACTCCCCCAAAAGTCCTGTAAGCCCCCTTCTCTTCTCCTGTCCTCCCACCCACCCCTTCCCACTTCCCCTTTCTGGTTTTGCTGAATACTGTTTCACTGAGTCTTTCCAGAACCAGGGGCCACTCCTCCTTTCTTCTTGTACCTCATTTGATGTGTGGATTATGTTTTGGGTATTCCAGTTTTCTAGGTTAATAACCACTTATTAGTTGGTGCCTGCCATGATTCACCTTTTGAGTCTGGGTTACCTCACTTAGTATGATGTTCTCTAGCTCCATCCATTTGCCTAAGAATTTCATGAATTCATTGTTTCTAATGGCTGAATAGTACTCCATTGTGTAGATATACCACATTTTTTGCATCCACTCTTCTGTTGAGGGATACCTGGGTTCTTTCCAGCATCTGGCAATTATAAATAGGGCTGCTATGAACATAGTAGAGCATGCATCCTTATTACATGGTGGGGAATCCTCTGGGTATATGCCCAGGAGTGGTATAGCAGGATCTTCTGGAAGTGAGGTGCCCAGTTTTCGGAGGAACCGCCAGACTGATTTCCAGAGAGGTTGTACCAATTTGCAACCCCACCAGCAGTGGAGGAGTGTTCCTCTTTCTCCACACCCTCTCCAACACCTGCTGTCTCCTGAATTTTTAATCTTAGCCATTCTGACTGGTGTAAGATGAAATCTTAGGGTTGTTTTGATTTGCATTTCCCTAATGATTAATGAAGTTGAGCATTTTTTAAGATGCTTCTCCGCCATCCGAAGTTCTTCAGGTGAGAATTCAATGTTTAACTCTGTACCCCATTTTTTTTAATTTTTTTATTCAATATAATTTATTTACATTTCAAATGATTTCCCTTTTCTAGCCCCCCCCATTCCCCGAAAGTCCTGTAAGCCCCCTTCTCTTCCCCTTTCCTCCCACCCACCCCTTCCCACTTCCCCGTTCTGGTTTTGCTGAATACTGTTTCACTGAGTCTTTCCAGAACCAGGGGCCACTCCTCTTTTCTTCTTGTACCTCATTTGATGTGTGGATTATGTTTTGGGTATTCCAGTTTTCTAGGTTAATAACCACTTATTAGTGAGTGCATACCATGATTCACCTTTTGAGTCTGGGTTACCTCACTTAGTATGATGTTCTCTAGCTCCATCCATTTGCCTAAGAATTTCATGAATTCATTGTTTCTAATGGCTGAATAGTACTCCATTGTGTAGATATACCACATTTTTTGCATCCACTCTTCTGTTGAGGGATACCTGGGTTCTTTCCAGCATCTGGCAATTATAAATGGGGATGCTGTGAACATAGTAGAGCATGTATCCTTATTACATGGTGGGGAGTCTTCTGGATATATGCCCAGGAGTGGTATAGCAGGATCTTCTGGAAGTGAGGTGCCCAGTTTTCTGAGGAACCGCCAGACTGATTTCCAGAGTGGTTGTACCAATTTGCAACCCCACCAGCAGTGGAGGAGTGTTCCTCTTTCTCCACACCCTCTCCAACACCTGCTGTCTCCTGAATTTTTAATCTTAGCCATTCTGACTGGTGTAAGATGAAATCTTAGGGTTGTTTTGATTTGCATTTCCCTAATGACTAATGAAGTTGAGCATTCTTTAAGATGCTTCTCCGCCATCCGAAGTTCTTCAGGTGAGAATTCTTTGTTTAACTCTGTACACCATTTTTTAATAGGGTTGTTTGGTTTTCTGGGGTCTAACTTCTTGAGTTCTTTATATATATTGGATATTAGCCCTCTATCTGATGTAGGATTGGTGAAGATCTTTTCCCAATTTGTTGGTTGCCGATTTGTCCTCTTGATGGTGTCCTTTGCCTTACAGAAACTTTGTAATTTTATGAGGTCCCATTTGTCAATTCTTGCTCTTAGAGCATACGCTATTGGTGTTCTGTTCAGAAACTTTCTCCCTGTACCGATGTCCTCAAGGGTCTTCCCCAGTTTCTTTTCTAGTAGCTTCAGAGTGTCTGGCTTTATGTGGAGGTCCTTGATCCATTTGGATTTGAGCTTAGTACAAGGAGACAAGGATGGATCAATTCGCATTCTTCTGCATGCTGACCTCCAGTTGAACCAGCACCATTTGTTGAAAAGGCTATCTTTTTTCCATTGGATGTTTTCAGCCTCTTTGTCGAGGATCAAGTGGCCATAGGTGTGTGGGTTCATTTCTGGATCTTCAATCCTGTTCCATTGATCCTCCTGCCTGTCACTGTACCAATACCATGCAGTTTTTAACACTATTGCTCTGTAGTATTGCTTGAGGTCAGGGATACTGATTCCCCCAGATTTTCTTTTGTTGCTGAGAATAGGTTTAGCTATCCTGGGTTTTTTGTTGTTCCAGATGAATTTGATAATTGCTCTTTCTAACTCTGTGAAGAACTGAGTTGGGATTTTGATGGGTATTGCATTGAATCTGTAGATTGCTTTTGGCAAAATGAAGATGGCCATTTTAACTATATTAATCCTGCCGATCCACGAGCATGGCAGATTTTTCCATTTTCTGAGGTCTTCTTCGATTTCCTTCTTCAGAGACCTGAACTTCTTGTCATATAGATCTTTCACTTGTTTGGTTAGAGTCACACCAAGATACTTTATATTGTTTGTCGCTATTGTGAAGGGTGTCATTTCCTTAACTTCTTTCTCAGCCTGCTTATCCTTTGAGTATACAAGGCAACTGATTTGCTTGAGTTGATTTTATAACCAGCCACTTTGCTGAAGTTGTTTATCAGCTGTAGGAGTCCTCTGGTGGAGCTTTTTGGGTCACTTAAGTAGACTATCATGTCATCTGCAAATAGAGATAATTTCACCTCTTCCTTTCCAATTTGTATCCCCTTGACCTCCTTATTTTGTCTAATTGCTCTATCTAGAACTTCAAGTACTATATTGAAAAGATATGGAGGGAGAGGATAGCCTTGTCTAGTCCCTGATTTTAGTGGGATTGCTTCAAGTTTCTCTACATTTAGTTTAATGTTGGCTACCGGTTTGCTGTGTATTGCTTTAACAATGTTTAGTTATGGGCCTTGAATTCCTGTTCTTTCCAAGACTTTTAGCATGAAAGGATGCTGAATTTTGTCAAATGCTTTTTCTGCATCTAATGAGATGATCATATGTTTTTTTTCTTTGAGTTTGTTTATGTAGTGGATAGCATTGATGGATTTCCTTATATTGAACCATCCCTGCATCCCTGGGATGAAGCCTACTTGATCATGGTGGATAATTGTTTTGATGTGTTCTTGGATTCGGTTCACAAGAATTTTATTAAGTATTTTTGCATCAATATTCATAAGATAAATTGGCCTGAAGTTCTCTTTCTTTGTTGGATCTTTGTGTGGTTTTGGTATCAGTGTAATTGTGGCTTCATAGAACGAGTTGGGTAGAGTTCCTTCTGTTTCTATTTTGTGGAATAGTTTGAAGAGTATTGGTGTTAGGTCTTCTATGAAGGTCTGATAATATTCTGCTCTGAAGCCATCTGGTCCCGTGCTTTTTTAGCTTGGGAGACTTTCTATGACCCTTTTTATTTCTTCAGGTGTTATAGTATTGTTTAGTTGATCTATTTGATCCTGATTTAGTTTTGGTGTCTGATATCTGTCTAGGAAACTGTCCATTTCCTCCAGATTCTCCAGTTGTGTTGAGTATAAGCTTTTGTAGTAGGATCTAATGATTTCTTGAATTTCCTCAATTTCTGTTGTTATATCTCCCATTTCATTTCTAAGTTTGTTAATCTGGATACTGTCTCTGTGTCCTTTGGTTAGTCTGGCTAAGGGTTTATCTATCTTGTTGATTTTCTCAAAGAACCAGCTCCTGGTTTTGTTGATTCTTTGTATGTTTCTGTTTTTTTTTTTTTTTTTTTTTTTTTTTTTATTTCATTGATTTTGGCCCTGAGTTTGATGATTTTCTGCCTTCCACTCCTCCTGGGTGAAATAGCTTCTTTTTGTTCCAGGGCTTTCAGGTGTGTCATTAAGCTGTTAGTGTATGCTCTCTCCATATTCTTTTTGGAGGCACTCAGGGCTATCTTAGCACTTCTTTCATTGTGTCCCATAGATTTGGGTATGTTGTGTCTTCATTTTCATTAAGTTCTAAAAAGTCTTTAATTTTTTTCTTTATTTCTTCCTTGACCAAGGTCTCATTCAGTAGAATATTGTTCAGTTTCCACATGTATGTGGGTTTTCTGTTGCTTTTGTTGCTATTGAAGACCACTTTTACTCCATAGTGATCTGATAGGAGGCATGGGATTAGTTCGATCTTCTTATATTTGTTGAGGTCTGTCTTGTGACCAATTATATGGTCCATTTTGGAGAAGGTACCATGAGGTGCTGAGAAAAAGGTATGTTCTTTTGCTTTTGGATAGAATGTTCTATATATATCTGTTAAATCTAATTTGTCCAAAGCTTCAATTAATTTCATTGTGTCCCTGTTCAGTTTCTGTTTTCCTGATCGGTCCATTGAGAAAAGTCCATTGTTGAAGTTACCCACAATTATTGTGTTAGGTGCAATGTGTGCTTTGAGTTTTAATAAAGTTTCTTTTATGAATGAGGGTGCCCTTGCATTTGGAGCATATATGTTCAAGATTGAGAGTTCTTCTTGTTGTATTTTTCTTTGATCATCAAGAAGTGTCCCTCAGAGTCTCTTTTGATGACTTTGGGTTGCAAGTCAATTTTATCTGATATTAGAGTGGCTACTCCAGGTTGTTTCCTGAGACCATTTGCTTGTAAAATTGTCTTCTAGCCTTTTACTCTAAGGTAGTGTTTGTCTTTGACCCTGAGGTATGTTTCCTGTATGCAGCAAAATGTAGGGTCCTGTTTACGTATCCAGTCGTTTAGTCTATGTCTTTTTATTGGGGCATTGAGTCCATTGATGTTAAGAGATATTAAGGAATAGTGATTGTTACTTCCTGTCAGTTTTGTTGTTAGTTTTTAAATTTGATTGGTTAACTTCTTTTGGGTTTGATGAGAGAAGGGTTTGGAATATCTTGCGTTTTCCAGGGTGAAGTTTCCCTCCTTGTATTGGTGTTTTCCTCCTATTATCCTTTGTAGGGCTGGGTTTGTGGATAGATATTGGGTAAACTTCGTTTTGTCATGGAATATCTTAGTTTCTCCATCTATGGTGATTGAGAGTTTTTCTGGGTATAGTAGTTTTGGCTGTCATTTGTGTTCTCTTAGAGTCTGCATGAGATCTGCCCAGGATCTTCTAGCTTTCATAGTCTCAGGTGAAAAGTCTGCTGTGATTCATATAGGTCTTCCTTTATATGTTACTTGGCCTTTTTCTCTTACTACCGTTAGTATTCTTTCTTTGTTTAGTACATGTGGTGTTTTGATTATTATGTGACGGGAGGTATTTCTGTTCTGGTCCAGTCTGTTTGGAGTTCTGTAGGCTTCTCGTATAATCATGGACATCTCTCTCTTTAGGTTATGGAAGTTTTCTTCCATAATATTATTGAAGATATTTGCTGGCCCTTTAAGTTGTAAATCTTCACTCTCATCTATGCCTATAATCCTTAGGTTTGATCTTCTCATTGTGTCCTGGATTTCCTGGTTATTTTGCATTTTGCATTTTCTTTAACTGTTGAGTCCATGGGTCTATGAGCATCTCTTTAGCATCTGAGATTCTTTCTTCTATCTCTTGTATTCTGTTGTTGATATTTGAATCTATGTCTCCTGATTTCTTCCCAAGGTTTTCTATCTCCAAATTTGTCTCTCTTTGAGTTTTCTTAGTAGTTTCTACTTCTGATTTTAGATCCTGGATGGTTGTGCTTAGCTCCTTCACTTGCTTGTTTGTGCTTTCATGTAATTCTTTAAAAGCTTTTTGTGTTTCCTCTTTCATGACCTCAGCCTGTTGACCAAAGTTCTCCTGTATTTCTTTAAGTGATTTTTGCATTTCCTCCTTATTGTCTTTTGTATTCTCCTGAATTTCTTTCAATGATTTTTGTGTTTCCCTTGTAAGTGCTTCTAAGTTTTTATCGATTTTCTTCTGAATTTCTTTAAGTATGTCCTTCATGTGTTCCTGTACCAGCATCATGACCAGTGATTTTAAATCAAAATCTTGTTTTACTGGTGTGATGGGGTATTCAGGACCTGCTGTTAAAGGAGAATTGGGTTCAGATGTTGCCATATTGCCTTGATTTCTGTTAGTGAAGTTCCTGCGTTTGCCTTTTGCCATCTAGTTCTCACTGGTGTTAGTTGGTCTTATCAATGCTGGACTCACCAGTGCACGCTGCCTCTTCCCAGGTGGCCTCTGGTGCACAGCTGACCTTCTGCACTGCCTGGAGACAGGGTGCTGTGGCCCTGGCTGTTCAGATTCTGAAGCAGACACATGAAGGCTCCTGCCAGGACCTGCTGGACTCACCAGAGCACACTGACTCCTCCAGCCGGCCTCCAGATGCCCCTCTTGCCTCTTGCAGGATCTGGAGATGTGGTGTTGCAGCCCAGGCTGTTCTGGATCCCTAAGTGTAGATCTGAGGGTTCCCGCCAGAGGCCTCAGGACTAGAACTAGCAGTTCTTTCATATTTCAGGATTTTTTTTTTAGCTGTCCTGGTGTTTATTTAATTGTTTTATTGTTTGCCATATGAAGTGGCAAATCAACTTTTCAATGTATATAAATAATTGTAATTTCATTTCGATGGGGCTTGCATGAAATCTGTAGATTGCTTTTTGTTAGGTGATCATTTTTACTACATTGATCATACTGATCCATGAACATTGCAGATCAGTCCATCTTCTGATTTTTTTCATTTTCTTTCTTTAACACCTGAAGGCTATTTTTTTTGTTGTTGTTATGAAGACATTTTTATTTTATGTGCTGAATATCACTTGGAAAAGTCATTTACATCATTTATTTCAGAACCCCCCGTTCTTTCTGGCTCCTTGGATTGGGAGCTTGTGCATTCTAGGCAGGCTCAGTACTGAACTACAGCTCTTGCTGTTGGTTTCCCACTCTCACCTTCCAACCCCATCCTGCACCTCCATCTCTCTAGTCTGGGCATGCCTCAAGCTCACCATGTAGCTGACATGAGACCTGAAGCTTTTAACATAAAGGTATTTCAGCTGCCTGGTTAAAGTTATTTCAGGATATTTTATATTACTTGAAAGTGTTGATCAGCTGGACGAGTGCCCTAGTAGAGAAACTTTTAGGGTCATTTACATATACTATCATATAATCTGCAAATAATACTTATGTTTTATTTCTTCCTTTATAATTTCTATCCCCTGAATCTCCTTTACCTGTCTTATTGTTCCAGCTAAATATTTAAGTACTGCATTGAACAGATTTGGAGAGAGTGGACAGCCTTGTCTTGTTCCTGATTTTAGTGGAATTGCTTTGAGTTTCTCTCTGTTTAAGTTGCTGTTGACTATAGGCTTGCTGCAAGTTGCCTTTATTATGTTTACATAATGTCTCTTATATCCCTAATCTCTCCAGTGCTTTTATCATTAAGGAATCTCATATTTTGTCAAAAGCATTTTGTTTCATCTAATCAGATAATCTTTTCTTTCTTTTCTTTTAAAGATTTATTTATTTATTATATGTAAGTACACTGTAGCTGTCTTCAGACACTCCAGAAGAGGACATCAGATCTCGTTCTGGATGGTTGTTAGCCACCATGTGGTTGCTGGGATTTGAACTCAGGACCTTGGGAAGAGCAGTCAGTGCTCTTAACAGCTGAGCCATCTCACCAGCCCTTTATTTTCTTTTTTTTTATTCAATATATTTTCATTTACATTTCAAATGATTTCCCTTTTTCTGGCCCTCAACTCCCCGAAAATCACATAAGCCCCCTTCCCTCCCCCTGTTCTCCCATCCACCCCTTCCCACTTCCCTGTTCTGATTTTGCCCTATACTGCTACACCGAGTCTTTCCAGAACCAGGGGCCACTCTTCCGTTCTTCTTGTACATCATTTGATGTGTGGATTATGTTTTGGGTATTCCAATTTTCTAGGCTAATATCCACTCATTAGTGAGTGCATACGAAGATTGATCTTTTGAGACTGGGTTTCCTTACTTAGTATGATGTTCTCCAGATCCATCCATTTGTCTAAGCATTTCATGAATTCATTGTTTCTAATGGCTGAATAGTATTCCATTGTGTATATATACCACATTTTTTGCATCCATTCTTCCGTTGAGGGATACCTGGGTAATCAGTTAATCTTATCTTTTCACATGTATGCATTTTTAAATAATACTTTTTCTAGTTTGTCTTATTCATAGGGATGATTTTGAGAGTGAAAAGGCATATATTAGGCAGTAAATTTGTACAGAAACAGTGTTTCATTAATACATTTCTCTTTATTATTCTAAAATGTATCCCTCATTGTACAGTATAATTAAATTTTTTAAGCATGAAATATGAGTACTATAAACTATTTAATTTCCAAGGGGGAGAATGAGTCATAGTTTGGCAAAATCATATGTGATATCTTTTAGAAGTTGTTCAACTTCAATTTTATAAAGAATTTAGCTTCTGTACTAATCAGTCAAGGCAGAGCTAATTTCTAGCACATTGTGTGTGCATGTGCGTGTGCATGTGTACATGCACGTGTGTGTGTGTGTTCGTGTGTAGAGTTCTAAAAACCAGATTTATGACAGAGCTTGTTTCATCACAAAGATTGTATGAACACAGTATAAACTTTGTTACAAGGGGATAAGTTACCTCTCTGATGGAATTATTTGAAAGGGAAATAGAAATGTGTAAACATGTTCAGTGTTGGATTGTATTTCATTGCTTGAAAATCTTTTTCACAAGGCAAAATTATTGAAATATTTTCTCCATATGATGGAGATCACTTATTGATGTCTAAGCTAGCCTCAGCTGGCATCTAAAACAGTAAACTATTTTTTTTTTCTGAAAGGCAAATTGTGGTCAAGAAATATAAGCCTGCAAGGGTCATAAACCCTTTTTTTGCTTCATATGTGGACTGATTTTTTTTCAAGTGATGCTCATATATGGAATCTAGACATTGTCACTGGGAGGACTTTCAGGATGCTGTTTGAAGATGTTATAGAAGTTGTCATCAGACAGATACCCAGCTGGGAATACAAGATCAAAGCCAATCGGGGCATACAAACTCTCTGTGACCTTGTTTCTAGTAATGTAGAAAAGAGCTGGATCTCCTGTGAAAACTCCTGGTATTACTAGAAGAGTGAATTTCCTAAAACTATGCTTCAAGATGGGAGTTTACAAAGGAAAATTATTAATATGTTTTCCAGAGACTAAATTTGGCCCAAATGAGCTGATCTGGAGTAATGCCAAAGCTGCTGTGTGCAGAAATCAAATTAAGAGAGAAATAAAAGGATTCTGCCCTCTAGCACATTTGTGTGTGTGTGTGAGTGTGTGTGTGCATGCATATGCGTGTATGTGTGTGCGTGCGTGTGTGTATGTGTGTGTGTATGTGTGTGTGTGTGTGTGTGTGTGTGTGTGTGTGTGTCTGTTTGTAGACCACTCTGGGTAGCTTATAAGCATCTACATATATTATTTATGCTACTTTTCTCTTATAAGAACATAGAATTTCAGCATTAACCCTGGACATATAGACTGTGAAGTCACTTGAGGTAGAAACATATTCAAGAATTGTGTCCATGAGGACTTTCAGAGTTTTCAGACCCAAGGAGGATAACTGGATCTATCCATTTTTTTATTATTATTAGAAAGGCAATTAGCCAAAGATAATAACAGTGGAAATGTTATCTGTTTTTTTTTTTTTTTTTTTTGTAAAGATGTAGAACAGGGTACCTGATGCAGCATTTCAGAGAAAGTTGTCATTCTTTTTTTTTTTTTTTCTGAGACAGTGTTTCTCTGTATAGCCCTGGCTGTCCAGGAACTCACTCTGTAGACCAGGAAAGTTGTCATTCTTGACCTAATGACATGGAGCCCAATTTCTCAAACTGGGCCATAGCCACAAATATGTTTAAGTGGAATGTGGATTTAGATATATATTCCTAAATATAATATGCTCTGTCAACATAAATTATTTGCATCTTTCATGGCTGACCATTGGCATTAGACAAGCAATAGTTAAGGTCTTCCCCTATGTAGAGCCTCTTCTACTGCTCCCAGCTTTCCTCCATTACTTATAGTTCTTTGTGTAGGGTTGAAGTGTCCTGAGATTTTCTGCATCTGTTTTGACATGTCCATTGGTGGCATTGTTGTTCAGCTCATTCTTGGTACCACTGATTATTGAGACTTTCTGGCAATATCCTCTAAAATTCCTAGGAGACTCAATCTCACAATGGATTCTCTTTTTCTCTGAATCTAAAATGTTTCTGTCTCCTCACTTTTCTATAATGCTCTTAATCCTTAGGTGTTAGAATGTTTTTGAGATGAATCCACTTGGACTGGACTATCAAACTCTGCATGTTGATTGGTTATAGTTTTCTGTCTATTTCAAAGACAAATTTCTTTGAAGTGTGAAGACTATACTTCTTTGTAGGTATAAGGACAAATGTTTATAGATTGTTCTTATGTATTATGTTGGTTCATAGAGTAGTGGTTACAGATGCTTCTCCAATAATCACGATTTCAATAGTAGTATTCAAATATCATTAAAACAATATGTATGTATATTTATACACATAATTGTGCACATTTCATGCTCCTTTTAGGGAAACAGATCAGTGTGGTGTTTTAAGACCTGCTTATTATTATTTTGCCATTCCCTCCTCCTAAATATATTATCTTCATCCCTATACAAAGAGGACCCCATTTTGCCTATCAGATCATTTGTACCATTTAACCCTCCTCTTGTCTTGTCTATCTCTTTCCTCCCCCATTTCCCTAAATGGATTAGTTATACCCTGCTATTTCTCTATTTGCTCTCCAAATCCCCTATCCTGATAATGACTATGCTTTACTTTTCTGGTTTCTGAGGTTGCCCCAAGTCATGTACTCATATGTGAAGTTTTGGGGCCAGGAGCCTTTATAGAGGGAAAACATGCAGCATTGCCTTTCTTAGGTCTAGTTTATCTCACACAGTATGGTCAATATTAGCTCTACTCATTTACCCACAACATTCATGATTTCCTTTTTCTTTGTACTTGAGTCAGTATTCCATGGCATGAATGCTCTACATTTTCATTGATTGAAGACCATTAGCTCCCCCTCTCATTTTCTAGCTATTTTGAATAGAGCAGCAATGAACATGACTGAACAAGTATCTCTGGAGTAGGATATTGAGTCTTCTATTGTTGAGTCATATGGTTGATTTATTTTTAGCCTTTGAGAATTTGCCTTGTTCATTCCTATAGTGATTTTACCAGATGTCAAATCCATCAATAGTGAATGAGGGGGTCCTTTTCCCTAACATCCCCAAATTTGTTCATGATGATTGTTTAGTTGATATTTGCCATAGATTGCTTGGTTTTAAAGTTTTTGTTTGAGTTGTTGACAAGTTTCATAAAAAAAAATCATTAACTGAAATTTGGCTCAGATTAGGAAAGAACTTTTAGCTTAAAAACCCCATAAATATATGTCTACGCTTTGTGAAAATGTATGTGTTTTATATGAATGTCTGGTGCTCACAGAGAATAGAAGAGGGCATAGTATCCTTGAAAACTGAGGCTATGCATGGTTGTGAGCCAGCATGTGGGTGCTGAGAAATGAAGCCTGTCCTCTGCAAAAGCAGAAAATTCTTTAACAACTGACAATCTCTCAATAACCTCTCTAGCCCCAATTCTGTCATTTTGAAAAGCATATTTATGCAAAAGAGTACTCTCATCATTGATAAGAATAAGATCAAAATATTGGCCAAGTCCAAAACGTGTTGAAAATGCTCAGACAAAAGTGAATTCGAGCATATCCATATCCTCAAATTTTGCCTTTTCCAAAAGAAAACATTATTTATTTAGTAATAAATTGTTTTAGAGGAGGCTTCTGTAGATGATTCTATGGCATAATTGATCACACATTTCACTTCTAAAATAGTTTTCCTTATGATTGATTATTTTTTTTTAATTTTTTTTATTCGATATAATTTATTTACATTTCAAATGATTTCCCCTTTTCTAGCCCCCCCACTCCCCGAAAGTCCCGTAAGCCCCCGTCTCTTCCCCTGTCCTCCCATCCACCCCTTCCCACTTCCTCATTCTGGTTTTGCTGAATACTGTTTCACTGAGTCTTTCCAGAACCAGGGGCCACTCCTCCTTTCGTCTTGTACCTCATTTGATGTGTGGATTATGTTTTGGGTATTCCAGTTTTCTAGGTTAATATCCATTTATTAGTGAGTGCATACCATGATTCACCTTTTGAGTCTGGGTTACCTCACTTAGTATGATGTTCTCTAGCTCCATCCATTTGCCTAAGAATTTCATGAATTCATTGTTTCTAATGGCTGAATAGTACTCCGTTGTGTAGATATACCACATTTTTTGCATCCACTCTTCTGTTGAGGGATACCTGGGTTCTTTCCAGCATCTGGCAATTATAAATAGGGCTGCTATGAACATAGTAGAACATGTATCCTTATTACATGGTGGGGAGTCTTCTGGGTATATGCCCAGGAGTGGTATAGCAGGATCTTCTGGAAGTGAGGTGCCCAGTTTTCTGAGGAACCGCCAGACTGATTTCCAGAGTGGTTGTACCAATTTGCAACCCCACCAGCAGTGGAGGAGTGTTCCTCTTTCTCCACACCCTCTCCAACACCTGCTGTCTCCTGTATTTTTAATCTTAGCCATTCTGACTGGTGTAAGATGAAATCTTAGGGTTGTTTTGATTTGCATTTCCCTAATGACTAATGAAGTTGAGCATTCTTTAAGATGCTTCTCCGCCATCCGAAGTTCTTCAGGTGAGAATTCTTTGTTTAACTCTGTACACCATTTTTTAATAGGGTTGTTTGGTTTTCTGGAGTCTAACTTCTTGAGTTCTTTATATATATTGGATATTAGCCCTCTATCTGATGTAGGATTGGTGAAGATCTTTTCCCAATTTGTTGGTTGCCGATTTGTCCTCTTGATGGTGTCCTTTGCCTTACAGAAACTTTGTAATTTTATGAGGTCCCATTTGTCAATTCTTGCTCTTAGAGCATACGCTATTGGTGTTCTGTTCAGAAACTTTCTCCCTGTACCGATGTCCTCAAGGGTCTTCCCCAGTTTCTTTTCTATTAGCTTCAGAGTGTCTGGCTTTATGTGGAGGTCCTTGATCCATTTGGATTTGAGCTTAGTACAAGGAGACAAGGATGGATCAATTCGCATTCTTCTGCATGCTGACCTCCAGTTGAACCAGCACCATTTGTTGAAAAGGCTATCTTTTTTCCATTGGATGTTTTCAGCCTCTTTGTCGAGGATCAAGTGGCCATAGGTATGTGGGTTCATTTCTGGATCTTCAATCCTGTTCCATTGATCCTCCTGTCTGTCACTGTACCAATACCATGCAGTTTTTAACACTATTGCTCTGTAGTATTGCTTGAGGTCAGGGATGCTGATTCCCCCAGATTTTCTTTTGTTGCTGAGAATAGTTTTAGCTATCCTGGGTTTTTTGTTGTTCCAGATGAATTTGATAATTGCTCTTTCTAACTCTGTGAAGAATTGAGTTGGGATTTTGATGGGTATTGCATTGAATCTGTATAGTGCTTTAGGCAAAATGGCCATTTTAACTATATTGATTCTACCGATCCATGAGCATGGGAGGTTTTCCCATTTTTTGAGGTCTTCTTCCATTTCCTTCTTCAGGGTCTTGAAGTTCTTGTCATACAGATCTTTCACATGTTTGGTAAGAGTCACCCCAAGATACTTTATACTGTTTGAGGCTATTGTGAAGGGGGTCATTTCCCTAATTTCTTTCTCAGCCTGCTTATCCTTTGAGTATAGGAAGGCCACTGATTTGCTTGAGTTGATTTTGTAACCTGCCACTTTGCTGAAGTTGTTTATCAGCTGTAGGAGCTCTCTAGTGGAGTTCTTTGGGTCACTTAGGTAGACGATCATGTCGTCTGCAAATAATGATAGTTTGACTTCTTCCTTTCCAATTTGTATCCCTTTGACCTCCTTATGTTGTCGAATTGCCCGAGCTAGTACCTCAAGTACAATATTGAAAAGATAAGGAGAAAGGGGGCAGCCTTGTCTGGTCCCTGATTTCAGTGGGATTGCTTCAAGTTTCTCTCCATTTAGTTTGATGCTGGCTACCGGTTTGCTGTATATTGCTTTTACTATGTTTAGGTATGGGCCTTGAATTCCTGTTCTCTCCAAGACTTTAAGCATGAAGGGATGCTGAATTTTGTCAAATGCTTTTTCAGCATCCAATGAAATGACCATGTGGTTTTGTTCTTTGAGTTTGTTTATGTAGTGGATTGTATTGATGGATTTCCGTATATTGAACCAACCCTGCATTCCCGGGATAAAGCCTACTTGATCATGGTGGATGATCGTTTTGATGTGTTCTTGGATTCGGTTGGCAAGAATTTTATTGAGTATTTTTGCATCGATGTTCATAAGGGAAATTGGTCTGAAGTTCTCTTTCTTTGTTGGATCTTTGTGTGGCTTTGGTATCAGCGTAATTGTGGCTTCGTAGAAGGAATTGGGTAGTGTTCCTTCTGTTTCTATTTTGTGGAATAGTTTGAAGAGTATTGGTGTTAACTCTTCTTTGAAGGTCTGGTAGAATTCTGCACTGAAGCCATCTGGTCCTGTGCTTTTTTTGGTTGGAAGACTTTCTATGACTCCTTCTATTTCTTTAGGCATTATGGGACTGTTTAGATGGTCTAGTTGGTCCTGATTTAATTTTGGTAATTGGTATCTGTCAAAGAAATTGTCCATTTCCTCCAGATTCTCCAGTTGTGTTGAGTACAGGCTCTTGTAGTAGGATCTGATGATTTTTTGGATTTCCTCGGTTTCCGTTGTTATATCTCCCTTTTCATTTCTAAGTTTGTTAATTTGGATACTTTCTCTGTGCCCTTTGGTCAGTCTGGCTAAGGGTTTATCTATCTTGTTGATTTTCTCAAAGAACTAGCTCCTGGTTTTGTTGAGTTTTTGTATGGTTCTCTTTGTTTCTACTTGATTGATTTCGGCACTTAGTTTGATGATTTCCTGCCTTCTACTCCTCCTGGGCAAAATAGCTTCTTTTTGTTCTAGGGCTTTCAGGTGTGTCATTAAGCTGGTAATGTATGCTCTCTCCATTTTCTTTTTGGAGGCACTCAGGGCTATGAGTTTTCCTCTTAGCACTGCTTTCATTGTGTCCCATAGATTTGGGTATGTTGTGTTTTCATTTTCATTGTGTTCTAAAAAGTCTTTAATTTCTTTCTTTATTTCTTCCTTGACCAAGGTATCATTGAGTAGAGTATTGTTCAGTTTCCACGTGTATGTGGGTTTTCTGTTGTTTCTGTTGCTATTGAAGACCACTTTTACTCCATAGTGATCAGATAGGATGCATGGGATTAGTTCTATCTTCTTATATTTGTTGAGGTCTGTCTTGTGACCAATTATATGGTCGATTTTGGAGAAGGTACCATGAGGTGCTGAGAAAAAGGTATATTCTTTTGTTTTAGGATAGAATGTTCTATATATATCTGTTAAATCTAATTGGTCCAAAGCTTCAATTAGTTTCATTGTGTCCCTGTTTAGTTTCTGTTTTCCTGATCGGTCCATTGAGGAAAGTGCAGTGTTGAAGTCACCCACAATTATTGTGTTAGGTGCAATGTGTGCTTTTAGTTTTAATAAAGTTTCTTTTACGAAAGAGGGTGCCCTTGCATTTGGGGCATAGATGTTCAGGATTGACAGTTCTTCTTTTTGTATTTTTCCTTTGACCAGCAAGAAGTGTCCCTCAGGGTCTCTTTTGGTGACTTTGGGTTGAAAGTCAATTTTATCTGATATTAAAATGGCTACTCCAGCTTGTTTCCTGAGACCATTTGCTTGTAAACTTGTCTTCCAGCCTTTTACTCTTAGGTAGTGTTTGTCTTTGACCCTGAGGTGTGTTTCCTGTAAGCAGCAAAATGTAGGGTCCTGTTTACGTATCCATTCAGTTAGTCTGTGTCTTTTTATTGGGGCATTAAGTCCATTGATGTTAAGAGATATTAAGGAAGAGTGATTGTTACTTCCTATCATTTTTGACGTTATTTTTTAAATTTGAATGCTTAACTTCTTTTGGGTTTGATGAAAGGTTACTATCTTGCTTTTTCCAGGGTGAAGTTTCCCTCCTTGTATTGGTGCTGTCCTCCTATTATCCTTTTTAGGGCCGGGTTTGTGGATATATATTGGGTAAACTTGGTTTTGTCATGAAATATCTTAGTTTCTCCATCTATGGTGATTGAGAGTTTTGCTGGATATAGTAGTTTTGGTTGGCATTTGTGTTCTCTTAGAGTCTGCATGAGATCTGCCCAGGACCTTCTAGCCTTCATAGTCTCAGGTGAAAAGTCTGCTGTGATTCTGATAGTTCTTCCTTTATATGTTACTTGGCCTTTTTCTCTTACTGCCTTTAGTATTCTTTCTTTGTTTAGAACATTTGGTGTTTTGATTATTATGTGACGGGGAAGTATTTCTGTTCTGGTCCAGTCTGTTTGGAGTTCTGTAGGCTTCTTGTATATTCATGGGCATCTCTCTCTTTAGGTTAGGGAAGTTTTCTTCCATAATTTTATTGAAGATATTTGCTGGCCCTTTAAGTTGTAAATCTTCACTCTCATCTATGCCTATAATCCTTAGGTTTGGTCTTCTCATTGTGTTCTGGATTTCCTGGATATTTTGGGTTACAAGCTTTTTGCATTTTGCATTTTCTTTAACTGTTGAGTCCATGGTTTCTATGGAATCTTCAGCATCTGAGATTCTTTCTTCTATCTCTTGTATTCTGTTGTTGATATTTGCATCTCTGTCCCCTGATTTCTTCCCAAGGCTTTCTATCTCCAAAGTTGTCTCCCTTTGAGTTTTCTTAGTTGTTTCTACTTCTGATTTTAGATCCTGGATGGTTTTGCTTAGCTCCTTCACTTGCATGTTTGTGTTTTCCTGTAATTCTTTAAGAGATTTTGTGTTTCCTCATTCATGAGCTCAGCCTGTTGACCAAAGTTCTCCTGTATTTCTTTAAGAGATTTTTGTGTTTCGTCTTTTATGACCTCAGCCTGTTGACCAAAGTTCTCCTGTATTTCTTTAAGTGTTTTTTGCATTTCCTCCTTGTTGGCTTTTGTATTCTCCTGGATTTCTTTCAATGATTTTTGTGTTTCCCTTGCAAGGGCTTCTAACTTTTGATCCATTTTCTCCTGAATTTCTTTAAGTATGTCCTTCATGTGTTCCTGTACCAGCATCATGACCAGTGATTTTAAATCCAAATCTTGTTTTACTGGTGTGATGGTGTATCCAGGACATGTTGGTAGAGGAGAATTGGGTTCAGATGTTGCCATATTGCCTTGATTTCTGTTAGTGACGTTCCTGCGTTTGCCTTTTGCCATCTAGTTCTCACTGGTGTTAGTTTGTCTTGTCAGTGCTGGACTCACCAGTGCAAGCTGCCCCTTCCCATTTGGCCTCTGGTGCACAGCTTACCTCCTGCACTGCTTGTATACAGGGTGCTGCTGCCCAGGCTGTTCAGATCCCAAAGCAGGCACCCGAAGGCTCCCGCTGGGGCCCGCTGGATTCACTGGAGCACACTGACTTCTCCCAGCTGGCCGCCCAGAAACCCAGCTAGCCACTTGCAGGACTTGGAGATGTGGTGCTGCTGCCCAGGCTGATCTGGGCAGCAGAACTCCCAACCGGGTTGGTGCACACAAGGCTAGCCTAGCTGTTCAGGCCCTGAGTCTAGGCAAAAGCCTGGCAGGCCAATGTCGGTGCAAAGTTCCCCTCAGCTGTGGGTGTTAATTGGGTGTGTCAGGTGGCTAGGATGGTGGCGTGCGCGAGTTCCCTGAGAGTGCTGGGAGAGTCTGCTGGGCTAACAACCTCCTGGCTGGGCCAGCACACAGATGGCCCAACGAGCAGCCCAGGGCCTGGGGGCAGTTCAGGGCCTGACCGTCTGAGACCCCTGCTATGTCTGCCTCGGGCTATGCCTGTTAGCCGGTTTGGTTTTGCCTGTTAGGTCTCCCTGGCTTCCCTTAGGCAAAATGGTGGTGGTGCGCGCGCCTTAGGCAAAATGGTGGTGGTGCGCGCACTGGCCCGGGAGGAAAAAAACCTCCTGGCCGGGTTTGCACCCCGGTGGACCCCCGATCAGCCCAGGGCCTGGGTGCAGGCCAACGCCCGTCGGGCTTAGACCCCCGCGATGTTGGTCTCGGGTTATATTTGCGTACCTCAGTCTGATTTCTCTGGCGACCGAGAACCAATATGGAGCCCTCGTAACTGACTGGCGGGAGGCAGAGTTCTGATGTGGCTTCTGTGTGGTGAAAGGCACTGTAAATCTGCCGCTGCTTGCAGCCTGGCTGGCCAGCGATGGCCAGTGGTCGTGGGCGCTGGGTCTGCCTGGACCCTGTCCGCTTGGTTCTACTGCTGATGCCCCTTCCTCTGGACCAGCCGCTGCTGCTGCTGCTGCTGCTGCCGCTGCTCGATATGAGTCCTTATGATTGATTATTAATAAATGCTTTATGTGTATATATATGCCTGCGATTATAACAAATCTCATGGGAGAAAACAGATAATGAAAGGAAAAGGATTAAAAAGCACATTCATGACAAGTGCTTGCTTACAGAAGCCTGATAGAGCTGTCTCTTGAGAGCCTCTGCCAATACCCCACAATTACAGAGGGGGTGCTCCCAGTCAACCATTGGACTGAGCACAAGGTCCTCAATGGAGGAACTAGAGAAAGGAACAAGGAGCTGAAGGAGCTGTCAGCACCCTTGGAAGAACAACAATATGAACAACCCAGTACCCCCAGAGCTCCCAGGGACTAAACTACCAACCAAAGAATACACAGGGAGGACCCAGGGCTCCAGCTGCACATGTAGCAGAGGATGGTCTAGTTGGACATCAAAAGGAGGAGAGGCCCTTAGCCCTGAGAAACCTTAATGCCCCAGTATAGTGGACTACAGCACAGGGAAGCAGGAGTGGTGAGTCGGAGAACAGGGGGAAGGTGGGAATGGGATAGGGTGTTTTCTAAGGGGAAACCAGAAAGGGGACAACATTTGCGCAATGGAGTACTATTCAGCCATTAGAGACAATGAATTCATGAAATTCTTAGGCAAATGGATGGAGCTGGAGAACATCATACTAAGTGAGGTAACCCAGTCTCAAAAGATCAATCATGGTATGCACTCACTAATAAGTGGATATTAGCCTGGAAAACTGGAATACCCAAAACATAATCCACACATCAGATGAGGTACAAGAAGAACGGAGGACTGGCCCCTGATTCTGGAAAGACTGTGTAGCAGTATAAGACAAAACCAGAACAGGGAAGTGGGAACGGATGGGTGGGAGAACAGAGGTAGGGAAGGGGGCTTATGTGACTTTTGGGGAGTGGGGGACCAGAAAAGGGGAAATCATTTGAAATGTAAATAAAAAATATATCGAATAAAATTAAAAAAAATTAAAATTAAATTAAAAAAAAGAAATGTAAATAAAGAAAATATCTAATAAAAAATGAACATGCATAATAGAGTAATTCTTAGCCTTTCTTGTTTTCAATACACTTATTTTTTTCAGTATTTATTTATTTACTTATTTACTTTATGAATGTGTATACAGTGCTCACATGTGGATGGCATGGTAAGCATGAGATCAGGGCATCATTTGCACAGGGTTTTCCTCATTTGCTACATAGGCCCTGGGGATCTGATTTAGGTACTCAGGCTTGGCAGCAAACACCTTTGCTCACTGAGCCTTCAGAATGACAGGGTTCTCACAGTCAAATAAACAGGAGAGGTACCTAGAGAGCTCACAATTCTATTTCCTGTGCATTATCTTTAAGAGTTTTGATTCAATTGATTTTCAGAGTAGGCTACATTTGAATTTCTATAAATCTCCCAGGGCTTTGAGAACCTTAGCGACAGAGTCACTTACTTGTTTAACAAAGATTGGTGGTCTGGCAGTCTCTGATTTGCAGTTTCTGCTCCAGTTAGTATCATAGTATGTGAACCATAGTTCATGTGAGTTTCAACGCTGCTGGGTTAAGTCTCATACTGTTGAAACATCAACTAGGTATGATACTATGGATGGCCAGTTACCACCCTAACTAGGAGAAATAGTGCCCAACTCCACAATGGCAGTTTGTCTGAATTCACTGAGAGAATCACTCTGGTATTTTGGGTAAAACTGGAGCTCTTCTTGATAAAAGGCTCTATCCAGCATCAGAGATGGTTCCAGGATAGAGCTTGTCTATTATTTATATGGAATGACTCACAGCTTAATATTGTCATGTAGGGACACATAGGCTGGGCCCTTCTTCTCTCTGAAATATCAGCTATGGTCTTGACATATCTGTTGATAGAGAAGAGATTCTGTTGGATCTTGATGTACCCAAAGCTCGGATCTGACAACATAACAACTCAAATCTTCGGTCCCCAGTGGAACTGAACTAGGAAAAAAAAATAACAGGAGAGTTTAACATTAATTATTAATTAATCTTGGTATGGAATTGCTACCCGCCCCAATAGTTTATGTTCCTGAATGAAAGACACACATACAGCCTTTATATTTTAATATGCCTTAAACAGCACAATAGCTGGGCCATTGCCTAACCTCCATGCAGTTAATATGGAGTTATCACTTACTAATTCTATCTTCTATCTTGGCTGTTCTGGACCCTGTTGGGCAGTTCTCTGAGCAAAGCCCTCCTCATGGGCTCCTTCCCCCCGGTGGTGGCTACATAATTACCATTAGGAATACAAGCAGCTACAGTAGAGAGAGGGGGGAGGGAGAGGGGGAGAGAGAGGGGAAGGGAGGGAATGGAGAGGGGAAGAGGAGGGGGAGGGGAAAGGGAGAGAAGAGGAAGGGGAAGGGGGAGGGGAAGGGAAGGAGGAGGGAAAGGAGGAGAGGGAGAGGAGTAAATTGTAACTATGCAGGTCACACACAAGGAATCCAGCATAGGAAATGAGGTACCAACAGTAGGATATTGGAGTGCAGCTGTAAGCTGTCTCTAGAAGAAACACAAAGTATGTGCCACGAATAAATTTGCTGGTGGACTAATGCCCACCCCTAAGGATTAAGGAGAAGAAATGATCACCTCAGGTGGAGTCATTTCTGTCACTGGCTTGGGAAGCCTCCCAGACAGCTTGGTTCTCTTTAGTCAAAGGATCTGAACCCTCAGGAATACTACTGAGGACAGGACAGGACTCATCAGTTTCTTAGACAATATTTTCTCTCTTCTCCAGACTATGTGCAGCATTTCCATGAGTTTCAACTATGACAGGAAAAAGAAGGTACGTTAAAGTTATTGGTGCTTCTGCTCAGTAGCTCCTCATCAATGTACTTCCTAGGTCTGCTTCTGATTAAGAGAAGCCTTAAGTGATCAGGAAGCTGACTGTTGCCACATATGGGTACTCAGGATTTTCATTTTATGAAAGTCAACTCTCAGTAAGCACCATAGTGGCCTAGAGCAAGTTGTTTTGCCAAGCATGAAAACATCTGTCTTCCTTGGCCACTTTAGCCATTCCTTTCTCTTTTAAAATCTGTATTGCGAAGGATAGGAGCCAAAGTCTGACAGGTTCTATTCTGTGCTGTACAAAAGTACCATATGTCAGTCATATTTCTTATTTCTTAAATGCCCTTGTTTCTACTCTAGAGCCAAACTACTTCATTGCTGATTTTATGGCTGTGATAGACAGAAGATAACCAACTATTGTGCTTATACTATTACTTCAAAACATACAATAAAAGAGCCCTTTTACTAAAGGAAGTTTATCAGGTATCTGATGTCTAACCTGTGTATGAAATGACAAGACAAACTTTCATAGATCTTATTAATGGAAAGTATAAGGAAATAGCATAGAGATTCTAAATGTGACACTTATTAATAGGAGGTAATTGAAACCAGGACACTCAAGGATGCTTATCAAATAGGTTAGAACCTCATTAATTCAGTTCCTCCACACAAGGAGGAAACCTACAGGGCTCTTAATTATAAATATGCTCAAATATTATTTTCTACAAATTAGTCATGATTGAGAGGAAACCCAACGAAAGTAAAAATCTACATGAAAATAGTCAAATGTAAGAGTCTCAACATCTAATAATAGAAAATAAGTTCATACATGAATGGAGCTTAATATTTGTAGACTTCATATTCAAGTTGAAATCTGTCTTTCCAAGGTTCTTAATTTTACTCACTATATATTTGCAATAATATAGTTTAAAATGTGGTTTGCATAATTATTAAAATCATTTTAAATTATCTTTCAAATTGTAGTTGAAGTTTTCTTCATATTTTGTGTGTGTTTGTGTATGTGTTTGTGTGTGTGTGTGTGTGTGTGTGTGTGTGTGAGAGAGAGAGAGAGAGAGAGAGAGAGAGAGAGAGACTCAAACTAAATCTCTCCCCTTGTTTCAGGTTGTTTTTGATGTTTCCTGCCTCCATGTGCGAATTCTTCATTCTTTAATTACTGAGGGCAGAGACAGAATTCAAAAGTAGATAGTTCAAAAGACTTTCTCCAGTCACATCTGTCTCACATGTTTCCAAGTGCATCTATATTAAATGCACTGGATTTTAAAATTAGATGCATATTAAAAAGACATCTATATGATGTCTTTTTCTAACTTGGAAATCCTTGGCATTTTTGAATAAACTGTGGTGTCATCACCTCTGTTTATAGGTATTTCTCATCTTTCCTCTAGAATAAGTTGCTGAACTGAGTTCCCGACTTCCCTGGAATATTTCTATTTCAAAAAACTAGATAGAACTTTATTCATTATATAAGCTCCTTATTAGTCATGTACTATGAACAAATTATATAAAGATAAATCTGAAGATCAGAAACCTGAAAATGCCTTGTATAAGCTGTATAAAATGTTTTGATTCAAAGTTCTATGAATGAAGGATGATGGACAGAGAAAGGGCAGAGACTATGCTACCCACTTTTCAAATGGTGAGCATGCTTCTCACTCACGTTTTTCTCGCATAAGGTTATACATGCATCAGAGAATGTCCAAAGGTAATCTGAGGAATTCAAGCCTTACAACACAGAGATTAGTTGAAGATATTCAGACTTGACAGACACTCTGTACAATCATCTTAATATACTTGACAAACAAACTGGAAAGTAGATAAAAATCTCCCTCCCCCCCCTCTCTGTAGTCTGGTTTAGGAAGCTTTTATAGTAGTTTTTGCATGTCGTTTTTCAAAATGTGGTTAACATTATTTATCCTTCTCCATCCTCTGTTCTACCCTACCATTTGATCTCTACCCAATTTAAGCCCTCTTTTTCTTCATTATTGCTCTTAAAACCATTATATCAGTCCATTTACCACTCTTCCCTTAAAAGCTTTTCCTTTTTGTAGTTTTCTGACCTCTGTGGGTATCGAAACTTAAACACATGTCTGAAGATTCAAAGCCAATAACCAAAGTAAGAGAAAAGTCATTTTCTTTCTGGATAGATTACTTATTCAAAACCATTGTATATAGATCCTTAATATTTTATTTTTTATCACTACCTGAATGATATCCCATTGTATAAATGTCATTATCATTATATGTCATCAGTTGATGGATATCTAGGCTGTTTCCACTTCCTGGATATTGTGAATGGAGCAACCATGAACATGGATCAGCCAGTATCTCCATAAAAGGTTCTGTAGTCCTTTGAGCATATATGGTGAAGAGTGGTATATCTGCATATATCTGCATGGTGTGGTATTTCCATTTCTAAAGAACAGAAATGTGTGTGTGTGTGTGTGTGTTGTGTATGCATTTTGTGTATGTATAAACTTGAATTCTATGGGCTTTTATGGTTACTTCCTATACATGAAATGATTTGGTTTGGTGTTGTCAGGTGAATATTAACATGAACAAATTAATTCTGAGAGTAGTATACCCTTTCTTTGAGAAAATGTGAAGAATATTTGTCCATAAAACTTAAGAAATAGCATAGATATTAACAGAGTTTGGATGTAGTAATAAATTAAGTTACCTATAACTCATGCCAATATGAGACTTGGCAACAGAAACAAAGAAAATGTTGTATTCTCAAACAAAGGAATAGCTTGGATCCAATATCAGATCCAAGAGTCTTGAGTAGAGGAGGAGTAGATACACATGTACTTTATGAGTATAAACAAAAATAACTAGAATTTGTGCAAACTATGAGTGAACCATTCACAGAATTGGAAATCTGTGTACCTATAAGAAGCACAACAGTCTAGAGCAGTCTCTGTGTCCCAAAAGACCTGCCTTGGTAGGTTCACATGGCTCTGAGGAAGTACATGTAAAAACCTGTTGGGAAAAAGGAAATACTACTGGAAGCTTAGTTATGGGATAAGAAGAAAAGAGGCTTTTCAGAAGCAAGGTTTGTTCTTAAAATCAGAAGAGAGCAGGTCATGTTAACAACATTAACAAGTTAGCAAGTGTGATATATAGTTTTATCCATTGAAGGACCCTTTCTTGCTATTCAGAATAGGTTATTTTTGAGCTGAAGTTCTTGGAGCTGCATAGCTGCTACCCCTAGCCTAGGGTTGCTTGCTGTTGCTATTGTCAGTTCATGAACAGACAATAGTTGGGGAAAGTGCACTTTGAACATCTACACAAAAGAGTGAAAGATGCAATAAATGCAAATGTTTTAAAAAGCATATATTCTAAAAAATTGAGACATGTTGAAATTTAGAATGCCAAATAAATCATTACAGCTTGGAAAGAAGAGAAGGCATGTGCAATTACAGAAGCTATAATAGAAACAGGCAACTATGAAGAACTGAAAGCTCAGCCCATCTGACTCTGCCTTAGTCATTGAAAAAGAAAGCATACAAAATTCCTCTCAATTTTATCAGCTCAATTACAAAGGACTCAAACTCTAGTGGATCTCATCAAAGGTGCCCAACAAATGAATGATAGAAATTATAAGAATTAAAAAAAATTCAAATGCACTAAAGAAAGAAAATAGCAGCTGGGAGAAATTCTGTGATAGCATAGCACACCAGGGAAGAGAATTTAAAACAGATAACTGGAATAAATGAAGAAGAAAAATCATACAATGAGACTGAAGCAGTATTTAAAATGTAAAGGAATTAAAGTATTTAAAATGAAAGAGAAGAATATTTGTACAAAGAAGAGGAAAAAGATCTAGGTATATGTTAGAGAGAGAATAATTATACATTTGAAGAAATTTACAGCTGGGTAGTGGTGGCGCACGCCTTTAATCCCAGCACTTGGGAGGCAGAGGCAGGCAGATTTCTGAGTTGGAGGCCAGCCTGGTCTACAGAGTGAGTTCTAGGATGGCCAGGGCTACACAGAGAAATCCTGTCTCGATAAATTGAAAAACAAAGCAAAACAAAAACCAAAAAAGAAAGAAAAGAAAAGAAAAGAAATTTACAGAGAATGGCTGAATCTGAACACTTGCTTGATGATGTCACTGGCCTTAAGATCAGATACAATCTCGAAGATATTTAGACAAGACTCCTATTCTTTGAGGAGAAAGAAAAAAATTTGGCATGCATTATCTTAGATAAATATCACCAAAGAAACATCTTTAAGAATCTACAAGGCAAACATAAATCAAGAACTTCATATGCAGTTATCCTACATATATTCTATAATCTATATATATTCTCTATTTGCCTTCAATAGAGCTAGGACTACAACTTATACAGCTGGAATGTTTTACTTAGATACCATCTGAAGTACATGTTAGAAATCAAGGTTCATTCAAACTATTTTGAAATGACTGACGACACCTTACTTTAAGCAGCACATGTGTCCTTGTAGTATGATTTGTGATATTTTAGAATCAACTAAGGTTTAAGCCAAAGGGTCTTAGGAAAGAAAGATTTCCTGTAATGAGAGAGTTGAGAGTTCATTGTTACATAAGTCTTGTAAAACCATGAGACTTTGCTCCACACTTTGTCTGCATATTACCTCCCTTAAGCATTTTGTTCCCTCTTCTAAGAAAGACTGAAGCATCCACACTTCAGTCTTCCTTCTTGAGCTGCATATAGTCTGTGAACTGTATTTTGGGTATTCTGAGCTTTTGGGCTAATATCCACTTATCAGTGAGTGCATACCATGTGTGTGTTCTTTTTTGACTGAGTTACCTCACTCAGGATGATGTTTTCTAATTCCCTTAATTTGTCTAACAATTTCATGAATTCACTGTTTTTAATTTAAAGTAGTAAATGCTACCCACTGTATAATGTGTGACTTTTTTTAAAATCTATCCTCTGTTGAAGGATATCTGGGTTGTTTCCAGCTTCTGGCTATTATAAATAAGGCTGCTATGAACATAGTGGAGCTTGTGTCCTTGTTATATGTTGGAACATCTTTTGGGTATATGCCCAGGAGTAGTATAGCTGGGTCCTCAGGAAATACTATGTCCAATTTTCTGATGAATCACTAGACTGATTTCCAGAGTGGTTGTACAAGCTTACAATCCTACCAACAATGGAGGAGTATTCCTCTTTCCCTACATCCTTGCCAGCATCTGCTGTGACCCAAGTTTTCGATCTTAACCATTCTGGCTGTTGTGAGTTGGAGTCTCAGTGTTGTTTTGATTTGTATTTCCCTGATGACTAAGGATGTTGAACATTTCTTTAGGTGCTTCTCAACTGTCCATTATTCCTCAGTTGAGAATTCTTCGTTTAGCTCTGTACCCTATTTTTAATAGGATTATTTGCTTCTCTGGAGCCTAACATTTTGAGTTCTTTGTACATATTGGATATTAGCTCTCTATTGAAAGTAGGATTGGTAAAGATCTTTTCCCAATCTGTTGGTTGCCATTTTATACTTTGCCTTGGGATCCATCCGATATACAGACATCAAATCCAGATACTACTGAGGATGCCATGAAGTACCTGCTGACAGGAGTCTGATATAGCTGTTTCCTGAGAGGCTCTGCCAGAGTTTGACAAATACAGAGGTAGATGCTCGCAGCCAACCATTGGACTAAGCACGGGGCCCCAATGGAGGAGTTAGAGAAAGGCTTGAAGGAGCTGAAGGGGTTTGCAACCCATAGGAAGAATAACAATATCAACCAACCAGAACCCCCAGAGTTCCCAGGGACTAAACAATCAACCAAAGAGTACACATGGAGGGACCCACGGCTCCAGATAGGTAGCAGAGAATGGCCTTGCCAGACATAAGTGGGAGGAAAGGCCCTTGGCCCTGGGAAGGCTCAATGTCCCAGTGTATTGGAATGCTAGGGTGGGTAGGTGGTAATGGGTGGGTGGATGGGGAACACCCTCATAAAGGCAGGCAGAAAGAGCATGGGATAGGGGGGTTCTGGAGTGAAAACTGGGAAAGGGGTTAGCATTTGAAATGTAAATAAATAAAATATCCAAAAAAAAAAAATCAGAAACTTCTTGAAGAACAAGACCACAATTACCTAATTTAACTAACAAAAGGCAAAGTTAAATTTAGATGTCACCATTGATATCAACCCAAAATCAAACAGAGGAAATAGGAAGAGGATGGGTGATGCATATGGTAGCAAATCAGTTTCTATCTGTGGACATAGCCAGAAAATTTGAAATGACATACTTTCAACTTTACTCTTTAATTCTTGCCTCTGCCCTTGAAGTTATTGATGCTTAGATAGCATGAGGTGCAGCTCTTGGATGCATCTTCAATGAGAGTTAGCCCTTCCTGAAGAGAACGTCTAAAGTGGGAAGGAAATGAGTGGGTTTGCACGAACAAGAACTGGGTTGGGTTAGTCCATGGTTTGATCGTGGCTGGGTCATTAAAGTCCATTTTGTACCTTTGTTCATCACTACTGTGTACCGCTCCACTCTCTGCCAGGCATTACACGCAATGTCAGACTCCATGCAACTCTCCAGATCACTCCAAAAGTCATACTCACAACTATCATCTCAATGTAATAAGGAAAACCTTTAATAGATTATAATACTTTTAGGTTAATGTCTTTCCCTCATAAATAGACTTATTTTCTCCATCCTTACTTGACAAGGAAGATTGCAAACTCATGCATTACGAAATTTTTTGCATAGGAATTTTAAACAGACATCTTATATTCCTTCTAGCGTTTCAGTGGAAAGAAGTATCACAGGGTTACTATGACCATTTTAAAAACCCTCATTAATGAATTAAAAAGAAATATTTCTTCACCCATTGTGGTCACTCCATTTTTACTGTTTATTGGTCATTCTATTTCACTTTGAGGTTCTTTCTTGGATCATTTTTTTATTGTGGATTAGTATTTTTGTTTTTATTAATTGTTAATCAGCAGTATAGTTTTGGTTTTGCCTTATAATAACTGTCTGTAATTTAAGTTAATTTTTTTCCTCAGACATTATACAATTAGTTTATTGACTTTTAGTTTAGTTTTCTCAAAGTAACTATGAAAAATCATTTTTTTTACATCTAGACTACAAAAAAGCTGTAAGCCACTAGATTTTAATGCTATTTGAGGAACACTTCCTTAAAACAACAACAATAACATCAAGAAGAAACAACAACAAAGATTTATAATGTTTTGAAATGTACGTAAAATTTGTTTCCATAGGATACATATCATGATTTACCAGGGTAAAAACCTCAAACAATTTAAAGTTTTAAAAACAATTTTTTATTTAGCGACAATGTAATCAAATTGGCAATCAGTGGCAGAAAACTGATTTAAAAGTATAGATACCTATAAATTAAATTAAACACTGCTGAGTTATCCATAGTTCAAGGAAGAATTTGTAAGAGAAAAAAATGAACTGAATAAAAAAGAAAATTCAAGAAGCAAAGGGCTGTTTTTAAAAAGCAATTAGTACTATCTGCTAAGTCCTAGCATGATTGACAAGAAAAGGGCAAAGAAACAAATTACCAGAAAGAAGCGGGGATTTCATTCTAGTCTACAAAGAAATGAAAGGGATGATGAGGTTTTACTAGGAACAATTCCACATATATCTACCTGGACATTCTTGCAAAATGGATTATTTCCTCAAAAGATACACACTACCCTAATTTAAACATTGTTAAACAGATAACCCAAATATCCTATGTCCATTAAGGGAATTGAATTTGTAATTTGAGTTATCTTTTCCCAAATCTCAAGGGAAGGAGTTTTATAGAGATTCTGCCAAGTATGTCAACAGACGCTAACTGTGTCTTTACATACCTTTCAAAAGAAATATGAGGAGGAAACATGACTGAACTCATGTAGCTTAACATAGTCACTGATATCAAAACCAGAAAACTAACAGAATAATTCTACTGATGAATGTGGATGGAAAATCATTAGTCAAAACCAATACATTTGGAAGCAAATCATTAGAGAATATATATATGTCATTGGACAGTTTATATGTACCATGAACAAATTCAGTTAAAGTAATGCAGAAAAGGCATTGCCACAACCCATTACAAATTTATTAGAAAAATTTCTGAAAGCAAATACTAATGGAAATGTCCACAGTATCAATGCAAGGTATATTGTTACTATGGAACACTATTTTTGAGTAAAGTTAAATAAAAAGCATAAATTGTTAATAAATGAAACAACTTGGGTGGTTGGACCTTGAGGACATAAATATCCAGTGCCCAAAGGGTGCACAGTACAGAATTTACTTCTTTAGCATTCTTGATACATAAGTAATAGATGTGGGACTGGTCACATGAGAAGTGCCTATATTTCTTTGTATTGACAGAACAGTAATATATACTTAAATACACTACTTCATAGATCTATATCAGTTATGAGATGATAAATAGTTTATCAGAAAGAAGCAGGGATTTCATTACAGTCTACAAAGAAATGAAAGCGATGATGAGGTTTTACTAGGAAGAATTCCACATATATCTACCTGGACATTCTTGCAAAATGGATTATTTCCTCAAGAGACACACACTACCCTAATTTAAACATTATAAAACAGATACACTGAACATCCTGTGTCTGCATCTACCATGAAGTCTCAATGGCAACTTGTTGGTGTTATTTTTTGTAGCCGCCCGCAGCCACATGCGAACGGGGTACCTGGAAGAGAATTCTGGGGATAAACGGGAAGGGGACAAAAGAGAGATGAGTCGAGACGACAGTTTGCCGATGAAGACTGACTTTACTATTATTTAGCCAATATATATAGTCTTTAGAAAACAACCCTGCCCCCCCCCCCCCACACACACACATCAAGGAGCAGGCCAAGAACTCCTTGGCTCCACTTCTCAGTGGGTCGCCTGCTTCAAGTCTAGAGGGTCTCTGCTGGTCTCCAGGTGAGACTACCCTGAGGCAGTCCTGGTCGTCAAGGTGAATGCACCGTATTGTTCCCAAGGAACAAGGGCCAGAGATAACACCAGTGGAAGAGTGGGGGCTGTCAGCCAGCTCAATGCTGTGGGGGAAGGGACAATTTTTGTTCTATGGTTTCATTGAGGAACATGTAAAAGACCACTCAGCATCATTTCCTTAATTCCCATAAATTTTTAATTATCCCGTAATAAAATGCTTAAGAAATATGTGCTATTTTGTGGCTGTTTTATCTACTGTGCAAAAATGAAAGTTAAATGTATAATTAAGCAAACAGTAATTAGAAATGCTAACATGACACAGCATGTTGTGTATTTTGAAGGTGTAATTCTGTATATTCAGTGATATGTTTCCACCCATCCTTCTCTGCTACCATTTTCACTTGACTAGGTTGAAGCTGTTTGAAGACCTTATGCATTTCTAAGCAGCAGAAGCATGACATCTTTCCGATGATCTCACAGTCATAGTGGGCAGTCACCAGCAGAGGTACCGTTAATTAACCAAAGGCATAATGTGTCTTACTGGCCTTTAGTCGCTGCTCATTAATTTTCAATTTCTCTCTCACCTCTTCTCTGCCTCAGGATTCCCCCATGTGCATTTATAATTGTTTGGCTTATTTTTTTTTTCTTTTTCTTTTTTTCTTACTGTTTATTTTCTCCCTTTCTCATTCCAGTTTAAATAGTTTCTACTGCCCTCTCCATATTGATTAATTACATTAAAGGTGTGTCCAGGCGTTATAAGTATTATTCCTTAAATTTTTTACCTTAGATATATTTTTTATCTCTAGAAGTTCTCTCTGACTCTTTAACAAAGCTCATATATTTTCCACCTTCCTGAGTATTTGGGATATATTTATAGTAACTATTTTAATATCGCTGTCGACTAATTCTATTATCTGTGTCATATCTAGGTCTGTTTTGATTGATTGAGTTTTATCCTCAATATGAGTCACATTGCTGCTCCCTAGCAAGTCTAGTTACTGCAGAAGGATTGTAGAAATTATATAACTTGAGTTCTGTGCAATCTGTTCATTCTTATGAAAAAATTTGAGTTTAGCTCTATGATGAAGTTGAACAACTTGGAAACATTTTGATCCCTTATAGATCAAGCTTAAGTTTTAGAATAGCAATAGCTGATCTCATCAAAACTACACAACACACCTCCTGTCCTGTGCCCTCTGTGGCTGGTGAATGACCTCTAGGGATATTCTGCTCTTTTTGTCTCTTAGACTTCTGTTCTTCACTTTGGGCTTTTGCACAGTACTTCCAAGTGCTTGCTCCTCAAGAGCTATTCAGCACTGATCAGTTGCTGACCGAACCTCCCAAGGAGCAGTCACACCAGTTTGCTGTCAGCAAACATCTCTTGACCACAATAACAGTATAAGGTTTGGTTTCTGTAGATAGGATGGATCCCCAGCTAGGGCAGTTCCTGATTGGTATTCCTTCAGTGAAGGACTGAAGGAGCTGAGGGAGATTGCAAGCCCATAGGAAGAACAACATCAGCTGGCCAGACCACCCAATGATCCCAGAGACTAGAGGGAGCCATGACTCTAGCAGATATGTAGAGGAGGATGGCCTTGCCTGATAACAATGGGAGATTAGGCCCTTAGTCCCGTGGAGGTTTGGTGCTCCAGCATAGAGGGATGGGGTGGGAGAGGGTGGGTGGGTAGGGGATCACCCTCATGGAGGCAAAGGAAAGGGGGGAGAGGGTGGATGTGGGATGGGGGTTTTGTGAAGGGGTAACCTGGAAGTGAGATATCATTTGAGATGTAAACAAATGGAATGATAAATTTATAAAAGAGCTTTTCCGTGTCTTCAGTTCAAGCAGAAATCAGGACTGTGCCCACCTATATCTGAAATATTGTCTGGACCCTGCAGACAGTAAGGCAGACATCACAGGGTAAGCCTGATAAATCTCCCTTTATAGATCTCTGACCTGGCTGCATTGTCTCCAATGTCTGAAGACTATTGCATATAATATCACAACTCAGTGGTGGTTTGGGGAAGATTGGTGAAGTCACTTTTTTCTCATCATTGCTGATGTCCAGGAGGTCACATCTCCTGTTCTCCATTCCTCCTGAGGCAGTATTTCTTATGAGAGTGGCATATTTATTACTAGCAATGTCATGTAGCAAAATTGGCCTTTTTAGAATTTCAATACTGTTTTAAGGTTCCTACTTGTCTTTTCTTGGCTTGATTGCTCATTCATTTCAGTTCTCAATAACATTCCATTGGTTGGATGCATTATAGTTTGCTCTCCTCAATCACAACTGATTTTGGCAATTTTGAATAAATCAACCATGAATATTCATGTTTACGTGTGTTTGTGTGGCTATTTTCAGCTGGTGGGCTATATGGCAACATGTGTTCAGTTAAGGATAAAATCCCTGGATTCTCTTCCATTGCATTCTGTCAGTAAAGAATGAGTATTTACCTTGTCCACACCCTTGGTAGATTATTGTGTTGCCAAAATCATATTCTCTTGCTATCCTAGTAGATGTGTTGTGGCATCTCATTGTGTTACTCTATGCTTTTCCTGGTGAAATATCTCCATCCTGTGCTCATTATATAGTTTTCTTTCTTCTTAATTGAAGTTGCATTGCCTTTTATAATTAATTCATAAGCCACACAATTATGCCTATTACTGGCATTATTTAAGGGCAAAAATCACAGAGCCACCTCTGGATGGAAATATGGCAAAGTCAAATTGTGAAAAAGTACAAAGATGGAAAGTCTCATGCAAACATCTTTTGAAAAATCTCTAAAAGACATAACAGGGCATGAAGAATGTTTAGAGAACCTGGAGTAAAACTATTAAAAGCAATAAAATATTTAGCAAGGCAAATTGTGGATAACTGTTTATTAAGGATTAAGTGTTATTATATACTACCATCTCAAATATTGGTTCAAAATACCATAGGGCAAGAGACCATTTTCCCAACACTCTTGGTATTATTTGCCCTTCCACCCTTCTAATCCTTCTATATTGACATCACTTGCAATTTCCTATTGTGAATAGAATGGCAACCATCATTGTTGAGCCCAATTCTTGGGCCTAGTGAACTTATAGATCTTAAAATAGAATCTTCTGCCACCACTTTGCTATACAAACATAATTCCTAACTAAATCTTAACCTTAAACCAGTGGGAAAGTGTAGGTATTGCCTCTCATCAAAGAAGCTTCTCTACAGGAAATGAGCATCAAAGAAATCCATAGCCAGACATACTACACAGATGCCAGAACATCTAGATCCCATCCACAATGGAGGATACATCTACATCTCACCTCCTGCATCTATGATTCAGAAAACAATAAGGGAAGAATATAAGAGCTGAAACACCAAGAAGTCAGTTGTAAAATAGTCTCTCTTAGAAATGCTGCATAAAGAAGATCTGGACAAGTAACACTATAATAGCCTCACTTACATGGAAGAGAGAAAATCTCATGAGATCTTACCTCTAGAAAAGGCAACAGACAACCAGTGATTGCTAAGAGAGGGAGAGTTGGCTTCTCCCAGGGATAAAACTTCTGATTGATTCTCCAATGCTATGTGATCAGTCCCACAACCAAAGCAGGTGAAACAGGTTGTATTTATGTATTTGTGCACAAATATACATACATATGGGTAGTAACAATAATAAAAGAAAAACACTATTAATTTGGAAATGAGCAGGGAGAAGAAGGCATGGGAATAATTAGAGTAATTAGGATTTCGGAGGAGCTGTAGGAAGGAAAGGGGAAAAGTGATAAAATAATATTATAATTAAAAATGATGAGAACATTTTCCCCATATACCTACTCTAGTCCAAATTAGATTTTAATACGACACAAAAGACAGTTCCTGGAAAGGATATACAATCTGTGTGACATCTGTTATTTATTGAGAAATATTGCTATGCGAATTAAGTTCTCTGTAGGATTTCTTCCCATTCAATAACTTGAATTTTTTTTTGAAAAATTAGATTTACATTAAAAGGAGACAACGTTTTCTTTATGTAAGGATGAAGTCACTTTGGGATCATTTAGAAGAGGGTCAAACACAGGACCAGGCACTTTGCCTAATTTTGAAGAAACCTTAAGTAACTGATACAAACTCATCCTCTTGCTCAGGATGGACTTTCTGCATCTTCTGACTCTAGAAATTCCCTGGAGGGAGCTTGATCTTCACAGGTGACAATGATCACTAACCCAGTTCTGGCAGGCTAACAGAAGATGCATAGATGTTAAGTTCATGCACAGTTTTTACCCTTAGAGTAGAGTCCAAAAAAGCTCCAAGGAGTTTTCTCATATCCAAAAAGTCAAAGTTTAAAAAGAAGAGAAATAGACCAGAACCTTATAATGGCATCGCTCCCTCTGAGGCTCCCTTTTCTTCGTTTCTTGTCTTTGCTGCCATTTCTATGCACTCTTCAGGTCTAAATGTCAGGTATCAGAATTCAAAGTGAAACACTTCTCTTACTTATGTGCATTTCTCTTCCCAAGTGTCCCAAAGTCTAAATTTTAGATTCTATTTTTACTATACTCACAGTGGAGAGTGATGTGTTTCTATTGATTGATCCGGTTGAGAAATTTCTTTTCCTATAAACTTGGCATGACTTTTAGGGAGGACAGAGTTGGGTGAGACCCAGTCTCACTCTATCTAGAAAAGTGTTTTCCAAGGAAAGGGCCTGCAATTGTTATACAGCTCCTAGTGTTCCCAGTGACTCTAGTTTGTAAAGGAACCACAGACATCTCTGAGCAAGGTCATTCCATCTTACCTGATATCTACCTGATAATTGCAGGGTTCATCAGTGTGATGTTTTTGTTTTATTCCTGTACAAATTAGAAATTTTGATCACAAGTCCCATTTCAGCATTTCCTTTTGATTTTGATCTCATATAGAACATCACTTACTCATAAAATTATTTTTCTTTTGCTTCCAAAGACATGACACAGATTGAAGTGGAGTTATTTCCATGACTCTTACTGAATGTTCTTTGCTTCTTATGAGCACTTGAGCACTTTCACCTTTAGGAACTTTTTATTTATTAGAGTCTAAGGAGTCTTGTAGCTGTGGAAAACTGTCAAAAAACTTCCTGTGTCAAAGTTTTATATTACTAGTCACCATAATAAAGTTAAGGTTAGGTTTAAACAGAATGTGAGTCAGACAGACTGACAGACAGACATATGCTGTAATCAAGGTTAGGGTTCCAGTTAGACGGAGCAGACAGACAGATGCTATAATCGAGGGTTAAGGCTGCAGTTTGACTGACAGACAGGCACATAGAAGAGTCACAGAGTGTGACTATGCCAGGACACAGTACCATGCTGAGGGTTTGCCTGCTGTGCATGCGGCCCAGGATTCAATCCCTAGTATTGTTCCTAGAATATATTTTCAATATGTAGCTACCAATGAAAGGCACAATGAGTCATTCATTTTTCTTTTACTAATCTCTACTGAATAAATCAGCAAACACATTCTTTAAAAATTAGGTAGCCTCTTGTGCCTTTGCTTTGTCATATTTTGTATGGCCGTTGAGTTCTATATGATCATCTGCAGTCAGATCCTGTGTCGGCACATTCTTTCTGAAAGGCTGTAAATTTTAACTTTAGTCAAAAATTGAATGAACTGTGAAGAGCTCTTCAGAGTGAGATCTGTTATGCAGATTATTGGGGTGTCTATCTTATTGTATTTAGTATGCTATAGCAAAATCATGACTTGCCCAGTCCCCTCAGTGTAGCCTAGCTGATACTCCTACAAGGTAGCCTGCCTTGTAGCATGCTACATAAAAACTGACTTTAAGCATGTTTCCTAGGGACATTTTTATTTGAAACTTCCAAGTAACTTTGCATAAGTATAAAGTTAAGTACTTACTCCTTACATAAGTGACACTGGGTTTGATTGCCAATTATCTTCAAATTTTTGATTAATTTTTATGACTAAAAATAATTCAAAGTGATGTTACTGGATTGGTTCAATATTCAAGTAATTGGTATTATTGATGGTGTGTGTGTTTGTGTGTGTCTCAAACTAGTAGCTTTTTGTGTAATTATTATAATTTACTCCCTTGTAGATAGGAAATGACACACTGACATCCTGTGCTTTTAGATAATTCCTCCTCTACTTCTATGAGACTTACATGATCAAAAGCAGGTATGTAGTATCTTGCCAATCTTTTGTGTATGGAATGTATGGACAAGAGCTGAGATAAATTTCTTGTGTATCTGCAGTTTCCTAGATTTGCTGTTCTCTTATTAGCCTAAAATAAATCTTGTCATTCATTGCACCTTTCAGATGATGGTGTTCAACATAAATTACCCCAATATGCTAGTACTCAGACCACATCTTCCTTTGAGAACATACCTGGGATAGCTAATCAACTTGACATACCTGGAATAGGAAACCTCAACTGAGAAACGGCCTCCATCAGATTGGCCTCTCTATTTGTACAGTGTTTTCTTGATGTCTAATTGAAGAATGAGGATCCAGGACATTGGGAGTAATGTCATCCTTAGGCAGGTGAATCTAGAGTATATAGAAAATAGCAAGCCAGGAGAAAAAAATAGTCATCAGCATTCCTCCAGGGTTTGTGCTTTGGTTCTCATCTCCAGGTTCCTGACCTGACTCTTCACAGTGATCAACTGTGATATGGATGTGTAAATGAATATACATTTTCTTTTCCTATTGTTTTTGGTTATAATGTTTGTCACAGTAATAGGAAGCAAACTAGAGCAGACTTTAGCCACAGAAAATTGTTATTGCTCTGTTAGGCCTAGCTGTGTCATTTGGGTGGGACTTTTGGAAGGGTTTTGGTACATGCACCTGGAAAAGCCACTGAGTGGTCAGAGCTTACTTTTATGCTCTCTGTGGGCTCAGAAGATGAGAGTGCTTCAAGCAATAATGATAATAGTGTATGATATCATTGAGAGAAACAAAGATTTTATAGGGATGTTTATGTGTAAGAATCCCTGGAAATTAACCTTTTACTGGGACAATGGATACAGGTTAATTAGAACTGTAAAATCAGTTTAACTAGGAAGAGAACAGCACTGTGGTGAAATCTTCTAGGCAGTCTTTCTTCAAGGTGAGCACATGGAAGATGTTGTTCAGAGGGGCTATGGCTGCATCTCAAGCTGAAGCTAACTTGTGTAAGAACTTCCCACATAGTACTGGTTTGGGTAGCTTCAAAGATTTTGTTCAGGACTGAACAATTCAGAGAGAGGCTGAAGTATTTGTAGCATGAGTGCAAGAAGGTCATTGGTGAAGGAAGGTGCAGCTTCCCAGGTACCATGAGTCTTCACTATCCTGAGTATACAACGGTGATGGTGCTTATTCTTCCCCATCTCACGTCCCCATTGGAATCCGTTCATTTAGCTCCTTTGCTCCCTCTTCGGTTTCTGCTCCAATGTCTCTTATCTCCCTCTTATTTTTCTGGTTACTCACGTCTACATCACTTTTTTGCAAAGTTTATTTTTGCACCTTTCACAATTTATGTATTTAATTTTACTGTCTTTCCCTCCTGACAACACCTATACATGTTTTCAGGAAATTAATATAGCACCTGTAGTTACTAAATAAATATGAGTTGAATGATAACTCTAAGGAGTTAGTGGATGGCAAGAAGAGTGTGAGTGTTTTACACTGGCCACAGTTACCGTCTCTTGAAGGTGAGATGCTTCTCTGCTCCCAAGGTAGCCTAGCCCAAAGATTTTCACATGGCCTCCAATAACATTCAAGGTTTCAGGCACATTAGTCTCAAGGCACACTCTTACTTTCCACCTCCGTCCTGCTAATTCAGGCTGTGTTAGAAGATTTTCCCTCGGATAAATTCATTCATAGAAGGAAATGTCTATGTTATTTAGAGGAGAAAACCTGACTTGATGCTTTGGGTCCTTCACTCTAAAGCACAGAGAATTCAGATTCCTAATTCCCCCATTTGTTGGGGCACTTTTCCTTTCAGTTATTTTCTGTGAAGAGAGGCTTGGATGGTAAGAAAAGTCCCTTACAGACATCCCTATTCTTGTTATTTTAGTTGTGAGCCTAGCCTTTAATGGAGAAACCATTCTACATACCTGAGAATATGCGAGATGCCCATATTATCAAAGCCAGACCTACAAAAATATTACCTTGTAAGACAAAGAGGATTTTGATGGTTTGGATAAGGAAAATATAGAGGACTGGATGGAGGGATGTCCTGGATAATCTGTAGACTACTGTGCTGTTACAGCAGGAAGCAGAGGAGGAAACTGATGTTAGAAAAGTATGGGGAATGTCTAGTCTCTTCCATCAACTTGTTACCTAGGACAAACCCCATAAAAATTATAAAGAAGATCACAGCAAAAATTTAAATTTCTCAGAGTTACAAATTCTTAAAATCAGAACATATACTCTATTTCCATCTCTTCCTATAAACTGTGCTGGTCAGTCATTTAAAAATGTCAGGCGCAGAACCACATTTTGCTAGGAATAAAAGCCAAGGAGCAGCTCCCTGGGCAGGCTTGCTAGCTTAGGTGATGGCTGGTCCACCGTTCTGTAGAAGCAAAACATTTCATTAGAAATACTTCAAATTGTACAGTCCTTTTCTTGAAACAGCCAAACCCCTTTCCAACAGTGATGTGAGAAAGCGGTCAAGAGCACAGGAATGTAGGGGGCTTCTACAAGTTGAGAATTTAATATTTTCTCCTGTAGCTAACTTGATTTTAGCCCCATGGAAACCATTTCAGAGTTTTGACTTCTGGAAGAGAAATGGATTTGGAGTCTGTTGACCCCCTGGTTTTTCAGTACTTTATAACCTTAGTGATAGAACTTTAAAATAATTATCTAGCATATGTAAGACCAGAACACTAAAGATCCTTTTAGCTGCTCCTTTTAGGAAGAGAAACACATGTATAACGATGTTCTCTTCACATGTATCCCAATTTATGCCTTGGCTTTCTAGGAATCTCACAGTGTGACACCAAATCTCAGTCTACACTTAATCCACTGAACAATAGCCCTCTCTGCCCTGTGTGGAATCTTAGCCCACCCATATTTTAACACATCTCTTCACTGACTTGAATTTTGATTCAAGGGAGGAAGGACTAAGATCTTTATTGGTAGCACAAACTCAGTCTGAACTATAGAAAACTTTATTTTTAAAGTTTATTTTTAAATATTTAAATATTTCTGTTACTACGTTTCTCTGTTTAGTTGAAATCCCCCTTTAACACCAACTTACAGTTCAGCTCTGTCTGGAATTTCCTTTTTTCTCCTGCCACTTGAGTTTAGACTTCCGGCCAACTCCCTGCTAGTTTTGGTGATAAATTCTGTTTGAGCAATAAATAAAATCCCTATGCTGTTTTCTTGCTTGACACTTTTGGGTCATTTTGCTTTATTCTCAGATCAACTGTGATATTTCTAATGTGACTTTGGCTTGAAAATCCTTGTGACCTCTGCTCTGCCTAGACCCTCAGATCAATCGAGCTGCACTCTACACTTGCCTTCGGTTTTAATGCGCAAACTCATTGACTGCCCTTTCTTTGTGTTTAATACCTCTGGTCCTAACTTTCTCCTAGAAGCCTATTTGTTCCTGAATGTTGGCAGGGGAGTATGGTGGCACCTTTTAAAGCTGGCTTACACTGGAAAGTCTTTAGGTCACCAAGGCATGCCTTGAATGGAATTTTGAGACATTCTGTCTTTTGACCTCCTGTCCCTGAGTTGGGCAGTTTTGTTTTGTCACATGCCCCTGTCAGTGTATACTGTCCACTTCACTGAAAGCAATGGGGACAATCAATCATGGTGCCAAATCTCCAAAACTGTCAGCCAAAATATAGCCTTTGTTTTCATAAAGTCTTTTTATGAGTTAAAGTAAGGGGAACATAGCTATTACATATGTTGAGCTATTCCTAATTTAGAGCCTTTGCCTGCATGGTTGTTTCATTTTCTGCTTGCAACAGCCACACCATATTGTCTGTTACTCTGTGATTCTTCAATTTCTGAGTTATGTCTTCCTTGGATGCTCAAGCTATGTTAGGTTCTCTACGTTCATTTTCTTTTTACACTAAATATCTTTCTTTTGGGGCACATGTCTATATTCCAACCCCCAAATCCGTGCCAGTATAATCTTGAATTTTGTTTAAGGGTATGAGCAAGGATATTGCCATGAACTAGATAGGGCAGTATTCCGGAATATCTAGAGTATCCAGTATTTTCTCAGTAGCTGTTAAATTGATTAGTTTTTTTTTTCTTTTTTCTTTTTTTTATTATTATTCGATATAATTTATTTACATTTCAAATGATTTCCCCTTTTCTAGCCCCCCCACTCCCCGAAAGTCCCGCAAGCCCCCTTCTCTTCCCCTGTCCTCCCACCACCCCTTCCCACTTCCCCGTTCTGGTTTTGCTGAATACTGTTTCACTGAGTCTTTCCAGAACCAGGGGCCACTCCTCCTTTCTTCTTGTACCTCATTTGATGTGTGGATTATGTTTTGGGTATTCCAGTTTTCTAGGTTAATATCCACTTATTAGTGAGTGCATACCATGATTCACCTTTTGAGTCTGGGTTACCTCACTTAGTATGATATTCTCTAGCTCCATCCATTTGCCTAAGAATTTCATGAATTCATTATTTCTAATGGCTGAATAGTACTCCATTGTGTAGATATACCACATTTTTTGCATCCACTCTTCTGTTGAGGGATACCTGGGTTCTTTCCAGCATCTGGCAATTACAAATAGGGCTGCTATGAACATAGTAGAACAAGTATCCTTATTACATGGTGGGGAGTCTGCTGGGTATATGCCCAGGAGTGGTATAGCAGGATTTTCTGGAAGTAAGGTGCCCAGTTTTCGGAGGAACCGCCAGACTGATTTCCAGAGTGGTTGTACCAATTTGCAACCCCACCAGCAGTGGAGGAGTGTTCCTCTTTCTCCACACCCTCTCCAACACCTGCTGTCTCCTGAATTTTTAATCTTAGCCATTCTGACTGGTGTAAGATGAAATCTTAGGGTTGTTTTGATTTGCATTTCCCTAATGACTAATGAAGTTGAGCATTTTTTAAGATGCTTCTCCGCCATCCGAAGTTCTTCAGGTGAGAATTCTTTGTTTAACTCTGTACCCCATTTTTTAATAGTGTTGTTTGGTTTTCTGGAGTCTAACTTCTTGAGTTCTTTATATATATTGGATATTAGCCCTCTATCTGATGTAGGATTAGTGAAGATCTTTTCCCAATTTGTTGGTTGCCGATTTGTCCTCTTGATGGTGTCCTTTGCCTTACAGAAACTTTGTAATTTTATGAGGTCCCATTTGTCAATTCTTGCTCTTAGAGCATACGCTATTGGTGTTCTGTTCAGAAACTTTCTCCCTGTACCGATGTCCTCAAGGGTCTTCCCCAGTTTTTTTTCTATTAGCTTCAGAGTGTCTGGCTTTATGTGGAGGTCCTTGATCCATTTGGATTTGAGCTTAGTACAAGGAGACAAGGATGGATCAATTCGCATTCTTCTGCATGCTGACCTCCAGTTGAACCAGCACCATTTGTTGAAAAGGCTATCTTTTTTCCATTGGATGTTTTCAGCCTCTTTGTCGAGGATCAAGTGGCCATAGGTGTGTGGGTTCATTTCTGGATCTTCAATCCTGTTCCATTGATCCTCCTGCCTGTCACTGTACCAATACCATGCAGTTTTTAACACTATTGCTCTGTAGTATTGCTTGAGGTCAGGGATACTGATTCCCCCAGATTTCCTTTTGTTGCTGAGAATAGTTTTAGCTATCCTGGGTTTTTTGTTGTTCCAGATGAATTTGATAATTGCTCTTTCTAACTCTGTGAAGAATTGAGTTGGGATTTTGATGGGTATTGCATTGAATCTGTATAGTGCTTTAGGCAAAATGGCCATTTTAACTATATTGATTCTACCGATCCATGAGCATGGGAGTTTTTCCCATTTTTTGAGGTCTTCTTCCATTTCCTTCTTCAGAGTCTTGAAGTTCTTGTCATACAGATCTTTCACATGTTTGGTAAGAGTCACCCCAAGATACTTTATACTGTTTGTGGCTATTGTGAAGGGGGTCATTTCCCTAATTTCTTTCTCAGCCTGCTTATCCTTTGAGTATAGGAAGGCCACTGATTTGCTTGAGTTGACTTTATAACCTGCCACTTTGCTGAAGTTGTTTATCAGCTGTAGGAGCTCTCTAGTGGAGTTCTTTGGGTCACTTAGGTAGACGATCATGTCGTCTGCAAATAATGATAGTTTGACTTCTTCCTTTCCAATTTGTATCCCTTTGACCTCTTTATGTTGTCGAATTGCCCGAGCTAGTACCTCAAGTACAATATTGAAAAGATAAGGAGAAAGGGGGCAGCCTTGTCTGGTCCCTGATTTCAGTGGGATTGCTTCAAGTTTCTCTCCATTTAGTTTGATGCTGGCTACCGGTTTGCTGTATATTGCTTTTACTATGTTTAGGTATGGGCCTTGAATTCCTGTTCTCTCCAAGACTTTAAGCATGAAGGGATGCTGAATTTTGTCAAATGCTTTTTCAGCATCCAATGAAATGACCATGTGGTTTTGTTCTTTGAGTTTGTTTATGTAGTGGATTGTATTGATGGATTTCCGTATATTGAACCAACCCTGCATTCCCGGGATAAAGCCTACTTGATCATGGTGGATGATCGTTTTGATGTGTTCTTGGATTCGGTTGGCAAGAATTTTATTGAGTATTTTTGCATCGATGTTCATAAGGGAAATTGGTCTGAAGTTCTCTTTCTTTGTTGGATCTTTGTGTGGCTTTGGTATCAGCGTAATTGTGGCTTCGTAGAAGGAATTGGGTAGTGTTCCTTCTGTTTCTATTTTGTGGAATAGTTTGAAGAGTATTGGTGTTAACTCTTCTTTGAAGGTCTGGTAGAATTCTGCACTGAAGCCATCTGGTCCTGTGCTTTTTTTGGTTGGAAGACTTTCTATGACTCCTTCTATTTCTTTAGGCATTATGGGACTGTTTAGATGGTCTAGTTGGTCCTGATTTAATTTTGGTATTTGGTATCTGTCAAGGAAATTGTCCATTTCCTCCAGATTCTCCAGTTGTGTTGAGTATAGGCTCTTGTAGTAGGATCTGATGATTTTTTGGATTTCCTCAGTTTCCGTTGTTATGTCTCCCTTTTCATTTCTAAGTTTGTTAATTTGGATACTTTCTCTGTGCCCTTTGGTCATTCTGGCTAAGGGTTTATCTATCTTGTTGATTTTCTCAAAGAACCAGCTCCTGGTATTGTTGATTTATTGTATGGTTCTCTTTGTTTCTACTTGATTGATTTCGGCCCTGAGTTTGATGATTTCCTGCCTTCTACTCCTCCTGGGCGAAATAGCTTCTTTTTGTTCCAGGGCTTTCAGGTGTGTCATTAAGCTGGTAATGTATGCTCTCTCCATTTTCTTTTTGGAGGCACTCAGGGCTATGAGTTTTCCTCTTAGCACTGCTTTCATTGTGTCCCATAGATTTGGGTATGTTGTGTTTTCATTTTCATTGTGTTCTAAAAAGTCTTTAATTTCTTTCTTTATTTCTTCCTTGACCAAGGTATCATTGAGTAGAGTATTGTTCAGGTTCCACGTGTATGTGGGCTTTCTGTTGTTTCTGTTGCTATTGAAGACCACTTTTACTCCATAGTGATCAGATAGGAGGCATGGGATTAGTTCGATCTTCTTATATTTGTTGAGGTCTGTCTTGTGACCAATTATATGGTCGATTTTGGAGAAGGTACCATGAGGTGCTGAGAAAAAGGTATATTCTTTTGTTTTAGGATAGAATGTTCTATATATATCTGTTAAATCTAATTGGTCCAAAGCTTCAATTAGTTTCATTGTGTCCCTGTTTAGTTTCTGTTTTCCTGATCGGTCCATTGAGGAAAGTGCAGTGTTGAAGTCACCCACAATTATTGTGTTAGGTGCAATATGTGCTTTTAGTTTTAATAAAGTTTCTTTTACGAAAGAGGGTGCCCTTGCATTTGGGGCATAGATGTTCAGGATTGACAGTTCTTCTTTTTGTATTTTTCCTTTGACCAGCAAGAAGTGTCCCTCAGGGTCTCTTTTGATGACTTTGGGTTGAAAGTCAATTTTATCTGATATTAAAATGGCTACTCCAGCTTGTTTCCTGAGACCATTTGCTTGTAAAATTGTCTTCCAGCCTTTTACTCTAAGGTAGTGTTTGTCTTTGACCCTGAGGTGTGTTTCCTGTAAGCAGCAAAATGTAGGGTCCTGTTTACGTATCCATTCAGTTAGTCTGTGTCTTTTTATTGGGGCATTAAGTCCATTGATGTTAAGAGATATTAAGGAATAGTGATTGTTACTTCCTATCATTTTTGACGTTATTTTTTAAATTTGAATGCTTAACTTCTTTTGGGTTTGATGAAAGGTTACTATCTTGCTTTTTCCAGGGTGAAGTTTCCCTCCTTGTATTGGTGTTGTCCTCCTATTATCCTTTTTAGGGCCGGGTTTGTGGATAGATATTGGGTAAACTTGGTTTTGTCATGAAATATCTTAGTTTCTCCATCTATGGTGATTGAGAGTTTTGCTGGATATAGTAGTTTTGGTTGGCATTTGTGTTCTCTTAGAGTCTGCATGAGATCTGCCCAGGACCTTCTAGCCTTCATAGTCTCAGGTGAAAAGTCTGCTGTGATTCTGATAGGTCTTCCTTTATATGTTACTTGGCCTTTTTCTCTTACTGCCTTTAGTATTCTTTCTTTGTTTAGAACATTTGGTGTTTTGATTATTATGTGACGGGAAGTATTTCTGTTCTGGTCCAGTCTGTTTGGAGTTCTGTAGGCTTCTTGTATATTCATGGGCATCTCTCTCTTTAGGTTAGGGAAGTTTTCTTCCATAATTTTATTGAAGATATTTGCTGGCCCTTTAAGTTGTAAATCTTCACTCTCATCTATGCCTATAATCCTTAGGTTTGGTCTTCTCATTGTGTCCTGGATTTCCTGGATATTTTGGGTTACAAGCTTTTTGCATTTTGCATTTTCTTTAACTGTTGAGTCCATGGTTTCTATGGAATCTTCAGCATCTGAGATTCTTTCTTCTATCTCTTGTATTCTGTTGTTGATATTTGCATCTCTGTCCCCTGATTTCTTCCCAAGGCTTTCTATCTCCAAAGTTGTCTCCTTTTGAGTTTTCTTAGTTGTTTCTACTTCTGATTTTAGATCCTGGATGGTTTTGCTTAGCTCCTTCACTTGCATGTTTGTGTTTTCCTGTAATTCTTTAAGAGATTTTTGTGTTTCCTCTTTCATGAGCTCAGCCTGTTGACCAAAGTTCTCCTGTATTTCTTTAAGAGATTTTTGTGTTTCGTCTTTCATGACCTCAGCCTGTTGAGCAAAGTTCTCCTGTATTTCTTTAAGTGTTTTTTGCATTTCCTCCTTGTTGGCTTTTGTATTCTCCTGGATTTCTTTCAATGATTTTTGTGTGTCCCTTGCAAGGGCTTCTAACTTTTGATCCATTTTCTCCTGAATTTCTTTATGTATGACCTTCATGTGTTCCTGTACCAGCATCATGACCAGTGATTTTAAATCCAAATCTTGTTTTACTGGTGTGATGGGGTATCCAGGACATGTTGGTAGAGGAGAATTGGGTTCAGATGTTGCCATATTGCCTTGATTTCTGTTAGTGACGTTCCTGCGTTTGCCTTTTGCCATCTAGATCTCACTGGTGTTAGTTTATCTTGTCAGTGCTGGACTCACCAGTGCAAGCTGCCCCTTCCCAGTTGGCCTCTGGTGCACAGCTTACCTCCTGCACTGCTTGTAGACAGTGTGCTGCTGCCCAGGCTGTTCCGATCCCAAAGCAGGCACCCGAAGGCTCCCGCTGGGGCCCGCTGGATTCACTGGGGCACACTGACTTCTCCCAGCTGGCCGCCCGGAAGCCCAGCTAACCACTTGCAGGACTTGGAGATGTAATGCTGCCGCCCAGACTGATCTGGATCCGGAAGCGGAGAGAGTAGAGCTAAGGGCTTCTGCCTGAGGCCTTGCCCCAGATTGTGTCTGTGGAGCAGATGGAGCCCGTGTGCACTCCCAGGGAGTGCCGACGGTGTATGCTACTGTGACCTCCCCTGTGTTCCGCTCACTCCGCTGGGCAGCCGATCTGCCAACCGGGCTGTCGCACACAAGGTTAGCCTGGCCGCCCAGTCCCTGAGTCCAGGCAAAAGCCTGGGAGGCCAAGGTCCGAGCAAAGTTCCCCTAGGGCTATGACTGTTAATTGGGTTTGCCAGGTGACTAGGATGGCGGGCGTGCGCGCCCGCGCTCCCTGAAAGCGCCCGGAGAGTCTGCTTTGCTAACAATCACCTGGGCGGGTTGACTCACAGATGGCCCACCAAGCCGCCCAGTTCTTGGGGTCAGTCCTGTGCCTTTTGGGGCCTGGACCCCCGCTTTGTTAGCCTTAGGCTATGCCTGTTACAGGTCTGCCCGCCTGAGCTCTCTGTCGTCCTGCAGGCAAAATGGCGGCAGCGCGCTCGCCGGCCTGGGCAAAAAACCTCCTGGTTGGGTTGGCACCCCGATGGCCCCCCGACCCGCCCAGGGCCTGGGTGCAGGCCAACGCCCGTCGGGCTCAGACCACCGCGGTGTTGGCCTCGGATTATGTTTGTGTACCTCAGTCTGTCCGATTCCTGGAGTACGGAACCAAGATGGATCCTCCTCTCCTGACTGGTGGGAGGCCGAGTTCTGAAGTGGCCTCCGTGCAGGAAAGGCGCCGCACAACTGCAGCTGCTTGCTGCCCGGCTGGTCAGCGAAGGTCAGTGGTCGTGGGCGCAGGGCCTAACTGGTCCCTGTGACGCCTTGGTTCCACTGCTGATGGCCCTTCAGCTGGAGCAGCCACTGCTGCTGCTGCCGCCGCTGCCGCCGCCGCCGCCGCCCGATTAGTTTTTTTTTAAATACTTCTTTTATACTGCTGTGTTCTTCCCTCTTGTGATTGTTGCAGATAGATACTATTTTTCCTAGTTTTTCATTTGCAAAACTTGCCAGAGTACCTAGCTTCTAGAAACATTAAGAAACAAAATCATATACTACTTTTTGTGACTGTCACCAAAGCTACATGTTGCTTAAGATGTAATCCAGCTTGTCACAGTTGCCACTAAAGCATTGCACTTCATATTTGTTTTCCTCTCATCTAAAGGCTTCAAATTGTTCCATTAATTATATCGTCATACTCTAGACCATTCTGCTAACTGGTAAGTAGTATTCTTTTGGAAATATTCAAAGGGAATGACTGAGTTCATACAGATTTTAAATATTTTAATTTATGCTTTTCTTTAGTAGTAATTATTTTGTTTTACTCATCTTTAACTAGGATGCCCTCTTTTCTGTGTAACACTGCTGTATGTATAAAAGTATCTTAATACTTAATTTGAGTGAGCACCTCTATTGAGTCCTACCATTTAGGTAATCGTTATAATACAAAATGGGTTCTGGGTTGTGCATCGTTTTACTTTTTGCCATAATGTTTTGCATACCAATAGTATTGCTGCAATGTTCTCCCAATAGCAAAAGTGCTATTTCAAGCAGTCAATTTTTCTCCTTTAATTCTTGCTTTCCGAACCCATGTTAAACATTTAGGAGTAAGTAGAAAGTACTTTGAGATTTGCTAATCTAAATATCAAATTTATTTAACTAGATTATATCTTTTGTTCTAGTGCAAAGAAATCTCCAAGGCTGTCTTTTCATTTGTATTTTTTTTAAACAAGATTCTCAGCAGATTGGTAAACAATGTTGTTTAAAATAGCTTTTTAAAAGAGTTTCTTCCTTAGATCTGAAGCCAGATTGTACAGTGATGAAAATGAATTTCCCTGGACAACTGTTTCATGGCTTAACTTGTCTCATAACTAAAATATACACCCCTATAAATACACTACCCCTTTCTACAACACATTCAGTGATACTCCTCTCATTTAGTCTTTCTAATTTAAGCTGGTAATAATTGCTATCTTTTCTCTGTGAAATATATTCATGACAATTTGAGACAAAGTTTTTCAAGATAAGTTCACTACTTTCCATTTAGTGAATTCTTTTCCGGGTTTCCATTATGTCTCAAAATATGGTCATATAGTTTATCTCATTCTATTTCATACAAGGCTTGAAAAGAAAGATTGCACTTTTAATGATTTATGTATAGTCATGTTGCAATTTCTTTCTTATGCAAGGTATAATTTATGGCACCTGATTGAAGGGCACCTTCAATAGATTATCCCTGAGGAGGAATAAGGTGGATATCTGCTATTTCATGAAGAGTGTAGATTCATCTTGATATTCCAATGAAAAACTCCAAATTTAATTATATTAATACTTTAAAGACATCTGTATTTAGATTAACACCTGAAACACTTCAGTAAAGTAGATTTACGTGAATAGCTCTGTCCCATCTTTCTGTCAGGGTTTTTCTCTGAACTCTGGTTTTATCTTTTGCTATTTTTTGAACATGTGTTTAGATGGTTAAATAAAAAACAAGCTTTGATGAGGTAAAATATTAGCATTCATATCTGTAATATTTTACCCAAATATAGATCCTACATGAATTTTAAAGTGGTTCTTTTTGTTAATATTTGTAGCTTGATTGAAATGTTTTTCAAATGGCAGCATTCTTGAGTTTTGTGGTTTGCAGTGTACCTTTAAAATTTGCAAATTAAAAATTCACTGACTTAGTAAGATGGTTATGAATTTTAACAGGGAAATTAATACATGCATTTTCAATTAATTTCTATAGTAATTGTTTCCAAGTGATATATCTCTTATAGGCATCCTTGCTTTGCAGCCCAGCCTGCCACATTAATATGGTACTGATCCTCAAACCAACAAGTTACACTCAAAATGCTCCAATGAGTACTAACCATGAACATCCATTAACATTTCTGTGGTTTGCATGACTCAGTGACTTCCAACAACAGCTCTCTAATCTGCTTTTCTCTGTTTCTGACACTAAAGCAGAGAAGCTTAATCCTCCCTTTAAGGGCATAGTCTTATATGCGATCTAGCCCTTCATTTCACATGGCTTGACTCCTGCATATTATCCTGGATTGAGTTCAGCTCATATTAGTGGTGGGATGAAAAAAATTAACTGGCATTTTAAAAGATTAAATTTTCAATCCTGTTTTGAAGTTTTCTTTAATTAATATACAGAATGAAAAAAAAACTATTTGAACATCAATTTGCATATGAGCAATGGGGTTTATAAAATAATTGAAGTTCTTTTTAATATGAAAATGTCAAGGATTTAATTATATACACTTTATTCTACACTCATATAATTTAGTGTAGAACTTTATATCAAAACATATTTAAGGGAAAATCATGAGTAATGACAATTTTTTCCCCAGAAAATTCTTTGGTGCTAGCTTCTTACTATTTGTGTTTTAATAAGCACGGGTTTCCTTTCTTTCTCACTCAAGGACCTCTTGCTGACTGGGGCTGGCTAGGTAAGAGGCTAGGAACTCACTAACTCTTCATGAACAATGGAGAAAAGAAAATAAAGTAATCAAAATATTTTACACAGGCAATATGCATAGACACACACTCCTACACACACATTCTGTTCAGGCCTGATCATGTGTCTCATCAATCCCACAAGTGTTTATGCATTCATACATACATACATACATACATGCATGCATGCATGCATGCATATACATATACCTATGTAGCATTAGACAATTAAGACCACTCAAATTGCTCCCAGTGGTGTTGGTGCAATTTGCTCACTACCTGCCTCAGTAGTTTGGATTCCCAAATGAAAGATACACACACACACACACACACACACACACACACACACACACACACACACAGCCTTATAGTTAAACAGCTCAATGGCTGTGACACTCCCACTTCCATGATGTTAATGCTTCCCCTCCAACACTCCTGAGTTATTACTTACTAAAATCTGTATTTCAGCTTTGGTACACTAGACCCGAGTAGGGGTGGACTGGGGCCACTCTCCCCTGGCTCTTACATGATTGGTATGCTCTCTCTTCTACAGCTCTCAAGCCTGGATCTTATTCCTTTCTCAGCATGGTGATTCTCCTTCTTCCTTGGTCCCTTTGCCAATAAATCCTAAAGTCCTGCCTCTGTCTCCATACCCAGCCACTGTTAAAAACAAAGAAACAAAAACAGAAACAAAAACACCCAAAAGCACCCCCCCAAAAAAAAAACCAAAAAACTTTATTTATCAATCAGAACCAATTGGGGGCAGGGACCCTCTGGATCTTACATATGGATTCTTGTGCAATTTTGGGAATTCCAATAACATAATCTACAACATACCTACACATGTACATATAGACAAACAGATACAACCATATATACATTAGGTGGATGGGGCAGAGCCCCCCAAGACTCATATGTACATTTAGTTGGTGGATGGTTCAGAGTCCAAGATGCCATGCTTTATTGCTTTTCTCTGTGCTTTTTGTATTTTCCTTGATGAAAGTTCTTAGACGATTACCCCAATGATTAAATGTTACATGAAAAGGGAGTAACAGAAGGATGTTGATAGTATGTTCCAAGCAGTGTTTCATTCTATAATATCCTTATTAGTTCAAAGCAACAGTTTCATGTGGCCTTGTTTTATCATAATGCACACCTGTGCCTTACTCCTTGGACCTGACCTAGAATAAACGTTTCTCCTTAATCAAAGATTTGTCCCAAGCCTATTTCTCTTTTTCGTGTAATTGTGAAAGCTCATTGTAATCCTTCTTATGCAGCCTTTACTTACTACTCTCTGAAGAGTGGGCACATTTTACTCTTAATTCTAATTTTATTATTATCTTTCTAGCAAGACAACTAAAACAATCTCTTAAACATTTCATCCAAAAATCATTTGAATCAAATAAGAAATTCTATGAAATCATTATCAGGAATTATGAAATCATCAACTTGTCTATATAGCATCATTATATGATGGTACATCCTCAGTGATCTATAGAAATATCTGCGCAGCAGGGTGGGCCAATGTCCAGGAATCATTAGACTATGTAACAATAGCAGAAAGGGGGCATATCAGCTGGAAGAAGCAATATTGGGATTTTGCCTCTTGGGATTTTGCCTCTCAGAGCTCACCCATCATAGACCATTCAAAAACAGTTGGCTTCCTCCAGGATGTCAACTGCTAGCCTTAGCCTCTCCTAACTGACTTCTGACAACTATTGTGTTCAGGTTTCTTGGCTTTGTCTCAGCATAGACTGCGATGAAACACAAGCAAGCTTTGTTTAAGAATCTCTCTCTCTCTCTCTCTCTCTCAGAAAGGGAGGGAGAAGAGAAAAAGAAAGAGGGGAGTGGGAGGCAGAGAGAGCGGGAGAGGGGAGGAAGAGGTTGGACTCTGGAAACTTAGTGAGCAATATCTTAAATTTTTTATTAATGCCTTGAAAAATTACAAGTAGCAGCTTTTAATTGGTGTCTGACTGGGGATGCAGCATTCTTAAAATTCAAGTACAGAGCATACATGACCTGGCCCGAGGCCCTGGACACATATATAGCAGAAGACTGCCTGGTCTGGCTTCAGTGGGAGAAGATGCACCTAAACCTCTGGAGGCTTGAGGCCCCAGGGGGAACAGGAATCCTTTCAGAGACAGGGGATGGGAACGGAATGAGCAACCATGGGAGAGGAAACAGGAGGAGGGCAATGGCTGCAACGTAGAAAAATAAAACTAATAAAAAATATCTGGTACAGAAAAAAACTTTCATTGTAAACATGATAAGTGTAGGGTTTTTGAATTCACAATGTGTGGAAGTAAGAGAGAAATAAATCACTGCTAAGTAGCTAGATTAAAAAACAAACAAAACTAAGCATTGCATTGTGGAATCCTACTGTGATCTTTTCTTTTTCCTCCTCTTTCTTCTTCCCTTTTTGAATAATATATGTACAATCATTCTCCTCAGAACTGGCACAGCTTGAACTGAAATAATTGCTCTAATTTGTATGGAAAAAAAATCACCCTCATTTGTGCTGATAAAATGCAACTCATAGCAACTCCGACCCTGTGGTTTTAATGTGATTCCGAAAGCTGCCTGCAGTAAAGGAATGTATTAGAGATTCTAAATGCTGATACTATTTCATTTTGTAACACTTTAGGATACTTATGATGATGGGTAAGATGTGCTCTAGATTTTTCTGGTGTGTGATTTTTACAGTCCCTTAAATTTGCCTTCAGATCCAGAAAGTTTATTTTGTGAAGACTTGTCACTCTAGAGAGTTCACATAGGCTCCTGATTTTATGTGCAGGATATAATTGCAGTGTGGCAATAATTTTTTTGAGAAGACAGAGACTAAAAGCTATAGCATGGTTAACTAAAAATATTTTCACATTGAAGTGGTTCATGGGACACTCAACAGAAACATTAAGGGTGCCTTATTTACCTAACATTAATGCCTGTATATAAACTCAAAAATAGGAATTCAAGTTTTCAGAAAAGTTCAAATTGTCAATATATAACTAGTCTGTAGATAACTATTTTTTTCTTTCCAGAATTCTTTTAAATCAGTGTTTTAGTTTTGTTTCCTATTTATTTGGCAAAATTCTTTTATAACAGAAACATAACAGAGATGTTTTATTTGATTCAAAATTCTATGTTACTGTCCATCACTGCAATGGTAGTCCCAAATAGGCTTATATATTTTCATCCTTAGTCCCAGTTGATGAACTATTCAGAAGGGTTAAGAAGTCATGGCCTTGTTGGAGGTATGTTGCTGAGGGAGGAGTTGAGGTTTTAAATGCCCATGCCAGTCTGTGTCTGTGTCTGTCTGTGCCTGCACCTGTACCTGTGCCTGTGCCTGTGCCTGTGCCTGTGCCTGTGCCTGTGCCTGTCTCTGTCTCTGTCTCTGTCTGTCTGTCTCTGTCTCTGTTTCTCTGACTTTCTGACTCTCTCTCTGTCTCTCTCCCTCTCTCCTGCTTGCTCTCACCAAGTATTGCTTTTAGTGCCATGTCTATTTGCTTCCCACCATGATGACTATGCATTAAACTCCTAAAATTGTAAGCAAGCCCAAGTTAAAGTTTCTTTCATTAGATTTGCCATGGTTATAGTGGTGCTTCACAGAAAAAGAATAAGAACTAAGACAGAGATTAGTACTTGGGACTCAGATATTTATGTGACAGGCCTGATCAGGCTGTTGGTTAGAGGAATATGGAAGGCTTCGGACTAGAAAAGCAGTTAAATGTTAAAGGACCATCCAAGTAGGAACATTGAAGACATTGGTGCTGAGGGCAATATGTACTACAGAGACCCAGCTTAACAGGTTTCAGAGAGCCAGCGACCTACGGACCATTGTTGTGACATTTTTTGGCATTGAATAAGGCTGCTTTTTTTTTTTTAATCTTGACTTAATATTTGCTTGAGGCTAAATTGAAGAGGTTTGACTCAATGGCATTGACAGAAGAGATTTCAGGGCAATCTAGTATTGATTGTGTTATGTGGTTATTAGTGATCACTCTTTTTCAGATCTGCAATGAAAAGGAATAATCAGGGCAAGGAGAAATAGAAAATGCATAGCATGAGGAGAAACAAAACAAAACAAAACAACAACAACAACAAAACACCCAAGAATAAGCATGCTGGATACAGGTACAAATATATAGGGACCAGGGAGTAGAGCATCATGGTTGGAAAAAGAACGGCCTACATAGGCTCATATATTTGTATGCTTATTCTTTAAATATGGCCTTGTTGGAGGAGGTGTATTGCTAGGCATGGTCTCTGAGATCAAAAAAAACTCAAGCACAGTGTCTCTCTGTTCCTCATGTCTGTAGATTAGAAAATAAAGCTTTCAGCTCATGCTCAACCACCATGCCCCTCTGCTTCCTGCCACGGTGGTCATGGAATGACATTCTGAAACTGCAAGCAAGCTCCCGATCGAGTGTTTTGTTGTTGTTTGTGTGCTTGCTTGTTTTTTCTTTGTCTTTTAATTATAGTTGTCTTGGTCATGGTGTAAGAAAGAAAACCGTAACTAAAACAATCATTTTAGGGACGGGCTCATTTAGGGAAGGTATCAGGAACCTGAAGCAGGTAGTCACATTATGTTTGCATCCAATAAAAGAATTCCTGCATTATAATGTGCAGTTGAATTTCTCCACTGCTACACAGTACAGACCCACAGCCTCAGGAATGATGTCACCCACAATGGGTGTGCCTTCCCATCTTGATGAACATAAGCAAGATAACCCCCCATAGATATACCCACAGGTCAACCTTAATGTAGACAATACTTTATTAAGGCTCGCTTTCCATTGGATCTATATTGTGTCAAGATGGCAATTAAAAGGAAATGACTCTGAGCCTATAGAAGCCATTAACTACCAATAGTCCTTTAGGGAAGCATGGGATTTTATGATTCACACATTCATCTATGATGAAATGTTGAAGGGCCCAGTCTTTTGCTTGTTGGGTTCAGATAGACAGAGCTGCAGCGAGTTTAAGAGTTAAATGGCCATATCATGTCCAGGCTACTACTACTACTACTACTACTATTATTATTATTATATTATTATTATTTTGTTTTAGCAGCATACTCCCTATTCTTTAGATCTTATATTATTTAAAACCCTATTTTATGATGTTCTCTGAGTATCAGAGGAAATGAAATAGACCTCCTCCTTAGGAATGAGCAGTAGACTTTCACTCAGTTTTGGAAGTCTGATGAATTACTAGTCTTTGCCTTAACTATTGCCTAAAGAAGAGGAAGTTTGAGAACAGCACTGATGGAGGAGCATTGAGGAGGCATCTTGATAATATCTCTATTCATCAAAACAACAGTAGTCAGTTCCTTTATACAGTTTATTACCTGATCATATTTATAGTGCCAAGCATGGTTCCTGACATGGGCCTCATATCTAATCATAGAGTGATTGGCTGTCCTCCAGAGTCATGCCACTATTGCACAGGTCTATACAAATTTCTGGTGAGGTGATATTGCAGCTCGGTGGTTTCACACCTGGATGAAACTATTGATGACCTTTCTCCCTCAGCAAGCCACATAGTATGTTCTGACACTGTGATTATCAGCCAGTAGGGTGGAAGATTTCTTCTTAGTTTTATTTTAATTTCTTTGTGTTCTGAAAACAAGTGTATTATTGTTGTCATCAGCAATAAGATCTTGACATCAGATCTAGTGTACAATGAATACTAATAGTTATAATACATGTTGTTATGCGTGGCTTTCTATAGTATTCCTAACTAACAACTCAGGGTGATTTTCTAATCTTGATACTGACATTTTCATTAAATAACCATTGACTTCTAGAAAACCATGCAGGTTCTCTAATGTGGTTACTTTAATTAATTCTTTATTTAAAATATTCATAAATTTAAATAACAAGTTTTTATCATAAGTAGTAATGTAACAATGGATGATGCATCCCTACCATGGTTAATTAGCCAGTTAATAAAAAGGCATAATTTCAATTTTTCTATTTGGCAATTGCTGAGATCTACCAAAAAATACAGTAGACAGAAACAAATTACTGTTCAGTTTTAACATTTAAATGATGGTTTTCTATCTCCAAAGTTGTCTCCCTTTGAGATTTCTTAGTTGTTTTTACTTCTGTTTTTACATCCTGGATGGTTTTGCTCAGCTCCTTTACTTGCTTGTGTTTTCTTGTAATTCTTTAAGAGATTTTTTGTGTTTCCTTTTTCATGACTTCTGCTTGTTGACCCAAGTTCTCCTGTATTTCTTTAAGTGATTTTTGCATTTCCTCCTTATTGGCTTTAATCTTTTGGCACATATTCTCCTGAATTTCTTTAAATAATTTTTGTGTTTCCCTTGTAAGAGCTTCTAACTTTTGATCATTTTTCTCTTGAATTTCTTTAAGAGATTTATTTATGTCCTTCATGTGTTCCTGTAACAGCATCATGACCAGTGATTTTAAATCCAAATCTTGTTTAACTGGTGTGTTGGGGTATCCAGGACTTGCTGTTGTTGGAGAATTGGGTTCAGATGCTGCCATATTGCCTTGGTTTCTGTTAGTAATGTCCCTATGTTTGCCTTTAGCCATCTAGTTCTCACTGGTGTTAGTTGGTCTTGTTGTCACTGGCTGGTGCTTCAACCTCCTGTGTGCCTGTAAGGCTATTTTTGTGACACTGGATGCCTGCATTTCCCCTGGCACAGACTGATGATGTGCTGCCTTCCTCTTGCGTGCCATTGGAGCCCTGCTGTGTCTTGCCCCAAGCAATGTTATACTTGGGTTGTCTCTGTGAACCTGGTGCTCCCCTACTGCTCTGTCATGGAGTGAAGATGGTGGCAGGGAGTCCCTCCAAATGCTGATCATACATAGGGAACAGGATCCATGACCAGCTGGCACACAGACAAACCGCCTATCTGCCCAGGTCCTGCCCCGGTGGTTTGCACTCCCAGAGATCTTAAACTCGGGATATCTCAATACCTGGTGCTGCCTTTCTGCTCCAGCAGGCAGCGAAGATGGCAGCGGGGAGTCGTTCCTTGTGCTGATTCCCCATGTAGGACACAGGCCCCATGACAGGCCTGCAGGCAGACAAACAGCCTATCTACCCAGGTCCTGGGTGCAAGCAGAACCCTGGAGGTTTGCGCCCCCAGAGATCTTAAACTCGGGATATCTCACTACTTGTTGCTGCCTTTCTGCTCTGGCAGGCAGTGAAGATCCTAATTTGCATTTTTGAGGACGGAATATCCACCTTTAATCTTAGACATACCTTCTGCTGGTATCCTCTATAAAAGGCATGAAAGCAAAAAGCTTGTCTTATCATTGCCTTATTTTGTTTTTCTCACTGGCAAGTAAATTCCTTCACTAGCATTAGAGCTTACTTCTTTGGGATCTGGGCATGTACTGAAGGGTAGAGGAGACATATAGTCTAATGGACTGAACAACTACTGAATTCTTGGACCTTCTATTATTATATAGCCATTGTTGAACTAGTTGGACCACAACTTGTAAGCCATTCTAATAAATCTTTTCCATATATATATGTTCATATATATGAATATACATTATAATTTATTATATATCATTAATATATGAAAACACATGAATGTTATATACATTATATTTGTCATGCACATATATAACACTGTGTTATTAAATATAATATATAAATTATTTAACAAATGACTACACTATATGAAGTGGAAATTTCTGGATTCTTTGGAGATTCAGTTTTGCCATGTGATATGTTTTTGGAAACTGTTATAAGAGAATGTTTTTGCTGAAGCAGACATGTGTGAGGATGTTTTACTGAGAACAGACAAATGATGATTTTCTGGAAGTTGCCTGGAAAAAAAGACATGCAATGTTTTGCTAGAGTGGATGACTGAAAGAAGATAAAATGTTTGAAAAAGGCTATAAATATAACCCAGCAAACAGTGGACAATGCTGTGTGGTATTGGTTTTCCTTTCCATTCTTTGCTGATCATTGTTTGTTGTGATTTCATAGAGATAAATGCACCAAAGAACTTGTGGTATTGTTACTAGATACACTGAATCTAATAGAAGAGAATGTGGGAAAGAGCCTTGAACTCCTTGGCACAGGGGAAAATTTCCTAAGAAGAACTTCAGTGGTTCAGGTTCTAAGATCAAGAATCGATAAATGGGACCTCATGAAATTGGAAAGCTTCTGTAAGGCATAGGACAAATTGGCAAACTAAAGATTGGGAAAATTTATTCACTAACCCATATCTGACAGAAGGGTAATATCCAAAATATATAAAGAACTCAAAAAGCTAACCACCAAAAAAAAAAAAAAAAAAAAAAAAAAAAAAACACTAATCAAAAATGGGGTATAGAACAAGACAAAGAATTCACAATAGAGAGGAATCTCAAATGGCTGAGAAGCACTTAAAGACATTTTTGAAGTCCTTAGTGATCAGAGAAATGCAAATCAAAATGAGCCTGAGATTCAACCTTATATCAATCAGAATGGCCCAGATGAAAAACTCAGATCACAGCACATGTTGGCAAGCATGTGAAGAGAAAGGAAAACTCCTCCATTGTTGGTGGGATTATAAACTGGAACAACAAATCTGGAAATCAATCTGGAGGTTCTTCAGAAAATTGGAAATAGTTCTACCTGAAGAATCTCATTACTTTCATTTAAACTTTTATGTTGCATGCATTTAGATATTTTTAGATATTGAATTGACTTTCTTATTTAGCTTTGTTTTTTCATTTGTAAATCTATGCAAATCAGAGTCAGAATTTGAATTCATTATCATTTTAAATATATTAAATATACTTGGAATATTAAATATACCCCAAACAGTTTTCTACTATACTTTAATAAATCTTTCTTTTATCATATGAAATGCTGTACCTATGACTCTAGTGTAAATATACTGAAAGTTAATACTGTTTCACCATCTCATATGACTAGAGATTGTCTAGAATGGACTCTGTAGACACCATAATTTGACTTTAAGTCATTTTATAAAATATCTGGATAGATTGTTAATTTGCAAAGCAATTTCCTATAATTAAAATGTAAGTAATTAGGTACAATGGAGAGCTAAATAAGAGTTAAAGATTTTACCAGTGATCTTGGCAGATAATATATCACCACCTGAAAGAAATGCTAAAACAATGCTAACCTTAGTGCAGTATTGATTTTTCCAGTGTACTTCTGCCTCTTGATAAATAGTATTCTTAAACACATACATTAAGTCTATTAGAAAGACTAAACAATTCCTTTACTACTAAATAGACTAGGAAGAGCTTCATAATCATTTCCCATTTGATGCTTAATTGAAACAAGAAAAATTATGACCAATAATTTTTCTGATGATCAATAAAACTCTCACAAAAGTCCCTAATATTTTAATTCCAATTGATAATTCGCAAGAATTAACAAATCACTTTATTTTATTTTAATTCACAATTGTTCTTTGATTTGTTAGCTTTGAGCTTTAACTCATTTAAAAATAAAGAACAAAAGTTCATTTAAAATCAATACATTTCTTTAAGCCTCTTCAGGTGTTATTTCAACTAAATTGTATCAAGTAACTAAATTTTTATTATAAATCAAATTTTACATGTTATATAAAGTTGCCAAACAATAGAAGTTTGTATATTTCATAAAGCAGTAAAATATTTGCACTAATAATACTCACTATTTTAACGTTCTTTACTCCTTGTATATCATAATTTGTAAAGTTAATTCAATACTTCCATTATTACATGAAGGAGAGAAGTATAATATATCTGTTCTTTTCCATCTCAGATAAGGATACCCTTCGTTCCCTGAGAAAAGATAAGAGGGAAAAACAGGAGTTAGCACATAGACAGTTTAAAATAAATTGGAGAAAAAGAAGAAGTAGAATACAGGAGGATTATGATTTATACCAATGTGGAGAGAGATACACTTATTTGCACATAGAAGTTAGACAGTAGAGCATAATGCTTTTAAATTTTCTTTTCTTTTCTCTTTCTCCAAGTCCCCATATTGCTGTCTCCCCCCCCTTTCTCTCTCTCTCTTTCTTTCTCTCTCTCTCCCTTCCTCCTAATATTCCATATTATAATATTTTAATGGTAAATTTTGGGAAAATGTATACATAACAGTGCCACTTAATGCAGACATATTTTTAAAAACCTAGATGGGACAAAATGAACATACTCTTTCTCTTCATTCAGAAATAATTAATATAAAATATTAGGCTTAATGACAATATGGAAATGACAATATCATACATTCATCTGAGTTATATTGAAACAAAAAATTGTTATATCTTTTTTGATATCTATTGCTAAAAGATATAGGATGTACTACTGTATATTTATGTCTTAATTTAATTCAAGTATTTATAAATTAGTATATCTAATAGAAATAGAATATAATCAGATATCTACAGTTAACTGCCTACTTAGTCTTTGAACACGATTCAGTAACTGTCTGTAATCAACATATTTCGCCTCACCATGACTCAGTTTTAAAATTTATAATTATAGATGCAGTATTTTTTTACTAGAATTTTGTATAAATTAAATAAAAATATCAAATTGTCAGTACAGATAAAGACCAGTGCATTGGATGAATGGTGTGATATTTTCATAAAGCAAATATTTCACTCATTCAAAACAGATAATTGCTAATTGCAATGACAAATAATGAAAGGTCTACTTCAGCTCCTGATCAAGTTTTCCAAAAATGTTCAACTGTCATCTGTGGCAGTTAGCTGTGAGCCCTTATCTCTTTTAAATTCAAGGTGACATTGGTGCTCTTCGAACTGTAGCCATTTTTCTTTGTATTTGATGTATTGGCTTTTTAGGAACCCAAGAAATAACCATCCATGATGGCAAGCATCACCGCCATGTTTAACAGCATCCTTTCAGACACTGGGTCTGATAGCTGTACACTCTTAGTGCTACAGTTTGAGCAACATGGTGTTCCAATCACTGTCACATCCTTCAGAAGCATTTGTACTCAGCTGTTTGGACAAATATTAGAGATACCACTGCTAACATCAAATTACTTTGATTAGTAGTCTTATGTGGTTTCACTTTGTCTAAGTAACAGAAGCATTAATGAAATGAATCAGATTTTTTACATAACATCTGAACCTTATTAAAGTGCTGTTCCATTTTTTGGTCCATGATATAACAATGTGATACATGCATTTATAAGTAAGTGTCGGTGGCAATTAAGGTTTTTATCATGTGTACTGGACAACTGTGTTAATTTTTTCTCTTATTATTAATTAACAATATTATAGAAAGCATATTTACAATTATGACAAACATTGCTGGTGGAGAGTTAATAGCACTTTATGAAAAATAGAATGTCACAAGTTAGTGTGATAGTCTATATTCATGGTATATTACCAAAATATCAAATGGAAATTGCAGAATGTCAAAGGCCTCACTGGGAAGTGTGTTTGTAAATTGACAAATATGGAAATGAAGCTGGAGAAAATATACCCATATTCCAAATACTTTAAAAAATACCTCAACTACATTTTGAATGTTTGTGTATTTTCCTTATTCTTTTTGGATTTGTCATTATTTACTTTTAAAGTTTGTATTTTAGTACATTGCTATAGAATTATTTAAAATATAGAATGATTTGTGCACATCATGCAGTGTGTTTAGCATCAGTATATTTAAATTGATAAAGTATTATAATAGTAAAAAGTTGACAAAAGGTGACACAGGCAGTAAGTAAACAGAATGCTCTTATTTTCATTCACAAAGTGAGAGACAGTTGAGTCAAAGCATGTTACTTAATAAAATTCCTCAAAGCAATTCTTGCTTACAGAACATTTGTTTCCTCATTCAAACAATCTATGCTAACGTTCTCCATTGATCAAATGACTGAAGCAATTGCCCATATATACTTACCTCATTGCATTGCATGCACTTTGATAATTCAATTTAACATTAATGTCATTTTGTGTGCTGTTCTTTCTTCATTACTTGACTATGTTGATCTTACTAGATTCTTGAAAAGTTATACTTTGCAATGCATATCATCTATGGAATTAATAAAAATTCTTTCCCCATTGGCAAGTCTTAAATTGCATGAGGAAAACTTTTGAGTGTAAAAGTTTCCATGAAAGATTGCCCATGAAACACGGAGGAAGCAGGGCCTCTCAAGCTTTACCCAAGTCTGGACTATCAGTGTGTTTAAAGAATGAAGACAAAAAGCTTCTCATTTAAAAAGAACATATTGTCTGAATAGTCAAGATAATGGTTTATAAATGGTGTTTCCTCAGTTGTATAGGACACAGGCTGCAGTACAGGGTATAGACTAAGTATTGAGCATGGAACAGCATGTGATTTCAGGAATATGACATACACACTCATCAAACATAAGAAGCAAAATTGCTATAAGATTCAAGAATGCTGAAATGAATATTGTATTATAAAAACTAAAATAATGTCAAGCAAATAAATCAAATTAAGATTAAATTTCCAAGTGAATGATGTAAAAATAAAAGTATATAGTTCCACAAAGTGAGAGAACATAAAAGTACACACACACACACACAAACATATACACACACATACACACACACTCATGGCAGGGGAGAAGGGAGAGATAGAAGGAATATTGTGTGTGTGTGTGTGTGTGTGTGTGTAAGAGAAAGAATTATTTTGTGATGTATTTTAGACATTTGAGATACATTACATCTTGTGAGTTCTAAAGTCTCACTATGAAAGACAGAATCATAACCCCATATATATTAATATAATTATTCCTAGAACATTTGGATATTATTGATAACAGGATCGATGCTAGTTTGTACACATGATTAGTGATTAATAGATGAGATGAAGATACTGTTCTGGTTGTCTGCTTGGGAGCAATATGACTATAACATTTTTTACAAGAGAAAGGGATATATAAAAGATGGAATGTCTGTATCGTTTTACATAAACAAATCCATTGCTGACTTTTAAGCTGGAAGAAAGATCCATCAGTCAATTGATGTAACACTGTCTAGAAATGGAACACAGCAGTTAGTAGATTCTTCCCTGTAGAAAAGGAAAAGCTAGGCTGGCCAGCCGGGCTGCAAGCGGTAGCAGATTTATGGTGCCTTTCACCTCACTGAAGCCACATTTGAACTCTGCCTCACAGCAGTCAGTTATGAGAGACTCTCCACCATCTTGGCTCTTGGACGCCAGAGAGAATTGAAAGCAGACTTAGCCTGAGGCCAACATCATGGGGGTCTAAGCCCAACAGGCATTGGCCTGCACCCAGGCCCTGGGCTGTCAGGTGGGCCATCTGTGTGCCAACCCAGCCAGGAGGTTGTTAGCCAGGCAGACTCTCCCAGCACTTTCAGGGAGCTCGCGCATGCCGCCCATCTTGGCTACCTGACAAAACTAGTTAGCAGTTATTGCCCAAGGCAAACATTGCTGCAGCCTAAGTCTGCCAGGCTTTGGCCTAGACTCAGACCTGAGCAGCTAGGCTAGCCTTGTGTGCACCAACCCAGTTGGGGGAGTGGCTGCCCAGGAGAGTGATCAGCACTCTGCTGATCCCCACAGAAAATGTCCCCGCAGCATACACCATCAGCACTCCCTGAAGGAACAAACAGGCACCACCTGGTTCACAGACACAATCTGGGGCAAGGCACACTAGGGCTCCAAGGGCACCAAAGAGGAGGGCAGCATATCAGCAATCTGTGACAGGGGAAACCCAGCCATCCAGTGTTGCAGACATAGCCCTACAGCCTCACAGGAGGCTCAAACATCAGCCAGAGACAAGACAAACTAACGCCAGAGACAACTAGATGGCAAAGGGCAAACATAGGAACGCTATTAACAGAAATCTAGGTAATATGGCAGCTTCTAAACCAAACTCTCCAACATCAGCAAGTCTTGGATATGCCAACACTCCAGAAAAACAAGATTTGCATTTAAAATCACTGGTCATGATGCTGCTAGAAGAACACAAAAAGGACATAAATGAATCTCTTAAAGAAATACAGGGGAACATGAATAAGCTAGAAACCCATATAATGGAAACAAAAAAATCAATTAAAAAGATTCAGGAGAATAAGGCTCAAGAGATAGAAGACAATAAAGAAGAAACACACACACACACACACAAAACCTAAAGAAATACAGGAAAATGTGAGTTAAATGGAAGAAGTCATGAAAGAGGAAACACAAAAATCTCTTAAAGAATGAAAGGAAACACAAACAAACAAATGAAGAGACTGAGTAAAACCATCCTGAATCTAAAACCAGAAGCAGAAACAACTAAGAAATCACAAAGGGAGACAACTTTGGAGATAGAAAACCTTGGGAAGAAATTGAGGGCCATAGATGCAAATATCAACAACAGAATAGAAGAGATGGAAGAAAGAATCTCAGATGCCGAAAATACCATAGAAACCATGGACTCAACAATCAAAGAAAATGCAAAATGCAAAAAGCTTGTAACCCAGAACATCCAGGAAATCTAGGACACAATGAGAATACCAAACCTAAGGATTATAGGTATAGATGAGAGTGAAGATTTACAACTGAAAGGGCCAGCAAATATCTTCAACAAAATTATGGAAGAAAAGTTCCCTAACTTAAAGACAGAGATGCCCATGAATATACAAGAAGACTACAGAACTCCAAACAGACTGGACCACAACAGAAATACTTCCCATCACATAATAATCAAATCCCCAAATGTACTAAACAAAGAAAGAATATTAAAGGTAGTAAGAGAAAAAGGCCAAGTAACATATAAAGGAAGACCTATCAGAATCACACCAGACTTCTCACCAGAGACCATGAAAGCTAGAAGATCCTGGGCAGATCTCATGCAGACTATAAGAGAACACAAATGTCAGCCAAGACTACTATACCCAGCAAAACTTTCAATCACCATAGATGGAGAAAGCAAGATATTCCATGACAAAATCAAATTTACACAATATCTTTCCACAAACCCAGCTCTACAAAGAATAATAGGAGGAAAACTCCAATACAAGGAGGGAAATGACACCCTGGAAAAAACAAGATAGTAACCTTCTTTCATCAAACCCAAAAGAAGATAACCACTCAAATATAAAAATAACATCAAAAATGACAGGAAGTAATATTCACTATTCCTTAATATCTCTTAACATCAATGGACTCAATTCCCCAATAAAAAGACATAGACTAACAGACTAGATAAGGAAACAGGACCCTACATTTTGCTGCTTACAGGAAACACACCTCAGTATCAAAGACAAAAGCTACCTTAGAGTAAAACTCTGGAAGACAATTTTACAAGCCAATCGTCTCAGGAAACGAGCCAGAGTATCCATTCTAATATCAGATAAAATTAACTTTCAACCTAAAGTCATCAAAAAAGACACGGAAGGACACTTCTTGCAGGTCAAAGGAAAAATCCACCAAGAAGAACATTCAATTTTGAACATTGCTGCACCAAATGCAAGGGCACCCTCATTCGTAAAAGAAAGTTTACTTAGCCATTCTGACTGGGGTAAGATGAAATCTCAGGGTTGTTTTGATTTGCATTTCCCTAATGACTAATGAAGTTGAGCATTTTTTAAGATGCTTCTCCGCCATCCGAAGTTCTTCAGGTGAGAATTCTTTGTTTAACTCTGTACCCCATTTTTTAATAGGGTTGTTCGGTTTTCTGGAGTCTAACTTCTTGAGTTCTTTATATATATTGGATATTAGCCCTCTAACTGGTGTAGGATTGGTGAAGATCTTTTCCCAATTTGTTGGTTGCCGATTTGTCCTCTTGATGGTGTCCTTTGCCTTACAGAAACTTTGTAATTTTATGAGGTCCCATTTGTCAATTCTTGCTCTTAGAGCATACGCTATTGGTGTTCTGTTCAGAAACTTTGTCCCTGTACCGATGTCCTCAAGGGTCTTCCCCAGTTTCTTTTCTATTATCTTCAGAGTGTCTGGCTTTATGTGGAGGTCCTTGGTCCATTTGGATTTGAGCTTAGTACAAGGAGACAAGGATGGATCAATTCGCATTCTTCTGCATGCTGACCTCCAGTTGAACCAGCACCATTTGTTGAAAAGGCTATCTTTTTTCCATTCGATGTTTTCAGCCTCTTTGTGGAGGATCAAGTGGCCATAGGTGTGTGGGTTCATTTCTGGATCTTCAATCCTGTTCCGTTGATCCTCCTGCCTGTCACTGTACCAATACCATGCAGTTTTTAACACTATTGCTCTGTAGTATTGCTTGAGGTCAGGGATACTGATTCCCCCAGATTTTCTTTTGTTGCTGAGAATAGCTTTAGCTATCCTGGGTTTTTTGTTGTTCCAGATGAATTTGATAATTGCTCTTTCTAACTCTGTGAAGAATTGAGTTGGGATTTTGATGGGTATTGCATTGAATATGTATATTGCTTTTGGCAAAATGGCCATTTTAACTATATTGATTCTACCGATCCATGAGCATGGGAGGTTTTCCCATTTTTTGAGGTCTTCTTCCATTTCCTTCTTCAGAGTCTTGAAGTTCTTGTCATACAGATCTTTCACATGTTTGGTAAGAGTCACCCCAAGATACTTTATACAGTTTGTGGCTATTGTGAAGGGGGTCATTCAGACAGCAGGTGTTGGAGAGGGTGTGGAGAAAGAGGAACACTCCTCCACTGCTGGTGGGGTTGCAAATTGATACAACCACTCTGGAAATCAGTCTGGCTGTTCCTCAGAAAACTGGGCACTTCATTTCCAGAAGATCCTGCTATACCACTCCTGGGCATATACCCAGAGGATTCCCCACCATGTAATAAGGATACATGCTCTACTATGTTCATAGCGGCCCTATTTATAATTGCCAGATGCTGGAAAGAACCCAGGTATCCCTCAACAGAAGAGTGGATGCAAAAAATGTGGTATATCTACACAATGGAGTACTATTCAGCCATTAGAAACAATGAATTCATGAAATTCTTAGGCAAATGGATGGAGCTAGAGAACATCATACTAAGTGAGGTAACCCAGACTCAAGAGGTGAATCGTGGTATGCACTCAATAATAAGTGGATATTAACCTAGAAAACTGGAATACCCAAAACATAATCCACACATCAAATGAGGTACAAGAAGAAAGGAAGAGTGGCCCCTGGTTCTGGAAAGACTCAGTGAAGCAGTATTCGGCAAAACCAGAACGGGGAAGTGGGAAGGGGTGGGTGGGAGGACAGGGGAAGTGAAGGGGGCTTACGGGATTTTCGGGGAGTGGGGGGCTAGAAAAGGGGAAATAATTTGAAATGTAAATAAATTATATCGAATAAAAAAATTAAAATAAAAGAATTTACAAGAAAAAAAAAGAAAGTTTACTAAATCTCAAAGCACACATTGCACCTAACACAATAATTGTGGGTGATTTTAACACTCCACTGTCCTCAATGGACCGATCAGGAAAACAGAAACTAAGCAGAGACACAGTAAAACTCATTGAATCTTTGGACCAATTGGATTTGACTGATATTTATAGAAGATTTCACCCTAAAGCAAAAGAATATACCTTTTTGTCAGCACCTCATGGTGCCTTCTCCAAAATCGACCATATAATTGGTCACAAGACAGACCTCAACAAATATAAGAAGATCGAACTAATCCCATGCCTCCTATCAGATCACTATGGAATAAGAGTGGTCTTCGATAGCAACAAAACCAACAGAAAGCCCACATACACATGGAGACTGAACAGAACTCTACACAATGACACCTTGGCCAAAGAAGAAATAAAGAAAGAAATCAGAGACTTTTTAGAATTTAATGAAAATGAAGGCACAACATACCCAAATCTTTGGGACACAATGAAAGCAGTGCTAAGAGGAATACTAACAACCCTGAATGCTTCCAAAAAGAAACGGGAGAGAGAATACACTAGTAGCTTAATGGCACATGTGAAAGCTCTGGAACCAAAAGAGGCTACTTCACCCAGGAGGAGAAGAAGACAGGAAATCATAAAACTCAGGGCTGAAATCAATCAAGTGGAAAAAAAGAGAACCATACAAAGAATCAACGAATCCAGGAGCTGGTTCTCTGAGAAAATCAACAAGATAGATTAACCCTTAGCCAGATGAACCAAAGGGCAGAGAGAAAGTATCCAAATTAACAAAATTAGAAATGAAAAGGGGATATAACAACAGAAACCGAGGAAATTCAAAAAATCGTCAGATCCTACTACAAAAGCCTATTCTCAACACAACTGGAGAATCTGGAGGAAATGGACAATTTCCTAGACGGATACCAAATACCAAAATTAAATCAGGACCAATAGATCATCTAAACATTCCCATAACCCCTAAAGAAATACAAGGGTCATAGAAAGTCTTCCAACCAAAAAAAAAAAAAAAAAAAAAAAAAAAGCAGAGGACCAAATGGTTTCAGTGCAGAATTCTATCAGACCTTCAAAGAAGACCTAACACCAATACTCTTCAAAGTATTCCACAAAATAGAAACATAAGGAACACTACCCAACACCTTCTAGGAAGCCACAATTATGCTGATAACAAAGCCACACAAATATCCAAAAAAGAAAGAGAACTTCAGACCAATTTCCCTTAGAAACATCGATGCAAAAATACTCAATAAAATCTTGCCAACCAAATCCAAGAACACATAAAAAACGATCATCTACCATGATCAAGTAGGCTTTATCCCAGGGAAGCAGGGTTAGTTCAATATATGGAAATCCATCAATGCAATCCACTACATAAACAAACTCAAAGAAAAAAAAACAACACATGATCATTTCATTGGATGCTGAAAAAGCATTCAACAAAATTCAGCATCCTTTCATGCTTAAAGTCTTGGAAAGAACAGGAATTTAAGGCCCATATGGTAAACATAGTTAAAGCAATATACAGCAAACTGGTAGCCAGCATCAAACTAAAAGGAGAGAAACTTGAAGCAATCCCACTAAAATCAGGGACTAGACAGGGCTGCACCCTTTCTTCTTATCTTTTTAATATTGTACTTGATGTACTAGCTCGGGCAATTAGACAACATAAGAAGGTCAAAGGGATACAAATTGGAAAGGAAGAAGTAAAACTATCATTATTTGCAGATGATATGATAGTCTACCTAAGTGACCCAAAAACTCCACTAGAGAACTCCTACAGCTGATAAACAGCTTCAGCAAAGTGGCAGGTTATAAGATCAACTCAAGCAAATCAGTAGCCTTCCTGTACTCAAAGGATAAGCAGGATGAGAAAGAAATTAGGGAAATGACACCCTTCACAATAGTCACAAACAGTATAAAGTACCTTGGGGTGACTCTTACCAAACATGAGAAATATCTGTATGACACGAACTTCAAGACTCTGAAGAAGGAAAATGGAAGAAGACCTCAATAACTGGAAAAATCTCCCATGCTCATGGATCGGCAGGATTAATATAGTTAAAATGGCCATTTTGCCAAAAGCAATATACATATTCAATGCAATGCTCATCAAAATCCCAACTCAGTTCTTCATAGAGTTAGGAAGAGCAATTCTCAAATTCATCTGGAATAACAAAAAACCCAGGATAGCTAAAACTATTCTTAACAACAAAGGAAATTCTGGGGGAATCAGTATCCCTGACCTCAAGCAATACTACAGAGCAATAGTGTTAAAAACTGCATGGTATTGGTACAGTGACAGGCAGACAGATCAATGGAACAGGATTGAAGAGCCAGAAATGAACCCACACACCTATGGCCACTTGATCCTCGACAAAGAGGCTGAAAACATCCAATGGAAAAAAGATAGCCTTTTCAACAAATGGTGCTGGTTCAACTGGAGGTCAGCATGCAGAAGAATGTGAATTGATCCATCCTTATCTCCTTGTACTAAGCTGAATTCCAAATGGATCAAGGACCTCCACATAAAGCCAGACACTCTGAAGCTACTAGAAAAGAAACTGGGGAAGACCCTTGAGGACATCAGTACAAGGGCAATGTTCCTGAACAGAGCACCAATAGCATATGCTCTAAGATCAAGAATTGACAAATGGGATCTCATAAAATTACAAAGTTTCTGTAAAGCAAAGGACACCATCAAAAGGACAAATCAACAACCAACAAATTGGGAAAAGATCTTCACCAACCCTACATCAGATAGAAGGCTAATATACAATATATATAAAGAACTCAAGAAGTTAGACCCCAGAAAACCAAATAACCCTATTAAAAATGGGGTACAGAGTTAAACAAAGAATTCTCACCTGAAGAACTTTGGATGATGGAGAAACATCTTAAAAAATGCTCAGCTTCATTAGTCATCAGGGAAATGCAAATCAAAAAAACCCTTAGATTTCACCTTACAGCAGTCAGAATGCCTAAGATTAAAAATTCAGGAGACAGCAGGTGTTGGCGAGGATGTGGAGAAAGAGGAACACTCCTCCACTGCTGGTGGGGTTGCAAATTGGTACAACCACTCTGGAAATCAGTCTGGCGGTTCCTCCGAAAACTGGGCACCTCACTTCCAGAAGATCCTGCTATACCACTCCTGGGAATATACCCAGAGGATTCCCCACCATGTAATAAGGATACATGCTCTACTATGTTCATAGCAGCCCTATTTATAATTGCCAGATGCTGGAAAGAACCCAGGTATCCCTCAACAGAAGAGTGGATGCAAAAAATGTGGTATATCTACACAATGGAGTACTATTCAGCCATTAGAAACAATGAATTCATGAAATTCTTAGGCAAATGGATGGAGCTAGAGAACATCATACTAAGTGAGGTAACCCAGACTCAAAAGGTGAATCATGGTATGCACTCACTAATAAGTGGATATTAATCTAGAAAACTGGAATACTCAAAACATAATCCACACATCAAATGAAGTACAAGACGAACGGAGGAGTGGCCCCTTGTTCTGAAAAGACTCAGTGAAGCAGTATAGAGCAAAATCAGAACAGGGAAGTGGGAAGGGTTGGGTGGGAAAACAGTTGGAGGGAAGGGGACTGATGGGAATTTCGGGGAGTGTGGGTCCAGAAAAGGGGAAATCATTTGAAATGTAAATAAATATATCAATAAATTAAAAAAAAAGAAAGCTTTTAAAAAAATTCAGGAGACAGCAGGTGTTGGAGAGGATGTGGAGAAAGAGGAACACTCCTCCACTGCTGGTTGGATTGTAAATTGGTACAACCACTCTGGAAATCAGTCTGGCAGTTCCTCAGAAAACTGGGCACCTTACTTCTGAAAGATCCTGCTATACCACTCCTAGGCATATACCCAGAGGATTCCCCAGCATGTAATAAGGATATATGCTCCACTATGTTCATAGCAGCCCTATTTATAATAGCCAGAAGCTGGAAAGAACCCAGGTATCCCTCAACAGAAGAATGGATGCAAAAAAATGTGGTATATATACACAATGGAGTACTATTCAGACATTAGAAACAATGAATTCATGAAATTCTTATGCAAATGGATGGAGCTGGAGAACATCATACTAAGTGAGGTAACCCAGACTCAAGAGGTGAATCGTGGCATGCACTCAATAATAAGTGGATATTAGCCTGGAAAAGTGGAATACACAAAACATAATTTAATCCACACATCAAATGATGTACAAGAAGAACAAAGGAGTGGCCCCTGGTTCTGGAAAGACTCAGTGTAGCAGTATAGGGCAAAACCAGAACAGGGAAGTGGGAAAGGGTGGATGGGAGAACAGGAGGAGGGAAGGGAGCTTATGTGACTTTCAGGGAGTGGGTGGCCAGAAAAGAGGAAATCATTTGCAATTTAAATAAAAAATGTATTGGAAAAAAGGGGGAGAAGGAGTGGAGGAAGGAACAATAGAGTTATGTTTGAAGAAAACCTTTCACATTTAAAATAAAGGGATTGATCACTGTCAAAAAAAAAGAAAAAAAAGAAAAGGAGAAGCTCTTTAGATGTCTCAAGGTGTTGTTGTTGCTGTTGTTGTTATTGTCACTATTTGTATTTGTTATTATTTAGCACTTTGATAATTTCATACATGAGCAAACTGTATCCTGTTTACTCTTCCCTCACTCTGTCTTTGCTCCCTTACACCTTTATCAGTGGCTCCATTTCCCAGATTGTGATTTTTAGACTGTTGAAACTTATCTTCACAATACAAGACCAGAAATTTGGTTTTTTTTTTTTTTTGTTGTTGTTGTTTTAAAACACAAGTTTGTAGTAATTTAGTCAGCAGCTGGAGAAATCTAAATACAAATGTCTTTAAGAAGTCAACATTGCCTTAAAGACACCTCACCATATCACAAGGACATGAAATCCACCACATTCATAGCAGCCTTATTTGTAATAGCCAGAAGCTGGAAAGAGCCCAAATATCCCTCACTATATTATCTGTATCAAATGGATACAGATAATATAGTGAATTTACCAAATGGAATACTATTAAGCTATTAAAAATAAAAATATCATAAATTTTACAGGCAAGTGGATGGAACTAGAAAATATTACCTTGAATGAGTAATTCAGACCCAAAGGGACATGCAAGGCATGTGCTCACTGATAGGTGGATGTTAGGCAAAAAGTGCAGAATACCTAGGATACAACCTATAGACCATAAGAAGTGTAACATTCAGAAATGCCCAAGTGAGCATGGTTCAATCCTACTTAGAAGGGGGAAAGAAATAATAACAAGAGACAGAGGGAAGGAGGGACTTGGGTGGGAGAGGGGAGGGGAGGAGAAAGAGGACCAAGATCAGGTATGGTGGGGTGCAAGAGTGAAGCCCAAAGAATCAAGAGAATGAATGGAAATATGCAGACTCAGGGGGTGGGAGTCAGGGAACCCTCCAGAAAGTACCAGAGGCCTGGATGGTGAGAGACTAAGGACGCAATGGGGTGACCTTAGCCAAAATGCCCAACATTGCAGAGAGGGAACTTGGAGGTCTATCACCTCCACTAGATAGACATGGCCTTAAGCAGAAGGACAGGGTTACTAACCTACAGTCAAAATTTCTGACCCAGAACTCTTCCTGTCTAAAAGAATTAAAAGGGACAAAAATGAAAAAGAGACTGAAGGAAAGGCAGTCCAATAATCTGTCCTACTTAGTATCCATCTCATGGCAGGGTGCGATGATGTGCTTATAGACTCATAATGCCCTACCAGCAACTGACAGAGACAGAAACAAATACTTACACTCAACCAGTGGACTGAAATCAGGGACCCCTGTAGTTGAAGGAAAAGGATTGAAGAAGATGCTAGGGAAAGTGACCCCATAGGAAGACCAGCAGTCTCAACTTACCCAGATCTCAAGGACCTCCCAGAGGCTGAGCCACCAACCAGGCAGCATATGGGTCTAGACAGAGGCTCCTGGCACAAATATAGAAGAGTTCTGTCTGGTCAGGCCTCAGTGGGAGATGTGCTTAACCCTCTAAAGGGCAGGCCTGGTAGAGTGAAAACTCTCTTAGAGACAAGGAGGAGGAAGAATGGGGTGAGGAAAAGTGGGAGGGGGCCCAAGGGGGGGGCAACCACTGAAATGTAAATAAATAAAATAATAAAACAAGAAAAATATATAAATCTAGTAGAAAGCAAAAAAGAAGTCAGCATTAAATTCTCATTACAGATATGAAAAGTGAGTCCTTCACATGCCGTGCTATTTATTGTAAATTACAATGCTGACTGAAGACTGTAACACAGACCTTTTCTAGTCTCCAACCTAATAGAATGTCATTATCTCAAATCACCACTTTACTCTGAACACAGAAAACAATTAATAAAGGAAATCATTTCTAGGATGAGCATCTTGATATGACCTATAGCAGTTTAATGATTTCTCCACCAAACAGGAGGGTGTCCTGGTCACATGTGGTCACATGCAATTGAAATGATTAGTGTGCTGCTCCTCAGTGAGATGTGACCTTCACTAATGCTTCCCTGTTTCATTTTCCACTCTCTTGGTGAGATAAAAGGTGCCTAAGGGCTGGAGTTGTGTTTTTATCTTCATGCCACATACAATGGTTTGTATAAGTGTTTCCTAAAGGTCATATACTAAGGGCTAAGCCACCAACTGCAAGGGGTACTGTTGGAAGGAAATGTAAAAGGCATACACTACAGAAAAATAAATTTGATCACCACAAGCATGTCCTTGAAGGTGATATTGGGACCCCAGTCACTTTTTCTCTCTGTTTGCTTCACAGAAACCATGAGATGAACAGATTTCTCTGATTGTGATGCATGTCCATGACACAGATCATGGAACAGAACCTGTATTGGGCAGAGAATTTGGCTTTAAAATGAAAATGTCCAAAACTGGAAGAAAAAAATAACCCTCCCCCGTTTAGAAGATTTATGTTTTAATCTCTCTCTCTCTCTCTCTCTCTCTCTCTCTCTCTCTCTCTCTCTCTGTACATGTGTGTGTGCATGCGTATTAATACATATGGATGTGGGTACTTGAGGTGGCAGAAGGGGCATTAGATGAACAGAAGCTGGAGTTAAGGGCAGAGCAAGCCACCTGAGAATTGCATACTTGTTTGTAAAAGCAATAAAGGATTGGAACTGCTGGGATATCACTCTAGCACTAGGCTTTTTTTCTCTTTTAAATTGATTTGTTTCTGGTATTTGTTTCAACACCTGAATCCCAATTAGGAGAAAAGAGGAAGACTGCTCATTTTGGCTCAAAGACTGTTATGTGAGAAGAAAGGTCTGGGGCATCCTGATCATACAGGACAGACAAATTAGTCCCCAAAATACATTTGCTGTGCTCAGGCATCAAGGACTCAGAGGCTGCTGCAGCCTTGAATTAAGCACAACAGGGTGCAGTTGGGATAGTCGTATAGTCGTTGTGCACGTGATGCAGCTTTTGAGGATATGTTCAAAGAAGAGTTATGAATCATGGAGGCATCTACTTTAATTTCAAAGGAAAGTGAGGGAGACCAGGCAGCATTTTATAGAACTTGAGTCCATGCTAGTGGTCTCTAACAGTGCAATGTATGAATTCGCAAATCCTGTACAAACAGGAAGGCTCAAGCCATTTGGAACTCAATCATGGAACTGTGAACCTTCAATAGTAGACATTGTACTAGAGAATTCAATGCTTGTGGTCTTGTGTCTTAGTATTGGTTTTGTCTAATTGTTCCTTTTTATCCATTTCTTTTCTGTGGAATGTGATTGCTAGTGGGTACCACTGTGTCTTACAAGTATATGTTGTTCTTGTTTATTTTAATACACTTACCAGCAAGTTTTCTTTTAGTTTCAGTGTACAATTTGGACTTAAACTTTTGAGACATGCTGTTTCAGTTACAACTGGAGATTTTTTTTAAAAAATGAACTATATGTTTTTTGTCTTTTTTAAATCTACATGTGAACAAGTACCTTTGGGGTCAGAAGAAGAATGTTTTAGTTTGGGTGTGAAATATTCAAAAAAAGGTCATATACTTCCAGTTTGGTTGTAGGACTATTGTGCTTTTGGGATGCCATAGATCTTTAAGAGATAGAGCCTACAAAAAGGAAGTAAAGTCATTTTTTGGCATGTACTGGTTGAGACATTGGGAACGTATTTCAATCTTGACTTTATCAGTTTCCTTTCTTGAAGCTTTTAAATTGTAAAGCCTCCTCTGTCCTTTGTTACCCTTACGCCTATAGCAACAGGATCCAATGATAGTGGGCCTTTGAAGCTATAGACTATATAAGCCTCTTAAGATAGTCATCTCAGGTATCTGGCCATAATGATGAGATTCTAGACAAGCAGTCTTTGTGTTAAGTGATGCTACCTTTATTACTATTTAGTGTATACATTTACTTTATTTGTTTATGGATTATTTTAGGCTGATCTATTATCTCTGTCTCTTTTAATTTGGTAGGTATGATTGTTGATCATGGTTGTAAATGTAGGTAATTCCTTGGTAATTCCTTCTGGTGAAAGGCCAGATAAAAGAATATGGGGGAAGACGTTTATTATTTGCCTGCTTGCCTTTACTCTTCCTGGTAAGTTCATCTATTCTGTTGCTACAGCCAGAAGTAATTCCCTTGGGTTTTCAACACAGGCTAATGAGCAGTTTCCAATGAGTTTCCAAGCCTTCCATACAAGATTGCAACTTCTGAGACATCCAGTCTCTGAGCAGTTACTCAATTCTCCGCTTCTTAAATTAAACATAATCTTTGTTGAATTATCTGGACCATCTCTGTCTCTCTCTTTCTGTCTCTGTCTCTCTGTCTCTCTCTGCCTCTGTCTGTCTGCCTACCTGTCTGTCTGTCTCTGTCTGTCTGTCTCTGTCTCTGTCTCTGTCTCTGTCTCTGTCTCTCTCTCTCTCTCTCTCTCTCTCTCTCTCTCTCTCACACACACACACACACACACACACACACACACACACACACACGAGAGAAGGGAGATATCTTTTATTTTCTCAGCTTCTCACTTTTAGGGTGGGGTAGGGAGGATATATTTTTATTGCTTGTTAAAGTAATTCTGTATTTCTCTTGGAGTTCTCTCAGTGAAAATTCTGTCATGTTAAAATTCATCATTTTAAATTCAAAACTCTAGCTTGATGATCTCTCTTAGTTACCATCATGTAGCTATTACTTGCTTGTCTTTTGACTTTCTTATTGGTGATGTGAATTGTGTTAATAAACTGACAATTTACAGTGACAGTACTTTACAGTAACTTTTAGAATTGCCTGTTCAGATTTTCCTGCTCACTTCAGCTATTACTTTTTTAGCTTATAGATTCATGATCACTTTAAATAAACTTCTGATTTTTATTTCTTCATAGATTTCTTCTTTGTCTCCTCCTCATTATCTTCCTGTTAAACTCTACCTCACTGGAGATATACTGCGGATTATCCTTTTCTAGTTATTCATTCACATATCACTGTATTAAATGAAATGAAAGAACCGTACATATCTGAGTTACTGTGTACAATTTTAGCACACTATATAACAAACAATAATCAAAACTGCACTGCCTTTTCAGTGAATTCACTAGACTTTAAGTACATCAATGAATTGATCAGAACTAATGATGTTTACCCTGTTTGTTGCACATCTTGCCTTTCAATGATTGTTTAAACTGTCTATACTTCAACCAGTGAGTTGCTTTTGTTAATCTGGTAAAGTTGTGTTCTTGTATTTATTTTTTTCCATTTGTGACAATTTTAATGGGCATCATGCCCTCTTCATCTAATTGTAAATACAATTATTTTAAACTTATAATGTTCTATAAAGTTAATTTCATTTGAAATGTATTTGTGTCTCTATGATTCATCATACATGATGTTGGTCACTGTTGGTAGTATCGGATTACAGAAATTGTTTTGGTAATATGGCTTACAGATTTAATTATATGACCACACTTCAAATAGTTTCCTCTCCTGTTCATCATTACCTATCCCTTTGCAACCTATAGATTTACTTAACGGGGCTCAGGGTCTCAACTTCTGAAACGGGACCTTCAAAGGGCCATTTAGAAGTTTTGGGTTTTGCTGTTAGTGATATGAGCCATCTGTAGTTTTCTTGAATTCCTAGTAGGTAGACAACCTTTTGCTTAGGCTCATTTTCAGAAAATTTTAGAATTTGGTCCAGACTAGCAAAGGATTTTCTCTTTTTCAAAAGCTGTCAGATGGGTAGTGGCCTTAGCTACTAAAACCCTGGTTTAAAGTATTGAATCTATTCTTCTTTCCATCTCTTTCCTTTTTGGGTATTAATTCCAATGCAAATGAAGATGCCAAGAACTAAAACTTTCATTGCTGCTTTAGAAATGCAAAATGGTATAGCCACTATGAAAGCAATCTTACAGAATTTATGAAATAAAACAAATTATTTTAAATTATGTTTTATTTATTCACTTTACAATGCAATATCAGCCACTCCTTTTCTCCCAGTACCACCCTCACAGACGTCCTCTCCCTCATCTACATTCCCCCATTGAGAAGGGGAAGTTCCCCTCTGGGTGTCATCCCCCACACCTATACTCTCCTCTCCCCTCAATCCTCAAATCAAGTCAATGCTGGACTAGGTGCATCCTCTCCCACTTAGGCCAGACACGGCAGTATATTTAGGGCCACAGGATCCACAGGCAAACGTGCAGGCAACAGGCTTAGGGATAGCCCTGCTTTAGCTGTTGGGGAACTCACATGACGATCAAGCTGCTCATCTGCTACATATGTGCAGGGGGCTTAAGTGTAGCCTGTGCTTTTGGTCTTTGGTTTGTTATTCAACCTCTGGGAACCCCCAAGGGTTCAAGTGAGTTGATTTTGTTGATCTTGTTGTGGATTCTCTGCCCTCTTCTTCTTCCTCAATTCTTCTCCCAACTCTTCTGTAAGACTCCCCAAGCTTCATCTGATATTTGAGTGTGAGTCTCTCTATCTCTTTGCATTGGCTGCTCAATGGAGCTTCTCAGAAGACCTTTATGGTAGGTTCTTTGTAGGGTTGTGGGCCTGCACCAGCTCCACCAGAGGGCACTGCTGCACGGGGAGGCAGAAAGTGTGGAGTTTGACTGCACTTATCCCACACCATGGCTGATTAAGTGGATGCTGGGCTGTAGTGAAGGGGCACCAGTCCAGGGTTGGGAAAGTACAGTCTGAGACGTGGAAAAGCGAAACATCCAGGAGCCACTGGGAGTCGCAGAAGAACAGAGATCAGAGTTGGGGGTCTGCAGGCTGTGTCTAACCCAGGGCTGGGGAAAAGAGGAACTTTTTCAGTGGTCCCAGTAGGGAAAATAGTCCTTGCTTGACTGGCAGGTGGTTGGTTTGGTTGCACATGTGGCTGGGGGAGATCAGAGAGATATTCTACAGGAGTCTAGATTGTGGGTGTGCAGGCAGAGGTCTTCACCATCACTCCTCATGTCAGGTTTTGATGAAATGAGACAGTGTAGTTCTAATCAGTTTATTGTCATGGTGGAAAGTGGATGCATAAAACCTTGCCCCACATCTCAGGATGAGCCTGAGGTTAAATACCTTTTGCAGGGAGGAATGTCTGGGATTGGCATTCCCTCCAGATCTCTAGGTACCTCATTGCCATGGAGAACTTTGTTTTGGGCCTACTTGACTGTGGTCTTGCCTCTTTTCCTATAGTCTTAGTCTCAGATGTTAGGGATGCCTCATCTACATGTGAAAGGACTTGGAGCTTTGCCCTTATGTGACTGATGGCCACAAATCTCTCTATGGGGGTGGGATAGGGCTGCAGCTATGTTGTAGGGGCCTGGTGCAGGGAGCAGACAAGGCTCCTACTGACCCTTCAAGGTCTCCAGGGCTTCAGTCCTTACCAGGCTTCCTCTCATGGTCCACCATCCTGCAGTTCTTGTCTTCAAGCATAACAGAGTATCACTAATAGTGTGAGAGATTGGTTCTTGCCCATGGAATGGGTCTCAATTTGGGAAAGTCATTTGGTGGCCATCCCTGCAGTCTCTCCCTATCTTTGTCCCTACATATCTTGTGGGCAGGATGCATTTTGTCTGGAAGATTTTGTGGGTGGGTTACTATTCTTATGCCCCCAGCTGGGAGACCTGCCTAGCTACAGAAAATGACTACTTCAGGATCCATATCCCCCACTGCTAGGACTGTCAGCTAGAGTGGCCCCTATAGACATTCTGGGGTCTCATGCCATCCCAGGTCTCAAGCACTTCCTAGAAATTACTGCTCCCCTCAGCTGATCTCATTTGTTCTCACCTCTTCTCTCTCCCTATGATCTCCCCACCTCCTACCCCACTCCCCTCTACATCCCCTGTTCCACCTAGTTCCATTCTTCCATCAGTTGTCTGATATCTATTTTGTTTTCCCTTCTGAGAAAGATTCAGCAATCCTCCCTTGAGTCTTGGTTGTTATTTAGCTTCTGTGGGTCTGATGATTATAGCCTGATTTATAAGTTTATAAGTGAATACATATCATGCATGTCTTTTTGAGTCTGGGTTACCTCACTCAGGGTGATAATTTCTCATTTAGAAATGCAAGATGGTACAGCACTATGAAAGCAAGCCCATCTGAAATAAAACAAATTCTTAGCATGCGATACAGAACTACTGAAAGTGAATAAAATTTCTTCATGGACATTTGTAAAATCTATTCTTTGCTCAAATGTTGAGCAACAAGTATATCTTTAGTTATTTGCTATTAAAAGTAATGGCATTGACAAAAATATATATGATGGAACCTTAAAATGAATACTGCTAAGTAATGCATGCCATTTAAATAACTATTTACATTATGATAACTATTGACCTGGCATTCTAGGAAATGCAAAATTTTGGGGACTGTAGAAGATCAGTGATTTTTTTTTTCAGTGATTAACTGTTGTCGCATGTAGATGTTGGTATCCACAACAGCAGATACCAATTATAAATATCAGTTGAAACTTGTTCTATGCACAAGAAATTATGCCTATTGTAAACTATGGATTCTGATGACAATGTAATCTCATCAACTATAACAGATGTGGCATTCCAAGGCTAATAATGAGGGAAAGGAAGATGGACATTCATAGGTATGTATGGCTCTACTTTTCTCAATAATTTTGAAACAATCCACAAAATATAGTTTTAGTGTGATCTGCATAAATATGAGAGAAAAACAATACAGTATGATAGAAAATAGGTTAAGATAATTACATTTAGGAATGTGTGCACTCAAATATTCAGAATCTATCATTTTTTCATGAAAATATTCTGAACAGTACTATTAGGAGTGAAATTTTTATGAATGTTTCCACTCATGATCAGAATCCACAGTTAGTCATTTTCATGACTTTGTCTAAAGGTAGAACATATGTATGTGTATTTATTGAAGGGCATAAAATTAAAACAGCACTTTTCCCTGTATAAATATGTTAAATTCTGCAGTAAATCAAAAGTGTAGGCTAGAATTCATTTCCTTTTCATACATGGCCTAATGGGAAAATAGGAGCTAAAGAGCAGAGTATTTTATCTTCTATTACTGTAACAGATGGAGGCGCATCTGTAAAACAAAGACTCATTCCCAATAGAACGAAGAAAATTTCATTAAATGCAGTAAAGACTAGTGTATGTTCTTTGTTTTATGTCTGTCTAATTAGCAGTACATTTATCTGACAGATAAACAATTTGTGCCTGGATGTAATCATGAATTACCCAAGAATATTTGATTGTCTTAAAAAAAACTTTGAAGAAATACAAGAGTAAAGTTTAATTCTATGTGTTTTGGTCTTCCCTTTTTATTTCTTTGACTAGGACACCCTATAGTAACAATGTCAGGCAAATGAAACTGAGCATGAAATAAGACTTTAGGGCGATGTTAAGGAGCATTTGTTTCCTTCTACCTTTATTTTGGTTGTGAATGGACAATGTCTTACAAAAGCAAGAACATGGTCTTCAGCTTTCTTCCCTGAAGGCTAAAATGAATTATGGATAGTATGATAGAAATTGAAAGTACGTGGAGAAATACTTAAAACAAAACAAAACTTTTTTCTTTTTTTTTACCCTTTTTTATTAGATACTTTTCTTATTTACATTTCAAAGTTATCTGCTTTCTTCCTTTACCCTCTGAAAACTCCCTATTCCATCCCTTCTCCCCTTGCTCACCAATCCACCAACTCCTGTTTCTGTGTCCTGATATTCCCCTACACTGGGACATCAAGCTTTCACAGGACCAAGGACCTCTCCTCTCATTAATGTCCAACAAGACCATCCTCTGTTACATATGCAGCTGGAGCCATTGGTCCCTCCATGTGTATTCTTTGGTGTTTAAATCCCTGGGAGCTATGAGTATACTGGTTGGTTTATATTGTTGTTCCTCCTATGGGACTTCAAACCCCTTCAAACCCCTTGGGTCCTTTCTCTAGCTCCTCCATTAGGCACCCAGTGCTCAGTCCATTGATTGACTGTGAGCATCTACTTCTGTATTTGTCAAGCTCTGGCAGAGCCACTCAGGAGACAGCTCTATCAGGCTCCTGTCAGCAAACACTTGTTGGCATTCACAATAGTGTCTGGGTATGGTAACTGTATATGGGATGGATGCCCAAGTGGGGCAGGTTTTAGAAGCTCTTTCCTTCAGTCTCTGCTACACTCTTTGGCCCTGTAATACCTTTAGACAGAAATAATTCTGGGTTAAAATTTTGGAAATGGGTGGGTGGCCTCATACTTCAACTCAGGGACCATGCCCAACCTCTGGATATGGTCTTGACAGATTCTCCCTACCCTTTGTGGGGTATTTCAGCTAATGTCATCCCCATGGGGTCTTGGGAGGCTCTTGTTTTCCTGGCATCTGAGACTTTCTCATTATTACCCTCAGTTCCCCTTCCCTGTTGCTGCACACTTCTGTTAAGTTTCTTGACCCTCTGTATATCTCCTCCAACTCCTCCTATACCTGATTCTGCCCCTCTTTTCCCTTCCCCCTCTTTTCTTCCTCCCAAGTCTCTCCCACCATCTACTTCCCTTGATTACTTATTCTACCTTCTAAGTAGGACTGAAGCATCTACTCTCTGTTCTTCCTTCCTTTTGAGTTTCATGTTGCTTGTGAGTTGTGTTGTGGGATTTACATGCTCTTTGCCTAATATTCACTTATCAGTGAGTACAAACCATGTGTCTTCTTTTGTGACTGAGTTACCTCACTCAGGATGATGCTTTCTAGATCCATCTATTTGCCTTAGGGAAGTCATTGTTTTTAATAGTTGAGTAGAACTCCATTGTGTAAATGTACCACATTTTCTATATCTATTCCTCTGTTGAGGGACATGATGTTCACGGGACTGCTGTGAACATAGTAGAGCATGTGTCCTTATTACATATTGAAGCATCTTCGGGGTATATATCCAGGAGTGGTATATCTGGATCCTCAGATAGTACTCTAAGACTTGGACAAGCCTTAGCTTATCAGGGACAAGCCTGAGTGAACAATGTGAAGCTAGGAATCAATGCAAAAGCAAGAAGAATTTATTATTCCAACATGCTAGGGTTGTCATCCTGAATCTGAAGAAGAGGGGGCAACACTGGCAGCCTATTCTTTAACTTTTTATATAGTTTTCAGAGCAGCAACCATTAGGCACAATGTGATTGGCAGAACAGTGTGACTTTTAAACTGATTAGTCTTTAGGAAATGTGGTTGCAAGGACTTTCATTGTCTATAGATGGTCAACAGGTGGTTTGCCATGCAGAATGTGTCTACATCTTCTTTGCCTCTCCTACCCACTGGTGGCTGATTGTTAGTCCCCTCCCCTCACTGTGGTCTGAGGAATATAATTAGCTTCTCCCTTCCAGAGGGGAGGGGTACCTAAGTGCTCCATGACCTTTCTCTTCCAGGAGGGGAGAGGTCCAGTTGAATTTTCCAAAGATCCTTAACTGACATTATTTAGTACTATGTCCAGTTTTCTGACAACCACTAGACTAATTTCCAGAGTGATTGTACCTGCTTGCAATCCCACTAGCAATGAGGAGTGTTTCTCTTCTTCCACATCCTTCAACAAATGGTGCCGGTTCAATTGGTGGTCCGCATGTAGAAGAATACAAATTGATCCATTCTTATCTCCCTATACAAAGTTCAAGTCCAAGTGGATTAAGGACCTTCAAAAAAAAAAACAACAACAACAACAAAAAAACCCCAAAAAAACCAGATACACCAAAATTAATGGAAGAGAAAGTGGGGAAGAGCCTTGAACACATGAGCACAGGGGAAAATTTCCTGAACAGAACACCAATGGCTTATGTTCTAAGATCAAGAATTGACAAATGGATCCTAATAAAATTAGAAAGCTTCTGTAAGGCAAAGGACACTGTCAATAGGACAGATTGGGAAAATATCTTTACCAATCCTACACCTGATAGAGAGCTAATATCCTATATATACAAATAACTCCAGAAGTTAGACTCCAGAGAACCAAATAACACTATCAAAAAATGGGAAACAGAGGTAAACAGAATTCTCAAGTGAGGAAAATCAAATGGCTGCAAAGCTCTTAAAGAAATGTTCAACATCCTTAGTCATCAGGGAAATGCAAATCAAACTGACCCTGAGATTCGGCCTCACACTAATCACAAAGGCTAAGATCAAAAACTCAGGTGACAACAGATGCTTGAGACTTTTTTTTTGAAACTGATTGTATCTCAGTGAAAAGTCTCAGAATGTGACTCCAGCTTTTGTCTTGTTGACATCAAATTAGCTACCATAAGCACCTAGCTAAATCCCTAGTCCAGGTCCATTTAAAATTTAAATTTACTTCAATTTTTGTCAAGTATAAACTTATTTCTATATTTGTCAAGAAATACATTGAAATAGAATGAAGTCTCCCAATGTAAGTTTGATAATACATGTCTACATGAACATTTGATTTAATGCTTGGATATCTTTGTGTTCTACCTCTCATTCTCTATAAAACTGCTGTGCTTAAACATGCTTCTTTCTGTGAAAATGTCAGAGATCTCTGAGACTCACCTCATCTTGAATCATGGAGGCAACTTAAATGCTACTTAATGAAGTCCAAAATCCTTGACAGATGACTGATGTAACAACACCCCTACATTTTCTTTGTACCTTTATAAAGTTTATAGGACATACCCAAGAATGCTTCATTTTCTGTCTTTGTACTACAGTACTGTGAGCTCAATGTTCTTCCTTGTTCTAAAGAATAATGCAGAATATTAAAGTTAAAGATGTTTAAAATATATTTCTTAAAACATACTAAATTTCTTAAAATCAGTGAGCAGTCTTCCAATTAAGCCACTTTACACAAGTTCATTTGATTGCTGAACATTTTTTCTAGGACTAGCATTAGCAAGGCCATTCAAGTGAAATAATGGCTGTCTCTCTATGGTTTCCATTACTTGAAAACTTTGTGCCTTTAAGTACAACATATTGAATGTCTTTTGATTGAGTTGTCCCTATGTATTTTATTAGAATTATGTACTTTATCAGAAGTTGTATGTAGTATAATCATCAGACTGTTACTAATAAAAATTTAATAATCAGATTAAAGAAACAAATAAGAAGAAGGATGTTGGGAAGTGTTCCTGCCGCCATTGGCACCAGGGAGCTGGGAGACTCCACAGACTTCTGTGCACAGCCTGCCAGGATAGAGTGATCTCCTAGCAGCATTTTCACTTCTGGGCTCAGAGGTGAGATCTCCACCTTCTCTCTGGAGGGGACAAGCTAGGAGCACACAGGGTGTAAGATCAGTGGAACAGCTGGGACAGAAGTCTTCCTGCTGCCATTTGCATAAGGGAGTTGGGAAACTCCACAGCCTTCTGTGCAAAGCCCACGAGGAGAGAGATATCTCTCAGCAGTGCTTTCACTTTTGAGCTCAAAGGGGTAAGGACACAGGCTTACAGGCCCACAGGAGGAATAAACTCTAGCCAGAGACAAGAATAACAACTAGCACCAGATGGCTAAAGGCAAGCACAAGAACCCTACCAACAGAAACTAAGGGCACATTACAACATCAGAATCCAGTTCTCCCACCACAGCAAGTCCCTAATATCCCAACACACCAGAAAAGCAAGAGTTGGATTTAAAACCCTTTCTCTTTGTTCCAGGGCTTTCAGGTGTGTCATTAAGCTGTTAGTGTATGCTCTCTCCATTTTCTTTTTGGAGGCACTCAGGGCTATGAGTTTTCCTCTTAGCACTGCTTTCATTGTGTCCCAAGAATTTTCACCTGAAGAAATTCAGATGTAAGAGGGGCACCTTAAGAAGTGCTCAACATCATTAGTCATTCGGGAAATGCAGATCAAAACAACCCTGAGATTTCACCTTACACCAGTCAGAATGGGTAAGGTCAAAAACTCAGGAGACAGCAAGTGTTGGCGAGGATGTGGAGAAAGAGGAACGCTCCTCCACTGCTGGTGGGGCTGCAAGATGGTACAACCACCGTGGAAATCAGTCTGGAGGTTCCTCAGAAAACTGGACATGAGACTTCCAGCGGACCCTGCTATACCTCTCCTGGGCATATACCCAAAGGATTCCCCTGGCATGCAATAAAGACACATGCTCCATTATGTTCATAGCAGCCTTATTTATAATAGCCAGAAGCTGGAAAGAACCCAGATACCCCTCAAAGGAGGAATGGATACAGAAAATGTGGTATATTTACACAATGGAATACTACTCAGCAATTAGAAACAATGAATTCACAAAATTTTTAGGCAAATGGTTTGATCTGGAAAATATCATCCTAAGTGAGGTAACCCAATCACAAAAGAATATACATGGAATGCAATTTCTGGTAAGTGGATATTAATTAGCCCAGAAGCCCTGAATACCCAAGGCACAAATTGCATAACAAATGACTCGCATTTATAGAGAGGGTCCTGATCCTGGAAAGGATTGATCTAGCATTGGAAGGGAATATAAGGACAGAGAAAAAGGAGGGAGGTGATTGGAGAAGGGATGGAGAAAAGAAGGTTTATGAGACATATGGGGAGGGGGGATCCGGGAAAGGGGAAATCATTTGGAATGTAAACAAAGAATATAGAAAATAAAAATATTAAAAAAATAAAATCCTATCTCATGATGCTGATAGAGGGCTTCAAAAAAGATTTAAATAACTCCCTTAAAGAAATACCAGAGAACATCCGTCAACAGATAAAAGCCCTTAAAGAGGAAACACAAAAATCCCTTGAAATACAGGAGATCATGGGTCAACAGGCAGAAGTCCTTAAAGAAGAAATAAAATAATCCCTTAAACAATTACAGGAAAACACAAAGAATCAAGAAGTGAAGGATCTGAACAAAACCACCCAGGATCTAAAAGTGGAAATAAAAACAATAAAGAAATCACACAGTTAGACTTCTCTGGAGATAGAAGATCTTGGGAAGAATTCAGGAGTCATAGATGCAAGTATAAACAACAGAATATAAGAGATAGAAGAAAGAACCTCAGGTGCTGAAGGTACCATAGAAAACATTGACTCAACAGTCAAAGAAAATGCAAAATGCATAAAGCTGGTAACCTAAAACATGCAGGAACTCCAAGACATAATAATAAGACCAAACCTAAAGATTATAGGTATAGATGAGAGCAAGGATTTACATCTTAAAGGCCCAGTAAATATCTTCAACAAAATTGTAGAAGAAAACTTCTCTAACCTAGAGAACGAGATTCCCATGAACATACAAGAAGCCTTCGGAACTCCGAACAGACTGGACCAGAACAGAAAGTCCTCCTAGCACATAATAATTAAAACACCAAATTCACTAAACAAAGAAAAACTATTAAAAACAGTAAGGGAAAAAGGGCAAGTAATTTTTTTTACTTAATTTTTTAAATTTTCTATATTCTTTGTTTTGGAAGAATGCTTTCCCCTTTCCTGGTTACCCCCTCCCCATTGGTCTCATAAGCCTTCTTCTGTCAGTCCATTTCCCAGTCACCCCCCTCCCATTTCCCTGTCCTGGTACTCCAGTATAATGCTGTATCAACTCTTTTCAGAACCATGGCCCTCCCTTTCTCTTTTCTTGGGTATCATCTGATATGCTAATTGTATCTTGAGAATTCAGAGCTTCTGGGCTAATTAATATCCACTTATCAGTGATTGCATTCCATGTGTATTCTTTTGTGATTGGATTACCTCACTTAAGATCATATTTTTCATTTCCAACATTTGCCTAAGAATTTCATGAATTCATTGTTTTTAATTGCTGAGTAGTATTCCATTGTGTAATATACCACATTTTCTGCATCCATTCCTCCATTGAGGGGCATCTGGGTTCTTTCCAGCTTCTGGCTATTATAAATAAGGCTGCTATGAACATAGTGGAACATGTGTCCTTATTGCATGCTGGGGAATACTCTGGGTATGTGCCCAGGAGAGGTATAGCAGAGTCCTCTGGAAGTGTCATGTCCAGTTTTCTGAGGAACCGCAAGACTGATTCCCAAAGTGGTTGTACCATCTTGCAATCCCACCAGCAGTGGAGGAGTGTTCCTCTTTCTCCACATCCTCACCAACACCTGCTGTCTCTTGAGTTTTTAACCTTAGCCATTCTGACTGGTGTGAGGTGAAATCTCAGGGTTGTTTTGATTTGATCAACTCCAAGTAGATCAAGGACCTCCACATAAAACCTGACACATTGAAACTAATAGAAAAGAAAGTGGGAAAGACCCTTTAGGAGACGAGCACAGGGGAAAAGTTCCTGAACAGGAAACAGTTTATGCTCTAAGATCAAGAATTGACATATGGGACCTCATAAAATTGCAAAGTTTCTATAAGGCAAAGGACACTGTCAAAAGGACAAAACAGCCACCAACAGATTGGGAAAGGATCTTCACCAACCCTAAAGCTGACAGAGGGCTAATATCCAATATATACAAAGAACTCAAGAAGTTAGACCCAAGAGAACCAAATAACCCTATTAAAAATGGGGTACAGAGCTAAACAAAGAATTTTCACCTGAAGAACTTTGGATGGCTGAGAAGCACCTTAAGAAATGTTGAACATCATTAATCATTAGGGAAAGGCAAGTAACTTATAAAGGCAGACCTAACAGAATCACAGCAGACTTCTCACCAGAGTTGATGAAAGCTAGAAGATCCTGGGCAGACCTCATACAGACCCTAAGAGAACACAAATGCCAGCCCTGGTTACTATGCCCAGCAAAACTCTCAATCATCATAGATGGAGAAACCAATTTATTTCATAATAAAACCAAATTTACACAATATATGTCCACAAATCCAGACCTACCAAGGATAATTGATGGAAAATGCCAACACAAGGAGGGAAACTGCACCCTAGAAAAAGCAAGTAAGTAATCTTCTTCCAGCAAACCCAAAAGAAGATACCCACACATACAAATGACATCAAAAATGACAGGAAGCAACAATCACTAGTCCCTAATATCGCTTAATAACAATGGATTCAACTGCCCAATAAAAAGACATAGACTAATGAAATATTTCTCATGTAAATCTTCAATTTTATCAGAAAATGCTTGTAATTCCCATTTTAATTAATTTAATAATGTTTTTGTATGTCTACCATTTTATCTGCATTATTTTTATGATAGTCTTCAATTTTAATATGTCTTTCTATATACTTCCTCTATCTTATAAGAAACGTTTTCAAAGTAAATCTTTGATTTTATCACAAATGTTTCTAATTCCACCTTCAATTAATATAGAAAGAGTTTTATATCTGCCATTTTATATGCAAAATTTTCAATGAAATAGTCAATTTTAATGTGTCTATATATTTCTTGAATTTTAGCAGAAATTTTCTCCATGTAAATCTTCAATTTTATCTGAAAATGTTTATAATTCCACATTCAATCAACTTAGAATTATCTTTATGCCTATCATTTTATCTTTATAATTTCTATGATAATCTTTAATTTTAGCATGTTTTTATATATATTTCTTCAATTTTATCAGAATTTTCCATGTAAAGCTTCAAGTTTATCAGAAAATATTTATAATTCCATTTTCAATCAAGTTAGGAATACTTTTATACCAACATTATTATATCTATATAAAAATTTCCATGATACTATTCAATTTTAACATGTTTTTCTATATTTTTCTACAATTTTATCAGAAATATTTTCCATGTAAATCTTCAATTCTATCCTGTTTCTATCCCATATTTCAGTTAATTTAGCAATGTTTTGTAGGTCTACCACTTTACTCTTTAATTTTCCAGGAAAATTGTCAATTTTAACGTGTTTATTTGAAATATTTTCTATGTAAATCTTTAATTTTATCATAAAATGTTTTTACTTCCCTTTTCAATAAACAAAAAAAATTTAAAAAAAGTTTTGAAAAAAGGAAGGATGTTATTCTTTATAACATACTTGTTCTGATTTTGGAGGCTTTAGGCATACTGATAACTTGGGAATATTGGAGAATTTTTCTTACTTTTCTTCAGAGACTGACTGTGGAATGCTTAACTGTCTCTATAAACAGTGAATCATTCCCAGGTACTATGATTTGAACGAGTCCAAGAATAACATAATGTAGAAAGCTGTACAGGCCATAGTCTTTCAGTGGAAGCAGAAGACAGAAGTCAGGCAGTGTAAGTCCAGGTTTTCTATACTTGAATACTTAAAATGATCTAGAAATCAAACTAGAACTATTTAGACAACTGAACTTCTACAATTAGGTTAATGAATGACAAATAGAATCTTACACACAAATTTGTAATACTTTTTAAAGAGCCCTAGAATGTTTTATTTGTGGCCTAGCCACTAGTTTCTTCTCATCAGCCACATAAAGATAATCAATGAAAAGCAATAGAGAGGTAGTTTTTGGTAAATATCTCCCACAGTTTTTAGCCACCAGTGAGTTTCATTATTACTGCCGGCTATAGAACAACCAGGATATCTTTAGCTTTAATAAAAGTATGATTATTCCTTGAAGAATATAATTTCCTATGAGAAACTATCAAAGATGTATTTATACAGAAGCTTTACTGATCTATGCTCAGCAATTAATAAAGTATTCACTAATTAAAAAAGAAATTGTTAATAATATTTACTCATGTGTCTATTTCCTAGCTAGGCATATTTTTATTGGGTGGAAAAGTGTTGCAGTACCTGTGATGACTGATGAAAAGAGCTGAAGGTTGTAAATTAAGTTCAATCATATATGGACCAAAGTCCTGAAGTATTGCCACAGTCTGACAGGAACTTAATGTTATAAAGTATGTCACTGAGCATAAGTGTCTGGTAGATTAAAAAACAAAAACAAAAACTGAGAGAGCAACAGCGGTACAGTCCAAAATGTTGAATGTCACTTGAGTCATGTTTACCTAGAAAGAAACAAAGAAAATCTCCCAACTACTGTGCCCTGAGAAATAACGAATCTACTATATTTGATTATAAGGACTACTTCCATTCTTTGTCAAAACTAATATCTTCTCTCATCCACAAGATCCCAGATGTACTTTCTCTTTCCTGAAAGATTGCACATTTTGAAGGAATAAAGGCCCAGTAATTTTCTATAACTTTGTTTCTGATGAGAGAAAAGGGACTTTATTAAAAAAAAAATGGGGAGGGGTCTTTGAAGAGTGTCACTCTGTATGAGAAATAAGCAGAGAAACGTTTATAAATTTCAAAAGAAACTGTCTTGAAGACACACCAGAAAGGTAGCCCTTGCTTGGGCATAAAATTAGTGATTTGGACATAGTTAGCAAAGGAGATGGGAGGTATAAGAAAGCCAGGGAAGTGATGTGGAAAATCCATGTAAAGCTCCTGGGTTTCTCCGTATCTAGAGTCCCATGTGAAAATGAGAAACATGAATAGCTAATTCTAAAAATTGCTTTTTGGCACATTTTCAAACGTAAATAAACAAATGATTTCTGATCCAAATGTTTCCCAAGTACCAATATAAAATAGTTTAGGAGAAAAGAAGAGCCTTAGTCAAACTACCCCAATCACATAGTAGTGATGAAAATTAAAAATGTTGGAAATATGAAATAGTTTAAAAGCAAGAAATGTACAGGATAGAATCAATTATAATAACATGTAACATCAGTAAATAGTAAGGGTGTTTAACAAATTTAGCAAGTTTTAATGAAAGACCTTTGTACATGGTGCCCCTTTGAAATCTCTCTTCAGTTAAGAATAATTATCATTGGGTTTATTTTTCTAGAAAGGAAGTTAAGACAAGATGTTCAATAACCTTCATGATGTAACAAAGAAGATAGGCAGAAACAAGAATTAAAATTAAGAGCGATTTTTTCCATGTATTTTTGACTAGTTTGAGGGAAATGCATCTACATAGCTAGAACTATCATTTAAATAGCAAGGCAAATAAGTATGATTTTGTGGATGTCAAGATCTACAGTTTGCTTGATGAAATCACATACAAAGAGCATGTAGATACAGAAAGGTTTAATGTCTGAAATTAAAATGTTTAGAGATATTCAAGATGACCCAGGAGTCATGCCTCTAATGAGAAGAGTAAGTAGAGTTTAAACATAAAGTGACAAATTAGATTTTAGAAAAAGAATAAATGTACATGTTATAATAATGTTCTTGTACTCAGTGCTGAAGAAACCACCACAAACCTACCGGATATGGGGCTACTTAGCTGGAGTGGTTGGGAAGAAAATGAAAGACAAGTTTTGGTAAAACTGGTATTGTAGCTCCACATCCATCCTGGCTACAGAACTAAGACAGGGCAGAAAGAACCATGTACAAGTTGGCAAAAGGATGAACCTTATATGTAGAAGTTTTAAAAGTTATGTAAAGTTGTATTGAAATGTTTCTGTTTTATCTTAAAGTGAAGACCTATTTGAAGAAAACAGAAAACTGAGAAATAGGACTACATAAAAATTTTAAGCCACATAAGCAAAGGTTAAAAGCAATGATAGATTGATTAAAACATTTTGTATTAATAAAGATTTCAATTTCAACAAAAGGCAAGTGAACTTAAAAACTTTAATTTGAAAAGTAATTTAATGTTCAAAACCCAATAAAGCAGATGAAATGCAAGTAAGTTGTATACATATAAAAGAAAAATTTAATACATAGTAAATTATCATATTGCAAATTAATAGAATTGAATATTATATCTTATCTATTAATTGTGAGAAATGCAGGTAGTATTAAATTTACTAATTTTTGAAGGCAGCTTGGATGTCTTTGTCAAATTTTATTATTCGTATAAATACTTTAATTTAGTCTTGTATACATTATTCCTCTTGGGCATAATTGAGCTCAATCAGTAATATTTATCACGAAGTTATTTTTAGTAAAAACTCAAATAGAAGCATAGATGTCAACTTATAGCATACAAATAACTACATTATTAAATGTTAGGCAGTTTTAAAGATGAATGATCCTAAATGGGACAACTATATAAATGATCACAACCATTACAACCTGTCCCTCCCCATCCTAAAGTTTGGGAAGCCATCTTGAGCTATTCAGATTTAATGCTTACTCACAGCCCTAAGGTGGTGGCTGCTAAAATATGAGAACAATTAACTAGAGCCTTCCCTATAAGCTGTCAGTGCGAGAAGATTCTGAGAATACCACAAGATGTTCCTGCCCTAACCGTGGAATGTTCCTGCTGCATTAACGCATTAACTCCGGGTGTCCCCACGGGTTCATTGACCTCTTCACTTCCTGCTTCAATCACCAGGGGTGTCTCCGCCCTTCCTTCCTTTGTTCTTGTGTGAAGGTTATTTCTTCTCTGTAAGCCTTAAAACCTGTTGGCCTCCCCCACATTAAATGAGACCTGACATAAAGACACCCCGACTGCTTGGTCTCCATTTCTTTCTCCCCCCTTTTGACCCTCAGGTAGCACCTCTTCGGTACCCTGGAATAACTGGACCTGCTGGACGGGTCACTAAAGAAACATTATGGAAGAGTGGGGGGTATCAAAGAACTTCAAGTCAGAAGTAGGTGACAATTAATGTCTTTGTTCTACTTGGTCAATTGTTAACAAAATGCTCCAGGGACATAACAGATGCTACTCATACATCAAAGAATGTCAGAGATTCTAATGAAAATATAAACTATGTCATATCTGAGACATAGCTTCAGACATAAAGTAATGACGAATCTCCATCTCATTTGACTCAAAGTATCATTGGATTACTTTAAGATATTTTTTAAAACATTTCAGATATTTCAGTAATACTCAAATCCGAACCTTTGTTTCATCTTCAATAATTTCTCCCATTTCCTCATTGCTTTGAGAGTTATAAGTTATTGTTAAAATTAAAGAAAGAATATGTGTTTTTTTAAATTGAACATACATGAATAATTATGTTCTCACTTTACAAAATATATTTAAAACTAATTCTACATGTATCAACAGGTTATAATAAAATCTCAAAGACTCAATGCTTTCTCAAAATTAGAAGAATACTTATAAAACTTATCTACCTGAAAAGATCATTGAAACTAACACCTTTCTCTTTGTTTAGTTTATATTATTATAAAGTATGCACACATTTCAATATTTATATTTGTATATAATCAGACTTGTGTGTATATCTTCACAATGACTTCTTTTTTATAAAATGTTTCTGAGTTCTTTATTCAAAGAGTAGAGATTAGGTTTTATGACAAGATAAAAAAATGGAGAAATTTTTATCTTGTGTAACTATTAGATATGGTCTAAATTTTTTTACCACAGTAAAGAATCTGAGTATGAGAAAGTCTCTTGTTTCAACTAAATGAGGGCAATAGATGCCACAGAACAGAAACATGACTCACTCCCATATAGTTTAACCTTTACTACTAGTAGATGAAAAGTCTAACCTTGGAGATTGAACGTTGATTATTTGCATACTTCATATTCAGCTGCTTGGGGAGTTCGCTACAGTGGCATGGCTATCAACTTCACAGCACACTAAGTAGACATTTAGATTCTGAACACCTCCAAGTTATTTTTCACTTCTGCTTTAGAACTGCAAAAATCCCTTGAAAAGGAAGGGTACTTATTCTATTTATATTTAATAGAGGATCTGATTTATGGGGAGAGACCAGGCCTGGCTTATAGTCAACTGCCACATCATTGCCTAAATACTAGATTTTTTTTTTTAATTTAAATCTTCTCATATAATGATTCACCTGTTTCTGGGTCAGACTAGCTAAAACTAAAATTTTAGTCTTTCTGATCATCAGTGTCTTGTTTCTAGGACAGGGCATAGAGGGGCAAGATGTGAGGCAGGATAAGTTATGGGAGGAAATAGGGATGATATAAAGAGCATCAGGAATTTGTACAGAGGTGTGTAGCCATGGCTACTGGGGAAATGGGGGGAGCCTCCAGCAAGTCCCAGATGCCAGGAAACCAAGGGGTGCCCAGAACCCAACAGGAATGAGATTAGCTGAAATGCCCAACAAAAAGGAGGGAGAACCTGTAGAGACCAGATACAGGGGTTAGGCAAGGCCCCCGGTTTGGGGATGGGGCCACCTGCTCATCTCCAAATTCTTAACCCAGAATGGCTCCTGTCTAAAGGAAATATGAAGACAAAGTGTGGAGCAGAGTCTGAAGGAAAGGCCATCCAGAGACTGCCCCATCTGGGGATCCATTCCATATGCAGAAACTATTATGGATGCCAAGAAGTGCTTGCCGGCAAGAGCCTGGTTATAGCTGTCTCCTGAGAGGCTCTGCCAGATCCTGACAAATACAGACAGAGATGCTTGCAGCCAACCACTGGACTTAGCAAGGGGTCCTCAGTGAAGGAGATAGAAAAGACTGAAGGAGCTGGAGGGTTTTGCAACCCTGTAGCTGCCAGCAGCTACATTGAATGGATTATCAGGTTGCCTGGAAGGAAAGCTGGGGATAGAAATGGAGTGGCGAGAGAAACATGGAGCCAAGACAAGACTTCCTGCTCAAGGGTCAAAATTTAATGGAATTCTGCAAATATATATATATTTGTGGGGGAAGACCCTTCCCCCAAAGGCTGAAAACAGGTCTGCAAAACTGGTTTGCTTGCTCCTAAGGTGGCTGGTGCCTCAGGGACCTGCATGTCCTTGGAGAACAATGGGCTTCACCTTGGTCTGAGTGCTCCACCCTAGGTGGAGAGGATTATGGCTAACACAGAAATTCCTGCTCTAAGGCTGGGAGAGGAACTTCACCTTGGTCAATGTCAAGTTCCTGTCAGGTGGCATAGCACTCCAATATGGCTTCTTATACAACCCCATAGGAAGACCAATACTATCAAACAACCAGAACCCCCAGAGCTCCCAGGGACTAAACCACCAACCAAAGTCTACACATGGAGGGACCCATGGCTCCAGCCACATATGTACCAGAGTATCCTGCATTGTCTGGCATCAATAGGAGGAGAAGCTCTTGGATATGTGAAGGCTAGATTCCCCAGAGTAGGGGAATTGCAGGGCAGTGAGGTGGGAATAAGTAAGTGTGTGTGTGTGGGAGCAACCTCATAGAAGCAGGGGCAGGGGGTTGGAAAAGTGGCATTCCAGAGGGGAAACCTGGAAAGGGGATAATATTTGAAATGTAAATATGTAAAATGTATGTTAATAAAAAAGAATATACATAATAAGTTTAAAATAGAAAAAAGAGGAAATGGCACACCCCAGATCTGCTCTCACAAGGTGCAAAGGCAGTTTTTAGGCCAAGAGGAAGCATGGAAGAAGAAACTTTAGAACTTGAAGTTGTAGTCCTAGAATCAAGAGATACAAGAAAACAGAGTTCAATGTTCTAGCCATTGAATGTACAATATGTTCATATAACATATTAAGAAAATAAATTCAGAGTGCAAGGGCCTCTTACCAAGTACAATAGACAAAGATGCTTGTCATGAACAATGCTTCTCCTATTGATGCTAGCCTTTCTATTTTAAACTGTTGCCTCCTGTTTTTCTTGTCTTGAAGAATGTATTCTCATTATCTGCTATTGTCTTATAAATATAATATAGGTGAGGTAAACACTAAACATGTGTTATAAGAAATAATCAATAGGGTATTAATGTAATATTTAGAGAATTAAAGAAAAAAACCTCAGTATGCTATAGTGAAGACCTTTGATTAGAAAGGGAGAGAATATTGCTCAGTTTTGTATTGTCATAACAATATATGATATTTGAGAGTAGATAAAGAAACAAGGGTGATAAGGCTCATATGGTGAATGGAAAATGAAAGCATCATGACACCACCATCAGTGGCCCTTCTTGCGGCATCACAGCACAGAAATAAAAATTTGGTAAAAGAAACAGCCACATACAAAATGGTCAAATACATACAGCACATGTCTATGCTTTTTATAATACATTCTTGTAAGAACTTATTAAATCCTGTAGGAAGTATGTTTAATACTTCTTTAATGTTTCCCAGTATGGTATTCTCATGACCTAATCACCTACTGGATCCCATTTCTCTATAATGTTCTACCAGTTCTTGGAATTGAGGTCAATAAATGAAATGCAAAAATTATTAGAAATTAAAATTTTTATTTGGTCAGGCTCCTAGAAGTTGAGTGGAGTCTGGTAACATTGAAGGTTTTTTGTTAGCATTTTTGTAATAGTACAAATGGGAAATATAAAACACAGTGAACTAGCCTAAGGGGTGTAGACTGATGCTGCATTATTAGACAGCTACATTCTGAAGTTTAGCCACTTAATGACTGAATAAGGAACATCAGAAAATTCCTATTTTGAACATTGGTTTATTGAGTGCAGAAACAGCATTAACCAGAAACTTGGTGAAATGTAGATTATTCTGGTGTCCAAATCTAAACTTACTAATGAGACTGATCATGGAGAACCACTACACCAATTCTTCAATATTTATGGAAGCATACTACAGGTCAAGGAAGCCCCATAACTAATGGAGTTTCTGTCTCAATATGCAACTTCTCTAATTTACTTATTGCTATCTGGGGAAAAGGCAAAGAAAGTGATATGCATATTGCTTCTTCTTTGCCTATTATATCAGAGACAGCAAGGTGCAAATCTGGGAATCCTGAAGAAAATCAAAGCAACAGTAGCATGGTTAAGTTTGGTGAGATTTATGTCTGTATTTTATGGATTGTAGTTTTAAAATATGCACATTGATGTTTTTGGTTTTGAGAGACCCTCAACTCAATGTTTTTAGACCTCTAAACTAGCCCAGCACAGAGGAACTTGTTTTTCTGTTTTCAGCTTGAGAAAGATAACCCACCCTGTTCTAGTTCCAATGTTTAACTATACAATGCCCCAGGGACGTTTGCTCCAGATAATCTCTAACCTTCCTTACTTCCTCATTCTGTACTTCCCCATTCCCGGCAGCACGTTTTGCCCTCCACCCCTTGCCTTGTGAATTTTGTCCTCCAACCCTTGTCTTGTGATTTTTCCCCTTTAAATACCCCTGACTTCAGTTGCATGGTGTCCTCAGTCCTCTACCCCTGCGTGGGGTATGGCTGTGGAACCCAGAATTCTGGAATAAAGAAATCCTCATGCTATTGCATTGAGCCATTTCTCACGAGTGATTTGGGTGTCACCTTCCGGGATGTGGGGTACTGGGGCACCCTCTGTTTTTGGGGGAGTCTTACATTTTTTGGTGCATTGGCCGGGTAGTGCGATTTTCCTTCACACGTGAGAACCAACTCAGAGGTAAAGGGGATCCCCTCTGGAATGTGTGTGAATGTCTGTACTGATCTGTTTTCTGTATCTGAGGAGACGTGCGTTTCGATGGACAGCTGTCCTTTCAGGTTCGTGGGAACCAGAGGACCATGGTGGGCAGACGTGCTCTGTATCACAGGCTGTGACCCGGGGATCATTCCCGGGTATTTTGGGGGAACTACAGAGACCCTGGAAGATTCCCGTCTGAATTTCGGAGAGGACATGGTAGTTCTACTGAATTGGAGAACTTATATGCCCTCCTGGCCGTCTACTTTTCTGATCTGGTTCTGTTGGGTTTTTCTTGCAAGCTTCTGGGGTTCAGAGAGCCCGTCTGGTGCTGGGCTTGACTGGCAACTGCTAGAGTCGAGACCGCGGGGGTTTGGAGGAAGATGGACCCTGAGAGAGCTAAATAAGGCTCTCTTCCATCTGTAAATCTGGTTTGTCTAGATTCTGTAATGTGTGCAGGTATGCCTTGTGTCTGAAACTGGGCCCCTCTAGGGGCAAATTGTGTGATTTTCCTTGCTCTGTGTTCTTGAATCTAGATGCCTGATGGTGGCAGGGTCAGGCTGTCTATGTGGTGTTGTTTTGTATTGTGTTTTGTGTTCTTGGACTGAAATGGATGATATTATTTTCACTTTGACTGAAAAGCAACTCTGTGGCGCCAATATCAGGTCACATGGCTCAAGCGCGCCAACTTAGAACAAAAGGAGAGACAAAAATACTTGGGCTCTGACGCCCCCTGGAAAGGAAAACAAGTATTAACAAGACGCTCAATGTGGCAGGTGCGAGAATTTTTGTGTTTAAGTTGGTACAAATGGTTTATTTCTTTTATTTTAACTTGTTTAAATTGTTATGATCAATGTGATGTTAAAACTCTGTGGTTATATTGTTCCTCTGGGAGAGAGGTCAAAATAAGGGAGACCTCCAGAAGACTAGATTCTAAAATATTAAGTGAAAAAAATCTGTCTTTGTGATACTAAAATCTTTATAATTGTTATTAAGTTCAAGGCATTAGTTCTTAGTTGATACAGGTTTTATTTGTATACAAAATCAAGGTTTTCATTGGTATAAATAATAAAAATTTGAAAGTACAGGATTTACATCCAGTTCTTTATTATTATTACTGATCTGAGATGTTTAAGTCTATGAGTTTAGGGCTAAATAGAAATATAAGGCTCTGAGTTTATTGTTAGGGTGTTTTCTAGGTTTTAATCAGAAATAGCTGAAGATAGTTTAATAGACAACAGTCCACATTATTTTGCATAGATAGGTGGTTTTCAAAAACATCAAAAATCCATGGTATATGATGTTTATGTCTTAAAAGCTATATAAAACTTTCTATATGTTTTCAATTAATATTGGTCACTCTCAGATTTCTGATGGGATTGAAGACTGTTAGTCTCACAGACAGCCCAAACTGTTTAATCTTGAGAAAGCTGATATAAATTTAAATAAATGATTTTAAGGTGACATAAAATTAGCCAGGACATGAGTCAATCCTTAGAATGTTAATTCTTAAGTGTTAATTCTGACAGTCTATTAAGACAATACAGATGAAAAGGGTTCTGTTTAATTGACAGGGATGATAAACTAGGTGTTATGTCTATCTTATAGTTTATAATTTATAAAATGGTAATAATTATGCTCAATTGATATTTAGAGAGGACCACAGAGTGGAGCAGGAGAGGACCTGAGACCACCTATCCTGATACCATGGTAGCTCTCTCACTAAGGGTTTATTTCTCAAGAGACTAATTAATCTCTTTGAGACTGTTTAATTTGTAATACAGGAAGCAAAAAAAAATTACCCCTCAGACAAAGGTAAGAGGCATCTGATAGACCAACACCAGACTCCATTGGCAGGTCTCGAGGGCATGGCAGCCCACGAATTTGACCAAGGTATGTAAGGTTAAGCAGGGACCAGATGAGTCACCTGCAGCTTTTCTAGAGCAGCTCATAGCTCAATATACATGCTATGAATCCAGGGGCTTGGAATATAAAGCTACTATGACAATGGCTCTTATAGACAGGGCTAGTAGAGATATCAGCAAAGAGCTTCAGAGACTAGAGGGATTTGGTGCGCATTGCTGAGAAGGTCTGTAGAAGGATTTAGTAGTATAGGATATTGAGAAAGTCTGTAGAGAGATTTAGTAGTTTGCTGAGACAGGGAGACAGAGGAGGAGAAGAAACGGAGAAAAAGAAAGAAAATGACAGAGAAGCAAGGAAGCTACAGAGAATCCTGGATATAATAGTTAAAAAAAGCAGAAAAGGGAGATAGAAAAGGACCAACGTGCATACTATAAAGAAAGAGGCCACTGAGCTAGAGTGTGCCCTAAGAAATAGAAGTCGGGAGCAGGAATTCCCAGGTCTTGGAAAAAGTGCCCCCAAATGTCAAACCCAGATAGATGTTAGTCCTGGGTGAAGACAGTGACTAGGGGAGATGGGTTTTCTGACCACTTCCCCCAACCCAGGATAACTGTGGGAGTGAAAGAGAAACCCACTCAGTTCTTGGTGGACACGGGGGCTCAACACTTGGTCTTCCAAGCCAATGGCGCTGTTTCCAAGAAAAGATCTTGGATCCAAGAAGCCCCTGGCACCAAACTGTATTCATGGGCTACCCGAAGAACAGCAGACTTAGGGATGGGATGGGTAGCCCATTCATTTAGGGTCACCCCAGACTGTTCCTACTCTCTGTTGGAGTAAGACATATGCTCCAAAATGGGGGAGGGGGCAGATATGCTTCCTGCCCAACGGGCTGCAGCTTACTGGCCCAAAAAAAGAGACTGACCCCTGCTGAAAGTTGCTACAGTCTGGAACAGTTTTCTCCATGATGGAAGCAGGTGCTGCTATGGTGGACAGCACAAATGTCATCTGGGTAGAAGAATCTTTACCTCCTGGCATGTTAATGCAGAAAGTGGAGCTTGTTGCCCTCACCAAGACCTTGGAACTTGGAACTAGCAAGAAATCAACAGCCACATGGATAACAGGTATGCCTTTGCCACAGCTCACGCCCACAGGGATAGATGCCAAGAGGACTGCTCACATCAGATGAAACCAACAGGAAATCTTGGACATCTTAGATGTCCTAATGAAGTTAGCCACTGTGAGTATTCACTGCCCAGGACATGCAAAGGGAAAAGACTCAATGGGCAATAGACAGACAGAGCAAGTGGCTCCAGGAATGGATATGCAGGAGCCTATACTGATTATGGGTCTGTAAGAGACACCCATTGGGAAATGGGACAAAATTAAGGAACAGTCTCACTTAAAAAAGGACTGAGATTGCTAGCCACCCGACCAACTATTACCAAGAGAGGGTGCACACAAGGAGGGAGAACTATACTCCCCAGAAATTAAGCCAAGGGCTCACTAGGCCAAATGCACAGATGGACTCATTTAGGGGATTTAAAAACAAACTGTCCTGGCAGCTAAGGGACCAAACATATATATTTATGACTCAGGTTTTAGGCTAGAGAGATAATAGAACAGTGTAAGATATGCCAGCAAGTAAATACTTATGCAGTAAAGAGTAAACAGGGCAAAAGACCTAGAAGAGAACAGTCTAGAATATATTAAGAGATTTTATAAAAAGGCAGGAGAATATGGTTATAAAATATCTTCTAGCATGTATAGATACTTTGCTCTAGATGGGTTGAAGCAGGAAATAGCTGCCTAGGTTAGAAGAAATTTTCCCGAGTTTCAGAGTGCCCAAGGTAATTGGATCAGATAATGGTTCTGTTTTTGTTTCTAAGGTAAGTCAGAAATTGACAGAGATATTGGGGACTAATTGGAAACATTATTGGGCATACTGTCCCCAGGGATCAAGGCAGGTAGAGAGAATAAACAAAACCCTGTGAGAGACCTTAACTAAATTGACCTTGGAGACTGGTTCAGGCTGGGTGGTGCCTCTTCCCTTGTTTCTGAAGAGCCCATACCATTTTTAACCTGATCACCCATAGATCTTCTTTGATACCCCAACTCCTTTGGTGTTCACTGGGCCCTCCCAGGAGATGTCCCACAATATGATATTTGCCTTAAAAGCTCCAGGCATGCCGGAGACTCCTCACTGCTTCCAGATAGGTGACTGGATCTGTATAAGAAGGCTTCAGGAACTGTTGCTGGAACCCTGATGAAAGAAACCCTCACCAAATTGACCACAGAGACTGGTATTAATGATTAGATAGCTCTCCTACCCTTTTTGCTTCAGGCTTTTGTTCTCTAGGCTTAAGGCCCTCGAGTGGGTGAGACAGCAAGTGTGGAAGCAGCTCCGGGAGGCCTACTCAAGAGAAAGAGACTTGCAAGTTCCACATCGCTTTCAATTTGGAGATTCGGTCTATGTTAGACGCCACTGCGCAGAAAATCTTGTCTTGGTGGAAAAGCCCTTATCTTATACTCTTGACCACCCTGCTTTCTGCTTTGATGAGACCCTTTGTAATTTTACTCCTTTTGCTTACAATTGGAACCTGTGTGACTAACTGGTTAATAGCTTTTATTAGGGAAACGTATAAGTGCTGTGCAGATTCTTATGCTACGCCAACAATGTCAGAGATTAGGGCAGGACAATCCAGAATATATAGAGTCAGAGATTTAGTTCTATAGTTCTAACATTAGAACTATTAACAAGAGAAGGAGTGGGGAATGAGAGACCCCCCCCCCCCAACTCAATGTTTTTAGACCTCTAAACTATTCCAGCACAGAGTAACTTGTGTTTTCAGCTTGAGAAAGATAGCCCACACCATTCTAGTTCCAATGTTTAACTATACAATGCCCCAAGGACCTTTGCTCCAGATAATCTCTAACCTTCCTTACTTCCTCATTCTGTACTTCCCCATTCTGTGCATGTTTTGTCCTCCACCCCTTGCCTTGTGAATTTTGTCCTCCAACCCTTGTCTTGTGATTTTTCCCCTTTAAATACCCCTGACTTCAGTTGCATGGGGTCCTCAGTCCTCTACCCTGCGTGGGGTATGGCTGTGGAACCCAGAATTCTGGAATAAAGAAATTCTCATGCTATTGCATTGAGACCGTTGCTCGTGAGTGATTTGGGTATCACCTTCCGGGATGTGGGGTACTGGGGTACCCTCGGTTTTTTTGGGGGGGGTCTTACATTTTCTACATTCTCTGCCTACTTTAACTCCTACTTTTATTTACTTATAGTTATGTTTGCTATGTTTGTTAAATTTGGGAAAACTCAAGCTTTCTTCAATTTCCCCTTCTCTTTTAATTTTTATGTGTTTATTGGGACATATATGGAAGTTCATCTGCACATATACTGTCATAGGAATAAGAGACAACCTCAGTTGCTGACCCTGGTTTTGTACTTCTTCTGAGATCATTTCTCTTATTTGCCACTGTATACACAAAGTCAGTTGGCCCCTAAGCTTCAGAGGATTTTCTGGTGCCCATCTCCCATCATATTGTAGAAGGACAGAGTTTAGAAGCATACTACTATGCCTGGTTTTCCAAAAGTTCTGCTGTTAAGTGCCAATACTTTACCCATTGAGCTAATAATCTGCAGCTGTTCTTATCATTACATGTGTAGTAATTTGCCTCCTATTAAGTTGTATCAAATTATCTAATTTTAAATGCTCAACTTTATATCCTTATATATTCTAACCATATGCCCATCATTATTTTCAAGCTGTTTATTTAGACATTCTCATGGAGAGCTTTGGGGGCTGCTTGGAAAGGATCTTACATTGGCCAAGGACAAGGAAATAGCCTTCAGGAAATAATCTGACTTTTGGCCATGACAAGGAAGTAAGCTCAGGCAGTAATCTAATTTTAGGCTAGAACAAAGAATTAGGCTTTAGGCATGAATATGACTTTGGGCTAGGACAGGGAAGTAGGCTCAGATATTTTGGTCATCCTGATAACCAATTAGAAACAGTGGTCATGGGACTTTGCTTATTGCCTTGCTTGTTCCTTGATTATTTGTGTTTATTGTATTGCTTGACCTTATTACTTGTATGTAATTAAAATGATATAAAAGCCAATTGGGAAAAATTAACCCACCTTCAGCTTCAGATCTGGCTGGAGTCATGCTAGAGTGTTGTTTAATTGTCTCTTTCTTTTTAATCCTCTCTCCTGCCCTAGAGAACCTGTTGACAGCCTGAGCAGGCTTGGTGTCATAGATTTAGAAATTTTGATATAAGGATTGATATAATTCATAGGTCTGTTTCTCATTTCCTTACTTATGAATTTAGTTAAATGCCTTCTTTATCTGTTTTTAACTTCCTGATCACTGTCTTAGGTACTGCTTTAGTGTTTCAAAGAGAAACCATGACTAAGATGACTATTATAAAAGAAAGCATTTAATTGGGGATTTCTTAAAGTTTCAGAGTGTAGTTCATTATCCTCATGATGTGAAGAATGATTACATGAAGGGAGACAAGGTGTTGGTGAAGTTGCTGAGAATTCTGAATCTTGATCCTTAGGCAGCAGCAAGAGAGAGCCACTGAGCCTTTTATGGGCCTTTGAAAACACAAAGCTGACACCCAGTGACATATTTCCTGCAAAGACAAGCCAACTCCAACAAGGGCCATACCTCCTAATCTTTATAATTCTTTCAAATAATTCTACTCTTAGCTGACTAAATAATCAATATATGAGCCTATGGGATGCATTCTTATTCAAAACAACAGAGTAACAATTTGAAACAAGAAAGGAGGATAAAGACACCCTGTTTCACTGTGTAATTTTATACAAGTTTTTTAGGAAGTTTATGTTGATACCTTTTAGCCATTATAATCCCTTTGTGACCACAACAAGAGCTAAGAATGGCATCATCATTAGATTTGGCTGTGTCCGGCTTCTTCACTACAGATTGACTCATTCACCCTTTCAACTATAGTAAGCTCCTTGATGTGAAAAATTTGTTTTTGTTAGATTTATAGGTCTCATGCACAAAAACCTCTTTTGTTGTTTTTTCTTGCTAAGAACTATAAAATAACCATAATCTTTTCCTAGTGTATTCAAAATACTCTGTGTGAAAACCTGCTTAAATTCTAGAAAGCTTTATAAAAATTTAAATTACAATGGTACTGTCTTTTGTGTTTGTCATTATCTTTCCTAGGCTTTGTCACTTCCATGGCAACATACACTGTATTTTATTTCGTGTTTAAAAATTATTTATGCTAAGCCATAAATGCAGCTTTTTATGAATATGCAACAATGTTTTCTAAATGGTGAAGTGTTCCAACCCGTTTCTTAAACCCTTCCCACACAAAACATCTAAATTAATTCTTTGAAGTTCGACTCTGATCATGTCACTTCCCTGATCACACACAATCAGTGACTCCCCAGGGTTGATAAAATAAGACCATGCTCTTTTGTCTAAATTTTGTTTCTGTATCCTCCACAGACTGTTCCTTTCCTGCTTTTAGTACTTCATACTTGACCTCTGAACATCAGAAAGAGAATGCTGTGCCTAGAAACCCCAGATGGCATATTAAAGAGCCATAGACAATAAGGCCATTGTTATATAACAAAAGCAAGAATGAATATAAAGAACAGTGACTGCTTAATTGAAAAATCTCTGAGTCATCATGGACCTGTTCATGCCCTCACAGTCCTCTCAGCCCTCCCTTCATCATCTGGAAATGCTCCCATTTCTTCAAATTCTTAAGTGCTGAAAGAAGTAAATCAGAAAGAAACTATGTCTTATGGGTGCTATCAAAAACTAGGAGAATCTAGAGTTACCAGAAAGTAAGTTAATTTAAAGTGCTTTTGTAAGACAAATATTTGTCTATAGATTTAAAAATCAGCATATGAAGATGTATTAATTTCACAGTTGCAAAATGAGGAAAAATATAACATGCAATTAAAAACTAAATCTGGAATTATTTTATTTCACACATCACAACAAGTATTTTCTTCTTTTGAGATATTTAAGCATTGTTTCTATACCTAACAGAGAGTCCCTCATATTCAGGGAAAGTGGCTTTGGCCAAGCCAACTCCTTGTATTATTTACAGGAAGCATTCATTATTTAGCTACTGGATAATTGAGTTGAACTATATCAAGGAATAAAATAAAGATGTTTCTTATAGTACATTGAGGGCTTCAAAATTTTAATCTTGTGAATATTGTAATAAGTAAACTTTACCTCTCAATTACTCTTTGGTCAATATACAGTTTCAGGTATATGTATACATTTGCTCTGCCAATGTTTATATTACTTTGAAATGTGATGAAAACACACACAATTAAAATTGACATTCTATGGAATGACTAAATTAATAAAAACAGAGATATGTATTCACTAATCTGAATAACATGAAATATAATATTGAGTTTTCCTTTTTTATTTGATATTTGCATTATTTATGCTTCAAATGTTATCATTTTTCTTTGTTACCCCTCCAAAAGCCCTCTATCACATTCCCCTCCCCCTGCTTACCAACTCCCCCTCCAACTTTTCTGACCTGGCATCCTGTACCCTAGGGCATGGATCCTTCACAGGACTAATGGCCTCTCCTCTCATTGATGTCTGCAAAGGCCATCCTTTGCTATATATGTAGCTGGAGCCATGGGTCCCTCCATCTGTACTCTTGGTTGGTGGTTTAATCCCTGGGAGCTCTGGGAGTACTGGTTGGTACATATTATTGTTCTTCCTATGGGACTGCAAACTCCTGCTTCTTAGGTCATTTCTCTAGCTCCTTCATTGAAGACCCTAAGCTGAGTCCACTGGTTGGCTATGAGCCATCCTGATTTTATTAAATACCATTTATTTTCCAAAATAACTGAGTTGTTTGTTACTTCCTTTAAAGGTAATTGATTAATTTTTATATCTCAATCACTGTTTCCCTCCCAGTCCCCCCCTAAAAGAGCCCTTCCTTCTATCCACCATCCCATTCTCCTCTGAGAGGGTAGACTCCCCCAGGTATCCCTGACTGTTGTAAATCAAGTCTCTACAGGGTTAGGTGCATCCTCTTGTGCTTAGGCCAGACAAGGCAAACTTTTTGGGGAACAGGTTCTACCATCAGGCAATAGCATGAGGGAGAGCCTCTTCTCCAGGTGCTGGGGGATCCACATGAATACTGAGCTTCACATCTCCTTGATAGGTGCTAGAGGTTTTGGTTCAGCCCTTGTATGTTCTTTTTTGGGTTGGTGGCTTAGTCTCTTGAGAGCTCCCAAGCATCACAGTTAGCTGACTCTGTTGGTCTTCCTGTAGAATTCCTATCCCCATCAGGGTCTTCAATTCTTCTCCCTACTGTTCTATAAGAGTCCCTGATCACCATCCAATCTTTGGCAGTGAGTATCTACATCTCTTTCAGTCAGCTGCTAGGTAGACCATCTCAGAGGACAGTTATGCTAGATGCATGTCTGCAAACATAACAGTATCATATCATTAATAGTGTCAGGAATTGGTGTTTGACCACGGGATGTGTTTCAAGTTGGGCAGATTATTAGTTGGCCATTACCTCAGTCTCTGCTCCATCCCTGCATTTTTTTAGACAGGGCAAATTTTGGGTCAAAAGTGTTGAGTTGGTGTCCAAATTCCCTCCACTGGGAGTCCTGTTTGGCCATATCTCCACTGTTAGACATGTAAGCTAAGGTCACTCACATTGATTCCATCCCAGGTCTCTGGGACTTCCTAGTAACTCCCGCATCTCCATCCTAAACCCTGGCAGCTGCAGATTTCCATTCATTTTCTGGACATCTATGCATCTCTCCTCACACCTGGCCCTAAACCCTCTATTTTCTTCCTCATCTCCTTTTTCACTCAGTTCCTTCCCTCAGTCTGCCTTCTATAACTATTTTTCTCCCTTCTAAGTTAGAGCCAAACATTCTTTTGGGTCTTACTTCTTTCATCAATATATTACCCACAGATATCTGTTAATTTGAAAATTAGACCACATACATAATACATTTTAATATTTCCTCTTTAAAGATCAATACTTAATTAATACTTCCAGGTCAGAGACAAAGAAATTTTATATATATATATATAGTCTAATAAAGTATGCTTCAATTGATAATCAGTACTTACTTTTCAAATTTTACTTTATTGGATAAGAGACACAATCAAATGTTATGAGGTGTTTTTTTAAGTAATACTATGGAGAAATACAATGTTCTTTTCTATTTTTCTTAAAAAATTGCCTCCCCTCTATATCATATATAAACCAAATCCTCTAATTGTCATTTCTAGTGACTTACGCTAAATCTAAACATGCTAATTGGTCCAGAAAATTATTGTCTATAAAAACTTAGATTTATTCATAAGTTCCCTAAGTTCAGGGAACTCTTTGCCCAGGTTTGCTGCTCTAGAAGTACTGCTATAATCTCTTTGTGACATACAACTTCCCTTACAGCAATGGGTAAATAGCAAGTTACAAATGTCAAAAGACTGACTTTTGAGAACAGTCAAACTGCCTCTGATGAACTATAGCTTGTAAAACATTGGTGCAGATCACATGAATAAGTGGTTCCTATGAAATGGATATATATTTTTCCAATATGAAAGGTGTACTCTTTTCAAATTAGTTCAGGGTGTTTTTGAGTCTTATGGGTAAGAACTTACACATTCTCTAGCAAGTATATTTCTCTTATGTACCATTTTTAAATCATTATATTTTTCTAATTCACTTTACATCCCGATCACAGCCCCTACTTTCTCCTCTACTCCCAGTTCCACCCTTATAATTCTTTTCACCAATTCCCCTTGGAGAAGGATCTCCCACAGCTTTGGCTATCACCCCACCCTAGAACACCTAGTATCAGCAGGACTAGTCACATTCTCTCTTACTGAGGTCCAATCATGCAGTATAAGTAGAGAGGAAGGGGATCCAACGGCAGGCAACAGAGTTAGAGACTGCCCCTGCTCCACTTGTTAGGATACCCACATAGTAGGGGGTCTAGGTCCAGCATCTGCATGCACCATGGTAGGTGGCCGAGGCTTTAGGAGTCCCCATGGTCCTAGGTAACAAGCCTGTAGGTCTTCTTGTGGTGTCTTTGACCCCACTGACTTGCTCAATTCTATTTCCCACCTTTCCACAATACTCCACTAGCTCCACCTGATCTTTGGTGTGGTTCTATGCATCTGCCTCCATTTGATGCTGGGGGAAGCCTATTAAAAGATGTGAACCATCTTCTCTCTAAAAAGGACTGAGCAGGCAGGAACAGCCAGGAGCTTCAGGGAGCACCAGAGTGCCAGAGCAGCTGTGACAGGGTCCACCAGGGCCCTACCTGCATCCAGGATCTGGGCAGTGCCACAGCCGACTATGCACCAATCCAAAGAAGAAATGCTCTGAAGGGAGTGATTTGAATCCCGGGTTTAGAGGTGAGGTCCCATCTTCTCTCAGGCAACTGAGAAGGCTGGTACAGCCAGGAGTGCAGGGAACACAAGAGTGGCAGAGCAGCTGGGACAGGGTCAGTCCAGGTTCCATCTTCACCCAGGAGCTGGGTAGTGTCACAGCACTCTGTGCTAGGGGAGACCCTGTCTCCCAGGGGTGCTGAGACAGGCTTGCAGGCCTACAGGATGGACAAGCACCAGCTTGAGATATCAGGACTAACTAACATCAGAGATAACTAGATGACAAAATGCAAACTTAGGAATGTTACCAACAGAACACAAGGCAACATGGTACCATCTGAACCCAATTCTCCCACAACAGCAAGTCCTGTATTTCCTAACACACTGGAAAAGCGAGATTTGGATTTAAAATCACAGCTCATGATGCTGATAGAGGTCTTCAAGAAGGACATAAATAACTCACTTAAAGAAATACAGGAGAACACAGGTAAACAGGCAGAAGCCATTACAGGAAATTACAGGAAAGCACAACCAAACAGGTGAAGGAATTGATCAAAACCATCCAGGATCTAAAACTGGAGGTAGAAACAATAAATCACAAAGCAAACAACTCTGGAAATAGAAAACCTACGAAAGAAATCAAGAAGATGCAATCATCAACAAGAGAATACAAGAGATAGAAGGGAAAATCTGAGATGCAGAAGATACCATAGAAAACATCGAAACAACAGTAAAAGAAATGCAAAATACAAACAGCTTCTGACCCAAAACATCCAGAAAATCTGGGACAAACTGAGAAGACCAAACCTAAGGATTATAGGTACAGAAGAAAGTGAAATGCCAGTAAATGTCTTCAACAAAATTATAAAAGAAAACTTTCCAAACCTAAAGAAAGAGATGCCCATGAACATATAAGAAACCTAAAAGAAAAAGATGCCTATGAACATACAAGAAACCTGTAGAACTCCAAATAGATTGGGCCAGAAAAGAAATTCCTCCCATCACATAATAATTAAAACACCAAACGTACTAAACAGAGAAAGAGTATTAAAACAGTAAGGGAAAAAGGTCAAGTAACATATAAACGTAGAACTATTAGAATTACACCAGACTTCTCACCAGAGACTATGAAAGCCAGAAGATCCTGGGCAAATGTCATACAGATCCTAAGGGAACACAAATTCCAACCCAGGTTACTATACCCAGCAAATCTCTCAATTATCATAGATGGAGAAACCAAGGTATTCCATGACAAGTACAAATTTATACAGTATCTTTCAACAAATCCAGCTCTTCAAAGGATAATGTTTGGAAAACATCAGCAAAAGGAGGGAAACTACACACTAGAAAAAGCAAGAAATTAATTGTCTTTTAACAAACCAAAAAGAAGAGAACCACGCAAGCATAACTCCACCTCTAATAACAAAAACACAGGAAACAACAATCACTTCTCCTTAATATCTCTTAATATCAGTGGACTCAATTCTCCAATAAAAAGACAGACTAATATTGAATAAAATTGACTTTCAACCTAAAGTCAATTTTTTTGATTAAAAAAAGATAATGAAGGATACTTCATATTCATCAAAGGAAAAATCTACCAAGATAAACTCTCAATTCTGAACATATATTCTCCAAATCGAAGAGCATCTACATTCATAAAAGAATCTTTACTAAAGCTCAAAGCACACATTGCACCCTACACAATGATAGTGGGAGATTTCACCACCCCATTCTCACCAATGAACAGATCATGGAAACACTAAAGAGAGAAACAGTAAAACTAACAGAAGTTATGAACCAAATGGATTTGACAGTTATCTATAGAACATTTTATCCTAAAACAAAAGAATATAGCTTCTTTTCAGCACCTCATGGTACCTTCTCCAAAACTGACCAAATATTCAGTCACAAAACAGAACTCAGCAGATATAAGAATATTGAAATAATGCCATGCACCCTATCAGATCACCACAGACTAAGGCTGGTCTTCAATAACAACAAAAACAACAGAAAGCCCACATACATATGGAAATTGAACAACACTCTACTCAATGATAACTTGGAAGAAATAAGGAAATTAAAGACTTTTCAGAATTTAATGCAAATGAAGGCACAACATACCCAAACTTATGGGACACATTGAAATCAGTACTAAGAGGAAAACTCACAGCTCTGGTGCTTCCAAAAGGACACTGGAAAGTGCATACACTAACAGCTTAACAGCACAGTTGAAGGCTCTAGAAAGAAATGAAGAAAATGCACCCAAGAGGAGTAGACAGCAGGGAATAATCAAACTAGAGGCTGAAACCAACCAAGTAAAAATAAAAAGAAATATACAAAGAATCAACCAAACCAGGAGCTGGTTCTTTGAAAAAAAAAAAAACCAACAAGATAGATAAACCCTTAGCCACACTAACCAGAGGGCATAGAGACAGTATCCAAATCAGCAAAATCAGAAATGAAAAGGGAGACATAAAAACAGATATTGAGGAAATTCAAAAATATCATCAGACCCTTCTACAAAAGTCTATACTCAGCAAAAGTGGAAAATCTTGATGAAATGGACAATTTTCTGGACAGACACCAGGTACCAAAGTTAAATGAGGATCAGATAAATGATATAAAAAAATCACATAACCCATAAAGAGATAGAAGCAGTCATTAATAGTCTCCCAACCAAAAAAAGCCCAGGACCAGATGGGTTAAATGCAGAGTTCAACCAAACCTTCAAAGAAGACTTAACACCAATACTCTTCAAACTATTCCACAAAATAGAAACAGAAGGAATAGTACTCAACTCTTTTTATGAGACCACAATTACTCTGATATCTATACCACACAAGACCCATCAAAGAAAGAGAACTTTAGACCAATTTCCCTTACTGATATAGATGCAAATATACTCAATAAAATCTTGCCAACCAAATCCATGAATACAGCAAAATAATCATCCAGCATGATCAAGTAGGCTTTATTCCAGGGATGCAGAGATGGTTCCATATATGTGATCTATCATACATGATCCATCAATGTAATCCACTATATAAACACACTCAAAGAAAATAACCCCATGATTATTTCATTAGATGATGAGAAAGAATTTGTCAAAATCCAACACTTCTTCATGCTAAAACTCTTGTAAAGATCAGGAATTCAAGGCCCATAACTAAACCTAGTAAAAGCAATATACAGCAAACAAGTAGCCAACATCAAACTAAATGGAGAGCAACTTGAAGCAATCCCATTGAAATCAGGACTAAACAAGGCTGTCCACTCTCTCCCTACTTGTTCAATATAGTACTGGAAATCCTAGCCAGTCATTAGAAAACAAAATGATGTCAAAGATATTCAAATTGGCAAGGGAGAAGTCAGAGTATCACTATTTACAGATGATATGATAGTATCCTTAAGTGACCCCCCCAAACCCCACAAAAGAACTACTAAACCTGATAAATAACTTCAGCAAACTGGGTGGATATAAAATTAGCTCAAACAAATCAGTAGCCTTCCTAGACTCAAAGGATAAAGAGGCTGGGAAAAAAATTAGGGAAATGACCCCCTTTACAATAGTAACAAATCATATCAAATATCTTGGTGAGACTCTAATCAAGCAAATGAAAGATCTGTATGACAAGAACTTCAAGCCTCTGAAGAAAGAAATTGAAGAAGATCTCAAAAGATGGAAAGATCTCCCATGCTCATGGATTTGCAGGATTAATATAGTAAAAATGGCCATGTGGGTGAAAGCAATCTAAAGTTTGAATGCAATCCCATCAAAATTTCAACTCAATTCTTCATAGAGTCTGAAGGAGCAATTTCCAAATTTATCTGGAATAAATAAAAAAAACCTCAGGATATCGAAAACTATTCTCAAAAATGAAAACAAAACAAAACAAAAACCACAAACAACTTCTGGAAGATTCCTGACCTCATGCTCCACTACAGAGCAATATTGATAAAACTATATGCTATTGGTACAGAGACATGCAGGAAGATCAATGGAATAGAATTGAAGACCCAGAAATGAATCCACACACCTATGGTCACTTGATGTTTGACAAAGGAGCTAAAATCATCCAGTGGAAAAAAGACAACATTTTCAACAAATGGTGCTGTGTCAACAGGCATTCAACATGTAGAAGGATGCAAATTGATCCATTTTTATCTCCTTGTACAAAGATCAAGTTCAAGTGGATCAAGGACCTCCACATAAAACCAGATATACTGAATCTAATAGAAGAGAGAGTGGGGAAGAACCTGGAGCTCATAGGCACAGGGGAAATTTTCCTGAATAGAACACCGATGGCTTACGGTCTAAGATCAAGAATTGACTAATGGGACCTCATAAAATTGCAAAGCTTCTGTAAGGCAAAAGAAACTGTCAATAGAACAAAACAACAACCAATGGATTGGGAAATTATCTTTACCACTCCTACATCTGATAGAGGGCTATTATCCAATATATATATATAAAGAGCTCAAGAAGTTAGACTCCAGAGAATCAAATAACCTTATTGAAAAAAATGTGGTATAGATCTAAACAAAGAATTTTCAACTGAGGAATACCAGATGGCTGAGAAATACCTAAAGAAATGTTCAACATCCTTCATCATCAGGGAAATACAAATCAATACAACCCTGATATTCTATCTCACACCAGTCAGAATGGCCAAGTCAAAAACTCAGGAGGCAGCAAATGCTGTAGGGGATATAGAGAAAGAGGAACAGTCCTCCACTGCTTGTGGGATTGCAAGCTGATACAAGCACTCTGGAAATCAGTTTGGCGATTCCTCAGAAAACTGGACATAGCTGAGGACCCAGATATACCATTCCTGGGCTTATACTCAGAAAATGCTCCAACATATAATAAAGACAGGTTCCACTATGTTCATAGCAGCCTTATTTATAATAACCAGAAGCTGGAAAGAACCCAAATATCCCTCACCAGAGGAATGGATACAGAAAATGTGGTACACTTACACAATGGAGTACTACTCAGCTATTAAAAACAATGAATTCATGAAATTCTTAGGCAAATGGGTGGAACTGGAAAATATCATTATGAATGAGGTAACACAATCACAAAAGAACACATGGTATGCACTTGCTGATAAGTGGATATTGCCCAAAAACTTGGAACACCCAAGATAAAACTCACAGACCACATGGAGCTCAAGAAGGAGGACCAAAGTGTGGATACTTTGATCCTTACTGGAAAGTGAATCAAAATACCCATGACTCACAGTCATTCAACATAATGAACATAGGGTCCTCAATGGAGCAGCCAGAGAAAGGACCCAAAGAGCTAAAGAGGTTTACAGTCCTGCAGGTGGAACAATGATATGCACCACCAATCAGTAACCCCAGAGCTCCCAGGAGCTAAATCACCAACTAAAGAGTACACATGGAGGGACCCATGGCTCCAGCTACATATGTGGCAGAAGATGACCATTTCAGACATCAATGAGAGGAGAGACCATTGGTGTTGTGAAAGCTTGATTCCCCCACAACAGAGGAATGCAAGTAAGGAAATTGGGGGGTTATTAAGTGGGGAGGAGAATAGGATAGGGGATTTTCAGAAGGGTAATGAGGAAAGGGGATACCATTTCAAATATAAATAAGGCAAAGACCTAATTAAAGAAAGACCATAGCAATGCTAGGTTCTTGTCTGCAAGCATAGCAGAGTATCATTGACAGTGTCAGGACTTGTCTGTCTCACAAGAGACAGTTTGCAAGTTGGGGCAGTCATTGGTTGGCTGTTCCCTTATTCTCTGCTCCATTTTAATCCCTGTATATCCTGTAGGCAAGTAAAATTGTGGTGTAGGTTTTGTGAGTAGTTGATGTCCTCCTGCCTCCTCTGGAAGTCCTATGTGGTTGCAGGAGGTAGCCACTTCAGTCTCTAGATCCTGCTCTGGTAAGAATCTCAGCTAGGTCACCCTCATAAACTCCTAGTATCCTCCCAAGTCACAGTCTTCCATCTAGTTCCAGAGATGCCACCAACAGATTTCCATTTTTACTCCCAGCCCTCTTCCGTTTGCCTCTCCCCACACCTGGTCACCATCCCCACTGTTCTCCTCTTTACCCTCTCTCCTATCCAGTTCCCTCTCTCCATCTACCTTGGATGAATACTTAGTTTTCCCTTCCATGTGAGATTTGTACATCCTTCCTTGGAACTCATTATTACCCAGTTCCCCTGGGTATGAACATTTTAGTATAGCTATCTGGCATTTTATGGCTGCTGTCTACTTACAAAGCTACACATATCATATGTGCCTTTCTGGTGCTGGGTTATATCACTCAGTATGATATTCCAAGTTCCATCCATTTGTCTGTAAAATTAATGATGTCTTTGGGTTTAATAGTTGAACAGGTTTTTATTGTATAAATAAACCATATTTTCATTATCCATTCATTGGTTGAGGGACATCTTTTTCTTTTCAGTTTCTAGTTATCACGAATAAAGGTGCTATGAACATATTGGAGGAAGTATCCTTGTGATATGGTAGAGCATCTTTTGTGTGTTAGAGCTGGGTATTGCAGTAGAACTATTTCTAGGTTTCTGAGAAAATTTCCAATTGATTTTCAAAGTGTGTGTACAAGTTTGGACTACCAACACCAAGGGAGGAATGTTCCCCTTGCTCCATATTCTTGCTAGCATATGCTGTCATTTGAGTTTTTGATCTTAGCCATTCTGATTTGTCTAAGATGGATCATTTTGATTTGCATTTATCTGATGACTTAGGTCACTGAAGATTCATTTAAATGTATCTGGGCATTTGAGATTTCTCTTTTAGAAAGTCTCTGATTAGCTCTATATACTATGGTTTTTTTGGGGGTTATTTGTTTTATTGTTGTGTAATTTCTTTTCTTTTATTAGATATATTCTTTATTTACATTTCAAATTATTTCCCCTTTCCTGGTTCCCTCTCCTCGAAAGTTCCATAAACCCTCGTTCCTCCCCCTGTTCCCCAATGAACCCCCTCCCACTTCCCTGTCCTGGTATTCCCCTATATTGCCTCATCAAGTCTTTCCAGGACCAGGGGCCTCTCCTTCCTTCTTCTTGGACATCATTTGATATGGGAATTGTTTCTTAGGTATTCTGAGCTTCTGGGCTAATATCCACTTATCAGTGAATTGATACCATGTGTGTTCTTTTGTGATTGGATTACCTCATTTAGGATGATATTTTCCAGTTCCAACCATTTGCCTAAGAATATCATGAATTGTTTTGAATACCTGAGTAGTATTCCATAGTATAAATATACCACATTTTCTGTATCCATTCTTCCATTGTGGGGCATCTGGGTTCTTTCCAGCTTCTGGCTATTATAAATAGGACTGCTATGAACATAGTGAAACATGTGTCCTTATTACATGCTGGGGAATCCTCTGGGTATATGCCCAGAAGTGGTATAATGGGGTCTTCTGGTAGTATCATGCCCAGTTTTCTGAGGAACTGCCAGATTTATTTCCAGAGTGGTTGTACCAGCTTACAATCCCACCAGCAGTGGAGGAGTGTTCCTCTTTCTCCACAACCTTGCCAGCACCTGCTGTCTCCTGAGTTTTTGATCTCAGCCCTTCTAACTGGTATGAAGTGAAATCTCAGGGTGGTTTTGATTTGCATTTCCCTAATGACTAAGGATGTTGAGTATTTCTTTAGGTACTTTTCAGTCATTCAATATTCCTCAGGTGAAAATTCTTTGTTTACCTCTTTATCCCATTTTTAAAAATAGGATTATTTGGCTCTCTGGAGTCTAACTTCTTAAGTTCTTTGTATATATTAGATATTAGCCCTCTGTCAGATATAGGGTTGGTAAAGATCTTTTCCGATTTGTTGGTTGCCATTTTGTTCTGTTGACAGTATCCTTTGCCTTACAGAAACTTTGTGATATTATGAGGTTCCATTTGTCAATTCTTGATCTTAGAGCAAGCTATTAGTGTTTTGCCCAGAAATTTTCCCCTGTGCCCATGTGCTCAAGGCTCTTCCCCAGTTTCTTTTCTAGTAGTTTCAGTGTGTTTGGTTTAATGTGGCACCAGAGAACTCCTACAGCTGATAAACAACTTCAGCAAAGTGGCCGGATATAAAATTAACTCAAGCAAATCAGTAGTCTTCCTATACTCAAAGGATAAACAGGCTGAGAAAGAAATTAGGGAAATGACACCATTCACAATAGCCACAAATAATATAAAGTATCTTGATGTGACTCTAACCAAACAAGTGAAAGATCTATATGGCAGGAACTTCAAGTCTCTGAAGAAGGAAATTGAAGAAGACCTCAGAAGATGGAAAAATCTTCCATGCTCATGGATTGGCTGGGTTAATATAGTAAAAAGGGCCATCTTGCCAAAAGAATACCCATCAAATCCAAACTCAATTCTTCATAGAGTTAGAAAGAGCAATTCTCAAATTTATCTAGAATAACAAAAATCCCAGGATAGCTAAAACTATTCTCAACAGTAAAAGAACTACTGGGGGAATCAGTATCCCTGACCTCAAGCAGTACTACAGAGCAATAGTGTTGAAAACTTCATGGCATTGGTACACTGACAGGCAGGGTAGATCAATGGAATAGAATTGAAGACCCAGAAATGAACCCACACACCTATGGCCACTTGATTTTTGACAAAGGAGCTACCTTTGTCCAGTGGTAAAAAAGATAGTCAAATGGTGCTGGCTCAGCTGGAGGACAGCATGCAGAAGAATGCAATCAATCCATTCTCATCTCCTTTGAACTAAATTCAAGTCCAACTGAATCAAGGACCTCCACATTAAAATTGTAATTTCTTTATGGAGTCACTTATTTATATGAACTTTCCTCTTTGCACTGCTTTCATTGTGTCCCACATTTTAGGAATGTTGTGCCTTCATTTTCATTGAATTCTAGAAAGTCTTTAATTATTTTCTTTCTTTCTTCTTTGACCCAGAGATCATTGAATAGAGAGTTGTTCAGTCTCCATGTTTTTGTAGGCTTTTTGATATTTCTTTTGTTGTTGAAGGCCAGCTTCAATCAATGGTCATCTGGTTACAAGGTGTTATTTCTAATTTTGTTGCATCTGTTCGGGCTTTCCTTGTGACTGACTATATGATCAGTTTTGGAAAATGTTCTACAAGGTGCTGAGAAGACATTCATTAGGGTCATTGGATTCATAACATATGTTAGTTTCATTATTTCTGGGTTTGGTTTCTGTTTCGATGACATGCCTGCTGCTGAGAGTGGGGTGTTGAAGTCTCACAATATTAATGTTGAGGTGGTTGATGTGTATTTAAGGGTTAGCAATGTTTCTTTTACAAATGTGGATTCCTTGCATTTGAAACATGTATCTTCAGAATTAAGAAGTTGTCTTACACAATTTTTCTTTGACCTTTATAATTGTTACTAAGTTTAAGTCATAAGTTTTTATTTGGTACAAAATTCATTTTGGTGCAAAATCAATGTTTTCATTGATAAACATTTCTACTATTGATACTAAAACGTTAAAAGTATAGGTCTGAGAACCAGTCCTTCTATTGCTGTTATTATATACAGATCTGAAATGCTTAAGCTTGTGAGTTTAGGGCCTAATAGCAAATTCATGGGTCTGAGTTTATTTTTAGGGTGTTTTCAAGATTTTAATTAAAAATAGCTGAGAATATTTACAAGAAAATAGTCCAGATTACTTTGCATAGATAGTTGGTTTTTAAAAACATCAGAAATCCACAAAATATGACATTTAATGTTACTTTTATACTTGTTGTTGAGACTAGTCTTCTCCTGACAGCTTTCCCTGTCTTGGATTCAAAGAAAGAAATTGAGCATCTATGTTTTACTCTAACCATGGCAAGATAGCCACTAAGCAAAAATTACCTCTTTTCATCTACAGACATAATACTGTCCAAAGAAAGGACACAAATGCAAGCTTAGGACAGCTTAAATCTTCTGGGACAGAGTAGGGAACTCCTTAATATTCCTGTTTCTCTAATGTCTGTCAGATGTCCATCTGCCAGAAGGCTGAACATCAATGCTCCAACATTTTGAAGTAAAGGACTGTCCAGGCATTTAGTGGTCTCTATCAATTGGCTAAGGTTTTGAAAGTTGTGTTAGCCTTCCTGTATATTTTCCATAAATATTAGACATTCTTGGATTACTGATGGGGTTGAAAAACTTCATACTCTCCTAGCTAACCCAGGCTTTTTACTTTGAGAGGAAGGGACTTGAGAAGATGGTTTTCCAAAAACATTCAGTCTAAAGTCAGGGAATAAGTCATGTACAGAACTATAGTTTTTAGGATAGAGGACAGAGTTCAGTTTTATTGGCAAAAATGTTGAACTGGGTGTTAGGTCTATCTTATACCTTATAATTTACAAAATGGTAATAGTTGTGCTCAATTTATATTTTGAGAGAAATTATTTTTTAAAATTAAACAGAAAGGGTGAAATGTTGCAGGATTTTTCATGTCCAATCACATTAGGACAGTGGAAAGCCTGTGATTGGACAGGAAAAGGAAGGCTGAGCTAGGAGTTGGGGCAACAGAGGTCACAGGAGAAAAAAGGAGAGGAACTGAGATGGCTTCCAAATTCGACCTGTGTGACATTTACTAGGCACAGATAGCTAAGTTTTTATATTGTTAGAAATGTTCAGATAAGGCTTTTATCATTATCAATTGGCTCTTAAATTACTGTAATGGCATACTGTAAATTGTAGCATTATCTATATAAATCTGATTGGTTAATTAAATTTTAAGAGTTCTGTTTTACTTGGTTACTGGAGTGTGAGTTCCACCAATGGCAGGAACAAGTAGCGGGAACACAGCTGAGACGCCATGGGAGCTAGCTAGGAGAGAATAGCATGGTGTTGGTGAGAGCACACCGAGCAGAACTACTGGGACATGGTGTTCTGGCCTGGTAGGGTGGAAGAGTTGGCGGGTATCATTTTTTAATATTTCCTGCAACATTTGTGCTTTGGTTGTGTTAAGATATCCAGGGATTGCTGTAGTAGCTCTGAAGGTATCATATTACCCTGGCTTCTGTTGATTGTTTTCTTTTGAGGGTCTATGGCCATCTAATGGCTTTCATCATTGTATGTTCCTATTGTAGTAGGTATTGGGACTGGGGTTAACCTCAATGTTCCTGGTGTAGTAGGCCTCTTATGGATATCCTTAGGGTCTATAGCTCCTTTTTTATTAATAAATTTCATATTTTAAAATTATATTATTAAACAATTTATTAAGTATGTAAAGCTTTTTTGATTGAATATTTTCTTTATTTACATTTAAAATGTTACCCCCTTTCTGGGACCCCCCCTCCCAGAAACCCCCGATACTATCCCTCTTTCCCCAGCTTCTGTTAGGATATTCCTACATCCACTCACCCACTCCCACCTCCTGGCCCTCAAATTCTCCTATACTGGGTCATTTTTCTAGTTTTCATAGGAAGGACTTCTCCTACCATTGACACCTGACAAGGCCATCCTCTGCTACATATGTGATTGGAGCCATGGGTCCTTCCGTGTGTTCTCCTTGGATGGTGGCTTAGTCCCTGGGAGCTCTGGGAGGTCTGTTTGGTTGATATTGTTCTTCTTATGGGGTTACAAATCCCTTCAGCTCCTTCAATCCTTTCTCTAACTCCTCCATTGGGGACCCTGCACTCAGTCCAATGGCTGGCTGGAAGCATCCACCTCTGTATTTGCAAGGCTCTGGCAGAGTCTCTCAGGAGCCAGCTATAACTGGTTTCTTTCAACAAGCACTTGTTGGCATCAACAATAGTGTCTGGGTTTGGTGATGGTATATGGAATGGATCCCCAGGTGGTGCAGTCTCTGGATGGACTTTCCTTCAGTCTTGATCAGCAGGTCTGTGTTATTCAGGATCTTCAGGTTTGCTGAAGGTGGGAAGAGAGGTGGTGGAGAAGAGAGGACTATCAGGGATATCAGACTGATCAAGGCACAGACGACTCAATGGGCAGTAAGGACAGAAGAGGGAAGGGATACTTACCAGTATGGTTCGGTATCTGCAGTTCTGATGGAGGTGGGCAAGAAATAAGAGGAGACTGCAAGTTCCTCTGAGATAGCAGACTACTTGTTGAAGCTTCTTTTGCTCCAGAAGACTCAGTGAGCAGGGAAGAGAGTTGAGAGAAGGGAAGTAAACCTGTAATTTATCAGAATTCAAAGGTCTGATGAAGGTGGGGGAAGAGGTGTGGAGACAATGGGCGCCTTTCTGTTGATTATATTTTCTTGTATTTCTTTAAAGGACTTATCAATTTTGTCTTTAAAGACCTCTATCATCTATATAAGATTGAATTTAAGGTAATTTTCTTGTGCTTTTGTTGTATTAGTTTATCCAGGGCTTGTTGTAGTAGGATACCTGTGCTCCGAAGGTATCCTATTGGTCTGGCTTTTGTTGATTGTATTCTTATACTGGCCTTTAGCCATCTCATTGTTTCTGGATTTACTGATGCAGTAGATATTGGGGGGTGAGTAGGCTAACCTTGATGTTTTGTTACAGCAGGTCGTGGTCCAGCTTTGTGCTGGCCAATGGAACTCTGGGGGCAGTGCAAGTCTCCCAGCAGTTGGGTGTGAGCCTGGTATCAGAGCAGGTGGAGGATGGTGGAAGGGAATGGCAGGAAGCGAGGTGGCTGGAAGATGGAGGTTTACTGGGAGAGCAGGATGATCTAGGTAGCTGAGAAATGGATATAGGGAAGAAATCTAAAGTATATGATTCTATATATGTAGGTCTGATGAAGGTGGGCAAAGAGACAGGGAAACAATGGAATACTGAGTGGATAGGATGCTACTCATGGCATTTGGCCATGCTCTAGAGGACTTTGTGGGCAGGGAATCTTGTAGTATGTTTTAACTGGAATACCCAAAACATAATCCACACATCAAATGAGGTACAAGAAGAAAGGAGGAGTGGCCCCTTGTTCTAGAAAGACTCAGTGAAGAAGTATAGGGCAAAACCAGAACGGGGAAGTGGGAAGGGGTGGGCAGGAGGACAGGGGGAGAGAAGGGGGCTTATGGGACTTTCGGGGAGTGGGGGGCTAGAAAAGGGGAAATCATTTGAAATGTAAATAAAAAATATATCGAATAAAAAAAAGACAAAAAAAGATTTAAATATTCATAATAAACATGGAAGAACCATGAGAACAGAGACTATATATTTGATTCACCTGTTAATTTTTTTAGTACCTAATATTTACTAATTTAAAAATTTACAAAAATTACATTTATATACAAAGTTGCCCAATATGATGCATTTGCATACAAATTTAATCTCTCAATATTATACTCTGAATTTTGGACATTATGCTAATTAGATTTGTGAATTTTATGTTAGTGGTTATATCCTTTAATATATTTTACTTTAGAAGTTATATTTTAAGTATTTCATCATTAATCTAAAACTTATTTGATTTATATTATCACAAATGGAGATTTTTGAAAATGCTAATAATTGTATTAAACTTACTTGAACATAATCAATTTTGAACTTTACATAGCAGAAAATATATAAACTCTGGTAGTTATTGGATTACTTTCAAGATGTTCCACTTAGAATTGATTATTGAGCAAACTATTTAATTTGAACCTTTCTTTATATTAATACAGACATTAATGTCTCTAAATATTATGCTCAATTTAGTCCCTTATATTGGTACAACACACCGCCATATATTGGTATAATCCTTTAGAATTTCAAAAGAAAATTGATATCTCACCCAACTGGTCATTCCATTCATTAATTTTAATGAATATTAATATCATTTTATGTGTCTTGGAGTGGCAATAACATTGAATTAATGAACTTTTCTCCCCGGTGTCTGATTAATTCTTTTTTTTTTTTTAAATTTTTTTATTCGTTACAATTTATTTACATTTCAAATGATTTCCCCTTTTCTAGCCCCCCCCCACTCCCCGAAAGTCCCATAAGCCCCCTTCTCTTCCCCTGTCCTCCCTCCCACCCCTTCCCACTTCCCCGTTCTGGTTTTGCCGTAATTCTTAAAACTACCTCTTACTTCTCTGCTTAGATGAAATCTGGAATGTTGTATGTTGAGTCAAAACATTTCACCAGTGCTGGGAGTAATTTAAAATGGTGTAGCTCTCTCAAAAGTAGCAGTTTAGAAGCAAAGCAAACACAGAGTGAAATGAATGAAAATATGGAAGACTGTCGTTACGTTTCTTCATTCTCAAATGGCCCTAGAATCTACTCTTTCCTGGTTAACATGACATATCCCATTGCTTTCCTGAAGATGTGCACATTAATGTTTTTCTTTCTCCATCCAATGGGGATTAAATTGAATTGCAAAGATTCATTCTTTATCTTTATTTTAGGTAAATACTTACCATTATTTGAGAAAATGTCCTTAGTAGAATTATACATGTTATTGCACTAGAATTTTCATCTTAAATTTTCCTAATGATAATAATGCAAGTTCTATAAACTGAAACTTAAGAAGACAAGCATGCACACCTTAAAGCTTCAACAAAATGATTCCACCTCTACTTCGTTTCAAAAGGATCAATAAGCATCAATATTTAGAAATTAATATGTACTTGCAAAATGACCCTCTTGTGTTACTATTTCCATAGACTAAATTAGAAGAGCAATAATACTATGCTTTAATTTTATTTTCATTCTTTGAATTTAAAATTTAAGTACATCATTTCCCCATTCCTTGTCCTTCCAACCATTTTCAAATATCTTTTTATGATTTCTCATAAACACATGGCCTTTTTAAAAAAGTGTCTGTGTATATGTGTGTATTCCTAAATCTATAAATACAGCCTGTTCAATCTGTATGACACCTATGAACAGTGATGGCCACTATGGCATGATAACCTTAAGTGTATAAAACTGATATACATACACTGGCAGTAACCAATATCTCTCCATTGGACATAAGGCCCACTAAAAAAGATGTTAATCATGTCTTATATAGGAAATGTAGATAACTACCTGGGGTTGTTTCTTGGAAGAAAATATAAAACTTCTAATTTACTAAAACAGCAAAATTCCTAATTAGAGTCTAATGATTTATGCTTATATACCCAGATAAGTATAGGTCTCAAGTTCATTAAGTAAGCATATTTTTTTTCAACAGATGGAAACAATCACAGGAAACTCTAACTGATTCAATCCAGATAACAGTGACTGTATGGTGCCCAGCCTAAATGATATGATGTGTATGGTTTGATCCAGTATATTTTGTATTCAGAAAGTATTTCTGTGATGGATCTTAACTATTACAATATTGACTTGTGAGGCAGGACATCCTCACTGAAGCAGTAGCGGAATGATCTACTCTCTTGACTAGAACTGAGGCCTTCTACACAGGAGGGGATTTATGTCTAGTACTGTAAACATGGTCTGAACTCACGACTTGTGAGATCAAATGTTTAAAGGTAGAACTTATTGATGTTGTTTGACTAAATTATCATTTTGTCAAGTTGTCTCTTAAATTTTTGTTGGTATCCATGTATTTGTGCTGTTTTTAATATTAGTTAGAGAAGCTATAATTTGACTTCTCAATAATGTTTTATAAATAGTGATTAATGCAAAAAGTCATTACTATAAGAGGTCTGACGTCTGTAAAATATAAAGTATCCACTATCCTCACATGTCTCAAATTATATTTCAGAAAAGTAGCCACAAAAAACATACAAGGGATATGACATGACCCTTAAAAGGTATATAGAAAGTCACAGCATATCTATTATTTGTATAAGGACTTTACCAGATCCAACCAGTTGAAAATCTTAAATGGTGGGGTGGAATCTTGAGACCTCATATATAGTGCAGAACTATGGGCAGTTGTTGGTATCTGAGGCAAGAAGAATCACTTTTCTTATGGGTGGTGTCTGCTGGTAGATAACCCAAGCTACCATGATTGACTTGACATGTATGCATGTATGGGCATCAATAATTGCTCTCAATAAGTATAAACAAAACAAAACAAATGATGATACTGGGAAGGAGATGGATTGGTAAGCCACATGGGATATTGGAGGAAGTGGAACGTGAATATGATGAATATTCATTTTATACATGTTCAAAATAGGTAAAGATGATTAAGAAATAAAAACAGTTTTAAAATATAGAAAAACTCAAAGTTCTAGCCTGAGCAATTAGACAGGGATTCACGGATGGTTCAATATATGGAAATCCATCAACATAATCCACTATATAAACAAACTCAAAGAGAAAAGCCACATGATCATCTCATTAGAAGCTGAAAAGCATTTGACAAAATTCAACACCTCTTAATGGTAAAAAATCTTCGAAAAATCAGGAATTCAAGGCTTATACCTAAACATAGTAAGAGCAATATACAGCAAACCAATAGTCAACTTCAAACTAAATGGAGAGAAGCTTTAAGCAATCCCACTAAAATCAGGGAATAGACAAGGCTGCCAACTCTCTCCCTATCTATTTAATATAGTACTCGAAGTTCTATCCAAAGCAATTAGAGAACAAAAGGAGTCAAAGTGACACAAATTGGAAAGGAAGAAGTCAAAATATTACTATTTGCAGATGATATGATAGTATACTTACGGGACCCCAGAAATTCCACCAGAGAACCCCTATAGCTGATAAATAACTTCAGCAAAGTGTCTTGGCAGGATTAATATAGTAAAAATGACCATCCTGCTGAAAACAATCTACAAATTCAATGCAATCCCCATCAAAATTCCAACTTAGTTTTTTGTACAATTAGAAAAGGCAATTCTCAAGTTCATTAGGAATAACCAAAGACCCAGAATAGCAAAAACTATACTTAACAATAAAAGAACATCTGGGAGAAAGACAATCCCTGACCTTAAGCTGTATTACAGAGCAATAATGATAAAAACTGCATGGTATTCATACAGAGACAGGCAGGCACATAAGTGGAATAGAATTGAAGACCCAAAAATGAATCCACTCACCTATGGTCATTTGATCTTTGACAAAGGAACTAAAACCATCCAGTGGAAAGAATACATCTATTCAACAAATGGTGAGGGCTTAAGTGGCAGAAAACATGTACAAGAATGCAAACTGATCCACTCTTATCTTCTTGAACAAAGCTCAAGTCCAAGTGGATCAATAATCTCCACATAAAATCAGATACACTGAATCTATTAGAAGAGAAATTGGGAAAGAGCTTTGAAGACATAAGCTCTTGGAGCTTATGGAGCTCAGGGGAAAATTTCCTGAACAGAACACCAATGTCCCAGGCTCTAAGATGAGCAATAGACAAATGGGATCTCATAAAATTGAAAAGGTTTTGTAAGGCAAAGAACACTGTCATCAGGAAAAATGAGCAACCTACAGTTTGGGAAAAGAACTTTACCAATCCTACATGTGACAGAAGGCTAATATCCAAAGAACTCATAAAGTTAGGCTCCGGAGAACTGAATAACCCTATTAAAAATGGAGTACAGAACTAAACAAAGAAGTCTTAACTGAGGAATGCCAAATGTCTGGGAAGTACCTAAAGAAATGTTCAATAGCTTTAGTCATCAGGGAAATGCAAATCAAAACAACCCTGAGATTCCATCTCACACAAGTCAGAATGGTTAAGATCAAAAACTCACCTGACAGCAGATGCTGGGGAGGATGTGGAGAAAGAGACTCCTCCATTGTAGGTGGGATTGCAAGCTGGTACAACCACTCTGGAAATCAGATTGGCAGTTCCTCAGAAAATTGGGTGTAGTATTACCTGAGGACACAGCTATACCACTCCTGGGCATATAACCAAAAGATGCTCCAACAAACAACAAGGGAACATGCTCCACTATGTTCATAGCAGCCTTACTCTTAATAGCCAGAAGCTGGAAACAACCTAGATGTTCCCTAACAGAAGAATGAATACAGAACATGTGATGCATTTATACAATGGAATACTATGCAGCTATTAAAAACAATGAATTCATGAAATTCACAGGCAAATGGATGGAATTTGAAAAAAATCATCCTGAGTGAGGTACAGTCACAAAAGAACACACATGATATGTACTCACTGAAAAGTGGATATAAGGTAAAATCTCACAATACCCAAGATACAACTCACAGACTATACGAAGCTCAAGAAGAAGGTATACCAAGTGTAGATGTTTCAGTTTTATTTAGAAGGGGAAACAAAATAATCAGGTGAGGTATATGATGGCAGGGATTTGGGAGAAATAGAGAAGGGGGATGGGAAAAGAGGGCATGATCAGGTATGGGAGAAGTCAGGGGAGAGGTAAAGAGGGTCAGGAGATTGAACAGAGCAATGGGGGGTGGGGAGCTGGGGGTAGTCACCAGAAACTCCTAGAAAGCACAAGGATTCCAGGTCCCAACAGGGAAGACATTAGCTGAAATATCCAACAAGGGGGAGAGAAAACCTGCAGAGACCATATCCAGAGGTTAGACATGGGCCCTGGTTGTACAATAGGGCCAGTCACCCATCACAAAAATTACCCCAGAATTGCTCCTGTCCAAAAGAAATACAGGACAAAGACTGGAGCAGAGATTGAAGGAAAGACCATCCAGAAATTGTCCCACCAGGGTATCAATCCCATATACAACCACCAAACCCAGACACTATCACTGATGCCAATAAGTGCTTGCTGACAAGAGCCTGATCTAGCTGTCCCCTATGAGGCTCTGCCAGAGCCTTAGCAATACAGATGTGAATGCTTGCAGCCAACGATAAGACTGAGCATGGCACCACAGTGGAGGAGCTGGGGAAAGCACTGAAGGAGCTGAAGGGGTTTGCAACCCCATAGGAAGAATAACAATATCAACTAACCTGACTCCCCAGAGCTCCCAGTGACTAAACCACCAACCAAAGGGACAACCATGGCTCCAGCTGCATATGTAGCAGGGGATTGCCTTATCTGGCATTATTGTGAGGGGAGGCCCTAGGTCCTGTGAAGGTTTGGTGCCCCAGCATAGGGGAAAGGTAGGGCAGTGAGGTGGGAGTAGGTAGGTAGATGGGGGAGCAGTTTCAGAGAAGCGGGAGGGAGTTTGCTGAGGGAAAACTGCGAAGGTGGATAATATTTAAAATGTAAATAAATAAAGTAATCACTAAAAACAACGAAAAACAAAAACAAAAACAAATGATGATGTTGGGAAGGAGATGGATTGGGGAGACACGTGGGATATTGAAGGGAGGGAGTGAAGTGTTAGTAGGTTCATTTTATACATGTTTGACAAAGGTACAGGTGATTAATAAATATAAATAGTTTAAAAATCTATATAAAATCCCAAATTAGAAAAAGCAAGTATGTTTTCATTCATCTACTGAAATTGTATTAGTTTCTGCAGTAGGTAGGTGTGTTCCAGCATCCTTCAGGTTTCTTTCCTTGGGAGATCATGCCTGCTGAGTTGCAGAATGTAGGGGACAGAGCCATTAACTAATTGGACTTCTTGAGAATGTTTTATAAAACTATAGTTAAGTCATATCTGAAAGTGAGCTTCGTCCATTTCAACAATAATGATCTGCACCACATGATCACATCCTTACCTCATTAGATAGTTCAAACTTTTCTTTCTTCTGTAGCTTTCCATATTTTCTAAATATTTCTGAACAATAAAACTATGATGGTTCCTTGAAAATTTGGCTTTTAATTATCTTTGGATTTTTTTATTGATTTCCTATTATGGTAATGGGTGTTATCTTTTGTTATAATTATCAAATATTACTCTCTATATCATTCTGACAGTTACATTAATTTTTGTAAATCAAATTTCTTTCATAAATATTTATATCATTATAAATACATGCTTATAACTAATGAGATTTAATATTCACTGTCATTTCTGAATTTTTCCTTTGCCTGGAATCAATCATTAAATTGTTTCCTCTTTTCCTTAGATTATAATAGATAAAATTTGTTCTATAATGATGTAAATCTTCTTCGAACCACAAGAAAATAAGCTAATGTTTCTTAATTCTTTTTTGTTAGATATATTTCTCCATATCCATTTTCCAGGCATACATGACTCTAAATTTTTCTGAAGAATTCTACCTCAGCAGTAGTGCTGGGTTCTTCTTTACAGTATATTTAATTTCTGATTTTCTTTTTACGCTGGTTGTGTCTCTTTTTCTTTTGCTCCTGTGTGTTCTTTTATTTATTACCTTGTGTCTGAGGATTATGTTACTTTGATAAAAATGGCTCACTGAAAGAAAACTATTTGCTAATTTTTATATCTGAAATTTTCTTAATCTGGCTTCAACATTAAGTGATATTAGATATAAATTCTAGATGGGAAATTGTCATTTATACTTTATATATATAAACATAAACATAAACACACACACATACACATATATGTATACACACATATATATGGCATGTTAAATCTTCTAAATTATTAGAGCCAAATCTGATAAAATTTATTCTCCAAAATACTGTGTAAAGTCTCTTGTACTTTTCTGTTTCAGGTTCTCTATCATGTTTTAATGTCTTCTAATTACTCTTAGTTGTATCATACAACTGGTGAAATCCCTAAAAAAATTCTAAGAAATTTGGGGTAATATTTATTGCATTTTCCTGTAGTATCCTTTTCTCAGTTTCCCATGATTTAAAATTGTGACATTTATTATTATTATTATTATTATTATTATTATTACTCAATTCCAATCTAAGATCAGCAGTAGAAACCTTGATATTTATTACTAATATTCACATATATGTGTATGTTTAATGTTTGTGCAGGTCCCAGGGGAGCCAGAGAACTGTGCCAGACCATTTGGACCTGGACCTATAGATCTGCTGATGTGTGGTCTTCTGGAAGATCAGCAATATTTGTCAACTGCTGAGACATCTCTCCAGCTCCCTAGTTCTTCTTTTCAGTTATTCTACTCTTCTGACTCAGAATCATCTGGATTGATTACCTACTTTTCCTTTTAATATTTATTAACCTGTTTGAGGCAATTTTGATATATTACCCTATATTTATTAATTAATTTCAAAATCAGTTTGCCACACTTTCTCTTGCCCTAACTTAATCCTCATGTGGAGAGAAGAGAGAGACTGTACAAGTTCTCATTGTGTACTGCAGTTATCACTGCTACATGGTAAAATAATTTTCATGGGAAACCAGAGTTCTGGAAGAACTAATCATTTCCCCAGGTAAAGGTAATTATCAAAGGAAATGGTATTCCAGTTGTTGCTACAGATCAAAAGTTTTCTAACAAAGCAAAATATACATAAAATTCATTGTAGGAAGTAAAAACAAGAAATCTTGTAAGAAATCTTGTAAGATTTTAGAGTCTCTAATTATCTCAATATCATGGTGATTACCCTCTGAGGGGTCACTCTCCCCAGGCTTATGATAATCAGTGTAAGCAGACTTTCAAATTAACTCTTTCATCTCCATACAGGCTTAGATAGCTTTTACTTCTTTTACTTCCTATCTATTCTCCACACATTCCTTTTGGAAAAAAATAATTGAGAAAGGTTTACTAATTTGCAGAAAATAAATGAAATGAAAAATTTTGGTACTTCAGATGTAATGGTGAATTTGGCTTTGTAAATCATGGGAAACTGATGTGTTGGGCAGAACACAGAGAGATAAATAGTGTCAAGGAAGCTGACATGAAATTCTACAAATACTTTTTAATCATGAACTCTCAAAAATATTTACGAAATGTCAGTTAATGTAAAAAATGCATTGAGTTTCTTACATAATTAAAAAGATGCTTGCTTTAAGACTTCTAATAGACCATGATTATTTTGTTGTTGTTTGTTTATTTTGTCATAGACAAGTTACTGGTTTAATAGCCTCTTAGATTCCAGGATTGCATAGAAATGTCTTTAGGATAGCATGATAAGAAAATAATATAGTCATAATCATATGAATTTTAATTCAGCGTAATTTATTTTAATCTAGTTGATTGATTCCCTAAGGCAAAATACATTCTTTTTAAGTAAGTATTTGTTCAAAATCTCAGACAGCTGAATGAAAATATGAATGGTCAATAATCTTGGAACTTATTGACTTGAAAGAATATGTAAAGTGTTTGTGTGTGCATCAAGCAGAGTTGTGACCAGTAAGGATATCTATGTGCTGTGATATTCACAGAACAAGTTGTTGCATAGTTGGTCAAAGAGAAAACCTGGAATACTTGTATTCCAGTTATTTAAATTAAATAACAATTATAGCATACTTAATTTCACAATGACTAATTAAATACATAAGAAATAGGGACACAGAGGAGCCACAGAGAAAGAGAAGCAATTGGTGTAAAAGAGAAGAAATACTTAGAGCACTGACCAGAATTTAAGGACAGCTGCTGATGTTCTTCAGAGCAATTCAAACTATGGTTACACTTCCCATCACTAGTGAGTAACTATCATCTGGTGTTTGGATCAAGACACTGAGAATCAGCAAAAGAAGTTGGGGGCAGGAAAGACAGCAGGGAGTATGCCTTGAGACTACATGAAGGTAAACGGCAGAACACATTAAAAGAGGAAGACCAAACAATAAACAATAAAATAAAAAATACACCCTCTTACTGGCCAATTGTGATTTGAATACTTATAAGTGTTTTTTTTCAATATTGTATAGACTATTTTATCACTTAATTTTTTTATTGAATTCCAAGTTATTTATTCTATGATAACCCAAGAGATTATAGTGAGTTTGAGTTTCTGGTACACAATTGAGGAAAATAAACTTTCTGATAATATCTTACAACTCTACTATATTGGAATCAACATCTTATTTTAAGAAATGTTAATGCCTTCGTAGAAGGAATTGGGTAGTGTTCCTTCTGTTTCTATTTTGTGGAATAGTTTGCAGAGTAGATCCAACAAAGAAAGGGAACTTCAGACCAATTTCCCTTATGAACATCGATGCAAAAATACTCAATAAAATTCTTGCCAACCGAATCCAAGAACACATCAAAACGATCATCCACCATGATCAAGTAGGCTTTATCCCGGGAATGCAGGGTTGGTTCAATATACGGAAATCCATCAATGCAATCCACTACATAAACAAACTCAAAGAAAAAAACCACATGGTCATTTCATTGGATGCTGAAAAAGCATTTGACAAAATTCAGCATCCTTTCATGCTTAAAGTCTTGGAGAGAACAGGAATTCAAGGCCCATACCGAAACATAGTAAAAGCAATATACAGCAAACCGGTAGCCAGCATCAAACTAAATGGAGAGAAACTTGAAGCAATCCCACTGAAATCAGGGACCAGACAAGGCTGCCCCCTTTCTCCTTATCTTTTCAATATTGTACTTGAGGTACTAGCTCGGGCAATTCAACAACATAAGGAGGTCAAAGGGATACAAATTGGAAAGGAAGAAGTCAAACTATCATTATTTGCAGATGACATGATCGTCTACCAAAGTGACCCAAAAAACTCCACTAGAGAGCTCCTACAGCTGATAAACAACTACAGCAAAGTGGCAGGTTATAAAATCAACTCAAGCAAATCAGTGGCCTTCCTATACTCAAAGGATAAGCAGGCTGAGAAAGTTATTATAGAAATGACCCCTTCACAATAGCCACAAACAGTATAAAGTATCTTGGTGTGACTCTTACCAAACATGTGAAAGATCTGTATGACAAGAACTTCAAGACTATGAAGAAGGAAATGGAAGAAGACCTCAAAAAAATGGGAAAACCTCCCATGCTCATGGATCGGTAGAATCAATATAGTTAAAATGGCCATTTTGCCAAAAGCAATATACAGATTCAATACAATACCCATCAAAATCCCAACTCAATTCTTCACAGAGTTAGAAAGAGCAATTATCAAATTCATCTGGAACAACAAAAAACCCAGGATAGCTAAAACTATTCTCAGCAACAAAAGAAAGTCTGGGGGAATCAGTATCCCTGACCTCAAGCAATACTACAGAGCAATAGTGTTAAAAACTGCATGGTATTGGTACAGTGACAGGCAGGAGGATCAATGGAACAGGATTGAAGATCCAGAAATGAACCCACACACCTATGGCCACTTGATCCTCAACAAAGAGGCTGACAACATCCAATGGAAAAAAGATAGCCTTTTCAACAAATGGTGTTGGTTCAACTGGAGGTCAGCATGCAGAAGAATGCGAATTGATCCATCCTTGTCTCCTTGTACTAAGCTCAAATCCAAATGGACCAAGGACCTCCACATAAAGCCAGACACTCTGAAGCTAATAGAAAAGAAACTGGGGAAGACCCTTGAGGACATTGGTACAGGGAGAAAGTTTCTGAACAGAACCCCAATAGCGTATGCTCTAAGAGCAAGAATTGACAAATGGGACCTCATAAAATTACAAAGTTTCTGTAAGGCAAAGGACACCATCAAGAGGACAAATCGGCAACCAACAAATTGGGAAAAGATCTTCACCAATCCTACATCAGATAGAGTGCTAATATCCAATATATATAAAGAACTCAAGAAGTTAGACTCCAGAAAACCAAACAACCCTATTAAAAAATGGGGTACAGAGTTAAACAAAGAATTCTCACCTGAAGAACTTCGGATGGCAGAGAAGCATCTTAAAAAATGCTCAACTTCATTAGTCATTAGAGAAATGCAAATCAAAACAACCCTGAGATTTCATCTTATACCAGTCAGAATGGCTAAGATTAAAAATTCAGGAGACAGCAGGTGTTGGAGAGGGTGTGGAGAAAGAGGAACACTCCTCCACTGCTGGTGGGGTTGTAAACTGGTACAACCACTCTGGAAATCAGTCTGCCAGTTCCTCCAAAAACTGGGCACCTCAATTCCGGAAGATCCTGTTATACCACTCCTAGGCATATACCCAGAGGATTCCCCACCATGTAATAAGGATACATGCTCTACTATGTTCATAGCAGCCCTATTTATAATTGCCAGATGCTGGAAAGAACCCAGGTATCCCTCAACAGAAGAGTGGATGCAAAAAATGTGGTATATCTACACAATGGAGTACTATTCAGCCATTAGAAACAACGAATTCATGAAATTCTTAGGCAAATGGATGGAGCTAGAGAACATCATACTAAGTGAGGTAACCCAGACTCAAAAGGTGAATCATGGTATGCACTCACTAATAAGTGGATATTAACCTAGAAAACTGGAATACCCAAAACATAATCCACACATCAAATGAGGAACAAGAAGAACGGAGGAGTGGCCCCTTGTTCTGGAAAGACTCAGTGAAGCAGCATTCGGCAAAACCAGAATGGGGAAGGGGGAAGGGGTGGGTGGGAGGACAGGGGAAGAGAAGGGGGTTTACCGGACTTTTGGGGAGTGGGGGTCTAGAAAAGGGGAAATCATTTGAAATGTAAATAAATTATATCGAATAAAAAAATTTAAAAAAAGAAAGAAAAAAATACATATGTACACACACACACACACACACACACACACACACACACATATATATCCTTATTTGCACACATTAAATGAGATTGTTAAATGATCATGTTTTTCTTTCTCATGTAATGCTTGGCACTAACATTTCTTTTTTAATATTTTTATTTTGTATATTCTTTGTTTACATTCCAAATGATTTCCCCTTTCCTAGATCACCCCTCCCCATATGTCCCATCAACCTTCTTCTTTCCATCCATTCTCCATTCACCTCCCTCCTTTTTCTCTGTTCTGATATTCCCCTCCAATGCTAGATCAATCCTTTCCAGGATCAGGATCCTCTCCATACTTCTTCATGGGAGTCATTTGTTATGCGATTTGTGCCTTGGGTATTCAGGGCTTTTGGGCTAATTAATATCCACTTATCAGAGATTGCATTCCATGTGTATTCTTTTGTGATAGGGTTACCTCATTTAGGATGATATTTTCCAGATCAAACCATTTGCCTAAAAATTTTGTGAATTCATTGTTTCTAATTGCTGAGTAGTATTCCATTGTGTAAATATAATACATTTTCTGTATACATTCCTCCTTTGAGGGACATCTGGGTTCTTTCCAGCTTCTGGCTATTATAAATAAGGCTGCTATGAACATAATGGATCATGTCTCTTTATTGCATGCCAGGGAATCCTTTGGGTATATGCCCAGGAGAGGTATAGCAGGGTCCTCCGGAAGTGTCATGTCTAGTTTTCTGAGGAACCACCAGACTGATTTCCAAAGTGGTTGTACCATCTTACAACTCACCAGCAGTGGGGGAGTGTTCCTCTTTCTCCACATCCTCGCCAACACCTGCTGTCTCCTCAGTTTTTGACCTTAGCCATTCTGACTGGTGTAAGGTGAAATCTCAGGGTTGTTTTGATTTGCATTTCCCTAATGACTAATGATGTTGAGCACTTCTTAAGGTGCCTCTCGGCCATCCGAATTTTTTCAGGTGAAAATTCTTTGTTTAGATCTGTACCCCATTTTTAATAGGGTTATCTGGTCCCCTGGGGTCTAACTTCTTGATTTCTTTGTATATATTGGATATTAGCCCTCTATCAGATGTAGGGTTGGTGAATATCCTTTCCCAATTTGATGGTTGCCATTTTATCCTTTTAACAGTGTCCTTTGCCTTACAGTAACTTTTTAATTTTATGAGGTCCCATTTGTCAATTCTTGATCTTAGAGCATAAGCTATTGGTGATCTGTTCAGGAACTTTTCCCCTGTGCCCATGTCCTCAAGGGTCTTCCCCAGTTTCTTTTCTATTAGTTTCAGTGTGTCTGGTTTTACATGAAGGTTCTTGATCCACTTAGAGTGAAGTTTAGTACATGGAGATAAGAATGGATCAATTTGCATTCTTCTGCATGCTGACCTCCAATTGAACCATCACCATTTGTTGAAAAGGCTATCTTTTTTCCATTGGATGTTTTCGGCTCCTTTGTCGAAGATCAAGTGACCATAGGTGTGTGGATTCATTTCTGAATCTTCAATTCTATTCCATTGGTCCACTTGTCTGTCACTGTACCAATACCATGTAGTTTTTAACACTATTGCTCTGGAGTATTGCTTGAAGTCAGGGATAGTGATTCCCCCAGAATTTCTTTTGTTGTTGAGAAGAGTTTTAGCTATCCTGGGATTTTTGTTATTCCAAATGAATTTGAGAATTGCTTTTTCTAACTCTGTGAAGAACTGAGTTGGGGTTTTGATGGGGATTGCTTTGAATCTGTAGATGGCTTTTGGAAAGATGGCCATTTTAACTATATTAATCCTGGGTGGAGATGCAGCGGCGGCAGCGGAGGCGGCAGCAGCAGCAGCTGGTCTAGCTGAAGGGCCATCAGCAGTGGATCCAAGGTGACAAGGTCCAGGCAGGCCCTGCGCCCACGACCACTGACCTTCGCTGGCCAACCGGGCTACAAGCAGCGGTGGATTTATGGTGCCTTTCACCACACAGAAGCCACTCCAGAACTCTGCCTCCACCCAGTCAAGAGAGACTTGCCTCCATCTTGGTTCTCAGACTCCAGAGAAATCAGACAGACTGAGGTACGCAAACATAACCCGAGGCCAACATTGCGGGGGTCTAAGCCTGATGGGCATTGGCCTGCACCCATGCCCTGGGCTGTTCGGGGGCCATTGTGGTGCCAACCCAGCTAGGAGGTTTTTTGCCCGGGCCCAGAGCCCGCACCTACATTTTGCCTACAGATGGCAGAGAGCTCTAGCAGGCAAAGCCAGCTAACAGGCATAGCCCAAGGCTAACATAGCAGGGGTCTAGGCCCCAACAGGCCCTGGACTGACCCCAAGAACTGGGCTGCTCAGTGGGCCATCTGTGTTTCAACCTGCCCAGGAGGTTGTTAGCCCAGCAGACTCTCCTGGCACTTTCAGGGAGTGCGGGCGCATTCCCACCATCCTGGAAACCTGAAAGACCCAATTAACAGTCATAGCCCGAGGGGAACTTTGCTTGGACCTTGGCCTCCCAGGATTTTGCCTAGACTCAGGGCCTGAGCAGTTAAGCTAGCCTTGTGTGCACCAACCCGGTTGGGAGATCGGCTGTCCAGCAGAGTGATCAACACGCAGAAAAGGTCCCCGCAGCATACACCCTTCAGCACTCCCTGAAGGAGCAAACTGGCATGATCTGGTTCACAGACATAATCTGGGGCAAAGCACACTAGACCTGCAAGGGCACCCAAGAGGAGGACAGCACATCAGCAATCTGTTACAAGGGAAACCCAGCCATCCAGTGTTGCAGAAATAGCCCCAGAGCCCCTCAGGAGGCCCAAACAACAGCCAGAGAAAAGACCAACTAACTCCAGAGAACAAGATGGCAAAGGGCAAATGCAGGAATGCTACTAACAGAAATTTAGGCAATATGGCAGCATCTGAACCAAACTCTCCAACATCAGCAAGTCCTGGTTATGCCAACACACCAGAGAAACAAGAATTGGATTTAAAATCACTGGTCATGATGCTGCTAGAAGAACACAAAAAGGGCATAAATGAATCCCTTAAAGAAATACAGGGGAACATGAATAAGCTAGAAACCCATATAATGGAAACACAAAAATCACGTAAAGAAATACAGGAGAATAAGGCCCAAGAGATAGAAGCCAATATAGAAGAAACACAAAAAAACTTAAAGAAATGCAGGAGAACTTGAGTCAAGAGGCAGAAGTCATGAAAGAGGAAACACAAAAATCTCTTAAAGAATTACAGGAAAACACAAACAAACAAATGATGGAACTGAGCAAAACCATCCTGGATCTAAAAACAGAAGTAGAAACAACTAAGAAATCAAAAAGTGAGACAACTTTGGAGATAGAAAAACTTGAGTAGAAGTCAGGGGCCATAGATGCAAATATAAACAACAGAATACAAGAGATGGAAGAAAGAATCTCAGATGCCGAAGATACCATAGAAACCATTGACTCAACAGTCAATGAAAATGCAAAATGCAAAAAGCTTGTATCCCAGAACATCCAGGAAATACAGGATACAAAGAGAAGACCAAACCTAAGGATTATACATATAGATGAGAGTGAAGATTTACAACTGAAAGGGCCAGCAAATATCGTCAACAAAATTATGGAAGAAAACTTTCCCAACTTAAAGAGAGAGATGCCCATGAATATACAAGAAGCCTACAGAACTCCAAACAGATTGGACCTGAGCAGAAATACCTCTCGCCGCATAATAATTAAAACTCCAAATGCACTAAACAAAGAAAGAATATTAAAGGCAGTAAGAGAAAAAGGCCAAGTTACATATAAAGGAAGACCCATCAGAATCACACCAGACTTCTCACCAGAGACCAAGAAAGCTAGAAGATCCTGGGCAGATCTCAAGCAGACTCTAAGAGAACACAAATGTCAGCCAAGACTACTATACCCAGCAAAACTCTCAATCACAATAGATGGAGAAACCAAGACATTCCATGACAAAACCAAATTTATACAATATCTTTCCACAAACCTAGCTCTGCAAAGAATAATAGGAGGAAAACTCCAATACAAGGAGGGAAACTACATCTTGGAAAAAGCAAGATAGTAACCTTCCTTCATCAAACCCAAAAGAAGATAACCACTCAAATATAAAAATAATATCAAAAATGACAGGAAGTAATAATCACTATTTGTTAATATCTCTTGACATCAATGGACTAAATTCCCCAATAAAAAGACATAGACTAACAGACTGGATAAGGAAACAGGACTTTACATTTCCTGCATACAGGAAACACACCTAAATGTCAAAGACAAAAACTACCTTAGAGTAAAAGGCTGGAAGACAATTTTACAAGCCAAATGGTCTCAGGAAATGAGCCAGAGTAGCTATTATAACATCAGATAAAATTGACTTTCAACCTAAAGTCATCAAAAGAGACTCTGAGGGACACTGCTTGCAGGTCAAAGGATAAATTCACCAAGAAGAACTTTCAATTCTGAACACCTATGCGCCAAATGCAAGGGCACCCTCATTGGTAAAAGAAACTCAACTAAAGCTCAAAGCACACATTGCACCCAACACAATAATTGTGGGGGACTTCAATACTCCTCTCACCTCAATGGACCGATCAGGAAAACAGAAACTAAGCAGGGACATAGTAAAACTAATTGAAACTTTGGACCGATTGGATTTAACTGATATTTATAGAACATTTCACCCTAGAGCAAAAGAATATACCTTTTTCTCAGCACCTTATGGTACCTTCTCTAAAATCAACCATATAATTGGTCACAAGACAGACCTCAACAAATACTAGAAGATGGAGCTAATCCCATGCCTCCTATCAGATCACTATGGTGTAAGAGTGGTTTTCAATAGCAACAAAAACAACAGAAAGCCCACATACACATGGAGGCTGAACAATACTCTACTCAATGACACCGGGGCCAAAAGAAGAAATAAAGAAAGAAATCAGAGACTTTTTAGAATTTAATGAAAATGAAGGCACAACATACCCAAATCTTTGGGACACAATGAAAGCAGTGCTAAGAGGAAAACTCATAGCCCTGAGTGCCTCCAAAAAGAAAATGGAGAGAGGATACACTAGCAGCTTAACGACACACCTGAAAGCACTGGAACAAAAAGAAGCCAATTCCCCAAGGAGGAGTAGAAGACAGGAGATCATCAAACTCAGGGCTGAAATCAATCAAGTAAAAAAAAAGAGAACCATACAAAGAATCACCGAATCCAGGAGCTGGTTCTTTAAGAAAATCAACAAGATAGATAAACCCTTAGCCAGACTGACCAAAGGGCACAGAGAAAGTATCCAAATTAACAAAATTAGAAATGAAAAGGAGGATATAACAACAGAAACTGAGGAAATCCAAAAAATCATTAGATCCTAATACAAAAGCCTATACGCAACACAACTGGAGAATCTGGACAATTTGCTTAACAGATACCAAATACCAAAATTAAATCAAGACCAAATAGATCATCTAAACAGTCCCATAACACCTAAAGAAATAGAAGGGGTCTTAGAAAATCTTCCAACCAAAAAACGCACAGGACCAGATGGCTTCAGGGCAGAATTCTATCAGACTTTCAAAGAAGACCTAACACCAATACTCTTCAAACTATTCCACAAAATAGAAACAGAAGGAACACTACCCAATTCCTTCTACGAAGCCACAATTATGCTGATACGAAAACCACACAAAGTTTCAACAAAGAGGGAGAACTTCAGACCAATTTCCCTTATGAACATCTATGCAAATATACTCAATAAAATTCTTGCCAACCGAATCCAAGAACACATAAAAACAATCATCCACCATGATCAAGGAGGCTTTATCCCAGGGATGCAGGGTTGGTTCAATATAAAGAAATCCATCAATGCAATCCACTACATAAACAAACTCAAAGAAAAAAGCCACATGGTTATTTCATTGGATGCTGAAAAAGCATTTGACAAAATTCAGCATCCTTTCATGCTTAAAGTCTTGGAGAGAACAGGAATTCAAGGCCCATACCTAAACATAGTAAAAGCAATATACAGCAAACGGGTAGCCAGCATCAAACTAAATGGGGAGAAACTTAAAGCAATCCCACTAAAATCAGGGACTAGACAGGGCTGCCCCCCTTCTCCTTATCTTTTCAATATTGTACTTGAAGTACTAGCTCGGGCAATTAGATAACATAAGGATGTCAAATGGATACAAATTGGAAAGGAAGAAATAAAACTATCATTATTTGCAGATGATATGATAGTCTACCAAAGTGACCCAAAAAACTCCACTAGAGAGTGCCTACAGCTGATAAAACAACTTCAGCAAAGTGGCAGGTTATAAAATCAACTCAAGCAAATCAGTAGCCTTCCTATACTCAAAGGATAAGCAGGCTGAGAAAGAAATTAGGGAAATGACACCCTTCACAATAGCCAAAAACAGTATAAAGTACCTTGGGGTGACTCTTACCAAACGTGAAAGATCTGTATGACAAGAACTTCAAGACTATGAAGAAGGAAGTGGAAAAAGACCTCAAAAAATGGAAAAACATCCCATGGTCATGGATCGGCACGGTTAATATAGTTAAAATGGCCATTTTGCCAAAAGCAATATACAGATTCAACGCAATACCCATCAAAATCCCAACTCAATTCTTCACAGAGTTAGAAAGAGCAATCCTCAAATTCATCTGGAATAAGAAAAAACCCAGGATAGCTAAAACTATTCTCAACAATAAAAAAATTCTGGGGGTATCATTATTCCTGACCTCAAGCAATACTACACACCTATGGTCACTTTATCTTCGACAAAGTAGCTGAAAACATCCGATTTCAACAAATGGTGCTGGGGTTGCAAATTGGTACAACCACTCTGGAAATCAGTCTGGCAGTTCCTCAGAAAACTGGGCACCTCACTTCCAGAAGATCCTGCTATACCACTCCTGGGCATATACCCAGAAGATTCCCCAGCATGTAATAAGGATACATGTTCCACTGTGTTCATAGCAGCCCTATTTATAATTCCCAGAAGCTGGAAAGAACCCAGGTATCTCTCAACAGAAGAGTGGATGCAAAAAATGTGGTATATCTACACAATGGATTACTATTCAGCCATTAGAAACAATGAATTCATGAAATTCTTAGGCAAATGAATGGAGCTGGAGAACATCATACTAAGTGAGGTAACCCAGACTCAAAAGATGAATCATGGTATGCACTTACTAATAAGTGGATATTAACTTAGAAAACTGGAATACCAAAAACATAATCCACACATCAAATGAGGTACAAGAAGAACGGAGGAGTGGCCCCTGGTTTTGGAAAGACTCAATGAAGCAGTATAGGGCAAAACCATAGCAGGGAAGTGGGAAGGGTTGGGTGGGAAAACCGGGGGAGGGAAGGGGGCTGATGGGACTTTCGGGAGTGGGGGTCTCGAAAAGGGAAAATTATTTGAAATGTAAATAAAAAATATATCTAATAAAAAATCTTAAAAAAAAACTATATTAATCCTGCCAATCCACGAGCATGGCAGATTTTTCTATTTTTTAAGGTCTTCTTTGATTTCCTTCTTCAGAGACATGAAGTTTTTGTCACATAGATCTTTCAGTTGTTTGTTTAGAGTCACACCAAGATTCTTTATATTGTTTGTGGCTATTGTGAAGGGTGTCATTTCCCTTACTTCTTTCTCAGCCTGCTTATACTTTCAGTATAGGGAGGCAACTGATTTGCTTGAGTTGATTTTATAACCAGCCACTTTGTTGAAGTTGTTTATCAGCTGTAGGAGTTCTCTGGTGGAGGTTTTCCGGTCACTTAAGTAAACTACCATGTCATCTGCAAATAATGATAGCTTGACTTCTTCCTTTCCAATTTGTATCCCTTTGACCTCCTTATGTTGTCTAATTGCCCGAGCTAGTACCTCAAGTACAATATTGAAAAGATAAGGAGAAAGGGGGCAGCCCTGTCTAGTCCCTGATTTTAGTGGGATTGCTTCAAGTTTCTCTCCATTTAGTTTGATGCTGGCTACCGGTTTGCTGTATATTGCTTTTACTATGTTTAGGTATGGGCCTTGAATTCCTGTTCTTTCCAAGACTTTAAGCATGAAAGGATGCTGAATTTTGTCAAATGATTTTTCAGCATCCAATGAACTAACCATGTGGTTTTTTCTTTGAGTTTATGTAGTGGATTGAATTGATGGATTTCCGTATATTGAACCAACCCTGCATTCCCGGGATAAAGCCTACTTGATCATGGTGGATGATCGTTTTGATATGTTCTTGGATTCGGTTGGCAGGAATTTTATTACGTTGTTTTGCGTCAGTATTCATGAGGGAAAATGGCCTGAAGTTCTCTTTCTTTGTTGGATCTTTGTGTGGTTTTGGTATCAGCGTAATTGTGGCTTCATAGAACAAGTTGGGTAGAGTTCCTTCTGTTTCTATTTTGTGGAGTAGTTTGAAGAGTATTGGTGTTAGGTCTTCTACGAAGGTCTGATAGAATTCTGCACTGAAGCTATCTGGTTGGGAGATATTTTTATATTTGTTGAGGTCTGTCTTGTGACCAATTATATGGCCGGTTTTGGAGAAGGTGCCATAAGGTGCTGAGAAAAAGGTATATTCTTTTGTTTTAGGATAGAATGTTCTATATATATCTGTTAAATCTAATTGGTCCAAAGCTTCAATTAGTTTCATTGTGTCCCTGTTTAGTTTCTGTTTTCCTGATAGGTCCATTGAGAAAAGTGCAGTGTTGAAGTCACCCACAATTATTGTGTTAGGCGCAATGTGTGCTTAGAGTTTTAATAAAGTTTCTTTTACGAAAGAGGGTGCCCTTGCATTTGGAGCATAGATGTTCAGGATTGAGAGTTCTTCTTGTTGTATTTTTCCTTTGACCAGCAAGAAGTGTCCCTCAGAGTCTCTTTTGATGACTTTGGGTTGAAAGTCAATTTTATCTGATATTAAAATGACTACTCCAGCTTGTTTCCTGAGACCATTTGCTTGTAAAATTGTCTTCCAGCCTTTTACTCTAAGGTAGTGTTTGTCTTTGACCCTGAGGTGTGTTTCTTGTAAGCAGCAAAATGTAGGGTCCTGTTTACGTATCCAGTCAGTCTGTGTCTTTTTATTGGGGCATTAAGTCCATTGTTGTTAAGAGATATTAAGGAATAGTGATTGTTACTTCCTATCATTTTTGACGTTATTTTTTAAATTTGATTGCTTAACTTCTTTTGGGTTTGATGAAAGGTTACTATCTTGCTTTTTCCAGGGTGAAGTTTCCCTCCTTGTATTGGTGTTTTCCTCCTATTATCCTTTGTAGGTCTGGGTTTGTGGATAGATATTGGGTAAACTTGGTTTTGTTATGAAATATCTTAGTTTCTCCATCTACGGTGATTGAGAGTTTTGCTGGATATAGTAGTTTTGGCTGGCATTTGTGTTCTCTTAGAGTCTGCAGGAGATCTGCCCAGGACCTTCTAGCCTTCATAGTCTCAGGTGAAAAGTCTGCTGTGATTCTGATAGGTCTTCCTTTATATGTTACTTGGCCTTTTTCTCTTACTGCCTTTAATATTCTTTCTTTGTTTAGAACATTTGGTGTTTTGATTATTATGTGACGGGAAGTATTTCTGTTCTGGTCCAGTCTGTTTGGAGTTCTGTAGGCTTCTTGTATATTCATGGGCATCTCTCTCTTTAGGTTAGGGAAGTTTTCTTCCATAATTTTATTGAAGATATTTGCTGGCCCTTTAAGTTGTAAATCTTCACTCTCATCTATGCCTATAATCCTTAGGTTTGGTCTTCTCATTGTGTCCTGGATTTCCTGGATATTTTGGGTTACAAGCTTTTTGCATTTTGCATTTTCTTTAACTGTTGAGTCCATGTTTTCTATGGAATCTTCAGCATCTGAGATTCTTTCTTTTATCTCTTGTATTCTGTTGTTGATATTTGCATCTCTGTCCCCTGATTTCTTCCCAAGGCTTTCTATCTCCAAAGTTGTCTCCCTTTGAGTTTTCTTAGTTGTTTCTACTTATGATTTTAGATCCTGGATGGTTTTGCTTAGCTCCTTCACTTGCTTGTTTGTGCTTTCCTGTAATTCTTTAAGAGATTTTTGTGTTTTCTCTTTCATGACCTCAGCCTGTTGACCAAAGTTCTCCTGTATTTCTTTAAGTGTTTTTTGCGTTTCCTCATTGTTGGCTTTTGTATTCTCCTGGATTTCTTTCAATGATTTTTGTGTTTCCTTTGCAAGGGCTTCTAACTTTTGATCCATTTTCTCCTGAATTTCTTTAAGTATGTCCTTCATGTGTTCCTGTACCAGCATCATGGCCAGTGATTTTAAATCCAAATCTTGTTTTACTGGTGTGATGGGGTATCCAGGACATGTTGGTAGAGGAGAATTGGGTTCAGATGTTGCCATATTGTCTTGATTTCTGTTAGTGACGTTCCTGCGTTTGCCTTTTGCCATCTAGTTCTCACTGGTGTTAGTTTGTCTTGTCAGTGCTGGACTCACCAGAGCAAGCTGCCCCTTCCCAGTTGGCCTCTGGTGCACAGCTTACCTCCTGCACTGCCTGTAGACAGGGTGCTGCTGCCCAGGCTGTTCAGATCCCGAAGCAGGCACCCGAAGGCTTCCGCTGGGGCCTGCTGGATTCACTGGAGCACACCGACTTCTCCCAGCTGGCCGCCCAGAAGTCCATCTAGCCTCTTGCAGGACCTGGAGATGTGGTGCCATCGCCCAGGCTGATCTGGATCCGGAAGCGGAGAGAATTGAGCTGAGGGCTCCTGCCTGAGGCCTTGCCCCATATTGTGTCTGTGGACCAGATGGAGCCCGTGTGCACCCTCAGGGAGCGCCTGAGCGTGTATGCTTCCGGGACCTCTCCTGTGTTCTGATCACTCCGCTGGGCAGCCGATCCCCCAACCGGGCTGGCTCACACAAGGTTAGCCTGGCTGCCCAGGCCCTGAGTCCAGGCAAAAGCCTGGGAGGCCAAGGTCCGAGCAAAGTTCCCCTAGGGCTATGACTGTTAATTGGGTCTGCCAGGTGACCAGGATGGCGGCTGTGCATGCTAGCGCTCCCGGAAAGCGCAGGGAGAGTCTGCTGTGCTAATAACCTCCTGGGCGGGTTGACACACAGATGGCCCACCAAGCCGTCCAATTCTTGGGGTCAGTCCGGGGCCTGTTGGTGTCCAGACCCCCGCTTTGTTAGCCTCAGGCTATGCTTGTTAGCTGTCTCTGCCCTCCCGAGCACTCTGGGTCCTGTAGGAAAAATGGTGGCATGTGCCCCGGCTAGGGCAAAAAAAAAAAAAAAAAAAAAAAAAAAAAAACCTCCTGGCTGGGTTGGCACCCCGATGGCTCCCCGAACAGCCCAGGGCCTGGGTGCAGGCCAACGCCCATCGGGCTCAGACCCCTGCGGTGTTGGCCTCGGATTATGTTTGTGTGCCTTAGTCTGTCCGATCTGTCTGGAGTCCGAACCCAAGATGTAGGTGAGCCTCTCCTGACTAGCAGGAGGCCGAGTTCTGAAGTGGCTACTGTGTAGTGAAAGGCGCCGCAAAACCGCAGCTGCTTGTAGCCCGGCTGGTCAGCGAAGGTCAGTGGTCGTGGGTGCAGGGCCTAACTGGACCCTGTGTCGCCTTGGTTTCACTGCTGATGGCCCTTCAGCTGGACCAGCCACTGCTCGTACATATATATGTTAATTGAAACTACATGCTTGATTTCCATTTCATAATGCACATTTACTGTATTGGGATGTTGTAGACATATAATCAAAGATATATGGTGACAGCATTGAGCAATAAAATAAAATTAAGTTTAATCACATGTAGTGGTCAATTTGCATTGCATGGCTTTAGTTCCCTATCATTAGAACTTGGCAAGTATTATTTAATTCTTTTTGCTTGTACCTTTATTAGCCCCATAAATCTCACTCTCCTTCACATTGTTCACTGAATTAAAAAGAATTTACTTCATCATCTTACCTGAGTCACAACACTGCAGAAGAATATTCTGGATAAAAGTCAGTGCCTTAAAATGGATTAAGATACTTCTGTTCCATTACATGATATCCAAATTGCATCTTGAAATTGTATTAGATTTCTTTTCATTCAAGTCCTCAGGCAAACTAATATGCATAGAACTCATAGCACTTGGCTTTCACTAAAGTAATTTTTTTTTATTCGATATATTTTTATTTACATTTCAAATGATTTCCCCCTTTTTTTTATTATTCGATATAATTTATTTACATTTCAAATGATTTCCCCTTTTCTAGCCCCCCACTCCCCGAAAGTCCCGCAAGCCCCCTTCTCTTCCCCTGTCCTCCCACCCACCCCTTCCCACTTCCCCGTTCTGGTTTTGCTGAATACTGTTTCACTGAGTCTTTCCAGAACCAGGGGCCACTCCTCCTTTCTTCTTGTACCTCATTTGATGTGTGGATTATGTTTTGGGTATTCCAGTTTTCTAGGTTAATATCCACTTATTAGTGAGTGCATATTTTAAAAATATTTTTAAAATATAATATTAAATATAAAATTATTTTAAAAAATAATTTAGCAATGTAGCTTATTTTTAAAAGTTCTAGATTTCTGATTATGTGCTATGAATTATTCATGGGACTTAAAATTACACTGATGAACAAGGGAGATATTTTATATATAAATAGTTATGTTACAAAATTATTAATACTATTATTAAAGCATATCAATATATGATGAGTTAGACAGTGAGAATGAGTGTCATATAGTTATCCATTATTACATTTTGTAGACAAGCCTCGGAGCCGTGATGACACAGAGAGAGTTCTCATTTCATTAGGTGATGAGAAAGTATTTGACAAAATCCAACACCTTTTAATAGTAAAAGTCTTAGAAAGATCAGTAATTCAAGGCCCAAACCTCAACATAGTAAAAGCAAAACACAGTAAACCAGTGACCAATATCAAACTAATGGAGAGAAACTTGAAGCAATCCCTCTAAAATCAGGGAGTAGACAAGGCTGTCCACTCTCTCATTTCCTCTTCAATATAGTACTCAAAATCCTAGCCACAACAATTAGACAACAAAAGGAGGTGAAAGGGATACAAATGGAAAGGATGAAGTCAAAATATCATTATTTGCAGATGATATGAAAGTATACTTAAGTGACCCCCAAAATTACACCAGAGGACTCCTAAACCTGATAAACAACTTTATCAAAGTGACTGGATATAACAATAACTCAAACAAATCAGTAGCCCTCCTCTAATCAAAGGATAAGCAGGCTGAGAAAGAAATTAGGGAACTAAGACCCTTCACAATAGTCACAAATAACATAAAATACTTTGGTGTGACTCTAACCAAGCAAGTGAAACATCTGTATGGCAAGAATTCAAGTCTCTGATAAAAGAAATCAAAGAAGATCTCAGAAGATGGAAAGATCTGCCATGCTCATGTATTGGCAGGATTAATATAGTAAAAATGGCCATCTTTCCAAAAGCAACTCCCATCAAATTTCCAACTTTGTTCTTCATAGAGTTAGAAAGAGGCATTTGCAAATTCTTTTGAAATAACAAACAAACAAACAAACAAACAAAACAGGATAGAGAAAACTATTCTCAACAATAGAAGAACTTCTGGGGGAATCACCATCCTTGACCTTAAGCTGCATCACAGAGCAATAGTGATAAAAAAAAAGTATGGTAGTTGTACAGAGACAGGCAGGGAGATTAATGGAATAGAACTGAAGACCAAGAAATAAACCCACACACCTATGGTCACTGAGAGTGGTAACACAATCACAAAAGAACACACATGGTATGCATTCACTTATAAGTGTATATTAGCCCAAAAGATTGGAATACCCAAGATACAATCCCCAGATCACATGAAGAAGGAAGACCAAAGTGTGGATGTTTTGATCTTTCTTAGACAGAGGAACAAAATGTTCAAGGGAGGAAATGTGGAGACAAAGTGTGGAGCAGAGACTGAAGGAAAGGTCATCCAGAGTCTACCCCACCTGGGGATCCATTCCATAAAATGTCACCAAATCCAGACACTATTGTGGATGCCAAGAAGTGCTTGCTTACATGAGCCTGGCTCCTGAGAAGCTCTTCCGGAGACTGACAAATACAGAGGCAAATTCTTGTAGCCATCCATTGGACTGAACATGGGGTCCTCAATGGAGGATTTAGAGAAAGGACTGGGGGAGCTGAAGGAGTAGAAAGAACAACAGCCTCAAGCAACCAAATTCCCCCTAGAGCTCCCAGGAACTATATCACCAACCAAGGAGTCTACATGGAGGGTACCATGACTCCAGCCACACAAATAGCAGAGGACGGCCTTGTGAGGCATCAATGGGAGTAGAGGTCCTTGGTCCTGTGAAGGCTTGATGCTCCAATGTAGGGGAATGTCAGAGTGGGGAGGTAGGAGTGAGTGGGAGGGTGAGGGAACACTCTCATAGAATCAAAGGGAAGGAAGGTGGGATAGGGAGCTTCCAGAGGGGAAACCGGGAAAAGAGATAACATTTGAAATGTAAATAAAGAAACTACCCAATTAAAAAAGAAAGGATAAGGAAGTCATATTCATATTAGTAAGAGTTGTTCTTAATATTGGACTAAAATATGTACTCTACTCCCTTTCCTCAACCAATGTATATAAGGGAACTCTGCTTAAGACATCAAAGAGAGCCCTCTGGAACTTGAAGTAGTAGTGGGACTCAACTATGCACACACAGTGTTCTCTCAGCTAGCAAGCTATGCATTTCTGTGGTTAAAAGTTAGTGTCACACAAATCATGCATTAGATCAAGTGACTGTTAACCACATCCACAATGTGCCTTCCCAGCAGCAACATTCTAGCACATTCTATCCAAGTCATCACTGTCATTAACTTTCATACTTCCTATTTTCCCAGAGAAGGCAGTAGCCAGCCTCATTATCTTGTATTCTTAGGTCTTAGGCTTAATGTCTTGTGGGATTCCAGGTAAGTCTTAAAAAGCAAGTTATGGCTTGGGAACCAGGATAATAAATTTTTTTCTGGAATTTTTTATTTGGAGTATGTGAAAGCTGAATCAATAACCAGAGAAGAAAAGTTTAAGATTTATGCAACATGATTTCAGTAATAGTGTCAGGGTCTGCTGTTTATGCATGGGATGGATGCCAAGTTTGGCTGGTCTCTGGATGACTTTTGCTTCAGACTCTGCTTCATTTTGTTCCTGCATTTCCTTTCAACAGAAACAATTCTGTACCATAAATTGTGAAGATGGGTGTGTAGCCTCATGTCTCACCTGAGGGTCATGTATATCTATTGGAGGTGGCCTCTTCAAGTTCCATCTCCCCACTATTAGACATTTTGGCTAAGGTCATCCCCATTTAATCCTGGGAGCCTCTCATATCCCAAGTCTCTTGGACTTTCTAGAGGTTTACTCCTGCTGCTGCATATTTCGTTTTATTCTTCTGGCCTTCTGGGCTTCCCACTTGCCCCCCCTCATAACTGATTCTGCCCTCTTTCCCTGCCTCTAATCTCCCACCCAGATACTTCTGCCTGCAGTGATTAATTTTTCCCCATTCTAAGTGAGATTGAAGTATTCACACTTGGGACTTTCTTCTAGTTGAGCTTCATATGGTCTAAAAGTTGTATTATTTCACTTTTGGCTAATATCCACTTATTCATGAGTACATTCCATGCATGTCCGTTTGGGTCTGCTTTACCTTGCTGAGGGTGATATTTTCTATTTCCATCTATTTCTCCTTTAAGAAAAAAATCTGTTACTTGAATTTTGTAAAGCATGCACATACCTTTGTTCCTCCAGTAAACCTGGGGTAATTTCATATCTCTATTGCAAAACTACAAAATGTCCAAGTACAAATATAATCTACAAAGTTCTAAATATGGATTCACATTAACTAAAATTTACTTGAGATCTTCTATCTCTGGAATCATGCATGGATGCTATGATTGACAGGAAGTGCACATGGCTGAGAACACTGGTATGAGAGGAAATAGGGGTTTAGGGACTGAAATAAAGCTGGGATTAGACAGGGGCCTTGTGGAAAATGTACAAGCAGGCAGGAAGCAGAACACAGACAATGCATTCGGTTCACTAGATCCAAACCTTGGTATCTATGGATTCAATCAACTGGGGGTCAAAAATATTTAGGAAAAGAATTATATATGTGTGTATTTGTAGACCAGAAACCTCTTTGTTCTCATATACATAGCAGCACAACACAACACTAGATCAGGCATTGCAAAATATATTCTATTGGATTAGTTTTAACTGAACAAATATATTCATTGTCAAAAATTCAGGGATCAGAAAAGATTAAAAACATTTACAAAAGATAATATTAGCAACTAGACATGCCCTAAAAGGACTTCTTAAAATATATTTATGAGAGAAAAGATATCACATGATGCAGTTGTTGACAGGAGGAGGAAATGCAGAGAGAAGCCCCATCTCATTTCTGTTCATTATTTTTGACAGTTCCTGAGAATTCTTATATCTTGAGGTCTTTGGGTACTTCCATACAAATAAAACTTGGCTAACTCTATTTGATGAATAGCTTCCCCTCTAGAGTTAGGTGAACCTCAAATTAGACTGCCTTACACTGACACTTAAATTGACTTAGCTACATCTCCAGCTTGCTAGTGTCTTGATTGGAACCCATTTTAAGTCATCTACATTTAACATAAATATTTAATCAAAGTTTCCAAGCCTGCTTTGAAGTATCTCACAGCAGTCATTTCTCAACTCAGGTGTCTTGACTAATCAAACCTTAAGAAAAAGTGCAAAATTCATAATGATACCATCATTTTATTGAATCATTCCAGTTAAATTTGATTTCAGTTCAGAAATCACAACATTTGCTTCTGTCTGATAGAAATGCAGCTCAAGGTTGTAATTTTCACTTTGATTGAAGGGTATACATAACATCAGTGTTTGAGGATTGATATGAACTTCAAAATTATGTGAGTTCCATTTGGACTTATTCCTTATTCACTTTTTAAAAGAGAGGATCTGGAAGGGAAAAAGGATTCCACACTCTGCTTCATCACTTAGGTCAAATATAAACAAGTCTTCTAAAAGAAGTTTGTCTTTGGCCAAAGCTAAGTATATTAATAATTTTTTCCAAAATTTTATTTCTGAATATGTAAAAAATGAAGATATTGCTGATTATATAATCTGCCCCAGATGAGAAAAACTGAGATGGTGTTTAGGTAGCAGTGTTCATCGTCCTCTTTACCCATGACTTCATGTCCCATCAATTAATTTATCCATAGTCAATCAAGTCCAAAATCACTAAAATTTTTTCTTTCAGAATATAGAGAGATTGTGTTCATATAACTTTAATTACAACAAATTGTTCTACTTGACTTGTTTATTACTAATTGTTGTTTAAACTTTTATAATACCAAATATATAAATGAAATTGTATCATAAATAAATATGAATATGAAAGAAAAACATGTATTATTCACAAAATTCAGTACCCTTGACTGTTGATGCTGAAGAACATGCCCATGAAAACTGTGACTACTGTATATGAAGGTTACAAATGGAAATAGTCCTGGAAAAACAAACTGTAAATTTAGGTAAGCTTTCATTATCAAAATCATTTTGCGTGTGCCTGTGTGTGTGTGTATGTGTGTGTGTATGTGTGTGTATGTGTGTGTATGTATGTGTTACACTAAGGCACATATGAAAGATAAACCAGTGCCTATGTAAAGCTTAACTCAAAACAAGATTTAGTAGAGAGATGTAAGCCTAGAAATCAATACAGGGAAATAGTGAAATACCAGAGAACATGGTTCTGACCAAGAGTGGTTTTAACTAACATTGCAAAAGCAACAAACTACAAAGGCCAAAATAGACATATTTGATTGTAAAAAGCTGAGAACCTATACAATAAAAGCAATGGTTAGCAGATAAAATCGTCTACAGAATGGTAGAAATTTGACAAACTGTTTATTATTCAGGAAATTGGATATTTCATCAGAAAAATAATTATAAGAAAGAAGACATTTCTGCAGCAGTAGATTTCCATATGAGTTTTTGAAAGATCTTTTCTTGGATATCAATAGTCCTTTCTATACCCTGGCCTCCCATTAATCCCACCCTATTCCATTACGCTTTATACCACTCTTTCTTTCTTTCTTTCTTTCTTTCTTTCTTTCTTTCTTTCTTTCTTTCTTTCTTTCTTTCTTTCTTTCTTTCTTTCTCTATTTTCTTTCTTTTTCTTTCTTTCTTTTGTTTTTTCTGTTTTTCTTTCTTAATTTCTTTTTTCTTAACTTCTTTTTTCCTTTTAATTGCTTTTTCTTAATTTCTTTTTCTTAATTTTTCTTTCTTAATTTCTTTTTTATTTCTTTGATTCTTTGTTTCTTTGTTTCTTGGTTTTTTGTTTGTTTTTTGTGTCTTTCTATCTTTTTTCTTTTTTCCTTTTTTTCTTTTCTTTCTTTTGTAAAAATCTATTTATTCCAATAACATGCCCATGACTAACATTCAGACCTCTACTATGTAGTAATATTCCTTACTAACATTCAGACCTCTACTATGGGTATCCCTCCCAAATTAAATGGCATATCAAATAATTTAAAGATAGCATCTGCACTTGGAAAAATAGCATAATGAATCTTGTCTTTCTGGGTCTGGGTTACTCTACTTCAAATGATTGGTTACTTTTTCATCCACTTACCTGTGAATTTCATATTTTCTTTCCTTATTAAGATTTTTTAATTTAATTCAATATTTTTTTTACTTATTCGCTTTACAGCCTACTCTCTGATCTGCTCCTGTTCACTCCCTTCCACAATCTTTCCATTAATAATATATTGTTACTATTCCACAATTTCATTATTCTTTCTTCAGTTGATAGATATCTAGACTCTTACTATTTCTCATATACTGTAAATAAAGCAGAAATGGACATGAATGAGAAAATATTTCCATGGACTTCACTGGGTGTATGCCCAAGAGTGGTCTAACTGGATCTTATTTATAGCTTATTGTGGAATATTTGCGCGCACACACACACACACACATACACACAGTAACACTGGTTTTTCACTTCTATCACCAGTGAATAAATGTTTCTTCAGTAGTTTCACCACCATCTTCTGTCTTTTTTTTTCCATTGTGACTGGGTTAAGATGAAATCTCAAAGTACCCTTAATAAGTATATCTCTGATAGAGAAACATTTAAAAATATATTTCATTATAGTTTGGCAGATCTTTAACAACTCTACATCCAGCAGAGAACTAAGACCGAAAATATATAAAGAACTCAAGAAGTTAGACACAAATAAACCAAGTAATGAATTAAAAAAAAAAAAAAGAGTACAGAGCTAAATAGAGAATTCTCAACAGAGAAATTTCAAATGGCCCAGAAACACTTAAATAAATGTTCATCATGCTTAGTCAACAGGGAAATTGAAATCAAACTCTGAGGTTTTACCTCACATCCACCAGAATGGCTACGATAAAAAAACTCAATGCTCGTGAGGATGTGGAACAAGGGGAACACATTACTGCTGGTGGGAGTGCAAATTTGTACAATCACTCTGAAGATTAGGAATAGTTCTATCTCAAGACACAGTTATCCTACTCCATATACCCAAAAGATGCTCCACCATACAACAAGACACTTGTTCCACTGTATTCATAGCAGCTTTATTCAGAATAGCCAGAAACTGGGAAAAAAAAAACCCAGATATCCCTCAATCAAAAAATGGATAAATAAAATGTTTATTTATGCCATAGGATATGGCTCAGCTATTAACAACAAGGACATCATGAATCTTGCAGGCAAATAGATCAAAGTAGAGAATATCACCCAGAGTGAGGTAATTCAGATCCCAAAGTACAAGCATAGTATGTACTTACTTATAAGTGGATACTAGCCATAAAGAACAGAATGCCAACACTAAAATCCACAGACCCAAATAAGCTAAATAACAAGGATGGCCCACGGGAGGATGCTTGAATCTTCCTCAGAAGGGGAGAGAAAATAATCATTGGAAGTAGATGGATTGAGGCTCCACCTTCCACCTACAGCCATCTCACTCAGTCCCCCGACTAGCTTCAACAAGTCCCCCAGGTTTCACTCAGCCCTGTCAAGCTGCCAGCTCTGATATTTTCCCACAAACTCCGGGAGCTACAATCTCTACTGGCCAACTACCCCAGGTCTAGCTCCAGCAAGCTGCCAATGACCACCCCAGCTGTGCTCTTTCTCTGTCTGCCTTTGATCCCTGAATGGTAAACACCAGATAGTTCTAAAACCAGTGAAATACTATAACTGCTGGGTGCAAAATCTACTGCCCTAAACTCAACAGATGTCCTATATCAGAATTCCACCAGTGGTGGAGGCCTCCTCCCCTCCAAGCCTGGCTGAAAAGGACCCTTCTTTATCTCCTCCCCTTCTCTTTCTTCTGGGACCCATAAATCCCACCTTTTTTCCTTTGCCCAGTAATTGGCTCCTGCCATCTTTATTGACTCAGTCAGGAACCAGTTAGGAAAACAATGCCTCCACACACACACTCTTCCCATGGTTAAGAACCAATTACTGGTCCATTTACTAGCCCAACCTGAGCCCCATCTGTTGCGTCAATATTAATGCCGCCCTATTATGCTTACATACAGGAGCCTAGCATAACTGTTCTCTAAGAGGCTCTACCCAGTAGCTAACTGATACAGAAGTAGAGACCCAAAGTCAAGCACTAAATGTAGATTAGGGAATCTTGTGGAAGAGTTGGGGGAAGGATTACAAAACTCAGAGGGATAGGAATTTCACAAGAAGACCTATAGACTCAACTAACCTGAAACCAAAGACCATACATGGGATGGACCTAGGTCCCCTGCACATACATAGCAGATGTACAGCTTGGTCTTCATCCAGGTCCTCCAACTACTAGAGTACAAGCTGTCCCTGACTCTGTTTTCTAGCTAAGGATCCTGCTCCCCTAACTAAGCTGACTTGTCTGGGCTCCATGAGAGAGGATGTGGGCATTCTTGCAGCAACTTGATGTACCTGCATTAGTTGGTATCCAGGCATGTCAGGAGCCATCATAAAAGAAGCTAAAAACTAGCAGATTATTTTCCTGAAATGAGTCTACATTGAATTAAAATCCAGGACAGATTTGCTCCATAGGCAAGGTCCAGAAAAAATTCATTTTAGGAAATATTCCTGCTAGCAATATGCTTTTCCTGTTATTATTAAATATGTCACTATCACTGTGTATTAGCTTACTTCTTTGAGATGTCCGCACAGCAAGAAAGATGTACTATTTTATAGTGAGACTATATAGACAAATAGATAATAATTCTATAGAATTCCTGACTTGAATCAAATCATTTTAGGAGCAAAGTTTTTGAGATTGTCTTCGTTGCCAGAAAGAGGTAATAAAATTAGAACCAATAATAAAATGTGCCCATTTCTCAGAATAGTAAGTAAAGGATACAAACAATGAGCTTTCATACTCATACTCAAAAAAGAAATAGACTTAGGATAATTTTGTGTTTAAGGAAAAACATTTAGGTTCAAGGATAGCCACAGATGTGCATTATGATAAGGCAAGGTCATATAAAAACAGTTGCTTTGAATTTTTAATGAGTATATTTTAATGAAACACTGCTTTGAACATAATATAAACACCCTCCAATAACTCTCATTTTATGAAAGATTTTATCTCTGAGGTAATTCTCTAAAGAGCTTTTTGTCTAAATAAGTATAAAAAGACCAGAAAAAAAAGAAACAAAGTTGTTGGTTGAATGGCTGGCTTTGGGAGCTTTGTCCTATTCACTCATCCATCCATCCAAATTTATATGTCGGCTTGTCTGTGTGTAGGTATGTTTGTATACATGTAAGCATGCATGAATACTTATGGAGTTGATTGTGACAGAAGGTTGGGTCAGGTCAGAGTGTGGATGTATGAATGTTTGAATGTATATGTGTTGTGTGTGCATATTTGCCTGTATTGTATCTTAATTCTTTTCGATTTCTTCCCCTCTTGTTCAAAAAGAATTAACCAGCTTATCCAGAGAAGCACCTGGCTGAATAAATCATTTTACTAACTAAACCCTTACTGTTTTTTGTTTTGTTTTGTTTTGTTTTGTTTTTTGTAGGGTTAAATCCCAAAGATTATTTTATTTATTTATTTTTTTAATTTATTTACATTTCAAGTGTTATCCTCTTATTCCAGTTTCCACCTTCCAGAAACCACCTATCCCATCTCCTGTTCCCTGCTTCGATGTGGGTGTTCCCACATCCACCCACTCACCCACTCACTACTGCCTCCTTGGCCTCTATTCCCCTATGCTGGAGCATCTATCAATCCTTCATAGGACCAAGCACCTCCCTTCCATTGATGCCTGACAAGGCCATCCTCTGTTACATATGGAGCTAGAGCCATGTGTACTCCTTGGTTGATGGCTTACTCCCTGAGAGTTCTGGGGGTCTGGTTGGTTGATATTGTTGTTCTTCCTATGGAATTGCAAACTCCTTCAGCTCCTTCAGTCTTTTCTCCAACTCCTCCACTGGGGACCCCACCCTCAGTGCAATGGTTCGCTGCAAGCATATGACTCTGTATTTGTAAGGCTCTGGCAGAGCTTATCAGGAGACATCTATATCAGGCTCCTTTCAGCAAGACTTTCTTATCAGGGGCTTTATCTGGGATGAATCCCCAGGTGGAACATTCTCTGGATGGCCTTTCCTTTAGTTTCTTCTCTGCACTTTGTCCCCATATTTGCTCCTGTGAATATTTTGTTCCATCTTGTAACAGTCAGAGTGGCTAAGGTTAAAAACTCAGGTGACAAAAGATGCTGGCAAGGATGTGGAGAAAGAGGAACACTCCTTCATTTTTGGTGGGATTGCAAACTGGCGCAGTCACTCTTGAAATCAGTCTGGCAGTTCCTCAGAAAATTGGACATAGTACTACCTGAGGACCCAGCTATATCACTCCTGGGCATATATCCAGAAGATGCTCCAACATATAACAAGGATCCATGCTCTACTATGTTCATTGTAGCCTTATTTACAATAGCCGGAAGCTGGAAAGAATCCAGATGTCCTTAAATAGAGGAATGGATGCAGAAAATACGGTACATTTACACAGCATAGTACTATTCAGCTATTAAAAAACTATGAATTTGCATCTTCTTTCCAGTAACAAAGCAGGCAGGTATAGAAAAGAGACAGGGACCAGGAACAGCAGAATAGCCTGGTCCATCCAGGCTCTGCCTGCACCCAAAGGACGGGCAACTCCACAGTCCTCTGCACACAAATACTGCAAGGGGAGTATTGCTCTACAGTTGGCTCCAGCTGGCTTTGGAGGTAATGTCACTGTCATCTTCTCTCCAGTGACTGAGAAGACAGGTACAGCCAGAAGCCAGGGAACACAGGAGTGGCAGAGCTGCTGGGACGGTGTCAATTCAGGCTCCACCTGTACCCAGGAGCTGGGCAGCACCACAGCACTCTTTGCCAGGGGAGAGCCATCCATCCAGGGGTGCTGAGACAGGCTTGCAGGCACACAGGAGGGACAAGCACCTGCCAGAGACATCAGGACCAACTAACACCAGAGGTAACCAGATGACAAAAGGCAAACATAGGAATGTTACCAACAGAAATCAAGGCAACATGGCACCATCCAAACCCAATTCTCCCACAACAGCAAGTCCTCGATACCCCAACACACCAGAAAAGCAATATTTGGATTGAAAATCACAGCTCATAATGCTGATGGAGGGATTCAAGAAGGACATAAATAACGTACTTAAAGAAATACAGGAGAACATAAGTAAACAGGGAGACACCCTTAAAGAACTACAGGAAAGCACAACAAAACAGGTGAAGGAATTGAACAAAACCATCCAGGATCTAAAAATGGAGGTAGAAACATTAAAGACTACTCTGGAAGAGAAACTTCTCTGGGGAGACAACTCTGGAAGAGAAAACTTAGGAAAGAAGTCAAGAGTCACAAATGCAAGCATTAACAACAGAATACAAGAGAGAGTAAAGAGAATCTCAGATGCAGTAGATACCATAGAAAGCATTGACTTAACAGTCAACAAAAATGCAAAATTTAAAAAAAAGTCATAACCAAAAACCTTCAGGAAATCCAGGACACAATGAGAAGACCAAACCTAAGGATTATAGGCATAGATGAGAGTGAAGATTTCCAAATTAAAGGGCCAATAAATGTCTTCAACAAAATTATAGAAGAAAACTTCCCTAAACCAAAGAAAGAGATGCCCATGAACATACAATAAGCCTACAGAACTCCAAATAGATTGGGCCAGAAAAGAAATTCCTCCTGTCACATAATAATTAAAACACCAAATGTTCTAAACAAGGAAAGAATATTAAAAACAATAAGAGAAAAAGGTCAAGTAACATATAAAGAAAGACCTAACAGAATTACACCAGACTTCTCTCCAGGGATTATGAAAGCCAGAAGATCATGGGCAGATGTCATACAGATCTTAAGGGAACACAAATGCCAACCCCGGCTACTATATCCAGCAAAACTCTCAATTACCATAGATGGAGAAATCAAGGAATTCCATGACCAAACAAAAAATTCACACAATATCTTTCCACAAATCCATCCTTCCAAAGGATAATGAATGGAAAACACCAACAAAAGGAGGGAAACTACACACTAGAAAAAGCAAGAAATTAATCGTTTTTTAACAAGCCAAAAAGAAGAGAGCCACACAAACATAACTCCACCTCTAATAATAAAAGTAACAGTAAGCAACAATCCATTATCCTTAATATCTCTTAATATCAATGAACTCAATTCTCCAATAAAAAGACATAGAATAACAGACTGGATACATAAGCAGGACCAACAATTTTGCTGTTACAGGAAGCTCACCTCAGCCACAAAGACAGATACTACCTCAGAGTAAAAGGTTGGAAAATAATTTTCCAAGCAAATGGTACCAATAAAAAAGCTGGTGTAGCCATTCTAATCGCAAATAAAATTGATTTTAACATAAAGTAATCAAAAAAGATAATAAAGGACACTTCATACTCATCAAAGGAAAAATCTATCAAGACGAACTCTCAAATACAAGATGAATGCTCCAAATACAAGGGCACCCACATTCATAAAAGAAACTTTACTAAAGCTCAAAACACACATAGCACCCCACACAATAATGGTGGGAGATTTCAACATGCCACTCTCATCAATGGATAGATCAAGGTAACACAAACTAAACAGAAAAACAGTGAAACTATCAGAAGTATGAACCAAATGGATTTGATAGATACCTATAAAACATTTATCCTAAAACAAAAGAATATACCTTCTTCTCAGCACCTTAAGGTCCCTTCTCCAAAACTGACCAAATAGTCACAAAACAGAACTCAGCAGATATAAGAAGATTGAAACAATTCCATGCACTCTATCAGATTACCACAGACTAAGGTTGGTCTTCAATAACAACAAAAATAACAAAAAGCCCACATACACATGGAAACTGAACAACATTCTACTCAATGATAACTTGGCCAAGGAGGAAATAAAGAAAGACTTTTTAGAATTTAATGAAAATTTAAGTAAAATATACCTGTACTTATGGGACACAATGAGAGCAGTGCTAAGAGGAAAACACATAGCTCTGAGTGCTTCCAAAAAGAAACTGGAAAGAGAATACACTAACAACTTAACAGAACAGTTGAAGCCTCTAGAACTAAAAGAAGCAAATACGCCCAAGAGGAGTAGACATCAGGAAGAAATCAAACTCAAGTCTGAAATTGATCTTTCGTTTCAAGGTAGAAACAAAAAGAACTATACAAAGAATCAACCAAACCATGAGCTGATTCTTTGAAAAAAACCAACAAGATAGATAAACCCTTAGCCAAATTAACCAGAGGGCCTAGAGACAGTACTTGAATCAGCAAAATCAGAAAGTAAAAGGGAGGCATAACAATAGATACTGAGGAAATTAAAAAAAAAAACAAAAAAACATCAGATCCTTTACAAAAGCCTATACTCAACGAAAGTGGAAAATATAGAGGAAATGAACAATTTTCTAGATAGATACCAGGTACCAAGGTTAAATCAGGATCAGATAAATGATCTAAACAATCCCATAACACCTAAAGAAATACAAGTAGTCATTCATAATCTCCCAACCAAGAAATGCCCAGGACCAGATGAGTTCAATGCAGAGTTCCATCAGACCTTCAAAGAAGACCTAATACCAATATTCTTCACAGTATTACACAAAATAGAAAGACATGGAACACTACCCAATTTATTTTATGAAGCCACAATTACTCTGATAGCTAAACCATACAAAGACCTAACAAGAAAGAACTTGAGACCAATTTCCCTGATGAATACCAATTCAAAAATACTCAATAAAATTCTTGCCAACCGAATCCATGAATATATCAAAATGATCATCCACCATGAACAAGTAGGATTTATCCTAGGGATGCAAGGATGGTTCAACATATAGAAATCCATCAATGTAATCCACTATATAAACAAACTCAAAGAAAAAAAAACACATGATCATTTCATTAAATGCTGAGATAGCATTTGACAAAATCCAAAATCACTTCATGATAAAAGTCTTGTAATGATGAGGAACTCAAAGCCCATACCTAAACATAGTAAAAGCAATATACATACAGCAAACCAGTAGACAACATCAAAGTAAATGGAGAGAAACTTGAAGGAATCCCACTGAAATCAGGGAGTAGACAAGGCTGTCCGCTCTCTCTCTACCTGTTCAATATAGTTCTCGAAGTCCTAGCTTGAGCAATTAGACAGCAAAAGAAGGTCAAAGGATTCAAATTGGAAAGGAAGAATTCAAAGTATCACTATTTGCAGATGATATGATAGTAAAATTGACCCCAGAAATTCTACCAGAGAACTTCTAAACCTGATAAACAACTTCAGCAAAGTAGCTTGATATAAAATTAACTCAAATCAGTAGCCTTCCTATACTCAAAGGATAAAGAGGTTGAGAAAGAAGTTAGGGAAGTGACACCCTTCACAATAGCCACAAATAATCTAAAATACCTTGGTGTGACACTAATCAAGCAAGTGAAAGATCTGTATGACAAGAACTTCAAGTCTCTGAAGAAAGAAATTGAAGAAAAGCTCAGAATATGGAAAGCTCTCTCATACTTATAGACTGGCAGGATTAATATAGTAAAAATGGCCATCTTGGTTACAGCAATCTATAGATTCAATGCAATCTCCATCATAATTCCAACTCAATTCTTCATAGAGTTAGAGCAATTTCCAAATTTATCTGGAATAACAAGAAGCCCATGATAGCGAAAACTATTCTTAAAAATAAAAGTACGTCTGGAATTATCACTGTCCCTGACCTCAAGCTATACTACAGAGCAAGAGTGATAAAAAATGCATGGTATTTTTACAGGGACAGTTGAATAGAATTGAAGACCCAGAAATGAACCCTCACACCTATGGTCACTTGATGTTGACAGAAAAATCTAAAAATATTCAGTGGAAAATAGCAGCATTTTCATCAAATGGTGCTGCGTCAACTGGCAGTCAACATGTAGAAGGATGTAAATTGATCCATTCTTATCTCCTTGTACAAAAGGTTCAAGGCCAAGTGGATCAAGGACCTCCACATAAAACCAGATGCGCTGAATCTAATAGAAGAGAAATTGGGGAAAGAACATGGAGCACATAGGCATAAGAGAAGATTTTCTGAGCAGAATACTAATGGATTATGCTCTAAGATAAAAATTGACAAATGGGGCCTCATAAAATTACAAAGCTTCTGTAAGGCAAAGGACACTGTCAATAGTTCAAAATGGCTACCAACAGATTGGGAAAAGATCTTTACCAATTCTACATCTGATAGAGGGCTAATATCAAATATATACAAAGGACTCAAGAAGTTAGACTGCAGAGTAGCAAATAACTCTATTAAAAATGGGGTACAGAGCTATACAAAAAATTCTCAACTGAGGAATACTGGATGTCTGACAAACCCTAAAGAAATGTTCAACATCTTTAATCATCAGGGGAATGCAAATCAAAATAACCCTGAGATTCCACCTCCCACCAGTCAGAATGGCCAAGATCAAAAACTCAGGGAACAGCAAATGTTGGAGGGGATGTGGAGAAGAGGAACACTCTTCCACTTTCAACTCTCCACTGCTTGTGGGATTTGAAACTGTTAAATGACACTGGAAATCAGTTTGGTGGTTTCTCAGAAAACTGGACATATCACTGCCCAAGGACCCAGCAATACTACTCCTGGGCATATACCCAGATGATGCTCCAACAAGTAACAAGGCACATGCTCCACCATGTTCAAAGCAGACTTACTTATAATAGCCAGAAGCTGGAAAGAACCCAGATGTCTCTCAACAGAAGAATGGATGCAAAAAATGTGGTGCATTTACACAATGGAGTACTACTCAGCTATTGAAAACAATGAATTCATGAAATTCTTATGTAAATGGATGAAGCTAGAAACTATCTCATGAATGAGTTAACCTAATAACAAAAGAAGACACAAGGTATGCAATTGCTGATAAATGGATATTAACCCAAAAGCTAAAAAATCCTAGGTAAAATTTACATACCACATGAAGCTCAAGATGTAAGAAGACCAAAGTGTGGATACTTTGATCCTTATTGGAAAGTGGCTCACAGCCAACCAATAGAATGGGAATAAGATTCCCAATGGAGAAGCTAAGGAGAGGACCCATGGAGATGAAGAGGTTTGCAGCTCCATAGGAGGAACAATAATAATATGTACTAACCAGTACCACCATAGCTCCCAGGGACTAAACTACCAACCAAGGAGTACACCTGGATGGTCCCAGGCCTCCAGATACATATGTAACAGAAGATGACCATTTCAGACATCAATGAGAGGAGAGGCCATTGGTCTTGTGAAGGCTCGATTCCAATTCTCCAGAATAGGGGAATGCTAGTCAGGAAATTGTGGGAGGGTGGTGAGCAGGGCACGGGGAAGGAATAGGTGGTTTTCAGTGGGGTAACTTGGAAAGTGGCCGACATTCAAAATATAAATAAAGCAAATACCTAATAAAAATAAAAACTATGAATTCATGAAATTCTTAGGTAAATAGATGGACCTAGAAATATCATCCTGAGTAAGGTAATCCAATCACAAAAGAACACACTTGGTCTGCACTCACTGATAAATAGATATTAGCCCCAAAACTCTGAATATCCAAGATACAACTAACACATCCCCTACTGTTTTATGATGAGGTACTAAGCAGTTTCTAGCCTCAGGGGAACTCACACAGTCATGTCAGCTACTGCATCAAAGCAACTTAGACTTAAAGTAGATAAATGTTTTATTATCATAGAGTAACACTACATATCTCATAAGACTAAGTCTTAAGCCCACTGATGTTCTTCTCCCTCTGCTATCTCAAGAAGACCAAAGAACAAGAAAGAAGACCTACTGAGGTTGGACCCCATTTTAAATTGCTTTCTCTTGCTTAGATGTTTAGTTCTTTGTACATTCTAGATACTAATCTGGAACATACTCCCATGCCACATGCTTGTGTGTGTGTGTGTGTGTGTGTGTGTGTGTGTGTGTGTGTATCTATCTCTATCTCTATCTCTATCTCTATCTCTATCTCTATCTCTATCTCTATCTCTATCTCTATCTCTATCTATCTATACCTATACCTATACCTATACCTATACCTATACCTATACCTATACCTATACCTATACCTATACCTATACCTATACCTATACCTATACCTATACCTATACCTATCTCTATCTCTATCTCTATCTCTATCTCTATCTCTATCTCTATCTCTATCTGTCTCTATCTGTCTCTATCTTTCTCTATCTATCTCTATCTATCTCTGTCTCTGCCTCTGTCTCTGTCTCTATCTCTATCTCTATATCTATATCTATATCTACATCTACATCTACATCTACATCTACAGCTACAGCTACATCTAGATCTACATCTGTATCTGTATCTGTATCTGTATCTATATCTATCTATCTATCTATATGCTAAATTTTTTCTATTCTGTAAGCTGTTTTGTTTTTCTTTAAATGGCAATATACTTTGCTATATAGAATCATAGTTTGTTTCATGAGTTTCCAGTTGTCAGTGACTTAGTGCCTGAACTATCAGGGTTTTCTCCACAAATTCTCTAAACATATCAACAAATTCAAGCTTTCTCTTCTTTCAGATTCTGGATAAGGAGTTGTACATTCTTGTCCTTGATCCATTTGAAATTGTGTTATGTTCAAAGTGAGAGAAAAGATTTAATAATTTCCTTCTGTGTAAAGCTATTGAATATATCAGCTCAAGGTATTGATGGTGATTTTTTTTGTTTCTAATGTGTATTTTTTTGACATATTCTAAAAAAGAAGTAGTTTTAGGAATAGTGTCTCATATATGGATCCTTTCTTTTGGTTTTTTCTTTTTTTTTCTTTTTTAAATTTTTTTAAAAATTTTATTTGATATATTTATTATTTGCATTTCAAATGATTTCCCCTTTTCTGGTCCCCCATTCCCTGAAAGTCACATAAGCCCCCTTCCCTCCCTCTGTTCTTCCACCCATCCATTCCCAATTCCCTGTTCTCGTTTTTTCTTATACTGCTACACTGAGTCTTTCCAGAACTAGGGGCCACTCCTCTGTTCTTCTTGTACCTCATTTGATGTGTGGATTATGTTTTGGGTATTCCAGTTTTCCAGGCTAATATCCACTTATTAGTGAGTGCATACCATGACAGATCTTTTGAGACTGGCTTACCTCACTTAGTATGATGTTCTCCAGCTCCATCCATTTGCCTAAGAATTTCATGAATTGGTTATTTCTAATGGCTGAATAGAACTCCACTGTGTATATATACCATATTTTTTTCATCAATTCTTCTGTTGAGGGATAGCTGGGTTCTTTCCAGCTTCTGGCTATTATAAACAGGGCTGCTATGAACATGGTAGGCATATATCCTTATTACATGCTGGGGAATCCTCTTGTTATATGCCCAGGAGTGGTATAGCAGGATCTTTCAGAAGTGACATGCCCAGTTTTCTGAGGAACCGCCAGACTGATTTCCAGAGTGGTTGTACTAATTTGCAACCCCACCAGCAGTGGAGGAGTGTTCCTCTTTCTCCACATCCTCACCAGCACCTGCTGTCTCCTGAGTTTTTAATCTTAGCCATTCTGACTGGTGTAAGGTGAAATCTCAGGGTTGTTTTGATTTGCATTTCTCTGATGATTAGTGAAGCTGAGCATTTTTTAAGATGTTTCTCCACCATCCAAAGTTCTTCAGGTGAGAATTCTTTGTTTAACTCTGTACCCCATTTTTAATATAGGGTTATTTGGTTTTCTGGGGTCTAACTTCTTGAGTTCTTTGTATATATTGGATATTAGCCCTCTATCTGATGTAGGGTTGGTGAAGATCTTGTCCCAATTTGTTGGTGTTCTATTTGTCCTTTTGATGGTGTCCTTTGCTTTACAGAAACTTTGTAATTTTATGAGGTCCCATTTGCCAATTCTTGATTTTAGAGCATAAGCTACTGGTGTTCTGTTCAGGAACTTTCCCCCTGTACCGATGTCCTCAAGGGTCTTCCCCAGTTTCTTTTCTATTAGCTTCAGAGTGTCTGGCTTTATGTGTAGGTCCTTGATCAATATGGAGTTGAGGTTAGTACAAGGAGACAAGGATGGATCAATTCCCATTCTTCTGCATGTTGACCTCCAGTTGAACCAGCATCATTTGTTGAAAAGGCTATCTTTTTTCCATTGGATGTTTTCAGCCCCTTTGCCGAGGATCAAGTGGCCATAGGTGTGTGGGTTCATTTCTGGATCTTCAATCCTGTTCCATTGATCTGTCTGCCTGTCACTGTACCAATACCATGCAGTTATTAACACTATTGCTTGGTAATATTGCTTGAGGTCAGGGATACTGATCCCCCAGAATTTCTTTTATTGTTGAGAATAGTTTTAGCTATCCTGAGTTTTTTGTTATTCCAGATGAATTTGAGAATTGCTCTTTCTAACTCTATGAAGAATTGAGTTGGGATTTTGATGGGTATTGCATTGAATCTGTATATTGCTTTTGGCAAAATGGCCATTTTAACTATATTAATCCTGCCGATCCAGGAGCATGGGAGGTTTTTCCATTTTTTGAGGTCTTCCTCTATTTCCTTCTTCAGAGTCTTGAAGTTCTTGTCATACAGATCTTTCACATGTTTGGTAAGAGTCACCCCAAGGTACTTTATATGGTTTGTGGCTATTGTGAAGGGTGTCATTTCCATAATTTCTTTCTCAGCCTGCTTATCCTTTGAGTATAGGAAGGGTACTGATTTGCTTGAGTTGATTTTATAACCTCCCACTTTGCTGAAGTTGTTTATCAGCTTTCGGAGTTCTCTAGTGGAGTTTTTTGGGTCACTTAGGTAGACTATCATATCATCTGCAAATAATGATAGTTTTATTTCTTCCTTTCCAATTTGTATCCCTTTGACCTCCTTATTTGTCGAATTGCCCGAGCTAGTACCTCAAGCATAATATTGAAAAGATAAGGACAAAGTGGGCAGCCCTGTCTAGTCCCTGATTTTATTGTGATTGCTTCAAGTTTCTCTCAATTTAGTTTGATGCTGGCTACCGGTTTGTTGTATATTGCTTTTACTATGTTTAGGTATGGGCCTTGAATTCCTGTTCTTTCCAAGACTTAAACATGAAAGGATGCTGAGTTTTGTCAAATGCTTTTTCAGAATCCAATGAAATGACCATGTGGTTTTTTCTTTGAGTTTGTTTATGTAGTGGATTGCATTGATGGATTTCTATATATTGAACCAACCCTGCATCTCTGGAATAAAGCCTACATGATCATGGTGGATGATCGTTTTGATGTGTTCTTGGATTCAGATGGCAAGAATTTTATTGAGTATTTTTGCATTGATGTTCATAAGGGAAATTGGTCTGAAGTTCTCTTTCTTTGTTGGATCTTTGTGTGGTTTTGGTATCAGCGTAATTGTGGCTTCATAGAAGGAATTGGGTAGTGTTCCTTCTCTTTCTATATTATGGAATAGTTTGAAGAGTATTGGTGTTAGGTCTTCTTTGAAGGTCTGATAGAATTCTGCACTGAAGCCATCTGGTCCTGTGCTTTTTTTGGTTGGAAGGCTTTCTATGACCCCCTCTATTTCTTTAGGGGTTATGGGACTGTTTAGATAATCTGTTTGGTCCTGATTTAATTTTGGTATTTGGTATCTGTCTGGAAAATTGTCCATTTCCTCCAGATTCTCCAGTTGTATTGAGTATAGCCTTTTGTAGTAAGATCTGATGATTTTTTTTTTAATTTCCTCAGTTTCTGTTGTTATATCCCCCTTTTCATTTCTAATTTTGTTAATTTGGATACTTTCTCTCTGCCCTTTGGTCAGTCTGGCTAAAGGTCTATCTATCTTGATTTTTCTCAAAAAACCTGCTTCTGGATTCATTGATTGTTTGTATGGTTCTCTTTGTTTCCACTTGACTGATTTCAGCCCTGAGTTTGATGATTTCCTGTCTTCTACTCCTCCTGGGTGAATTGGCTTCTTTGTGTTCCAGGGCTTTCAGGTGTGTCCTTAAGCTTCTAATGTATGCACTCTCCATTTTCTTTTTGGAGGCACTAAGGGCTATGAGTTTTCCTCTTAGCACAGCTTTCATTGTGTCCCAAAGATTTGTGTATGTTGTGCCTTCATTTTCATTAAATTCTAAAAAGTCTCTGATTTCTTTCTTTATTTCTTCTTTGGCCAAGGTGTCATTGAGTAGATTATTGTTCAGCCTCCATGTGAATGTGGGCCTTCTGTCGTTTTTGTTGCCATTGAATACCACTCTTACTCCATAGTGATCTGATAGAAGGCATGGGTTTAGTTCGATCTTTTTATATTTTTTGAGGTCTGTCTTGTGACCAATTATATGGTTGATTTTGGAGAAGGTACCATGAGGTGCTGAGAAAAAGGTATATTCTTTTGTTTTAGGGTGAAATGCTCTATAAATAGCAGTCAAGTCCAATTGGTCCCAAGCTTCAATTAGTTTTTTTGTGTCCCTGTTTAGTTTCTGTTTTCCTGATTGGTCCATTGAGGAGGGTGAAGTGTTGAAGTCACCCACAATTATTGTGTTGGGTGAAATGTGAGCTTTAGTAAAATTTCTTTTACAAATGAGGGTGCCCTTGCATTTGGTGAATAGATGTTCAGAATTGAAAGTTCTTCTTGGTGGATTTTTCCTTTGACCAGCAAGAAGTGTCCTTCTGTATCTTTTTTGATGACTTTAGGTTGAAAACCAATTTTATCTGATATTAGAATGGCTACTCTGGCTTGTTTCCTGAGACCATTGGCTTGTAAAATTGTCTTCCAGGCTTTTAATCTAAGGTAGTTTTTGTCTTTGACAATGAGGTGTGTTTCCTGTATGCAGCAAAATGTAGGGTCCTGTTTCCTTATCCAGTCTGTTAGTGTATGTCTTTTTATTGGGCAGTTGATTCCATTGACATTAAGAGATATTAAGGAGTAGTGATTATTACTTCCTGTCATTTTCGACGTTATTTTTATATTTGAGTGGTTATCTTCTTTTGGGTTTGATGAAAGCAAGATGGTAAGTATCTTGCTTTTTCCAGGGTGTCATTTCCCTCCTCGTATTGGAGTTTTCCTCCTATTATTCTTTGTAGTGCTGGGTTTGTAGAAAGATATTGTGTAAATTTGGTTTTGTCATGGAATATCTTGGTTTCTCCATCTATAGTGATTGAGAGTTTTGCTGGGTATAGTAGTCTTGGCTGGCATTTGTGTTCTCTTAGAGTCTGCATGAGATCTGCCCAGGATCTTCTAGCTTTCATGGTCTCTGGTGAGAAGTCTGGTGTGATTCTGATAGGTCTTCCTTTATATGTTACTTGGCCTTTTCCCCTTACTGCCTTTAATAGTCTTTCTTTGTTTAGTGTATTTGGGGTTTTAATTATCATGTGGCGAGAGGTATTTCTGCTCAGATCCAGTGTGTTTGGAGTTCTTGTATATTCATAGGCATCTCTCTCTTTAAGTTGGGAAAGTTTTCTTCCATAATTTTGTTAAAGATATTTGCTGGCCCTTTCAGTTGTAAATCTTCACTCTCATCTATACCTATAATCCTTAGGTTTGGTCTTCTCATTGTATCCTGTATTTCCTGGATGTTCTGGGATACAAGCTTTTTGCATTTTGCATTTTCTTTGACTTTTGAGTCAATGGTTTCTATGGTTTCTTCGGCATCTGAAATTCTCTCTTCCATCTCTTGTATTCTGTTGTTTATATTTGCATCTATGGCCCCTGATTTCTTCTCAAGGTTTTCTATCTCCAAAGTTGTCTCCGTTTGTGATTTCTTAGTTGTTTCTACTTCTGTTTTTAGATCCAGGAATGGTTTTGCTCAGTTCCATCATTTGTTTGTTTGTGTTTTCCTGTAATTCTTTAAGAGATTTTTGTGTTACCTCTTTCATGACTTCTGCATCTTGACTCAAGTTCTCCTGCATTTCTTTAAGTTTTTTTTTTTTTTTTTTTTTTTTGCCTTTCTTCTTTATTGGCTTCTATCTCTTGAGCCTTATTCTCCTGCATTTCTTTAAGTGATTTTTCTGTTTCCATTATACGGGTTTCTAGCTTATTCATGTTCCCCTGTATTTTTTTAAGAGATTCATTTATGTCCTTTTTGTGTTCTACTAGCATCATGATCAGTTATTTGAAATCCAAATCTTGTTTCTCTGGTGTGTTGGTATAACCAGGACTTGCTGATGTTGGAGAGTTTTGTTCAGATGCTGCCATATTGCCTAGATTTCTGTTAGTAGCGTTCCTGTGTTTGCCCTTTGCCATCTTGTTCTCTGGATTTAGTTGGTCTTGTCCCTGGCTGGTGTTTGGGCCTCCTGAGGGGCTCTGGGGCTATTACTTCAACACTATGTGGCTGGGTTTCCCCTGTAGCAGATTGCTGCTGTGCTGTCCTCCTCTTGGGTGCCCTTGCAGGTCTAGTGTGCTTTGCCCCAGATTGTGTTTGTGGACCAGATGGAGCCCATGTGCACCCCCAGGGAGCTTAGACGGTGTACGCTGCCAGGACCTCCCCTGTGTGCTGATCACTCCTCTGGGCAGCCGATCTCCCAACTGGGCTGGCGCACACAAGGTTCACCTGGCCGCCCAGATCCTGGGTCCAGGCAAAAGCCTGGGAGGCCAAGGTCCGAGCAAAGTTCTCCTAGAGCTATGACTGTCAACTGGGTCTGCCAGGTGACCATGATGGCGGGCGTGCGTGCTCACACTCCCCGAAAGTGCTGGGAGAGTCTGCTGTGCTAACAACCTCCTGGGCGGGTTGACACACAGATGGCCCACCGAGCCGCCCAGTTCTTGGGGTCAGTCCAGGGCCTGTTGGGGCCTAGATCCCCCGCTTTGTTAGCTTCAGGCTATGCCTGTTAGCCAGCTCTGCCCACCAGAGTTCTCTGGCGTCCTGTAGGCAAAATGGCGGCGCGCGCCGCCCGGACAAAAAAACCTCCTGGATGGGTTGGCACCCCTATGGCCCCCCGAACAGCCCAGGGCCTGGGTGCAGGCCAACGCCCGTTGGGCTCAGACACCTGCGGTGTTGGCCTTGGGTTATGTTTGTGTACCTCAGTCTGTCCGATCTCTCTGGAGTCTGAAACCAAGATGGAGGCGAGTCTCTCGTGACTGGCGGGAAGCCGAGTTCTGAAGTGGCTTCTGTGCAGCGAAAGGCGCCGCAAAACCGCAGCTGCTTGCATCCCGGCTGGTCAGGGAAGGTCAGTGGTCGTGGGCACAGGACCTAACTGGACTCTGTGTCGCCTTGGTTCCACTGCTGATGGCCCTTCAGCTGGACCAGCCACTGCTGCACTGCCGCCACCACCGCCGCCGCCACCTATGCATTGTGTGATCAACTCTTAACTTTACATGACTTAAATTAGATTTCATTTTTGTAATACAAATGATAACTCTTGCATTCACAATTTTAAAATATGAAATGAAAATCCTCATGTTGACCATTTTTCTTTAGAAAATTCACTTTTGGAACTGAGTGGTAATTTTTGAAAAGCATAGATAGACTTTATTAGAAAAAAATTTACCAAGCTTTTAGTGATTTTGATAGTGACTTACTATGTAGTTTACAACATACATTATGTAAACAAAAATCTTAGAAATGTTATAAAAACAATGAATGAATTCTCACTGATTCATCAGTTGAAGGCATCCTTGCTTACAGGCACTGTGTTGCTCAGTAAGACTCATGCTTCATCAAAAACAAAGCCCAAGAAAGATCTTTTAAAGAAGCATTACAACTTACCAAAATAGATAAAATTCAGCCCATCATAGATTGGAAATTATTTTATTGAAACAAAGACCCCATTTCTGTTTACTATCACTAGAAAATATGGCAATACTATTTATTATAAACAGGAAAATGTGAATGAAAAATGCAAAAAGTTAAAATGTAAGTATATAATCATTGAAGTCCTTCATCGTAAGATGAGCTGAATTTGATGGGTACAATGCACAAGTTGCTTAGGATACAAAAGTCTGTCTTTTTTATAATATTTCAAAAATAATTTTTGAGATAATACAATAAGTTTAGGGATAATTATAAAGAAGGGACAGATAGACCCTCAGTATAGGAAGTTGGTTCTGAAATTGTATCACTTAGAAATCTGATATGCTATTCCAATAAACCATATTATTTTTTATTGAGTATCTTCTTCATTTACATTGTCAATGGTAAAACCTTTCCCAATTTCCCCACTCCCAAAAGCCCCCCTCCTCGAAGATTCCCTACCCCTCCACCCACCCCCTGCCTCCACGTATATGCCCCTCTACCCAACACACTCCCACATCCCCCTGCCGCGCCCCCACCCCATCCATTTCCCTTTGTTGGGCCCTCTATTGAGACTTTACCTGGCCAAAGACGACTCCTCCCACTGATGCCCAACAAGGCACTTCTCTGCCACATTTTTGGCTGGAACCATGTATACCCCTTGGTTGATGGTTCAGTCCCTGGCAATCTTGGGGTATCTGGGTGTCTGAAGTCATTGTTCTACCCAGGAAGCTATAAACCCCTTCAACTCCTCCGGACCACCCTCCAGATCCACTGTTGGGGACCCCAAGCCCAGTCCAATAGTTGGTTGCTAGTTTTTGGCTCTGTATTTGTAAGGTTCTGGCAGGGGCCCTATGGAGACAGTCATGGCATGCTCCTTTTTGTACACACTTCTTGTTGTAGTGTCGGGGTTTGGTGACTGTTTATAGGATGAATCCCAAGGTAGGACAGTCACTTTACTTCAGACTCTGCTCCACACATTGCCTCCCTTATTGCTCCTGTGAGTATTATGTTCCCTTTCTCAGAGGAACCATAGCACCCTCACTTAAGTCCTCCTTCTTCTTGAGCTTCCTGTGCTGGGTGAATTGCACCTTGTTTATTTTGAGCTTTTGAACTAGCATTCGCTTATTAGTGAGTGTATACCATGTGCATTCTTTTGTGACTGGGTTACCACGCTCAGGATGACACTTCCTACTTCCATACATTTGCCTAAGAATTTCATGAATTTATTGTTTTTAATAGCTGAATAGTACTTCATTGTGTATATATACCACAGTTTCTGTATCCATTCCTCTGTTGAGAAACATATGGGTTCTTTCCAGCTTCTGGCTATTATAAATAAGGCTGCGATGAACATAGTGGAGCATGTGTCCTTATTACATGTAGGAGCACTTTCTGGGTATATGCCCAGGAGTGGTAGAGCTGGGTCCACAGGTAGTACTATGTCTAATTTTCTGAGGAATTACCAAACTGATTTCCATATTGGTTTTACCAGCTTACAATCCTACCAACAATGGAAAAGTGTTCCTCTTTCCCCACATCCTCTCCAGCATCTGCTGTCCCCTGAGTTTTTTAGCCATTCTGACTGGTGTAAGATGGAATCTCAGTGTTGTTTTGATTTGCAGTTCCCTGATAACTAAGGATGCTGAGCATTTCCTTAGGTGCTTTAGGCCATTTCAGTTTCTTCAGTTGAGAATTCCCTGTTTAGCTCTGTACCCCATTTTTAATAGGGTTATTTGATTCTCTGGAGACTAACTTCTTGAGTTCTTTGTATACATTGAATATTAGCCCTGTATCGGATGTAGGGTTAGTAAAGATCTTTTCCCAATTTGTTGGTTGTCATTTTGTCCTATTGACTATGTCCTTTGCCTTACCAAAGCTTTGCAGTTTTATGAGGTCCCATTTGTTGATTCTTGTTCTTAGAGAATAAACCATTGGTGTTCTGTTCAGAAACTTTTCCCCTGTGCCCATGTGTTCTAGGTTTGTCCCCACTTTCTCCTCTATAAGCTTCAGTGTGTAGATCTTTGATTCACTTGGACTTGAGCTTTGTACAAGGAGAGAAGAATGGTTCAATTTGCATTTTTCTGTGTGCAGACCTCCAGTTGATCCAGCAACATTTGTTAAAAATGCTGTCATTTTTCCACTGGATGTTTTTAGGTCTTTTGTCAAATATCAAGTGACCGTATGTGTGTGGGTTCTCTCTTCAAGTCTTTTATCATGAAGGGATGCTGAATTTTGTCAAAAGCCTTTTCAGCATCTAATGAAATGACCATGTGTTTTTTTTTCTTTAGTTTGTTTATGTAGTGAATTACATTAGCGGATTTCCATATATTGAATCATCCCTGCATCCCTGGGATGAAGCCTACCTGATCGTGGTGAATGATAGTTCTGATGTATTCTTGGATTTGGTTGGCCAGGATTTTGTTCAGTATTTTTGCATCAATGTTCATGAAGGAGATTGGTCTGAAGTTCTCCTTCCTTGTTTGGTCTTTGTTTGGTTTAGGTATAAGAATGATTGTGGCTTCATAGAATGAGTTGGGTACTGGTCATTGAGTTTCTATTTCATGGAAAAGTTTGAAGAGAATCCGTATTAACTCTTCTTTGAAGATCTGATAGAATTCCCCACTAAACACATCTGGTCCTGGAATTTTTTTGAAGGGATATTATTAATGACTGCTTCTATTTCCTCAGGGCTTATGGGACTATTTAGATGGTTTATCTGATCCTGTTTTAACATTGGCACCTGGTATGTATCTAGAAAGTTATTCATTTCATCAAGGTTTTCAAACTTTGTTGAGTATAAGCTCTTGTAGTAGGTTCTGATGATTTTTTGAATTTCCACAGTTTCTGTTGTTATCTCTCCCTTTTCATTTCTGATTTTATTAATTTGGATACTGTCTCTGTGCCCCCTGGTTAGTCTGGCTAAGGGTTTATCTATCTTGTTGATCTTTTTCAAAGAACCAGCTCCTTGTTTTGTTGATTCTTTGTATAGCTCTTTTGTTTCTGCTTGGTTGATTTTGGCTCTAAGTTTGATTATTTCCTCTTGGGAGCATTTGCTTCCTTTTGTTCTAGAGCCTTCAAATATACTATTAAGCTGTTATTGTATCTCTCTCCATTCTCTTTTTGGATGCATACAGAGCTATGAGTTTTCCTCTTAGCACTGCTTTCATTGTGTCCCATAAATTTTGGTATGATGTGTCTTCATTTTCATTGAATTCTAAAAAGTCTTTAATTTCTTTATTTCTTCCTTGACCAAGCTATCATTGAGAAGAGCATTGTTTAAAGTTCATATGTATGTGTGTTTTCCATTGCTTTGCTTGAGCTTAAGACCAGCCTTAGGCCATGGTGATCTAATAAGATACATGGAATAATTTCAATATTTCTATATCTGTTGAGGCCTATTTTGGATCAATTATATGGTCAATTTTGGAGAAGGTACAATGAGGTGCTGAGAAGAAGGTATATTCTTTTGCTTTAGGGTGGAATGTTCTACAAATATCTGTTAGATCCAGTTGGTCCATAACTTCAGTTAGTTTCACTGTATCTCTGTTTAGTTTCTTGTTCCATGACTTGTCTATTTTTGACAGTGGGGTGTTGAAGTCTCCTACTATTATTGTGTGGGATGCAATGTGTGCTTTGAGCTATAGTAAATTTTTTTTATGAATGTGGGTGCCCTTGCGTTCGGAGCATAGATGTTCAGAATTGAGAGTTCATCTTGGCAGACTTTTCCTTTGACCAGAATAAGTGTCCCTCTTTATCTTTTCTGACAATTTTTGGTTGAAAGTCAATTTTATCCGTTATAAGAATGGCCACTTCATCTGGGTGGCGGTGGTGCATGCCTGTAATCCCAGCACTCTGGGAGGCAGAGGCAGGCAGATTTCTGAGTTTGAGGCCAGCCTAGTCTACAGAGTGAGTTCCAGGACAGCCAGGGCTACACAGAGAAACCCTGTCTTGGAAAAACCAAAAACCAAAAACCAAAAACCAAAAAAAAAAAAAAAAAAAAAAAAAGAATGGCCACTCCAGACTGTTTATTGGGGCCCATTTGCTTGGAAAATTGTTTTCCATGCTTTTACTCGTAAATAGTGTCTGTCTTTGTCACTGATGTGGGTTTCTTGTATGCAGCAAAATGTTGGGTCCTGTTTACATATCCAGTCCATTACTCTACGTCTTTTTATAGAGGAATTGAGACCATTGATATTAAGATATATTAAGGAAAAGTGATTGTTGCTTACTGTTATCTTCTTAGTTAAAGGTGACATTCTGGTTGTATAGCTATCTTCTATTGGGTTTGATGAAAGATTACCTTATTGATTTTTCTACAGTGTGGTTTGCTGTCTTGTGTTGGTATTTTTCTACCTAGTATCCTTTGCAGAGCTGGATTTGCGGAAAGACACTGTGTAAATTTGCTTTTGTTCATGGAATGCCTTGTTTTCACCATCTATGGTAATTGAAAGTTTTGCTGTGTATAGTAGTCTAGGCTGACATTTATGTTCTATTAGGGTCTGTATGATATCTGCCCAGGCTCTTCTGGCTTTCATAGTCTCTGGTGAGAAGTCTGGTGTAATTCTGATAGGTCTGCCTTTATATGTTACTTGACCTTTTTCTCTCACTGCTTTTCATATTCTTTCTTTGTTTAGTGTATTTGGTGTTTTGATTATTATGTGATGGGAGGAGTTTCTGCTCTGGTCCAATCTGTTTGGAGTTCTGTAGGCTTCCTGTATGTTCATTGGCATCTCTTTCTTTAGGTTAGGAAAGTATTCTTCTATAATTTTATTGGGCCTTTAAGATGTAAATCCCCTCTTTCTTCTATTTCTATAATCTTTAGGTTTGGTCTTCTCATTGTGCCCTGGAGTTCCTGGATGTTTTGGGTTGCAAGTTTTTTGCATTTTGCATTTTATTTGACTGTTGAGTCAATTATTCCTATGGAATCTTCAGCATCCAAGATTATTTCTTCTATCTCTTGCATATCTCTTCTGTTGTTGATGCTTGCATCTATGACTCCTGAATACTTTCCAAGGTTTTCTATTTTCAGAGATGTCTCACTTTGTGATTTCTTTGTTGATTCTATTTCTAGGTTTAGATCCTGGATAGTTTTGTTTAGTTCCTTCACTTGTTTGTTTGTTTTTTTCCTGAAATTCTTTAAGGAATTTTTGTGTTACCTCTTTAAGGGCTTCTACCTGTTGATCCATGTTCTCCTGTGTTTCTTTTAGGGACTTTTGTGATTCCTCTTTATGGGTTTCTGCATGTTGACCCATGTTCTCCCATAATTCCCTATGGAGTTTTTGTATTGCCTCTTTAAGGCCTTCAACCTGTTGACCCATATTCTCCCATACCTTTCTAAGAGATTTTTGTGTTTCTTCTTTAAGGGCGTCTACCTTTTGATTCATATTCTCTTCTCTTTCTTTAAGGGACTTTTGTGCTTCTACCTGTTGACCCATATTCTCTTGTATTTCTTTAAGGGAGTTATTTATGTCCTTCTTGAAGTCCTCCATCAGTGATATCAGATGTGATTTCAAATGTGGTTCTTGCTTTTCTGATGTGATGGAGTTTGCAGGGTTTGCTGTTGTGGGAGAACTTGGTTCTGATGGTGCCATGTTGCCTCGGTTTCTGGTGGTAATGATCTTGCTTTTGCCTTTGGCCATCTTGTTATCTCTGATGTTAGCTGGTCTTGCAGACACTAACTTCTCTATCCTGCAGGCCTGTGTTTTTGTACTCCTGGGATTCTCTTTCTGTCCAATGCCTGGCAAACAGCTGATTCTCCAGGAAGTATCAGGCAATGGAGTCTCCCCTGTGGCAGACTTGGCAAGGGTCGAATGCCCTGCTCCTGCCAATTCTTGAATGCCCTGTTTCTGTAGGTTCTCTAATACCCTTCTCCTGTCGGTTCTCTAGAGAGTGTCAGGAAGTGGTGTCCTCTCCATGCCAGATGTGGTGCAGGTCTCCCACATCCGATGGCAAGGAGCAGTGATGGGGCAAAACATATTATTTTTAATGTTTTAATTTTTTAAAAGGACAGCTTTGTGAACAGAAGAGTTACATTGAAGCCTTGATTGTTTTGGTTTAAGGAAAATTTCTAAGAGCACAGTTTTGCATTTTCATACTGGATTTGCTGTCTATCATTCAGATGTCAGTGTTCTGAAGATTTCATCCCTGCCTGCTTTCTATTGTACACAATGATTTTCTCTTGTGCCATGTCCTAACTTTAACTCCAGATGAGAAGTAGTTTTTAAGTACTAGATGATCTCTTTGCTTGTACTACATGCCTTCTTGTTGGATATACTGCTCTGTCCACCGAGTTCATGTTCACAATATACAAAACAGGACCCTCCATTCCATGACTCTTCTTCTCGAATTTTGCTATCTCTATCTCAGTAACTCATGAATTTTTATGTCCATAGTTAGTTAATAAGTCATTCCTAGAACAAAGAAATGGGCATGAAAACCTAATAAGACAAAATATGGGTTTGTAGATCTTCCAATTTTATTACATGCATTTGAGTATGGGATCTGCTTAGAAGTTTAATAAATTATTTAAATTATGGACAGTTATTGTCAAACCATGTCAGGCTACTAGTTAGATATGTGACATCTGGAGATTTTGACTTTATGGTGAGTTCTATTTAGCCTGTGTTAGGAGTAATGCTCATTGAACAACAGTAAATAAAGTGGTTAAAGATGTGGGAAAGTTATTGGGTGGATTGAAACTTCTAAAACTCACACAGTTTCAACATGTATCAGTATATTATTGAGAATCATTATAAGAAAAGCCATGCTTGTTGCCAAAGTATACTCAAAGCAATAAAACCATGACAATTGCAATCATCCTCATGAAAGCTAACTGGACAGTCTGTCACCTTAGTTCAGTGCCTCATCTAACAAGTTACTGCTGTAGGGAGATGTTGTATCCAGCCTTTAAGGTTGGAAACTTCAGAGTCACAAATGTTCACCATAAAAAAAAGTTTCCATTACTATAGTTACCTACCTATTTCAGATCCTTCTGGATTTTCTGTTTATTTGCTTTTGTTTTTATTTTTGGTGTAACATGATAGTTTCTCTTTTTCTAGAGGTCCATCAAACAGCTGTTGGTACTTGCACTTTTATGTTTTTCTAACATTTAATTTCTCTTTCTTTCTTTCTTTCTTTCTTTCTTTCTTTCTTTCTTTCTTTCTTTCTTTCTTTCTTTCTTTCTTTCTTTCTTTCTTTCTTTCTTTCTTTCTTTCTTTTGTATCTTTCCTTCCATTACATTTTTTTTTTTAACAGTCCAGTCACTGCCCTCATCCAGGTCTGCCCTCCCATAGTTCCTCATCCCATTCCTCCTTCTCTTCTCTGTCTCCAAGAGGATATTCCCCACTACAGCCTGCAGGGCCTCTCCACTCCCACTGGCTTCAAGTTTCTTAAGTGTTAGGCACATCTATTCCTACTGAGGCCAGATCAGGGAGTTCTTTGTTGTATATGTGTCGAGGGCCTTGGACAAGTTTGTGTGTGCTGCCTGGGTGGCAGCTCAGTGCCTGAGAGATCTCAAGGGTCCAGGTTAGCTGTGACTGCTGATCTTCATATAGGGTTGCCCTTCTTCTCAGCTTCTTCCAGCATTTTCCTAATTCAAACATAGGGTTCCCTGACTTCAGTCTAATGGTTGCATGTAAGTATCTGCATCTTTCTCTGTTAGCTGCTTGTTGAGCCTCTCAGAGGACAGCCATGCTAGGATCCTGTCTGTAAGCAAGCATCAGTAACAGTGTCAGGCTTTGGAGCCTCCCCTTGACATGGGATCTCAGGTTAGGCCTTTCCCTCAGTCTCATCTCCATTTTTTGTCCTTGCAGTTCTTTTAGACAGAAATAATTCTGGGTCAGGGTTTTTGACTGTGAAATGGCAACCCTATCCCTCTACTTGATGCCTTGTCTTTCTACTAGAAGTGGCCTCTACACGTTCCTTCTCCCCATTGTTGGCCATTTCATCTAAGGTCCATCTCTTTTAGTCCTGAGAGTCTCTCACCTCCCTGGTTTCTGGTACTTTGTAGAGGGTCCCTTCACTTCCTGCTTCCTGAGATTACATATTTCCATTCATTCTGCTGGCCCTCTGTGCTTCTCTCAAGTCTCCTTCCTCTCCCATATCTGATCATGTTCCACTTTTCTCCTCTCCTCCCCTTTCGTACCCAAGTCCCTTCCTCCTTCTGCCTACAAGGGCACACATGCTTTACTATGTTCATAGCAGCCATATCTGTGATCACCAGAAGCTGGAAACAACCCAGATATGGCACAAATGAAGAATGGATACAGAAAATGTTCATATACACAGTGGAATACTACTCAGTTATTAAGAAAAAGGACATCATGATTTTTGCAGGCAAATGGATGGGACTAGAAAATAACATCCTGAGAGATGTAACTCAGATCCAAAAGGATATGCATGATATGTACTTGCTAATAAGTGGGTAGCAAAACATTAGCCAAAAAGAGTACAGAATACCTAAGATACAGTCCACAGAAATCAAGAAGGTCAACAACAGAAAGGTCCGAGTAAGGATGCTTCAATCCCACTTGAGAGTGAAAGGAAAATAATTTTCTAATTCTTTTGAAGAGAAATTTTAATCCAGTAACATGGCTACTTTGCAAGATATCACATCCAATATATGATCTAGTCAAAATGCAGACATGCCCTGTATTTCATTATGATCTGGCTAGAAAATAAGCATACCTAGTATATGCCTTTAATCCTGATAATAAAGGTAAAGTTAATTTGGAGAAGGAAGAAGTCATGCTTAAAAATGATACATAATTGAGGGGCAGAAAAAGATTTGACATAATGAGTTAGAGATATATCCTAATATGTAGATGTGTATGCCGAACTCACAAGAGAACAGAAGAAGAGAGGCTACTCGAGAGAAGCAGTAGAGGAAAAGGAAAAGGGTGATGGTAGTGTGTGTGGTGTGTGTCTGTCACAGTTTTATCAGGGAAGTTTTCCAAATCAGGTTACAGAGCAAACAAGCTAGACACAGGTAAAGACAGAAGGAGCCAGAAAGGAGGAGGCAGAAGATTAAAATGTATTGTGAAAGTTAGTATGAGGTCAGGCAGAGCAATTCAGTCAAAAGTGGTGAAAAGCCAGATTGAATCAGTCAGCCTGGAAGATTAGAATTTATGGAGGCTGGAGCCTGGTTTCCAGGTCTAGGACTAGGGATAGTTACAACAGAAAAGGAAATTCTGTGTTTTCAGCCCAAGCTATGCGTTTGCCCAGCTTGGTTATGGCTCTCATCACATCTCTTCATCCAAGGAAACAAAGGTGACCTTTATATTCTTTCCAATTTATTCATTTTTGTTTCATATATATGCTTTTGAAGCTTTGTCAGTTACATTTAGCCCAATGCCTATTGTTTCTCTGCCTCTGTCCCTACTTCTTGCACTTTCCTCTGTTCCTCTTTCACAAAATTTATAAATAATTTTCTTTGCTTGTTTATTTAATAATAAATTTTATTATCAATAAAATTGATATTCTAATTACAATCAATTCACCATCATAGGAAAATGTTTTTAAATTATAATAATTACTGTCTGTTTTCTTTTTTTAGAATAGCATATGATGGTACATAAATCATTTTATGGCTAAAATATTGACAACAAACTTCTGAGAAGATATTGGAAATGTGAGTTTTAAGTGAGTTTAGGTTGACAAAAATCTAGATTATCTTGGAAGAGAGTCACAATGAAAGATTGTGTAGATCAGATGGACCTGGGGAAGGTTGCCATGATTAGGTTAATTGATTTAGGAAGACATAGCTCAGTGTGTGTGGCCTGATTTCTGCAATTTAGAGAGAAAGTTGAACACTAATAAGCATGTGTTCATTCATTTACTCTGCTTGTAACAGAAATGTTCCTGCATCAAACTGTAATCTGGACTTCTAAGCTACAATAAGCTCCTTTGCTCTAAGTTGTTTTTTGTCTGACTATTCCATCACAGCAGCAGAGATGAAACCAAGACAGTAAGAAAATGGAAATACAAGTCAACAGAGAACAAATGATGTGATCTTATCTTAGAAAAGTATATTCTATTGGGAGAGGAAAAGTACGATATTTCTGTAGTAGTTGATGACAGTTGACATTTTAAAATGGGGTTTATACAAACCAGTTGTTTAAATAGGAATATTCACATAAGTGGGTAGCTAATCTTCATATCTATTTAAACTTGTCAGTTATAGACTTTAATCTCTTATGAAGGATTAACTTACACATAGTCTATCTACAGGATTAAATTAATTGAGCATACATAAAATAAATGCTACAATGTAGTATGTTCTATTCATTATATTGAGAATAAAAGTTTATGTATTGATAAGAAAAAACACAAAAGTTGTTACACAGATAAAATTATGTAAAGCTTGGAACATTAAAATAATTGATAAATTTCACATTAGTTAAGATTAATTAACTGGGGTTAGCACATTCACAGAATTAAAGCTTAATATTGGAAAGAACATAGTTATTTTCTATTCAGTACTAACAAACATCAAAATAAATAAAATATTATTTTCACAAACTCAGCATGTCTATATATTTTAACAAAATTTTACAAGACTTCCGAGGTTATTACTTAACAGTAATATCTACTATTAAATTTTAAATAGTTAAATTCATACTAATAAATATGCAAATATTAGTATTAACTTTTAAATATTACAAATTAATGGTGAGATATACTATGTATTTCTGAAAACTACATTTTTTGATACATCATTGCTTCCTTTAAGTCTGTTTAATTACTCAATTAAAATTATAGAGCAATCTTCTTTCCTGTTTCAGTCTGTTTTATTGTATTCAATGTAGCTATTTCTAAAATTGTAACAAAAGTTACACAATATAATTTAAAAGAAAAAAAACTAGAGAAAGCTTCTTTTATATGATCAGTAATCATGGCAATATGGAATAACAATAGGAGCAAAGTTGTGACAATTATGGACACCAGCCTCACTTCTGTGAAATTTGGTTTGTAGTAAAATGAACATGGAGATCTGGGGTAGAAGGTAATTGTCTAAAAGAGATGGCATAATACCCTAGAAAGAATGTTAAACTGTTCTGCATATTGGAGGAGAGGTGGATGGTAGTCTGGAGAGGAGGTAAGAGGGAGCCAATGGAAGGAAGAGAGAAGGGAAATTATGATCAATATGTAAAGGGAATTAATAATGTAATTTAATGGAAAAGCTCTTTTCCTCATTTGTAGTAAATAGCCACACATTGCATCAGTCTTCTGGGTAGCCTTCCTTCCACTCTTTCTCCTCACAGTCTCTACGGGACTTCAGGAATCCCATACACATTTATAGCACTTCCTTTGCTTCATCTAAATGGTGTTTTTTTTTTTCTCCATCAGTACTTCTCACTTTTCTTTGTGGTCTCTTTTAGATTCTGCTCTGTAAAGCATTTGAATAAAGCATTCCTTTGGAAAATGCACATCAGATTATATTATTTTTAGGGTAGTGCCATCAATGATGTACAACATAAATCTATGTTTTAGTTTCTTTGTGTGATTTGTTACTGTGTAATCAATGGGATAGCTGAAGACGTCAGGCTGTATACATTCAGTACTCTTTAGATAAAATATTTATGGATAGGTTAGATTTTGACTTAAGCAGCACCTTTAGAAACAGGGTCCTGGACACTATATGAATTTGATACTGCTCAGTGTTTCAGTCAAATAACACCTCACAATATATTATAGTCATTTATGACATTGTAATCTATAATAAACTTGATTATTCATGTGTTTCCTCCAATGGGCTGCAAGTTGAAGCTCATTGGCCCTTCATAGCACTCTGACAGGTTTCTGAAATCAAAAACATTTTTATAACTTGCTCTTTTCACCTGAAATTATAGTTAAGGTGTGAGTGCAGGGTGTTGCATTTGTACTGGTGACACAAAGCACTTATAGGTAAGGTGAATGTAGCATACAATCACGAGGAGGCTGCTTACTGAATCCTTTGTACTTGCATACATGTAGCTTAAAGAGTTTGCAGCTATCTTTACTCAGTGTCTTTTGATTAGGCAAACACACAGTTTTGCTATCTTTTGAGCAATTAGCACATTTATTTTAAGAGACTATGTTATGAAATCCAAAGTTCAACTAAAGACCTTCTGTGGAACAGCATACTATGACAGACTTCTGAGTGGAGGTTCATATATTGTTGTATGGTTAGACAACTATCCTAGGTTAGTAAATGACTGAGGATATTTTAGTTTCTTGAAATTATATAACTGTGCCATTTGCACTACTGATATTATTATAGGGACAATAAAATTAAAGCTTTGAGGGAAAGGTTAGGTTTTTGGAGAAGACATATCTACCATCATTGATAGGTACTCATCCAATCAATATGTAGCTATTTCTAAAATTGTAACAAAATTTGTTATATTTTAAATTGTTTCCAATTGTCCAAAAAGTGTTGATAATAGTTGATGATATATTAACAGGTGCAATTTAAATATATACACAAATATTACCTAGTCAAACATTAAATTTGAATAATTTGGGGCTGGGTAGATGGCTTATTGAGTAAGATTGATGCTGTTCTTGCAGAGACCCATATTTAGCTAGCATCATCCACACAGAAGGTCATAACCATCTGGATAGATTTCCAGTCTAGGAGGCATATCCAGTACATTTTTATGTTCATGGGCACTAGTCATATGTGTTATTCACAGATATTCTTTCAGGGAAACAGTGATATATATATATATAAAACTCTTTATATATATAATATATTATAAATCTAGATATATTATACAATATATAATATATGATATATGATATATAATATATGATATATATAATAAATATATAACATACAATATATAATATATAACATAATATATAATATATGATACATAATACATGATACATGATGTGTGATACGTGATACGTGATACTTGATACGTGATATGTGATATGTGATATGTGACATATGACATATGACATAATATAATATATAATATATAATATATAATATATAATATATAATATATAATATATAATATATAATATATAATATATAATATATAATATATAATATATAATATATAATATATAATATATAATATATAATATATAATATATAATATATAATATATAATATATAATATATAATATATAATATATAATATATAATATATAATATATAATATATAATATATAATATATAATATATAATATATAATATGCAATATGCAATATGCAATATGTAATATATAATATGCAATATGCAATATGCAATATGTAATATGTAATATGCAATATGTAGTATGTAATATGCAATATGCAATATGTAATGTATAATATGTAATATGCAATATGTAATATGTAATGTGTAATGTGTAATATGTAATATGTAATATATAATAGGTAACATGTAACATATAACATATAATATATAATATATAATGTATAACATATAATATAATATATAACATATAATACATGATATATAACATATAACATATGACATGTGACATATAACATATAACACATATAACATACAACATATATATATATATATATATATATATATATATATATATATATATATATATATATATATATATATATATATATATATATATATAATATCTCCATAAGTGACGTGCCCAATTTTCTGAGGGACCGCCAGACTGATTTCCAGATTGGTTGTACCAACTGGCAACCCCACCAACAGTGGAGGAGTGTTCCTCTTTCTCCACACCCTCACCAACATCTGCTGTCTCCTGAGTTTTTAATCTTAGCCATTCTGACTGCTGTGGGGTGAAATCTCAGGGTTGTTTTGATTTGCATTTCCCTAATGATGAATGATGCTGAACATTTTTTAAGATGCTTGTTAGCCATCCTACGTTCTTCAGGTGAAAATTTTGTCTTTAGCTCTGTACCCCATTTTTTTTGAATTTTTTTCGATAATTCTTTTATTTACATTTGAAATGATTTCCCCTTTTCTAGACCCCCACTCCCCGAAAGTTCCCCTGTTTTTCCACCCAACACTTCCCACTTCCTTGTTCTGGTTTTGCCCTATACTGCTTCACTGAATCTTTCCAGAACAAGGGGCCACTCCTCCACTCTTGTTGTACCTCATTTGATGTGTGGATTATGTTTTTGGTATTTCAGTTTTCTAGGTTAATATCCACTTATTAGTGAGTGCATAGCATGATTGATCTTTTGAGTCTGGGTTACCTCACTTAGGATGATGTTCTCAGCTCCATCCATTTGCCTAAGAATTTCATGAATTCCTTATTTCTAAATGGCTGAATAGTACTCCATTGTGTATATATACCACATTTTTTGCATCCACTCTTCTGTTGAGGGATACCTGGGTTCTTTCCAGCTTCTGACAATTATAAATAGGGCTGCTATGAACATAGTGGAGCATGTATCCTTATTACATGCTGGGGAATTTTCCGGGTATATGCCCAGGAGTGGTATAGCAGGATCTTCTGGAAGTGAGGTTTTAATAGGGTTATTTGGTTTTCTGTATTCTAACTTCTTGAGTTCTTTGTATATATTGGATATTAGCCCTCTATCTGATGTAGGGTTGGTGAAGATATTTTCCCAATTTGTTGGTTGCCGATTTGCCCTTTTGATGGTGTCCTTTGCCGTACAGAAACTTTGTAATTTTATGAGGTCCCATTTGTCAATTCTTGATCTTAGAGCGTAAGCTCTTGGTGTTCTGTTCAGGAACATTCCCCCTGTTCCGATGTCCTCAAGGGTCTTCCCCAGTTTCTTTTCTATTAGCTTCAGAGTGTCTGACTTTATGTGTAGGTCCTTGACCCATTTGGAGTTGAGCTTAGTACAAGGAGACAAGGATGGATCAATTCGCATTCTTCTGCATGCTGACCTCCAGTTGAATCAGCACCATTTGTTGAAAAGGCTATCTTTTTTCCATTGGATGTTTTCAGCCCCTTTGTCGAGGATCAAGTGGCCATAGGTGTGTGAGTTCATTTCTGGATCTTCAATCCTGTTCCATTGATCAGCCTGCCTGTCACTGTACCAATACCATGCAGTTTTTAACACTATTGCTCTGTAGTATTGCTTGAGGTCAGGCATACTGATACCCCCAGAGTTTCTTTTATTGTTGAGAATAGTTTTAGCTATCCTGGGTTTTTTGTTATTCCAGATGAATTTGAGGATTGCTCTTTCTAACTCTGTGAAGAACTGAGTTGGGATTTTGATGGGTATTGCGTTGAATCTGTATATTGCTTTTGGCAAAATAGCCATTTTAGCTATATTAATCCTGCCAATCCATGAGCATGGCAGATTTTTCCATTTTCTGAGGTCTTCTTTGATTTCCTTTTTCAGAGACCTGAAGTCATACATATCTTTCACTTGTTTGGTCAGAGTCACATCAAGGTATTTTATATTGTTTGTGGCTATTGTGAAGGGTGTCATTTCCCTAATTTCTTTCTCAGCCTGCTTACCCTTTGAATAAAGGAATGCTACTGATTTACTTGAGTTGCTATACCACTCCTATGCATATACATAGAGGATTCCTCAGAAGTTAATAAGGATACCTGCTCCACTATCTTCATATCAGCCCTATTTATAATAGCCAGAATCTGGAAAGAACCCAGATGTTCCTCAATGGAGGAGGAATGGATGCAAAAAATGTGGTATATATACACAATGGAGTACTATTCAGCCATCAGAAACAATGAATTCATGAAATTCTTAGACAAATGGATGGAGCTGGATAACATCATACTAAGTGCAGTAACCCAGTCTCAAAAGATCAATCATGATATGCACTCACTGATAAGTGGATATTAGCCTAGAAACTTGGAATACCCAAGACCTAATCCTCATATCAAATGATGTCCAAGAAGAATGGAGGAATGGCCCCTGGTTCTGGAAAGGCTCAGTGCAACAGTGTAGGGCAATATCAGAACAGAGATGTGGAAAGGGGTGGATGGGGGAACAGGGGGAGGGAATAGGGCTTATGGAACTTTTGCGGAGTGGGGAGCCAGGAACGGGAAATCATTTGAAATGTAAATAAAAAGATATCAAAAAAATGAAAAAAAAGTATCTCCATAATCATTAACTTGTGTATAACAACAGAAGATCAATTTTCTTTTTTCTTTTCTTTTCTTTATTAGATATTTTCTTTATTTACATATCAAATGATATCCCCTTTCCTCCTTTCCTCTCTGCATGCCAGTATCCCATCTCCCCTCACCCTGCTCACCAACTCACCAACTCTCGCTTCCCTGCCAATTTTCAAAGGGCAGGGTGGAGCTATATGAGAGACAGAATGGAAAGCAGATGAAGAGAATTTCAGATTTCACATCACATGAAGCTTTAAAACTTAGAACCAGAGTTCTAGTACTTTCTACACAGAGGCAACCAACTGGTTCTAATTAATTATAATAAGTATGAAACTCATGCTAAACTCATGATCATTTCAGTGATCAGAGCATCAAACTTAGTAATGTTACAAGCAAACAGTACATAGATGACATAAGTTTCTGCACATAAAGGGTTTCCAAAGCTGTTGTATCACTCACATGAGCAGGACTTGCAACATGAAAAAGCTTCACTTAAGATTAACATATTGTTAGTCACATTTGAAAGGTTATAACTTAGCACAAAAGCTTCAAACAAATATAGCAACCAACAAAGCAGTGGTGTAGGCTATTGTTTTTTCCCCAAATACAGATAATAAACTATATACTCCAGACTGAAATATATATATTTATAAGTTGCTAGGTTTAGAGTTTTGGTTTTTATAATTTTGAGTTTCATAAGAGGGGCATAAAAGATGAGGTGAAATGGCTATTTATAACTTTATTTCAATTGTAGAAGCAGATATGAAAAGTGAGCAATTCACTCTCTGTCAGAGAAGCAGTGTTTAAGCAAGAGTTTGGAAGGAAACCATATATGTTGCTAGACTTCCATCACAAAGTGTTACAAGAGGAAGTGTACAGGCAGAACTAATATCAGGCTTAGATATGGCTGGGAACTTATAATGCCACACATATGAAGCGACTTTAAGTGTCGAACCAGTGCGCATCTAAGAATACATGGGTAATGTAAGGGAAGTTTGAAATTCTAATAAATAATGTAAACAAAGTATAGGATCAAATACTATAATTGAAATAAAACATAAACTCTGGATGAGGGTTTGGCCCCTCAAGGTCTGACTATGAAGACTTCTCCTGGTGGTGGCAGTAGGAGGTGCTGTAAACTCCTGGAAGTGAGAAAAACAGAAGTGGGGGCAGAAAGAATATAAGAGCTAAAGGATGAGAGAAAGAGCTTTGTGGTGCTGCCTTCTTTATGTGCCATAGCTTTGAACCCATGAACTTGTGCCTCCATGACCACATATCCACGATACACACAAGGCTGAACCCTTAAGCCTTCTATTAGGGAGGTGAAAGAGATTCTTTGAGCATCCATTTTTTCCCTCTCAGGATAGACTTGATGCGGGAAGTAGGGTCACAGTCTTCAGTGGTGAAACAACTGATAAGTTGTCTTTGATTGAGTAAATAATCACTTATACATGCTCATGTGGAGAATCCAAGTTAACTGCAGGCCCCATATCCCTAACAAATGAAAGTAGGAGAAGGACCTGTTGAGAAGAAGTTGGGTGGAATGTAGGAAAGACAAGAGAAGATAATGAGAAGAGCTTTTATATCTCTGAAATTGTGAATAAATGAATAAAAATATGAGGCCAATTATGTTAATGGTAGCATTCCATCAAACGAAATAATGAGATCTGGGCTTCACAGAATCACCTTTTCTCTACCTCTCACATTCCCTTTATCTCTTTCTCTTTCTTTCTTTCACTCCTGGATTGGGATAAAACGCTCACGTGAACATGCACTTGCCTTTGCCTCCTAATGGCTGTGATTTGTCACCCTCATAATAAACTTAAGCAATTGGAATGACCAAATTCTGTACTATATCCAGTACTGTGCGCTTCAGTTACCTCTACTTATTTAATAAGAAGACTGTATCAGTATTTTTTTATGAACAAAAAGAAATCACCTCATATAAACCCTTCTCCTTCTTCTCCTTCTTGACATAGAATGTTTTAATTGAGATAAAGTTAGCCATTTTATCCTGGGGTATGTCTCAGTGGTAGACATTTGAAATAAAAAATTGTGACCTTTTATGGTTTCTTTCAGTTATGTCCTTGTCTGTTTCAAGGTTGTGTGTGTATACATGTGTTTTAAGCTATTTTTTCTAGTTTTAACTCTATTGTAGGTTTTTCTTTCCCTTTTTCTTTTTTTTTCCTTTTTTTTCATTTTGTTTTTGATTTGGTAGTGAATAAATCAATAAAAATACAATTGAGAGCAAAGTCTACATTACTGATTGAAGCCCTATTGCTTCAGAACACACATTGCAGCTGTAGAGCAGATAACAGAGAGAACTGAGAGCAATATAATTTGGGACTGAGACTGGGACTGGGCAAGATTGTTTTTGTTTTTGATTTTCTGCAGTTTCTCTTTCTTTCTTTGTTTCTCTTTGTTTCTTTCTTTGTTTCTTTGTTTCTTTGTTTCTTTCTCTTTCTTTCTTTCTTTCTTTCTTTCTTTCTTTCTTTCTTTTTCTTTCTTTCTTTCTTTCTTTCTTTCTTTCTTTCTTTCTTTCTTTCTTCCTCCTTTCTTTCCTCTCTTCTTTCTTTCTTTCATTCTTTTTTTTAAAGTAGCTATATGAATCTAGGTGTGTAGGTGTGTGATATATCCATCTGTGATACCTTTATAAGAAAGTGACTACCAAATAGAATGAAGTACTAGCACCCAGGGCTAGACAGGTAGTTCAGATTCCATTCTTTTAATGAGAAACCATGCAACAGATTTGATTAAAAAGTTATAGTGGTAGGGAGACAGCTCATTTTAAAAAGTGTTTTCAATGAAATCATGAGAATATAAATACTCAGATCCTCATTAGCCATTTAGGAGCCCAGGAATACTGGTTCTTACTATATGACAGAGGTTTTACTTGGTGGCATATGATGTCAGCTGGGGCATGGTGCCCTCTATTATTTGATGATCCCCTTTATACATGTATATATTTTGGGAACTTCAACAGTAGTAGATTCACGTATGTTTCTTTCACATGGCCATTAGTTTTTGGTCTTGTTCTTCATAGTAGCTCCTTTACCATTGTTTCCCATGTCCTCCCTTAATTCTTTTATTCTTGCTGGGGGCCAGCCCTGGTTATTCATCTATCAGGTTCTTTCTTGAAGATGACCAAAGGGGAAGAACATCAGTGGGGTGTGGGGGACTTGTTTTTTTGAGGTATTCAGGGTTGATAATTTTCTATAATAAAATGTTTAACTCTCTTAAGTATAAGTTACTTTGCAGTGATAGCTGACCTGCCTGAGTTCCTCTGAGATCAGAAACTTCAGTCCCTGGTGTTTAGGACCTCAATGTAAAACAGGGGATGAAGTAACAGGATTTCTTGCTCTTACTCCTCTCTGGTGAATAAGCCAGAGAAGCCTCTCTGGCTAAGGTGGCTAACACTTTGTGAAACAGGGTGAAAAGAAAGGAAGAGGAATAAGATACTTTATACATTCAAATATACACAGACACATATAGTTTGAATATTCATACACCCACACTCTGGCAGAGTCCAACCATTTGTCACAATCAACTCCACAAGTATTCATGCATGCTACACATATGCACATATACCTACACACAAACATATAGACAAGCAGACATATACATGTGGATGAATGGATGGATAAGTGGATGCATGGATGGGGCAGAACTCCCAAAGCCAAGCCATTCAACCATCAACTTTATTCTTTTTCTCTGCTCTTTTATCCCTTCTTAGAAAAACAGTTCTTTAGAATACCAGTGGCTTCTGCTGTAAGTTCTGTAATTGACAAATGGGACCTCAGAAAATTGCAAAGCTTCTGTAAGGCAAAGGACACTGTTTATAGGACAAAATGGCACCCAAGGGACTGGGAAAAGATATTTTCCAACCATATGTCTGATTGAGGGCTAATATGCAATATATACAAAGAACTCAAGAAGTTTGACTCCAGAGAACCAAATAACCCTTTTTAAAAATGGGATTCAGGGTCTTCGGGTGCTGGCAGCAGCAGCAGCGGCATAGGCAGCAGCAGCAGCTGGTCCAGCAGAAGGGTTATCAGCAGTGGAACCAAGGTGACAGGTTCCAGGCAGGCCTTGTGCCCTCTACCACTGACCATCGCTGGTCAGTCTGGCTATAAGCGGTGGCAGATTTACAGCACCTTTCACCCCATAGAAGCTACATCAGAACTCTGCCTCCCGCCAGTCAGTTACTAGAGTCTCTCCGCCATCTTGGATCTTGGGCTCCAGAGAAATCAGACAGATTGAGGTAAGCAAATATAACGCAAGGCCAAAATCACGAGGATCTAAGCACAACAGGCATTGGTCTGCACCCAGGTCCAGGGCTGTTTGCGGGGCCATCTGTGTGCAAACCCGGCCAGGAGGTTGTTTGCCTGGCCCAGCACCCGAGCTGTCATTTTGACTACAGAACTCCAGAGAGTTCTAGCAGTCAAAGTTAGCTAAGAGTCATAGCCCAAGGCTAACATAGTGGGGGTCTAAGATGGACAGGCCTTGGACTGACCCCAGGCACTGGGCTGCTCAGTGTGCCATCTGTGTGCTAGCCCAGCCAGGAAGTTGTTAGACTAGCAGACTGTTCGAGCACTCTCAGGGAACACACACATACTCCACCATCCTGGCCACCTGACAGAACCAATTAACAGTCATAGCCCGAGGGGAACTTTGCTCAGGTCTTAGCCTGTCAGGCTTTTGCCTAGACTCAGGGCCTCAGAAACTAGGCTAGCCTTGTGTGCACCAACCCGGTTGGGAGATAGGCTGACCAGCAGAGTGACCAGCACTTAGAAAAGGACCCACAGCATAGACCATCAGCACTCACTGAAGGAGCAAACAGGCACCGCCTGGTTCACACAGACAACCTGGGGCAAGGCACACTAGGAGGGCAGGACATTAGCAATTTGTAACAGGGGAAACCCAGCCATCCAGTGTTGCAGAAATAGCCCTATAGCCTCACAGGAGGCACAAATACCAGCCACAGACAAGACCAACTAACACCAGAAATAACAAGATGGCAAAGGGCAAAGGCAAGAATGCTACTAACAGAAATCTAGGCAATATGTCAGCGTCTGAACCAAACTCTCAAACATCAGCAAGTACTGATTATACAAACACACCAGAAAAACAACATTTGGATTTAAAATCACTGTTCATGATGCTGCTAGAAGAACACAAAAAGGACATAAATGAATCTCTTGAAGAAATACAGGGGAACATGAATAAACTAGAAGCCCATATAATGGAAACACAAAAATCACTTAAAGAAATTCAGGAGACTAGGGCTCAAGAGATAGAAGCCAATAAAGAAGAAACACACACACACACACACACACAAAAACCTTAAAGAAATGCAGGAGAAAGTGAGTCAAACAGCAGAAGTCATGAAAGAGGAAACACAAAAATCTCTTAAAGAATTACAGGAAAACACAAACAAGCAAGTGAAGAAGCTAAGCAAATGATCCAGGATCTAAAATCAGAGGTAGAAACAACTAAGAAATCACAAAAGGGAGACAACTTTGGAGGTAGAAAACACTGAGAAGAAATCAGGGGCCATAGATGCAAATATAAAAAACAGAATATTAGAGATGGAAGAAAGAATCTCAGATGCCGAAGATACCATAGAAACCATTAGATCAACAGTCAAAGAAAATGCAAAATGCAAAAAGCTTGTATCCCAGAACATCCAGAAAATCCAGGACACACTGAGAAGACCAAACCTAAGGATTATAGGTATAGATGAGAGTGAAGATTTACAGCTGAAAGGACCAGCAAATATCCTCAACAAAATTATGGAGGAAAACTTTCCCAATTTAAAGAGAGAGATGTCCATGAATATACAAGAAGCCTACAGAACTCCAACAGACTGGACCTGAGCAGAAATACCTCCTGTCACATAATAATCAAAACCCCAAATGTACTAAACAAAGAAAGAATATTAAAGGCAGCAAGGGAAAAAGGCCAAGTAACATATAAAGGAAGACCTATCAGAATCACACCAGACTTCTCACCAGAGACCATGAAAGCTAGAAGATCCTGGGCAGATCTCATGCAGACTCTAAGAGAACACAAATGTCAACCAAGACTACTATACCCAGCAAAACTCACAATCACAATAGATGGAGAAACCAAGATATTCCACGACAAAACCAAATTTACACAATATCTTTCTACAAACTTAGCTCTACAAAGAATAATAGGAGGAAAACTCCAACACAAGGAGGGAAACAATACCCTGGAAAAAGCAAGATAGTTATTGTCGTTCATTAAACACAAAAGAAGATAACCATTCAAATATAAAAATAACATCAAGAATGAAAGGAAGTAACAATCACTATTCTTTAATATCTCTTAATATCAATGGAGTCAATTCCCCAATAAAAAGACATAGACTAACAGACTGGATAAGGAAAAAGGAACCTACATTTTGCTGCATACAGGAAACACACCTCAATGTCAAAGACAATAACTACCTTAGAGTAAAAGGCTAGAAGACAATTTTACAAGCCAATGGTCTCAGGAAATGAGCCAGAGTAGCCATTCTAATATCAGATAAAATTGACTTTCAACCTAAAGTCATCAAAGGAGATACAGAAGGACACTTCTTGCTGGTCAAAGGAAAAATCCACCAAGAAGAACTTTCAATTCTGAACATCTATGCGCCAAATGCAAGGGTACCCTCATTTGTAAAAGAAACTTTACTAAAGCTCAAAGCACACGTTGCACCCAACACAATAATTGTGGGTGACTTCAACACTCTACTCTCCTCAATGGACCAATCAGGAAAACAGAAACTAAACAGAGACACAATAAAACTAATTGAAGCTTTGGACCAATTGGACTTGACAGATATTTATAGAACATTTCACCCTAAAACAAAAGAATATAACTTTTTCTCAGCACCTCATGGTACCTTCTCCAAAATCGACCATATAATTGGTCACAAGACAGACCTCAAGAAATATAAAGAATTCCCATGCCTCCTATTGGATCACTATGGAGTAAGAGTGGTCTTCAATGGCAAAAACAACAGAAAGCCCACATACACATGGAGGCTGAAAAATAATCTACTCAATGACACCTTGGCCAAAGAAGAAATAAAGAAACTAGTCATAGACTTTTTAGAATGTAATGAAAATGAAGGCACAACATACCCAAATCTTTGGGACATTATGAAAGCAGTGCTAAGAAGAAGACTTATAGCCCCGAATGCCTCCAAAAAGAAAATGGAGAGTGCATACACTAGCAGCTTAAGGACACACCTGAAAGCCCTGGAACAAAAAGAAGCCAATTCACCCAGGAGGAGTAGAAGACAGGAAATCATCAAACTCAGGGCTGAAACCAGTCAAGTGGAAACAAAGAGAACCATAAAAAGAATCAATGAATCCAGAAGCTGGTTTTTTGAGAGAATCAACAAGATAGATAGACCCTTAGCCAGACTGACCAAAGGGCATGAGAAAGTATCCAAATTAACAAAATTAGAAATGAAAAGGGAGATATAACAACAGAAACTGAGGAAATTAAAAAAAAAAATCATCAGATCTTACTACAAAAGCCTATACTCAACACAACTGGAGAATCTGGAGGAAATGTACAATTTTCTAGACAGACACCAAATACTAAAATTAAATCAGCACCAAATAGATCATCTAAACAGTCCCATAACCCCTAAAGATATAGAAGGGTTCATAGAAAGCCTTCCAACCAAAAAAAGCACAGGATCAGATGGCTTCAGCACAGAATTCTATCAGACCTTCAAAGAAGACCTAACACCAATACTCTTCAAATTATTCCACAATATAGAAACAGAAGGAAAACTACCCAATTCCTTCTATGAAGCCACAATTATGCTGATACCAAAACCACCCAAAGATCCAACAAAGAAAGAGAACTTCAGACCAATTTCCCTTATAAACATCAATGCAAAAATACTCAATAAAATTTTTGCCAACCGCATCCAAGAACACATCAAAACGATCATCCAACATGATCATGTAGGCTTTATTCCAGGGATGCAGGGTAGGTTCAATACATGGAAATCCATCAATGCAATCTATTACATAAACTAACTCAAAGAAAAAAACAACATGGTCATTTCATTGGATGCTGAAAAAACATTTAACAAAATTCAGCATCTTTTCATGCTTAAAGTCTTGGAAAGAACAGAAATTCAAGTCCTATATCTAAACATAGTAAAAGCAATTTTCAGCAAACTGGTAGCCAGCATCAAACTAAATGGAGAGAAACTTGAAGCAATCCCACTAAAATCAGGGACTAGACAGGGCTGCCCCCTTTCTCCTTATATTTTCAATATTGTACTTGAGGTACTAGCTTGGGCAATTGGACAACATAAGGAGGTCAAAGGGATACAAATTAGAAAGGAAGAAGTTAAACTATCATTATTTGCAGATGATATGATAGTCTACCTAAGTGACCCCAAAAAACTCCACTAGAGAACTCCTACAGCTGATAAACAACTTCAGCAAAGTGGTTGGTTATAAAATCAACTCAAGCAAATCAGTAGCCTTCCTATACTCAAAGGATAAGCAGGCTGAGAAAGAAATTAGGGAAGTGACCCCCTTCACAATAGCCACAAACAGTATAAAGTACCTTGGGATGACTCTTACCAAACGTGAAAGATCTGTATGACAAGAACTTCAAGACTCTGAAGAAGGAAATGGAAGAAGACCTCCAAAAATGGGAAAACCTCCCATGCTCATGGATTGGCACGCTTAATACAGTTAAAATGGCCATTTCGCCAAAAGCAATATACAGATTCAGCACAATACCCATCAAAATCCCAACTCAATTTTTCATAGATTTATAAAGAGCAATTCTCAAGTTCATCTTGAATAACAAAAAACCCAGGATAGCTAAAACTATTCTCAACAACAAAAGAAATTCTGGGGGAATCAGTATCCCTGACCTCAAGCAATACTACAGAGCAATAGTGTTAAAAACTGCATGGTATTGGTACAGTGACAGGCAGGCGGATCAATGGAACAGGATTGAAGATCCAGAAATGAACCCACACACCTATGGCCACTTGATCCTCGACAAAGGGGCTGAAAACATCCAATGGAAAAAAGATAGCCTTTTCAACAAATGGTGCTGATTCAACTGGAGGTCAGCATGCAGGAGAATGCAAATTGACCCATCCTTTTCTCCTTGTACTAAGCTCAACTCCAAATGGATCAAGGACCTCCACATAAAGTCAGACACTCTGAAGCTAATAGAAAAGGAACTGGGGAAGACCCTTGAGGACATTGGTACAACGGGAAAGTTCCTGAACAGAACACCAATAGCGCATGTTCTAAGATCAAGAATTGACAAATGGGACCTCATAAATTTACAAAGTTTCTGTAAAGCAAAGAATACCATCAAAACGACAAATCAGCAACCAACAAATTTGGAAAAAATCTTCACCAACCCCACATCAGATAGAGGGCTCATATCCAATATATACAAAGAACTCAAGAAGCTAGACCCCAGAAAACCAAATAACCCTATTAAAAATGGGGTACAGAGTTAAACAAAGAATTCTCACCTGAAGAAGTTCGGATGGCAGAGAAACATCTCAAGAAATGCTCAACTTCATCAGTCATCAGGGAAATGCAAATCAAAATAACCCTGAGATTTCACCTTATATCAGTCAGAATGGCTAAGATTAAAGACTCAGGAGACAGCAGGTGTTCCAAGGATGTGGAGAAAGAGGAACACTCCTCCACTGCTGGTGTGGTTGCAAACTGGTACAACAACTCTGGAAATCAGTCTGGTGGTTCCTCTGAAAACTAGGCATGTCACTTCTGAAAGATCCTGTTATACCACTCCTGGACTATACCCAGAGGATTTCCCAGCATGTAATAAGGATATATGCTCCACTATGTTCATAGCTGCCATATTTATAATAGCCAGAAGCTGGAAAGAACCCAGGTATCCCTCAACAGAAGAATGGATGCAAAAAATGTGGTATATTTATACAATGGGGTACTATTCAGCCATTAGAAACAATCAATTCATGAAATTTTTAGGCAAATGGATGGAGCTGGAGAACATCATACTAAGTGAGGTAACACAGTCTCAAAAGATCAATCATGGTATGCACTCACTAATAAGTGGTTATTAGTGTGGAAAACTGGAATACCCAAAACATAATCCACACATCAAATGAGGTACAAGAAGAATGGAAGAGTGGCCCCTGGTTCTGAAAAGACTCAGTGTATCAGTATAAGGCAAAAGCAGAACAGGGAAGTGGGAAGGGGTGGGTGAGAGAATAGGGGGAGGGAAGGGGGCTTATGTGACTTTCCTGGAGTGGGGGACCAGAGAAGGGGAAATCATTTGAGATGTAAATAAAAAATATATCAAATGAATTAAAAAATTAGAAAATGTTAAAAAAAAACAGGATACAGAACTAAGCAAAGAATTCTCAACTGAGGAATACTGAATGACTTAAAAGCATTGAAAGAAATGTTCAACATCCTTGGACATCAGGGAAATTAAATAAAAATAACTGTGAGATTCCTCCTCATATCAATCAGAATGGCTAAGATCAACAACTCAGTTGACAACAGATGCTGGTAAGGATGTGGAAAAAGAGGTACAGTCCTCCATTGTCAGTGGGATTGCAAGCCAGTAAAACCACTCTCGAAATCAGTCTGGTGTTTCTTCAGAAAATTGGACATAGGATATACTGCTCCTGGGCATATAACCAGAAGATGTTCCAACATATGACAAGGACATGTGATCAACTATGTTCATAGCTGCCTTACTTATAATAGCCAGAATCTGGAAAGAACCCAGATGTCCTTCAACAGAGGAATAGATACAGAAAATGTGGTGCATTTACACAATAGAGTACTACGAAGCTATTAAAAACAATGAATTCATGATATTCTTAGGCAAATGGATGGGATTAGAAAATATCATCCTGAGTGAGGTAACACAGTCACAAAAGAACACGCAAGGTATGCACTCATTGATAAGTGAATATTAGCCCAAAAGCTCAGAATATCCAAGATAGAATTCACAGACCACATGAAGTTCAAGAAGAAGGAAACAAAGTGTGAATGCTTCAGTCCATCCTAGAAAGGGGAACAAAATACTCAAGGGAGGAAATATGGAGACAAAGTGTGGAGCAGCAACTGAAGGAAAGGCCATCCAGAGACTCGCCTACCTGGAGATCCATTTCATATACAGTCACCAAAACCAGACACTAGTGTGGATACCAAGAAATGCTTGCTGAAAGGAGCCTGATATAGCTTCTTCCTGAGAGGCCCCGCCAGAGCCTTACAAATACAGAGGTGGATGCTTGCAGTCAATCATTCGAGTGAGCTCAGGGTCCTGAGTGGAGGAGCTAGAGAAAGGACTGAAGGATCTAAAGGCGTTTGCAACCCCAAAGGAAGAACAATAGTATTAACCAACCAGAACCCCTAGAGCTCCAGGGACTAAGACACCTAGCATACACATGAGGAGACCCATAGTTCCAGCCCCATTTTTAGCGGAGGATGGACTTGATGGGCATCAGTTGGAGGAGAGGACATTGGTCTTGGGAAGGCTCAATGCCCTAGTGTAGAGGAATGCCTGGGCAGTTAGGTGGGTGTGTGGGTTTCAGAGCAGGGAGAGGTATGATGAGATAGGGGGTTTCTGGAGGGCAAACCTGGAAAGCAGATTATATTTGAAATGTAAATAAATAAAATATCCAAAAACATATATATAGAAAGAATATTACCTCAGAGATAAAATGTTAAATGAAATGGGAGATACAGAAGACTGTAGATATTAAGTTCAAAGCAGTGCTTTATTAGAATATACTCATTAAAAGTTCAAAGCAACAGTTTTGTACCATGGTCTTTCCTTATCATAGTGCATACCTGTGACTTAATCCTTAAACCTAAATGTTTTTATCCTTGAATAAAAATTTGTCCCAAGTCTATTTCTCTTTTTTGTATAATTATGGAATCTCATTGTATTTCTTATTATATAGACTTTATTTACTATTCTGAGAAGTGGGCACATTCTATTCTTGATTCTAACTTTATTACATCTTTCTAGCAACTAAGACAATCTCAAAAACATTTTTTTTCTAAAATTATTTGAACCAAATAAGGAATTCTATAGAATTACTATCTACTCATCTCTATAGCATCACTATAAGATAATACATCTTCCTTGTTCTGCAGAGATCTGCTCAAAGGTGTGGACTAATATCCAGTGATTGTTATGTGTTTAATCATAGCAGGAAAAGCATATTAATAGCAGGAATCTTTCCTTGGCTTTGTCTAATTAAGCCTATTGGTTTGTTAGTCCTTGCTGGAATCATCTCAGAAAGATTTCCTAATAGTTTTTACCTTCTCCTAGATGGATCTAGAAGTAAGGTTGATCCAGTTTTCTAGTCAAGTTTTTTAATATGTGTATTTTTATTGGGATAAGAGAGGATTGATATATAGAATTATCAATGAGCAATATTTATTAATCCCTCTTATTTTGTTTTAGTAGTAACAATATTTTCCCTCCTACTTTGATTTCCTGCTTTAGTTTTCCCTCTTTGCTCTAGTTAATCTCTTTATACTCAAGTTTTCCTTCTAGTGCCTTTGGTAGAACTAGATTGATAGAAATTGCTGATATTGAACATTGTATTGTGTGGAGTTTAATTTTCTGGTCCTGTGTGGTGCTATTTATGGTTCTTATACATTAATAAGCAATCCTCCATTGCTTAGATTGTGACAGTTTCATTTTGTTTTTGTTTATAATATCTTCTATGCATTTGACTTAGGTTTCTTCTTCTTCTTCTTCTTCTTCTTCTTCTTCTTCTTCTTCTTCTTCTTCTTCTTCTTCTTCTTCTTCTTCTTCTTCTTCTTCCTCCTCCTCCTCCTCTTCTTCTTCTTCCTATATGCCTATTATGGGTTTGGTCATTTCATAATGTTCCAGGTTTTCTGGATGTTTAATATCTGGATTTTTGTTGTTGAGGTTTTGTTTTTTAGATTTAAATTTTTTCTTTGTATATACTATGTCTTCTACCTTGTTTTCAAGATACAAAATTCTCTGTTAAATGAATTCCAATATGTCCTTAAGGTCTGACTTTTAGTTTGTCTATTTTTTACCCAAAATTTATTTTTTATTTCATATTACATCACAATCATAGCTCTCCTCCTCCCCTTTCAGTTCAAACCTTGCAAATCCCTCCCTCCACCACCCTCTATTTTTCTCTGATAAAAAGCAGAAGACCCTCCCTGGACATCACTCTATCCTTTAACACCCAGTACCAGCAGGACCAGGCACATCCTTTCACAGTGAGGCTTAACTAGGCAGTCCAGGTAGGTGAAGGAGATCAAATGGCAGGCTACATAGCTAGAGACAAGCCCTGCTCAAATTGTTAGAGAAGCCATACGACCAAGCTACATATATGCTTCAAATATGTGGGGGCTCAGGTCCAGCCCCTGTATGCTCTTTGGCTGGTGCTTCGGACTCTATGATCCTCCACGGGCCCAGCTAAGTTAACACTGTGGGTCTTTTGTTGTATTTGACCCTTTCAACTTGCTCAACTGTATTCTCTACTCTTTCACAATACTCCCCCAAAACCTGGCTATGGATCTTGGCATATGTTTCTGTCAGCAGCTGGATGAAGCCTCTCAGGAAAGAGTTATGTTAGGTTCCTGTCCACAAGCATAGCAAAGTATCATTAATAGTGTCAGCAGTTGGCTACCTCCCACGGGATTGGCCTATAATTGGCTCCATCATTTGTTCCTCTAGTTAGCTGTTATTTTATACTCTGCTCCATCTTTATCTCTGTGCATTTTGTAGGCAGGACAAAATATGGGTTGAAGATTTTGTGGGTGGGTTGAAGTCCCCCTCCTTCCACTGGAAGTCCTGCCTGACTACAAAAGCTGCCTATTCCAGGCTCTATATCCCCAACTCAAAGTAACCTCAACTAGGGTTACCACTTTGGGTTTTCTTTAGTGATTCTATTTCTTTGTTAAATTCTGCTGGGGAAAATATTAAAAAAATTATAATCAACAAATTTTCGTGCCTGTACCTCTGCCCCAGTGGCCTGGTTAGACATGCACCAGTGAGCAATAGCTGGCCTGGTTTTATCTCGTGGAGATTCACTGGCCTGGAGCTCCCAAATTTTCTCCACCCATCTTGATTGGTTCCCAGTGGTGGATTGCTACCATGCCAACCTAGTGCTTCAAATCTCCCACTGTCTTTATGGAATACCTTAGGCAAACTCATACTTGGCAACCATACCTTTCTCTCTTGACACCAGATGAGCTGCTGTGGGGCACAACAACTAAAACCTAATGCTGAAAGCTTTATCAAAATATGATTCTTCTGGTGGTGTATCAGCAATGATCCGCCATGATACTAGGAAACTCTACAGCTATATCTTACTATATTTTACCCCTTTGCTGTCCTGGTTCCAAAAGGAAGTAACTCTCTTCTGCTTCCTCCCTTCCTCAGTCCAACACAAAAGTCCCCCCTAATAGCCAGACTGACTCCTTTATTCATTAAGAAATTGGTTCACAAGAACAGCATCAGGCCCATCCACAACAAAATTCTACTTTTATTGTTTTCATTATTCCATTAAAACATCTGTGTGTTTATTCATTTTTTAAAGATTCTTGAAGATATTTACAAATGTTATTTTTCAAGTTTCTTTTATATCCTTTAACTTAATTGCTACTTTTCTGGAGGCCTATTGCAATAGGATTGTTGACTTCTAAAGGAGGTATTGTCTTGGTAGTTCATATTTGTAGTTTTTTGTGATATAATTTGAGCATATAAAGTTATAATATTTAAAATGTTTTAATGTAGTTATTTGGCCTTGACTTTGTTGTGTTGTGTTCTAAGACTTAGTTGTTGTTATGCACTCTGGATCCTAAGCAAGAGGTGTCTCTGATGTGTCTGGTAGAGAGTTTTTCTGCCAGTCAGCAGATGATAAGAGGATATACAAATGGGCCACAAGAGAAGACTGAGAAGGACAGCAGAAAATCAGTAGGGGAAAAATGGTTCTGCAACTACAGGTGGAGTCTGTACAGAATGAAGATTGGGTGAGCGGAGAGGGCTTTTCAGGAAGATTGTCACATAGGGAGAACAAGTTTAAAGAGATAGGAAGTGAGGAGGTCGAGGGTGTGCTATTTGCTTACCTGTATCTGGGTCCAGTGTGGCCACATGTGATCCTTCATAAAGTTGAATTTCAGCAGGTTGGTGGCTGACACAGACAATGGATAATTGACACAGACAGGGATGGAAGGATAGACAGAGAGGTTTCGTCAGAAAAAGTACCATTTCAAGTTTATAAATGTGAACCAGGTGACACAAACATTTTATTGTGGAATACCTATTGAACTTTCATTTCAGCAGAGCTATCAATGACTAAAAGGAATAAAATAAAAGGATTGGCAACCTTGATATCAGTCAAAAGTAGAAATAATTCCAGTGTCTATCAAACAATGAGCACATTTTATATTATTCAGATAATAAATTCAGTGTGGGAAATGGTGAGTCACAGCTAAAGATGTCACCTTGGAGAAAATTTAACATCATAATTTTAAAGCCGGAAATAAACACATGGAAAAATAAATGCAACAGATTGGTTTCATTGCAAGGTTAAACTAGGCAAACTGAACAATATATTCCTTAGAGAATCATTTGTGAATCATGACAATGCTACAGAAATGCAAGGATATATTTCACAGGAGTCTAGGAGTTTGGTTTTCACCTCTAGCGTGGGAGAGGAGGGATAGGGCTTAGAAAGTCAGGCAATAGTTTTTCAAGTAAATGCTGATCTTGGACATGGTTTTCATACCTGCTTTGAAAATCTGCCAGATGTAGTCTTCTGTATATGTGATACATGTTATTCATTTTTTTATTCGATGTATTTTTTATTTACATTTCAAATGATTTCCCCCTTTTCTAGTCCCCCACTCGCCGAAAGTCCCGTAAGCCCCCTTCTCTCCCCCTGTCCTCCCACCCACCCCTTCCCACCTCCCCGTTCTGGTTTTGCCGAATACTGCTTCACTGAGTCTTTACAGAACAAGGGGCTACTCTTCCTTTCTTCTTGTACTTCATTTGATGTGTGGATTATGTTTTGGGTATTCCAGTTTTCTAGGTTAATATCCACTTATTAGTGAGTGCATACCATGATTCACCTTTTGAGTCTGGGTTACCTCACTTAGTAGGACGTTCTCTAGCTCCATCCATTTGCCTAAGAATTTCATGAATTCATTGTTTCTAATGGCTGAATAGTACTCCATTGTGTAGATATACCACATTTTTTTGCATCCACTCTTCTGTTGAGGGATACCTGGGTTCTTTCCAGCATCTGGCAATTATAAATAGGGCTGCTATGAACATAGTAGAGCATGTATCCTTATTACATGGTGGGGAATCCTCTGGGTATATGCCCAGGAGTGGTATAGCAGGATCTTCTGGAAGTGAGGTGCCCAGTTTTTGGAGGAACTGCCAGACTGATTTCCAGAGTGGTTGTACTAATTTGCACCCCACCAGCAGTGGAGGAGTGTTCCTCTTTCTCCACACCCTCTCCAACACCTGCTGTCTCCTGAATTTTTAATCTTAGCCATTCTGACTGGTCTGAAATCTCAGGGTTGTTTTGATTTGCATTTCCCTAATGACTAATGAAGTTGAACATTTTTTAAGATGCTTCTACGCCATCCGAAGTTCTTCAGGTGAGAATTCTTTGTTTAACTCTGCACCCCATTTTTAATAGGGTTGTTTGGTTTTCTGGAGTCTAACTTCTTGAGTTCTTTATATATATTGGATATTAGCCCTCTATCTGATGTAGGATTGGTGAAGATCTTTTCCCAATTTGTTGGTTGCCGATTTGTCCTCTTGATGGTGTCCTTTGCCTTACAGAAACTTTGTAATTTTATGAGGTCCCATTTGTCAATTCTTGATTTTAGAGCATACGCTATTGGTGTTCTGTTCAGAAACTTACTCCCTGTACCGATGTCCTCAAGGGTCTTCCCCAGTTTCTTTTCTATTAGCTTCGGAGTGTCTGGCTTTATGTGGAGGTCCTTGATAAACAACAAATGTTAAAACTCTTGCAAGAATGCTTATTATCCAAGAAAATTATCATCATCTTCCCATCACTGTAATATTATTTATATTCTGAGATTCTGTCTCAGTTTTAAATTATTTTGATATTAAGATATAAATATTCTTTTAATAAAAGTTGCTTAATATTTTTAAACTTTTTGCAGCTAAGTTTTAACTCAAATTTGAAATCAAGTTGGTCAGATTTGTCCTCTTTTCACAGATAAAGGCTTCTTCTGCATGTGTGTTTGTTTTCTTCAGCCATTCTAAGTATGCGAATTCCTTGCTATTATACTTTCTATTTCTGGTCAAATTCGTGGAATTATTGGAGCCAGCCAGTGTCCACATTTTCACATATCTTAGGTATTTACTGAAGCTTTCCCCCCTTTATTTCCACTGGAGAATTCCCATGGATAGCAGATGAATGACGTGGAAATGTGATCATTTAGCACTGAGCCAAACAGACCCTTTCCTTGGAGGCAATTTTAGAAATAGGTCTCATCGAAGCAGAAGGTTATGGAATAATGAGTTTTGCAGAATATTTGAGTTTCTAAGGTTAAATGTTTAGCCCTTTCTTTAAGCCACCATTTACCATAATTTATTATCACAAGGAAGAAAAATCTGTGTATGTATACATAGAATATTCATAATAATTCTTTGTAGCTTTTGTGCTTTCATTCTCATCACTTTTCAGTGCCTAAAGACAGTTTCTAAATCCATTTTAGAAATGAAGGTTAGTAAATGAAATGTTTCTGAGAAAAAGTGAGGGGTAAAGCATTCAAAGTATCATTCAGTTTTAATTTGGACTTCAAATTAAATTAAGGGAAATAAAGAAACACGAGGTGCTTTCTTTCCTGTAATTAAAATGATAGTATCTCAGAGATTTAGAATAGAACCATATAAGTTACTCAGACAAAATTAGAGCCTTGTTGTGTTGTTAGCCATCAATTATTGGAGGATTTTAAATGAACATTTTTATGTAACTTTATACCATTTACTTATAAAATCCAAAGCTTTGCTCTAATCATTTGTTCAATAAAGAATATACACATTTTCTTATTCTAATATTTCAATGTCCAGAAGTAGCAGTATATCTCATTTCCCAAGGGGCTAAATGGTTCAGAGAAACAAAACTGAAAGATAATGAAAACTGCTGCTAAAGATTTGAAATGCATATTTTTTCTGAATTAAAACCAAGTAATAACAATCTCAGATGAACAATCTCTATCTGGAGACATTCCCCATTGCTTTACTTTCACTATTCAATAGGTTTCTGTATCTGTCTCATTAGCTCCCTGAGATTTGAAGAAACAGCTACTATCATCCTAAAAGGAATCTCAGTTCATCTCAGTGTAGGTTTAGCTGATTATTAAAATTACTCACAAGCTGGTTTAGCTTGACAAACCATCTTTCAAAATATATTGTATATTTTGAACAATCTTTATATTTATAAACAATTTTCAAAATATATTTTACTGTAAAAATACTTTTTACAAAATAAATTTTCTTAACTGTGCTTAAAGAAACTTGTAGGGTTTCATCTTTTTGAGTATGGAAATGGTAATCTTGGGCAGAGAAGTTCTTTTAAAAAATTTTTCCCAAAGAACAGACTCTAGAACATTTTCTTTAGTTACTATTCACAGAATAGTAAAAGTGGCTTTAAGCATACATAAATCTAAGAGTTGTGCCTTACTTGTCTGCTTTCTTTGTTGCCTAAAGGCAAATGCTTCATTCCTTAGAAGTGCTTCCATGGGGTCCTCAAGGGACAGGTATGTGAATACTTCCCTGGATTTCTCTTATATGAAGGTTACCTAGACTCTAAACAAATTTACAATTTGTCAAGTCCCTATCTATCAATGTATATTCCTCAATGGCACTAATTTTCCCTAAGGATATCGAATTATCCCTTGACAATATCCCAAAATACCCTGATATTCAGGAGAGCACACAGCTGGAGCCTAATCACACTGTAGAAAAATAAGGCTAAATTTACTTTAGTTACCTCTTGCTAAGTTTAAAATCATGTTTATTATTTATCTATTTTATAAAACAAATCCTCCCTAGCCTACACATGACATGTAGTTTCTTTTCTGAATTTTGAGGATTTTTTTTAGTACAATAACAAAAAAGATAATCCTCTCTTTTCTTCTTCTCAAAACAATGTTAATTCTATCCTCATCTTTGTCTATTCATACAACACATACAGTAGAAACTATAGGTAAGTCACTATAAATTATTTGGGCTACAAGAAGTATTGGGTGTGAATACTTCTTGTTCCAAAATGCAAGTATGTGTATTCTAATTTCCCCTTTGATGTCATCTTCCAGGATTCAGTATAGAATATGGATTTTGATAGCACTTGTGTTCCACACATGCTTTGATGCAGTGAGTAGGGTTTCTAGTTGGAGTTGAATGAAGAAGGCATAGGAACAAAGAAAGGGCCATTGTCACAAGGTCTTGTCCACACTACCTTCTACTTACTTGTCCCCAAAGTATATTGCTTTATTTGAGGAAACTTGTCTGTAGCTGAATGAGAGAAAGGGTTAAGATGATATAATTCATTTTAAATTTTACTCTTGGGTTACCAAGATCCATCTTGAATCTTTAATTTGAATACAAATTATTTTAGCTTCATTTGCTCTGCCTGGCCAGGTAATAGTTCCTTTTAAATATTTACTATTTTTAATTTATTTAATAATTATAATTATATTGTTATATATCTGTGCATATGCACGTGCATGTTTGTGCATACACATAGAACTTTTGGTGATTAATTCTCTTCTTCCACCATGGAAGAATTTTAACCAATTTTAACTCCAGCTGTTGACTTGCATAGCAAACACTTTTGTTCACTGAGCTGTAGACTTGGTTTGTTTGTTTTCTCTGTAGTTTCCACATACATCAATGTTTTTGGTTTTATATTTCAATTTTTCTGTACAGTTTCCAAAATGTTTTAGAAAATGAAGATTTTTAGAAATATACTCCTAACACATGAATGATTTACCTGACTCTATTGCAATGCAAGCATTCAAAATGTAAGACAACTGCCAAATGTTCATTTCATTCTTCTGCACTTTGCTGATTAAAAGAAATCCATGCACATAGCAAAAGCCAACTGCCTTCTAGAAGTTACCTGAAATCTTCTTACAGCCACAAAAGCCGTCATCTTAGTCCATTATTGCTTTCAATATAAAAAAAAAAACATTTATTTTACAAAGTTGACAGACAATATAAGAAATTAATTGCTGCTTTATTTTTCCCGTTAAAGAATCTCCAGAACATTTTAATATTTCTGCTTTATCATACATATTGTTCTTTTACCTATTTTTTGCTCATCTACTGTGGTAGTAGTCAAATTTTTCTTGACATATGTGAGTACAATTTCTCTACCATTATTATAGAAAAATTAACAATTTTCCTTATTGAATCCTGATATAATTTTATCATTTTAAATTAATATATGTAATATATTTAATATATGTATAATATATGTATATTTAATAAATAGTATATAATATATGTAATATATTTCTATTCAGAATTCATCTTGTTGGTGTTTAATTACACTCTCTACATGTTCAGACATTTGTTTAGTTAGTCAACATATATGGAATATTAATAGATTTTATATGCATTTAAATTGTCCTATATGTATTGTAAACACACACATACACACACACACTCTCACACACACATTTTGTGAATACATTTCACTTTCTTACTCTAGAATGAGCACTAAAATTTAAGCTAGAACACAGTGTTTTCAGATATGAGGTTTGAGCCAAAGAAGCTAAAACTATATGGCATACTGCCCTGTACACAATGTGAATGAGGTATTAACTTGTTTCTAAATCTCTGTGATATCACCTCCCTCAGAAGATACCCTTTCTAAAGCAGTTTACTATCAGATCATATGTATTAATCTCCAGTTAGACATATAGCTAATAAAGATTGTCTCCTTGTAAACTCTGTAGAGTGAGCAATTTTAGAGGTGTGGTTTTTCTAACACTCATAAATGCTGATTACTAAGGATTGTTAGTGCTATTTCAAGTATGTGCTGGCCATTGGTGCTTTGTCACTTAGAACTGTCTATTCATTTCATTTGTCCATTTATCAACTGAAACTTTTGACATTTAATATTTGGAACTTCTTATAGATCATATGTATTAATCTCCAGTTAGACATATAGCTAATAAAGATTGTCTCCCATTCTGTTGACAGTCCTATTTTAGATTGATCTGTTTTTTGCTGAGCAGAAGATTTTAATTTCATTCTATCATTTTGTCAATTCCCTGAGCTATCGGAGCCCTTTTCAGAAAGCTTTTTATTATTCCTGTGTGAAGTATTTTCCTTGTGAAAAATGTTGTAATTTTAATGTATTATCCTATCATTACAGTTAAATTTTTGTCCAAATTAAAGTTTTGGGCATATGATACCAAATATAGCCTGGCGGTGGTGGTGCATGCCTTTAATCCCAGCACTTGAGAGCCAGAGGCAGGCGGATTTCTGAGTTTGAGGCCAGCCTGGTCTACAGAGTGAGTTTCAGCACAGCCAGGACTATACAGAAAAACCCTGTCTTGAAAAACCAAAAAAAAAAAAAAAAAAAAAAAAGGAATAAACCAAAAGTACATGATAGTACATTTTCCAATTAAGCAACAGTGAAACTAGTAAGAAAATGAAAATAAAATTTCCAAGTATAAAACAAGGTAAACTCAAGGGTAGCATTTCAATGTGGAAGAAATACCACTGAAGTGATTATCTAAATTTCTTAGTTCTGAGAAGAGACTTATGACACAATTAGTGAGTCACTACATAAATTCTACCTCTTTTCTTTGCATGTGTTAGAATAAAAACTAAAAATTCGAGTATGAAAATGTATGAACCATTGCTGGACTGTTTCTTTTCTTGAAAGATGAGGCAGGGCTTAATGCTTGGAATTGGACAAGTGCTGAGTCTTGCATGACTGTAGAAGGGACAGCATGATACAATTGCTGCCCATGAAGGTTGGGCCTCCACAAGTGCTGAGAGTAGCTGTGGGAATAGACCTTGTTTGTATAATAATATACATAATTTATTTTATATTCCTCCACTTTTGTCCCTGCAGTTGTTTTAGACAGGAATAATTCTGGGTCAGGGTTTTTGACTGTTTTCCCTGTCAAGGCTAATGACTCCTTGACAATCAGAGACAGCAGGAATCTGGAAGAAGAGATGTTTCTAATATAAGCAAAATGGTAAATGCTGTTGCCAGGTATTTGTGGGATGGAGATTAAACAGAATGCTAACAGTCACCTTCAGGACAGTCCTTAAGGCTGTGGGAAAGAACTCTGAAAACATGAGTTTAAGAATGGGAGGAGAGGCCCTTGATCCTGTGGAGGCTTGATGCCCCATCATAGGGGAATGATGGAGTGGTGAGGTGGGAATGGGTGAGGGAGTGGAGTAATATCCTCATAGAGACAAAGGGGAGGGGGGAGAGGAGGGATGGGATGCAGTGTTTGTGGAATGGTAATCAGGAAGGAGAATATCATTTGAAATGTAAAAATATAAAATGATTAATAAAAAATTTTAAAGTGAAAAAATTTATATTTCCCAACTATGCAAGATAGAAGGATATAATATAAATTATATGATGGGCTTCATGGAACCTAAAAGAACAGTGCCAACTGTACTATCAGACAACTTGTACAAAGCAATTAAGGAAGAAGAAGGAATATAGGAATTCGGGATCTCAGGGTAACTTTGCACCCAGTTAGGGATATTGTTTTTACTTGTAATATTAGCCTCAAACAGAGCTAGTTTAGGGTCAGGCTTAGCAGAAATAGTGATCTCAGATCTAATTATACCTAACTAGCTTATTGTCTGTGCTTACAAAGGCACACAGATTTCTAAATTCATTTGCAATGGTAAACAAAACAAAACAAAACAAAATACAATGTACTTGCTGTCTTTTCTTAATAATCAAGAATCTAAGGACAAAAAATGCTGGTTTATTAGATACTAGAAAGGGAACCTGGAATGACTGAATTGATATATAAACAGCAGAGTGTACACTTTGGTCTGTACTAAAGAGCAACTCAGAGAGAACTCCTTGTAGGTCAAACTCAGCTCTTTAGAATTTTTTTTTTAATTTTTTTTATTCGATATAATTTATTTACATTTCAAATGATTTCCCCTTTTCTTGCCCCCCCCCACTCCCCGAAAGTCCCGTAAGCCCCCTTCTCTTCCCCTGTCCTCCCTCCCACCCCTTCCCAGTTCCCCGTTCTGGTTTTGCCGAATACTGTTTCACTGAGTCTTTCCAGAACCAGGGACCTAGAATTTTTTTTAAAGCAGGATTTCTGACTTTGCTTGGGAAACCCATTAGCTATCTGGAGAGCATTTAGAATTTTTTTTTTTCTAGCAACAGAGAGGTATCTCTATTGGAGAGCTGTTTTGAGCAGACAGTAAGGCTATCAGCTTGTACCCATGATTGACTTGAAGTTGTTTTTTCCCTATTTCCAAATACTCCTTCCTCAGAACCCTTCTCCAAACCAGGGCTGGTCCTTGACAGATAAACAATTGCGGTTCATACATGGGGAAGAACAGTTTTCCATCTCCACAGCCCTCAGGTGCTTTGTTTCAGAGTGTGGCTCTGTGAGATTTCCCACTTCCATGATAAACTGTCTACTGATGTTGTCATTGTTCAGGTCTTGTTAGGGCAGACATACACTTTAAGTGTCATGGCTGTAACTTTCCTATCATTTCTAGAAGACACAGACTGACAGTTGAGTACCTAGTTTCCTGACTCTTAAAATATTTCTCCTGCTTTTTCCATGATGTTGGAGAATTAGGTTGAAAAGTTATGATGTAAATGTATCATTTGAGGCTGGTCACCACATAGGTACTGATTCTGTGTATTTCCTATTTATTTGGAAATGCATATTGAGAGAGAGAAAACATGAAGTGTGTGTATAGGGAACTGGAGACAGGTGCCAATTGTGGATCAGGTTGAGAGAGGAAAAGACATAATCGAAATATGTTCATTGGAAAAATAAACAAAATTAATATACATTAAAACCTAATCAGCTAGTTAAAATATATGAAGTTATGAATAGAGCATAGTAGGATTTTTGCTGTTTTTGTGTTTATTGTTTTTTATTTATTTATTTATTCATTCATTCATTTATTTTACATTGCATTTATAAGAAGTTTAACATGAAAGAAGATCAAACTTAGTGGCATCAAGAAATAACAAAAGGAGGCCAAAAAGATGTGTATGAGCATATTCAGTGTAAGGTGGAACTGTATTTATGGTTATTTAAAAGATTCAGCAACTGCAAATATCAACAAAGCATGCTCCAAATACACTGTCTTACTGGGAGACTGGGGTAAGTGTGGACTGAATCAAAATCAATGCTCTGTGTTTGAGATGCAGAACCAAATGGAAGCTGAACTGACAAGCTGCATTGTACATATGTTTGAGACACAAACACAAGAAGCTATAGTCATGCTAAGATTCAGGGAACCAGGATGTGTAAATTACCACCTCCACCTTCTGACTCTCACCACAAGGTATTATAACTCATATGGAGTACTGAGCCTGACATAAATGTCTCTCAAGTGACTCAGTACATCAGGCAACATGGGAGTAATCCTGAAAATCATGCTTAAAATATTTTGGTAATATGAAATCTGATGAATTTCTAAGGAGAATTATGAAAAGAAAGAGACATGACATTCAGGTTACTGACACAAATAAATGCAACAATGTGGGATTCAAACTATTTCTAAAACTGTACAATACAAAATAACAGGAGAAGATAATTCTATATTTTTCTATTCTTACAGAAACTGGCTATATTTTTTAATTCTTAGAAAAATATATACTGAAAATTATTTTTAAAACATAAATAATGAGCATTACCAGAATAAGAAGAACATGAACTACCATAAAGAAAGACTACCATAAACATATACTTTTAGTCAGTCAAAGCTGAAGCATATATGAAAGATTTAAAGCCAAAGAAAAATTAAGGTGTTCTTATTTAAATTAAAACTTGTTTGAGTATCTATTGTATACAATAGTTATATTTAGTTCTTTGGAGGAGACTGTCATGAAAAGTAAGGAGGGCAGTTGTTAAAAGACCCTTAAGATATACTTCTTTCTATTATATTTTCCTACAAAAACAGTAATTTGGTTTAGAAGTTTTGAAAGATATTCTATTCTGTCAGGAAAAAGACACCATTATTATTTTTTGATTCATATTTACAACATACTGAAGTTTGAAAGTTTAATGTTTTTCTACATGAATATTTTTATTTCCAATATTTTGGAAGTAATAATCCAAGAATAATGTAGAATGATAGAAAGAGAAAGAGAGAAAGAGACAGAGAGACAGAGAGGGGAAATAAGAATATGGCAACAATATTACTTTGTGGATGCAGACGGCCTCCCAATACCTTTTCTTTCAATATAAAGCCTTAATTTGATGGTGGGTCAAAAGAAATTGAGTGTTAAGCAGAGATATATGATCTGACAACTGTCATATCATGTAACACGGGGTGGGATTTTCTTAAATTTGGGCCCTTCACACAAAGGTGGATTTAAGGCACTTTGGGTTCCAGTTATGAGGACAATTCAGTCAGAGTAATGTTATAAGCCATTGTAATAGTGATACAACTTAGTTCTATTAAAATTAAACCTGAAGATTATGAACTACCCCAAAATTGTCTCATAGCATCTCTTCAGTGATGCTATGTTCAGTTAGGCATTGTTTCTTTTCCATGGACCACTTTCTCAATAAAATCCTTCAACATCTGATTCTAATTGTTTTACTATTCTTATATTACTCCAATAGGATAATCCATTAAACAAATGGGAGGAAACAGCCTTAATGACATCTTGCACTTGTATCATGAACTTAATTCGATTAACCAAATTAGCTCTTTTACATTCAAGTCTCCATGTATTTTCTTAACATTCAAAGGAAGAAATCACCAAGAGAATAGAGATTTCTGTGGTTTCTCTCTTCATATGAAAGCAGAGCTCTGTGAGACTACACATCATTAACAAATACTGAGTTTGCATACTAAGGCCAATCAGATGGCTCAGCTGGTAAAGGTATTTATCTCAAAAATCCTTAAGAACTGATTCCAATTCCCCAGCACCTAGGCTGGAAGTGAAAAACCTGATTCCCAAAGTTGTCCTCTGACCTTCACATATGCCCTGTGGCAGGCAGGAATTCAGTAGTCTCTCTAAAAATATTATACGTGCACATTCAATGTAATAATACATTTTAAAACACAAGTGAGGAAGATTCCGTTAAAGAGAATAGAAACGAAAGAAGAAAAAATTTGAAAAGAACGTAGCCTTACAATCGATTTTTATTTTACTTAGAGAGGAGACAAACACCTGCATCCAAATTATCCAGCATATCCTGTTCTACTCTGAGGCCCCTGGCATTCTCAGAAATCACCAGGTTACGGTAAAACCCGAGATTCATAGTTTTATGCATGGTTTTGTGCAAGTGAAAGTAGAAAGCTTTGCTTTCATAGTAACCCTTCTCAGGAAATTGTCAACATTGCCTCAAGGCAGCTTTAATTTAAATTACTAACAATGTATGCTCCGAGAACACTTCTCACATTTCCCATGGGAAATGGGTTAATGTAGAAAATTTAACTCCATGAAGAAAAGTGATGTGCCCAGTCTGCATGATTAACCATTTTAGCTTCGCAAAGCCCACTGCACTCAGGAGTGAAGCTTACAAAGCATGAAGATTATCACTTACATTAAGGATATTCTAAAACATTAAGCTTGACTGAAAATTTTGTGTTATATATTTCATCAATTTAATATTTAGAAGAAAATTGATTTTAGTGATATTCACTCAAGTTTTCTAGCAAATAGAAAACTGAATATCTTGAGGTACAGGCCCTGATTCAAAGCACTGGTTTCTTCTTCCCATCACTGGTTACAACAGCTAAGATACTCTTGCGCACGGTACTTTTTCCTTGTAAAAACTATATTCAATACAAATAAAAAATATGTTTAATTGGTCAGAGAAGCATTTCATCTTTATCCAGCAATGGGCACAAAATAGTATTGACATTTTATGGTAATACTTTTTAATTTGGCTAAAAATGTAAAAGTGAAAATGCCAGTTTGAGTTATATATCATCAACACAACTTAGGAATTCAGAATCAATGAAGAACACATCTCTAAAAACAATATTTACTTTCTGTTGCATAATTCCCACTTAGTATGTTTATATATCATATTTCACAATTATATTTGCATAACGCAATGAAAAGTTTTATTAGTATGTTTTTCATTGCTATCATAAACTATCTGCATCTGGGTAATATAAAGAAAGGAAGCTTTCTTGGATGACAGTGTTGGGGGATCAAAGGTATGGGATCAGCATTGGGCCATGTGAGAAACTATGTACCCACCACCATGAAACCATGGTAGGAGCATGGTAAGTAGAAAATGCCACATAGTGAAATAGCCAGGGGGTGGGGTAGAGGTGGGGTTTACTCCTTTATAATGTATTGTGGGTCTGTGAATGGTAGCTTGGTCCTCCGTTGAGCTAAGGCTTGCAGCCCCAGAAACCCTGAACCAATTGTAGGCACTTCACCTGTTGCAGAGTACCAGGCCCACCTCACTAGGCACAGCCCCCCCCCCCCCCATAGATTTGTGGCTATCAGTCACCTAACGGCAATACTCCAAGCCCCTCCACATGTAGAGGATGTAAGCTCAAGACAGATCTTCATTTTAATGAGTTACCTAAAGGTCTAGAGAGCTTAGACAGTAAACTTTTCTTCCCTGACATTCCTCCCTGCAAGTTATTTAACCTCAAACCCACCCTTACAAGAGGAATATGGTTTTGCTCATCCACTTTCCTCCATGACAATAAATGTCTTAAAAACCAAGAACTATCTCTTTTCATTGGGATCTGTTGTGGGGAGCCATGGTGAAGGTCTTTACCAATAGAGCCACCTCTAATCTTCCATAGAAGGCCTCTCTGTGCTCCTAGCCATGACCACCACCAAGCCAAGCCCAAGCCTACATACAGGCCACTGTGGTCAAGCCAAAGTATCTCCCCTGAGGGTCCAGCCGGAGCCACCTTCTCCACCCCAATAATTCCCTAGGCTAAATCCAGCCTGTGGGGGGCATACTCTCAGCTCTTCTGTGCTTCCAGGGGCCCCTGAATGTCCAAAAACCTGAGAACCAGATGGCCTTGTCCTTGTCACAGGCCCAGGGATCCATGAGCCAGCTTTGGCTTTCCTGACCCTGAACTGTGTCCCAGGGCTTCCCTACAGCCCAGCACCCACCCAGCAACAGCATGGGGTAAGCACAGTCAACTCTCTTCCTGCCATGATTGGCCATGCCCTGTGGTAGAGTGGACACAGGATACATAACCCTACAATATATTCCTTTCTTGAGAACCAATTGGAGTACTACTACAATTACCTTCCTTGTAAATGCATGTGACAGCCTTCATGACCTTTTACTCAGTTCTTCTTAAAGCTGATTTCATCTTATCCTGACCAAGTTACTGACAAATTCCTAAAATGTAAATCAATATTCAACATACAAATCACAAGAATATCTTAAAAGCATCACTTGATTTTAGCCAGCTAAAACATTTTAAAAAAGGTTACAGTTTATTATGACTTGTTTTTCCCATTATTTATAATACAATACAAAAGTATATATGTAAGCATGCATGCATGTATATCATTAGCTATCATCTATCATTTATTTCTATTAACAATGTTGAAAAGTCTAGCAAAACATAATATTAAATTCTTTCTACATTGGCTTTGAGCTATTTTATTTGAACATTTATAGTATGGATGAAATATTCTATTAAATGTAACCTGGTAATTGATCTTAAATCTTTGAATGCAGCTGGAATCCACTAATCAACGTATAAACTGTGCAAGCTTTAACTCAATGTGTCAACTTGCTCTCCTTCTTAACCTGAGCTCTACTCTCGGAAATTAACCTCCGTGTGCAGTAGGGGTGAGCATTTTGCCTGCTGCTTTCAATAAAAGTCTTCTAACGTCAAGGCAGGAACACAGAATATAAACAAGAAAAGTACTTGTCTATACAGGGAAACACATGGCTTAGTTATCTACACATGTATGCTCTGTGTACCTGTTAACGAAGCCCTCATCTCTCTAAGTGACTTCCTATTTGGTGTTTTTAGCATGCTTCTATAGAGTGTGAGAGGTAGCTCTCCAAACATAATTATCCCTATATTTACACACACACACACACACACACACACACACACACACACACGTGCACACACACACTGGTTACAAGTGGCTGTGTGTGAGCAGTGTGAACATGTTACTTGTTTGATTTACAGCTGCAAACACTAACAGGGCCTATGAGGGGACTCAGTAGGACTTCTACATTCAAGCTTGACCCACCTCCAGCATTGGTTTTACTGCATTTACAGGAACTATGCAATAGCATGTTGTGGGCCCATACATTCTGGCATATGACAGCTCTCCTGTCTATACACGCAGCAGTATTCATTAGCTGTCTTGGATAACTGTGTATCTTGATTTCCTTTCCCTTTTCCTTCAGCTCATAATTGTGTTTAATTTTATTGTGTGGAAGGATGTAGCCTTTTGTAGCACTAACAAAGCATACATGTTGTCAGCAGAATAGCATACTATGTGCCCACTCGACAGCTGGAAGCCACGTGCTTTGCATCTGAGCCTGCACTGAAGACAGCCTAAGCATTTGAGCTGGATTTTCTTTCAGAACTAAATGATGCCATAAAGTTCAATTCATGCTGCAAAGTTTTATTTTTCCAAATGAATTTTAGTTACATAATTAGCATATAAACACAAGTATGCAATTCTTGATAAAGGATTAATTCTTTGCTGTCTTCTAATTCAATTCCAGTTTTATTCTTTGAGGGGTATAATGTATATCAATTTAATGTGAAATTTTGAGATACACATGTCTTATGCACATGTGTACTCATAAAAATACATGGGATTGTGTTGAATGTTTTAATGGTAATAAGATAAAACTACCCTCGCGATGATTCTTAGCAATCTTGATAGGAGTTTCTGTTGATCTAGACTGTTTTCAACTAGGAGATCATTATAATGAAAGCCTGTGAAGTTTCTCTACCACTCAGTTGATAACAGGTATTTAGACATCTTCTGGTGTTTGCCACTAAAAAGCTGCAAAGCAGATGTTCTGGCTTCCTCTCTGTGTTTGTAGATACATCAGATGGATTAGTAAATTTCATACTATGAAATAAGTTTAATACTTTTTGGTTGCTCTCAGGCAGGTGGATATTTTTTTTTAATTTTTTTATTCGATATAATTTATTTACATTTCAAATGATTTCCCCTTTTCTAGACCCCCCCACTCCCCGAAAGTCCCGTAAGCCCCCTTCTCTTCCCCTGTCCTCCCTCCCACCCCTTCCCAGTTCCCCGTTCTGGTTTTGCCGAATACTGTTTCACTGAGTCTTTCCAGAACCAGGGACCACTCCTGCTTTCTTCTTGTATCTCATTTGATGTGTGGATTATGTTTTGGGTATTCCAGTTTTCTAGGTTAATAACCACTTATTAGTGAGTGCATACCATGATTCACCTTTTGAGTCTGGGTTACCTCACTTAGTATGATGTTCTCTAGCTCCATCCATTTGCCTAAGAATTTCATGAATTCATTGTTTCTAATGGCTGAATAGTACTCCATTGTGTAGATATACCACATTTTTTGCATCCACTCTTCTGTTGAGGGATACCTGGGTTCTTTCCAGCATCTGGCAATTATAAATAGGGCTGCTATGAACATAGTAGAGCATGTATCCTTATTACATGGTGGGGAATCCTCTGGGTATATGCCCAGGAGTGGTATAGCAGGATCTTCTGGAAGTGAGGTGCCCAGTTTTCGGAGGAACCGCCAGACTGATTTCCAGAGTGGTTGTACCAATTTTCAACCCCACCAGCAGTGGAGGAGTGTTCCTCTTTCTCCACACCCTCTCCAGCACCTGCTGTCTCCTGAATTTTTAATCTTAGCCATTCTGACTGGTGTAAGATGAAATCTTAGGGTTGTTTTGATTTGCATTTCCCTAATGACTAATGAAGTTGAGCATTTTTTAAGATGCTTCTCCGCCATCCGAAGTTCTTCAGGTGAGAATTCTTTGTTTAACTCTGTACCCCCATTTTTTAATAGGGTTGTTCGGTTTTCTGGAGTCTAACTTCTTGAGTTCTTTATATATATTGGATATTAGCCCTCTATCTGATGTAGGATTGGTGAAGATCTTTTCCCAATTTGTTGGTTGCCGATCTGTCCTCTTGATGGTGTCCTTTGCCTTACAGAAACTCTGTAACCTTATGAGGTCCCATTTGTCAATTCTTGCTCTTAGAGCATACGCTATTGATGTTCTGTTCAGAAACTTTCTCCCTATACCGATGTCCTCAAGGGTCTTCCCCAGTTTCTTTTCTATTAGCTTCAGAGTGTCTGGCTTTATGTGGAGGTCCTTGATCCATTTGGATTTGAGCTTAGTACAAGGAGACAAGGATGAATCAATTCGCATTCTTCTGCATGCTGACCTCCAGTTGAACCAGCACCATTTGTTAAAAAGGCTATCTTTTTTCCATTGGATGTTTTCAGCCTCTTTGTCGAGGATCAAGTGGCCATAGGTGTGTGGGTTCATTTCTGGATCTTCAATCCTGTTCCATTGATCCTCCTGCCTGTCACTGTACCAATATCATGCAGTTTTTAACACTATTGCTCTGTAGTATTGCTTGAGGTCAGGGATACTGATTCCCCCAGATTTTCTTTTGTTGCTGAGAATAGTTTTAGCTATCCTGGGTTTTTTGTTGTTCCAGATGAATTTGATAATTGCTCTTTCTAACTCTGTGAAGAATTGAGTTGGGATTTTGATGGGTATTGCATTGAATCTGTATATTGCTTTTGGCAAAATGGCCATTTTAACTATATTGATTCTACCGATCCATGAGCATGGGAGGTTTTCCCATTTTTTGAGGTCTTCTTCCATTTCCTTCTTCAGAGTCTTGAAGTTCTTGTCATACAGATCTTTCACATGTTTGGTAAGAGTTACCCCAAGATACTTTGTACTGTTTGTGGCTATTGTGAAGGGGGTCATTTCCCTAATTTCTTTCTCAGCCTGCTTATCCTTTGAGTATAGGAAGGCCACTGATTTGCTTGAGTTGATTTTATAACCTGCCACTTTGCTGAAGTTGTTTATCAGCTGTAGGAGCTCTCTAGTGGAGTTTTTTGGGTCACTTAGGTAGACTATCATGTCGTCTGCAAATAATGATAGTTTGACTTCCTCCTTTCCAATTTGTATCCCTTTGACCTCCTTATGTTGTCGAATAGGCAGGTGGATTTTAATGTAGTTTCTCATAGGTCAATCCTTAAATCATCCTATTTTTCATTGGTGAAAGACAGTATTTTGTTTTGTTTTATTCTTCTGCTCTGATGTCTGGTGGTAGTTCTAAGGATGTAATTCTAGGATTGAGCTGCAGCTCAGAACTCTCTCTCTCTCTCTCTCTCTCTCTCTCTCTCTCTCTCTCTCTCTCTCTCTCTCTCTCTCTCTCTCTCTCTCTCCCAGACATGGAAAGGTACACAACTGAGACACTGCCGGGGAGACTCTAGCTAACAGACTTCCCAGTGCCAGGATCTCTCATCTGGGCAGTGAGCTGACATCAAAGCAGGTACTGGCAGGAACATCCTGCTCCCAACACCTCCTGCATGGAATCAAAGAGCCTCCCTGCAGGTGCTTGCAGTGAAACCTCCCACATGCTCAGGAAGTTAGGAGAAAAGTCCCTAGGTATGCCACAAGACTCAGAGTTCTCTTTCCTGAGCTCTGCCATGCTGTCATTTTTTAGTGCTGGAGCATTCTCTGTGGAGACACCACCAGAGTGGAGGGAGGTTCTTGCCTCTTTGTCTGTTCATGGATTAATATGTTCATGAACACCCCAATCCAAAACCTATAAAAGAAAAATAATTTTATATTAAACTTGGCTGTATTTTTTATTTACTAATTTTCCTGACCTAATTGGTACCCTTTTAATAAATTTCTTCCTTGCATTTAAATAAATTTGAAGACATTTCATCCATATTTTGCCATATACACATAAATGTCTATGCTTAAAAGATTGCAATTGTTTTGAAATTTCTGAAGTTTTTTTTGGCAAAACCCATTTAACTTATATACATTAATAATTGTTATTCCTAGGGCTGGGGAGATGGCTTAGCAGGTAAGAGAACTTGCTGATCTTATAGAAGACCTGAATTCAGTTCTCAATATGTAAGTCAGGTGTTCATCACTTCCTGTAATTATAGATGTTACCATCTTTTGGTGTCTGTGAGCCCACACCCCAATATCCCACATACCGTGCTTCCATGTGACACACACGTGCATATTTTTAAAAAATAAAATAACAGTTTTTCATAATGTAATTTTATTTCACTTTAACAAAAACCTTTGGTTTTTAAACACCTTGGTGCGATGTGTTAATATAGAATATACATATGTATGCTGTTTTGCACATTATTCCATTACAGATGATTTTCTCACTTTTCCCCTACTTTTAACTCCAATAGCATGAACATCAGCATTCTTCATACTGGTACATAAATTCTGCTTTTTTTTTTTTAAATCCAATTCCTTACCACCCCTTTTCATTCTTCTTTTTATTAACCTGTTTTCTTCCAGCTTGCTAAGTTTCTTTGAGATAATTATTCTGATTTCTCTGTTGGGCACATATAAGTGTCCATTTCCCTGGGAATATGTAATCTCTTCATATTGGTTTCCTTTGGCACTGGGTTTCTTGTTGCTTTTATTTCTGTCTGAACATTTGGAGGAACATAATCTTTTCCACACAGGATGAGTCTCCATATGAAAAGCAGTCCCTAGAGATGGGTATAGGGTTCTGTCTAGGGTGTCATGGCAGCTAACTATGTGGAAAGGATGCAATGGTGTAGTGTCAAAACTGTAATGCCCATTAGCTCAGGTCAGTCTTTATGAAGATTGTAGGTTCAAGTTGTGGGTATTTTCAAAAATGGGGGAATCAAGTACAGTATAATCATTGGGGTCTTCGTACCTTCTTTCTTCTGGATGCAGTCATAATCAAGTGGATTTGTTTCAGCACTATATCTCACATGCAGTTGCAAAGAGTAATGTCGAAGGATTTTATGCAAGGCTCCAAATGTGGGAAAATGTAGGCTCTGTGGTCTGGGGAGCATGAAGCACAGAACAGTGTGGTCACCATGTGAAAGAGCTTCTCAGGAGTTGAGGCCTTAAGTACAAACAGGAAGAAAGCCACAGTGCTCAACTTACTCAGCCAAACCATGACAGTGAGGGCTCTGGTGTCCAAGGCATAGGTGTTCACAGTCTGTGGTCGGTAGCGGTAGCATGTTTTGGAGTGAGAGCACTGGACATGGTATGGTGGTACCTCAGGAGTCCAGGAGTAGAACAGCTTTCTGTGAAGGTGCCAGACGAGGTGCTAAAAGATATCAACTCCACTGGAAGGGAGTGGATTTAAAGCTAGAGCCTGTTGTTTGGGGAATTATTGAGCGACCAGGTTGGTAGGCCTGAAGGAATGTAACGGCAGCTTTGATGATTCCAGTGGTATCTCACAACCAGGCTATGATTTAGGTACAAGTTTAAAAACTACAAGGACTCATTTGGCAAAATAAAGGAGTGCAGCTAAATTACTTAAGTGTTTGATTGGACTGAGTTGGAGAATGATATTCAGTATGAGAAAATGGCACTGTGTCTCTTTGAAAGTTTCAAATCCAGTGTTATTATTATGTTACAATAATTTGAGATGCTCTTAAAAATGTAGTTCCCACCTGTTGTCCAGGCAATATGAAGATAATCAGTTTTAATTAAGAGAAATATTCAGCATCATAAAATTCAATCCAACAAATCTTTGGAATTATAGAAAATACACAAAACAAATTGAAAAACAGGATTTTTAATATAAAATAAAGGGATATTTTATACTGAATTTCTAAAAAATCTCAGAACTTTCATATTTCTTCAAAATATCAAATATACTTGTTTTTATAAACCATTGTAATAAAGAGAGTTATTGTGAAAGTCAGAGCTATTACAGATATTTTACCCTAGATATTTAAACTTTTTCTATGGGTTTTTTCTTTGGTAGTGATAAAAAGCACTCATTTCTCATTATAGTGTGCAAAGCCTTTATAAATGTCCTAGACTATTGTTGGCCAGGGACCATTAGGATGCTGATAATGGAAGAAATGTAACTTTGGTACTGAATTCCATTACTTAAGGCTTTGTTGCTCTCCCTCACATGCTGAATACAGAGACTTGTTAGTAAAATAATTACAAATATTTCCTTGAAGACATTATCTGGTCACATTTCAAAGAGGCATGAGGCTTAGAATCTGACTATACAATGCCAGTCCTTTGAATTTGCATTGGGTGCTAGTCTTTAAAGCAACTTTTATTAAACCCACTGGAATAATTTTTTTCTGCTACAAATTCAGTTTTATTTTGAATTGGCAATGAATGCTCATAATCTTGAAATGAATCTAAAGGAAACTACCTGAATGTACAGCTTAATTATTTCAAAAATTGGAGCAAGAATAAGAGCATAGTCTAATCTTTCATGGATCAGATTTAGAATAAGTCACTACTCATTTAAAGCAGGTAATTATCTTTTTAATAAAGTACATTAGTCTAGTATTAATCAATTTCTTAAAACATGTTCTGCATTACTCTGTATATTGCTGTGTCAAAATACATGGTCAAAGTAACTAGAGGATTTGCTTTTATTATTTCTATTTTCTATTTTATTCTATTCTTCTATTTTATAGCTTTTTGTGTCAAGTAAACTATATCACCTAAGCATGACTGAACTTTCTAGACAGATCTTATTAAAATATTCTTCTATATGAAAATTGATGGAAAAACAATGCTAAAAATGAAACCAAAGGCAACCAACATTACTAGGCACTGATTTCTGACTATAGAAAACTGCTAACCAGGAAGCATTGAGGTAGAAGGAAGTGAAACTATAGTTAGCTACAGAAGCCTGAACCTCATCTTGCCAGTGCCTATTTATGGAGAGATGTCTGTTTCACACTTCCCTACATCCAGCTCTTGTCCTGATGTTTCACCTACTCAGACAGTCACACATATTTGCAGCCACAGATCTAGGTACAGTATTCTGCATCATATTCAGGTCAAGGAGGACAGGCAAAGAGACATGGAACTACCAGCACCTCCTGAACTCAGAGGAGGAGCTCCCAAAACACAGATGGAATTGTAAGCCTTTATTTGATGTGATGTAGTATGGTGTGTGGGACATGTGTGTGTGTCTGTGTGTGTGTGTGTGCACCTGTATGTGTAGTTTTTGATTTGTTTTATTTTTTCTTTTACTCTTCCAAGACATGTTTCTTCTGCTGTAGCCTTCTCTGGGCTGAGTATGAGCACATAATGCCTGGTTCATCCTGTCATGTGTAGAACTGTCAGTACTTGGGAGATAGTTGCTACCTTAGTCATTTCCAAAGAAAGTGCCTCCTCAGTGAAGCTATGATCTCTGTAGGCAATAGGTTACTCTGCGATAGTAGTGCCTTGGTATTTGAAGAACAGAGTCTAGTATGTATACTGAAAACAGATGAAAAGAACAACAATGGGAAAGTGGGGGAGAGATGTTGCAGAATGATGGCAACATGGGAAAATCTGATGAAGCAAACAGAAGAATTATCAAACTGGAGGCTTCCAAGCATCTAAGAGAAATTGACTGTGGAAGCCAGCTCCAGTCAAATAGATTGAGAGTTTCCAGGCAAAGCAAGTGTCCACTTCCATGAATCTTCCAGTTAAAGGGCAAACAACAGTAGACAGATGACTTAATCAAATTAAAGGCTTACAACAACCAGCAGACAAAGACTGAGAAGTTGAGGCAGTCATTTGAAGTCTCAGATGGGCTTGCATCATCTGGGGATAATTACAGGATTGGATAAAAAATAGAGATGCCTGTTGGGAAATTCTTTACTTTAGTTATTCTACATGGTGCAATTATTTTCCACTCTTGGACTTTTGCTGTTTGATTCCCTCTCTGCCATAGAACTGGCAGACCATCCCAGGGCAAATGGTTTTGAAGAACACTTTGAGAGAATGAGTCTAGGGTTTGAAGTGTGGAGAAGATTCAATGCCTGTCTTCAGGGCCAATTTCTTGATGAGATGCATTGAAAGGTGATTATTTTCAAATACACTATAAATTAGAGGCTGTCATTTTTGATTTTGTTCTTGTGGCTTGAAGCCTGGAGGACCCATAGTAATGTGTATGGGAAGAGGTGTCAAGGAGACCATTCACCATGTTGCCCTCTGAGGCAGGGTTTAAAGTGTGGCTGTCTTGTTGGAGCTTGTTTCATTTTACTTGGTTGGCTCCAAAATGTGATTCAAACAGAAGCAGGAGTAAGATACCAAGAGGAATATATTTCTGCAATCAATATCAAAGACTCATTAGGAGAGGATAGACTTGGAAAAACTAAGGTCAAAAAAATTATTAGATATTTGAACTGGCTAGAACAAAGGCAGAACGATATTAAAGGAAAGTTATTGGGAGAATAAAATGAACATTGTGAGAATTCTGTGAAAGAACACTTTAAATTGGTACTTACATATGGTCCTAAAAGCACATAAAGATATACATTAAAAAGTAGAAAAATGTATTCTATGTACAACAATATGGATACTAATTATAGAAAGCTTCAACAATCTAGGGTAGCATTAACCATGGAAGGCTTTTATTTTTGTATGTGCAGTTTTATGTTAATTCTCTTAAAAATTTCTGTTTTCCAACAAAATATCACATGCCATTTCACAAGACTGCTTCATGTAAATGTTTACATATACACAGCAGCCAATTCATAATTCATAAACTAACTCTTTCACTGTTTTCTTATACATCCCTTCTCTAATTTCCCCAGCATCAAGACATGGCAACAAGAATGCCAAGAAGAATCTCTATGCCTCCAAGACTGCAGAGCCACTCACACTTGTCACTTCTAATTAGATTTATATTTTTTTTTTTACCTATGCGTACGAGTGCATTCCTGTGTGTGTGTGTGTGTGTGTGTGTGTGTGTGTGTGTGTGTGTGTGCATGTGCGAGTTCAGTAAAACACATGTGGAAGTCATAGAAGTTAATCAGTTCTCATAGTCCACCTTCATGTGTCCCAGGGACATACCCCCAAAATCAAATTCAGTGTCAGCTTCCTTAAGTAAGCAACTGTATCTGCTGAGCCATTTTATTAGTTCTTGCCTGATATTTTAAGTGGAGATTAAAATAAAGTTTGCCTGATTTCTAAGAAAAAGAAGGATGTTGAGATGGGTAGATGGTAGGTGGAAAAATGTGTAAAAAGTTAGGGGAGGGAAAAACATCACCAAAATATAATGTATGGAAAAGATTTATTTAAAAAGAAGGAAGAAAGAAAAAGAAAAAGAAATATAAAGAGGGGGGGTTCTGTGGCTTCCTTTACATGCTGATTTCTCATCCTGATGAATTCAATTCTGTGCCCACATGTTGCTGCTTACCACATCCTTCAGGAGAACTGTAAGTAGATATTTGCTTTATGACAGCTGTTCCCTGCATATCTTACTACAGACAAAAAATGAAACAGCAGCAACACTCAGCTAGTCAAGATAGATAAAAGTAAATGATCACTCAATAAACATAAAAAACATCATTTCTAAAATCTCTCATATAAGAATACACAATTAATTAGAAATAAAAGGGCTGTTCCCTTGTTCCTTATCTTTTCAATATTGTACTTGAGGTACTAGCTCGGGCAATTAGACAACATAAGGAGGTCAAAGGGAGACAAATTGGAAAGGAAGAAGTCAAACTATCATTATTTGCAGATGATATGATAAGTCTACCTAAGTGACCCAAAAAACTCTACCAGAGAACTCCTACAGCTGATAAACAACTTCACCAAAGTGGCAGGTTATAAAATCAACTCAAGCAAATGTTGGGCATAGAATGTACGTAGCCTTCCTATACTCAAAGGATAAGCAGGCTGAGAAAGAAATTAGGGAAATGACACCCTTCACAATAGCCACAAACAGTATAAAGTACCTTGGGGTGACGCTTACCAAACATGTGAAAGATCTGTATGACAAGAACTTCAAGGCTCTGAAGAAGGAAATGGAAAAAGACCTCAAAAAATGGAAAAACCACCCATGCTCATGAATCGGCAGGATTAATATAGTTAAAATGGCCATTTTGCCAAAAGCAATATACAGATTCAAAGCAATACCCATCAAAATTCGAATTCCATTGGATGTTTTCAGCCTCTTTGTCGAGGATCAAGTGGCCATAGGTGTGTGGGTTCATTTCTGGATCTTCAATCCTGTTCCATTGATCCTCCTGCCTGTCACTGTACCAATACCATGCAGTTTTTAACACTATTGCTCTGTAGTATTGCTTGAGGTCAGGGATACTGATTCCCCCAGATTTTCTTTTGTTGCTGAGAATAGTTTTAGCTATCCTGGGTTTTTTGTTGTTCCAGATGAATTTGAAAATTGCTCTTTCTAACTAGGGAAATGCAAATCAAAACAACCCTAAGATTTCATCTTACACCAGTCAGAATGGCTAAGATTAAAAATTCAGGAGACAGCAGGTGTTGGAGAGGGTGTGGAGAAAGAGGAACACTCCTCCACTGCTGGTGGGGTTGCAAATTGGTACAACCACTCTGGAAATCAGTCTGGCGGTTTCTCCGAAAACTGGGTACCTTACTTCCAGAAGATCCTGCTATACCACTCCTGGGCATATACCCAGAAGACTCCCCACCATGTAATAAGGATACATGTTCTACTATGTTCATAGCAGCCCTATTTGTAATTGCCAGATGCTGGAAAGAACCCAGGTATCCCTCAACAGAAGAGTGGATGCAAAAAATGTGGTATATCTACACAATGGAGTACTATTCAGCCATTAGAAACAATGAATTTATGAAATTCTTAGGCAAATGGATGGAGCTAGAGAATATCATACTAAGTGTGGTAACCCAGACTCAAAAGGTGAATCATGGTATGCACTCACTAATAAGTGGATATTAACCTAGAAAACTGGAATACCCAAAACATAATCCACACATCAAATGAGGTACAAGAAGAAAGGAGGAGTGGCCCCTGGTTCTGGAAAGACTCAGTGAAACAGTATTCAGCAAAACCAGAACGGGGAAGTGGGAAGGGGTGGGTGGGAGGACAGGGGAAGAGAAGGGGGTTTGCGGGACTTTCGGGGAGTGGGGGGGCTAGAAAAGGGGAAATCATTTGAAATGTAAATAAATTATATCGAATAAAAAAAAATAAAGGCCAAAAAAAAAATTCGAATTCAATTCTTCATTGAGTTAGAAAGAGCAATTATCAAATTCATCTGGAATAACAAAAAACCCAGGATAGCTAAAACTATTCTCAACAACAAAAGAAATTCTGGGGGAATCAGTATCCCTGACCTCAAGCAATACTACAAAGCAATAGTGTTAAAAACTATATGGTATTGTTACAGTGACAGGCAGGCTGATCAATGGAACAGGATTGAAGATCCAGAAATGAACCCACACACCTATGGCCACTTGATCCTCGAGAAAGGGGCTGAAAACATTCCATTGAAAAAAGACAGCTTTACAACAAAAGGTGCTGGTTCAACGGGAGGTCAGCATGCAGAAGAATGCGAATGGATCCATCCTTGTCTCCTTGTACTAAGCTCAACTCCAAATGGATCAAGGAACTCCACATAAAGCCAGACACTCTGAAGCTAATAGAAAAGAAACTGGGGAAGACCTTTGAGGACATCAGTGCAGGCAGAAAGTTTCTGAACCGATCACCAATAGCGTATGCTCTAAGATCAAGAATTGACAAATGGGACCTCATAAAATTACAAAGTTTCTGTAAGGCAAAGGACACCATTAAAAGAACAAATCGGCAATCACCATATCGGGAAAAGATCTTCACCAACCCTACATCAGTTAGAGGTCTAATATCGAATATATACAAAGATCTCAAGAAATTAGACCCCAGAAAACCAAATAACCTTATTAAAAATGGGGTACAGAGTTAAACAAAGAATTTTCAGATTGAAGAACTTCAGACTGCGGAGAAGCATCTTGGAAAATTCTCAACGTCATTAGTCATTAAGGAAATACAAATCAAAATGTTTTTTTTCTTTTTTTCGATATATTTTTTATTTACATTTCAAATGATTCCCCTTTTCTAGTCCCCCACTCCCCGAAAATCCCCTTCTCTCCCCCTGTCCTCCTACCCACCCCTTCCCACTTCCCCGTTCTGGTTTTGCAGAATACTGCTTCACTGAGTCTTTCCAGAACAAGGGGCCACTCCTCCTTTCTTCTTGTACCTCATTTGATGTGTGGATTATGTTTTGGGTATTCCAGTTTTCTAGGTTAATATCCACTTATCAGTGAGTGCATACCATGATTCACCTTTTGAGTCTGGGTTACCTCACTTAGTATGATGTTCTCTAGCTCCATCCATTTGCCTAAGAATTTCATGAATTCATTGTTTTTAATGGCTGAATAGTACTCCATTGTGTAGATATACCACATTTTTTGCATCCACTCTTCTGTTGAGGGATACCTGGGTTCTTTCCAGCCTCTGGCAATTATAAATAGGGCTGCTATGAACATAGTAGAGCATGTATCCTTATTACATGGTGGGGAATCCTCTGGGTATATGCCCAGGAGTATAGCAGGATCTTCTGGAAGTGAGGTGCCCAGTTTTCGGAGGAACCGCCAGACTGATTTCCAGAGTGGTTGTACCAATTTGCAACCCCACCAGCAGTGGAGGAGTGTTCCTCTTTCTCCACACCCTCTCCAACACCTGCTGTCTCCTGAATTTTTAATCTTAGCCATTCTGACTGGTGTAAGATGAAATCTTAGGGTTGTTTTGATTTGCATTTCCCTAATGACTAATGAAGTTGAGCATTTTTTAAGATGCTTCTCCGCCATCCGAAGTTCTTCAGGTGAGAATTCTTTGTTTAACTCTGTACCCCATTTTTTAATAGGGTTGTTTGGTTTTCTGGAGTCTAACTTCTTGAGTTCTTTATATATATTGGATATTAGCCCTCTATCTGATGTAGGATTGGTGAAGATCTTTTCCCAATTTGTTGGTTGCCGATCTGTCCTCTTGATGGTGTCCTTTGCCTTACAGAAACTCTGTAACCTTATGAGGTCCCATTTGTCAATTCTTGCTCTTAGAGCATACGCTATTGGTGTTCTGTTCAGAAACTTTCTCCCTATACCGATGTCCTCAAGGGTCTTCCCCAGTTTCTTTTCTATTAGCTTCAGAGTGTCTGGCTTTATGTGGAGGTCCTTGATCCATTTGGATTTGAGCTTAGTACAAGGAGACAAGGATGAATCAATTCGCATTCTTCTGCATGCTGACCTCCAGTTGAACCAGCACCATTTGTTGAAAAGGCTATCTTTTTTCCATTGGATATTTTCAGCCTCTTTGTCGAGGATCAAGTGGCCATAGGTGTGTGGGTTCATTTCTGGATCTTCAATCCTGTTCCATTGATCCTCCTGCCTGTCATTGTACCAATATCATGCAGTTTTTAACACTATTGCTCTGTAGTATTGCTTGAGGTCAGGGATACTGATTCCCCCAGATTTTCTTTTGTTGCTGAGAATAGTTTTAGCTATCCTGGGTTTTTTGTTGTTCCAGATGAATTTGATAATTGCTCTTTCTAACTCTGTGAAGAATTGAGTTGGGATTTTGATGGGTATTGCATTGAATCTGTATATTGCTTTTGGCAAAATGGCCATTTTAACTATATTGATTCTACCGATCCATGAGCATGGGAGGTTTTCCCATTTTTTGAGGTCAAGAAGAACTTTCAATTCTGAACATCTATGTGCCAAATGCAAGGGCACCCTCATTCGTAAAAGAAACTTTACTAAAGCTCAAAGCACACATTGCACTTAACACAATAATTGTGGGGGACTTCAACACTCCACTCTCCTCAATGGACTGATTGGGAAAACAGAAACTAAACAGGGACACAGTAAAACTAACTGAAGATTTGGACCAATTGGATTTCACTGATATTTATAGAACATTTCACCCTAAAGCAAAAGAATATACCTTTTTCTCAGCATCTCATGGTACCTTCTCCAAAATCGACCATATAATTGGACACAAGGCAGACCTTAACAAATATAAGATGATCAAACTAATCCCATGCCTCCTATCAGATCACTATGGTGTAAGAGTGATTTTCAATAGCAACAAAAACAATAGAAAGCCCACATACACATGGAGGCTGAATAATACTCTACTCAATGATACCTTGACCAAAGAAGAAATAAAGAAAGAAATCAGAGACTTTTTAGAATTTAATGAAAATGAAGGCACAACATACCCAAATCTTTGGGACACAATGAAAGCAGTGCTAAGAGGAAACTCATAGCCCCAAGTGCCTCCAAAAAGAAAATGGAGAGAGTATACACTAGCAGCTTAATGACACACCTGAAAGTCCTGGAACAAAAAGAAGCCAATTCACCCAGGAGGAGTAGAAGACAGGAAATCATCAAACTCAGGGCTGAAATTAATCAATTGTAAACAAAGAGAACCATACAAAGAATCAACGAATCCAGGAGCTGGTTCTTTGAGAAAATCAACAAGATAGATAAACCCTTAGCTAGACTGACCAAAGAGCACAGAGAAAGTATCCAAATTAACAAACTTAGAAATGAAAAGGGAGATATAACAACAGAAACTGAGGAAATCCAAAAAATCATCAGATCCTACTACAAGAGCCTATACTCAACACAACTGGAGAATCTGGAGGAAATGGACAATTTCCTTGACAGATACCAAATGCCAAAATTAAATCAGGACCAAATAGATCATCTAAACAGTCCCATAATGCCTAAAGAAATAGAAGGAGTCATAGAACATCAGATAGAGGGCTAATTCCCAATATATATAAAGAACTCAAGAAGTTAGACTCCAGAAAACCAAACAACCCTATTAAAAATGGGGTACAGAGTTAAACAAAGAATTCTGACCTGAAGAACTTCGGATGGTGGAGAAGCACCTTAAAAGATGCTCAACTTCATTAGTCATTAGGGAAATGCAAATCAAAACAACCCAGAGATTTCACCTTGCACCAGTCAGAATGGCTAAGATTAAAAATCCAGGAGATAGCAGATGTTGGAGAGGATGTGGAGAAAGAGGAACACTCCTCCACTGCTGGTGGGGTTGCAAATTCGTACAACCACTCTAGAAATCAGTCTGGCAGTTAGTCCGAAAACTGGGCACCTCACTTCCAAAAGATCCTGCTATACCACTCCTGGGCATATACCCAGAGGTTTCCCCACCATGTAATAAGGATACATGCTCTACTATGTTCATAGCAGCCCTATTTATAATTGCCAGAGGCTGGAAAGAACCCAGGTATCCCTCAACAGAAGAGTGGATGCAAAAAATGTGGTACATCTACACAATGGAGTACTATTCAGCCATTAGAAACAATGAATTCATGAAATTCTTAGGCAAATGGATGGAGCTAGAGAAAATCATACTAAGTGAGGTAACCCAGACTCAAAAGGTGAATCATGGTATACACTCACTAATAATTGGGTATTAACCTAGCAACCTGGAATACCCAACACATAATCTACACATCAAATGAGGTACAAGAAGAGAGGAAGAGTGGCCCCTTGTTCTGGAAAGACTCAGTGAAGCAGTATTCTGCAAAACCAGAACGGGGAAGTGGGAAGGGGTGGGTGGGAGGACAGGGGGAGAGAAGGGGGCTTACGGGACTTTCTGGGAGTGAGGGGGTGGGGCTAGGAAAGGGGAAATCATTTGAAATGTAAATAAAAAATATATCGAATTAAAAAAAATACCAATTTAAAAAAAAAAAAAAGAAAGAAAGAAAGAAAGTCTTCCAACCAAAAAAAGCACAGGACCAGATGGTTTCAGTGCAGAATTCTATCAGACGTTCAAAGAAGAGGTAACACCAATACTCTTCAAACTATTCCAAAAAATAGAAACAGAAGGAACACTACCCAATTCCTTCTATGAAGCCACAATTACGCTGATACCAAAACCACCCAAAGATCCAACAAAGAAAGAGAACTTCAGACCAATTTCCCTTATGAACATCGATGCAAAACTACTGAATAAAATTCTTGCCAACCGAATCCAAGAATACATCAAAATGGTCATCCACCATGATCAAGTAGGCTAAATCCCAGGGATGCAGGGCTGGTTCAATGTACAGAAATCCATCAATGCAATCTACTACATAAACAAACTCAAAGAAAAAAACCAAATGGTCATTTCATTGGATGCTGAAAAAGCATTTGACAAAATTCAGCATCCTTTCATGCTTAAAGTCTTGGAAAGAACAGGAATTCAAGGCCCATACCTAAACATAGTAAAAGCAATATACAGCAAACCGGTAGCCAGTATCAAACTAAATGGAGAGAAACTTGAAGCAATCCCTCTAAAATCAGGGACTAGACAGGGCTGCCCCCTTTCTCCTTATCTTTTCAATATTGTACTTGAGGTACTAGCTCAGGCAATTTGACAGCATAAGGAGGTCAAAGGGAGACAAATTGGAAAGGAAGAAGTCAAACTATCATTATTTGCAGATGACATGATAGTCTACCTAGGTGACCCAAAAAACTCCACTAGAGAACTCCTACAGCTGATAAACAACTTCAGCAAAGTGGCAGGTTATAAAGTCAACACAAGCAAATCAGTTGCCTTCCTATACTCAAAGGATAAGCAGGCTGAGAAAAAAATTAGGAAAATGACCCCCTTCACAATAGCCACGAACTGTATAAAGTATCTTGGGGTGACTCTTATCAAACATGTGAAAGATCTGTATGACAAGAACTTGAAGACTCTGAAGAAGGAAATGGAAGAAGACCTCAAAAAATGGGAAAACCTACTATGCTCATGGATCGGTAGAATCAATATAGTTAAAATGGCCATTTTGCCAAAAGCAATACACAGATTCAATGCACTAACCATCAAAATCCCAACTCAATTCTTCACAGAGTTAGAAAGAGCAATTATCAAATTCATCTGGAATAACCAGGATAGCTAAAACTATTCTCAGCAACAAAAGAAATTCTGGGGGAATCAGTATCATAATCCACACATCAAATGAGGTACAAGAAGAAAGAAGGAGTGGCCCCTGGTTCTGGAAAGACTCAGTGAAACAGTATTCGGCAAAACCAGAACAGGGAACTGGGAAGGGGTGGGAGGGAGGACAGGGGAGGAGAAGGGGGCTTACGGGACTTTCGGGGAGTGGGGGGGGGGCTAGAAAAGGGGAAATCATTTGAAATGTAAATAAATTATATCGAATAAAAAAAATTAAAAAAAAAAAAAAGAAAGTTCTTCTTGGTGGATTTTTCCTTTGACCAGCAAGAAGTGTCTTTCTGTGTCTCTTTTGATGACTTTAGGTTGGAAGTCAATTTTATCTGATATTAGAATGGCTACTCCTGCTCATTTCCTGTGCCCATTGGCTTGTAAGATTGTCTTCCAGCCTTTTACTCTAAGGTAGTTTTTGTCTTTGACACTGAGGTGTGTCTCCTGTATACAGCAAATTGTAGGGTCCTGTTTCCTTGTCCATTCTGTTAGTCTATGTCTTTTTATTGGGGAATTGAGACCATTGAGGTTAAGAGATATTAAGGAATAGTGATTATTACTTCCTGTCATTTTTGATGTTCTTTTTACATTTGAGTGGTTATCTTCTTTTGGGTTTGATGAAGGAAGGTAACTATCTTGCTTTTTCCACGGTGTAGTTTCCCTCCTTGTATTGGAGTTTTCCTCCTATTATTCTTTGCAGAGCTGGGTTTGTGGAAAGATATTGTGTAAATTTGGTTTTGTCATGGAATATCTTGGTTTCTCCATCTATGGTGAATGAGAATTTTGCTGGGTATAGTAGTCTTGGCTGACATTTGTGTTCTTGCCCAGGATCTTCTAGCTTTCATGGTCTCTGGTGAGAAGTCTGGTGTGATTCTGATAGGTCTTCCTTTATATGCTACTTGGCCTTTCTCTCTTTTTTGCCTTTAATATTCTTTCTTTGTTTAGTGCATTTGGGGTTTTGATTATTATGTGACAGGATGTATTTCTGCTCAGGTCCAATCTGTTTGGAGTTCTGTAGGCTTCTTGTATATTCATAGGCATCTCTTTCTTTAAGTTATGAAAGTTTTCTTCCATAATTTTGTTGAAGATATTTGCTGGCCCTTTCTGTTGTAAATCTTCACTCTCATCTATACCTATAATCCTTAGGTTTGGTATTCTCATTGTATCCTGGATTTCCTGGATGTTCTGGGATACAAGCTTTTTGCATTTTGCATTTTCTTTGACAGTTGAGTCAATGGTTGCTATGGTATCTCCAGCATCTGAGATTCTTTCTTCCATCTCTTGTATTCTGTTATTTATATTTGCATCTATGGCCCCTGATTTCTTCTCAAGGTTTTCTATCTCCAAAGTTGTCTCCCTTTGTGATTTCTTAGTTGTTTCTACTTCTGTTTTTAGATCCAGGATGGTTTTGCTCAGTTCCATCATTTGTTTGTTTGTGTTTTCCTGTAATTCTTTAAGAGATTTTTGTGTTTCCTCTTTCATGACTTCTGCCTCTTGACTCAAGTTCTCCTGCATTTCTTTAAGTTTTTTTTTTTGCCTTTCTTCTTTATTGGCTTCTATCTCTTGGGCCTTATTCTCCTGCATTTCTTTAAGTGATTTTTGTGTTTCCATTATACGGGTTTCTAGCTTATTCATGTTCTCCTGTATTTCTTTAAGAGATTCATTCATGTCCTTTTTGCGTTCTTCTAGCAGTATCATGAACAATGATTTTAAATCCAAATCTTGTTTATCTGGTGTTTTGGCATAACCAGGACTTGCTGATGTTGGAGAGTTTGGTTCAGATGCTGCCATATTGCCTAGATTTCTGTTAGTATCATTCCTGTGTTTGCCCTTTGCCATCTTGTTCTCTGGAGCTAATTGGTCTTGTCTCTGGCTGGTGTTTCAGCATCCTGAGAGGCTCTAGGGCTATTTCTGCAGCACTGGATGGCAGGGTTTCCCCTGTTGCAGATTGCTGATGTGCTGTCCTCCTCTTGGGTGTCCTTGCAGCTCTAGTGTTCTTTGCCCCAGATTGTGTCTGTGAACCAGATGGTGTGAGTTTGCTCCTTCAGGGAGTGCTGAGGCTGTATGCTGCAGGGACCTTTTCTGCGTGCTGATCACTCTGCTGGGCAGCAGAACTCCCAACCGGGTTGTTGCACACAAGGCTAGCCTAGCTGCTCAGGCCCTGAGTCTAAGCAAAAGCCTGGCAGGCCAATGTCCAAGCAAAGCTCCCCTCAGCTGTGAGTGTTAATTGGGTCTGTCAGGTGGCTAGGATGGTGGCGTGAGCATGCTCCCTGAGAGTGCTGGGAGAGTCTGCTGGGCTAACAACCTCCTGGCCAGGTTGGCACACAGATGGCCCACCGAGCAGCCCAGGGCCTGGGGGCAGTCCAGGGCCTGACAGTCTGAGACCCCTGCTATGTCTGGTTTTTTTTTTCATTATGATAAGAAAATACGTAGGATGTCCACCATTCACTTTTGTACCCAGCATGGTACAAGGGGCTCTAAAAATGGCAGCATTTGAGAAAAAGAGTAAAAGATATTGAAATTACAGAATAAAAGTATCTTTATTTGCAGATGGCATAGCCTTGTATATTAAAATAAAACAAGGATTACACAAATCAGTCATTAAACACAAAAAGTGAGTTCACTGTATCTTTAAAATGAAAGATCAATGTGCAAAATACAGTTCTATATCAGTGCATATGAATATTAATTTCCTGTCACTTAGTCACAAAATAACATAAATTTAATATGAACTGTTACAACGGGTTGTGACATTCTTCAGTGTTGCCTGCTTTCCCAAAATGGTAAAGTTTTGCTTTGAGGGTCAGAATTACAAATTTCTACTACAATGAATATGATTATGACAACCATGACACTACCAGTACCACTACTACTAAATAATTACACTAAGATATATAAATTACCTTTTAGCTATGAAATAGTGTGATATGAGTCTCTATTGGCAAAATTACAAATGAAGCTTAAATATTCTACAAAAGTTTTCTTTCTATGGGCTACCATATTCCTTATATGCTATCACCTTCTCTGATTCATTTAGAATTCTGCATCCATAATCTTTCTTCTACTCTTCCCTCTGGGTACTTGGAGAAAATTGGGAGAGATTATTAGTGGACGCACATTATATTTTTTTGTGGGATGGAAATGTTTTTTAAATTGACCGGTGGTGATTGCAAAATCTTGAATGCACCTAACAATGTTGAAGTGCACATTTAAACAGATGACTGGTATAACATGAATTATATCTCAGTAAAACTGTTCATAAAATAAGAAAATGAAAAGCTGGGATGTATCAGAGCTGGTGGAGTGCTCGCAAGTGTGCTGGATACCATAGGTTCAATCACCAGCACCATATAAATTTAGTGTGCTAATACAAACCTATTAAAAGCAGCAAGAGGAAAAGTCCAAGGAACATGTAAAGGCCGGCATACCAGAATTATATCAGTTTCTCAACAGAGTCTCTAAATGTTCTAGAAACACCTGGAGAGCTCTCTTGCAGAGCCTAGGAGACTACAGATAATAGCCCAGACTTCTATTCCCATCAAAGCCTTCAACTGCCATAGATGGTGAAACCAAGATATTCCATGACAAAACCAATTTAAACAATACTGTTCCACCAATCCAGCTGTACAGAGGATGCTAAAAGGAAAACTCCAACCCAGTGAGGCTAATTATACTCATGGAAACACCAGAAATTTGTTTCACACAATGAATACCAAAAGTTTAGAAACATACACTACTACTACTACTACTACTACTACTACTACTACTACTACTATTACTACTACTACTATTACTACCAGCAACATCAAAATAACAGGAATTAACAATCATTTGTTATTAATTTCTCCCAACAACAATGGACTCAATTTCCTAATAAAATTACGCAAGCTAACAGAATGGATGCATAAACTGGATTTGTTATTCTGCAGTATATAAGAAACAAATTTCAGCTTCAAAGGATAGACTAAAAAGTGGGAAAAGGGTTTCATAAGCAAATGGGCCCAGGAAGCAAGCTAGAAAAAATATTATAATGTCTAATAAAATAGACTTTCATCCAAAAATAAAGGAGATGGGGAAGGATACTTCATATTCATCACAAGAGGAATCCAGAAAGAGGAGTTCTCAATCCTAAACCTCTTTCTATGCCCAAAATATAAGGGCACACATATTTGTTAATGAAGGATTACTGACGCGTAAATCACACATCATACCCTATGTATTAATAGTGGGGGACTTCAACTCCCCACAGAAACTAAACAGAGAAATAATGATAATTATAGCAGTTATAATTCAAATGGCCCTAAAAAATATCTATAGAATATTTCACTCAAATATAAAAGAATATACCTTCTTCTCAGCACCTCATGGAACCTTCTGTTATAAAAACCAATAATCCAGTAATAAATTAAATGAAGTGAAATGTAAAGCAGTTTCACTAAAATCAGGGATAATTCAAGGCTTCTAGTCTCAACGTATCTTTTCAATATAGTACTTAAAGTTTTAGCTAGAGCAATAAGAAAACTGAAGGGTATACAAACTGAAAAGAAAGAAGTCAAAGTATTGCTATTTGTAGATGATCTATTTAATCATATACATAAATGACCACAAAAATTCCACCAGGAATATCCTACAGCTGATAAGCACTTTCAGCAAAGTGACTGGAGGCAACATAACTCAAAGAAATTACTAGCACTCCTTTTTACAATTGATAAGCACACAGAGAAAGACATTAGGGAGACAATACCCTTCATAATAGTGCAAATAGTATAAAATATCTTGGTATAACTTCAGCCAAGCAAGTGAAATATATATAGAAGATTTTCTATCACTAAAGGAAGAAATTGAGAAAGATATCAGAAGATGGAAAACTTTTCTATGCTTATGGATAGATAGGATTAACAGTGAAAATAGTTATCCTACCAAAAGAAATATGCATATTCAATCCAGTTCCAACACATTCCATGTGTGTTCTTTTGTGATTGGGTTACCTCACTTAGGTTGATATTTTCCAGATCCAATCCTTTGCCTAAGAATTTCATGAATTCATTGTTTTTAATTGCTGAGTAGTATTCCATTGTGTAAATAGATCACATTTTCTGTATCCATTCCTCCATTGAGTGACATATGGGTTCATTCCAGCTGCTGGCTATTATAAATAGGACTGCTATGAACATAGTGGAGCATCTGTCCTTATTACATGCTGTGGAATCTTCTGGGTATATGCCCAGGAGAGGTATAATGGGGTCTTCTGGTAGTATAATGCCCAGTTTTCGGGAGGAACCGCCAGATTTATTTCCAGAGTGGTTGTACCAGCTTGCAATCCCACCAGCAGTGGAGAAGTGTTCCTTTTTCTCCACATCCTCGCCAATACCTGCTGTCTCCAGAGTTTTTTATCTTAGCCATTCTAATTTGTTTAAGGTGAAATCTCAGGGTTGTTTTGATTTGCATTTCCCTAATGACTAATGATGTTGAACATTTTTTAAGTTGCTTTTCAGCCATTCGAAGTTCTTCATGTAATTCTTTGTTTAGCTCTGTACCCTATTTTTAATAGGGTTATTTGGCTCTCTGGTGTCTAACTTTTTGAGTTCTTTGTATATATTGGCTATTCACTATCTATCAGATGTAGGGTTGGTGAAGATCCTTTCCCAATTTGTTGGTTGCCGTTTTGTCTGCTTGACAATGTCCTTTGCCTTACAGAAACTTTGTAATTTTATGAGGTCCAATTTGGCAATTCTTGGACTTAGAGCATAAGCTATTGGTGTTCTATTCAGGAACTTTCCCCCTGTGCCAATGTCTTCAAGGGTATTCCCCAGTTTCTTTTCTATTAGTTTCATTGTGTCTGCTTTTATGTGGCAGTTCTTGATCCACTTGGAGTTGAGCTTAGTACAAGGAGATAAGAATGGATCAATTTGTCAGTCTACAAGCTGACCTGCAGTTGAACCAGCACCATTTTTTGAAAATGCCATCTTTTTTCCACTGTATGGTTTTAGCTCCTTTGTCAAAGATCAAGTGACCATAGATGTGTGGGTTCATTTCTGGGTCTTCAATCCTATTCCATTGATCTACCTGCCTGTCACTGTACCAATACCATGCATTTTTTTAACACTATTGCTCTGTAGTACTCCTTGAGGTCCAGAATACTGATTCCCCCAGAAGTTCTTTTACTGTTGAGAATAGTTTTAGCTATCCTGGGTTTTTTGTTATTCCAGATGAATTTGAGAATTGTTCTTTCCAACTCTATGAAGAAGTTACTTGGAATTTTGATGGGGATTGCCTTGAATCTGTAGATTGCTTTTGGTAAGATGGTCATTTTTACTATATTAATCCTGCCAATCCATGAGCATAGAAGGTTTTTCTATTTTCTGAGGTCTTCTTCGATTTCCTTCTTCAGATACATGAAGTTCTTCTCATACAGTTCTTTCACTTGTTTCGTTAGAGTCATTGTTTGTGGCTATTGTGAAGGGTGTCATTTCCCTAATTTCTTTCTCAGCCTGCTTATCCTTTGAGTATAGGAAGGCTACTGATTTGCTTGAGTTGATTTTATAATCAGTCACTTTGCTGAAGTTGTTTATCAGCTGTAGGAGTTCTCTGGTTGAGTTTTTTGGGTTGCTTAAGTATACTATCATATCATCTGCAAATAGTGACAGTTTGGCTTCTTCCTTTCCAATATGTATCCCTTTTACCTCCTTATGCTGTCTAATTGCTCTAGCTAGAACTTAAAGTACTATATTAAAAAGATATGTCTAGTCCCTGATTTTAGTGGGACTGCTTCAAGTTTCTCTCCATTTAGCTTGATGTTTGCTACTGGTTTGCTATATATTGCTTTTACTATGTTGAATTTTTATACAGAATCCAAAACCAAACAACAGAAAAGGAAGAGCATCTTCCTCAAATGATGCTGACCTAACTGGATGTCTGTATGTAGAAAAATACAAATAGAACTAAATTTTTTTTCCTGCAAATATCTCAAGTCCAAATGAATCAAAGACTTCAACAAAAATGACAAAAACAACAACAGCAACAACAAAACATACATTAAATCTAATAGACCAGAAATTGGGCAATAGTGCTGAATAGTGGTATAGGAAACAACTTCTTGAACAGTACACCAATGGCTTAGGCAATAAGATCAACAATAAATGGGGCCCCATCAAACCGAAAAGCTTCTGTAAATCTAAGGGCACATTCTGTAGGACAAAACAACAGCCCATAGATTGGGAAAAGATTTTCACCCACATACATCTGAGAAAGGGCTAATATCCAAAATATTTAAGGAACTCAAAAAGTTAGACACCGAAAACCCAAATAACCCAATTAACAATGGTGTATGGTCAGCTGAAAGAGTCAGATGCAGATATTTGCACCCAACCAATGAACAGAAGCAGCTGACACCTGTTGTTGAATTAGGGAAAGCTGAGAGAAGCTGAGGAGAAGGGCTATCCTGTAGGAGGGCCAGCAGTCTCAATTAATTTGTACCCCTGAGATCTCTCAAACACTGGACCACCAAACAGCCAGTACATACCAGCTGATATGAGGCCCCCAACACACATACAATGTATTCATTCAGAGATGATGCACCTCACCCTCAAGAGACTGGAGGCTTCATGGAGTTTAGAGATCATTTACAATGGGAGTGGGGACATCCATGTGGTGACAGGGGGTAAGGAGGAGGTATAGAATGTGGAACAGTCTGAAGGTGGACTGGGGTGGAGGGGAATAAAATATTGAGTGTAAAATATTAAAAAAATGGTGTATGGTACTAAACAGAATTCTAAACAGAAATCTCTAATGACTAGGAAAATGTTCAACATTCTTAGTTATCAGAGAAATACAAATCAAAAGGAGTCTGTAATTCTACTTTGCATCCATATGAATAGCTAAGATCAACAACACATGCTGCTGAAGATATGGAGCAAGGGGAACACTCGTACACTGTTGGTATGAGTACAAACTTGACAAGACCACTGGAAATCAATTTGGCAGTTTCTTAGAAAATTGAAAATAATTCTACCTCAAGGCCCAACTATACTACTCCTGAACATATAGCCAAAGGATGCTCCGCTATTTCACAAGAACGCTTGCTTAACTATGTTCATTTCAGTCAGCATCTAGAAATGACTAGATGTCTGTCAACTGAAAAATAGCTAAAGAAAATGTGGTTCATTTATCAATGGAATTCGAACTCAGATATTAAAAAGGAAATTATGAATTTTGCAAGCAAATAGATGGAACTAGAAAATATTATCCTGAGTGAGGCAACCCAGATGCAAAGGGCATGTATTGTTTGTATTTACTTATAAATCAGTTTTAGCTATAAATTATAGGATAGACAGGCTAAAATCCACAGGCATAAACAAAACAAAACAAAACACACACAAATATGAAGGAAGAAGGTTGAATTTTTCCAAGAGAGGACAGTTGAATTTTTCTCAGAAGGGGAAACAAAATAGATATTGGTGGTTCTTGAAAGGAGGGAATTAGATGGGAGATTAGGGGAGAGGTGCAGGGGAAAGGAATAGGAAACAGTATGGGGCTTGTGGAGGGAGGTTGAATCTCTAGGACATGCCCATCACTTTGCACAGGGTATGCTCTAGGGTGTCTATGTGGGCCATTCTAGCTGAGACTCCAGCAGTGGAGGCTAAGGACTTTGAAGTGGCCACATTCTTTAATCAGAATTCCCAATGGAGCAATCCACCTCCAAAGCCTTTGATCCGAAATGTGTCCTGCCTATGTGTTATGCAGGGACAAAGAGCAGAAACAGACCCAATGACTTACCTAAATTGACATCCATACCATGGGCAAGAGCTAATTCCTGACACTTTATTTTATTAGATATATTCTTTATTTACATTTCAAATGATTTCCCCTTTCCTGGTTTCCCTCCCCCTGAAAGTCCCATAAGCAATTTCTCCCCTTCCCCCTATTCCCCAATCAACCTCCTTCTGCTTCCCTGTCCTGATAATCTCCTACACTGCTGCATAGAGCATTTCCAGGACCAAGGGCCTCTCCTCCCTTTGATGTCCAACAACACCATCCTCTGCTGCCTATGCATCTGGAGCCATGGGTAACTCCACGTGTACTCTTTGGTTGATTGTTTTGTTCCTGGAGTCCTGGGAGTTTTTCCTCCTATGGTGCTGCAAACTCCTTTAGCTCCGTAGTTCCTTTCTCTAGCTCCTTCATTGGGAGCCCTGTGCTCAGTTTTATGGCTGGCTGAGAGTGTTCTCCTCTGTAGAGCCTCCCAGGTGACAGCTATATCCTGTTCCGGTCAGCGGACACTCTTAATGATACTCTGTTATACTTACAGACAGGAGTCTAGCAGAATGGGTCTCTTAGAGGCTCCATCCAGTAGCTATTGGAAACAGATGTAGAGACTCACATCAAACACTAAATGGAGCTTCGAGTCTAGTGGAAGAGTTGGAATTCAACAAGAAGACCAAACTGGTCCCTTGAGGGCTCCCAGAGACTGAACAATGAACCAAAGACCACCGCCCCACATGTATCTAGCAGAAAAGCAGTTTGGTCTTTATGCTGATCTTCCAAAATTGGAGCGGGACTGACCCTAAATCTGTTGCCTGTGCTTGGATGCAGTTCTGGTAATTGGACTGCCTTTTCTGCCCTTAGTGGGAGAGGATTATGTCTAGCTCTTCAGTGTCTTGATGAATTGTGGGAGAAAGGTGATACCCAGGGAGGGGCTTCTCCTTCTCCAGGGGTGAACTGAGTGGTCAATGAGGGGAGGATCTGTGTGAGGGAGTACTGGGAGGAGAGGAGACTAACATTGTGTTGTAAAACAAATAACTTAGTTAATAATTATAAAAAGTAAATAAAGTATTCATAATGTCATACGTAATAATACAGATTTATTGATTGAAATGCTCACACATCTGTAATCTATGTTAAAATCTGAACAAGAGAGAACATATTCACAAATGGATACTATATTGCAAATGATACCAAAGTGAGGAGATTAAAGCTCAAAGTAAGGAGATTGAGGTAAAGCTGTGCTTTGAAGTGGTTACCTATGCATTGTCCTAGACATTCCTGACTCAAAATTCATGTTCATGCCTTTCAGCAGCATGCCAGATGCTTCCCATCTGGAAACATTATGAAGAAAACTTTTCCTTCGGAGTTACTGTTCCAGGACATAAGATAAAGTATAATAACCATCCCAGGAGAAGCATTCAATGAGGAGATAGTCTAGAAATATGATGAGGGCAAATATCCTCTACATAATGATCTTACTTAAAACATGTCTTAGAGGGTCTAGATAAACTTAATAGTAGAGAATGTATTTTTAATTTTCTTTCTCTGGAATTTCAACTAAAATATTCATGAAAATGAGAATAGCTATTAGTATCATCACTATAAAGTCAGTTTCAAAAAGAGTTCCAAAATGCATAGTGAATATTTTAGGACAGATGCTCAAAGAAATATCAACTTTAATATTGATTTAACACTAACCCTAACAGGCTCTCTATGTGCAGCAAAGTATTAATGTGTCTTAGATCATAAACTAACATCTATTAATAATAAATGCCAGGCATTGTTGTAATTATTTTTGTATGCCTTAACACATTTTCCATTTTACAAGGTATATACAACAATTATTTTTTTCTTCAGAGGACCGAATGTTAGCAAGATGTCAAAATAGGATCATCTAGGCTTTATTGCCTTTCACCGATATTTCAACAAGAAATTATTTAAAAACAAGAATACCATGGTGAAAATGTTTTAAACTTTGTATTAGCTTTAGTTAACTGTGTATTTAACAAGACAGAACAAAAATATAACATATATATCTTAAGATAAATTTTTATTAGATATTTTCTTTATTTGGTTTCCCCACTCTTGGAAACACTCTATCCCATCTCCCATCCCCTGCTTCTATGAGTATGTTCCCTAATTTCTTTCTCAGCCTGTTTATTCTTTGAGTAAAGGAAGACTACTGATTTGTTTGAGTTAATTTTATATTCAGCCGCTTTGCTTAAGTTGTTTATCAGCTTTATGAGTTCTCTGGTAGAATTGTTCGTGTCACTTAAGTATACAATCATATCATCTGCAAATAGTGAAATTTTGATTTCTTTCCAATTTGTATCCCTTTGACCTCCTTGTGTTGTCTAATTGCTCTAGCTAGAACTTCAAGTGCTATATTGAATGTACAGACAGAAAGTGGGTGGTCTCCTTTACTCTCTGATTTTAGTGGGATTGGTTCAGGTTTCTCTCCATTTTGTTTGATATTGTCTACTTGTTTGCTGTATATTGCTTTTACTAAGTTTAGCTGTGGGCCTTGAGTTCCTGATCTTTCCAAGGGTTTAACATGGATTTTGCTGAATTTTGTCAAATGTTTTTTCAGCATCTAATGAGATCATCATGCTTTTTTCTTTGAGTTTATTTATATAGTGGATTACATTGATGGATTTCCATATATTGGACCATCCTCGCATCCCTGGGATGAAGCCTACTTGATTATGAATGGTTGTTTTGATGTGTTCTTGGATTGGTTGAGAAGAATTTTAGTGAGTATTGTTGCATCAATGTTCATAAGAGAAATTGATCTGAAGTTCTCTTTATTTGGTTGGTCTTTGTGTCATTTAGGTATAAGTGTAATTATGGTTTCATAAAATGAATTGGGTAGTGTTGTTTCTGTTTCTATTTTGTGGAATAGTTTGAAGAGTATTGTTATTAGCTTTTCTTTGAAGGTCTGATAGAATTCTCCACTAAGCCCAACTGGTCCTGAGCTGTGTTTTGGTTGAGAGACTATTAATGACTGCTTCCAATTCTTTAGTGGTTGTGGGACTGTTTAGATGGTTTATCTGATCATGTTTGAACTTTGGCACCTGGTATCTGTCTAGGAAATTTTCCTTTTCATCTGGATTTTTAAATTTTGTTGAGTATAAGCCATTGTAATAGGAACTGATGATTCTTTAATTTCCATGGTTTCTATTGTTATGTTTACTTTTTAATTTCTGATATTATTAATTTGGATAATGTCTCTATGCCCTCTGGTCAGTCTGGCTAAGGATTTATCTATCTTGTTGATTTTCTCCAAGAACCAGCTCCTGTTTTTGATGATTCTTTGTATAGTTCTATTTGATTCTATTTAGTTGATTTAAGCCCCAAGTTTGTGTATTTCCTGTCATCTACTCCTCTTGGGTGCATTTGCTTCTTTTTGTTCTAAAGCTTTAATGTGTGCTGTCAAGCTACTAGTTTGAGCTATCTCCAGTTTGTTTTTGGCAACTCTCAGAGTTATAATTTTTCCTCTTACCACTGTTTTCATTGTTTCCCATAAGTTTGGGTATAATGTGTCAATATTTTCATTACATTCCTGGAAGTCCTTAATTTCTTTATTTATTTCTGCTATGGCCAAGTTATCATTGACTAGAGCATTGTTCAGCTTCCATGTGTATGTGTACTGTACAGAGCCATATTGGGGCAGTCATGAACTTGGTTGGAGTTTGACTTTGGTCAAGGCCAATCCCTGGCTTCGGGCAGGAATCTGCCATTAGGACATAAGAGGGAAGTAGGTTAAAGCAGAATTTTTATCCTTGGGTAGAGTGCTAAGAGTGTACTTGACTATGGTCAAGGTTAACATCTCCCAGATAGCCAGGATCCTGCTCCACCTAGGGTGGAGTGCTCAAAGTAAAGGTTAAGTTCATTGTTCCTCCAGGTCTAGGAATTCCTGAATTAAGCAGGTGACCCACCCAGCTGCTGGATTAGTCAAGACGAGGACCTCCAAGAGAAGCTAGACAACTTCCACCGGAACTCAGCCCGGAGTCTGGGGGGAAGGGTTTGCCCAAATTGTTAAAAGGTCTGGCGCCATTAAAGTTTCCGGCTTTGATCAGTGAATATTGTCTTGGCCATTTTTCTTTTTGCCCCTTCCCTATCCATCCCTCAGCTTCTGTTCCAGAAACCCACTTCGTAATAGCTGCAGGCATTGTTTTTGTTGGTATTGAAGACCAGCCCTTTTCCTAGGTGATCTGATAAGATACATGGAATTATTTCAATCATAAGAGCAAATTCAATCATCTTGTCATTTCATCTTCAAATCAGAACATGGCCTTACCAAGAGGATTCACCAGGGGAAATGAAGATCAGCTTCTTTAGAGTTCCCAGATACTTCTTATTCTCTTTTTAGTCTTTCTTCAAAGAAAAATAGAGGAAAATACCAAAGTCAGACAAACCAGGATCAGAGCTAAAGAATGCAAGAATATGTATCATGTGTGTTACAACCAACATAAATATCTTAATGTTGACTCTGTTATTAGCACCAATTTGTCTGGTCAGAGCCAACATCCAAATGTGAGCAGCACAGTGTCAGAAATCAAGGCATATTGTATATGAAGAAGCCTCAGTCAGCCAATTCAGAGTCAGCTTTAAATCCTATTATGGAACCATTTCCAGGGTGAAAAATGACAATTAAAGCAAATTTTGAAAGAGGTCAAGGGCTAGGTGTCCTTTACATACAATTTTAAACAGTCTTATCTCCAGTTTCAAATCCAGTCAAGGATTTAGAGCATGGCATATGGTCTCATTCTTTGTGCTCTCAGACTCTATTTAACCTTAGGGTCTCTTCTGCTACCTTGTCCAACTTCTTGACTCCAACAGTATTGTCACCTAGCCATGTCAGGGACACTGCTTCCCTTTGTGATCTGATGTGATTCAAGACACATTGGATACTCAAAGAGGATGAACAGATTTAGGGTTTAGAAAAATTAACAAGTTCCATCTCAGTGTTGCCTTACAGAGAACTCACCTCAATGCTTAGGATGCACACAGTATGAAGGTGGGGGGAAGGGAAAGGAGATTTCATTCAAATGGAAGACAAACATAATAGGGTGTCTACTTATGGCCAAAAAATGGGAGCTTTTATGTTAAACAAAATTGTAACAGAAGACCAAGAAAGTTATCATATAATGGTATGTAATGGCAAGGGGATCAATTCATGAAGCCAGATAAATCATTAATGGAGTTCCTGAACAATGGAGTTCCTGAAGATGTGAAATAAAATTAAAGAATGTAAGGGGAAGATATAGTGCATATGATAGTAATGAGATTCCAGTACTCCAATCTCAATGATGCACTGACATCGAGATAGAAAATTAAAAGGAAACCATTCATCTGAACAATGCATTATATTAAGAGGACTCAATAAATCCAGTTTAGAACATTTCAACATCAATAGCATATGTGTTCTTTTGACATGCACATGGAACAATACATAGGATAAATTTATGATGAAAGACAAACTTCTTTTCCCCAGGAAAAAAGATTGAGATCATATAAAGTATAAATAAGGGAAGATAGAAAATATTATTAAAAGATTGTCATAAGCATCAGGTGACATAAATGAAGGAATTACAGTTTCATGCCCAGAAACTGCTATACTTGTTTCCTCTACTCTGTTTTTGACATTCACACAACTTCACCATACCACACCACACCTTACCACACCTAGAATGTCATTATATAGCAATATATCACACTAAAGGTGTCAATTCATGCTGAAGCTAGACAAATAATTAATGCATGTGTTCTTTTTGAAAACACATTTTGCTTATTAGCATGAACAAGAAGTTGGCTAGGCAATCTACCCCATGGGTGGTGGGCATTTGCACTACACAGACACCTTTACAAGGACACAATTCAGGCTATTTGTTCATACATTAATAACAACAAAGTAAAACATATAAAAGTTTAATAATTAAATATAACTATTTGAGGTTTTGAAATTAGTTAGCTTTGCTTGGTGTATGTCTTTGTGTTTGTGTGTGTGTGTATGCATTTTAGGGGCACAGTGAATGTTATTTCTGAGCAATAGTGGTTAAATTGGTAGATGGAAAAACTTACTGACTTTCTATTCCCAAAAGAATTATATATCCTTAACACTGTATGACAGTTTCCCAGTAAGAGGGTATGTGGCATGAACATGCTTTTGCCTGTGATTTTGTCCCCATTATTACCCAATTCTACTTCTTCAAACACTCACTGTCCCTACTTCATACTATCAGTTGTATCAGATATTTCTTAAGATACAATATATTCTTTCAAATCTTAATGGATTTATCGAGGAAACATGAATCATAACTACACATACCCAAGTCATTTATGTGCTTCTCTGGTTCTCTTTCATGGATACATTAGCACAATAGCTACTGAGGACCTGCAAAAGCCTGGTGAGTTACCTATGTAGCCTACCCTTCCATCTCTAAGCCAGGGTCCTGGACCAGCAAGATCTGAAGAACTACATACTTTGCAGATAACTGCCCTTCCTCCTCTAATAACAGAGCCACCTGACGGTCCATGTCAGTGGCTTATTTTTTTTATCACAGCAGCATTATTTTCTCCCACTTCCTGAGGGTCTAATTATTTTTTTTTAATTTTTGTTTTATGTGCATTGGTGTTTTGCTTGCATGTATGTCTGTAGGAGGGGGCTGGATTCCCCTGGAACTGCAGTTACAATTCTGAGCTGCCATATGGGTGCTGGAAATTGAACCCAAGCCCTCTGGAAGAACCACCAGTGCTCTTAACCACTGGGACACCCCTCTGAGAGCCTAATTCTGTAAACTAAAGCCATGTCTGAGTTCCTGTAAGCCTACTTGTAACTCTCATCTTTACCTTTCTCTTGTAGAGTATCCTCCAATCCCAGGGAACTGTAGTGAAATTTCTGCTCTTCAAATCAGAGGCCATGATTTTTCTCATAGGCAAACAGTACTACCTGAGTTACCTCAACTATTGATCACTAATGAGTAGTCACAAGACTGAACTTTAGTCATCATCCAAATGAACCAAAACATGCCATATTTGGGTACTAGAAAATATCTAAAAGCCTACTCAACAATCAGAAACAATTATCTATAACAAATGATACCAGCAATAACTTAAAACCACATGCCTAAGTTCCATAGAAACCTAAACAACATGAAAGACCAAGGGAGTATATGTCATCAAGAACTTATGTGGCCCTCAGTAATGCTTCCTGATCAGGGCAAATCAGATAGTTCTCGAGACAATGAATTCAAAACAATAACTACAAATTTAGTCAAGAAACTCAAAGAAGAATTAACACCAGGATGATGATCCAGAAATCATAAATAAGCAACGAAATAAAATAGAAAAATCCAGGAAATAAAAGTAAATTTTATTAAGGTATTGAAATAGAAATGAAGACCCAAATCAACAGGAAACATTCCATAAGCTTAACCACAATCCAGTTGAACACTTAACCAATAAAATGGATTAAGTGGAAGTGAGAGCACTAAAGACTAAAGACAAGAAAAAGGAACTAGATCACTCAAAAATGATAAAATTAAAAGAGTTAATTAATGTAACATAAGGAGTCTCTGGGATACCATGGAAAGACAATAACTACAAAATATGTGCTGGCCTAGAAGACATGTTATCTGACCTTTTTCAGTGAGAGTTCTATTTATCTCTTAGAGCATTGGCTTCATCTGAAGATGAAGAACAAGAGAAGGCAGTCAAAGATCGAGGCTAGTTGGGGACTCCAGGATCAAGGAGTGACACTGAGATGGGTTTGCTGCAATTTTGCCTTGTCTCTTTGGGATAGAACTTGGCATCAGCATAGATTAAAACACACCCCAAGAGAAAGATTGATATTACCAAGACAATCTTTATAAGTACTCTCCTACTCTAACCTGCACAACACTAAAGAATGTCCTCATACTTACTAATGCTAGTAGAGGCATAGTAAAGAAAAGTTTCTGTTGTTTTAGTCATTTTATTAATCATTTTATTCATTTACATCTTGAATGATGTTCCCTTTCCTGGCTTCCCTCCACAGATCCCCCATCACATCTTGCATCCCTCTTCCGCTTTGCCGCTATGAGAAAAGTTTCTTTTGCTAGAGGCAATGTAAGACATTGCTGCTGTCATAAGTCAAGCCAGGGAAGAAGAAAGAATAAAGTTCTAGGCAGAGAGTGATAAAAATACTAGAAAAATGATATTGTTTTAAAAGGAAAAAAAGATCATGTCCTGTTTTGCAGATGGCAGGACAGTCTGCCAAGGATATGCTAAGGAGTTTCTACCCATTCTAGAGTTGTGACAGTGCAACAGGTATGTGGTTCAGCAATATTCCTATGGAACACACACACACTCCAGGTATTATCAATCCTTCAAACATGAATGCATGTGGATTCAACAAATTTATACGCAGGTTACATGTGGAAAGTTACAAATCCAGATAAAGAAACCCATATAACAGAATTGTTGCTTTAATATGTTGATTCCAGTTATAATTAAAAATACTTAAAACAAACCTTGTCCAAGTATAAACAATAATTTTTATAAAATATCAATAATATATAAATATATGAAGATGTAAAAGAACTAAACTATTTAACATTTTTTAAAAAGGAATAGGGGCTTCCCGCCAGTCAGGAGAGACCGACCTCCATCTTGATCCCGGGCTCCAGAGATCGGTCAGACTGAGGTACACAAACATAATCCTAGGCCCAACACCGCAGGGGTCTGAGCCAGACGGGCGTTGGCCTGCACCCAGGCCCTGGGCTGTTCGAGTGGCCATCTGGGCGCCAACCCAGCCAGGAGTTTTTTTTTTGCCCCGGCCGGCGCACGCGCCGCCATTTTGCCTACAGGAGCCAGAGTGCTCGGGAGGGCAGAGACTGCTAACAAGCGTAGCCTGAGGCTAACAAAACGGGGGTCTAGGCCCCAAAAGGCACAGGACTGACCCCAAGAACTGGGCGGCTTGGTGGGCCATCTGTGTGTCAACCCGCCCAGGAGGTTATTAGCACAACAGACTCTCCCGGTGCATTCAGGGAGCGCGGACGTGCACGCCCGCCATCCGGGTCACCTGGCGGACCCAAATAACAGTCATAGCCCTAGGGGAACTTTGCTCGGACCTTGGCCTCCCAGGCGTTTGCCTGGACTCAGGGCCCGGGCGACAAGGCTAACCTAGTGTGCGCCAGCCCAGTTGGGGAAATCGGCTGCCCAGCGGAGTGAGCGAAACACAGGGGAGGTCACAGCAACATACACCTTCGGAGCTCCCTGGGGGTGCACACGGGTTCCATCTGGCCCACAGACACAATCTGGGGCAAGGCCTCAGGCAGAAGCCCTCAGGTCAACTCTCTCCGTTTCAGATCAGCATGGGTGGCCGCCACATCTCCAGGTCCCTCAAGAGGCTAGTGGGGGCTTCCGGGCGGCCAGCTGGGAGAAGTCGGTGTGCTCCAATAAATCCTGCTGGCCCCAGCGGGAGCCTTCAGGTGCCTGCTTCGGGATCTGAACAGCCTGGACAACAGCACCCTGTCTACAGGCAGTGCAGAGTGTAAGCTGTGCACCAGAGGCCAACGGGGAAGGGGCAGCTTGCACTGGTGAGTCCAGCACTGACAAGACCAAGTAACACCAGTGAGAGCTAGATGGCAAAAGGCAAACGCAGGAACGTCACTAACAGAAATCAAGGCAATATGGCAACATCTGAACCAAATTCTCCTCTACCAGCAAGTCCTGGATACCCCATCACACCAGTAAAACAAGATTTGGATTTAAAATCACTGGTCATGATGCTGGTACAGGAACACATAAAGGACATTCAGGAGAAAATGGATCAAAAGTTAGAAGCCCTTGCAAGGGAAACACAAAAATCATTGAAAGAAATCCAGAAGAATACAAAAGCCAACAAGAAGGAAATGCAAAAAACACTTAAAGAAATACAGGAGAACTTTGGTCAACAGGCTGAGGTCATGAAAGACGAAACACAAAAATCTCTTAAAGAAATACAGGAGAACTTTGGTAAACAGGCTGAGGTCATGAAAGAAAAAACACAAAAATCTCTTAAAGAATTACAGGAAAGCACAAACAAGCAAGTGAAGGAGCTAAGCAAAACCATCCAGGATCTAAAAACAGAAGTAGAAACAACTAAGAAAACTCAAAAGGAGACAACTTTGGAGATAGAAAGCCTTGGGAAGAAATCAGGGGACAGAGATGCAAATATCAACAACAGAATACAAGAAATAGAAGAAAGAATCTCAGATGCTGAAGATTCCATAGAAACCATGGACTCAACAGTTAAAGAAAATGCAAAATGCAAAAAGCTTGTAACCCAAAATATCCAGGAAATCCAGGACACAATGAGAAGACCAAACCTAAGGATTATAGGCATAGATGAGAGTGAAGATTTACAACTTAAAGGGCCAGCAAATATCTTCAATAAAATTATGGAAGAAAACTTCCCTAACCTAAAGAGAGAGATGCCCATGAATATACAAGAAGCCTACAGAACTCCAAACAGACTGGACCAGAACAGAAATACTTCCCGTCACATAATAATCAAAACACCAAATGTTCTAAACAAAGAAAGAATATTAAAGGCAGTAAGAGAAAAAGGCCAAGTAACATATAAAGGAAGACCTATCAGAATCACAGCAGACTTTTCACCTGAGACTATGAAGGCTAGAAGGTCCTGGGCAGATCTCATGCAGACTCTAAGAGAACACAAATGCCAACCAAAACTACTATATCCAGCAAAACTCTCAATCACCATAGATGGAGAAACTAAGATATTTCACGACAAAACCAAGTTCACCCAATATCTATCCACAAACCCAGCCCTAAAAAGGATAATAGGAGGACAACACCAATACAAGGAGGGAAACTTCACCCTGAAAAAAGCAAGATAGTAACCATTCATCAAACCCAAAAGAAGTTAAGCAATCAAATTTAAAAAATAACGTCAAAAATGATAGGAAGTAACAATCACTATTCCTTAATATCTCTTAACATCAATGGACTCAATGCCCCAATAAAAAGACACAGACTAACTGACTGGATACGTAAACAGGACCCAAATTTTGCTGCTTACAGGAAACACACCTCAGGGTCAAAGACAAACACTACCTTAGAGTAAAAGGCTGGAAGACAATTTTACAAGCAAATGGTCTCAGGAAACAAGCTGGAGTAGCCATTTTAATATCAGATAAAATTGACTTTCAACCCAAAGTCATCAAAAGAGACTCTGAGGGACACTTCTTGCTGGTCAAAGGAAAAATACAACAAGAAGAACTCTCAATCCTGAACGTCTATGCTCCAAATGCAAGGGCACCCTCTTTCATAAAAGAAACTTTATTAAAACTCAAAGCACACATTGCACCTAACACAATAATTGTGGGTGACTTCAACACTGCACTTTCCTCAATGGACCGATCAGGAAAACAGAAACTAAACAAGGACACAATGAAACTAATTGAAGCTTTGGACCAATTAGATTTAACTGATATGTATAGAACATTCTATCCTAAAACAAAAGAATATACCTTTTTTCAGCACCTCATGGTACCTTCTCCAAAATCGACCATATAATTGGTCACAAGACAGACCTCAACAAATATAAGAAGATAGAACTAATCCCATGCCTCCTATCTGATCACTATGGAATAAAAGTGGTCTTCAATAGCAACAGAAACAACAGAAAACCCACATACACGTGGAAATTGAACAATACTCTACTCAATGATACCTTGGTCAAGGAAGAGATAAAGAAAGAAGTTAAAGACTTTTTAGAACACAATGAAAATGAAAACACAACATACCCAAATCTATGGGACACAATGAAAGCAGTGCTAAGAGGAAAACTCATAGCCCTGAGTGCCTCCAAAAAGAAAATGGAGAGAGCATACATTACCAACTTAATGACACACCTGAAAGCCCTAGAACAAAAAGAAGCTATTTCACCCAGGAGGAGTAGAAGGCAGGAAATCATCAAACTCAGGGCCGAAATCAATCAAGTAGAAACAAAGAGAACCATACAAAAAATCAACAAAACCAGGAGCTGGTTCTTTGAGAAAATCAACAAGATAGATAAACCCTTAGACAGACTGACCAAAGGGCACAGAGAAAGTATCCAAATTAACAAACTTAGAAATGAAAAGGGAGACATAACAACGGAAACTGAGGAAATCCAAAAAATCATCAGATCCTACTACAAGAGCCTGTACTCAACACAACTGGAGAATCTGGAGGAAATGGACAATTTCCTTGACAGATACCAAATACCAAAATTAAATCAGGACCAACTAGACCATCTGAACAGTCCCATAAAGCCTAAAGAAATAGAAGGAGTCATAGAAAGTCTTCCAACCAAAAAAAGCACAGGACCAGATGGTTTCAGTGCAGAATTCTACCAGACCTTCAAAGAAGAGTTAACACCAATACTCTTCAAACTATTCCACAAAATAGAAACAGAAGGAACACTACCCAATTCCTTCTACGAAGCCACAATTACGCTGATACCAAAGCCACACAAAGATCCAACAAAGAAAGAGAACTTCAGACCAATTTCCCTTATGAACATCGATGCAAAAATACTCAATAAAATTCTTGCCAACCGAATCCAAGAACACATCAAAACGATCATCCACCATGATCAAGTAGGCTTTATCCCGGGAATGCAGGGTTGGTTCAATATACGGAAATCCATCAATACAATCCACTACATAAACAAACTCAAAGAACAAAACCACATGGTCATTTCATTGGATGCTGAAAAAGCATTTGACAAAATTCAGCATCCTTTCATGCTTAAAGTCTTGGAGAGAACAGGAATTCAAGGCCCATACCTAAACATAGTAAAAGCAATATACAGCAAACCGGTAGCCAGCATCAAACTAAACGGAGAGAAACTTGAAGCAATCCCACTGAAATCAGGGACCAGACAAGGCTGCCCCCTTTCCCCTTATCTTTTCAATATTGTACTTGAGGTACTAGCTCGGGCAATTCGACAACATAAGGAGGTCAAAGGGATACAAATTGGAAAGGAGGAAGTCAAACTATCATTATTTGCAGACGACATGATCGTCTACCGAAGTGACCCAAAGAACTCCACTAGAGAGCTCCTACAGCTGATAAACAACTTCAGCAAAGTGGCAGGTTACAAAATCAACTCAAGCAAATCAGTGGCCTTCCTATACTCAAAGGATAAGCAGGCTGAGAAAGAAATTAGGAAAATGACCCCCTTCACAATAGCCACAAACAGTATAAAGTATCTTGGGGTGACTCTTACCAAACATGCGAAAGATCTGTATGACAAGAACTTCAAGACTCTGAAGAAGGAAATGGAAGAAGACCTCAAAAAATGGGAAAACCTCCCATGCTCATGGATCGGTAGAATCAATATAGTTAAAATGGCCATTTTGCCTAAAGCACTATACAGATTCAATGCAATACCCATCAAAATCCCAACTCAATTCTTCACAGAGTTAGAAAGAGCAATTATCAAATTCATCTGGAACAACAAAAAACCCAGGATAGCTAAAACTATTCTCAGCAACAAAAGAAAATCTGGGGGAATCAGTATCCCTGACCTCAAGCAATACTACAGAGCAATAGTGTTAAAAACTGCATGGTATTGGTACAGTGACAGGCAGGAGGATCAATGGAACAGGATTGAAGATCCAGAAATGAACCCACACACCTATGGCCACTTGATCCTCGACAAAGAGGCTGAAAACATCCAATGGAAAAAAGATAGCCTTTTCAACAAATGGTGCTGGTTCAACTGGAGGTCAGCATGCAGAAGAATGCGAATTGATCCATCCTTGTCTCCTTGTACTAAGCTCAAATCCAAATGGATCAAGGACCTCCACATAAAGCCAGACACTCTGAAGCTAATAGAAAAGAAACTGGGGAAGACCCTTGAGGACATCGGTACAGGGAGAAAGTTTCTGAACAGAACACCAATAGCGTATGCTCTAAGAGCAAGAATTGACAAATGGGACCTCATAAGGTTACAGAGTTTCTGTAAGGCAAAGGACACCATCAAGAGGACAGATCGGCAACCAACAAATTGGGAAAAGATCTTCACCAATCCTACATCAGATAGAGGGCTAATATCCAATATATATAAAGAACTCAAGAAGTTAGACTCCAGAAAACCGAACAACCCTATTAAAAAATGGGGTACAGAGTTAAACAAAGAATTCTCACCTGAAGAACTTCGGATGGCGGAGAAGCATCTTAAAAAATGCTCAACTTCATTAGTCATTAGGGAAATGCAAATCAAAACAACCCTAAGATTTCATCTTACACCAGTCAGAATGGCTAAGATTAAAAATTCAGGAGACAGCAGGTGTTGGAGAGGGTGCTGGGAAAGAGGAACACTCCTCCACTGCTGGTGGGGTTGCAAATTGGTACAACCACTCTGGAAATCAGTCTGGCGGTTCCTCCGAAAACTGGGCACCTCACTTCCAGAAGATCCTGCTATACCACTCCTGGGCATATACCCAGAGGATTCCCCACCATGTAATAAGGATACATGCTCTACTATGTTCATAGCAGCCCTATTTATAATTGCCAGATGCTGGAAAGAACCCAGGTATCCCTCAACAGAAGAGTGGATGCAAAAAATGTGGTATATCTACACAATGGAGTACTATTCAGCCATTAGAAACAATGAATTCATGAAATTCTTAGGCAAATGGATGGAGCTAGAGAACATCATACTAAGTGAGGTAACCCAGACTCAAAAGGTGAATCATGGTATGCACTCACTAATAAGTGGTTATTAACCTAGAAAACTGGAATACCCAAAACATAATCCACACATCAAATGAGATACAAGAAGAAAGCAGGAGTGGTCCCTGGTTCTGGAAAGACTCAGTGAAACAGTATTTGGCAAAACCAGAACGGGGAACTGGGAAGGGGTGGGAGGGAGGACAGGGGAAGAGAAGGGGGCTTACGGGACTTTCGGGGAGTGGGGGGGGGCTAGAAAAGGGGAAATCATTTGAAATGTAAATAAATTATATCGAATAAAAAAAAATAAAAAGGAATAGGAAGTACCAATATTATTTTTAATGTATGAGAATTTGGTAAGTGAATGTCATGAACTCATTGTATATATTTTTCCTTAATAAAAGTGTCATCATTAGTTAAGTGTGAAGAACTGTCCTTCTTATTATGGAAATGTGTTATATAATTATAGATATCCAGAATTGTTTATTTATAGAATGAGAGTCAGATACAAGTCAATGAAGCAAAGAAAGAATCTAGAAACAGATCTAATCAAGCATTACTCACACAAATTTGCCCACAGTTCAAAACAATTTTTGTGGGCACATTAGCTTCTTGAACAAGTTTACCTCTAGATTTGGCTATCTACATGCAAACAAAAATCAGAGCTACAATTAGAAATGAAAATGTACACAAATTAATAATTTGGTATATATACACAATGGAGTACTATTCAGCCATTAGAAACAATGAATTCATGAAATTCTTAGGCAAATGGATGGAGCTGGAGAACATCATACTAAGTGAGGTAACCCAGACTCAAAGATGAATCATGGTATGCACTCACTAATAAGTGGGTGTTAACCTAGAAAACTGGAATACCCAAAACATAATCCACACATCAAATGAGGTACAAGAAGAATGGAGGGGTGCCCCCTTGTTCTGGAAAGACTCAGTGAAGCAGTATAGGGCAAAACCAGAACAGGGAAGGGGGAAGGGTTGGGTGGGAAAACAGGGGGATAGAAGGGGGCTGATGGGACTTTCAGGGAGTGGGGGTCCAGAAAAGGGGAAATCATTTGAAATGTAAATAAATATATCAATAAATTAAAAAAACAATTTATATATTATTTAAAAATTAACACAAAGTAAATCACTGACAACCATAAAATGTAAAATCATTAAGGGTTCAGGGGAAAATTCCAGAAGAAAAAGTTTAGTGTCAATTGCTATGCAAAAGATTTCAAAATGTGAAATTGATTTCTTCAAATTTAAAATATTTTACTGTGTCCAATCATAAAGAATAAACTGGAGAATAAATAATATTTGAGAAAACCACAAATCTTCAGAAGACTAGTGTAAAGACAATTAAAAATTCCAAATCCAACAAAAAATGATTAAACATTCTGATCAGAAAATGAGCATTCTAGTACTTAGGTTGCAGAAAAGTACAAAATTTCATGCCTTAATGTCCAGTTTCATTGGCTTATTGTAAAGTTTCAGATAACACTTGGAGGGATCAATCCATATATACATCCTTAGCTGCTAGCATAGACTCTTAACAAAAGCTAAGGAGGGTTACAGGAAATGGAATTTCTCATAAATCACTCTTAGGAAAGTAGAAGTAGCAGAAACTAGAAAAGTTTGTAAACTCAAATTCACTTCTACCATGAAACAATACCCTGGAATGTAAAGGAAAGGCTGTTGGAGCGGCCTCATGCAGGATTCGCTTAGTGAAAACTATCTGTCCCAGTGGTGACATCCCAGCAGTATAATATTATGAAAATAATGTATATAAAAGTAGAGAAAAGACTCTTATTGGCAGGAGTAGAGGAGGGATGTTGTGTAACAATAAACACACAGCATGAGAGATATTTGGATTCTTGTGGTGATTGAAACATTTTGTAATTTAACTTTATTAAAAATAACTAACCTGACTGTAGTAACTTCCATAATTTGGCAAGGTGTTACTTTTGTGAGCAAACAGGCCAAAGAATACCCATATATACTATCATTTCCAACATTTTCATGCAAATGTATAATTATCTCAAAATAAAAACTTAATTAAAACATTCTCTGTGTCTAATATGTGTGTTCCTAAGATAAAATTTTCTTTATGTGTTGCAACCCAAACACCAGATGGCAAAGAAATGCATGCAGAAGTTGGTGTGAGATCTCAACTGACTTCTCCTAAGCCAGGCATTTTATATTTCATAAGAGCATAAAGCAATGAAACTCATAATTATACATAATTTTATTTTGTAAACAATATACTTATTTGAAAACAATAAAGTTATGGCAATATATGGCATTCCTTTTAATTTTTAACAAATTATAAAAAACATTTTAAAAATGCATTCATTTTTAATGAAGCAGTGAAGGGAGAAGCCAAAGATGCCTATGGAGAAAGAAAAGCAGAGTTTAGGAATTGCCAAAACAGATTTTTGAGTTAGCTAAGTAGCATCCACTCAAAGAGAAGACTGAGACATGATGAGACCGAGGCTTCAAAACTGAAGCATTGAGTTAAAACCCAGTTACCCAGCTATTTCTACAAAGAACCAGTAAGAACCACCACACCAAAATATGTTAAACTTTATTACATTGTTTTCTGAGAAGAAGCTATGGTCTTCATAAAGATTTCAATATTTAAGGACTTTAAGCATGTAGTGGTCAAAAGACCTCACTCACCAGCAACAGATTTCCTTAGAACTGACACAGAAATGGATGTGAATGAAAGACAGATACCTCTGAAGGGTCCTTAAATGTTGATCTTTTATTTATTTACTGTGAAAAAAAATGACAGGGATACTACCACTCTTTTATCTCTAGAGGTGTTCTTTTCTTCTGTCCCTGTCCCTTAAAGCATTGAAGACTACCTTTTCCTAAGATTGGTATACTTAAATCTCTCCCTATAAAAGTAAATTGATTTACTCCAAATATATAATTTGTAGACATTTTGGAATGTGTTTGATAAACTTTCCTTTTCTGTCACAAGCTGCTATTACCAATGCCAAGACCTGGCTGAGGCTGACAATTAGGAAGTTTGATGTTGACTTATGCATTACCCATGTCATTGCAGGCTCACTGCAGCTCTTCCGCAGTGCAGGCATCACTTTAGTGAGATAAACTTTGCTATCCTGTACTTCAGGAGCAGTGCTGTGCCACTTTTCCTTATTTCCCTTGTCCCTGGAACTGAGTATTGAGCACCCAGGATCAGCAGGGCTAACTTTCACTTAGGTTCACATAAATCCCTTAATTTATATTATACACACTGAATTATGTTGCTTCTTCTGATTATTTTTTTCGTTTATCCCTTCAAAAATATGATATTGTCTGAGCACTAGCTCCTCACATATGCATGTTATTTGACATTGTGATTTTTAAACAAAATACCTGCTATGCTTTCTTTTTATTTTATTGTATTTCATTTTAATTAATTAATTATTCATGTTATATCCTGATCACAGCCCTGATTCCCCTCCTCAGAGAAGGGGAAGCCCTCCCTGAGTGCTAACCCTCCCTGGAATATCAACTCACAGCAAGACTAACGGCATCCTCTTCTACTGAAGCCAGACTAGCAGCTTAACTAGAGGAAAAGGAACCAAAGGCAGGCAACAGAGTTAAGGTCAGCCTTCGTGCCAATTGTTAGGGGACCCATATAGAAGCTACAGATCTGCTACAAATGTGTAGGGGGCCTAGGTCCAGTTTATGCATACTCTTTGATTGGTAGTTCAGTCTCTGCAAGCACATATGGTTCCAGGTTAGTTGACTCTGGTTTTCTTGTGGTGTCCTTAATCCTTTAGGCTTCCTCAATCCTTCCTTCCATTTGTCCATAAACCTCCCCAAACTCTGTCTAATATTTAGCTGTGGGTCTCTGTATTTGTTTCTATCAGTATTGAATGAAGCCTCCACAATAACAGTTATGCTGGGCTCCTTTCTGTAAGCATAGCAGATTACTAATAGTGTCAGGAGCTGGCTTTCTCTAATAAGAAAGCCTCAAGTTGGCCAGTTGTTGGTTCAATCTGTTCCATCCTAATTTCTGCACATCTTCTAGGCAGGATAATCTTTGGGTGGAAGGTTTTATGGGTGGGCTACTGTCTCTGTCCTTCCTCTGGAAGTGCTACTTGCCTACAAGAGGTGTCTACTTTATTCTCTAGATCACCAATTGCTAAGAGTCTCAGACAGATTCACCCTTATACTCCTGGGAGCCTCCCCATTCCCAGGCCTTCAGATCCTCTCAGACATGTCTGCCCACCAATTTCTGTTTTCTCTCCCAGCCCTCTTCTGCCCCTCTCTCCACATCTGATCTCTACTACATTCCCTTCCACTCTCCCTTTTCTACTCAGTTTCTTTCCTCCATTTCCATTAAACAAATGTCTAATTTGTTTCCCCTTCTGAGTGAAATTCAAGAATTCTCCCTTGGGGCCTCCTTGTGCCATAGTTTATTTGGGTCTACGGATTGTAGCACAGTTACCCTGTAACTTATGTCTAATATCCACTTGTAAGTGAGTATATTCCATGTGTGTCTTTGTGGATCTGGGTTACCTCACTCAGAATTATATAGAGCATTTCCATTATTTGCCTGATAATTTCATGATGTCTTTATTTTAATAGCTGAGTAGTATTCCATGTGTACATCTATCACAATTTCTCTACACATTCTTTGGTTGAGGAATATCTAGATTGTTTCCAGTTTTTGGCTATTATTAAGAAAGCTGCTATAAATATAGTAGAGCAAGTGTCGTTGAAGTATGATGGGATATCTTTTAAGAGTGTTCCCTGGAGTGGCATAGCTGGGTCATGGGGGTAGAACTATTTCATATCTTCTGAGAAACCTCTAACAGTGATTTCATGAGTTGTTGTCAAATTTGTACTCCCACCAGCAATAGAGGAGTGTTCCTTGCTCCACATCCTTGCCAGAAAGTACTTTCACTTGAGTTTTTGATCTTAGCCATCCTGACAGATGTAGGATAGAATTGGAGTCATTTTGATTTGCATTCCCGTGATGAGTAATGAAGTTGAACATTTCTTCAAGTGTTTCTCAGTCAATAGAGATACCTATGTTAAGAATTCTCTGTTTAGCTTTGTACCCCATTTTTAAATTGAGCTATTTGGTCAAATTAAATGTAAGAAATAGAAAGCAATGCAAACAGAATCATGGAGAAGATAAGACTATCCACTCTCTCTGTACCTACTACTTGAAGTTCTAGCTAGAGCAATAAAATATCTAAAAAAGATCAAGTTGGTACAATTAGAAAAGATGTCTAGCCATGGCTATTTGCTGATTGTATGATACTATGCATAATGACTCTCAAAATTCTACCAGAGAACTCTTACAGCTAATAAGCACCTTCAACAAAGTAGCTAGATACAAAATTAATTAACAAAAGTCAGTATCCCTCCTTCATGCATATGACAGAGGAGCTAAAAAAGAAATTAGAGAACCAATAGCCTTCACAATAGTTACAAATAATACAATATATCTGGGTATAATTCTTACCAAGCGAGTAAAAACCTACATGAGAAGAAGTTAAAGTCTCTGAAGAAAGAACATGAAAAAGATATCAGAAGATGGTAAGATCGTCCATGCTCAAGGATTGGAAAAATGAACATAGCAAAAATGGCCATTATACAGAAGCAGTCTAGAGACTTAAGGCAATGCCATCAAAATTCCAACACAATTCTTTACATTCCTTGAAAGAACAACTTTCAACTTCATCTGGAAAAACAAAACATTCAGGATAATTAAAATGATCCTTTACATAAAAGAACTTCTGGGCGTATCACCATCACTGATTTCAAGTTGTATTAAAAAGCAATAGTAATAAAAAATGGAATGATACTGGCTTAGAAAATGAATGGTTGATCAGTGGAATTAATCAAAGATCCAGAAATAAACCCACATACCTATGGACACTTGATATTTGACAAAGAAACCAACACAATATAATGGGAAAAGAAAGCTTCTTCTAGAATTGTGTTTATATAACTGGATATTCACATGTAGAATCATGCAAGTATATCCACATTTATCACCCTTCCCAAAACAAGGGTCAAAGACTTCAACATAAATCTGGGTACATTACATCTAATAGGATATAAAGTGAGGAGCTGCCTTGAACATATTAGCACAGGATGCATCTTCCTGAAGAGCATACTAATAGCTTAGGCACTAAGATCAACAATAAATGGAAACTAATGATCCTGAAAAGGCAAAGGGCTCTTTCAATATGTCAAAATAGCAGCCTACAGAATGAGAAATGATATTTACCAAACCTATATCAGACAGAGGACTAATAGCCAAAATATATTTTAAAAATCAAGAAATTAGACACCGACATGTAGTACTTCTTAAAGCCAAAATTATCTGCAGTGACTCTTCTAATTCCCTTCCATTTGTGAATCTAGTGACAACATTTACCTTAGTGTGTATTTTCTGAGCATCTTTCCTGAGACAGTTAAGATAAACCTTTGAGGAGAACATCAAGTAGAAGTTCACAGGTAATAATAATTAAGAATGAAATGTTTATTAATTTTTTTCTGGTGGGGAAATGTGGTAAATGATAGTCTTATGAGGGTATCAGAGCAAGTAGGCACAAAGAACAAGGGGCCCTTTAGCACCATGATATTTCATAGGAGTTGCAATAAGTATGTGAAGAAAACAGAAATCCTAGTTTTCAGATTCTATACAAATTCTGAGACTATGGAAAACAAAGTTGAGCAAAAGGACCTGGTTCACAGTAAAGGCACCAAGAAGCATACAAGGAGTTAAATGATCAGACCTTCATTTTAATTTAGGAACTTTTACTATTTCTCAACTCTTTTATATTTAAATTTTATTTTACTTTGATATTAATAGGTGATGTGATTTCTAATTATTTATAGAATCTATATTTGTGTGTTCTGTCAATTTTACTGAAACTGAAATACCTAATTGAACTCTTAACTTGTCTAATGGCAATGTATTTCAAAATGTAAAATGTTAGTCATCACTTTTCTTTCTCCTCATGTAATATCAGCCTTTGTATTAGGTCTATTTCAAAAAGTTTCTTTATGGCTTTTTTCCTAACAGGAAGATTTTGAATAGTATGCTCTTATGGGGAAATAGCCTCAATTCATAAGGAATTGCATGTACTAACCATGGATTATCCCCAGCATGACCAGTTTGCTTAGTATAAAGAAACAATATATTCAGGATTCAAAACCTATCCAATTTGCTCCTAGTCAACACACACACACACACACACACACACACACACACACACACACACACACACACAAATAAACAAGCACACAAACTAAAAAAAGAAAAAAAAACCTAAAGATGAAAACACCACCAAAATAAAATAAAATAAAATAAAATAAAATAAAATAAAGTAAAATAAAATAAAGTAAAGTAAAGTAAAATAAAATAAAATAAAATAAAATAAAATAAAATAAAATAAAATAAAATAAACCTTGAAACTTCCTGGCAATCATCTCTGCATATATACATGTCCTCTCTAAATGTGTTCCTCTTTCATCCCAAGAAACAACTGTGACTATTCTGTTTCAATAATGTGGCCTCAGTCTGTTTAGATCAAGTCTGTTTGCTTCTCTGCCTCATTTTGCTTACATCTGATACCCAAATTCAGAGTACCACTGAAGTCCTCTGGAATAGAAGTCACCACCCTCCCACCTGTGGCAGTTTGCATATAGAATCATTCCTTTGTGAATACAAATACCCTTTAAGGTCATTGTATAGGCAGAATATCCACTAGTGTGTCATGAAACCTTTGGTCTTTTAGGTGTCTGCCACAAATTCCATGGATGGAATCTTGGTCCTTTGGATTTTGTTGGTGTTCTATATAAATTCAGCTTAACCCCAATTTTTCTGCTTCCTTATTGAATCATTCCTGTCCATCTACCTCTGATCTCTTCCTTCCAGACTTTGTTTTCCGGGCTGAGATCCTTTCAAGGCTTAGCTGTTTTAGTTAAACTTTAGGTCCCTCTTTATCCTACTTGGTTGTTGTTTAAAACAACCCCTCTAGTGACACCATAGATTTTTAAAAAATTGTGCTAAAATGGAAACTGTCCTTGTCTCAGGTTCTGTCAAACCAGTTTGGGGGTGATTTAAAATGTAAGTGAAACTTGAAACAAAAGTTTAACTTGATATTAAGTTGCTGCAACATTCCCTATATAGATTCTTAAGTTATGGATTAATCATGCTGATAAAATCTGACTTAATAGTGTATGTGTAATTAAATGTCTTTGCCTACTTTGTCAAAATTTAGCTAGTTGGAGAAATTTTGTCATTTAAAGAAGTATACCTTTTTATAAATTATACTTAAAAATATTAGAAAAACAGTATTTTCAGTTCTTTATCAATTGCATCTATGGCTTAAAATTTATTTTAATATTTAAGAGCTTCAATTCAAAATTGTAATTTTGAAGGCTTAAAATCTTAATGGGGAAAATATAAAGTCCTAATCTTATTAGAGTTACTAACTGTTGCAAAGTATTAAAGATAATTGAGACATCCAATTTAATCACTAATCAACTTGTAAATTATCAAATTATTTATTGTACTCAGAACTGTGTTTGTAGTCATGCTAAGTGCAAAAGTAATTTGTTTACAGAAGTAAGCTTGGAAGGAAAATGCAATTTAAATCTCCCATTATATAGTCTTCTGCATATTTTATCAAAGTTAAGCCTAAAGCAAGTAACTCAAAATAAGCTTAAAGTACTTAAACTACATTTAATATGAAATAATTTTCAAAATCAGATGTATTTGAAAAGCAATGGATATAAAAAATACACGAGTGAATAGAATGGATATAAATTACTATATATTTGCATGGCAGAATATTTCTTTGTCCAAGTTGTACCCTTTACCTTGGATGGGGCACAGACCAACCAGAATAAATCATGTTAGCCTTTTTACAGGAAAGGAATGCATGTAAATATAAGAGCAGCTAGAAGTCTGCTCCTCATATCTCTGGCTCTATAGGCCTGACCAGTTCTCACTGTGTAGGCCAAAACAAGAGGGAATGAAGGAACAAACCAATGAACGAAGCAATGAACCAACCAACCAAACAACCAATCAAATAAACAAATGAAATAACATCAACAAAAACAAAACCCTCTTCCATATTTATTGGGAAGATTAAGTTATCCTCATGTCTCACATGACAGGGGTATGGATTCTTTTAAACAATGGAAGATCTTAGAGTCTATACTAAGAGACTAAATGCCTCAAATAACAGAGAGACAAAACCAGGTACCCTGCCCTCAATGTCTCACAAACTGACACATGAGGATGTTGTGAATAGGGGAACCTTCAATATGCCACTTCAAAAATATGGGACCCATATACTAGTACAATCAGTCATGCCTTTTACCATGGCTTTAATAATTCCTTTTAACAAAAGTTAATTCTAGTATTTGCATCAAAAAAATACTATGTTCCATGATTAAAAAGTAGGTATCAGATAATCTGTCATCCAATTTACAGTTTTAGGTAATAATTGATACATTTTCTTTCACCAATAAATCAATTTTTTTCTATATTAACTTCAATTCCTGAGATTCTCTCTTTCAACTTTTTTTTAAATTCGATATATTTTTATTTACATTTCAAATGATTTCCCCTTTTCTAGCCCCCCACTCCCCTGAAAGTCCCATAAGCCCCCTTCCTTCCCCCTGTTCTCCCACCCACCCCCTTCCCATTTCCCTGTTCTGGTTTTGCCCTATTCTGCTACACTGAGTCTTACCAGAACAAGGGACCACTCCTCCATTCTTCTTGTACCTCATTTGATGTGTGGATTATGTTTTGGGTATTCCAGTTTTCTAGGTTAATATCCACTTATTAGTGAGAGCATACCATGATTAATATTTTGAGACTGGGTTACCTCACTTAGTATGATGTTCTCCAGCTCCATCCATTTGCCTAAGAATTTCATGAATTCATTGTTTTTAATGGCTGAATAGTACTCCATTGTGAAGATATACCACATTTTTTGCATCCATTCTTCTGTTGAGGGATACCTGGGATTTTCCAGCTTCTGGCTATTATAAATAGGGCTGCTATAAACATAGTGGAGCATGTATCCTTATTACATGCTGGGGAATCCTCTGGGTATATGCCCAGGAGTGGTATAGCAGGATCTTCCAGAAGTGAGGTGCCCAGTTTTCTGAGGAACCACCAGACTGATTTCCAGAGTGGTTGCACCAATTTGCAACCCCACCAGCAGTGGAGGAGTGTTCTTCTTTCTCCACATCCTCGCCAACACCTGCTGTCTGCTGAATTTTTAATCTTAGCCATTCTGACTAGTGTAAGGTGAAATCTCAGGGTTGTTTTGATTTGCATTTCCCTAATGACTAATGAAGTTGAGAGTTTTTTAAGATGATTCTTTGCCATCCGAAGTTCTTCAGGTGAGAATTCTTTGTTTAACTCTGTACCCCATATTTAATAGGGTTATTTGGTTTTCTGGGGTCTAACTTCTTGAGTTCTTGTATATATTGGATATTAGCCCTCTATCTGTTGTAGGGTTGGTGAAGATTTTTTCCCAAATTGTTGGTTGCCGATTTGTCCTTTTGATGGTATCCTTTGCCCTACAGAAACTTTGTAGTTTTATGAGGTCCCATTTGTCAATTCTTGATCTTAGAGCATACACTATTGGTGATCTGTTCATAAACTTTCCCCCTGTACCGATGTCCTCTAGGGTCTTCCCCAGTTTCTTTTCTATTAGCTTCAGAGTGTCTGGCTTTATGTGTAGGTCCTTGATTCACTTGGAGTTGAGCTTAGTACAAGGAGACAAGGATGGATCAATTTGCATTCTTCTGCATGATGACCTCCAGTTGAACCAGCACCATTTGATGGAAAGGCTGTCTTTTTTCCATTGGATGTTTTCAGCCCCTTTGTCAAGGATCAAGTGTCCATTTGTGTGTGGGTTCATTTCTCGATCTTCAAGTCTGATCCATTGATTTGCCTGCCTGTGACTGTACCAATACCATGCAGTTTTAACACTATTGCTCTGAAGTATTGCTTGAGGTCAGAGATACTGATTCCACCATAATTTCCTTTGTTGTTGAGAATAGTTTTAGCTATCCTTGGTTTTTTGTTATTCAAGATGAATTTGAGAATTCTGCTTTCTAACTCTATGAAGAATTGAGTTGGGATGTTGATGGGTATTGCATTGAATCTGTATATTGCTTTGGCTAAATGGCCATTTTAACTATATTAATCCTGCCAATGCATGAGCACGGGAGGTTTTTCCATTTTTTGAGGTCTTCTTCCATTTCTTTCTTCAGAGTCTTGAAGTTCTTGTCATACAGATCTTTCAAATCTTTGGTAAGAGTCACTCCAAGGTAATTTATACATTTTGTGACTATTGTGAAGGGTGTCATTTCCCTAATTTCTTTCTCAGCCTGATTATCCTTTGAGTATAGGAAGGCTACTGATTTGCTTGAGTTGATTTTATAACCTGCCACTTTGATGAAGTTGTTTATCAGCTGTAGGAGTTCTCTAGTGGAGTTTTTTGGCTCATTTAGGTAGACTATCATGTCTTCTGCAAATATTGATAGTTTGACTTCTTACCTTCCAATTTGTATCCCTTTGACCTCCTTACATTGTCTAATTGCCTGAGCTAGTACCTCATGTACAATACTGAAAAGATAAGAAGAAAGGGGGCAGCCCTTTCTAGTTCCTGATTTTAGTGGGATAGCTTCAAGTTTCTCTCCATTTAGTTTGATTTGGCTACTAGTTTGCTGTATATTGCTTTTACTCTGTTTAGGGATGGGCCTTGAATTCCTGTTCTTTCTAAGACTTTAAGCATGAAAGGATGCTGAATTTTGTCAAATGCTTTTTTCAGCATCCAATGAAATAACCACGTGGCTTTTTTTCCTTTGAGTTTGTTTATGTAGTGGATTGCATTGATGGGTTTCCATATATTGAACCAACCCTGTATCCCTGGGATAAAGCCTGCTTGATCATGGTGGATGATCGTTTTTTATGAGTTCTTGGATTTGGTTGGCAAGAATTTTATTGAGTATTTTTGCATTGATGTTCATAAGGGAAATTGGTCTGAAGTTATCTTTCTTTGTTGGATCTTTGTGTGGTTTTGGTATCAGCATAATTGTGGCTTCACAGAATGAATTGGGTAGTGTTCCTTCTGTTTCTATTTTGTGGAATAGTTTGAAGAGTATTAGTGTTAGGTCTTCTTTGAAGGTCTGATATAATTCTGCACTAAAACCATCTGGTCCTCTGCCTTTTTTGGTTGGAAGACTTTCTATGACCCTTTTTATTTCTTTGGGGGATATGGAACTGTTTAGATGATCTATTTGTTCCTGATTTAATTTTTGTATTTGGTATGTGTCTAGGAAATTGTCCATTTCCTCCAGATTCTCCAGTTGTCTTGAGTATAGCTTTTTGTAGTAGGATCTGATGATTTTTTGGATTTCCTCAATTTCTGTTGTTATGTCCCCCTTTTCATTTCTTTTTTTTATTATTTGATATAATTTATTTACATTTCAAATGATTTCCCCTTTTCTAGCCCCCCCACTCCCCGAAAGTCCCACAAGCCCCCTTCTCTTCCCCTGTCCTCCCACCCACCCCTTCCCGCTTCCCCGTTCTGGTTTTGCTGAATACTGTTTCACTGAGTCTTTCCAGAACCAGGGGCCACTCCTCCTTTCTTCTTGTACCTCATTTGATGTGTGGATTATGTTTTGGGTATTCCAGTTTTCTAGGTTAATATCCACTTATTAGTGAGTGCATACCATGATTCACCTTTTGAGTCTGGGTTACCTCACTTAGGATGATATTCTCTAGCTCCATCCATTTGCCTAAGAATTTCATGAATTCATTGTTTCTAATGGCTGAATAGTACTCCATTGTGTAGATATACCACATTTTTTGCATCCACTCTTCTGTTGAGGGATACCTGGGTTCTTTCCAGCATCTGGCAATTACAAATAGGGCTGCTATGAACATAGTAGAACATGTATCCTTATTACATGGTGGGGAGTCTTCTGGGTATATGCCCAGGAGTGGTATAGCAGGATCTTCTGGAAGTAAGGTGCCCAGTTTTCAGAGGCCCCTTTTCATTTCTAATTTTGTTAATTTGGATACTTTCTCTGTTCCCTTTGGTCAGTCTGGCTAAGGGTTTACCTATCTTTTTGATTTTCTCAAAGAACCAGCTCCTGGATTCATTGTTTCTTTGTCTGGTTCTCCTTGTTTTGACTTGACTGATTTCAGCCCTGAGTTTGATGATTTCCAGTCTTCTACTCCTCCTGGGTGAATTGGCTTCTTTTTGTTCCAGGGCTTTTAGGTGTGTCCTTAAGCTGCTAGTGTATGCTCTCTCTATTTTCTTTTTGGAGGCACTCAGCGCTATGAGTTTTCTTCTTAGCACTGTTTTCATTGTGTTCCAAAGATTTGGGTGTGCTGTGCCTTCATTTTCATTAAATTCTAATAAGTCTCTGATTTCTTTCTTTATTTCTTCTTTTGGCCACGGTGTCACTGAGTAGAGTATTGTTCAGCCTCCAAGTGTATGTGGGCTTCCTGTTGTTTTTGTTGCTATTGATGACCACTCTTACTCCATAGTGATCCAATAGGAGGTATGGGATTATTCGATCTTCTTATATTTGTTGAGGTCTGTCTTGTGACCAATTATATGGTTGATTTTGGAGAAGGAACCATGAGGTGCTGAGAAAAAGGTATATTCTTTTGCTTTAGGGTGAAATGTTCTATAAATATCAGTCAAATACAATTGGTCCAAAGCTTCAATTAGTTTTACTATGTCCATTTTTAGTTTCTCTTTTCTTGATCAGTCTATTGAGGAGAGTGGAGTGTTGAAGTCACCCACAATTATTGTGTTAGGTACAATGTGTGCTTTGATCTTTAGTAAAGTTTCTTTTATGAATGAGGGTGCCCTTGCATTTGGTGCATAGATGTTCAGAATTGAAAGTTCTTTTTGGTGGTTTTTTCCTTTAACCAGCAAGAAGTGTCCTTCTGTGTCTCTTTTGATGACTTTAGGTTGAAAGTCAATTTTATCTGATATTAGAATGGCTACTCCAGTTTGTTTCCTGAGACCATTGGTTTGTAAAATTGTTTTCCAGCCTTTTATTCTAAGGTAGCTTTTGTCTTTGACTTTGAGGTGTGTCTTCTGTATGCAGCAAAATGTAGGGTCCTGTCTCCTTATCCAGTCTGTTAGTCTATGTCTTTTTATTGGGGAATTGAGTCCATTGATGTTAAGAGATATTAAGGAATAGTGATTATTACTTCCTGTCATTTTTGATGTTATTTTTATGTTCGAGTGGTTATCTTCTTTTGGGTTTGATGAAAGAAGGTAACTATCTAGGTTTTTCCAGGGTGTAGTTTCCCTTCTTGTATTGAAGTTTTCCTCCTATTATTCTTTGCAGAGCTGGGTTTGTGGAAAGATATTGTGTAAATTTGGTTTTGTCATGGAATATCTTGGTTTCTCCATCTATGGTGATTGAGAGTTTTTCTGAGTATAGTAGTCTTGGCTGACATTTGTGTTCTCTTAGAGTCTGCATGAGATCTGCCCAGGATCTTCTAGCTTTCATGGTCTCTCATGAGAAATCTGGTGTGATTCTGATAGGTCTTTCTTTATATGTTACTTGGCCTTTTTCTCTTACTGCCTTTAATATTCTTTCTTTGTTTAGTGCATTTGGGGTTTTGATTATTATGTGACGGGAGGTATTTCTGCTCAGGTCCAGTCTGTTTGGAGTTCTGTAGGCTTCTTGTATAATTATGGGCATCTCTCTCTTTAAGTTGGGAAAGTTTTCTTTTATAATTTTGTTGAAGATATTTGCTGGCCCTTTCAGTTGTAAATCTTCCCTCGCATCTATACCTATAATCCTTAGGTTTGGTCTTCTCATTGTGTCCTGGATTTCCTGGATGTTCTGGGATACAAGCTTTATGCATTTTGCATTTCCTTTGACTGTTGAGTCAATGGTTTCTATGATATCTTCAGCATCTGAGAGTCTTTCTTCTATCTCTTGTATTCTGTTGTTGATATTTGCATCTATGGTCCCTGATTTCTTCTCAAGGTTTTCTATCTCCAAAGTTGTATCCCTTTGTGATTTCTTAGATGTTTCTACTTCTGTTTTTAGATCCAGGATGGTTTTGCTCATTTCCATCATTTGTTTGTTTGTGTTTTCCTTTAATTCTTTAAGACATTTTTGTGTTTTCTCTTTCATGACTTTTGCCTGTTGACTCAAGTTCTCCTGCATTTCTTTAAGGTTTTTTGCATTTCTTCTTTATTGACTTCTATCTCTTGAGCCTTATTCTCCTGAATCCCTTTAAGTGATTTTTGTGTTTCCATTATACAGGTTTCTAGCTTATTCATGTTCTCCTGTATTTCTTTAAGAGATTCATTCATGTTCTTTTTGTGTTCTTCTAGCAGCATCATGACCAGGGATTTTAAATACAAATCTTGTTTTTCTTGTGTGTTGGCATAACCAGGACTTGCTGATGTTGGAGAGTTTGGTTCAGATGCTGCCATATTGTCTAAATTTCTGTTAGTAGCATTTCTGCATTTGCTCTTTGCCATCTTGTTCTCTGGCGTTAGTTGGTCTTGTCTCTGGCTGGTGTTTAAGCCTCCTGTGAGGCTCTAGGGCTAGTTCTGTAACATTGGATGGCTGGGTTTCCCCTTTCACAGATTGCAGATGTGCTGTCCTCCTCTTGGGTGTCCTTGCTGTCCTAGTGTGCCTTGCCCCAGATTGTGTCTGTGAACCAGATAGTGCCCGTTTGCTCCTTCAGGGAGTGCTGATGGTGTATGCTGGGAGACCTTTTCAGAGTGATGATCACTGTGCTGGGCAGCCAATCTCCCAACTGGGTTGGTGCACACAAGGCTAGCCTTGCTGCTCAGAACCAGAGTCTAGACAAAATCCTGGCAGGCCAAGGTCCAAGGAAAGTTCCCCTCAGGCTATGAGTGTTAACTGGTTCTGTCAGGGAGCTGCCTGTGCTCCCTGAAAGTGCTGGGAGAGTCTGCTTGGCTAACAACCTCTTGACCAGTTTGGCACACAGATGGCCCACCAAGCAGTCCAGGTCTTGGGGGCAGTCCAGGGCCTGTTGGGCCTAGACCCCCTGCTATGTTAGCCTCGGGCTATGACTGAACTCTCTGGTGTCTGGTAGCCAAAATGGCAGTGCACGTGCCGGGCAGGGCAAACAACCTCCTGCCCAGGTTGGCACACCGATGGCCCCTTGAACAGCCCAGGGCCTGGGTGCAGGCCAACGCCCGTTGGGCTTAGACCCCTGTGATGTTGGCCTCCAGTTATGTTTGCGTACCTCAGGCTGTCTGATCTCTCTGAGAACCAAGATGGAGGTGAGTCTCTCGTAACTGACTGGCGGAAGTCAGATTTCTGTTGTGGCTTCTGTGTGGTGAAAGGTGCTGTAAATCCGAAGCAGCTTGCAGCCCGGCAGTGATGGTCAGTGGTAGTGGGCGCAGGGCCTGCCTGGACCCTGTCACCTTGGTTCCACTGCTGATGGCCCTTCCTCTGGACCAGCCACTGCTGCTGTTGCCGCTGCCTCTCTTTCATCTCTTAATTTCTGTTAGTGATGTCTGTAGTTTCTGTGTTATTACCTAGGTTTCAGAATTTCATCTCCAGAATTTCATCTGCATTTAAACTATTGCTTCTGTTTGCAGTCTTATGACTTGAACTGTTTCATTCACTTTCTTCCCCAGGTTGATTATGTTTCCATGAGGGATTTATTCATTTCCTCTTTAAAGGCCACTATAATCTTTATAAGATTAGATTTAAGGTCGAGCACTTCAGCTGTTAGAATATCCATGATTTGCTCTATAGGATAGCTTGACTTTGCTGGTGCCGTATTGCTTGTCTGTTGTTGATAATGTTCTTAAGCTAGCCTTCAGTCATCTGTGATTTGCAGCTATTGTTGGTTTAGATACTGATTTATCTTTGGTGTATGGGTGTTTTGAGTATGTGTTTCCCCTGATTTCTGTTTCCTTCCTGTCTTCTAGCCTGGGTGGCCTGCGGTTCTGGTGACTACTGAGTATCAAGTCCAGTAGAATGTCTCCCCTGTGCTATTTTTTGGGTTATGGGACCTTTGGAGTTTTCAGTACTAATTTTGCCTCCAGGGTCCCTAGTACCAGGGTCTATGGTGTCATAGAGACCTCTAGCAAAGCAGGCAGAATTGTGAACAAGAAAATGTAATGCAAGAGGCAGGGTTCATTTTATATGTGTTGGGTATTGTACTGGCTAGTTTTGTGTGCCAACTTGACACAGGCTAGAGTTATCACAGAGGAAGGAGCTTCAGTTGGGGAAGTGCTTCCATGAGATCCAGCTGTAAGGCATTTTCTCAATTAGTGATCAAGGGGGAAGGGCCCCTTGTGGGTAGTGCCACCTTTGGGCTGGTGGTCTTGGGTTCTATAAGAGAGCAGTCTGACCAAGCCAGGGGAAGCAAGCCAGTAAGAAACATCCCTCCATGGCTTCTGCATCAGCTCCTGCTTCCTGACCTGCTTGAGTTCCAGTCCTGACTTCCTTTAGTGGTGAACTGCAATGTGGAAGTGTAAGCTCAATAAACCCTTTCCTCCCCAACTTGCTTCTTGGTCAAGATGTTGTGCAGGAATAGAAACCCTGACTAAGACAGGTATTCCTTAGAGGGACTTTGCAGGCAAGGGCTGGGCTTGGGGTTCATGGTTCTTATCTGATTGCTATTGGTGTCAGCATGCCTCCAGGAGGAGTCTATTTCTTTGTTATATTGGTAATTAGGTGAATAATTTAACCTATTTCTTTTAGAAGATTCCTGTTGCTTATTCCATATGGGAGAAACTGGTGTAACAAATTGCTATTTCATTTACCTTATCCTTCTACAAAACTCTTGTATATGGTCTTTCCACTTTTACAAATGTATTTAATCTTGCAAAACAAAACTTATGGTGACTTTGTCTCTTAATGTTCCCCTCAAGGTTTCAAAGTTATTACCTCCTGATTTTTGTTCTGGAATGTCACCATGTTTTATTGTGGCCTGTGGTTAGACCCTTTTTTGATACACTTTACCTACTCTTGCACTTTCTACAGTATATATTTTGTCATTTTATAGAGAAATCTGCATTTCAAATCCATAAGATCAGTTTATCCTTCTTTTTGCCAGCCTTAGAATTGTTTACAGATCAGAGCTAAGACAGCTAGGATAAAGTGTTTTTACATAAATTAACCTCTTCATCTCATTAGATGTCAAAACCTGAGAGAAATTTAAGATCAACTTAACTCCCTAAGAACCAATTCGATTAACTGGCTGTTGCAGAACTCCATGAGTAGATCTGGTGACTGCTAAGGATGGGATTTGTGAACTACTCCCCCAAGTATGTTGCTTTCACACCAACAAATCATAACTGCTTTGCAATGGAGACCAAAGACCGGAACTAAAAAAATTCAGCAGCAAGGCTCTTCCTATGTACTGGCTTCTAGTTCCCCACTACTCTGGCTCCTTCCATTCTTTTTCTTATTGTCCTTAGTCATATTTTTACCCTGATTTTTAATTACTGAACTTCCCCTTATATTCAAAAGAAACATATTCACATAAGGCTTCTCAGTGGTTCTCACTCTACAACAGCTACTAGTACAGATGTGATAGGGCACCAACAGGCACAAAGTAGCCAACTCAGTCAGATTGAGGAAGACCTGACCTTGGTACAACAAAGCATTATAATCTTACAATGGTCTTCCAAAACCACTGGTGACTGGACTTAATTAGTATGGACTAGGGTTTCTATACCTTCCTAGGGTACAGTATGCTGTTTTTATGCAAACCAATTCAAGTTAGTGCATAGAAATGCTAAGTAATAATTAACAAGACTAAAGCAGAGGAACAGGTGACAATACTTTCTTGAAGTCCTCTTGGCAGACCCAGTCATTATTATTGTCCTAACTTTATTCTTCTGTCCCTGCTTTTTGAACTGTTTTACCAAGTTTTTCCAATAAGGACTGCAAGATTTGACACTCATAGCACCACTGGATTCCTCATGTCTGAAAATTGATAGCCTTTATCCAACCTGAAATATGCTTTATAGTCCACAGTTCATCTCTTTAATTCCTTTTATCTTTACCCTTACATGATTATAGATTCACAACAACCCCCCAATAGCTGAATGAGATTTAGTGTAATATATATCAGACACATGTTCAGAAACATTATAACATCATTCACTTAGCAAATACCCATAATAATTATTGAATAACTATTTCCCAATCCTGTGTTGTTCTTCAACTTTGTGAGCAAACATTATAAACGTTAAGCTTTGGAGATGGATCAATGTGGTTCTTTCATGCTTACCTTCCAACAATTAGGATCACCAGCACCCATATAAAAGCAATGGGCATCCTGGTGGATCCCTGCAATCCCAGTAATGAAGAGACAAAGAAGAACCTAAGATCATGATTCTTAGATCATGGTCAGGTAGTCTTTCTAAGTTGATGAACATCAGATTGAATCAGAAACACTGACTCAATCAAATGAAGAAGCGTGGTTTAAGAAAACATTCAACGTAGACTTCTGATCTCCACATGTGTGCACACACATATGCACTCACATATGATCACACACAAATGTATATTCCACAAAGACAAGAAAATAAAATGTAAACTAGTTCAGCATATATATGCCACATTTTCTGATTATATGTTGCTTCGTTTTCAACAAATATTTGGAAGTTGAGATATAATTATACCATTTCTCACCCCTTTCTCCCCTAATACTTCCTAGGCAACCTTTCTTGAACTCTCTAAAATCCATGGCATTTTAAATTTAATTATCATTATATATAAATTCCTAAATTCATAAATACAAGCTGCTCAACATACATAGCATATGATTTGAATGCTGACTACTGGCATTGAGTAAGTGATTAAGGATTCTTCCCTGGAGAAAACTATTTCTGCTACCAGATTTTTTTAAAATGAGCATCAGTATTTTGCCTACATGCATATATGTGTGAGGGTGTTAGATACTCTGGACCTAGAGTATCAGACAATTGTGAAGGGCCAAGTTGTTGTGAAAAACGGGTTGTGCTCTTAGCTGTTAAGCCATTTCTCTAGCCCAGTTCACATCATTCTTTAGTTGCCTATAGCACTTTGTTTAGGTTTGGGGCCCCATTAAATTTCCAATTGTCATAGCAGCACATTAATTGCAATTGTCCTTTTCTTCAAGTTTTCTTTAGGTGGTCAAGTTGATGAGACTTAATTGTTGTGGTTTTCCTGTCATTCTATGGGGAAAAATAACTACAGACTTTTACTCCTCTTGCTCTTACAACCTTTGTTCCCCAACTTCTACAATGATAACTGAGGCTTAGGAAATAGGGTTGTGTTATATTGATTCAGTTGGGGCCGTGTATCACTTGCTCTTTAATTACTATTGCTGTAAATGTATACCATGACTAAAGATATTTCAGAGGGTTATTCCATGATTATCAGGCCAGAAAGAGACAGGAAAGACAGGAATACAGTTAGAGCTGTACCTGCTCCATTCTGATCTCTAGAGAGGGAGGGAGGGAGGGAGGGAGGGAGGGAGGGAGAGAGAAAGAGACAGAGAGAGAGAGAGAGAGAGAGAGAGAGAGAGAGAGAGAGAGAGAGAGAGCCTGGCGTAGGTATGGGCTTTTGAAATATCAAAGCCCATCTCTGGTGTCATACGTCATCCAACAAAGCTACACCTACTTCAACAAGACCATATGTAAGCCTATGGGGCCATTTTCATTCATTCAATAATATAGGAGATAATAGGATTACCAGTCTGTCCCTATCTCATATATGCAAAGAGGGAAGGTGCTTGAGGAAGGAGGTTTTATCCATTGCAAGAGTGCTTGACAAATATTCTCTTGTATAGTTATTGTTGTTAGGAATGAACAAGGGAAGTGACTGTTTCTAGACTGTATAGTTCCCCAGTACCTTTTTTCACCAATATAATTTTAGCCTAGTGTTTAAGGCATAATAAGTGGCTTAAAGAGCTTGGTGAGGAGTTTATAATGTCTCTTATTGTAATGAACAGTTAATCCACAAAATTATTCTAAGCTAGCTTGGAAAAATAAATGATTTTGACCTTCACATAATTTCAAGTTCACAAATCCAAACCAAACAGTGTTGGATAAGTAAAGATCAATGGGAAAATATTCAAAGTTGGCTAAGGTTACCAACAGAGTGAAAGACCATCCAATGGCAGTAAAGTCTGAAAAGGTACAGACAAGATCCATCTACTTTTATAGGACTCTACAGAATTTGCCATAAAGCTTTCAACTTTAATAAACTCTTACAGTAAATTTATACTATACAAAATCAACATGCAAAAGTAAGTATCATTTATATAACTTGAAATCTTACTGAAAAATAAATTAAGAAAAATATTATCTTTATAATACCTCTCCTGTAAAGTACCTACTAATATGCCATAACATGAAATAGGCATCAAGATAATAGACTTGGGAAAAATGATTTATTAAACAAGTCATGGTGGAAAAACTGACAATCCATGTGCAGAAAAATGAAATAAGCCTTGTATCTCCCACCATGCACACAAATATACTCAAAATATGTCAAAGATATTAATATCATTGTTATTATTGTTATTATTATTATTAATATAAAGCTGCTTTTCCAATTACTTTTTACAATAATTAATTTTGTTCATTTATTTTTCTCTTTCAATTAAGAATTTTTTAATTCACAGAATTTTTTAAATGAATATTTGTAAACAGAATCATGTGAGATACTGTAGTGACTCAGAAAGTGTCAAATATTCTACTTCTAAATTTTACAATATGGAGGAACAATGGAATATTTTTTCTTATTTTAGTTAAATAGAGGGAAACATCATATGAGAATTTTAGTTGTTTAAAGTGAAAGTTATTCATGCCAACTAATCAGCACAAACCATATATCATGTTTGAAACTCTCTAATCATCTTATTCTTCTGAATCCCTAAAAAGCCTGAGAAAGCATGAAAGACTTTGGCGAATGAGAAAAGAAAAAGAAAAAAGAAGTCTGTTTTTCAAGAAACAGAAAATTGAACTCTCTCAGCTCTGAGTCTAGTTACTTCAAAAAAAAATACTGCCAAACAGAATATTCTGTTTGATAGGTCTTTGCTTACATAGTCTTTGGCAATCCAGAGATCCTCCTGGTATTTGATCAAAGTGAATTACCTTGCTGGAGGACCTGCTGGCTGCTGTGGGTCACTGATCACAGAACAGCCTGCAGGAAGTTTGGGCGCAGGAGCTACTGTGCATAAGAGACTTTATAGACTAATTGAAAACAGTGAATTTAGGCTTGAGTGAACATATTTTTGTCTTAAATACAAACAAAACAAACTTATGTGACCAACACTGAAGTGGCTTCTTCAAAACTGAAAATGTAGAAACAGAAGGCTTGTTAAAATGTAGGCAAGACTGTTGGTGTTTACCAAATATCTATGTGTGTCCCACACCAAAGTCAACAGTGTTAATCATATTCAAGTCACCACACAAAATGCCTGATCTGACTTCTAAGACATGGAAATAGTCAAACAACCAGTCAGGACTTTAGTATTAAACCCCTTCTATGCATGAACAAGGTAACCTTCCCTTTGCTAGTTTACAATAAGTTTTATACTGTTTCCCTATTCTTGCTCCAGCTGTCTGGAGCTATAAACTAGGTTCTCTGTCTTGCTCAGGGCACCAGTTGTTTTCAGATGAGATGTTTCCCAATCCATTAATTGCCAAGAAAAGCCAATTAGATTATGTAATAAGATAAATCACAGTTGTATCTTTTCAGTACACCAACCATAAAGCATGTTATGATATCAAGTGATTAAATAAACAAAAGATAAATGTATGTACATATAATAGTTATTATTTGGTGAGAGGTACTTCAGTTTGCTGTAAATGTTTACACTTGAAAGTAAAATCAGATTATTGAAAGTATTCTAAAAAATTCATCAAATATCTTGTTAATGAGGGTTTTTCTTTCATGAATGAAATTCATTTTGAAATTACATTGTATATTATGACAGCTGTTTGACAACCAGCATAGAGTCAACCATGATTGCATCATGGTTATATGATGCCAAAAGTGTGCATCTGTGTTTCACCCCCAGGTACCATCTTTGTTTGTTGTTTGTTTGTTTTACCAGGACTCATAAGTGCTTTAAAACTGAATGGGTCTTGATTCCACAACTAAAGCTATTTCGGTGTTCAGGAAAGGATAATATTTTACAATTTTAAAAAACTTACCATATAAATATTGCAAGATGATGACATATGGTGCCAGAAATTTTACATAATCAGCCCCAAGATAGGATAAACTAGTCATGTGTAACCAGCAGATGTCTGCTTACAACAAACACACTTTGCAAGCCTCTGCCTCCCACAAGATGCTCAGGGATTAGATATTTGCAGACATTGGCTTGAATTTGCAACAGCACTCAGAATGACAATAATGGCATACAGAATGTTTTTAAAGTACTTAATCTCTGTAAAATGTCAGACTGTACCTTTTCACATGTTTAGCAGGAACATTCCTACTGTGTACAATACTTAAGTGTTAAAACAGAATGAGAAAGGAATGAGATTCAAGCCTAGAGTTTGCCGCCTGTCACGATCATCATCCATTTTGACCTTAATTTAGTGGCAGTGAAAGTCTGAGAGATACCGGAAATAAGCAATTGCTTGACATATTGGGAACATTTTGACTTGACAGAATTGAACAACATCAAAAATAACATTTTCTTTAATAATGTGAGCTGTCAGTGAACACAGTTTGACACTGACACCTGTGCATTCATTGTTCACTCAGGATGGTTTGGGGCAGTGCTGATTTCTGGCAGCAGTTTTTATAAGCCAACTACTCAGACTTAGATAATAAAACTGGCATATCTGCAGCAGAAACAGATAAGCTTGGTGTCATGACTGCCACAGTAGGCAAGACTTTGCTTGGTGATCCCACTTCAAAGTTGAAACAAGTCTCCAGGATGGCCAATCCAAGCAAATGCACCTGAACAACTATTTCTGCTAGCTAGCTGTTCATTGTGGATCCCATAGATATTCACAGTTGCTCAGAGTGGGCAGTCACACTCTCTGTCTAAAAGGAAGTTTATTTCAAGAAAGAATGGTGTATACATTTCCTAATCAAGTCCTAGCCATGATAAAAACTAAGAATTGATTGTCTTTGACAAGGAAGTTTTTGAAATGGAAAGAAAGGGAAAGAAAGAGAAGAAAGGAAGGGAAAAGTAAAGAAGGGAGGAAGGAAGGAAGGAAAGAAGGAAGGAAGGAAGAAAGGAAGGAAGGAAGGAAAGAAGGAAGGAAGGAAAGACAGAAGGAAGGAAGGAAGCATAGAAGGAAGAAAGGAAGACAGATCCTAAACTGGGAAAGAAAGAAATTCAGTCAGAGAAAGATTTTTTCTCATTTTAATGAAGAAATATAGTCAGTTACTAAATGAGAAGGAACAAAAGACAAATATTTCCTTGCATCTTAAATGATAGCTCCTTGCATAAGTCTATGGCCAACTGGAGTTTTCATCAGTGGTTCTCAGGCTTCTACCAGTGTTTATCATGTTCTAAGTTAAGGAAGGCTTTTCATATCAGCACACAAAGGTTAATGGATTTAATGAATAGGCCTATTTATACTGCACACTTTGGACAAAATCAGGGCATGTCATAGTCTACCAGTTATCACATCTCTTGAAAACAGTAGAATATTCACCACACAAACTAAATGAAAATACTAAATCTTTTGGGGACATCTACATTCTTGTCTCATTGAAGTTTGCAGTGGAATTGAACAACATAATGAATGTGTTCTTAAGATTTAGAAGCAGCCTAAAATGCACAACATTAAATAAAGTTACTAACATTGCTTATTTTAGCCCAATGATAAGTCATCAACAGAAGAAACTCAAACAGTAAACAGACATTGTTCCAAACAGATCTATCTTAAAAGATGATGTCCCAAAGGAAACTAGTTATGTCACTGAATGTTTTAAAATAATAACAAGTCAATTATAACAGTTAACTATAGCTGGTAATGTATATTTAAAAGGAAAATACTTTTTTAAAGTACTGAAGAGAAGCCAAATATATTGTAGTTTGAAAATCTCACTTCCACAGCAGTCATGTGACATGTTGCAGGGTGAGACTAGGCACACAGCAATGACAATTTTCATGAAAACATTTCTCCAAGTTATTCACATACAGTCAGGTTTTCCCAGTAAGAACCCAGGCATAACGACAGAGCTTTCTGGTAAGTTCTAAAAGTAAGTCCTCCAGATACTTTATAAAATTCCTTATTGCTATAAAATTATCAAATGTATGTGACAAAGGATTTCAGAGCATTGATTGGGAAATATATGCCATCAATTATCATGTATTACTAGTGACCTTAAACTTTTCTTGTTTTGCTTCCCACAGCTTTTGTGGCAAAGAAAATGAGCAACGACAAAAATCCCTACAAGCCACTTCAAGGAAGTCACATCATAGCCACCCATAGAAACTTGTGATATAGTAAATTCTAGGATGTTCAGGAAAATTAATGATTGGAATCGCTAGAAATGTACTGACTTCAGGGTCATGGTTCTGGTCAAATGCTGCTCTTAAACTCATGGAAGTACCATGATTTTCACTTTATATTTTTTATTTTCCCATTATTATATACGTGTCTTTAAGAAAATAACTTGAATTTTGAACAAAGTCTTGAATCCATGAATATATTTCAAAGCTTTGTTAATGCATAGTAATCCTAATCTTCTCACACTTAGGTCTGGTTAATATATTATGAGACATCAGCATGATGCAGCATATGTAAAAGAAATACCCACTATATTATAGTATATTATTGATGTAAAATGTACTCAGATATTCAGAAAAAGAAATGAGTTATAAAGAAAAGGAGTCTTCCAAGATGTCTCACTGGGTAAAAGTTCTTGCCATTATGGCCAAGGAGCAGAATTTTATGTTCAGGAACCACATATTTGAAGGAGAAAATGGGCTTGACCATTTCCTCTAGCATCCACATTGATGCATGCTACACACAGTTACAGGAGCACATGAATGCAGATGGGGTTGGAGAAATGGCTGAGCAGTCAAGAACCACTCTGCTAGAGGACCCACATTTCTTCCTAAGCATCCCTAATATGGATTCCAAGCATATATATTTACAGTTTCAGGGTATTTAATACCTTTCTCTGACCTCGGCAGGCATCAGGAACTCATCTTGTACATATACACAAATGCAGGCAAAGCAAATGCACACATAAAATAATAGTTTGCAAAGTTCAAAAGGAGAAATATGTTTGTACAAATGTATTTCATAGGGGAATAGCATAAAAACATAACTTTCACCAAGTTTTGACATATTCGTATTTATAAGTAATTTACAGTATTTTAAATGAATTATTTAAATTACTATTACTGTCCTTTCCCAAACATTTAGGAAATTTCTACTAATGTACTAAAAGAGATGCCATGAGTTAAGTTTAAAACAAAAACATGGATATGTTTTCTGAACACTATAATCAAATGTTTATGTAACCTAATGGAAGAATAGATTAAAATATATTATATAAAATAATGTATTATTTATGTTTTCCTATGTTCCATATACATCTATTAAAAGAAATTTAAGAAAAGCTCATAAGAATGCTTTCCTAAATATTGCACTAGCAACAAATCCTGTGTTAGTAGAACATCTTTTCATTAATGCCTGGGTAGCACTTCATTGCAGCCATGCTAATGAAAATAGAAAATCAATATATTAAAACTAATTAAAATATACAGATCACCATTCCTTTTTAATTAATTTAAATGATGCAGTTGTTTTGCTCTCTATTGTTTCAGAGTTAATATATCCCAATAATTCGATAGATTAGTATAAAATTTGGAATGGTACACTGTGTGTTTTTCTTGATTTCTTAACTTTGTGTTAGGTTATATATGTCATTGATATATTAATTTATCATTGGGAGAGTTTTTGGTAATAAATCATTTCATAAATACTTGAAATGTCTTTCTCTAATACTCAATTGCTATACAATTTTAAGGGTTCTAACATTTTGATAGTTTGGGAGTATATGTAGGTAAAAAGTATGTCAATCATCATGCTAACTACTGAAAGCAGATTGCAACCAGATATGAATAATTTTTAATATACTAAAATGGAAAACAGTGGTAGAATTTATCTCTCTTAACAGTTTGAATTCTGTGCAGCAATGTAAGGATTTACTGCTTAACTTCTCGAGCCTTGGAAAGAACATGGTCGACTTCTATACCTGAGCAGAATGTTACAGAAAACATATAAATATATTAAAACATATTTGATTAGCATTGTTGTTCCTTAGAATAGTAATTGTCAAAATTAAACAACGATATAACAGAATACTTGCAATATAATCATAATAAATTGTGGAAGCTTTATACAATCACAACAGAGAGATTAAACAAAATTAGATTCTAAAATTTTGTAATAAGTGCAACATTTTGAAGATTATAACTTTGAATGTGTTTTAGCCTAATGTAAGCAAGTTATTCAGATATTCTGTTGGCTTCCCATCATAATTTTTAAGATACTAAAATGGACAACAGAGGGAGAATTTATCTCTCTTAACAGTTTGAGTTCTCTGCAGCAATGTAAGGATTTATGGCTTAACTTCTCGAGCCTTGGAAAGAACATTGTCGACGTCTACACCTGAACAGAATGTTAGGTGTAGAACCGAATAGCAGAATGTCCCATCGCTCAAGCTTACATATATGATTATTCCTCTGTTTTCTTCAGTACATGCATATTACCATCAAAAGAAAAAATAATTAAAATTGCTAAGATAAAAAATGTTATTTCAAGTGGCTACTTTTAGATCTGGTGACTTAAATTGCAGTCTCACACAATTGAATAGTAAAGGATATTGAAAAAAGAGAAGTAGAGTGTCTTAACTTTATTTTAATGGCTAAGTGTTGCTTTATCATGCCTTATGGAGAATTGCATATTAAAATTAAATTCTAGCCATTTTCTTGTATGTAGTCCCTGGATCTTATTTGCTACAAAATGTATATTAATATGATTTTTCCTGAAGGAATTAGTTAGCAGAAGAGGGGAATATTTCATTTCAATTCACAAAGTAGAACAAACTACAGATGGAATCCATTAACTTTTTAAAGAGTCGTTGCTAATGTAAGAGAGCAATTGAATTGTGCAGGTTTATTATACAGTGAACAAATTTACTGTATTCCCACATTTTATTTCTATCATTTGCTATTTTTAACTCTCTCTCTCTCTCTCTCTCTCTCTCTCTCTTTCTCTTTCACACCACACACACACAAACACACACACACACACACACCACAATGCTAAAGACTGAACCAAACTAAGAAAATTAAAGTTTTCCACAATGAAAACGTTAAGAAACTAAAGTAAAAAAAGAATGAAGAGAATGAAGGAGACATCTGAATACAGGAATTTCTCCGATTCTGATTCATTGAAAATTCAATGTTGCTAGAAAGGACTGTTTCATGTATAGTCATCTTCAGATTTAGGACAATCCCAAAGTATGATACACACACACACACACACACACACACACACACACACACACATGCACAGCAAAAACAAAGAAACTAAAAATTTATGTAGGTACACAAAATCCTAATGATAGGCAAAGCAATCCTAAAGAAGAAGGATAGGTCCAGGTTATCATCACACTTGATTTCAAGTTATACTACAGAGCCACTGTAGTACACGGTGTGTACTAGCACAAAGACATAAAAACACAGATCAATAAAATAAAATAGGAGTCCCAGATATAATTCTTTTCACCTACAACTACTTGATCTTTGAAGCAAAATTGATAAAAATTATACATTGGAGAAAAAGGTAGTATGTCCAACAAATAGTGCTGGGAAACCTGCATTTCACCATGCAGAGAAATAAAACTAGGTGTATCCTTCTTACCTTGCATGAAAATGCTACTGCAAATGGGTAGAGTACATTAATATAAGACCTGATAACCTTATTTTTTAAATTTGATTGGTTAACTTCTTTTGGGTTTGATGAAAGGTTCTAGCTTGCTTTTTCCAGGGTGAAATTTCCCTCCTTTTATTGGTGTTTTCCTCCTATTATCCTTTGTAGGACTGGGTTTGTGGATAGATATTGGGTAAACTTGGTTTTGTCATGGAATATCTTACTTTCTCCATCTATGGTGATTGAGAGTTTTGCTGGATATAGTAGTTTTGGCTGGCATTTGTGTTCTCTTAGACTCTGCATGAGATCTGCCCAGGATCTTCTAGCCTTCATAGTCTCAGGTGAAAAGTCTGGTGTGATTCTGATAGGTCTTCCTTTATATGTTACTTGGCTTTTTTCTCTTACTGCCTTTAACATTCTTTCTTTGTTTAGTACATTTGGTGTTTTGATTATTATGTGATGGGAAGTATTTCTGTTCTGGTCCAGTGTGTTTGGAGTTCTGTAGGCTTCTTGTATATTCATGGGCATCTTTCTCTTTAGGTTAGGGAAGTTTTCTTCCATAATTTTATTGAAGATATTTGCTGGTCCTTTAAGTTGTAAATCTTCCCTCTCATCTATGCCTATAATCCTTAGGTTTGGTCTTCTCATTGTGTCCTGGATTTCCTGGATATTTTGGGTTACAATCTTTTTGCATTTTGCATTTTCTTTAACTGTTGAGTCCATGGTTTCTATGGTATCTTCAGCATCTGAGATTCTTTCTTCTATCTCTTGTATTCTGTTGTTGATATTTGCATCTATGTCCCCTGATTTTTTCCCAAAGCTTTCTATCTCCAATGTTTTCTCCCTTTGAGTTTTCTTAGTTGTTTCTACATCTGATTTTAGATCCTGGATTGTTTTGCTTAGCTCCTTCACTTGCTTGTTTGTGTTTTCTTGTAATTCTTTAAGAGATTTTTGTGTTTCCTCTTTCATGACCTCAGCCTGTTGACCAAAGTTCTCCTGTATTTCTTTAAGTGTTTTTTGCGTTTCCTCCTTATTGGCTTTTGTATTCTCCTGGATTTCTTTCAGTGACTTTTGTGTTTTTCTTGCAAGGGCTTCTAACTTTTGACCCATTTTCTCCTGAATTTCTTTCAGTATGTCCTTCATGTGTTCCTGCACCAGCACCATGACCAGTGATTTTAAATCCAAATCTTGTTTTACTGGTGTGATGGGGTATCCAGGACATGCTGGTAAAGGAGAATTGGGTTCAGATGTTGCCATATTGCCTTGATTTCTGTTAGGGACATTCCTGCGTTTGCCCTTTGCCATCTAGTTCTCACAGGTGTTAGTTGGTCTTCTCAATGCTGGACTCACCAGTGCAAGCTGCCCCTTCCCAGGTGGCCTCTGTTGCACAGCTTACCTCCTGCACTGCCTGCAGACAGGGTGCTGTTGCCCAGGCTGTTCAGATCCCGAAGCAGAAACCTGAAGGCTCCCGCTGGGGCCCACCAGATTCACCAGAGCACACCTACCTCTCTCTGCTGGTCACCCGGAAGCCCCTCCCGCCTCCCGCAAGACCTGGAGATGTGGCGCTACCGCCCAGGCTGATCTGGAAAAAATAACGTCAAAAATGACAGGAAGTAACAATCACTATTCCTTAATATCTCTTAACATCAATGGACTCAATGCCCCAATAAAAAGACATAGACTAACCGACTGGATACATAAACAGGACCCTACATTTTGCTGCTTACAGGAAACACACCTCAGGGTCAAAGATAAACACTACCTTAGAGTAAAAGGCTGGAAGACAATTTTACAAGCAAATGGTCTCAGGAAACAAGCTGGAGTAGCCATTTTAATATCAGATAAAATTGACTTTCAACCCAAAGTCATCAAAAGAGACTCTGAGGGACACTTCTTTCTGGTCAAAGGAAAAATACAACAAGAAGAACTCTCAATCCTGAACATCTATGCTCCAAATGCAAGGGCACCCTCTCTCATAAAAGAAACTTTATTAAAGCTCAAAGCACACATTGCACCTAACATAATAATTGTGGGTGACTTCAACACTGCACTTTCCTCAATGGACTGATCAGGAAAACAGAAACTAAACAGGGACACAATGAAACTAATTGAAGCTTTGGACCAATTAGATTTAACAGATATATATAGACCGTTCTATCCTAAAGCAAAAGAATATACCTTTTTCTCAGCACCTCATGGTACCTTCTCCAAAATCGACCATATAATTGGTCACAAGACAGACCTCAACAAATATAAGAAGATCGAACTAATCCCATGCCTCCTATCAGATCACTATGGAGAAAAAGTGGTCTTTAATAGCAACAAAAACAACAGAAAACCCACATACACGTGGAAACTGAACAATATTCTACTCAATGATACCTTGGTCAAGGAATAAATAAAGAACGAATTAAAGACTTTTTAGAACACAATGAAAATGAAGATACAACATACCCAAATCTATGGGACACAATGAAAGCAGTGCTAAGAGGAAAACTCATAGCCCTAAATGCCTCCAAAAAGAAGATGGAGAGAGCATACACTACCAGCTTAATGACACACCTGAAAGCCCTGGAACAAAAGGAAGCTATTTCACCCAGGAGGAGTAGAAGGCAGGAAATCATCAAACTCAGGGCCAAAATCAATCAAGTAGAAACAAAGAGAACCATACAAAGAATCAACAAAACCAGGAGCTGGTTCTTTGAGAAAATCAACAAGATAGATAAACCCTTAGCCAGACTAACCAAAGGGCACAGATACAGTATCCAGATTAACAAACTTAGAAATGAAAAGGGAGATATAACAACAGAAACTAAGGAAATTAAAAAAATCATTAGATCCTACTACAAAAGCCTATACTCAACACAATTGGAGAATCTGGAGGAAATGGACAGTTTCCTAGTCACATATCCGACACCAAAACTAAATCAGGATCAAATAGATCAACTAAACAGTCCCATAACACCTGAAGAAATAAAAAGGGTCATAGAAAGTCTCCCAAGCAAAAAAAAAGCACGGGACGAGATGGCTTCAGTGCAGAATTCTATCAGACCTTCATAGAAGACCTAGCACCAATACTCTTCAAACTATTCCACAAAATAGAAACAGAAGGAACTCTACCCAACTCGTTCTATGAAGTCACAGTAACGCTGATAACAAAACCACACAAAGATCCAGCAAAGAAAGAGAACTTCAGGCCAATTTCTCTTATGAATATTGATGCAAAAATACTTAATAAAATTCGTGCCACACGAATCCAAGAACACATCAAAACGATCATCCACCATGATCAAGTGGGCTTCATCCCAGGGATGCAGGGATGGTTCAATATAAGGAAATCCATCAATGCTATCCACTACATAAACAAACTCGTAGAAAAAAACCATATGATCATCTCATTAGATCAAATGAGATCAAATGCAGAAAAAGCATTTGACAAAATCCAGCATCCTTTCATGCTAAAAGTATTGGAAAGAACAGGAATTCAAGGCCCATACCTAAACATCAATAAGGCAATATACAGCAAACCGGTAGCCAACATCAAACTAAATGGAGAGAAACTTGAAGCCATCCCACTAAGGCTGTCCTCTCTCTCCATATCTTTTCAATATAGTATTTGAAGTTCTAGCTAGAGCAATTAGACTACATAAGGAGGGCAAGGGGATACAAATTGGAAAGGAAGAAGTCAAATTATCACTATTTTCAGATGACATGATAGTCTACTTAAGTGACCCAAAAACCTCCACCAGAGAACTCCTACAGCTGATAAACAACTTCAGCAAAGTGGCAGGTTATAAAATCAACTCAAGCAAATCAGTTGCCTTCCTATACTCAAAGGATAAGCAGGCTGAGAAAGAAGTTAGGGAAACGACACCTTTCAAAATAGCCACAAACAATATAGAGTATCTTCGTGTGACTCTAACCAAACGAGTGAAAGATCTATATGACAAGAACTTCAGGTCTCTGAAGAAGGAAATCGAAGAAGACCTCAGAAAATGGAAAAATCTGCCATGCTCGTGGATTGGCAGGATTAATATAGTTAAAATGGCGATCTTGCCAAAAGCGATCTACAGATTCATTGCAATCCCCATCAAAATCCCAACTCAGTTCTTCACAGAGTTAGAAAAAGCAATTCTCAAATTCATCTGGAATAACAAGAAACCCAGGATAGCTAAAACTATTCTCAACAACAAAAGAAATTCTGGGGGAATCAGTATCCCTGACTTCAAGCAATACTACAGAGCAATAGTGTTAAAAACTGCATGGTATTGGCACAGTGACAGACAAGTGGACCAATGGAACAGAACTGAAGATCCAGAAATGAATCCACACACCTATGGTCACTTGATCTTCGACAAAGGAGCCAAAAATATCCAGTGGAAAAAAGATAGCCTTTTCAACAAATGGTGCTGGATCAATTGGAAGTCAGCATGCAGAAGAATTCGAATTGATCCATTCTTATCTCCATGTACTAAACTTCACTCCAAGTGGATCAAGGACCTCCATGTAAAACCAGACACACTGAAACTAATAGAAAAGAAACTGGGGAAGACCCTTGAGGACACGGGCACAGGGGGAAAGTTCCTGAACAGATCACCAATAGCTTATGCTTTAAGATCTAGAATTGACAAATGGGACCTCATAAAATTACAAAGTTTCTGTAAGGCAAAGGACACTGTTAAAAGGACAAAACGGCAACCATCAAATTGGGAAAGGATATTCACCAACTCCACATCTGATAGGGGGCTAATATCCAATATATACAAAGAACTCAGGAAGTTAGACCCCAGGGAACCAAATAACCCTATTAAAAATGGGGTACAGGTCTTAACAAAGAATTTTCACCTGAAGAAATTCGGATGTCCGAGAGGCACCTTAAGAAGTGCTCAACATCATTAGTCATTAGGGAAATGCAGATCAAAACAACCCTGAGATATCACCTTACACCAGTCAGAATGGCTAAGGTCAAAAACTCAGGAGACATCAGGTGTTTGAGAGGATGTTGAGAAAGAGGAACACTCCTCCACTGCTGGTGGGGCTGTAAGATGGTACAACCACTGTGGAAATCAGTCTGGCGGTTCCTCAGAAAACTGGACATGAGACTTCCAGAGGACCCTTCTATACCTCTCCTGGGCATATATCCAAAGGATTCCCCAGCATGCAATAAAGACACATGCTCCATTATGTTCATAGCAGCCTTATTTATAATAGCCAGAAGCTGGAAAGAACCCAGATGCCCCTCAAAGGAGGAATGGATACAGAAAATGTGGTATATTTACACAATGGAATACTACTCAGCAATTAGAAACAATGAATTCACAAAATTTTTAGGCAACTTGTTTGATCTGGAAAATATCATCCTAAGTGTGGTAACCCAATCACAAAAGAATACACATGGAATGCAATCTCTGATAAGTGGATATTAATTAGCCCAGAAGCTCTGAATACCCAAGGCACAAATCGCATAACAAATGACTCCCATGAAGAAGTATGGAGAGGGTCCTGATCCTGGAAAGAATTGATCTAGCATTGGAGGGGAATATAAGAACAGAGAAAAAGGAGGGAGGTGATTGGAGAATGAATGGAGAGAAGAAGGTTTATGGGACATGTGGGGAGGGGGGATCCTGGAAAGGGGAAATCATTTGGAATGTAAACAAAGAATATAGAAAATAAAAATATTAAAAAAAAGAAGAAGAATTATGGAGAAGGTCCTGATCCTGGAAAGGATTGATCTAGCATTGGAGGGGAATATAAGGACAGAGAAAAAGGAGGGAGGTGATTGGAGAAGGGATGGAGAGAAGAAGGTTTATGGGACATATGGGGAGGGGGGATCTGGGAAAGGGGAAATCATTTGGAATGTAAACAAAGAATATAGGAAAAAAAAAAAAGACCCGATGACCTGATCCTGCTGGAAGAAAAAGTTGTCAGGAGCTATCTAGGAAAGCCTAAGCCTAGCAGGTGGCCTTCCTGGAGGTAGTCCAGATTTTTCATGAACTAAGATGGGTAAGACTTTGCTCTCAGAGGCAAAGTCCCAAAGAGACTTCATCTCAAAATTGCTTCTTGCATCTGATATGCTTTTCCTGTCATTATTAAAGTAATATAACAATCCCATGGCACTAGCGACCTTGTTGAGCAGATTTCCTCCAGATCAACATAAAAATGAACTTTCATGAATTAATGCTGTTTAGATGAGATATTGATTTTATAGAGTTTCTGATTTGTTGCTAATAATCTTAGGAAGATAATTTTAAGAGATGGTTTTAGTTGTTTTGGTAGATAGATGGAATAAAATTAGAAATAAAATAAAATGTGCCTACTCCTCATAAGAGTAAGTAAATGTAGCATAATAAGAAACACATCAAACATTTATAATTACACTAAAAAGAGAAATATGCTTAGGACAAATTTATTCTCAAGAAAAAAAAATCAGGTCCAAGGCTGAAGCTGTGGTTGTCCATTCTGATGAAACAAGGCCATGTGAAAACTGTTGTTTTGAACTTTTAGGGAGCTTACAGTATGAAACACTGCATTGAACTTTTTATTGATGATACCTTTTTGAATCTCCCCCCTTATAAAACATTTTATCTATGACATAATTCTTTCTTACATAGAGAAGGTTTTGTCTAAAAGCTATACATAACTGAAAGCAATAAACAAAGGTGGTTCCATTTCCACAGTGTATACGTGTCTGTGTGATTGATTGATTTATTTCCTTTCCTTTTTTAATTTTTTTTTTTTTTTTTTTTTTTTTTTTTTTTTTTTTTTTTTTTTTTTTTTTTTTTTTTGCTGGTGGATCAAATATAGTTAAGGAGCTTCTGGCCAGTGAGAAGCTTCTAATCAGAATAAGGGGCACCAGCAATAAATCCTTTTACTTAATTCCCCACTGGTAAACAACATGTGCTAATCACTAGATATTATTAACACCTATTTAAACATAAGTAATGAAGGGTTATATTGTTAGTAGAGAATAGTAAGAAAGAATTAAAAAAGGCCTGATTTCATTTATCTTTTAACCTGAATCAGACACTGTGTCCCACTTCAACTCTTTCTGGACTGGTAAAAAGTTGGCTGATTCAATTTATAGGCATGGATATAGAAATTCTAACTAAGGGTTCCATTCCATATACAGTCACCAAACCCAGACACTATTATGTATGCCAATAAGCGCTTGCTAACTGGAGCCTGATATGGCTGTCTCCTGAGAGGCTCTGCAAGTACCTACAAAATACAGAGGTGGGTGCTCTCAGCCAACCACTAGACTGAGCACAAAGTCCCAATGGAGGAGCTAGAGAAAGGACCCAAGAAGCAGAAGGCGCTTGCAGCCCCATGGGGGGATTATCTATGTTAAAGCATCCATCCTGTCTCATGGCTCATGGGATATGAAGGGAAAGACACAGAAAAAGTTTTTAAAATCACAGGATGGCAAGAAGTACTTTCCTCTAGACACCATAAGATTAGTCCCACATTAACTCATAGAAACTGTAGCTGTCTGCAGAAGACTTGCATAAGACAAAACAAGTTAAAACTTCCAGCATGGAGAAATGAGTGGCTCCCAAACTCCTACCCCTAGCTCAGAAGCTATGGGTAATAGGTTACTGTTGGGGGAGGGACTTATTTTCTGGTAGTTTTCCTATGCTACAGTGGATGGCTCTACATCCATGCACATGAACAACACTAATTAGACTCAATAGTTAAAGGCAGATACATATACAAGCAAATGGTAAATATATACATTCAGAGTGTGAATTTGGAAGGGAACTGGGATTGGTCACCTCAGGGGCAATTAGATGTGGGAATTGAGAAATGAATATGATCAACAACATTGAATACATAGACAAAATACTTCAGGAAAGATAAAGAAGCTATGGGATTTTTGGTTAAGAACATGTATTGCTCTTTGAAAGCACCTGAGGTTGGTTTTAAATAGATTTAATGTCATTCAGCAATTTCTGTACCTCCAGGGAACCTGACACTTTCTTTGTCATCCACTCATATGCACATACTAACATAAACAGACATACACAAATACACACACACACACACACACACACACACACACACACACACAGATTGAGAGATAATCAAAAGACATAAATCATTTAAAAAGAAAATTCAAATTATTCTCTTTTTAATAGATATATATCTCATTTGTCATATTTATAATAATATCACATTTTAAAAATATTAAGTATAATTTAATTTTTATTTTATTCCACAATTTTGAGGAATTTGGGAGTTTACCTTTCAGGCCAATTATAGTTTTAAATAATAATATTGTACATTAAAGGACAATACTGTGCATTATTAAATACAAAGTAGACATTTGTCAGATATGATTTAGTATATTTTTTTATACATTAGTACCCTAAGTATCTCTTTATTTTCTCCAACAAGTAATGGTTTCAGAACAGTGATTAGAAAATTCTATAAGCAGTTATTGTTTTCTAAATTCTTTGTTTACATTCCAAATGCTTTCCCCTTTACCAGTTTCCCCCTCCCCATATGTCCCATAAGCCCTCTTCTTTCCACCCATTCTCCAATCATCTCCCTCCTTTTTCTCTGTCTGGGTGCTCCTCTACAATGCTGGATCAAGTTTTTCCAGGATCAGGGCCCTCTCCTTACTTCTTCATGGGAGTCATTTGATATGCTAATTGTGTCGTGGGTATTCAGAGCTTCTGGGCTAATTAATATCCACTTATCAGTGATTGCATTCCATGTGTATTCTTTTGTGACTGGGTTACCTCACTTAGGATGATATTTTCCAGTTCCAACCATTTGCCTAATAATTTCATGAATTCATTTTTTTAATGTAGTATTCCATTGTATAAATATACCACATTATCTGAATCCATTCCTCCATTGAGGGACATGTGGATTCTTTGCAGCTTCTGGCTATTATAAATAAGGCTTAAGCAGTTGTTTTTGAAAAGAAACAATGATACTTTTAATTTCATTTAAAGGGGAGAGGGTTATTGTTTATTATTCATAAACAATAACATTACAGGGATTTGAGAACAGTGACAAATGTGTTGGGTTGGTCATTGTATGTTATAAGTATAAAATGAACGATTATAGTGAACAGTTTGTTTTTGAATAAAAAGGGAATGATTAAGGAGAGTAGACATGTGAAAATGACTAAAATTCATTACATATATCTATGAAATAGTCAGACAATGAACCTGAAAAAAAGTTCATAACAGCATGTAGATATTAGTTTCAGAGAAATGTCCTTAGATGAAAAGGTAGGAATTAGTTTTAAAGTTCTCTATCTCACTGCTACTTTTGTACATTACTATATTGTAGATACCAAAAGTGTAATATTTACTGTTTAGACTCATTTCTTCCAAGTTGTATTCAATTATGATATGAAAGTGTAGGTCTGTTAACTGTGAACATACATAAGGTAAAATATAATTTTATAACATTGTTTTTAACATTTAGTATTTTTCCTTGGAAAATTCAAATGTAGAGTGCTTATTTGTTAAGTCCATTACTTATAAGTTCTTGTCATTTCAAATATAAATTATTTTTGGCATAGAAATTATATATATTTGCATATATCCTTTTGACACATACACACAGACAATATTTTTAATTCACTGTCTCTGATTTTATCTAGACTTATTTGCTCTGCTTTCTCTCTCTGTACACATAATCACATATACAATGAGAATGAAGCACCTGCTGTATCATGAAGAACATTAAATCGTAACTATTTCAGTTCTTACTCACACAGTCCTAGTGTTGATTTGGAGGGTACAGAACCAAGCATTTACCGTTCATGATGCTTACAGGTAACAACCTACACTTTCATATCATAATTGAATACAACTTGGAAGAAATGAGTCTAAACAGTAAGTATTATGCTTTTGGTCTTGATTAACTTCATGCCTTGATAGGCTCCACCTGGGAATATCTCAAAGTCTGAGGTTTTCTTTAATATGATGACTATAAACCTACTTCTTTATTATGCAATAAAATGTTTTGGCAGAACTTCATTGGATTTGCTATATTAGGACTAGTATTTAGACATTAAAAAATTTGTAGAATAGAATATACTCTTTTATCCACTGAGAACAACATGTACAGTTAACAGAAATATACTTAGATTAGGGAAAAAGGGAGTAAAGGGAGGTGAGCAGTTGTGAAACAAATAGAACAGAGATGGAGTTCCAAGGGTAGTGATGCTCTGAAGATCTAGTGAACTGGCTTTGGAAGGATGGAAGCTATTAAAACCACATGCTGTCCGCCTTACCTGGAACAGCATGGAAGAACTTGCTATTGCAACCAAAGTTTGGTGATCATAACCTATATACTTAGGACCTGTTTCAGAAGTAGGAGTCAAATCCTGGTAAATGGATTCAGAACATAAAAGAATGTCAACATTTTAATGTATAAAATCTTTCACAGAGTTTTCTGATGGCCCATTGCTGTGGTGGTAATAATTTTTGGAGAATACATCATTTATAAAATCATATATGGCTATGAACATTTAACACACATGTTTATGTGTCTACAGATACATGCATATGTTCATGTGGAAGGTACATGTATGGATTAGGTATGTTACATGTGTGGCGTGTACATGGAAGCCAAGAGATTACCTCACATGTCCAAATTTTTGTATTTTTTTAAAGAAAAGGTGCCATTGTAAGGTATGGTAAAAATTTTGTCATCCTAATATTTTGGGGTAGAAGTAGACTTACTGAATCCCCAAAACTCACAACAGAAGTCAGCGCTGAGGCAAGTGGTTGTAATCCCTGTATGGGATTGGGAGAAGCAGAGACAGTAATATCCAAGAACTTGCAGGTCATTTCATCTAACTAAATCACTTTGTCTCAAAAAGCAAGGTGTAGATGGGTGGGGAGATGCCTCAACCTTCAGAAACACTGACTGTATTTTCTTAAGTTCCACTTTGGTGCACAATACCCACATAGTGACTCTCCACCATCTGTAGCTCCAGCTCAAAGTGATTCAATACTTTATTTACTCAATGGTGCACATGGACACATGAGGTATACCGACTTACAGGTGGGTAAAACACCCCTATTCAAAAAGTATTTTTTTCTTTTTGTATTTATTTATTTATTTATTTATTTATTCATTCATTTATTTTATTTATTTTTGTATTTATTTATTTTACATAAATTACATTTAAAATAAATATAAATTATTTAATAATAAATAATTTAATTATTATTTATATATAAAATATATAATATAATATATATATATATATTGTATTCGATATATTTTTTAATTACATTTCAAATTATTTCCCCTTTTCTGGCCCCCCACTCCCCGAAAGTCACATAAGCTCCCTTTCCTCCCCCTGTCCCTCCATACACCCCTTCCAACTTCCCTGCTCTGGTTTTGTCCTATACTGCTACACTGAGTCTTTCCAGAACTAGGGGCAACTCCTCCGTTCTTCTTGTACCTCATTTGATATGTGGATTATGTTTTGGGTATTCCAATTTTCTAGGCTAATATCCGCTTATTAGTGAGTGCATACCATGATTGATCTTTTGAGACTGGGTTAACTCACTTAGTCTGATGTTCTCCAGCTCCATCCATTTGCCTAAGAATTTCATGAATTCATTGTTTCTAATGGCTGAATAGTACTCCATTGTGTATATATATATACCACATTTTTTTTGTATCCATTCCTCTGTTGAGGGACACCTGGGTTCTTTCCAGGTTCTGGCTATTATAAATAGGGCTGCTATGAACATAGTGGAACATGTATCCTTAATGCATGCTGGAGAATCCTCTGGGTATATTCCCAGGAGTGGAATAGCAGGGTCCTCCAGAAGTGACAAACCCAGTTTTCTGAGGACCCTCCAGACTGATTTCCAGAGTGACTGTAACAATTTGCAATGCCACCAGCAGTGAAGGAGTATTCCTCTTTCTCCACATCCCTGCCAGCACCTGTTTTCTCCTGAGTTTTTTATCTTGGCCATTCTGACTGGTATGAAGTGAAATCTCAGATTTGTTTTGATTTGCGTTTCCCTAATGACAAATAATGTAGAACATTTTTTTAAGATGATTCTCATCCATCCGTAGTTCTTCAGATGAAAATTATTTGCTTAGCTCTGTACCCCATTTTTTAATAGGGTTATTTGATTTTCTGGGGTCTAACTTCTTGAGTTCTTAGTATATATTGGATATTAGCCCTCTGTCAGATTGATGAAGATCTTTTCCCAATTTGTTGGTTGCTGATTTGTCCTTTTGATGGTGTCCTTTGCCTTACAGAAACTTTGCAATTTTATTAGGTCCCATTTGTCATTTTTTGATCTTACAGCAAAAGTTATTGGTGTTCTGTTCAGGAACTTTTCCTCTGTGCCTATGTCCTCAAGGGTCTTTCCCAGTTTCTTTTTTATTAGTTTCAGTGGGTCTGGTTTTATGTAGAGGTCCTTGATCCAATTGGAGTTGTGCTTAGTACAAGGAGATAAAGATGGATCAATTTGCATTCTTCTGCATGTTGACCTCCAGTTGAACCAGCACCATTTGTTAAATACGCTATCTTTTTTCCACTGGATGTTTTCAGCTCCTTTGTCAAAGATCAAGTGGCCATAGGTATGTGGGTTCATTTCTGGATCTTCAGTACTATTCCACTGATCCGCCTGCCTGTCACTGTAGCACCACCATGCAGTTTTTAACACTATTGCTCTGTAGTATTGCTTGAGGTCTGGGATATTGTTTCGCTGAGAATTTCTTTTGTTGTTGAGAATACATTTAGCTATCCTGGGATTTTTGTTATTCCAGATGAATTTGAGAATTGCTCTTTCTAACTCTATGAAGAATTGAGTTGGGATTTTGATGGGTATTGTGTTGAATCTGTATATTGCTTTTGGCAAGATGGACATTTTAACAATATTAATCATGCCAATCCATGAGCATGGCAGATTTTTCCATTTTCTGAGGTCTTCTTCCATTTCCTTCTTCAGAGACTTGAAGTTCTTGTCATACAGATCTTTCACTTGTTTGATCAGAGTCACACCAAGGTACATTATATTGTTTGTGGCTGTTGTGAAGGGTCTCATTTCCCTAATTTCTTTCTCAGCCTGCTTATCCTTTGATTATAGGAAGGCTAATGATTTGATTGATTTGATTTTATAACCAGCCACTTTGCTGAAGTTGTTTATCAGCTGTAGGTGTTCTCTGGGTGATTTTTTTTTGGGGGGGGGTCACTTAAGTATACTACCATATCATCTGCAAATAGTGATAGCTTGACTTCTTCCTTTCTTATTTGTATCCCTTTGACCTCCTTATGTTGTCTAATTGTCCTAGATAGTACCTCAAGTACTATATTGAAAAGATATGGAAAGAGGGGTAGCCTTGTCTAGTTCCTGGTTTTAGTGGGATTGCTTCAAGTTTCTCTCCATTTAGTTTGATGTTGGCTACTGACTTGCTGTATATTGCTTTTACTATGTTTAGGTATGGGCCTTGAATTCCTGTTCTTTCCAAGACTTTTAGCATGAAAGGATGCTGAATTTTGTCAAATTCTTTTCAGCATCCACGGAAAGGACCATGTGTTTTTTTTCTTTGAGTTTGTTAATGTAGTAGATTGCATTGATGGATTTCTGTATATTGAACCATCCCTGCATCCCTGGAATGAAGCCTACTTGATCAAGGTGAATGATTGTTTTGATGTGTTCTTGGATTCAGTAGGCAAGAATTTTATTGAGTATTTTTGCAATGATGTTCATAAGGGAAATTGTTCTGAAGTTCTTTTTCTTAGTTGGATATTTGTGCATTTTTGGTATCAGCATAATTGTTGCTTCATAGAAGGAGTTGGGTAGTGTTCCTTCTGTTTCTATTTTGTTGAATAGTTTGAAGAGTATTGGTGTTAGGTCTTCTTTGAAGGTCTGATAGAATTTTGCACTGAAACCATCTGGTCCTGTGCTTTGTTTTGGTTGGAAGTCTTTCTATGACCCCTTCTATTTCTTTCGGGGTTATGGGACTGTTTAGATGATATATTTGATCTTGATTTTATTTTGGTATTTGTTATCTGTCTAGGAAATTATCCATTTCCTCCAGACTCTCCAGTTTTGTTGAGTATAGGTTTTTGTAGTAGGATCTGATGATTTTTTGAATTTCCTCAGTTTCTGTTGCTATATCCCCCTTTTCATTTCTAATTTTGTTAATTTGGATACTGTCTGTGTGCCCTTTGGTTAGTCTGGCTAAGGGTTTATTCGTCTTGTTGATTTTCTCAAAGTACCATCTCCTGGTTTTGTTGCTTTTTGTATTATTCTCTTTGTTTCCACTTGATTGATTTCAGCCCTGAGTTTGATGATTGAACCATCCCTGCATCCCTGGAATGAAGCCTACTTGATCAAGGTGAATGATTGTTTTGATGTGTTCTTGGATTCAGTAGGCAAGAATTTTATTGAGTATTTTTGCAATGATGTTCATAAGGGAAATTGTTCTGAAGTTCTTTTTCTTAGTTGGATATTTGTGCATTTTTGGTATCAGCATAATTGTTGCTTCATAGAAGGAGTTGGGTAGTGTTCCTTCTGTTTCTATTTTGTTTTTGTTTCTGTCTTTTACTCTTCCTGGGTGAATTGGCTTCTTTTTGTTTCAGGGCTTTCAGGTGTGTCCTTAAGCTGCTAATGTATGCAGTCTCCATTTTCTTTTTGGAGGCACTCAGGGCTATGAGTTTTCCTCTTAGCAATGCTTTCATTGTGTCCCAAAGATTTGGGTATGTTGTGCCTTCATTTTCATTAAATTCTAAAAAGTCTTTGATTTCTTTCTTTATTTCTTCTTTGGCCAAGGTGTCATTGAGTAGATTATTGTTCAGCCTCCATGTGTATGTGGGCCTTCTGTCGTTTTTGTTGCCATCTTACTCCATAGTGATCTGATAGGAGGCATGGAATTAGCTCTATCTTTTTATATTTGTTGAGGACTGTCTTATGACCAATTATATGGTTGATTTTGGAGAAGGTACCATGAGGTGCTGAGAAAAAGGTATATTCTTTTGCTTTAGGATGAAATGTTCTATAAATATCTATTCGATCCAATTGTCCCAAAGCTTCAATTAGTTTCACTATGTCCCTGTTTAGTTTCTGTTTTCCTGATCAGTCCATTGAGGAGAGTGGAGTGTTGAAGTCACCCACAATTATTGTGTTAAGTGCAATGTGTGCTTTGTCCTTTAGTAAAGTTTCTTTTATGATGAGGGTGCCCTTGCATTTGGAGCATAGATGTTCATAACTGAGAGTTCTTCTTGGTAGATTTTTCCTTTGACCAGTAAGAAGTGTCCTTCTGTGTCTCTTTTGATGACTTTGGGTTGAAAGTCATTTTTATCTGATATTAGAATGGCTACTCCAGCTAGTTTGCTGAGACCATTTGCTTGTAAAATTGTCTTTCAGCCTTTGAATCTAAGGTAGTTTTTTCTTTGACACTGTGTGTTTCTGGTATGCTGCAAAATGGAGGATCATGTCTATTTGATGTTATTTTTATATTTCAGTGGTTATCTTCTTTTGGTTTTGATGAAAGAAGGTTACTCTCTTGCTTTTTCTAGGGTATAGTTTTCCTTCTTGTACTGGTGTTTTTCCCCTATTATCCTTTGTAGGACTGGGTTTGTGGAAAGATACTGTGTAAATTTGGTTTTTTCATGGAATATCTTAGTTTCTGCATCTATGGTGATTGAGATTCTTGCTGGGTATAGTAGTTTTGGCTGGCATTTGTGTTTTCTTAGAGTCTGCATGAGATCTGCCCAGGATCTTTTAGCTTTCATGGTCTTTGGTAAGAAGTCTGGTGTAATTCTGATAGGTCTTCCTCTATATGTTACTTGGCCTTTTTCTCTTACTGCGTTTAATATTCTTTCTTTGTTTAGTGCATTTCGGGTTTTGATTACTATATGATGGGAGGTATTTCTGCACTGGTCCAGTCTGTTTGGTGTTCTGTAGGCTTCTTGTATATTTATGGGCATCTCTCTCTTTAGGTTAGGGAAGTTTTCTTCCATAATTTTGTTGAAGATATTTGCTGGCTCTTTCAGTTGTACATCTTCACTCTCATCTATACCTATAATCCTTAGATTTGGTCTGCTCATTGTTTCCTAGATTTCCTGGACGTTTTGTGTTACAAGCTTTTTGCATTTTGCATTTTCTTTGACTGTTGAGTCAATGGTTTCTATGGTATCTTTGGCATCTGAGATTCTTTCTTCCATTTCTTGTATTCTGTTGTTGATATTTGCATCTATGGCCCCTGATTTCTTTCCAAGGTTTTCTACCTCCAAAGTTGTCTCCCTTTGTGATTTCTTAGTTGTTTCTACTTCTGTTTTTAGATCCTGAATGGTTTTGTTCAGTTCCTTCATTTGTTTGTTTGTGTTTTCCTTTAATTCTTTAAGAGATTTTTGTCTTTTCTCTTTCATGACTTCTGCCTGTTAATCCAATTTCTCCTGCATTTCTTTAAGTGATTTTTGCATTTCCTCTTTATTGGCTTCTATCTGTTGACCAATATTCTCCTGAATTTCTTTAAGTGATTTTTGTGATTCCACTGTAAGGGCTTCTAGCTTATTCATGTTCCCTTGTATTTAAGAGATTTATTTATGTCCTTTTTGAGTTCCTCTAGCAGCATCATGACCAGTGATTTTAAATCCAAATCTTTTTTTTTTCTGGTGTGTTGGGGTATCCAGGACTTGCTATTGTTGGAGAATTGGGCTCAGATGTTGCCATATTTCCTAGATTTTTGTTAGTAATGTTCCTACATTTGCCTTTTGCCATCTCGTTAACTCTGGCGTTAGTTGGTCTTGTCACTGGCTGGTGTTTGAACCTCCTATGAGCCTGTAAGGCTATTTCAGCACTTCTGAATGACTGGGTTTCCCCTGGCACAGATTGCTGATGTGCTGCCCTCGGAGTCCTAGTGTGACCTGCCTCAAGTTGTCTCTGTGAACCTGGTGTTGCCCATTTGCCCCTTCAGGGAATGATGATGGCATATGCTGTGGAAAACTTTTCTGAGTGCTGATCCCTCTGAAGGGCAAAAGATTCCCCCAACTGGGTTGGTGTACAAACGGCCCACCTAGCTGCCCATACTCTGAGTCCAGGTAAAAGACTGACATGCTTAGGCCCGAGTGATGTTTGCCTCGGGCTATGTCTGCTAACTGGTTCTGTCAGGTAGCCAAGATGGCAAGGTGCACCCCTACAAGTGCTAGGCAGTCTGCAGGGCAAATGACACCTGAACCAGGTTGGAGCACAGATGGCCCACTGAGCTGCCAGGGCCTGTGTTCAGGCAAAAGCCTGACAGGCTTAGACCCAAGCTATGTTAGCCTCAGGCTATGTCTGCATAGCTGTCTCTGTCCATTAGATCACTCTGGCATCTGGTAGCCAAGATGGCGGCATGCCTCTGCAAATGCCAGACAGTCTGCAGGGCCAATGACCCCTTGGCCAGGTTGGCACACAGAGGACCCACCGAGCTGCCTAGGACCTGTGTGCAGGCAAAAGCCTGCTAGGCTTAGACCCAAGCGATGTTATCCTCAGGCTATGTCTGCTAGCTGGCTTTGTCTGTTAGATCTATTTGGCATCTGATAGCCAAGATGGCAGTGCCCCTGCAAGTGCTCGGCAGTCTGCAGGGTAAACAACCTCCTGGCCAGGTTGGCACACAGATGGCCCACTGAGCTTCCCAGGGCCTAGGTGCAGGTAAAAGCCTGCCAGGCTTAGACCCAAGCGATGTTAGCCTCAGAGTATGTCTGCTAGCTGGCTTTGTCTGTTAGATCTCTCTGGCGTCTGATAGCCAAGATGGTAGCGCACACCCCTGTAAGTGCTGGGCAGACTGCAGGGCAAACCACCTCCTGGCCGAGCTGGCACATGGATGGCCCACCAAGCTGCCCAGGGCCTGGGTACAGGTAAAAGCCTGCCAGGCTTAGACCCAAGCAATGTTATCCTTGGACTATGTCTGCGTACCTGGCTCTGTCAGTTCTCTCTGGCATCTGGGAGCCAATAAATTATTTTTAAATATCAAAATATGAAACTTTGCCTTCCACACTCCATATGTGATGCAAGCACACAAAGATAAACACAGAGAGACAGACATATAGACATACAGACAGATCCACATCCACATCCACATGCACATGCATATGCACATACACATACACATACACAGCAGCAGCACAAACACACACAGAAGATTAAATACACAAAATATATTTATATATAAGTACTACCTGGATTCAATAAATAAATTACAATATCATGCTGGATAGACATATCAAAATTCATTTCATTGGTTCCTCTTGGTGACTGTCTAAACTATGTGGGGTGTTAAACATATTATCCAATCTAGAAGTCTGTCCAGATATCAGTTTACAGTTTTACTAGTGCTTGCTTCTCTGCTTGCTTTCTGGTCAGTGAGTGAGTACACATATCAGCTAATAGCTTTACTTTATATTTTGTGGTACCACAAAAAAAAATGTGAATACCATCCTTGAAGATCTAATAAAAATAAATTTACTCTTACAAATATAAATTAATTAATCCAAAATATGTAAACAATAAGTATACTGTAAGGGTATCTTCAGCATACCCTTACAGTATTCTTATTGTTTACATATTTATTTGTCTTCAACACTACTGTAATTGCTTTCTTACACTCTTCAAATAACAACTCATTTAATAAACAGAAGTTGAGTCTATTGGTTGTTTTGTACCTACACATTACAGACTCCCTCAGTGTGTACGTCTCTTTTCTTTTCTAATTAAAAGAGGATGAGTACCTTCACCAAATAAAAGATGATTTTGGGTTAACCTTTATATTCAGTTAAACAACTGTTATAATTAATCTATGCAGTATTTAATTTTTTTTTTGGCTTTTTGGATTTGTTTTTTTCAGGACAGGGGTTCTCTGTATCACCCTGGCTGTCCTGGAACCCACTCTGTAGACCAGGCTGTTCTCGAACTCAGAAATCCGCCTGCCTCTGCCTCCCAGAGTTCTGGGATTACAGGTGTGTACCACCACCACCCGGAAGTATTTACTATTTTTAAATTAAATTAGTATCAACTGTATTTAGGTTCTTAGAATTTTTTTATATACTAAAAATAATATTTGGCACCCAGGGCCAACATCAACGAGAGGAGAGGCCATTGGTCTTGTGAAGGCTCAATTCCCCAGAATAGGGGAATGCAAGTCAGGAAATTGGGGGGGGGGGGTTGAGCAGAGGGAGGAGGGATGGGATAGGGGGTTTTCGGTGGCGTAATGTGGAAGGAGGTTAACATTTGAAATGTAAATAAAGAAATATCTAATAAAAAATAATAATATTTTCTGCCTTCTGCTCACTTCCATAGTAACATTTCCTGTGCCCTTTTTATACTAAAGTTTCTTTTTTGGATCAGTAGAATTCCTTGATGCTCAATTATAGTCTTTCATCACTTCGCTTTCTATATTGCTGCAGTCAGATTAATTTATATCTAGGACTTCAGTCATTACTAAACACTAGTGGTACCTAGACCTAATTACATTTTTTTCTAGCACATCTCTTTACTATAGATTATTATATTGACCATGTAGGACCTTAACTCAAATCTTGCCCCTGATTTCCTTGTTTTCAATAGCTAAGAATGAATAATCAATGAATGAATGTGTCAATAATTAGAAGAATGTGCACATGCTTGCCTATTTGTCTTTCAACATGTTCCGTACACTACTTTGTCTTTTTTACCTTTTATCTTTGTCCTAAAAATCGTCACTATGAGTCTGAATCCATCACTTGGGTCTTCTGTCTTTCAACAAAATGTTCTTTAAGTGAATGACATTATTACTCATTAATGGTTTTATATAAATCTAAAAGTTAACATTTATGCCTGTAAACGTCACTCAGTGGATTTCTGTATTCACATTACTATCACATTTTATATCACAAATAATTCTACCTGGTGATCTACCTAGTGATATTTATTTCAATGTCACCATTGTTGCATTATCTTAGCTCTAATTTTGCCATCTTCATCTGGGGCACATATCTGAACTTTTTTCTTCTCATAGCTTATGCCAACACTCAGTCCTGTATCTTCTTTCGACAGGTGCTTTAATCATATTTTCTCAAGGAATAGTTGATACTGTAATAATTCTATGTTCCAATGGAGTCTATATTATCATAGAGCTAAGAAGAAATCTGAACAATTCTTCAAGTCTGTTCCAAAAGAACAATTCCAGCCTTACCCACACACTCTGTTTTCTTCCTTCTTATGACAGCTGAAAGATCTTGATTTCTATTGCTGCAGTAAAACAAGTCCAAACATGGGCAGTTTCTAAGATGATTCCCCATAGATGGAACCTTTTCAGGCAATAGCCTTCTTTACTTGTTATTTCAAGTGGTATTTGTTATTGCACCTAAGAAACAATTCTTTGGAGAAGTCTTTCTTGACACTGGATCAGTTACTATTTTGATATCATATCTTAGAATATTTTTCAATGTGAAGATTTACTAAAATCCCTTTCTTTTTCTGTGGAGAAATTTGTCTGATTGTTTGCTTATCATGTTTCTCAAGCTTGATACCATGCCTGGTAGCTATGAAATGAATGGAAATTAATGTGACATCAATAAATAAAGGTTTATTACATTAAACTAATGAAGTGACACATTAACTGAGTAGTTAGTTATATATGATGAACTAAGGAAAGTAAGTATTACTTCTATATTAGTAAATAAATACTGTGAAAATAAATACAGGGAGGATGAGACAATTTCTTCAGGGTAAATCACCAGAAGGCTATGGCTTTTTGGAAGATATTCTAAACATAATCTTTGAAGTAGAAATAGAAAAAGTGAGGTACCAAAGAGATTTAACTGTGTGAGAGCACACATATCCACACTCAAGTATTCTGCAAAATAAAAATGATAATTAATATTAAAAATATACACTACTACAAATTATATATTATTAGATTTATTGGTATGCAAGACTCACTGATGTTGACCTGTTTGTTATATGAGACCCCTGAAAATAGTTCACTGTGCTCTCCTATCAGGAATTCACCTGGCTCTCAATTTATATTAAACTTATTGATAATCTACTAAGATTCTTTTTAGGATAATGAACAATACTAAACACCATTGTAGAAAGAAATTTAGTTGGTTCTAGCCATGCTCTTTCTTTAAATGCTTTTTGCCTCTGAGGAAAAACTTGACTGAAGCTGCAAATAAAAAATTCACTTTACTCAATGGATAATTTTGTACTGAGAATTCTTAAATAATGGAGCGCTTCAAGAAACTGACCCCATGAGGTTGACTTGTTCTTCCTCCCTGGAGACCATTCTTCTTCCAAAAAGAAATGTTCTCATCTTTTGAGTCTTGAATTATTAAAATTTCTACATTCTGTATCTTAAATTCACTGAAGAATTTCTCTCCTTCCTGCCCTTGTGTATTGATGATCCTATGTTGAATGAAGAGATAGTCCCAATTGATTTCTATGCACTGTAAGTTTGAATTTGTTATTTTGGTCTCTTTTTTATAGCTATATAATCATATGTACTGATTTGACCATGAAATAATGAGTGAATAGCAGCATGAAGATGGTAAAATATCCAAATTTTCCACACATATGACCATTTTAAAATTAATACATTATTTTAAGGTAGTATTGCATTGTATAGTAATCAATTTCTGTGAAAAATATTTGTAGGTGCTGCATATATTTCTCTCTCTCTCTCTCTCTCTCCCTCTCTCTCTCTCTGTGTATGTTTGTGAGTATCTGTATGTCTGTGTATGTATGTGTACACACACATTTTTATTGTGGTTTTTAAAATCAAAGAAAAATTGGACACAGTGAAATTGAGGTGGGACCAAACTTTCAGACTATGTTAGATCTCCTAGGCTAATTTTTTGTACTTTTTCTTAACAATGAATGCTCAGAAAAATAAAAGCTGTAAGTCTATGTTTTATTAACCAAAGTAAATTTAGGAGAAATTTCATAGATGTGAAAATCTACCATTGTTTTATTAAATTTATAACCTTAGTTGTAACCTGAAAACTAGGGTATAAATTTAAATATTCAGAGGAAGAGAATATATAAATCCGATCCAGCACAAAGTTTTGAAGAATGTAAGGAAAGAACTATATGAACTATTCAGTAATTAGAGTCCTTTCATCTTATTTCTTCATTTGACCTAAGAAAACATTTGTGGTTATTTTTTTCTTTTCTTTTTTTATATATTTTTTTTAAATTTATTTTCTATGTTCTTTGTTTACATTCTAGAAGCCTTCCACTTTCCCAGTCCCCCCCCCCATATGTTCCATAAGTCCTCTTCTCTCCATCCATTCTCCTGTCTTTCCCCCTCCCCTTTCTCTGTCCTGGTACTCCCCTACAATGCTGGATCAAGCCTTTCTAAGATTAGGGCCCTCTTCTTCCTTCTTTATGGGAATCATTTGATATGCTAATTGTATCTTCAGTATTCAGAGCTTCAGGGCTAATTAATATTCACTTATCAATGATTGCATTCCATGTGTATTCTTTTGTGATTACATTACTCGCTTAGGATGATATTTTCCAGTTCCATCTATTTGCCTAAATAATTCATGAATTCATTGTTTTTAATTGCTGAATAGTACTCCATTGTGTATATATACCACATTTTCTGTACCCATTCCTCCATTGAGGGATATCTGGATTCTTTTCAGCTTCTGGCTATTATAAATAAGGTTGCTATGAACATAGTGAAGCATGTGTCCTTATTACATGCTGGGGAATCCTCTGGGTATATGCCCAGGAGAGGTATAGCAGGGTCCTCCAGAAGTGTCATGCCCAGTTTTCTTAGGAACAGCCAGACTGATTTCCATAGTGGTTGTACCATCTTACAATCCCACCAGCAGTGGAGTGGTCCACTTTCTCCACATCCTCGCCAACACCTGCTGTCTCCTGAGTTTTTAACCTTAGCCATTCTGACTGGTGTGAGGTGAAATCTCAGGGTTGTTTTGAACTGCAGTTCCCTAATGGATAATGATGTTGAGCATTACTTAAGGTGCTTCTTGGCCATCTGAATTTCTTCAGGTGAAATTTCTTTGTTTAGGTCTGTACCCCATTTTTTAATAGGGGTAATTGGTTCCCTGGGGTCTAACTTCTTGATTTCTTTGTATATATTGGATATTAGCCCTCTATCGGATATAGGGTTGGTGAAGATCTTTTCCCAATTTGTTGGTTGCCCTTTGCCTTACAGAAACTTTGTAATTTTATGAGATCCCATTTTTCAATTCTTGATCTTAGAGCATAAGCTATTGGTGTTCTGTTCAGGAACTTTTCCCCTATGCCTATGTCCTCAAAGGTTTTCCCCAATTTCTTTTGAATTAGTTTCAGTGTGTCTTGTTTTATGTGGAGGTCCTTGATCCACTTGGAGTTGAGCTTAGTAAAAGGAGTTAAGAATGGATCAATTTGCATTCTCCTGCATGCTGAACTCCAGTTGAGCCAGCACCATTTGTTGAAAAGGCTATCTTTTTTCCACTGGATGTTTTCAGCTCCTTTGTCGAAGATCAAGTGACCATAGGTGTGTGGATTCATTTCTGGGTCTTCAATTCTATTCCATTGGTCCACTTGCCTGTCCCTGTGCCAATACCATGCAGTTTTTAACACTATTGCTCGGTAGTATTGCTTGAAGTCTGGGATACTAATACCCCCAGAAGTTCTTTTACTGTTGAGAATAGTTTTAGCTATCCTGGGTTTTTTGTTATTCCAGATCAATTTGAGAATTGTTTTTTCCAACTCTGTGCAGAAGTGAGTTGGGATTTTGATGGGGATTGCATTCAATCTGTATATTGCTTTTGGCAAGATGGCCATTTTAACTATATTAATCCTGCCAATTCACCAGCATGGCAGATTTTTCCATTTTCTGAGGTCTTCTTCGATTTCCTTCTTCAGAGTCCTGAAGTTCTTGTCGCAAAGATCTTTCACTTGTTTGGTTAGAGTCACACCAGGATACTTTATATTGTTTGTGGCTATTGTGAAGGGTGTCATTTCCATAACTTCTTTTTCAGCCTGCTTATCCTTTGAGCATAGGAAGGCAACTGATTTACTTGAGTTGATTTTATAACCCGCTACTTTGCTGAAGTTGTTTATTAGCTGTAGGAGTTCTCTGGTGGAGTTTTTTGGGTCACTTAAGTATACTATCATGTCATCTGCAAATAGTGATAATTTACTTCTTCCTTTCCAATTTGTATCCCCTTGACCTCCTTATGTTGTCTAATTGCTCTAGCTAGGACTTCAAGTACTATATTGAAAAGATATGGAGAGAGAGGGCAGCCTTGTCTAGTCCCTGATTTTAGTGGGATTGCTTCAACTTTTTCTCCAAGTTTGATGTTGGCTACTTGTTTTCTGTATATTGCTTTAATTATGTTTAGGTATGGGCCATGAATTCCTGTTCTTTCCAAGACTTTTAGCATGAAAGGATGCTGAATTTTGTCAAATGCCTTTTCAGCATCTAATGAAATGATCACATGTTTTTTTTTCTTTGAGTTTGTTTATGTAGTGGATTTCATTGATGGATTTCCATATATTGAACCATCCCTGTATCGCTGGGATGAAGCCCACTTGATTGTGGTGGATGATCATTTTGATGTGTTCTTGGATTCCGTTGGCAAGAACTTTATTGAGAATTTTTGCATCGATATTAATAAGGGAAATTGGAAGTTCTCTTTCTTGTTGGATCTTTGTGTGGTTTTGGTATCAGTGTGACTGTGGCTTTGTAGAACGAGTTGGGTAGTGTTCCTTCTGTTTCTATTTTGTGGAACAGTTTGAAGAGTATTGGTGTTAGGTCTTCTTTGAAGGTCTGGTAGAATTCTGCACTGAAGCCATCTGGTCCTGTGCTTTTTTTGGTTCTGAGACTTTCTATAACCACTTTTATTTCTTTAGGGGTTATGGGCCTGTTTAGATGATCTATTTGATCCTGATTTAATTTTGGTGTTTGGTATCTGTCTAGGAAATTGTCCATTGCCTCCAGATTCTCCAGTTGTGTTGAGTATAGGCTTTGGTAGTAAGATCTGATTTTTTTTGAATATCCTCAGTTTCTGTTGTTACACAAATGCCAGCCAAAACTTCTATACCCAGCAAAACTCTCAATCACCATAGATGGGGAAATCAGGATATTCCATGATAAAACAAAGTTCACCCAATATCTTACCACAAACCCAGCCCTACAAAGGATAATAGGAGGAAAACACCAATACAAGGAGGGAAACTTCACCCTGGAAAATGCAAGATAGTAACCTTCTTTCATCACACCCAAAAGGAGATAACCAATCAAATATAAAAGATAACATTAAAAATGACAGGAATTAATAATCACTATTCCTTAATATCTCTTAACATCAATGGACTCAATTCCCCAATAAAAAGACATAGACTAACAGACTGGATATGTAAACAGAATCCCACATTTAGCTGCATATAGGAAACACACCTCGGTGTCAAAGACAAACACTATCTTAAAGTAAAAAGCTGGAAGACAATTTTACAAGCAAATGGTCTCAGGAAACAAGCCGGAGTAGCCATTCTAATATCAGATAAAATTGACTTATAACTTAAAGTCATCAAAAGAGACACTGAGGGACACTTCTTGCTGGTCAAAGGAAATATCCACCAAGAAGAACTCTTAATCCTGAACATCTATGCTCCAAATGCAAAGGCATCCTCATTCATAAAAAAAACTTTACTAAAGCTCAAAGCGCACATTGCACCTAACACAATAATTGTGGGTGACTTCAACACTGCACTTTCCTCAATGGACTGATCAGGAAAACAGAAACTAAACAGGGACACAGTGAAACTAATTGAAGCTTTGGACCAATTAGAGTTAACAGATATATATATATAACATTTCACCCTAAAGCAAAAGAATATACCTTTTTCCCAGTACCTCATGGTACCTTCTCCAAAATCGACCATATAATTGGTCACAAGACAGGCCTTAACAAATATAAGATCAAAATAATCCCACGCCTCCTATCAGATCACTATGGAGTAAAAGTGGTCTTCAATAGCAACAAAAACAACAGAAAGTCCACATACACATGGAAACAGAGCAATACTCAATGATACCTTGGTCAAGTAAGAAATAAAGAAAGAAATCTAAGACTTTTTAGAATTTAATGAAAATGAAGACACAACATACCCAAATCTATGGGATACAATGAAAGCAGTGCTAAGAGGAAAACTCATAGCCCTGAGTGCCTCCAAAAAGAAAATGGAGAGAGCATACACTAGCAGCTTAATGACACACCTGAAAGCCCTGGAGCAAAAAGAAGCGAATTCCCCCAGGAGGGGTAGAAGGCAGGAAATCATCAAACTCAGGGCTGAAATCAATCAAGTAGAAACTAAGAGAACCATACAAAGAATCAACAAAACCAGGTGATGGTTCTTTGAGAATATCAACAAGATAGATAAACCCTTAGCCAGACTAATCAAAGGGCACAGAGACAGTACACAGATTAACAAACTTAGAAATGAAAAGGGAGATATAACATTTATGGTTTTTAAAGAATCTTGCTCAGCAAATTTTTTATGATTCTTACATAATACTAAAACAGTATTTTTAATTATTATAAGAATTATTAGAAGTAAATGAAATATAGGAAAATTGTTCATGTTGCCAAGCACAGTAGTTCAACTGATTCTTTTGTGGTTTCCCTATAGTTCATCTCACTGTGTTGCTGGAAGAATCTTGGGGTTAGTGTTAAGCAATGGAATGGTTAGCTTAACCTGGGCCTGACCTGATGTTCTTTTAATCAATCCCACATTAGTAATCTCCTTTCTGAAATTCAACATAAAGACTAGAAATATGTTGTATATATTTGATTGATTGAAATACATGGATTGCCATGTAAATCAGAGTAATGTAAATGCAAACAAAAGGAGGTATTAATTTGTCTCAATTTTGTTATGCTAATAAACACATCATTTTGACTAACTAGAGTTCTGACTATTTTCTTGAGTTTCTTTGTCTTTCCAAATGACTGTTTTTATAAACTTCTGAATATGAAAATTTTAGGTGGAAACATCTTTGCAATATATACCAGCTAAGTCCTGAATTCAAAAATTTTAGGTGGAAACATCCTTGAGCTATATACTAGCCAAGTCCCTCATTCTGTGGGACAGTGTCACTGTGAATAATAAGAGTGATTTTTGATGGTCATATTGAATGTAAAATATTTTATAAAATATTTTGCATAAAACACATACTTTAATTTTCATAAAACCCCATCAATTAGAAATGAACACCACCTACATTTTACAGCTATTGCTAATATTCAGGTTGATTCAACATTTTTGCTACTCTTCTTTTAACATTATGACAATGCCACCAGAAACCCTGCAAAACATCTCTCTAGGATACAACTAATTTCTTGCATGAAAATTAAAACCAAAAGTTGTTATGGCTTTACCCTAAGACATATTTCAAAACTGGTCACAGCTGAGATTAAACTAATTTCAAGAATAAGAAATGTTTTTTTCCTGAATAGAGACAAACTTTCCTCAAACTGTCTTGTCCTATTTAGTTTTTGAATCATATCAGAAGATTATGTGTTATCTACATGCTGTTTCATTTGTCTTGTCAATTATTAGTTTTTCAAGCTTTAAATATTCTTTAATTATTTAAAGATTTAAATAAAAATATGCAAATGGTTTCAAACAATTGTAATGGAAATTAATCATTTATTGACCAAAAATCTAGTAGGTTATATTGATTTAGTAATTGTGGAACAACCACTTTCTTTATTTCTACCTATATGATAGCATTTTGTTGTTGTTGTTTGTTTCTTTGTGTGTGTGTGTGTATGTGTGTGTGTGTGTGTGTGTGGGTGGGTGTGTGTGTGTGTGTATGTGTGTGTGTATGGCGTTTTTAAATTTTTTGTAGAGGAGTGTCTGATTTTTCATTTTTTTCCCTCAAAGCTCTATTCTCACAACAGTGATAAAAAGTGTGATAACCTGCTAGGTTTTAAGTTTCTGACTTCCATTACTTCTTTCAACTGATCAACATTCATTTCACAGAAGTTTTATTAAATTTTCCTTTTCTTATTATATTTAATTGTCTAAGATGCCAATCCTAACAGGATTAATTCCAGGTTGATTTAAGTCCTATATTTGTGAGTACTATGCTGAATGGCTGTTCAATTGTTCAGAGCCTACTTAGGAGTATTGCATTAATTTGATGGCAGCAATTAGTGCCCTGTCATGGGTCTAACAGAGTCCCTTTACACTACATGGAAAGAAGGACTGACAGTTGAGCTCCTGTAGAAACAGTGATCCCAACAAATCTCCAAGCAGGAATCCATGATGTGATTGTAATTATTTACCCAAAGTACTTCTAGTAGCTCTGTTTTCCTGCCATCATGCTTCAGTCTTTTAAATGTGGAATACAGTTTGCATACATGTTCAAGATATATAAAACTCTGGCACTATGACTCACTGTAAGTAGAACCATGCTTTACACTGTAACTGTATCAAACAAGGTTCTTGCTATTCTGAAGAAAGCTACCAATGTAGTCTAGAAATCAACACTTTATAGTTACAATTCTGCATGATTTCCCTGATGGTGGGGAAAATTAAACACATAAAGTGTTTAAAATTGCCTCATATTTACATGTAATTTTATTCCCATATTAGGAGTCCCTAAGCACAGCAGTGCAGGTTTGTCTACTTTGGTACTTTCTTGTGGCTGATTTGCACAAGTCAGATGAGTGGTGTCAACATTCTCTGAAATTCCTTCCTATTGCTTGTACATCATTTGAATGTTACTGAATGTTCGCACCAACTTCTATGTGTACTCCTTTGTCCATTATTTTCTGTGGCATTCATGGTGAATTTTGTCATGTCTTTCACAGTCTTCCACATTGTTATTCCTTGCAACAGGGTTGTCTTAGTTAGGATTTTACTGCTGTGAACAGACACCATGCCAAAGGCAACTCTTATTAAGGACAACATTTAATTGGGGCTGAGTTACAGGTTCAGAGGTTCAGACCATTATCATATAAATAGTAGCATGGAAGCATCCAGGCAGACATGTTGTAGGAGTAGCTGAGAGTTCTACATCTTCATTCAAAGGCAGGTAGAAGACTAGCTTCCAGGCAGCTAAGTGGGGAGTCTCCAAGCCTACACTCACAGTGATTCACTCCCTCCAAAAAGGCTATATAAACTCCAACAAGGGCACACCTTTTAATACTGCCATCCCTGTGCCAAGCAAGCTACCGCAGGAGTAATTAAACTTCATTTATGTCCTTGAAAAGTTGCATCATTATCAGTCAAATTTGCTTTTACCAATGATTGAAGAGCTACCAGTAGGAGCCCGTTTTAGTCATGTTAACTGACATGTTGTATTAGGGACCAATCACATTTCATTATCCTTTACCTATTTTCCTCAGTGAAGGGATCACTAAGTCTATCAAGCATCTGCCTGGTGAGATGGCTCAGTGGTTAAGAACATTGACTACTCTTCCAAAGGTCCTGATTTTAAATCCAGCAAACACATGTTGGCTCACAACCATCTGTGCAGCTACACTGTACTCGTATACATAAAATGAATAAATAAATCTTTTTTTAAAAGTCTATTAAGCATCATTTCAACTTCTTTTTACTGTCCTTTTACTTCCTTTTACTTCCTTTTACTGTCCAATTTTATTTTTAAGATTCCACTGACATTGAACTTACTATGTAACTAAGGCTACTATTTAACTCCTGCAAAGTGCTGAGATTACAGTAGGCACCACCACACCCTGCTGATTATCTGATGCCTTAGGAATTTGTCAATCTTTGCAAACTTTAATATTAGTAATTTGGTAGTATTTTTGTTCTACATATACATTTCCTACTGTGTAAATTAGCTCTTATTTTTTAAATTCCTTTAAAGATTCTTAACAATGTGGTTAAATATATCAGTCTTTCAAGGTATACCTAGTTTTTTTTTTTATTTTAAATAATGCTTTGATGTTATATCTTTCAGATACATATGCAAGATGTCTTTTCTCATATTCTATTTCTACTCCAATGCTGCAAATCCCCTCAGAACTCCTCCAATACATATAACTCAAACATTCATGTCTTTCTATAAATTGAAATTGTGTTTTTAACCATATGAATCAATAATACTGGCTATATACACACAAGCATATGTATGGGCTTATCCACTGTGCAATAGTCAACCTTCTAGTGACAAATTTCCCTAGAGAAGTGGTTCTTCTTCTCACTTCAAGGTGTTAGTCCTCTGCATTCCATACTGATCCTTGTTTTTTCTGCTCTTAAAACATTGATTAACTTGTAACTCTAAATAATTATATTGCATTGTTAAACTACATTATTTTATATAAAAATTTATACTAACCTTGAAGTTGTTATTTGTATACAGTATATATGAATGTAACTTTATATTTCACTTTATAAATAGAAACGTTGAAAGCATTATTTGTTGAAAGAGTCATATATTGACAATATTGTTATATCTCTTATTTGCAGGTGCATTGAGAGTTTGAACTCCTGGATGATGTGTTATTTAGAAACATGTTTTTTTTTGTTTGTTTATCACCCAACTCTTTTAATAAGCATTGCTCTATAATGGAACTATATAGAATAGACAGAATATTCTTACCTTATTTTCAGCAAAAATCTCTTATCTCTTTTTAGGTCATTATCTTTGCATATTAAAATGAATTATCTCTTCCACAAAATTCACTTATAAGTCAGTGAATTGAAAGACAATACATATTATAGACTTCTTTTATAATTCTGAGGTATTCCATGCATGGTGACTATCCCTTTAATGTCTATGATTCTTTCAATATTATTTATTAGTTTTCTGATTAAATTTACATATGATTAAAATGTTAAGATGTTTAGTATTTAAAGCTTACTCTATACTTTCTAAATTTTCATTTAAATATCTGGTTTTTTATAAATATGTAATAATAATTTATGAATTCTCTATGTCTGGCAGCTTTGCTAACTACATTAATTCAATGTCTGTTCACGAGTTTTGTTACTATACATACTATGTCTATCTGTAAGCCTCTGCATTTTTATAAGTAACCATTTCAAGTATATAGCTAATAGATGAGTTAGTTGTTGTCAGAGAAGGGCCTGCTATGCTTTGGAAGTTTATAACTTTTCATAGTTTTCCCATAACATAACATACATTTAAAGATTATTCACATGACAAAGTAAAACCTGCAGTGCCTACTTAAGAGCTCAGAATTTTGTAATATGTGCATACAGAATAGAATTATTTGTGCCTCTTCAAACATATTTTAGTGATATTTGTTAATTTTGAAGATTTCTTCCAATTAGAAGATAATAAATTTCTAACTATGGTGATTTGTCATCTGATGTATTTGGTTAATTTTACACATTTATATTGAGGCCATTTTTGTTCTTAATAATATGTAATTAAATAATTTACTTAAATCATAAAGAAAATGAAAATGTCTTAAAATAAAAAACATAGATCTCCCATGATTTTAACTGAGAGAATAATAAGGAAAAAGAAATTCATCAAAGAGATATCACATGATAAAGACTACATTCTTACCAAATCAATGAAAAGCTTAAAAATAATTTATTTTTAAATTCTGCTAGAAATTTAATCATTTTTCTGTTTTGTTTATTAATTTTGTAAATCATAAAATGATTTTGTGGTGATGATTTAAATTTGTATCATTCTTTGACCTTCAGTCTTTCTGCTTTAATGATTTAAGTCATTTTTCTTTAAATGCTTAGATACTTTATTATTAAATATAATTCTATTAAAGTATTGATGTCATTTTCAGAACAACTATCTTAACATATAATTTCTTTTGATCTCTCTCTTCTGAAGCTGGAATATGCTCTGGGAAACTGGCCACTGTCTATTTCAAATTCTCCTTCATGATGATGGCATCCCTGCCCTGAGCTCTCCCTACAGAGAAAGGCTCTCATTACATCTAGAATTTGTTATTCTGAATTCTTACCATTGTCTGAACTGTGACTCAGTAATTATTCCATAACTCGGTAGCTGCCTGCTTTCTTTGTGTGTTCTGCATATATTTTATTTTTATTTTCCTCAGTAGAAAGGTATACCTGACATATACTTACTAACATACCCTTACTAGAAGCTGAAAATTTCCAAGAAGTTTAAAAATATAGAGAAGCCCCACTCTTAAGGATATTTGCTTATTTTCATACACTGAGAAGAACTCATATATCTAGGATAATGTTCATATATTCCATGCAAATGTGATAAATTAAAACAACTTCGCTCTTAAAATCATGGATTTAAGGGATGGATTTCTCAAATTAACAGTGAATCTTGTTTGTAATATTTCTCTTTAACAGGCGAGGAGAACTTCATCATCTATAAAAATGAGACGTTCTTATAAAATGAAGCTTCTGTACACAAGGTTTCCTTAAGAAAATATTACTGATTCTGTCAATGGTGTAATATTGTGACTAGTAAAAACATGTCATTTCATTGTGTTTTAAAATGTTATTCTTAAATAACACTTTAAAATCATTTGCAAGTTGAGCTAAAAAGGGCTTTGTTTATTTCTTATTTGAAGAAATTTGAGCAAATTTCTTTGAATTTGTCATATGAAGAATTTGAACAAATATGTATTTGTTATCCTCTACTCCACTTATTTCTTTCACACATAGAAATATTAAAAAACAATAAAACTGTGATTAAAATATTTCACTGAATACAAGAGTTTACATAGATGTCTATTTATATAATTTAAAGCATTTATTGTGCTTCTTGATGCTATGACAAAATGCTTGGTGAAAGACAAAGAAGTGGTTTATTTGGTTCATAGCTGGGTCATACTATTTATGCAAATAGATAGTAATAGTCAAGAAGCAGACAGATGAATGGTCCTGTGTTCTGTACTATAGGCTCTCTCCTTTTTGTTTGGTCAAGGAAGTCATCTCAAGAGAAGTTGTCCCAAACATTCTGGGTGTGTTAACCGTTTTTTTCTTTTTTTCTTTGACAATACTTCCATAGAACCCTCAAACATTTTTCCTTGGAAAATGTAAATTTGGCTTCAATTTTCGAACCTGTGAAATCGCTTCAGAAAAAGTTGATTTTACCTTGTAGTTTTGGTGAGTCTGACACTTCTAAAATTTTCAGTTATTTCATGTCATATGTATATTTGTGTATATAGCATTACTTTACTATTGCAATAATATGGTAAATGATAAAACAATGTGACTAAGACAACTTATAGAAGACAACTTCATTTGAAGCTGGAACATCTGAGAACTCACATCTCAAATCACAACCAGGAAGTAGAGAAAGTGTATTAGAAATTGCATGTGGTTTTTAATTTTCAAAACCTATGTACTTTTTCCAGCAAGGAAACACATTCTAAGGCTCTCTCAACAGTGCCACCAACTGGGAACCAGTGACTGAATATCTGGCACAAAGATGAACATCTCATTCAAACCACCACAATAGATTCATAATTATGCAATTGAAATTTTTTCTCCTCTTTCTTCTCCTTCTCTTTCATCTCCTCCTCCTCTTCCTCCTTTTCCTTCTCCTTTGCATCTGTTGTGTTGTTTTTTGCTCATCTCTACTTTTATTGATATTTTGAATATTTCTCTTCATTTTGACTGATTTTGCTGAGTAATTCTCTATCATATTTAACTCTTTTATTGAACATAACCTTCATTTGTATTTCAAATGCTGAAACCTTTCATGGTTTCTCCCCTCCCTCAAAAGCTCCAACCCCCTGCCTGTAAGTATATGCCCCTTCACCCGACCTACTCCTACCTCCCCTGCCCCTCGATTTCCCTTTGTTGGGGCATCTATTGAGCCTTCACCAGATCAAGGACCACTCCTCCCATTGATGCCCAGCAAGACATTCCTTTGCCACATGTTTGGCTGGAACCATGTGTACCCCTTGGTTGATGGTTTAGTCCCTGAGAACCCTGGGGCATCTGGGTGGCTGACATCATTGTTCTTCCCTTGGTGCTGTAAATCCCTTCAGCTCCTCCGGACCACCCTCCAACTCCTCTATAGGGAACCCCATGCTCAGGCCAATGGTTGGCTGCTAGCATCTGCCTCTGTATGTATAAGTCTCTGGCATAGCTCCTTTGGAGACAACCATGACATGCTCCTTTTAGTATGCACTTCTTGTCATCCATCTAATACTGTCAGGGTTTGGTTACTGTTTATAGACTGTATCCCCAGGTAGGGCAGTCTCTGGGTAGCCTTTCCTTCAGTCTCTGCTCTATACTTTGTCTCCTTTATTGCTCCTGTGAGGATTTTGTTTTCTTTCTCAAAGGAACCAAAGCACCCCCAAATTCAGTACTCCGTCTTGAGCTTCCTGGGGTCTGTGAATTGTAATTTGTTTATTTTGTACTTTTGGGTTAACATCCACTTATCAGTGAGTGCATACCATGTGTGTTCTTTTGTGATTGGGTCGCCTTGCTCAGGACTACACCTTCTAATTCCCTCCATTTGCCTAAGGATTTCATGAATTCATTGTTTTTAATAGCTGAATCGTACTCCATTGACAGGAGCCATTCTCACATAGACCTCAAAACCTCCTCCTTTCAGCCATTTCAAGCCGGTTTTAGAAGGAAAATACTAGCTTTCAAGGTTAACCAAGTAGCCAGGTGGCCAGTACATACAGAGCTCATCTGAGTGGACTAGAAAAAACAGAGCTCACCTCTGGTTGGGTTACCATAGCAACTCCTTTCTACCTCACCTCCTTGTGATCAATTTATTGTGCCAATTTCCTGCAGCAATAGCCAGCCTTTTCCTTGAGATTCTGAGAGAAAATTCTGAGAAACTGTTTCTGAGAGACAATGCTTTCCCCTCCAAGATTTTTTCCCCAAATCAATGTCTTGTCCCTTTACCCCTCCCTGTACCTTGCTTGCTTTCCTTTATATTGCCTTGTATAAAACAACAAAATTTGACAGCTTGATCAGAATACTCTCTTGCTGTCCATCTCTTGCATCTCTTTACCCTACATTTTCTCCTAGGTGGTCCAGGGACCCTGTTGACTGTCCTAGGGGTTAGGACACTCCATTGTGTATATATACCACAGTTTCTGTATCCATTTCTCTGTTGAAGGAAATCTGGGTCCTTTCCAGCTTCTGGCTATTATAAATAAGGCTGCTATGAACATAGTGGAGCATGTGTCCTTATTACATGTAAGAGCATCTTCTGTGTAAATGCCCAGGAGTGGTATAGGTGGGTTCTCAAGTAGTACTATGTCTAATTTTCTGAGGAACAACCAAACTTATTTCCAGAGTGGTTTCACCAGCTTGTAATCCCATCAACAATGGAATTACAACAATGGCAAAGTGTTCCTCTTTCTCCACTGAGTTTTTCATCTTAGCCATTCTGACCAGTGTGAGGTGGAATCTCAGTGACATTTTGATTTGCATTTCCCTGATAACTAAGGGTGCTGAACATTTCTTTAGGTGCTTCGGAGCCATTCTAGCTTCCTTAGCTGAGAATTCTCTCTTTAGCTCTGTACCATATTTTTTAATAGGGCTATTTGACTCAGTGGAGTCGAACTTCTTGAGTTCTTTGTATACATTGGATATTAGCCCTCTATTGGATACAGGATTGGTAAAGGTCTCTTTCCAATTTGTTGATTGCCATTTTGACCTATTGGTCATGTGCTTTGCGTTACAGAAGCTTTGCACTTTTATGAGGTCCCATTTGTCGATTCTTGTTCTTAGAGTATAAGCCATTGGTGTTCTGTTCAGGAAATTTTCCCCTGTGCCCATGTGTTCAAGATTCTTCTCCAAATTCTCCACTATGAACTTTAGTGTGTCTGGGTTTATGTGTAGGTCCTTGATCCACTTGGATGAGATTTGTACAAGGAGGTATTAATAGGTCGATTTGCATTTTCTGCATGTTGACCTTCTGTTGATCCAGCACCATTTGCTAAAAATGCTGTCTTTTTTCCACTGGTTGTTTTTAGTTCCTTTGTCAAATATCAAGTGACCATAGGTGTGCGGGTTCTTTTCTGAGTCTTAAATTCTATTCCATTGGTCTTCCTGCCTGTCTCCATACCAATACCAAACAATTTTTTCTCACTGTTGCTCTGTAGTAGAGCTTGAGGTCAGGGATGGTTATTCCCCCAAAAGATCTTTTGTTGTGGAGAATAGTTTTGCTTTCCTGGGTTTTTTGTTTGTCCAGTTGAATTTGAGAATTGTTCTTTTCTACATCTATGAAGAATTGATTCAGGATTTTGGTGGGAATTGCATTGCATCTACAGATTGCTTTAGGCAAGATGGCCTTTTTTACTGTATTAATCCTGCCAATTCATAAGCATGGGAGATCTTTCCATCTTCTGAGATCTTCAATTTCTTTCTTCATAGGCTGAAGTGCTTGTCATACAGATCTTTCACTTGCCTAATTAGAGTCACACCAAGGTATGCAATATTATTTGTGACTATTGTGAAGGGTGTTGTATCCCTAATTTCTTTCTCAGCTTGTTTATCCTTTGAGTAGAGGGAGGCTACTGATTTGTTTGAATTAATTTTATATTCAACCACTTTGCTGAAGCTGTTTATCAGCTTTAGGAGTTCTCTGGTGGAAATTTTGGGGTCGCTGAAGTATATGATTATATCATCTGCAAATAGTGATATTTTGACTTCTTCCTTTCCTGTTTGTATACATTTGCCCTCCTGTTGTCTGATTTCTTTGGCTGTGACTTTAAGTATTATATTGAATAGATAGGGAGAGAGTGGGCAGCCTTGTCTGGTCCTCAATTTTACTGGGATTGCTTCAAGTTTCTCTCCATTTAATATGCTGTTGGCTTTTGGTTTGCAGTATATTGCTTTCGCTAGGTTTAGGTATTGGCCTTGGATTCTAGATCTCTCTAAGACTTTTATCATAAAGGGATGCTGGATTTTGTCAAAAGCTTTTTCAGCATCTAATGAAAAGACCATGTAGTTTTGCTCCTTGATTTTGTTTATGTAATGGATTACATTGATGGATTTCCTTATATTGAACCATCCCTACATCCCTGGGATGAAGCCTACAACCTGATTGTGGTGAATTACAGTTTTGATGCACTCTTGCATTCAGTTGGACAGAATTTTGTTGAGTATTTTTGCATCAATGTTCATGAAGGATATTAGTCTGAAGTTCTCCTTCCTTGTTTGGTTTTTGTTTGATTTAGGTATAAGCATTATTGTGACTTCATAGAATGATTTGGGTAGTGTTCCTTGAGTTTCTATTTCATGGAATAGTTTAAAGAGTATTGATATTAGCTCTTCTTTGAAGATCTGATAGAACTCCCCTTTAAACCCATGTGGTCCTGGGCTTTTTTTTTTATGGGTGACTATTAACAACTGCTTCTATTTCCTCAGAACTTATGACTATATAGATAGTTTATCTGATCCTGTTTTAACATTGACAACTGGTATGTATCTATAAAGTTATCCATTTTGTCCAGATTTTCAAGCTTGGTTGAGTAAAAGCTCTTATAGTAGTATCTGATGATTTTTTGAATTTCCACATTTTCTGTTGTTATGTCTTCCTTTTCATTTCTGATTTTGTTAATTTGGGTACTGCCTCTGTTCCCTCTGGTTAGTCTGGCTAAGGGTTTATCTATCTTGTTGATTTTCTCAAAGAACCAGTTCCTGGTTTTGTTAATTCTTTGTGTAGTTCTTTTTGTTTCTATTTGGTTGATTTCAGCATTGAGTTTGATTATGTAATGCCAACTACTCCTCTTGGGTGTATTTGCATCTTTTTGCTCTAGAGCTTTCAGGTGCACTGTGAAGCTGTTAGTGTGTGCTCTCTCCATTCTCTTTTTTGGAGGCACTCAGAGCTATGAGTTTTCCTCTTAGCACTGCTTTCATTGTGTCCCTTAAGTTTTGATACGGTGTGTCTTCATTTTCATTAAATTCTAAAAAGTCTTTAATTTCTTCCATTATTTCTTCTTTGACCAAGCTATTATTGAGAAGAGGTTCAATGTCCATGTTTATGTGCATTTTCCTTTTTTTTTTTTTTTTTTTTTTTTGGATTGGGCTTAAGACCAGCCTTAGGCTGTGGTGATCTGATAAGGTGCAAGGAATAATTGAATAATTTCAATATTTTTGTATCTGTTGAGGCCTGTTTTCTGACCAATTTTATGCTTAACTTTGGAGAAGGTACCATGAGGCTCTGAGAAGAAGGTATATTCTTTTGCTTTAGGGTGGATTGTTCTATAAATATCTTTTAGATCCATTTGGTCCACAACTTCAGTTAGTTTATTTGTGTCTCTGTTTAGTTTTGTTTCTATGATTTGTCCGTTTTTGAAAGTGGGGTGTTGAAGTGTCCCTTATTATTGTGTGGGGTGCAATGTGTGCTTTGAGCTTTAGTAAAGTTTCTTTTATGAATGTGGGTGTGCCTGCATTTGGAGCATTGATGTTCAGGATTGGGACGTCATCTTCGCAGATTTTTCCTTTGATAAGTACAAAGTGTTCTGTCCTATCTTTTTTGACTACTTTTGGTTGAAAGTTGATTTTATCTGATATAAGTATGGCCAATCCAGCTTGTTTCTTGGGACCATTTGCTCAGAAAATTGTTTTTCAACCTCTGACTCTGAAGTAGTGACTGCCTTTGTCACTGATGTGGGTTTCTTATATACAGCAAAATGTTGGGTCCTGTATACATATCCAGTCTGTTATTATATGTCTTTTTATTGGGGAATTGAGACCATTGATGGTAAAAGATATTAAGGATAATTGATTGTTTCTTATTGTTATCCTTTTGGTTAAAGGTGAAATTCTGTTTGGGTAACTATCTTCCTTTGGGTTCCTTGAAAGAGGATTACTTTATTACTTATTCTAGGGTGTGTTTTCAAGCCTTGTGTTGGTATTTTCCACCCATATCCTTTGTAGAGCTGGATTTGTGGAAAGATATTGTCTAAATTTGCTTTTGTCATGGAATGTCTTCTTTTCCTCATCTATGGTAATTGAAAGTTTTGCTGGGTATAGTAGTCTGGACTGACATTTATATTCTCTTAGGGTCTGTATGATATCTGCCCAGGCTCTTCTGGCTTTCATAGTTTCTGGTGAGAAGTCTGGTGTAATTCTGACAGGTCTGTCTATATATGTTACTTGACTTTTTTCCCTTACTTCTTTTTATATTCTTTCTTTCTTTAGTGCATTTAGTGTTTTGATTATTATGTGACGGGAGGAATTTATGCTCTGGTAGTCTTCTTGGAGTTCTGTAGGCTTCCGGTATGTTCATGGGCATCTCTTACTTTTGGTTAGGGATGTTTTCTTCTATAATTTTGTGAAGATATTTATGGGCCCTTTAAGTTGCAAATCCTAGCTTTCTTCTATACCTATAATCCTTAGGTTTCATCCTCTCATTATGTCCTGGATTTCCTGGATGTTTTGGGTTACAAACTTTTTGCATTTTGCATTTTCTTTGACTGTTGAGTCAATGTTTTCTATGGAATCTTCAGCATCTGAGATTCTTCTGTCTCTTGTATTCTGTTGTTGATGCTTATGTCTATGTCTCTTGAATGTCCTTTTCAAGGTTTTCTATCTCCAAAGACATATCACTTTGTGATTTCTTTATTGTTTCTTCTTCCATTTTTATTTATTTTATTTTTTCAAAATTAAAATATATTTTAATATATTAAATATAAAAATATTTGCCTTGGAAATGAAATTTAAAAGCAGCTGAATCAAACAGATACAAACAACCAAAGCCTAACAGTGAATGGAGTCTGAGACTTTTTTTTTTTGAATTTTTTTATTCGATAAATTTTTTATTTACATTTGAAATGATTTCCCCTTTTCTAGACCCCCACTTCCCGAAAGTCCCATCAGACCCCTTCCCTCCCCCTGTCCTCCCACCCACCCCTTCCCACTTCCCCGTTCTGGTTTTGCTGAATACTGCTTCACTGAGTCTTTCCAGAACAAGGGGCCACTCCTCTGCTCTTCTTGTACCTCATTTGATGTGTGGATTATGTTTTTGGTATTCCAGTTTTCTAGGTTAATATCCACTTATTAGTGAGTGCATACCATGATTCATCTTTTGAGTCTGGGTTACCTCACTTAGTATGATGTTCTCCAGCTCCATCCATTTGCCTAAGAATTTCATGAATTCATTATTTCTAATGGCTGAATAGTACTCCATTGTGTATCTATACCACATTTTTTTGTATCCACTCTTCTGTTGAGGGATACCTGGGTTCTTTACAGCTTTTGGCAATTATAAATAGGGCTGCAATGAACATAGTGGAACATGTATCCTTATTACATGCAGGGGAATCTTCCGGGTATATGCCCAGGAATGGTATAGCAGGATCTTCTGGAAGTGAGGTGCCCTGCTTTCTGAGGAACCGCCAGACTGATTTACAAAGTGGTTGTACCAATTTGCAACCCCACCAGCAGTGGAGGAGTGTTCCTCTTTCTCCACATTCTCGCCTACATCTGCTGTCTACTGAATTTTTAATCTTAGCCATTCTGGCTGGGGTAAGGTGAAATCTCAGGGTTGTTTTGATTTGCATTTCCCTAATGACTAATGAAGTTGAGCATTTTTTAAGATGCTTCTCCGCCATCCGAAGTTCTTCAGGTGAAAATTCTTTGTTTAACTCTGTACTCCATTTCTTAAATAGGGTTATTTGGTTTTCTGTACTCTAACTTCTTGAGTTCTTTATATATATTGGATATTAGCCCTCTATCTGACGTAGGGTTGGTGAAGATCTTTTCCCAATTTGTTGGTTGTCTTTTGATGGTGTCCTTTGCCTTACAGAAACTTTGTAATTTTATGAGGTCCCATTTGTCAATTATTGATCTTAGAGCATAAGCTATTGGTGTTCTGTACAGGAACTTTCCCCCTGTACAGATGTCCTCAAGGGTCTTCCCCAGATTCTTTTCTATTAGCTTCATAGTGTCTGGCTTTATGTGTAGGTCCTTGATCCATTTGCAGTTGAGCTTAGTACAAGGAGACAAGGATAGATCAATTCGCATTCTTCTGCATGCTGACCTCCAGTTGAACCAGCACCATTTGTTGAAAAGGCTATCTTTTTTCCATTGGTTGTTTTCAGCCACTTTGTCGAGGAGCAAGTGGCCATAGGTGTGTGGATTCATTTCTGGATCTTCAATCCTGTTCCATTGATCTGCCTGCCTGTCACTGTACCAATACCATGCAGTTTTTAACACTATTACTCTGTAGTATTGCTTGAGGTCAGGGATACTGATACCCCCAGAGTTACTCTTATTGTTGAGAATAGGTTTAGCTATCCTGGGTTTTTTGTTATTCCAGATAAATTTGAGGATTGTTCTTTTTAACTCTGTGAAGAATTGAGTTGGGATTTTGATGGGTATTGCGTTGAATCTGAATATTGCTTTTGGCAAAATGGCCATTTTAACTATATTAATCCTGCCGATGATCCATGAGCATGGGAGGTTTTTCCATTTTTTTGAGATCTTCCATTTCCTTCTTCAGAGTCTTGAAGTTCTTGTCATAAAGATCTTTCACATGTTTGGTAAGAGTCACCCCAAGGTACGTTATGCTGTTTGTGGCTATTGTGAAGGGGGTCATTTCCCTAATTTGTTGCTCAGCCTGCTTATCCTTTGAGTATAGGAAGGCTACTGATTTGCTTGAGTTGGTTTTATAACCTGCCACTTTGCTGAAATTGTTTCTCAGCTGTAGGAGTTCTCTAGTGGAGTTTTTTGGGTCACTTAGGAAGACTATCATATCATCTGCAAATAATGATTGTTTCTTCCTTTCCAATTTGTATCCTTTTGACCTCCTTATGTTGTCTAATTGCCCGAGCTAGTACCTCAAGAACAATATTGAAAAGATAAGGAGAAAGGGGGCAGCCCTGTCTAGTCCCTGATTTTAGTGGGATTGCTTCAAGTTTCTCTCCATTTAGTTTGATGCTGGCTACCGGTTTGCTGTATATTGCTTTTACTATGTTTACCATATGGGCCTTAAATTCCTGTTCATAAGGAAATTGGTCTGAAGTTCTCTTTCTTTGTTGGATCTTTGTGTGGTTTTGGTATCAGCGTAATTGTGTCTTTGTAGAAGGAATTGGGTAGTGTTCCTTCTGTTTCTATTTTGTGGAATAGCTTGAAGAGTATTGGTGTTAGGCCTTCTTTGAAGGTCTGATAGAATTCTTCACTGAAAGCATCTGGTCCTGTGCTTTTTTGGTTGAAAGACTTCCTATGACCCCTTCTATTTCTTTTTTTTTTATTCGATATATTTTTTATTTACATTTCACATGATTCCCCCTTTTCTAGCCCCCCACTCCCCGAAAGTCTCATAAGCCCCCTTCTCTTCCCCTGTCCTCCCACTCACCCCATCCCACTTTCCCGTTCTGGTTTTGCCGAATACTGCTTCACTGAGTCTTTCCAGAACAAGGGGCCACTCCTCCTTTCTTCTTGTACCTCATTTGATGTGTGGATTATGTTTTGGGTATTCCAGTTTTCTAGGTTAATATCCACTTATTAGTGAGTGCATACCATGATTCACCTTTTGAGTCTGGGTTACCTCACTTAGTATGATGTTCTCTAGCTCCATCCATTTGCTTAAGAATTTCATGAATTCATTGTTTCTAATGGCTGAATAGTACTCCGTTGTGTAGATATACCACATTTTTTTGCATCCACTCTTCTGTTGAGGGATACCTGGGTTTTTTCCAGCATCTGGCAATTATAAATAGGGCTGCTATGAACATAGTAGAACATGTATCCTTAGTACATGGTGGGGAACCCTCTGGGTATATGCCCAGGAATGGTATAGCAGGATCTTCTGGAAGTGAGGTGCCCAGTTTTCGGAGGAACTGCCAGACTGATTTCCAGAGTGGTTGTACCAATTTGCAACCCCACCAGCAGTGAAGGAGGATCAATGGAACAGGATTGAACATCCAGAAATGAACCCACACACCTATGGCCACTTGTTCCTCGACAAAGGGGCTGAAAACATCCAATGGAAAAAAGATAGCCTTTTCAACAAATGGTGCTGGTTCAACTGGAGGTCAGCATGCAGAAGAATGCGAATTGATCCATCCTTGTCTCCTTGTACTAAGCTCAAATCCAAATGGATCAAGGACCTCCACATAAAGTCAGACACTCTGAAGCTAATAGAAAAGAAACTGGGGAAGACCCTTGAGGACATCAGTACAGGGAGAAAGTTTCTGAACAGAACACCAATAGCGTATGCTCTAAGATCAAAAATTGACGAATGGGACCTCATAAAATTACAAAGTTTCTGTACGGCAAAGGACACCATCAAAAGGACAAATCGGCAACCAACAAATTGGGAAAAGATCTTCACCAATCCTACATCAGATAGAGGGCTAATATCCAATATATATAAAGAACTCAAGAAGTTAGACTCCAGAAAACCAAACAACCCTATTAAAAAATGGGGTACAGAGTTAAACAAAGAATTTTCACCTGAAGAACTTCGGATGGTGGAGAAGCATCTTAAAAAATGCTCAACTTCATTAGTCATTAGGGAAATGCAAATCAAAACAACCCTGAGATTTCACCTTACACCAGTCAGAATGGCTAAGATTAAAAATTCAGGAGACATCCACACATCAAATGAGATACAAGAAGAAAGCAGGAGTGGTCCCTGGTTCTGGAAAGACTCAGTGAAACAGTATTTGGCAAAACCAGAACGGGGAACTGGGAAGGGGTGGGAGGGAGGACAGGGGAAGAGAAGGGGGCTTACGGGACTTTCGGGGAGTGGGGGGGGGCTAGAAAAGGGGAAATCATTTGAAATGTAAATAAATTATATCAAATAAAAAAAAGACAAAAAAAAAAATTCAGGAGACAGCAGGTGTTGGAGAGGATGTGGAGAAAGAGGAACACCCCTTCTATTTCTTTAGGGGTTATGGGACTATTAAATGATCTATTTGGTCCTGATTTAATTTTGGTATTTGGTACCTGTCAAGGAAATTGTCCATTTCCTCCAGATTCTCCAGTTGTGTTGAGTATAGGCTTTTGTAGTAGGACCTGATGAATTTTTGGATGTCCTCAGTTTCTGTTGTTATATCCCCCTTTTCATTTCTAATTTTGTTAATTTGGATACATTCTCTGTGTCCTTTGGTCAATCTGGCTAAGGGTTTATCTATCTTGTTGATTTTTTCAAAGAACTAGCTCCTGGATTCTTTGATTCTTTGAATGGTTCTCTTTGTTTCTACTTGATTGATTTCAGCCCTGAATTTGATGATTTCCTGTCTTCTTCTCCTCCTTGGGGAATTGGCTTCTTTTTGTTCCAGGGCTTTCGGGTGTGTCATTAAGCTGCTAGTGTATGCTCTCTCCATTTTCTTTTTGGAGGCACTCAGGGACATGGGTTTTCCTCTTAGCACTTCTTTCATTTTGTCCCAAAGTTTTGGGTATGTTGTGCCTTCATTTTCATTAAATTCTAAAACATCTCTGATTTCTTTATTTCTTCTTTGGCTAAGGTATCATTGAGTAGAGTATTGTTCAGCCTCCATGTGTATGTGGGCTTTCTGTTGTTTTTGTTGCTATTGAAAACCACTCTTACACCATAGTGATCTGATAGGAGGTATGGGATTAGTTCGATCTTCTTGTAGTTGTTGAGGTCTGTCTTGTGACCAATTATATGTTTGATTTTGGAGAAGGTACCATGAGGTGCTTAGAAAAAGGTATATTCTTTTGCTTTAGGGTGAAATGTTCTATAAATATCAGTCAATTCCAGTTGGTCCAAATCTTCAATTAGTTTTACTGTGTCCCTGTTTAGTTTCTGTTTTCCTGATCGGTCCATTGAGGACAGTGGAGTGTTGAAGTCCCCCACAATTATTGTGTTCGGTGAAATGTGTGCTTTGAGCTTTAGTAATCCTTCTTTTACGAATGAGGGTGCCTTTGCATTTGGCGCGTACATGTTCAGAATTGAAAGTTCTTCTTGGTGGATTTTTCCTTTGACCAACAAGAAGTGTCCCTCAGTGTCTCTTTTGATGACTTTAGGTAGAAAGTCAATTTTATTTGATATTAGAATGGCTACTTCGGCTCGTTTCCCGAGACCATTGCCTTGTAAAATTGTCTTCCAGCCTTTTACTCTAAAGTAGTGTTTGTCTTTGACATTGAGGTGTGCTTCCTGTATGCAGCAAAATGTAGGGTCCTGTTTCCTTATCCAGTCTGTTAGTCTATGTCTTTTTATGGGGAATTGAGTCCATTGATGTTAAGAGATATTAAGGAACAGTGATTATTACTTCCTGTCATCTTTGATGTTATTTTAATATTTGAGTGGTTATCTTCTTTTGGGTTTGATGAAGGAAGGTTACTATCTTGCTTTTTCCAGGGTGTGGTTTCCCTCCTTGTTTTGGAGTTTTCCTTCTATTATTCTTTGCAGAGCTGGGTGTGTGGAAAGATATTGTGTAAATTTGGTTTTGTCATGGAATGTCTTGGTTTCTCCATCTATTGTGATTGAGAGTTTTGCTGGGTATAGTAGTCTTGGCTGACATTTGTGTCTCTTAGAGTCTTCATGAGATCTGCCCAGGATCTTCTAGCTTTCATAGTCTCCGGTGAGAAGTCTGGTGTGATTCTGATAGGTCTTCCTTTATATTTTACTTGGCCTTTTTCTCTTACTGCCTTTAATATTCTTTCTTTGTTTAGTGCATTTGGGGTTTTAATTATTGTGTGGTGAGAGGTATTTCTGCTCAGGTCCAGTCTGTTTGGAGTTCTGTAGGCTTCTTGTATATTCATGGGCATCTCTCTCTTTAAGTTGGGAACGTTTCCTTCCATAATTTTGTTGAAGATATTTGCTGGCCCTTTCAGTTGTAAATCTTCACTCTCATCTATACCTATAATCCTTAGGTTTGGTCTTCTCATTGTATCCTGGATTTCCTGGATGTTCTGGGATACAAGCTTTTTGCATTTTGCATTTTCTTTGACTGTTGAATCAATGGTTTCTACGGTATCTTCGGCATCTGAGATTCTTTCTTCCATCTCTTGTATTCTGTTGTTTATATTTGCATCTATGGCCCCTGATTTCTTCTCAAGGTTTTCTGTCTCCAATGTTGTCTCCCTTTGTGATTTCTTAGTTGTTTCTACTTCTGTTTTTAGATACAGGATGGTTTTGTTCAGTTCCATCATTTGTTTGTTTGTGTTTTCCTGTAATTCTTCAAGAGATTTTTATGTTTCCTCTTTCATGACTTCTGTCTCTTGACTAAAGTTTTCCTGCATTTCTCTAAGTTTTTTTTTCATTTCTTTTTATTGGCTTCTATCTCTTGAGCCTTATTCTCCTGCATTTCTTTAAGTGATTTTTGTGTTTCCATTATATGGGTTTCTAGCTTATTCATGTCCCCCTGTATTTCTTTAAGAGATTCATTTTTGTCCTTTTTGTGTTCTTCTAGCAGCATCATGACCAGTGATTTTAAATCCAATTCTTGTTTTTCTTGCGTGTTGGCATATCCTGGATTTGCTCATGTTGGAGAGTTTGGTTCAGATGTTGCCATATTGCCTAGATTCCTGTTAGTAGTGTTCCTGTGTTTGCCCTTTGCCATCTTGTTCTTTGGAGTTAGTTGGTCTTGTCTCTGGCTGGTATTTGAGCCTCTTGAGGTGCTCTGGAGCTATTTCTGCAACACTGGATGGCTGGGTTTCCCCTGTAGCAGATTGCTGATGTACTGTCCTCCTCTTGGGTGCCCTTGCAGCCGTAGTGTGCTTTGCCCCAGATTGTGTCTGTGAACCAGATGGTGCCTGTTTGCTCCTTCAGGGAGTGCTGAAGGATATATGCTGCAGGGACCTTTTCTGCTTGCTGATCACTCTGCTGGTCAGCTGATCTCCCAAACGGGTTGGTGCACACAAGGCTAGCCTAGCTGCTCAGGCCCTGAGTCTAGGTAAAAGCCTGGGAGGCCACGGTCTGAGCAAAGTTCCCCTCGGGCTATGACTGTTAATTAGGTCTGTCAGGTGGCCAGGATGGCGGACTTGCGCATGTGCTCCCTGAAAGTGCTGGGAGAGTCTGCTGGGCTAACAACCTCCTGGGTGGGTTGACACACAGATGGCCGAACGAGCAGCCCAGGGTTCAGTCCAGGGCCTGTTGGGACCTAGATCCCTGCGCTGTTAGCCTCGGGCTATGCCTGATAGTTGGCTTTGCCTGCTAGAGCTCTCTGGCATCCTGTAGGCAAAATGGCAGTGTGCGCGCAGGCCTGGACAAAAACCTCCTGGTTGGGTTGGCACCCAATGGCCCCCCGAACAGCCCAGGGCCTGTGTGCAGGCCAATGCTCATCAGGCTTAGACCCCCGCGATGTTGGCCTCCAGTTATATTTGTGTACCTCAGTCTGTCTGATTTCTCTGGCACCTGAGATCCAAGATGGAGGCGAGTGTGTCGTGATTGGTGGGAGGCAGAGTTCTGAAGTGGCTTCTGTGCAGCGAAAGGCGCCATAAATCCGCTGCTGCTTGCAGCCCAGCTGGCCAGTGATGGCCAGTGGTCGTGGGTGCAGGGCCTGCCTGGACCCTGTCACCTTACTTCCACTGCTGATGGTCCTTCAGCTGGACCAGCCACTGCTGCTGCTGCTGCCGCCCAGAGTCTGGCCTCTACTTCCATTTTTAGATCCTGTATAGTTTTGGTCAGTTCCTTCACTTGTTCATTTGTGTTTTCCTGAAATTCTTTAAGGGATTTTTGTGTTTCCTCTTTATCGGCTTTACCTGTTGACTCATGTTCTCCTGTGCTTCTTTTAGGGATTTCTGTGATTCCTCTTTAAGGTCTTCTTCTTCTTGTTGACCCATGTTCTTTTGTATTCCTTTAAGGGATTTTTGTGTTTCCTTTTTAAGGGCTTCTACCTGTTTACCCATATTCTCCTGTATTTCTTTAAGAGATTTTTGTGTTTCCTCTTTAAAGGCTTCTACCTATTGACCTGTGTTCTGTATTTCTTTAAGCGTGTTATTTATGTCCTTCTTGAATTCCTCTATCAGCATTCTGAGATATAATTTTAAATCCAGCTCTTGCTTTTCTGATGTTTTGGGAGAACTGGTTTTTGATGTTGCTATATTGCCTTGGTTTCTACTGGCAATCATCTTGCATTTGCCTTTGGACATCTCATTATCTCTGGTATTAGCTGATCTTGCTGTCTCTTACTGTGGTTTCTCTGACCTGTAGGCCTGTGTATCTGTACTCCTGGGTTTCCTTTTCTTTCAAATGCCCTCCATAAAGCTGGTTCTCCAGGAAATATCAGGAGATGGGGTCTTCCTTGTGGCAGACCTGGCAAGGGTCGAATGCCCTGCATGCTGCTGGTTCTCAAAGTCCTACATGGTCCTTGTTCTATAGAAAGTATCAGGAAATGGGGCTCTTCCCTGTGGCAGAACTGGGCAGGGTCTACCACATTGGAATAATCCGGGCAGGCAGCTATGGAGGAGGAGGGAGGGGTCCATGTTTAACTTTTTGAAGAATCAGGTTTTCATTTCATTGTTTATTTGTACTTTGTTGTTTTGGTTTGTTTCAATTTTTCTGTTTTATGTTTCTAGGTAATTAAACTTTCTTCTGATTTTAATTATTTCTTTCTATCAACTATTTTGAAGACTTCATATTTTTTCAGATTCTTAGGAAGAATCATTTAGTTATTTCTCCTTGATTTACAAATATTAGTATATTATTGTATATATGTGCTTGTGTGATGAAAATGCTATTCCATTTTATGAAGGCAGAGGACATTCTATGGAATATCCATTCATATTTACACCAGTTGAGGTCCTCAGATTTTAGGGATGATTGCTTTTTCTTTCTGACTTATCTCATCATCTCTCTTTCCTAAATATTAATGTAGTAACTCCCCTATTCAGATTGCCTTATTGTGTTCCGAACACTTTTGTATCTTATGTTATGATTTTCATTTAATTACTGGACTTTTTATATTTTCCTCTTGATTTCAATGAAAAACTCATCACTCAGCATTATAATGTTTAATGTTTGTGCATTTTAATTTTTGTAATTTTTTTTTGCTATTGATCTTACTTTTTACTTCATTGTGGCAAGATAGAAAGCAAAGATCTTTTCCATTTTCTTATATCTTCTGAAAATTGCTTTGTTTTCTAATATATCATGTATTTAAAAAATAGTTCTATTGGCTGTTAGAGAACATCATGTATGAGAGCACAGATGGTGGACTGTGGATGGTTGCTCAATATGTGATCTCAGATGGTATAGTTGATGTGGCAGACGGCAGAATAATGAATAATATATCCACAAAATATTAGGCAGAGTCCTGCTAAAATAAAAACAAAATGAAGAAAACAAAACAAACAAAAACAAGAAAAAGTACAGTAACCAAATAAAAAACAAAACAAAACAGAACAAAAAAACAGCTATAGGAGCTCTGGAATGGTACTGTTAGAGTTCCTGGGACCATGAAGGAAGAGAGAGGATTCCATAATGCAGGTAAGTAGTGGAGAGTCACAGGAAGAGTGATTTTGTGATATTCCTAGGAAAAAGAGGCAAAGGAGTCATAATTTTTGTAAGACAGCAGGTTCTACCATGTCTGTTAAATATTTTGAAGTAATCATAGCAAGGATAATTGGTACAAAATCATGTAAACATTTTTTTTAAATTAAGAATGAGATTGACACCTTAGAAAAACACATGATGGAGGTACCAGGAATGTTACAATTTTAATCTGGCCCAATTATGATCATCCCCTCACCATGTTCCTCTTTTATGTTATTAATCAAATAACCATTGCTACCAAAACTAATAAATGCTAACAACTTATGAGCATGTACAAAACCTTGTAGTGACAAGGTAGCTGTTAGGGTCTAGCAATTGCCTCATAAACCACACAAACAAAGACCTCAAATCTCAGTCAGACCAGGATAGTTTATTGAGCATATGCCCCAGGACTGGTTGACCAGAACCGTGGTTCAGATCCTGGAATTGAACCATGACCCTGAGTTGAGATACTACAGGGAACCTCAAATCCACAAACATCTGTGCCAAGATATTTCACTAGTCTAGATTTATGGATAGGGGATTTTATTAGGAGCATGTCTATGTTTTACATGCTTTCTGCTCCCACTGGCTGGGTGTAAAACTATGGCTGGGGATTTGCTTTGTCCAATATTCATGTTGTAGCTGCTCTACCAGGATGGGACTTATCTAACATTCATATCTTAAGTTGTCAACCAGGATGTTATTTTTCTTTTGCCAATTAGAATGTCTGTTTCCTGGGAAGTCTTGGGAACTTAAATTTACTGGACCACTACTCAAAATGCAGGTTTTATTCCAAATAGTTTCTTATATTTGTGGTGGTGTCATTGTTATGTTGGGGTCTACCCCAGGGGCAGCTTAATACACAAAAAATGTTCGGTGATTGGTTCAGGTCCTAGCTTATTGTGGTTAACAATAACTGTTGAAAAGCAGTTCTAGTGGCTTCTATCATGATTGGTTTCCAGTGAAACAGATCATAACAGAATATGTAATCAATCTTGACATTATAAAGTTTCCTAGTAATAGCAGAAACATATGAAACAGTTTCCCTATGATGGCAGGCTAGCCAGGTAACTGTTATATAGGCCTTAATATTTTAGATAGACCTTAAGAGTAGCACCACTAAAGAGGCATGGAGACAGACTGAAAGTAAAGTGCTGACTTGTGATATATTTGGGGCAGTGCTGAGTACCAAATACAGTGCTGTATGCTTGTTTGTCAAGTACTCTTCTACCCTGCCACGTATTCTGCTCTTGTAAAATGATCCTAATGTCCTAAAAGTCACAGAACATAATATTCTTCCAGAAACAAACTACCACAAATTCAGAGAGGAAAGAATAAGGTAGAAAAATGCGGTAGCCATGACTAAGGCAGACTCTAATATGCAGGTGTTTGAAGGGCATCATACAAAGTATTTCTATAGGACAACACAAATAGCTAAGGTTCCCTCCTGGGAAATCTTCAGGAAGAGGAAAAATTAGGAGTAAGTACATGTTAAAAAGACAGGGACAATAGAGACAACAGATGAAAGGATACAAATACAAACTAAAGGAAGACAATGAATTAATTGTCGTTGAATATCCCAGAGCTTCAGCTACAGTTCTAAAAGTCTAGTAGAAATAGCAGGCAGGATTTCCAGAGCTGGAAAAATAGCATCCTTGTAAGACATAAAAAGGTACCAATATCCATCACCATTCTAAACAAAGAAAGTTCAAGTCATTTTATTTGCAGAATGAGACCAAATAAGTGGGCTTAATTTCAATGTTACAAAGCAACATAATCACAGTCTCACAAAAATAATGGCAAGAAGGAAGCTCATGACCTCATCATCTATAATCTATTCAAATGAAGCACATTCAATTGCAGACTGACATATTTCATTCTGTGTTTCCAAAACATACAGCAGACTTATTGACATTCATAAATAAGGTCATAGAAAAATGCAGGAATTGTCAGGCACTGGCAAAGATTCTCTAGAGACTTATATTAGACTCCTGTTAGGAGGCACATGTTGGCATCCACAATAGTGTCTGGGTTTGGTGACTGTATATTGGATGGATCCCCAGGTGGGACAGTCTCTGGATGGCTTTTCCTTCAGTCTCTGCTGCACACTTTGCCTCTGTATATCCTCCCATGGGCATTTTGCTTCCCCTTTTAAGAAAGACCAACATATCCACACTTTGATCTTCCTTCTTCTTGAGCTTCACATAGTCTGAGAATAGGTATTCTGAGCTACTGGGCTAACATCCACTTATCAATGAATGCATACCATGTGTGTTCTATTGTGACTGGGTCACCTCACTCAGGCAACCCTATTCATTTGCCTAAGAATTTCTTGAATTCATTGTATTTATTAGCTGAGTAGTACTCCATTGTGTATATGTACCATATTTTCTATATCCATTCTTCTGTTGGGGAACATCTGGGTTCTTCCCAGCTTCTGGCTATAATAAATAAAGCTGCTCTTAATATGGTGTAGCATGTGTCCTTATGATATGTTGGAGCATCTTCTGTATATATACCCAGGTGTGGTGTAGCTGGGTCCTCTGGTAGTACTATGTCCAATTTTTTGAGGAACCGCCAATCTGATTTCCAGGGTGCTTATACCAGCTTGCAATCCCAGGAGCAATGGAGGAGTGTTTCTCTTTCCCCACATCCTCTCCAGCATTTGTGCTGTTGCCTTAGTTTTTGAACTTATCCTTTCTAACTGGTGTGAGGTAGAATCTCAGAGGTGGACACCCTCAGCCAGTCACTGGACTGACTTCAGGGTCCCCAGTGGAGGATCTAGAGAAAGGACCCAAGGAGCTGAAGGGGTTTGTAGCCCCATTGGAGGAACAACAATATGAACCAACTAGTACCCCCAGAGCTCCCAGGGACTAAACCACCAACCAAAGAGTACACATGGAGGGATCCATGGCTCCAGCTGTATATATGGCAGAGGATGGCCTTGTTGGACATCAGTGAGAAAAGAGGCCCTTTGTCCTGTGATGGCTCATTGCCCCTGAGTAGGGAAATGCCAGGACAGGGAAGTGGGAGTCGGTGGGTTAGTAAGTAGGGGGAGGGGGAATGGTATAGGTTTTTTTTTTTCCCGGAGGGCAAAGGAGAAAAGGGGATAACATTTGAAATGTAAATAAAGAAAATATCTAAATAAAAAAAAATAGAAAAAGGGAGGGTTTGATAAAAGAGCTAAGAGATATGAGGAAGTTTGGGTAGTAAAACCAATAACAAAAGGTCAATATTTAAAGTGAACCCCAGACCTGGGGAGATGGCTTAAAGTTTAATAGCACATACTACTCAGGTAGAGGACCAGAGTTCAGTTCCCAGTGTCCACACTGTGTGGCTCCTGCATACCTGTAGTTCTGGCTCCAGGGACATCTGGTGCTTCTGGACTCCCTAAGCACTTGTAAATCCATGTACAGGTTCACATATAAAATACAGTTAGAAACAAAAATACACACAAAGATGGAATCCACAGTGACTTAGCATTGGTAATAGTTTAGAAAGATAAAAGTTAGAAGACATGATAGTTTTACGACAGTAACACCTGAAGGAGGAGTAAAGCATGGTAAGGTTGGTGGGAAAGCCACAGTCCGAGGGAAGCCAGAGAATGATTCTTCAGTACTGAAAGTGCTGCTCAGAAGAATCAATATAACATGTGGGCAAGAAACCATTTAACTAATCTTAATAATAAAAATGGATGCTTAATTTTTCCCAACATTGACTCTACACTTATAAGCATCTTTTTCTAAGTGTATGTATGCCAGACATGGAGAAGAGCCATCTGTCCTATGTCTCTGGAGTCCACAACCTCTTACAGATTTACAGGCCTCTGCTTCTTCATCTCCACAAGCAGAAAAATTAAATCTCCCCTCAAACAACTGAACTTTGTAATTGACATTGTAGAAATTCACACATAGATAGAGTAAATTCAAACAGAGGAGTATAGTAATGAATTGTTTTTGTTTTACATATTGACTATAAAGTGTTGAGTCTGCTCATTTTTTTCTTTATTTTCTTTGAGAATTATGTCATTGTTCTCATAGGCTGGCAACCATGTGAGATAAACAAAAGCCTGAAGCCTGAACAAAAAAAGATAAATACTGTTATTGGTTAAAATCAAACAATTGTGAATCATCAATCTGCAAGAAAAATGTAATACATAGTCATCCTTTCTATAAAAAGAAAACAGGTACTGAGCATTTTATGTTGACCCATAAGGTAGGCCAAATTGACCTCTAAATTGAGAGTTAGTTAGATAAGCATAAGCGTGGGGGTATGGTACTGCTTCCTAGAATCCCTTCTGATGTATCAAGAGATAATTGGAAGGAAGAGAAAAAAAATCTAGAACTGTGGACTGTCACTCAAAAAATAGGACAGCAGAACTGAATCCAACTACGCTGACAGTTTTGCAATTCAATTTCTCTTCTTTAACTTACTTAACAAAAGACATACACCATAGAACAAAATGACATCTGACATTGTAAACATATGAGAGGCTGGCAGAGAAGCCAGAATTTTGAATGTTTCTAAAGTAAGGGAATATTAAGCCTTGATAAGAGCTAGTAATGAAAAAGTCTTATCTAAGATTCTATTTGTAGCCTGCTTTTCCTGGCACTTTTATTTCTATCATTAATAATTTGAGATCAAAGGTTGAATCTAATGTCCTTCTAATCTAACTTGCATTGTGCATTATTTTTAGTAAATCCTGATCTTGTCCAGAAATCTGTTGTCATACTGATAATACATTTTCACAATTTCTTTATTCCATTACTTCTTGTGTCTCATTTCTGAATTTGGACATTAATTTCAAGTTAATGCATTACATTTTTCTTCAGGCAGTTTCTAAATTACAGATGTGTAGGAAGTAAATGCAATATAAGTACCTAGATCCTTTTCTTTGTCTTACACATGGCTAATTGGATACAAATTATAGCTTTACTGATACTTTGTTCATCCTCAGCACATTAAATATGACCTTTAGCATGCATCAGTTCTAATGAGTTTAATGTAAGTCATGAGTATAATATAAGATATATCTTATTTATGTGTTTTATGTGTATGTCTCATGTGTTCAGGTACCTGCTAGGTAAGAAGTTAGTGTAAGGTCCTCTGGACCTAGAGATTCAGGAATTTGTTAGCCCCTCAACATAGATACAGAGACACTAGCTCAGGAGTTCTACAAAGGCATCAAGCACTCTTGACCACTAAACAATCTCTCTTGTACCTTATTATTCCTATGCTATGTGCTATTTATTTTCTCTGATAATACTTAGAATTTGCTTCTCTTTAATAAAAAGAATTATCAGTGAATTGCATGTAACTGTTGAGAAGCTTTTTCATAATTTTATTCAAAATGCTAGGAGAAATTATCTTTAAGTGTTAACATGTGTTATCAATAAATTAACTCAAATTATCAATAAATATATCCCTTCCTCCTCTTCTTCATCTCTTTCTTCATCAACATTTAATATTCTTTTTCCCTATTGTTTCAATCATCCTATTTAATTTAACTTTTACTATTTTACTGCATTTGTGTAATTTTTCACCTGCCTTATCTATGGTCAGTAGATTTTTAGTTTTATAGTTACCCAGCTTTTTTTTTTTAAATTTGTTTGTTTTTTTTTTAATTTCTCATGACTGCATTAGGTTGCTCGCATGTTGCAGCCGACTACCAAAACCTGACTGTTCAGCAGATAATTTGCGTCTTATGGTTGTAGATGCATTCAAGTTCATGTTGTTCATAGCCTTGGATATGCGGATATGCTTCTCTAGCAGACAGGATAGATGATTCTTTTTGAGATTGTTCTCCTAAGTCCCACCTCCACAGTGAAAAAAGGTAAGATCCTTCTGCCTACAGCAACATGATTACATCTTTGCATGCTGTTCCTTATGTGTGTGTAACTCTCTGTCCAAAATTCCAAGGTATCAGTCATGCTGTGTCAGAGGCTAATCATAATCACAACTTATCTCATATTGTATTTTAATACAAATGATTCTATTCTCAAATAGGTCACATTCCATGGCACTGTGAGTTACTACTTAAACAATGAACATTTAGGGAGCTACAACAAACGACAACCACCTATGTATGTGATCCGGTATAATGCTATTAGCTGAAAATCTACACTTTTACTCTGATTTGACTTTCCATTCCACTTTTGTCTTTAAGATAGTATTATAGATGTTTTCATTTTTAACTTAAATACATATTTTAAGCATTTTAATATGTGTTTTAATAAAAGCATTCAATGTATTTATGACTATAATTAAAACTGTAAAAATTAAACATTTTCCCTAACAATAAATCTATTTTAAGTGTATGTATTACATCTTTAAGTGTATTACATCTCTCTTTTGTCATTATTTCATTAAAATAACAATTTTTACATAGAAAAATATTAGCTATTGTAATTTCTATATTTTGATAATTTCTTTGGACCAGTAGACGTGTAGTTTTCCAAAAGAGGAACTAAAGCACCAACCAAAGAGAGCATGTTATCTCATAAATAAAACTAAAAGAAAAAAATTTTCATTAGCCCAGCGATGGAAATTTACAAGTGCATTTAGAATTTTGGTAGCAAAGGTTTAATCATTTCTTATTTTTTTGAATTTTGAACATCTCTAAAGGTCTATGTGTTGAAAGCTTGATCACTAGTTCTATTAGTTTCTTGCACTATTAGGAGGGGTGTAGTCATTAGAATGCAAGTCCTAATTAAGAGAATTTACATCACTTGGAACATTCACATGAAGATTTGAAGATTTCATCATTTACTATCCATATTTTTCATTCATGATATATATTAACAGTTACTTCTTTGTCCTTCCCTAAACATACTGCTGCTATAACATGCTGAACTAAAAGATACTCACCACAAGATAATTACCTTGGACTGGAATCCAAAGAAATATAAGATAAAACATTTCATTAAATGAAATAAAACTAAGCTAGCTAGTATGGTATTTATGATTCTGGTCTCAGTGTTCGATATGAGAATAAAATATCTCATGGAACATTAATGTATGGGGAAAATCTGTCTACATTTTCCAGATAATATAAAATCTACTATAATAGTTAGCTTCAAATTATAGTTTGAAATATGGAATGATATTTGAGGTATAAAATTTTTATATAATTATGGGAGAAATAAAAATTTGTTGGGAATATTATAAGAATTAATGATTCTGGATTCCTTCCAGCTTCTGGCTATTATACACATGGATGTGACGAACAGAGTGGAGCATGTGTCCTTGTGATATGTTGGAGTATCTTTTGAGTATATTCCCAGTAGTGGTATAGATGGGTGCTCCAGTAGTACTGTGTCCAATTTTCTGATGAACATTCAGCATTATTTTCAGAGTAGTTGTACCAGCTTGCAATCCCACCACCAATGGAAGAGTGTACCTCTTTCTCCACATCCTTGCCAGTATCTGCTGTCACCTGAGTTTCTGATCTTAGTCATTCTGACTGGTGTGAGATAGAATTTCAGTGTTGTTTTGATTTGCATTTCTGTGATGACCAAAGATGTTGAACATTTCTTTAGTTGCTTCTCAGCCATTCAGTATTCCTCTGTTGAGAATTCTTTGTTTAACTTTGTACCTCAGATGTCATTCAACAGAGGAGTGAATACAGAAAACATGGTACATTTACACAATGGAGTACTACTCAGTTATTAAAATGAATTCAGGAAACTCTTAGGCAAATAGATGCAATTAGAAAATATCATCCTGAGTGAGGTAACCCAATCACAAAAGAGCATACATCGTATGCACTCATTCATAAGTGGATATAAGCCCAAAAGCTCGGAATACCCTATGTACAATTCACAGACTGCATGAAGCTCAAGAAGAAGGAAGACCAAAGTTAGGATTCTTTTGTCTGTCTTAGAAGGAGGAAAACTCAAGGGAGGAAATGCAAAGACAAATTGTGGAGTACAGACTGAAAGAAAGGCCATCCAGAGACTGCCCTACCTGGGGATCCATCCCATATACAGACAGCAAATCCATACACTATTGTGGATGGCAACAAATGCTGACAGGAGCCTGATGTATCTGACTCGTGAAGGGCTCTGCAAGAGCCTTACAAATGCAGAGGCAAATGCTCATAGCCAACCATTGAACTGGACTCATGGTCACCAATGGAGGAGTGAGAGAAAGGACTGAAGTAGCTGACAGTGTTTGAATGCCATAGGAAGAACAACAATATCAAACAATCAGAATCCACAGAGCTCCCAGGAACTAAAGCACCAATCAAAGAGTACACATGGAGGGACCCATAGCTCCAGCTGCATATGTGTCAGAGGATGGCCTTGTTGGACATCAGTGAGAGGGGAGGCCCTTGGTCCTGGGAAGGCTTGATACCTCAGTGTAGGGGAATGCCAGGGTAGGGAGGCTGGAGTGAGTGGGTCAGTGAGCACCCTCATAGAAGCAGGGGGAGGGAGAATGTGATAGGGGGTTTCTTTAGGAGAAACTGGGGAAATGGATAACATTTGAAATGTAAATAAATAAAATATTTAAGAAAAATATGAAAAAATTATGATTTTGGAAAAACATGTCAATAACTGGTAATATGAGCTATTATTATTGATCAAAACTAATTGGTTCTGATCAGTGATTTTTTACCATTTGTGAACAAATTACATATATACATATGTTTTATAAATTCATCACATGTAAGATTTGTAAGATTTAAGCATTAATATTTAGTTGAAAAACTGAAATTATTTTATACATATATGCAGTCTTTTTATCATTCAAAGTATATTTAATGAAGTAAGAACTTTTTACAGCCAAGTAACACTTTTCTGACAAAGACTTTAATGTGCAAAACATGGGGCTACTTAATAATACTAAATAGGAAAAACAAGAACAAAATCAGGATTACTGTAAGCTGTAGAATATTATAGAAAAAATCTTGTAAAATATAAGAAGGGCTATTAATACAATGACAGAAGTCCAAGTGAGTATCTTTTTCCCAATAAAACATTCACACTTTCTTTGGGAAGAATCAATG